>NC_058080.1:298741315-300041375 GCF_014858855.1 Bufo gargarizans
GCTCACACAGGGGAGCCTAGACTGGAATGGACTATTCCAGACTAGATATACTAACCTAGCTATGGTCTGCTACATATTGCTGCCACCTGCTGGCTGACAAGGAAATTACAGCAAATACATAATACAAGCCTGGAAAGTACATATGATGAAAATGCACAGTTAAATTACACCAGATGACAATACATATACACTTGACACATTGTAGCAGGGAGACAGAGTTTTTTTAGTGACATACTCTGGGATGTTACAAAAACATGCAGACATCACAGGGCTGAGGCGGACAAGCCTTCACAGAAACAAAAGCCGCACCTGCGGCGAGAGGCAGCAATGGACGTTTCGCACTGACGTGCTTCTTCCGGCTACCTGTATGACGCAGACAGGTGCGCTAGCCTTTTTAAAAGGGTGTGTATAAACCCTGAGAGGCATGGCAAAAAATATACTGAGACACCACCTGTGTGCGTGTTAAAAACAAATCACAGCAATAAAATTACATTATAAGAACAGAGTGTTTGCCTCAAACAAATGCACTAAGATCGTTGCGGTCATTCAGACCTAAAGGACCCATTGCATGCATACGAATGATCCATCGCGTTTTTTTTGTAGCAGGAGGCAATGTCTATCACCCCCCTGTGTCATTAATGGAACCACTTCAATTCCCGCAAAACCCCAAAATTGGGTTACCCCCCATGTTCTTGCCATACATGATTTATAAGGCGGGGGCAGCCATTTTTCGTTCTTATGGAATTCAGGTGTTCCCGGAATCTTTCTAATATCGGCCTAATTGTCTTACCTATATAAAATGCTCCGCATTTACACTTCACTACATAGACTACATATGTATTCCTATACGTGCAGAATTGTCTAATTTAGCACATCGCTAATGTCAGTCAGCTACATAACGTTATTTCTCATTACAAAAACCCTTTAAAGATGCAGCCGGTTTTGGCTTTAAAGGGAATCTATCAGCAGATTTAACCATTTGCTAAACATATGACTGCACTAGGTCGGACTGAAAAGAGTAATGAATGCCTATGAAGAAAAACTCATACATCAAAAGATTTCCTTTATTACAATTTTATGCTAATAACTAAGAAGAATAACTCTGACTGCCACCTCACCAAACAGACTTATTTCACGACTCTAAAGGTGAGCGAATTTTTAAAAAATTCGGCCGGTGGTAGATCCGAATTTATTTGCGGCGAATTGCGTTAAAAAATGCCTATTTCCTGGCTGCAGAGAGCCATTATAGTGGTGTAGAACACTGTGCCTTGCAGTAACATGCATAGGGAGTCTGCTTTGGTAGTGAAATAATACTGTATATAGTCCGTATGACATGCAGATGACAGGCGCCGCTATTAGAATAACTGCACACAGATGTCTACAGAACCTCTTCTATTAAACGCTTATACAAGTAGAGCCCTCTGACAGAGTGGAAAGGGTGTCAGCAGTAAGTTTGTGTCAACGTCACTGATTATTTTGCCCTTTCTCTGATCCTTCAGAACAATAACCCCCAAAAAACGGATCCTGTCTGTTGAGCATCTGCCTTCACTCGGTCAGCATTTGGTCAGTAATCCATCAGTATTGCTAATGCAAAAAAAAAACAGGAATGGTTCCAAAACAGAGATGACACGTGAATGGAAAATTTGCATGTCTTCTGTGTTTTGTACCCACTCCTGCTTTTGGCTTCCAAATCATAAGCCAATTCTGATGGGACCATACAGGCCTTACAGCTGCTAATCAGACAGGATCCATTGTGCGTCAAATTTTTCCTTCCTTCTGACAGATTAGAATAAAGGTCAAATAAATGACGTCAGCCAGGCCAAAAGCCAAAATAGTGGCCCAGTCATGTAGTGGGGAAGGTGGGAACAGCATGGGAAATCCACAGAGTGGTCCTATGACATAGTGGTGAGGTGAAAGCAGCATGAGGAGGCCACAGAGTGGCACAATGACAGTGTGTAGGTGGCAGCAGCAGCATCAGGGGGCCACAGAGTGGCACAATGACAGTGAGGAGGTGACGGCAGCAGCAGCATCAGGAGGAGGCCACAGAGTGGCACAATGACAGTGTGAAGGTGGCGACAGCTTCAGGAGGCCACAGAGTTGCAAGGTAGCATAGTGTGGAGGTGGCAGCAGCATAAGGAGACCACAGAATGGCAAGGTGACATAGAATGGAGGTGACAGCAGCATCAGAAAACCACAGAGTGGTCTGTGTCTGACGAACCCACTGACTCTTGTCTGATGTCACTCGCAAATTGCCCCTGCCGCTCATAACTAGTAAAGAAGTACGTAGCAGACCATGTCTGCTTCCTCAATGATCCCTCTGTGCCTTACAACTATTGGGTGTTCAAGCTGGACACATGGCACGAACTGGTGCTCTACGCCTTGGAGGTGCTGGCCTACCCTGCCGCCAGCGTTTCGTCAGAGTGGGTATTTAGTGCTGCTGGGGGCATAATAACTGATAAACGCATCTGCCTGTCAACTGAAAATGCTAGAGGGAGCCAGACACCCTATTACCGTATTTACTGACCATAAAAATCTGGCCTACTTGGAGTCAGCCAAGCGTCTGAACCCGAGACAGGCCAGATGGTCTTTGTTCTTTTCTAGGTTTAATTTTGTTGTCACTGGAGATAAGAATGTGAAGGCAGATGCCCTGTCACGTTGTTTTCCGGGAGGCGGGAATTTTGAAGACCCGGGTCCATTTTGGCCGAAGGTGTGGTGGTCTCTGCTCTTTTTCCTGAATTGGAGGCAGAGGTGCAGGCAGCCCAGTCAGAGGCTCCTGATCTTTGTCCTCCTGGGAGGTTGTTTGTGCCTCTCGCTTTAAGACACAATTTTTAAAGAACACCACGATACGGTCCTTACTGGGCACCCGGGGGTAAGAGCCACACTGGATCTCATCGCTCGGAGATTCCGGTGGCCTGCGCTTCGTAAGTCGGTTGAGGGTTTTGTGGCAGCCTGCGAGACTTGCGCTCGTGCCAAAGTCCCTCATTCACGGCCATCGGGTCCTCTCCTTCCCTTACCCATTCCTTCCCGTCCTTGGACACATCTGTCCATGGACTTCATAACGGACCTGCCTCGTTCCTCGGGGAAGACTGTGATTCTGGTGGTGGTGGACCGTTTTAGCAAAATGGTGCATTTCATCCCTTTTCCTGGTTTGCCCAATGCTAAGACGCTGGCGCAGGCATTTATTGATCACATTGTCAAATTGCACGGTATTCCTTCAGACATAGTCTCTGATAGGGGCACGCAGTTTGTTTCCAGATTTTGGAAGGCTTTCTGTTCTCGCTTGGGGGTTCGGTTGTCATTCTCTTCTGCTTCCACCCCAGTCGAATGGCCAGACAGAGCGCGTCAATCAGAATCTGGAGACATATCTGCGCTGTTTTGTGGCGGAGAATCAAGAGGATTGGTGTTCTTTTTGTCCCTTGCTGAGTTTGCTTTAAATAACCGTCGTCAGGAGTCCTCTGATAAGTCACCATTTTTTGGTGCATATGGGTTTCATCCGCAGTTTGGGACTTTCTCGGAGAGGGGTCTTCTGGTTTACCTGATGAGGACAGATTCTCCTCGTCTTTGTCATCTATTTGGCAAAAGATTCAGGATAATCTAAAGAGCATGAGTGAGAGATATAAGCGTGTGGCGGATAAGAGACGTGTGCTTGGTCCGGACCTGAATGTTGGTGATCTGGTGTGGTTGTCTACCAAAAATATCAAATTGAAGGTTCCCTCCTGGAAGTTGGGTCCTAGGTTTATTGGGCCTTACAAAATCCTGTCTGTCATCAATCCTGTTGCATACCGTCTTGATCTTCCTCAGACTTGGAAGATCCATAATGTTTTTCATAAGTCCTTATTGAAACCTTATGTTCAACCCATTGTACCCTCGCCTGTGCCTCCTCCTCCGATTATGGTTGATGGGAATCTTGAATTTCAGGTCTCTAGGATTGTGGATTCTCGTCTTCTCCGCGGTTCTCTTCAGTACCGATTACTGCGGTCCACATGCGGTCGGGCTGCTCCCCTAACTAAAGACACGCTACAGTGTCATGGGCTGAGCAGCTCCTCCAGAATTGCCACTAAATTTTTTTGTTTTTCATTTTCTGTCTTGTTAGATTTGAGTGTGTTTGCCTTTATTTGGCACTCTAGCACTTTTTTGCACCTGGTAACCTCCCTCACATGGTCTGGTGTGGGTGTGGCTCACGGCCTGGCTTCATCCACATTGTACAACCACAGCATTTATGCTGGGCAATTGTGGGAGCTTGGCTGTGAGCTGAATTATATCATCCCCAGACCGTGTTCACACCATAGTCAGAGCAGTGGTTAGGACCCTTGCCATGCTGAGAAACCGTGACGTGGTGCATGTGGGCTCCGATATCTCCATGACTGGAACATATTGGCAAAAGTCTCAGCTTTTAATACCTTTACTTATGTCTTGCCAGCATAGTCAGTGTTATATCTGTTTGGTGCATTCTCTCTGTGTGTTCTCTATGATTGCTACATTCTGTGTAGTTTGCTCTTGTGGTGCATGTGGACCGCGTCGATATCCTCCATTGTATGCATATTTTGCTGGGGTTAGTCGATTACTGCGGTCCACATGCGGTCGGGCTGCTCCCCTAACTAAAGACACGCTACAGTGTCATGGGCTGAGCAGCTCCTCCAGAATTGCCACTAATTTTTTGTTTTTCATTTTCTGTCTTGTTTAGATTTGAGTGTGTTTGCCTTTATTTGGCACTCTAGCACTTTTTTGCACCTGGTAACCTCCCTCACATGGTCTGGTGTGGGTGTGGCTCACGGCCTGGCTTCATCCACATTGTACAACCACAGCATTTATGCTGGGCAATTGTGGGGAGCTTGGCTGTGAGCTGAATTATATCATCCCCAGACCGTGTTCACACCATAGTCAGAGCAGTGGTTAGGACCTCTTGCCATGCTGAGAAACCGTGACGTGGTGCATGTGGGCTCCGTATCTCCATGACTGGAACATATTGGCAAAAGTCTCAGCTTTTAATACCTTTACTTATGTCTTGCCAGCATAGTCAGTGTTATATCTGTTTGGTGCATTCTCTCTGTGTGTTCTCTTCAGTACCTTGTTCATTGGGAGGGGTATGGTCCTAAGGAGAGGCTGTGGGTCCCAGTGACGGACATTAAGGCCTCTCGTCTCATCAGGGCTTTCCATAGGTCCCATCCTGAGAAGGTGGGTTCTGAGTGTCCGGAGTCCACTCGTAGAGGGAGGGGTACTGTCACAACAAGACAGCTGAGAAGCTCTGACAGAGGCCTTTCAGAACCTCCTCCTTAACTTTCTTTGTTGTGGTATTCAGTTCCTCATCTCGGTTAGCCTCTCTCGCAGCTGTCATGTGTTGACTGATTGCTTCCCTTTAAATTCCTCCCCAGAATGCTTTTCTGGGCGGCTTATACTTCTTCCTGGAGTGTGTGTGCATGCTGATCTTGTTCTCCTGTCCTGCTACTAAAGCTAAGTGTTGATCATTTATCTGTGTATTTTTCTGTTTGCTGGATCCCAGGTGACCCCTGACTCCCTCCGTATCTTGTGTAGGGAGCCGGTGGTCGTGACCCCTTCACTATTGTAGGGTGCTCAGGGGTTATATAGTCAAGGTACGTGGATATGCAAACCTCCACCATTCAGATCTTTGCATAGGCTGAGCAGCCAGGGAAAGTGCCAGGTCTTCTGCAGGGGTCTCCCCTTGGTTCCTTCGTTTTTGGATCCAGCAAGTCATTTATGCACGTTGCTTTGCCTTGTTTCCTGTACACCGTCCGTGACAGCGTATTAGTCTGCCCTCGCTTCTAATGTTTTAGAGGGTCAGCTCAGCAGCAGGCCTTAAACCATAATTTTTTCGATGGTCAGCTCAGCAGCAGGCCCTCTCCCATGATTTTTTCCATGGTCAGATCAGCAGCAGGCACTCAACCATAATTTTTTCGATGGTCAGATCAGCAGCAGGCACTCGTCCCTAATGTTTTAGAGTCAGCTCAGCAGCAGACCCTAACCCTTAATGTTTTAGATGGTCAGCTTAGCAGCAGGCCCTCGCCCATAATTTTTTCAATGGTCAGCTCAGCAGCAGGCACTCGTCCCTAATGTTTTAGAGAGTCAGTTCACCAGCAGACCCTCAACCGCAATTTTTATGATGGTCAGCTCAGCAGCAGGCACTCGTCCCTAATGTTTTAGAGAGTCAGCTCGGCAGCAGACCCTCACCCCTAATGTTTTAGATCGTCAGCTCAGCAGCAGGCACTCAACCATAATTTTTTCCATGGTTAGATCAGCAGCAGGCACTCGCCCCTAATGTTTTAGAGAGTTAGCTTGGCAACAGACCCTCGCCCCTAATGTTTTAGATGGTCAGCTCAGCAGCAGGCTCTAGCCCATGATTTTTTCCATGGTCAGATCAGCAGCAGGCCCTCGCCCCTAATGTTTTAGATGGTCAGCTCAGCAGAAGGCCCTCGCCCGTAATGTTTTAGATGTTCACCTCAGCAGCAGGCCCTCATACATAATGTTTTAGATGGTCAGATCAGCAGCAGGCATTCGCCCCTAATGTTTTAAAGAGCCAGCTCAGCAGCAGACCCTCACCCCTAATGTTTTAGATTGTCAGCTCAGCAGCAGACCTCACCCCTAATATTTTAGATGGTCAGACCAGCAGCAGGCCCTCGCCCCTAATGTTTTACAGGGCCACCAGCAGGCCCTTGCTACTAATGTTTTTGAGGGTCACCAGCAGGCCATCAGTTATAATTTTTCAAGGGTGTGTATGAAGCCCTCCTTTATGTGTAATAAAGGGTGTATTGGAGTTCCTGTTCCTTGTAATTTATGGCAGCCCTTTCACTTAGTGCATAGGCTCAACCGTAATTTTTAGGATTGGTCAGCTCAGCAGCAGGCACTCGTCCCTAATGTTTTAGATGGTCAGCTCAGCAGCAGGCCCTCAACCATAATTTTTTCCATGGTTAGATCAGCAGCGGGTACTCGCCCCTAATGTTTTAGAAAGTTAGCTTGGAAACAGACCCTCGTCCCTAATGTTTTAGATGGTCAGCTCAGCAGCAGGCTCTCGCCCATGATTTTTTCCATGGTCAGATCAGCAGCAGGCCCTCGCCCCTAATGTTTTAGATGGTCAGCTCAGCAGAAGGCCCTCGCCCCTAATGTTTTAGATGGTCAGATCAGCAGCAGGCACTCGCCCCTAATGTTTTAAAGAGTCTGCTCAGCAGCAGACCCTCACCCCTAATGTTTTAGATGGTCAGCTCAGCAGCAGGCCTTTGCCCATAATGTTTTAGATGGCCAGCTCAGCAGCAGGCCCTCGCTCATAATGTTTTAGATGGTCAGATCAGCAGCAGACCCTCACCCCTAATGTTTTAGAGAGTCAGGTCAGCAGCAGACCCTCACCCCTAATGTTTTAGATTGTCAATTCAGCAGCAGACCTCACCCCTAATATTTTAGATGGTCAGACCAGCAGCAGGCCCTCGCCCCTAATGTTTTACAGGGTCACCAGCAGGCCCTTGCTACTAATGTTTTTGAGGGTCACCAGCAGGCCATCAGTTATAATTTTTCAAGGGTGTGTATGAAGCCCTCCTTTATGTGTAATAAAGGGTGTATTGGAGTTCCGGTTCCTTGTAATTTTTGGCAGCCCTTTCACTTAGTGTATAGGTTTTATAAGTGTAGGAGTCCCAATACCTGAACAATTGTACCACAATGTGAATGAGGCCTTCCTTTATGTGATATACAGGTTGTATCTGAGTGCCTCTTCCTTGTAATTTTTGGCAGCACTTGCACTTTATATACAAGTAAATATACAGGAAAGAATGTTTCCTAACAATTTTTCCTCTAAAATCGATTTTATCTTCGTTTTTATGCGTATTATTGTCAGTCTGTAAAATTGGCATACTACTCGGACAACATCGTTCCCAACAGCGACCTGGGAGTCCAAGATGCATCCAGACATCCTCCCCATGCAGTTCACAAACCATTTCAGTGGTATTTCCATCAATTTATGACCTTTTCATGTGAACCAGACACCCTCCATTCTTCAGAGCAGAGGGTGCCTGGTTTATTGCTCGGGTTCTCCCTTTGACTTCCATTGTGCATCCCGAGGTGTTCTACTTGAGCACCCGAGCAACAATCAACACTACTCATCTCTACTGGCCACCAACTTTAAAAAAAAAAAGTAAAACATTCGGCAGGAAATTAGCTCCTAGCCACTGAGTGTCATTGATCCCCTTTCCTGCTGCACTTCCCCTGGCTCACTTTCCACGTTCAAACCAATCACAGAAGTCTCCAGATTTTTCTCTTCTTGCCCCTCTGATCCTATTCTCACACACCTCCTGCAATCTCTTTCCCCAGCTGTTACTACCCATTTTACAAAAATCTTCAATCTCTCTCTCTCTTTTCTGGCATCTTCACTTCCTCTTTCAAACATTTAGTCATAACCCCATTATTTAAAAAAAAAAACTCTCTTGACCCATATAGCATAACCAACTACAGGCCTGTCTCTAATCTCCCCTTCATCTGTAAACTCTTTAAGAGCATGGTCTACTCTCACCTCATCCACTACCTCTCTGTAAACTCACTCCTTAGCATCTTACAAACTAGTTTTAGAAACTACCCTCACCAAAGGGACAAATGACCTCCTGATAGCTAAATGCAATGGTGACTGCTCTTTACTTATTCTCCTCAATCTCTATGCAGAATTGGACACTATAGACCACAATCTCCCCCTGATCATGCTCCAATCTATTGGTCTTAAGGACACTGTTTTCTTTGTGTTTTTTTCTTATCTCTCTTGCTGCTCTTTCAGTGTATCATTCCCTGACTCTACTTCTCCTCTCCCTCTTGCTGTTGGGGTTTATCAGAGTTCAGTCCTAGGTCCTCTCCTCTTTTTTTCTCTGCACAGCCCCTGTCAGACAGACTATCACTAGATTTGGTTTTCAGTGTCATCTCTATGCTGATGACTCCCAACTATACACTTCATCCCCTGAGCTCACCCCTGTTGTACTTCAGAACACCAGTGACTGTCTGTCTGCTGTCTCTGACATCAAGTCCGGTTTCTATCTGTTTTCTCCATCCCCTAACCTACCTAAACCTGACATCTTCCTCTCAGTGTGTGGCACTACCATAACGCATAGGCAGCATGCCCACTGTCTCTGTGTTACATTTGACTCCAATCTGTCATCCACCCCCTATATTCAATTGCTTTTCCACTCATGCTGCTTGCACCTCAAAAACATCTGTAGATTCCTCCCCTTTCTTATTGTGGAAACAACTAAAATTTTTAGTTTTGCAGTGATCCATTCTTGTCTTGATTACTGTAGCTCATTACTAATCTGTCTCGCCACACTAAACTCTACCCTCTCCAATCCATCCTAAATGCAGCAGCCAGACTCATCTGTCTAACCGCTACTCTGATGCTTCTGCCCTGTGCCAGTCATTTCACTGGTTGCCCCTACAGTATAGGATACAGTTTAATCACTCATTCTCACCCACAAAGCTCTCCACGGTGCTTTACTCCCTACATTTCCTCCCTCCTCTCTCTCAACCAACCTACTCATGTTGTAAACACTGCAAATGAATTACAACTAACATCCATAACAATCCAAACCTCTCTCCTTTCTTTCAGACCACTCCTGAGTGTCCCGAGTAATGGGGAGGGGATAACACCAAATGACACACAGAAGGAATAGTCTGGAGTCCAGGCCTCAAAGCTAAGGGAGAGGGATGGTCAGCTCCTAGGAATCCCTAGACCTCTCCCTGACTCCTGCCATTATGAGTAGACTTTGAAGGTGGAAATACTCATACACCGTAACCTAGGCCCTAAAGACCCTGGAAGTCCCTAGGAATGGTGGCAGGGAATGAGCCTACTGGTTTATTCCCAGATAAAGGAACCAGTGTCTCCCTGAGGCCTAGACAACCAACAACACACACAATCAAACAACAAAATGCCAGACAAAATGCTCCTAGTTTAACCCCTTAGGGACACAACCTTTTTACACCTTAGGACCAGGCCATTTTTTGAAAATCTGACCAGTGTCACTTTAAGTGCTGATAACTTTAAAACGCTTTGACTTATCCAGGCCATTCTGAGATAGTTTTTTCGTCACATATTGTACTTCATGACACTGGTAAAATAAAGTTAAAAAAAATATTTTTTTTTGCATAAAAAAAATGTCAAATTTACCAAAGATTGGGAAAAATTAGCAAATTTCAAAGTTTCAGTTTCTCTACTTCTGTAATACATAGTAATACCCCCAAAAATTGTGATGACAACATTCCCCATATGTCTACTTCATGTTTGAATTATTTTGGGAATGATATTTTATTTTTTGGGGATGTTACAAGGCTTAGAAGTTTAGAAGCAAATCTTGAAATTTTTCAGAAATTTACAAAAACCCAATTTTTAAGGACCACTACAGCTCTGAAGTCACTTTGCGAGGCTTACATAATAGAAACCACCCAAAAATGACCCCATTCTATAAACTACACCCCTCAAGGTATTCAAAACTGATTTTACAAACTTTGTTAACCCTTTAGGTGTTGCACAAGAGTTATTGGCAAATGGGGATGAAATTTGAGAATTTCATTTTTTTGCCTAATTTTCCATTTTAACCCATTTTTTCCACTAACAAAGCAAGGGTTAACAGCCAAACAAGACTGTATCTTTATTGCCCTGACTCTGCCGTTTACAGAAACACCCCATATGTGGCCGTAAACTACTGTACGGCCACACAGCGGGGCGTAGAGTGAAAGGTGTGCCGTTTGGTTTTTGGAAGGCATGTTTTGCTGGACAGTTTTTTTGACACCATGTCCCATTTGAAGCCACCTGATGCACCCCTAGAGTAGAAACTCCATAAAAGTGACCCCATCTAAGAAACTACACCCCTCAAGGTATTCAAAACTGATTTTACAAACTTTGTTAACCCTTTAGGTGTTGCACAAGATTTAATAGAAAATAGAGATACAATTTCAAAATTTCACTTTGGCAGATTTTCCATTTTAATATTTTTTTTCCAGTTACAAAGCAAGGGTTAACAGCCAAACAAAACTCATTATTTCTGGCCCTGATTCTGTAGTTTACAGAAACACCTCATATGTGGTCGTAAACCGCTGTACGGGCACACGGCAGGGCGCAGAAGGAAAGGAATGCCATACGGTTTTTGGAAGGCAGATTTTGCTGGACTGGTTTTTTTGACACCATGTCCCATTTGAAGCCCCCCTGATGCACCCCTAGAGTAGAAACTCCAAAAAAGTGACCACATTTTAGAAACTACGGGATAGGGTGGCAGTTTTGTTGGTACAAGTTTAGGGTACATATGATTTTTGGTTGCTCTATATTACACTTTTTGTGCGGCAAGGTAACAAGAAATTGCTTTTTTGGCACCGTTTTTTTTTTTTGTTATTTACACCATTCATCTGACAGGTTAGATCATGTGGTAATTTATAGAGCAAGTTGTCACGGACGCGGTGATACCCAATATGTATACAATTCTTTTTATTTATGTACGTTTTACACAATAATTTCATTTTTAAAACAAAAAAAATGTTTTAGTGTCTCCATAGTCTAAGAGCCATAGTTTTTTAAATTTTTGGGCGATTATCTTAAGTAGGGTCTCATTTTTTGTGGGATGAGATGACGGTTTGATTGGCACTATTTTGGGGTGCACATGACTTTTTGATTGCTTGCTATTACACTTTTTGTGACGGAAGATGACAAAAAATGGCTTTTTTTACACCGTTTTTATTTTTATTTTTTTACGGTGGTCATCTGAGGGGTTAGGTCATGTGATATTTTTATAGAGCCGGTGAATACGGACGCGGCGATACCTAATATGTATACTTTTTTTTTATTTATGTAAGTTTTACACAATGATTTCATTTTTGAAACAAAAGAAATCATGTTTTAGTGTTTCCATAGTGTAAGAGCCATAACTTTTTCAGTTTTTGGGCGATTATCTTGGGTAGGGTATGATTTTTGCGGGATGAGATAACGGTTTGATTGTTACAATTTTGGCATAGATGCGACTTTTTTGATCACTTTTATTACCTTTTTTGGGAAGTAAGGTGGGCAAAATTCCAATTTCATCATAGTTTTTAATTTTTAATTTTTATGGCGTTCACCGTTCGGGTAAAGTAACATTACCGTTTTATAGATCAGGTCGTTACGGACGCGGCGATACCAAACATGTGTAGGGAATTTTATTTTTTTCATTTTTAATCAGTGATAAATGTGTTTTTTGATTTTTACTTTATTTTTCACTTTTTTCACTTTTTTTTTGACCCAGACCCACTTGGTTCTTGAAGATCCAGTGGGTCTGATGTCTGCATAATACAGTACAGTACAATATAGTACTATACTGTATTTTACACTTTGTCTGAACAGATCTATGCCTTTCAGCACAGATCTGTTCAGCACCATGGACAGCAGGACGCCTGAGAAGGCGTCCTGTTGCCATGGGAACCTTCCCCGTCTGCTCAGTAGTGGCCAGAACTGCGCAGACGGGGAAGGGTAAGGACGGGGCTTGGGGGGGCTGCCTGGAAGCTCTCTCCCTCTCCATTCGGGGGACTGCAAAGGCACAGCAGCCCCCCGATGGGAGAGGGAGGGAGCTCCCTCTTACTGTTAACCTTTTCCATACAGCGGTCTGTACGGACCGCTGTATGGAAAGGGTTAAACGGCTGACATCGCATCACCGATGTCAGCCGTTTATACCAGGGTGCCAGCAATGTGCTGGCACCCTGGTATACCCACTAGAAGCCAACGATTATTCGGCGGGAGGCGGGCGGGGGATCGCGATCCCGCCTGCCGCACCGCCCGCCTCCCGCACCGCCCACAACTCCCCCCCCTGCACCACCCGCCGGCCAAAAATCATGCAGGGGTGCAGGGGGGAGGTAAAATCTATATTTGAGGTACACTAAAGTTTCTGATCCCCGCGGTCAGGGACCGCAGGGGTCAGAAACTGCAAAAAGCGCAGCAAACCGCAGGTCTGAATTGACCTGTGGTTTGCCGCGATCGCCGACATGGGGGGGTCACGGGACCCCCCCGCGCATTTAGCCTAGGTGCCTGCTCAATGATTTGAGCAGGCACCGGGTTCCGATCACTGCCAGCCGCACGGCAGTGATCGAAAATGCACAGGGCGTACATGTACGCCCTGTGTCCTTAAGTACCAGGGCACAAGGGCGTACCTGTACGCCCTGTGTCCTTAAGGGGTTAAAGCAGAATGGAGGAGAAGGAGATCCAAAGGAACAACAAACCATCTCAACCAACACCATCAGGAAATATCAACCTCATAGTAAGCAGTGTGATTTAGGACTAAATAGAGCCTCTGTAATGACTATAATCTGCACCTGCCAAGAGGTGTGGTCATTACTGAACAACAACACTGTAAGGAGCAAGCCAAACAGAGACTGTCAGATACCCTCACGTGCCACCAGCATCTCCGATCTTCTTACCTCTGTCATGGGAGGGACCGTGACACTGAGTTGCACCTATTCTCTGGAATGCTCTATCCCAAACAATTAGGTTAACTCATAAAATCCACAGTTTTAGACACTCGCTAAAAACACATAATTTTAGGTTGGCCTACCACATCCCTTAATCTTACTATTCAACCTAATTTTCCTTAACCTGATCCACTATAACCCATGAACTGAAGTACTATAGATATCGGCTGGTGGCTAGCTCATGAAGCTTTATATCTGCTCCCCTATTTTGTTAAGATGGACAGATCATTGCCCAAAACAATCACTATCCTCTTTTGTGTCACCCCTGTCTCCTCATAGATTGTAAGCATTTACCAAAAGGGCCCTCATTTTTCTTGTCTAAATTGTTGACTTGTTTGCTGCTATGTAAAGTTTTATTTTTCTTGTTAATGAATTCTCTGACTGGAAAACATTGCATAATATGCTTGCTCTATATAAATAAAAACTATTATTAATGGAAGAAAATTTCAAAGTGACACTGACATATATAGTGTAAGAAGGTACAAGGAATCATCGTGGATGATAAGTACGTGTCACCAAGGTTCCTGGCCTTGGTGGAGTAAGAGCCAGTTTTTATGTGTCAGCAGAAGTTGCTATTTGACACCTTAATACTAAGTATGGCTCTAAAGCTGATCCAGGAAGGTTCTTACTGGGAGTAGCCAAAGTGCTGGGTAGATGACTACTTCCCATGTTCCAGGCTGGATTTTGCCAGGCTAAAAACCAGCCAGCGCTGCCAGGTGAGGAGGATTACCTCAGTCTGACAGTGGAGCTCAGGGGGTGTGTGTGCTGGTATATGAGCCTTGTGCCGTGCTGGAGGACTGAGACCAGTCTGTAAGGGAAACGGGCCCCATAAAAGCCTGCTATGGACTGCTGGAGGCAGAACTGCCAACAAGGTGATTTTTGTTATGTGGACTTTTCATTGTGTGTGAACTAACACCAAGGCTGCAAAGTGACGTTTTGTTTTTACTTTAAATTTGATTTAAGAACTGGTAATTTGCCTCTGTACTGCATCCACACACCCTGTTTACCAGAGTGAATCCCCACAATTGATGGAGGATGCGGGCAAGAGCAGTGAGGCTGGCATAAACGCCAATATACACTATTGGCTGATAAGTTCTGCTAGGGCTCTGCCACCCCCTCTCCAGCACTGGATCGGCCAGGTGTCTCCTGGCAATACCCTGTAAATGGTGGACCTGGTGGAGTACTACGAGGCTACTAAGAATCTCACGAGGGTTCTTTTGGGAGGGGTGAAGTCAAACCCCATAAATCTCCATCCCAGACCCGGCGACTTGTACCCCCTACGAACCTGGCTATGATAGTCTGCTGGCAGTGTCAGGAGCCTAGTGTCACATCTGTGACAGGTCTCAGTAGGTCTGAAAGATTATCTATGCATTAGTGATCTGACAGCCTCTTTTGGTTTCACGTGGTCTGTGTGTTGCTGGTATGTTCACACCTCCTGTTCAGGTGTGGATCATGTGACTTTACCTTGCCCTATTTAGTCTGACTTTTCCCATCACTCCTTTCTTGGGATAGCTTCATTTGGTCTGGGAAGAGCTATTTCTGTCATTATCTTTAGGGCATCTGAGGGTCACCAGGGTTTTCTAGGTTCCCGTTTATAGGTATCTCTACCATCGAGAGGTGCCCATATGGATAAGAGTTAGGGCCAGGAGCAGGGTTTTACAGGTGGTGACCTTTTTCCTTCCCTAGCGGTGAGAACTAGTGTCTTTCCCCTTCCTTCTTGATTGTCTTTTGGTGTTCTCCCCTACTACATCCGTGACATTATCCCAAGCCCATACCGCCATTTTTGTTCTGATCTGTGCAGCTATAGATACTATGTCTGCACTGGTCGAACAGATGCAGAATCTAACTTTGGAGGTAGCAGACCTCTGCGCAACTGTCTTGCAGATTCACAGTCCACAGGCTGCTGGTTCCGGTGGTGGGTCCCAGGCCTGTCCTGAACCGAACGTGGCTCTCCCGGACAGGTTTTCCGGGGGTAGTGACAATTTCATCCGGTTCAGGGAGTCATAAAAATTATACTTTAAGCTGCGTCCATACTCTTCTGGGGATGAGTGTCAACGTGTGGGTATTGTTATTTCATTGCTTAAAGAGGACTCCCAATCTTGGGCTTTTTCTCTGCCGACCGAATCACCGTCCCTCCGGTCGGCAGATGAATTCTTCAGAGCCTTGGGTCTCATCTACGATGACCCGGATTGGAGCTCTCAGGCCGAGACCAAGTTACGGAGTTTGCGGCAGGGAGATCGTTTCGCGGAGACCTATTGCTCTGAATTTAGGAGATGGGCTACCGATACTGAGTGGAACAATCCTGCTCTCCACAGCCAATTCTGTCATGAAAGGCATTGGCCTTTCATGAAAAATCCTGTGTCATTGGAGGCAGCTATGTCCCTTGCTGTACGTCTAGATAGACGCCTGAGGGAGAGATCTAGGGGTCCTCACCTTCAGGACGTACTGTCCCATAAGGGTACTGCTTCCTTTGACACTTATGGTGGACAGACACTGGTAGTTGCACCTTGTGATGATCCTATGCAGTTAGGAGGAGCTACTCCTGGCAAAAGCTTGGGTCATGTGAAAGGAGTCTGCTTTTATTGTGACAAGAAGGGACATTTTGTGAATATTTGTCCGTACTTGCAGCATTAAGGTGTAAACAAAAAGAAAAAACCTTTTAATCCTCAAATTACTATTGGTGGTGTGGATGGGGAGCAAGAAAACCTACTTTTTGTCTTTTACTGGTAGTACCCGATTTCTCCTGTCTGCCGAGGTGGCGCTAGAGTCCAAAACTGTGAAAATCAAAGCATTTATCGACAGTGGGGCAGGAGTTTGATTGATGGAGAGTTTATACGCATTCATAGGTTGACTACTAATGCATTAGAGAAAAGTATTTCTGTCTTTGCCTCAGCAACTCTCACCCAAAAATGCCTGTCGCAGGTAGTGAATGACATTCATTTAAGAGTAATTGATTTGCATCAGGAATTTATCTCCTGTTATGTATTGGAGGGTCTGCCTGCTCCGTTGGTGTTGGGCTTACCATGGTTAAGCAAACATAACCCTAACATCGACTAATACCCCCAAAATTGTGATGACTTTACATTCCCCATATGTCTACTTCATGCTTGTATCATTTTGGGGATGTTACATAGCTTAGAAGTTTAGAAGCAAATTTCAAAATTTCTCAGAAATGATCCAAATCCCACTTTTTATGGACCAGTTCAGGTCTGAAGTCACTTTGTGAGGCTTACGTAATAGAAACCATCCAAAAATGACCCCATTCTAGAAACTACACCCCTCAAGGTATTCAAAACTGATTTTACAAACTTTTGTTAACCCTTTAGGTCTTCCACAAGACTTCATGGCAAATGGACATAAAATTTAAGAATTTCAATATTTTCTGAAAAATTTTCCAATATAATCAATTTTTTTCCAGGAAAAAAAGCAAGGGTTAACTGCCAAACAAAACTCAATATGGGTTGCCCTAAATTCTGTAGTTTGAAGAAATACCCCCATATGTGGTCGTAAACTACTGTTTGGCCAGGAGGGGAACCCCATATGGTTTTTGCAAGGCCGATTTTGCAGGACTGGTTTTGTTTATACCATGTCCCATTTCAAGCCCCCCGTTGCACCCCTAGAATAGAAATTTCAAAATAATGACTCCATCTAAGAAAGTACACCCCTGAAGGTATTCAAAACTGGGTTTACAAACTTTGTTAACCCTTTAGGTGTCCCACAAGAGTTAATGGCAGATGGAGAAACTATTTTGAAATTTCTATTATTTTGAAAATTTTCAATTTTAACCCATTTTTTCCAGTAATAAAGTAAGGGTTAACTGCCAAACAAAACTCAATATGGGTTGCCCTGAGTCTGTAGTGTGAAATAACACCCCATATGTGGTCCTAAACTACTGTTTGGCCAAACAGGAGGACATAGAAAGAGGGGAACGCCATATGGGTTTTGGAAGGCAGATTTTGCAGGACTGGTTTTGTTTATACCATGTCCCATTTCACAAGCCCCCATTCCCTTTGCCACCCATGAATAGAAATTCCAAAAAGTGACGCCATCTAAGAAAGTACAACCCCTCAAGGTATTCAAAACGGGTTTACAACTTTGTTTAACCCTTTATGTGTTCCACAAGGAGTTAATGGCAGATGGGAGAAACCATTGTTGTAATTTCTATTTTGGAAAAATTTTCCATTTTAACCCTTACTTTATTACTGGAAAAAAATGGGTAACGTTTGCAGAAAGAAAGAAAGAAGAAGAAACATCCCATATTTGGTCGTAAACGACTATTTGGCTAAACGGCAGGACATAGAAGAAGGGGAACGCCATATGGTTTTTGGAAGGCAGATTTTGCTGGACTGGTTTATTTACACCATGTACCCTTTCAAGCCCCCTGATGCACCCCTAGAGTAGAAACTCCATAAAAGTGACCCCATCTAGGAAGCTACGGGATAAGGTGGTTGTTGTTTTGGGACTATTTTAGGGTTAAATATGATTTTTGGTTGCTCTATATTACACTTTTTTGAGGCAAGGTAACAAAAAATTTAAATTCAAAAATTGTTTCTACATTCGCTATTTAGTTTTGTGGAACACCTAAAGGGTTAACAAAGTTTGTAAAGTAACTTTTAAATACCTTGAGGGGTGTAGTTTCTTAGATGGGGTCACTTTTTTGGAGTTTCTAGTCTAGGCTACATCAGGGGGGGGGCTTCTAATGGGACATGGTGTAAATAAACCAGTCCATCAAAATCTGCCGTCCAGAAACCATATGGAGTTCCCTTCGTTCTATGCCTTACCTTGTGGCTATATATCCATTTACAACCACATATGGGGTGTTTCTGCAAACTAAAGAATCAGGGCAATAAATATTTAGTTTTGTTTGGCTGTTAACCCTTGCTTTATTACCGGAAAAAAAGGATTCAAATTGAAATTTTGCCAAAAAATGGGTGTTTTGGCACCGTTTTTATTTTATATTTTTAACGCTGTTCATCCGAGGGGTTTGGTCAAATGTTATTTTTACAGGGCAGATTCTTACGGACACGGTGATACCTAATATGTCTACATTGTAAAATTTAGTTAGATTTTACACTATATTATCATTTTAGGAACCCCCAAAAATTATTTTAGTATCTCCATAGCCTGGGAGCTACAGTTTTTTGTTGGGCGACTATCTAATGTAGGGTCTTATTTTTTGCGGGATGAGATGGCGGTTTTATTGGCACAAATTTGGGGTGCATATGACATTTTGATCGCTCGCTATTACACTTTTTTGTGATGTTAGGTGACAAAAAATTGCTTTTTTCACAAAAATTTTTTAACGCTGTTCATCAGGGGGGGGGCTGGGTTAAATGTTATTTTTTATAGAGAAGATTTTTACGGACACGGCAATGCCCAATACGTATGACTTTGGAGACACTAAGCAGGCATCCTCAAACTGCGGCCCTCCAGATGTTGTAAAACTACAATTCCCACCATGCCCTGCTGATGGCTGTATGTTGTCTGGGCATGCTGGGAGTTATAGTTTTACAACATCTGGAGGGCCACAGTTTGAGGATGCCTGCACTAAAACTAATATGTTTTTGGGGAAAACAAATTGTTTTCATGTCTCCAAAGTCTGTGAGCCATAGTTTTTTATGTTCTCTAGGGGACTGTTGGGGAATATAAAAAATTTGTACTCCATGGAAGTGTGATACTCCCTGAAGCAATTGATAACGCAGAGGCCCGGAAGATCGGGGCACGTGTTGCACTGAGTGGTGGTGTCCTTCCGTATCCCCCTCCTGCGACACACTCTTCACTTTTTTGGGGTTTGTCCCTTCTTTCCAGTATGGGGGACCACACCTGGAAAATGTTGGCCAGGGACGATCCGGGCGCCTCCAATTCCCGAGGTACTCCTGCCTGCTCTTTCCCGGTCCGAAAAGATCAGGTCCTTGAGGACTGCCTCATAGAATTAGAGGAATGTCCCTGTGCTGCCAGCGCTTCGGGATAGTACAAAAGAGTTGTACATGGCAACCTGCACCAAGTAGACCGCAACTTTTTTGTACCATGCCCGGGTTTTGCGTATGGCATTATATGGCTTGAGGACTTGATCAGAGAGATCAACTCCTCCCATATACCTATTGTAGTCGATGATACAATCGGGCTTGAGGACCGTTGCCACGGTACCTCGCACAGGGACAGGGGTGATGCCGTTACCGTGGATTGTGGACAGTATAAGGACATCCCTCTTGTCCTTACACCTGACCAGCAACAGGTTTCCACTGGTAAGTGGACGGGTCTCACCCCTGGGGATAGGTACCTGGAGGGGGTAGGCAGGAAGGCCCCGTTGATTTTTCCACACGGTCCCACAAGCGAACATGGATCTGGTGGCAAGGGACCTGAACAAGGGAATGCTAGTATAAAAGTTATCCACGTACAAGTGGTAACCCTTATCTAGCAGTGGGTACATAAGGTCCCACACGAGTTTCCCGCTAACACCCAGAGTGGGGGCACAATCTGGGGTTGAATACGGGAATCTCGCCCCTCGTACACACAAAATTTGTAAGTGTACCCTGAGGTACTCTCACAAATTTTGTATAGCTTCACGCCATACCTTGCCCGCTTAGTGGGAATGTATTGGCGGAAACTAAGTCTCCCCTTGAACACAACGAGAGACTCATCAACCGCGACCTCCCTTCCAGGTACATAGGCCTGCCTGCGCAAATTTGGCCCCGAAGTGATCGATGACCGGCCGTATCTTATACACATGGTCATGGGCAGGATCACCTCGGGGGGGACATGCTGCATTATCTGAATAATGCAGACATTTCCGGATGGCCTCAAACCGGGATCGTGTCATGGCCATACTGTAGAGTGGGGTCTGGTAGAGAATGTCCCCACTCCAGTATTGCCTGACACTGGGTTTTTGCACTAGACCCAAGTGGCGGGGGGGTCTAGGGTCTCAAAGCTAAAACAAAAAAAAAGTTTAGATAAAAGTGATTTATTTTTTTCCTAACTTTTCCCTTCTATCCCTGCTGTAATGGTGCCTCTCCCTCACTGACCCTAACCTACCTGGAGGGCGATGGATGCAGGAGGGTGATGGGTGCTGATTGGGGGGATCTCAAGAGCCTGGTGAGGACGGTGCTGCAGGGTGCAGGTGCTGAACAGGAAGAGGAGTGCAGAGAGGAGCGCTGGAAGTTTGAATCTCGCGCCTCTCTCCCCTGCACCACGGACAACAGGCATCAGCACCACGCCCAGCACCGCCTCTCCAAATGTTTGTACTGTGATTGGTGGTGTGTAATCACACCACGATCACAGTCTTTTTCCGGTTCACTTGACCCCCCCTGGCGTTGTGACAGGATGCCGGCTGAATGATTTCAGGCAGCATTCTGTTCGGATTAACCCCCGCGGCGCCGCAATTTAAACTTAGGACGTACCGGTACACCCTGAGTCCTTAAGGACTCGGGAAATAGGGCGTACCGGTACGCCCTGAATCCTTAAGGGGTTAAACCTTTAACAGACATGACTAGGAAGGTTGCGGATATTTCTGTCTGGCCTCATGCAGCATTACAGGCCTTTTCTGTTGTGAAAGAATGTTTTGCTTCAGCCCCTATTCTGATGCATTCGGACGTGACTCAGCCATTTATTGTTGAGGTTGACGCGACCAAGGTAGGGGTAGGAGCAATCTTGTCGCAAGGTACTTCACCTAGTAAGTGGCGCCCATGTGCATTTTTCTCTAAAAAACTCTCGACTGCTGAAAGGAATTATGATGTGGGGAATAGGGAATTGCTGGCCATTAAGTTGGCGTTCGAGGAATGGCGGCATTGGTTGGAAGGAGCAATTCACCCTATTACGGTAATTACGGATCACAAGAATCTGGCCTACTTGGAGTCTGCTAAGCGACTGAACTCAAGGCAGGCCAGATGGTCATTGTTTATCACCAGATTTAACTTCATCATCACTTACTGCCCTGGGGTTAAGAACATCAAGGCAGCTGCTTTGTCGCATAGATTTCCTGGGGGGGGGGGGGGGGGGGGATGGTGAGTCTAATGACCCTAGTCCCATTTTATCTGAAGGGGTAGTCATATCCACTCTTTATCCTGATCTTGAGGCCAGGGTGTTGGAGGCACAGGAGGATGCTCCGGACTCTTGTCCTCCTGGGAAGTTGTTTGTTCCCTCCGAATTACGTTACAAGGTGTTTGAGGAACATCACTGTACTTTGCTTGCTGGGCACCCTGAGAGAAGATCAACTGTCAATCTCATCTCTCGCAGATTTTGGTGGCCGGGGTTGCGTAAGTGTGTTGAGGACTATGTGTCAGCCTGTGGTACCTGTGCACGTGCTAAGGTGACACATACTCGGCCTTCCGGATCTCTGCTTCCATTGCCCATCCCGTCCAGACCTTGGATCCATTTGTCCATGGATTTTATCACAGATTTACCGAATTCTTCGGGAAAAACTGTGATTCTGGTGGTTGTAGATCGTTTTAGTAAAATGGCACACTTTATTGCATTACCTAGTCTACCCAATGCTAAAACTCTCGCACATCGTGAAACTACATGGCATTCCCTCTGATGTGGTGTCTGATAGAGGGACTCAGATTCTGGAAAGCGTTCTGTACTCGTCTGGGTGTACAATTGTTCTTCTCTTCGGCTTTTCATCCTCAGTCGAACGGACAGACGGAGCGCACTAATCAGAATCTGGAGACTTACTTGAGATGTTTTGTTTCAGAGAATCAGGTAGAGTAGTCTTCATTTTTGTCGTTAGCTGAGTTTGCTATAAATAACCGTAGTCAGGAATCCACTGATAAGTCATCGTTTTTGGGGGCATATGGGTTCCATCCACAGTTTGGTACATTTTCTGGTGCTCAAAATTCTGGCATTCCTGAGGAGGAATGATTTTCCCCTTCTTTGTCTTCTATTTGGCGGAAAATCCAAAATAACCTGAAAAAGATGGGCAACGGGTATAAGCGTGTGGCTGACAGGAGACGTATGAGTGGTCCAGACCTGAGAGTGGGTGATTCTGTGTGGTTGTCTACAAAAAACATTAAACTTAAGGTACCTTCTTGGAAGTTGGGCCCAAGATTTATTGGTCCATATAAGATCACGGCCATTGTTAACCCTGTAGCCTTCCGTCTTGAACTTCCTCAGGCATTGAAAATCCATAACGTATTTCATAAATCGTTGCTAAAGAAATTTGTCGAACCTGTTGAGCTGTCCTCCTTGCCTCCCTCTTCTGTCATGGTGGATGGCAATTTAGAATTTCAGATCAACAGGATTGTGGACTCCCGAGTTCTCCGCAGATCCCTCCGGTATCTCGTTTATTGGAGAGGGTATGGACCAGAGGAGAGGATGTGGGTTCCAGCGACCGATGTTAATGCTAGTCGTCTGGTGAGAGCATTCCACAGAGCTCATACTGATAAGGTCGGTCATGGGTGCCCGGAGGTCACCCGTAGAAGGGGGGGTACTGTCACATCTGTCAGTATAGAAGAAGAGACGCGGCACTCACCGAGGTCATGAGAATACTTGTAGCTATATTGCAGGTTAAGTGGCATACTGCGCAGGCTGGGGAGCGGGATGGCCACGGTGCGCATAAGCGGTGACGGCCGTTTCGCGCAGGGATCGCGCTTCTTCAGACCGGCTATGACGTGCAGGCGCACGGACGTGCCTTTAAAGGGAAGCCGTCAGTCATCACCATGATGATCCCAGACGCTCCCCGAATGCGCAGCTGCAAGAAAACAGAGAGAGACACAGGAGAATAATGGCAATCACATAAGAGTACAGCATTGCAATTACAGCAAAAAACATTATACGCATCCTATTATGGTGACAAGTTCCAGAGACCAAGCAACGAGGTACATGAGAGGATGCATAGCTGGTACATTAGAAGCGCATGATTAGTAAAAAGCCAGGAAAGGGGATGAACCAAAAACATTGAGGTGGTTCGTTCAAAGCCCGTCACTGCTGACGGGAGTGGGGTCATAAAAAGACCGCCATATCATTCTTGTCGTTGAGGCCATGGGGTCCCATGGCACCTGTCCTGATAATCCATCTGGCCTCACCACCCCTAGGGATGGGTCCTACGGCCTCAATGCCAGCAAAGGAGAGGCCAGACGGATCACCATTGTGGATGGAACGAACATGTTCGATCAAGCAAGGTGATCCTCGCCCAGTACGAATGGAGTTGAAGTGCTCTCGCACCCTCTCAAACATTAGCCTGATGGTCTTGCCAATATAGAACCTGCTACAGGTACATAAGACAACATAAACCACGTATGAGGTGCGACAAGTGATAAACTGCCTGACTTTATGTGTAATACCCCCCAGGGACAGACTCTTTGCCTGTGAATTATGGGGACAGAGAGAGCAAGTTCCACATTTGTGATTGCCTTAGGGTATTCTACTCTGTAACCAATTCGACCGTTTAGGGGACCTAAGGACACTATGAACCAATCTGTCCTTCAAGGTGTGGCATTTCCTGAAAGTAATGAGGGGTCTGCTAGAAACCACGCCACCCAGAGAAGGTTCACCTTTTAGGAGGTCCCAGTTATTGTGAACGGCTCGTTTCACTATGTCAGCTGCAGGGCTGAATTTAAAAATAAACGCGAACCTATCATTGTTATCATCTTGGGTCCTGTCACTGAGGAGGCTAAGTCGAGGACGAAGAGCCGCTCGATGAAGTGCATCCACCACGGCCCTCCTTGGATAACCCTTTTCAAGCAACCTCTCTTTAAGCTGGTGAGCCTGCCTAAAATAGTCTGCGTCAGTACTGGTAATTCTACGTAAGCGTATAAATTGCCCAAAAGGGACAGCATCTTTAAAGGCTGGAGGATGAAAGCTGGTCTGGTGGAGCAGCGAATTAGTGGCGGTGGGCTTACGAAAACCTGTAGTGTGCAGCACCCCATCAACAACGGTCAATCCGTATACCTGGAAATGGGTTCGTGGCTGACCCCATACCAGCGACGATAGGTCGTCCCGGGGGATGGGACAGCGACTTGTGTACTTTGGGAACAAAGTACCAGGCCGGATTCTTGGGGAATTTGGGGACCAGTTTGTCTAAAATACTTTTCGGCAGAAACTGCAAATCAACATATTTTGAAAGGAGTGAATGAACACTGGCAGATATAGATGGAACAGGGTTCTCACTCAGCTTTTGGTACACACTTGTGTCATCTAACTGTCTAGAAGCTTCCTCCAAGTAATAGGCCCTCGACATCAGGACCACGTTGCCTCCCTTGTCGGCGGGCTTAATGACCACATCTTCAAGACCGCAAAGCCATTGTAGGGCGGCCTTTTCCTCCTGAGTAATATTAGGGGGTGCAACTGGATAGATCAGTGCACGTGCATCCCTAAGGACTCTCTTATGAAAAAGGTCAATGGGGGAGCCTGTCGGCATGGGGGGCAAAAACGTGGACCTGATGCCACCCGTAAACAGTGTTTGGGGCTGGGACAAGGTAGTCTCCTCACTATCAATGCCTGCCAGGAACTGAATGCATAACAACTCCTCTGTATCGAATCTGTGCTGCAAATGAAACTCAGCACATGTCATACGAGCTTGGACTTCGCCTAGTAAGGGTGGGGGGCGTATGGCACTTCTCTCAGCAAACAACTTTCTCAAAAATAACTTGCGTACCGCCTTGTATAAGTCCACCTCGAAGTCGACAGGATTGAATTGTTCCACCAAGCTGTATCCCAGTCCTCGCTGGAGGAGTGAGATACACCTTGGGGACAACTCATAGGCTGTAAGGTTGATCACAATGCTACTGGAGTCCTGTAAGGACGGGGGTTGCTCAGGGATAATCACTGTTTCCAGGTAACCTGGCGTCTTCTCCTCGTGGATTTGCGCTGTTGGACATTCCTTCCTTTTGCGGTGACCTCGCCCCCTTCGGATTCTCTTCCTAAAGGGGGGGTCATTAGCGGTCCGTGCAACGGATCCCATTTCAGACTGGCTTGAGTCGGATTCGGAAGTCCAAAAATCGCTGCGGGTGCGGCGTGGATTACGTTGCGGGCGGCCACGGTTCTTGCTCCAGTCGAAAACCCTGTCAGTTTCATAATCGGTCTTATCCCGGAGGAACTTATCCCTTTTCCTCTCTTTAATTTCAATCTGAGTGGCAGCTAATTTCTTGTTCAGCCTTTTTTTTTTAAATTGGTGTGCTGGATAACTGTCACTCACTTTAAGTCTGGAGCAAGAACCGACTGGAGCAAGAACCGTGGCTGCCCGCGACGTAATCCACGCAGCACCCGCAGCGATTTTTGGACTTCCGAATCCGACTCAAGCCAGTCTGAAACGGGATCCGTTGCACGGACCGCTAATGACGCCCCTTTAGGAAGAGAATCCGAAGGGGACGAGGTCACCGCAAAAGGAAGGAATGTCCAACCGCGCAAATCCACGAGGAGAAGACGCCAGGTTACCTGGAAACAGTGATTATCCTTGACCAACCCCCGTCCTTACAGGACTCCAGTAGCATTGTGATCAACCTTACGGCCTATGAGCTGTCCCCAAGCTGTATCTCACTCCTCCAGCGAGGACTGGGATACAGCTTGGTGGAACTATTCAATCCTGTCGACTTCGAGGTGGACTTATACAAGGCGTTACACAAGTTATTTTTGAGAACGTTTTTTGCTGAGAGAAGTGCCATACGCCCAACACCCTTACCTGGCGAAGTCCAAGCTCATATGACATGTGCTGAGTTTCATTTGCAGCACAGATTCGATACAGAGGAGTTGTTATGCATTCAGTTCCTGGCAGGCATTGATAGTGAGGAAACTACCTTGTCCCAGCCCCAAACAGGTCCACGTTTTTGCCCCCCATGCCGACGGGCTCCCCCATTGACCTTTTTCATAAGAGAGTCCTTAGGGATGCACGTGCACTGATCTATCCAGTTGCTCCCCCTAATATTACTCAGGAGGAAAAGGCCGCCCTACAATGGCTTTGCGGTCTTGAAGATGTGGTCATTAAGCCCGCCGACAAGGGGGGCAACGTGGTCCTGATGTCGAGGGCCTATTACTTGGAGGAAGCTTCTAGACAGTTAGATGACACAAGCGTGTACCAGAAGCTGAGTGAGAACCCTGTTCCATCTATATCTGCCAGTGTTCATTCACTCCTTTCAAAATATGTTGATTTGCAGTTTCTGCCGAAAAATATTTTAGAAAAACTGGTCCCCAAATTCCCCAAGAATCCGGCCTGGTACTTTGTTCCCAAAGTACACAAGTTGCTGTCCCATCCCCCGGGACGACCTATCGTCGCTGGTATGGGGTCAGCCACCGAACCCATTTCCAGGTATACGGATTGGCTACTTAGGCCCTTGTTACGAGGCACTCCCACGTACCTGAAGGACACCGGGGACTTCCTCCGCGCCGTCAATGATATTGAATGGCGGGAGGAATTCCACCTTGTGTCCTTGGACGTGGAGAGTCTCTATACAAGTATCCCCCATGATGCTGGCTTGAAAGCCATAGCGTTGGTTCTTGGCCGCACGGATAAGAATGCGGTTTTTCTGCAGTTTGTACAAGAGTCCCTCAACTTGATACTTACCAACAATGTCTTCCAGTTTAATGGTCAGTGGTACCGCCAGATACTAGGTACAGCGATGGGCACGCCCGTGTCGTGTACGTTCGCCAACCTGTATCTGGCGGTATTTGAGAAGACCTACGTCTTCTCCTTGGATAACCCCTTTCTTATGCACATCCATTACTTCCTGCGTTATGTGGATGATGTGTTTCTGGTCTGGTCGGGCAGCGAAGGGCAGTGTAGGCAGTTTGTGCAGCACCTCAATGAGATTAATAATATGAACATGAAGTTCACTCTCAACTTCGGTGGCAACTGTCTGGATTTTCTGGATGTGCATGTCACCGTTGTTGATGGGGTGCTGCACACTACAGGTTTTCGTAAGCCCACCGCCACTAATTCGCTGCTCCACCAGACCAGCTTTCATCCTCCAGCCGTCAAAGATGCTGTCCCTTTTGGGAAATTTATACGCTTACGTAGAATTAACAGTACTGACTCAGACTATTTTAGGCAGGCTCACCAGCTTAAAGAGAGGTTGCTTGAAAGGGGTTATCCAAGGAGGGCCATGGTGGATGCACTTCATCGAGCGGCTCTTCGTCCTCGACTTAGCCTCCTCAGTGACAGGACCCAAGATGATAACGAAGATAGGTTCGCGTTTATTTTTAAATTCAGCCCTGCAGCTGACATAGTGAAACGAGCCGTTCACAATAACTGGGACCTCCTAAAAGGTGAACCTTCTCTGGGTGGCGTGGTTTCTAGCAGACCCCTCATTACTTTCAGGAAACGCCACACCTTGAAGGACAGATTGGTTCATAGTGTCCTTAGGTCCCCTAAATGGTCGAATTGGTTACAGAGTAGAATAACCTAAGGCAATCACAAATGTGGAACTTGCTCTCTCTGTCCCCATAATTCACAGGCAAAGAGTCTGTCCCTGGGGGGTATTACACATAAAGTCAGGCAGTTTATCACTTGTCGCACCTCATACGTGGTTTATGTTCTCTTATGTACCTGTAGCAGGTTCTATATTGGCAAGACCATCAGGCCAATGTTTGAGAGGGTGCGAGAGCACTTCAACTCCATTCATACTGGGCGAGGTTCACCTCGCTTGATCGAACATGTTCGTTCCACCCACAATGGTGATCCGTCTGGCCTCTCCTTTGCTGGCATTGAGGCCGTGGGACCCATCCCTAGGGGTGATGATCGCCACCGCCTCTTGCTGCAACGGGAGGCCAGATGGATTATCAGGACTGGTGCCATGGGACCCCATGGCCTCAACGACAAGAATGATATGGCGGTCTTTTTATGACCCCACTCCCGTCAGCAGTGACGGGCTTTGAACGAACCACCTCAATGTTTTTGGTTCATCCCCTTTCCTGGCTTTTAACTAATCATGCGCTTCTAATGTACCAGCTATGCATCCTCTCATGTACCTCGTTGCTTGGTCTCTGGAACTTGTCACCATAATAGGATGCGTATAATGTTTTTTGCTGTAATTGCAATGCTGTACTCTTATGTTATTGCCATTATTCTCCTGTGTCTCTCTCTGTTTTCTTGCAGCTGCGCATTCGGGGAGCGTCTGGGGTCACCATGGTGATGACTGACGGCTTCCCTTTAAAGGCACGTCCGTGCGTCTGCACGTCATAGCCGGTCTAAAGAAGCGCGATCCCTGCGGGAAACGGCCGTCACCGCTTATGCGCACCGTGGCCATCCCGCTCCCCAGCCTGCGCAGTATGCCACTTAACCTGCAATATAGCTACAAGTATTCTCATGACCTCGGTGAGTGCCGCGTCTCTTCTTCTATACTGAGTTTGTTCCCCTGCATCACGCTGAGCACCACCATCCTGGTCAACGGGGGTAGCCGCAGGTCTATGGACTTCCGACATACGTAAGAGGCAACAGGTGATTCATACTACTGCGTAGTGCCGCTGTTTTCCCATTCCTTCTCATTCACCACTGTCACATCTGTGACAGGTCTCAGAAGGTCTGAAAGATTATTTACGCATTAGTGATCTGACAGCCTCTTTTGGTTTCACTTTGTCTGTGTGTTGCTGGTATGTCCACACCTCCTGTTCAGGTGTGGATCATGTGACCTTTACCTCGCCCTATTTAGTCTGACTTTTCCCATCACTCCTTGCTTGGGATAGCTTCATTTGGTCTGGGAAGAGCTGGAGTGTGGTTTGTTTTGAAGTCCTGTTCATCCTTCATCCTCTGAAGTTAAGTGTTCCGCTTGTCGTGTTTTGTATTCCACCCCCCCACCGTTTTTTTTTACTAGGCCTCAGTGAGGCGCTAGTTCCTTCACCAGGGAATAAACAGGTGGTCTCTGCCCTGTCATTATCTTTAGGGCATCTGAGGGTCACCAGGGTTTTCTAGGTTCCCGTGTATGGGTATCTCTACCATCGAGAGGTGCCCATATGGATAGGAGTTAGGGCCAGGAGTAGGGTTTTACAGGTGGTGACCCTTTTCCTTCCCTAGCGTGAGACCTAGTGTCTTTCCCCTTCCTTCTTGATTGTCTTTTTGTGTTCTCCCGTACTACATCCGTGACACCTGGCCATGTGAGAGCTGACTGTCCACATCAGGTGGAACCCATAGATACTAACTATGGCTACTATCAGTCATTATATGCCAGGAAGCTATGTGCAGCAGGTACCCCAGAAACTCTAAACCACTTGTGCCAGGTGAAAGTAGGAGACATTCCAGCGGAGGCTCCGCTGGACTCAGGGAGTCTGGTGTCCCCAGTAAGGGCTTTCCTGGTACGGTCCACGGAGTATACTGGCCGGAAAGTTGGGGTCATGTGCATCCATGGAGTCTTAAAAGACTATCCCACTGCCCTGGTTTCTCTAACCATAGATGCCGGCAGGTGGTGTCACGACCGCTATCCCAGCAGCAGTCGTGTCGTACCAGACGGAGGGGAAGGGGGACCCTTATCTATGGATGGGAGATAGAACGGCCACCCCTGACTAACCCTAAGCTGGCACCTGTCTGCCCTGATACCCTAGACGGGGTGTGAACCCGTGCGGCGAGCAGGATGCCTAAACCCTCAGTCACCCTAGCAAGACTAGACTGGGGAAAGGCAGATGGGAGCACTAGTCACCATCACTCATGTCTAGGAGAACAACAGGGGAAGACAGCAACAAACAAACAATCTATAACAGAGAATAGACTTATCCAGTCACGAGCAGAGAAGGTGATCCCAATAACGACAGTCCACGCCAGACAAGAGCTCCACAGCAATACCATCAAACGATCTCCTTCAAAGGTCAGCATAACACTGGAAGTAAGGACTATATCTGGCAATGACTGCAAGTGAAACTGAAACTAATATAGTAGCTGGGAGTGGCAGACAGGACTCACCTGAGAAGGATGCCTACAAACTCCCAGTCAGGACAAAAAGGTTCACAAGGCAAAACCCTGATGACATACCCTGAACCACAGAGCAAACTCACAAGCTATCGCGAGTAGCAAGTCGCTGGGACCTTCTCCTCCCAGACCTGTCTGGATCAGTCACAGTCGTGACAGTACCCCCCTTTCTACGAGGGGCCACCGGACCCTCAAGACCAGGCCTCTCCGGATGGGACCTATGAAAAGCCCGAATGAGTCTGTCCGCCTTTATCTCTGATGCTGGCACCCACATTCTCTCTTCGGAACCATAACCTTTCCAGTGCACCAGGTACTGAAGAGAGCGGCGAACATATCGTGAATCAACAATCTTTTCTACCTGAAACTCCAGACTGCCATCAACAACCACCGGTGGAGGCGGTAATGGCAATGGTTCAGGAGGTTCTACATATCTCTTAAGCAGAGATCTGTGGAAGACATTATGGATCCTTAGAGTCTGAGGTAGCTCCAGACGAAAAGCCACCGGGTTAATGATCTTAATTACCCTATAAGGACCAATAAATCTCGGACCTAATTTCCACGAGGGAACCTTCAACTTGATATTTCTGGTAGACAACCACACCAAGTCATTCACCCCAAGGTCTGGACCTTCAGAGCGCTTCTTATCAGCCACACGTTTGTATCTACCACCAATTCTCTTCAAACTTTCTTGCACACTCTGCCACACTGATGAAAGTGAAGACGCAAATCGTTCCTCCTCGGGAATCCCAGACGGCCCCCCCTCACTAAACGTACAAAACTGAGGATGGAAACCATACGCACCAAAAAATGGGGACTTATCGGTGGATTCTTGACGACGATTATTAATGGCAAACTCGGCTAAAGGTAAATAAGATGACCACTCCTCCTGATTTTCTGAAACAAAGCATCTCAAATATGTCTCTAGGTTTTGATTGGTACGTTCAGTCTGACCGTTGGACTGTGGATGGAAAGATGAAGAAAACGACAGATGAACCTCTAAACGAGAACAAAAAGCTTTCCAAAATTTAGAAACAAATTGGGTACCACGATCCGAAACAATATCGGAAGGGACCCCGTGAAGCTTCACGATGTGGTCAATAAAAACCTGAGCCAGTGTGTTAGCATTAGGCAATGCGGTAAGAGCAATAAAGTGCACCATTTTACTGAACCTGTCAACAACTACAAGAATAACAGTCTTCCCCGCTGATACTGGTAGATCCGTAATGAAATCCATTGAGAGGGGCGTCCAAGGCCTGTTGGGGATGGCCAGAGGTAAAAGACGCCCTGCTGGACGAGTATGATCTACCTTAGAACGAGCACAGGTAGCACATGCAGACACAAAATTCAACACCTCCTGGCGCCACTTAGGCCACCAGAACCGACGAGACACTAATTCAGAGGTTGCCCTACTACCTGGGTGTCCTGCCAGTGTGGAGTTATGGTGTTCTTTTAGTATCTCCAGGCGTAAATTTTCTGGCACAAACAGTTTACCCGAGGGGCAGGAGGCCGGGGCGTCCCCCTGAGCTTCCAACACCCTCCCCTCTAAACCTGAGTGTAATGCAGAGACCACCACCCCCTTTTGCAAAATAGGCTCTGGTACATCAACATCACCCCCTCCAGGAAAACTTAGAGACAATGCATCCGCCTTAGTATTTTTTGCCCCCGGGCGATAGGTTATTACAAAATTAAACCTAGTAAAAAATAACGACCACCGAGCCTGTCTAGGGGTGAGACGTTTAGCAGACTCCAGATATAATAAGTTTTTGTGATCAGTAATCACCGTGACGGGATGAACCGCCCCCTCCAAAAAATGACACCACTTCTCAAAAGCCAACTTAATAGCCAAAAGTTCCCTGTTGCCAATATCATAGTTCCTTTCTGCAGTAGACAATTTCTTCGAAAAGAAAGCACACGGACGCCATTCACCAGGGGACGGGCCCTGAGATAGTACCGCTCCCACCCCCACCTCTGATGCGTCAACCTCTACAATAAAAGGAAGCGAGACATCTGGCTGTACGAGAATAGGGGCTGAGGTGAATCTCTCCTTCAGAGATGTAAAGGCAGTTTTGGCTGCATGTGACCATTTGAAAAAATCGGATCCCTTTCGGGTCATGTCCGTCAGTGGTTTGACCACCAAAGAATAGTTCTTTATAAACTTTCTATAAAAATTGGCAAACCCCAGGAAGCGTTGCAATGCCAATGGACTGTTGCACTGGTGGCTGACGTGAAGCCTGATTCTCTACTATGACATGCAGACTAATTCTCTGCTGACCTGAAGACAGATTCTCTGTTACGGGACCTCTCTCCTCTGCCTGGGTGCTGGGCCTAAATATCAGGCAATGGACTGTTGCATTGGTGGCTGACGTGAAGCCTGATTCTCTGCTATGACATGCAGACTAATTCTCTGCTGACATGAAGCCAGATTCTCTGTTACGGGACCTCACTCCTCTGCCTGTGTGCTGGGCCTAAATATATGCTAATGGACTGTTGCAGTGGTGGCTGACGTGAAGCCTGATTCTCTGCTATGACATGCAGACTGATTCTCTGCTGACATGAAGCCAGATCCTCTGTTACGGGACCTCTCTCCTCTGCCTGTGTGCTGGGCCTAAATTTATGAAAATGGACTGTTACAGTGGTGGGCGACGTGAAGCCTGATTCTCTGCTATGACACGAAGACTGATTCTCTGCTGACATGAAGCCAGATTGTCTGTTACGGGACCTCTCTCCTCTGCCTGGGTGCTGGGCCTAAATATCTGACAATGGACTGTTGCATTGGTGGCTGACGTGAAGCCTGATTCTCTGCTATGATATGAAGACTGATTCTCTGCTGACATGAAGCCAGATTGTCTGTTACGGGACCTCTCTCCTCTGCGTGGGTGCTGGGCCTAAATTTATGAAAATGGACTGTTACAGTGGTGGGTGACGTGAAGCCTGATTCTCTGCTATGACATGAAGACTGATTCTCTGCTGACATGAAACCAGATTGTCAGTTACGGGACCTCTCTCCTCTGCCTGGGTGCTGGGCCTAAATTTATGAAAATGGACTGTTACAGTGGTGGGTGACGTGAAGCCTGATTCTCTGCTATGACATGCAGACTGATTCTCTGGTGACATGAAGCCATATTCTGTGTTATGGAACCTCTCTCCTCTGCCTGGGTGCTTGGCCTAAATTTATGAAAATGGACTGTTGCAGTGGTGGCTGACGTGAAGCCTGATTCTCTGCTATGACATGCAGACTGATTCTCTGCTGACATGAAGACAGATTCTCTGTTACGGGACCTCTCTCCTCTGCCTGGGTGCCGGGGCCTAAATATCTGAGAATGGACTGTTCCAGTGGTGGGTGACGTGAAGCCAGATTCTCTGCTATGGGACCTCTCTCCAATTGATTTTGGTTAATTTTTATTTATTTAATTTTTATTTTAATTCATTTCCCTATCCACATTTGTTTGCAGGGGATTTACCTACATGTTGCTGCCTTTTGCAGCCCTCTAGCCCTTTCCTGGGCTGTTTTACAGCCTTTTTAGTGCCGAAAAGTTCGGGTCCCCATTGACTTCAATGGGGTTCGGGTTCGGGACAAAGTTCGGATCAGGTTCGGATCCCGAACCCGAACATTTTCAGGAAGTTCGGCCGAACTTCTCGAACCCGAACATCCAGGTGTCCGCTCAACTCTAGTCAGGACCCGTCATGGATAAAAAACACAACAGGAATTACCAAAAAAGGCCTTCAGAGGCTTCATTTTCTGAGGAGTCTGAAGAAAGCACAACTCCCAAAACAGCTGCTAGTCAATTATTACAGATGCACCTTAGAATCTGTTATCACATACTGCATTACAGAGTGGTACTCTGGCTGCTCTTCTGAGGACAAGAAGACCCTCAAGCACATCATCAGAAAGGCTGGAAGAATCACTGGAATTCAGTTACCATCACTGGATGATATCTTCACTGCTCGTTGCAGCAACAGGGCAAAGATTATCTGCGGGGATCCAACTCACCCCGGCAACAGCCTTTTCACTCCCCTACCCTCTGGTAGGCGTCTTAGAGCCCTACATGCCCGCTCCACTAGGCTGAAGAACAGCTTTTACCCCAAAGCATCAGTCTCCTAAATGCTCAGAGACTATCGCCCCTTCCAAGGATAGAAACTACTACAGACTGAAAGTTACTGCTGCATTCGTGACCCTATTATGATCTCTTGTCTGTAGTGGTGTCTAAATCAGTTTGTGTATATATTCATAAGCACTTCCGACTTTGCTCTTGCTATATATATATATATATATATATATATATACATATACACATATACTGTGAACTGTGAACAGTAATGCTTTTTAGTGCAATGTATTTCTTTTTTTCTATTGTAATACTTTAAATGTCAGTTCTTGTTCCTCTGTCCATTGCATCTAGGATTGCTCCAAACAAGATTTCATTGTATTGTACATTGTATTCATTGTATTGTACATTAGATTCATTGTATTGTACAGTGACAATAAAGGCATCTTATCTTAGAGCACTTGCCACCGGGGCCTGAGCTGGCCGACCTTAATGGGGATATTTTTGGTACTGCACAACACTGAGACCCAACCCTTTCCCGAGCTTGGGGAAATGTATTAATAGTAGATGGTAAACCACAACAAGCTGGGGCAGAGTCAGTGTTTCCCCGTTTTGTGGTTCATCAGGATATGTTGTATCAGGTAAACCAACTGGGGGGTGAACATATTGAACAGTTAGTGGTGCCCCAGGCTTATCACAAACTTGTGTTAGAGTTAGCCCACCAACATGTTTGTGGGGGCATCTGGGAATGCAGAAAACACAGGTCCGGATACTACAACGGTTTTACTGGCCCAGTGTGTTTAGAGAAGTGGACGAATTCTGTAAGTCTTGCCTGACCTGCCAAGCAACTAGCCCCCAGTCCCTTGGTACCTCTGCCGATCATCGAGGTACAGTGGTGGGTGACGTGAAGCCTGATTCTCTGCTATGACATGAAGACTGATTCTCTGCTGACATGAAGCCAGATTGTCAGTTACGGGACCTCTCTCCTCTGCCTGGGTGCTGGGCCTAAATTTATGAAAATGGACTGTTACAGTGGTGGGTGACGTGAAGCCTGATTCTCTGCTATGACATGCAGACTGATTCTCTGGTGACATGAAGCCATATTCTGTGTTATGGAACCTCTCTCCTCTGCCTGGGTGCTTGGCCTAAATTTATGAAAATGGACTGTTGCAGTGGTGGCTGACGTGAAGCCTGATTCTCTGCTATGACATGCAGACTGATTCTCTGCTGACATGAAGACAGATTCTCTGTTACGGGACCTCTCTCCTCTGCCTGGGTGCCGGGGCCTAAATATCTGAGAATGGACTGTTCCAGTGGTGGGTGACGTGAAGCCAGATTCTCTGCTATGGGACCTCTCTCCAATTGATTTTGGTTAATTTTTATTTATTTAATTTTTATTTTAATTCATTTCCCTATCCACATTTGTTTGCAGGGGATTTACCTACATGTTGCTGCCTTTTGCAGCCCTCTAGCCCTTTCCTGGGCTGTTTTACAGCCTTTTTAGTGCCGAAAAGTTCGGGTCCCCATTGACTTCAATGGGGTTCGGGTTCGGGACAAAGTTCGGATCAGGTTCGGATCCCGAACCCGAACATTTTCAGGAAGTTCGGCCGAACTTCTCGAACCCGAACATCCAGGTGTCCGCTCAACTCTAGTCAGGACCCGTCATGGATAAAAAACACAACAGGAATTACCAAAAAAGGCCTTCAGAGGCTTCATTTTCTGAGGAGTCTGAAGAAAGCACAACTCCCAAAACAGCTGCTAGTCAATTATTACAGATGCACCTTAGAATCTGTTATCACATACTGCATTACAGAGTGGTACTCTGGCTGCTCTTCTGAGGACAAGAAGACCCTCAAGCACATCATCAGAAAGGCTGGAAGAATCACTGGAATTCAGTTACCATCACTGGATGATATCTTCACTGCTCGTTGCAGCAACAGGGCAAAGATTATCTGCGGGGATCCAACTCACCCCGGCAACAGCCTTTTCACTCCCCTACCCTCTGGTAGGCGTCTTAGAGCCCTACATGCCCGCTCCACTAGGCTGAAGAACAGCTTTTACCCCAAAGCATCAGTCTCCTAAATGCTCAGAGACTATCGCCCCTTCCAAGGATAGAAACTACTACAGACTGAAAGTTACTGCTGCATTCGTGACCCTATTATGATCTCTTGTCTGTAGTGGTGTCTAAATCAGTTTGTGTATATATTCATAAGCACTTCCGACTTTGCTCTTGCTATATATATATATATATATATATATATATATATACATATACACATATACTGTGAACTGTGAACAGTAATGCTTTTTAGTGCAATGTATTTCTTTTTTTCTATTGTAATACTTTAAATGTCAGTTCTTGTTCCTCTGTCCATTGCATCTAGGATTGCTCCAAACAAGATTTCATTGTATTGTACATTGTATTCATTGTATTGTACATTGGATTCATTGTATTGTACAGTGACAATAAAGGCATCTTATCTTAGAGCACTTGCCACCGGGGCCTGAGCTGGCCGACCTTAATGGGGATATTTTTGGTACTGCACAACACTGAGACCCAACCCTTTCCCGAGCTTGGGGAAATGTATTAATAGTAGATGGTAAACCACAACAAGCTGGGGCAGAGTCAGTGTTTCCCCGTTTTGTGGTTCATCAGGATATGTTGTATCAGGTAAACCAACTGGGGGGTGAACATATTGAACAGTTAGTGGTGCCCCAGGCTTATCACAAACTTGTGTTAGAGTTAGCCCACCAACATGTTTGTGGGGGCATCTGGGAATGCAGAAAACACAGGTCCGGATACTACAACGGTTTTACTGGCCCAGTGTGTTTAGAGAAGTGGACGAATTCTGTAAGTCTTGCCTGACCTGCCAAGCAACTAGCCCCCAGTCCCTTGGTACCTCTGCCGATCATCGAGGTACCGTTTGAGCGAGTCGCGATGGACCTCGTAGGTCCAGTACCGAAGTCCGCTAGAGGACACCAACACATCCTGGTTGTCCTAGATCACGCCACTCGGTATCCGGAGGCGGTGCCACTGCGAGATACATTGGCTAAACTGATAGCTAAGGAGCTAATGGAAATGTTCTCCTGAGTGGGGCTACTTAAAGAGGTTCTGACTTACCAGGTGACCCCTTTTATGTCTAAGGTCTCGAGAGAGCTTTGTAAGTTGCTGCATATCAAACAGTTACGGACGTCCGTTTACCATCCGCTAACAGACGGTCTGGTTGGAAGTTTTAGTAAAACATTAAAAACCATGTTAAAAAGGGTGGTGTCTAAAGATGTGAAGGACTAGGAGCTTCTTCTGCCCAAGCTCATGTTCGCTGTGCGAGAGGTGCCCAAGGCCTCTACTAAGTTCACTCCCTTCGAATTGCTATATGGCAGACATCCTCGCGGTTTGTTGAACGTAGCCAAAGAGGCATGGGAACAGCAACCCACTCCGCATAGAAGTGTCCTTGAGTATGCCACCAAGATGCAACAGCAGATAGAGACCATTTTGCCTCTTGTCAGGGAGCATATGGAGGCCACTCAGCGAGCCCAGAGTCGGATCTATAATCGGCAGGCTTGGGTCCGGATCTTTAACCCGGGTGATCGGGTTTTGGTTCTAGTGCCGACCATGGACAGTAGGTTCCTGGCCATGTGACAGGGGCCCTACGAGGTACTTGAAAAAATTGGAGAGGTAAGGTGCAAGGTACACCAGCCACGGACTACCATGTGAATCTACTCAAACCATGGAAACCTATACTGAAGACAGCCCACGGCCAGGTTTTCTAGGGGAAGCGGTTTCAGACGCTCTGTCTGAAGCAAGGGAAGCGGCTGCCACAGTAAGAATTGCTGACAGCCTCTCATCTAATCAGGCTCAGGAGGCCAGGGAGTTTATTAGCCGGTACACGGATGTGTATTCGGATCTCCCTGGACGCACTTCCACAATTTGGCATTGTCACTGAGCCTCAGACGAAAGTCCGGCTAAAACCATACTGGGTACCCGAAGCTCGGCGACAAGCCACCTCAGAGGAAGTGCAGATGATGCTGAGGCTAGACGTCATTGAGGAGTCTAAAAGTGAGTGGGCTAGTCCTATAGTGCAGGCATGGCCAACCTGTGGCTCTCCAGCTGTTGTAAAACTACAACTCCCACCATGCCCTGCTGTAGGCTGATAGCTGTAGACTGTCCGGGCATGATGGGAGTTGTAGTTTTGCAACAGCTGGAGAGCCTCAGGTTGGCCATCCCTGCTATAGTGCTAATAACCAAGCCGGACAGGACACTCCGGTTCTGTAACGATTTTCGTAAACTGAACGAGATTTCCAAATTCGATGCGTATCCCATGCCCCGGGTGGATGAGCTTATCGAGAGGTTAGGACAAGCCCAGTATTTTTCTGTTTTAGACCTCACAAAAGGGTACTGGCAGGTGCCCTTAAGGTAGGCTGCCAAAGAGAAAACTGCCTTCATCACACCTGAAGGGCTGTATCAGTACAAGGTGCTACCCTTTTCTCTGCATGGTACCCCCACCACTTTTCAATGGCTTATGGACATTGTGCTACTTCCACATTGTCGGTATGCTTCGACTTACCTGGACGAAATCCACATTTCCGATTGAGAAAACCACTTACCTAAAGTTCAGGCTGTAGTAGACTCCCTGTGGAAGGCGGGACTAACCGCTAACCCCCAAAAAAATGCAATAGGGTTACAGGAGACTAAATACCTGGGGTATGTCATTGGGCGCGGAGTGATCAAACCCAAGTAAACAAAATAGAGGCGATAAGAAATTGGCCCCGACCTGTCACCACTAAGACATCACTGGAATGACCGGGTGGAAGAGGCTTTCTCCGATTTGAAGTCAGCCCTGTGTGGGTCCCCGGTTTTGGTGATGCCCGACTTCAAGCGGGAAATCATAGTGCAGACAGACACCTCCAAAGTAAACCTCTGTGCTGTACTGTCTCAGGAAGTTAACGGGAGGAGTATCCCGTTGTCTTCCTAAGCCGCAAGCTCACCCGAGCCACGACCAGGTACAGTATAGTGGAGAGAGAGTGCCTGACTATCAAGTAGGCACTTGAGTCTCGCCGCTATAATTTGTTGGAGAGAACATTCCGCCTAGTGACTGACCACTCCCCTCTCAAGTGAATGAGCCAGGCTAAAGAGAGAATTGCCTGTGTCACCAGGTGGTTCCTGTCCTTACAAAACTTTAAATTCTCTGTAGAACACAGGGCAGGCTAGTTGCAGGGAAAAGCGGATGCCCTGTCCCGAGTATATTGTAAGGCATATGTTCAACCCTTCAGGGTTGAACAAAGGGGGAGGTATGTAAGAAGGTACAAGAAATCATCGTGGATAATAGGTTCCTGGCCTCAGTGGAGTAAGAGCCGGTTTTTATGTGTCAGCAGCAGTGTAACGGGGTGCCGAAAGCACACTCGGTCTCCCATCAGCTGCAGCCTGCTGCTTAGCTTCGGGAGCGAGGATCTGTGTTTGACCTTTGCTAGCTGGGAGGCTCCCTGCTCCTAGGTCTGCCTTGAGCGCTGAGCTGATCACTTGGTGCTCGACTTGTCGGTCTGTCGGTCATGTGACGCTGGCCACGTCACATGACCCTCACTCCCCACTATAAATACAAGGCAGCCTGCTGGCCACAGGTTGCCTGTTAATCTTAGGTTCCTGGCAGTTGTTGGATACCTGTGTACTTACCTGATCCTGTTCCCTGACGATCCTTTGCCTTCTCCTCCTGTACTGCGCATCCTTCCTGGTATATTGACCTCGGCTTCCACCTGACTATTCTTTGCGGACTCCTTTGGTACTTCTCGACTCTCCTGGTATTTATGACCCCGGCTTCTCCTGACCATTCTTTGCTTATCCCTCTGTACTGTGTTGTCCTCTTGGTTTTGACCCGGTCCGTTCACTATCCGTTATTTGTCTTGTCTGTCTTTCCCGCACATATCCTAAGTTAGGGACTGCCGTCCAGTTGTCCCCTGTCATCAGGACTCGTGAGGCAAGTAGGCAGGGCCAGGGGTGAGGGTGGAGTGCAGTGGTCACTATCCTCCCCCCTGTGTGTGTGTGTGTGTGTGTGTATGTGACCGTTACAAGCAGTTGCTGTTTGACACCTTAATACTTAGTATGGCTGTATAGCTGATCCGGGACGGCTCTTACTGGGAGTAGTCAAAGTGCTGGGTGGGTGACTACTCCCCAAGTTCCAGGTCGGATTTTGCCAGGCTTGAAAACCAGCCAGCACTGCCAGGTGAGGAGGATTACATCAGTCAGACAGTGGAGCTCAGTAGGGGTGTGTGCTGGGATCTGAGGTGATTTTTGTTATGTGGACTTTCCATTGTGTGTGAACTAACACCAAGACTGCAAAGTGATGTTTTGTTTTTGCTTTATGTGTGAATAAACACGGAAGTTTGATTTAAGAACTGGTAATTTGCCTCTCTACTTCGTCAGCACACCCTGTCTACCAGAGCGAATCTCCACAATAGCTACAGTATGGGTAAACGCATGTTTGACTCTGTCAAAAAACAGCGTGTTTAACAACACACTGCACAGTTGCATGTGTTATGCTTTTTTAAAGTAGAAAGCTTCCAAAATTATCCTTCATCAGAGTAGATGTTTAAACACACAGTGTGTTATGGAAAAAAACTGGCTTGTTGAGATCAAGTTTGCAAAAATTATTCTTTCACAAATAGTAAAATAGACATAGAATAAAAAATGGCACACAAAACAAGTTCCCATAGACTCTTTTTATTGAAAACCATCTAAACTAGCCTGCCCTGTCTTCAAATGTATTATATGCATTTATCAAACCTCCTCCCGATGAGCCCAAAACACCACTCTAATGTTGGCTGTATCAGCACCAGGTTTTCCTTTCAATATAACTTTGTTACAAAAAGATAACAAAGATAAAGTTTTTCATGGCATGGGGTTTGTTTTGTAATGTAGAACTGCTAGGCTGAGTTTTGGTTGCTGCAGCAGCAATCAGCTTATGCACTGTGTAACAAGCCCCTCACTCCCTTTACCTAATCAAATTTACTAAAATCTACACAGTTCTATTTTTCCATTCTTTTCCTATAGTGTCAATTAGGGCAAGCCCCCCACTCCTGACTTCCTCTCTGTACCATGTTAACCTCTGTCTTCTTCCTCTCTCATGGTGCTGGACACCATTTATACGTGATTTGTCCAAAGCGAATTACAAATTGTTGAACAAATTCTTTGTAAAGTTTGTAACAAATCCAAATAATTTAGAATCGATTCACTCATCTTTAAACTGTGTGAGGTGATGTAGAGGATGGAAGTGGTAGTGGCCCTGGTGTACTATTGTAGTGTCAAGGTGTGCTGTTTCAGCCTGATGCTCCCTATGGTCCATTGCAATGAAAGTTATAGCACTGAAGAATGAGGCCAGAGTTGTGCATAACAAAGCCTTTTTTACTTAGTGCAACATAGAATGCAAATACGTACAGTAGCAGTAGACTTTGGTACAATTGTTCTCTGTCATGAGCTGAGGGGGTATGGTGGCAGATTGGATGGCTGCAAATCAGCACTTAGGCTACTTTTAAACTTGTGTTTAACTTTTCCGGTATTGAGATCCAGCATCTCAATACTGCAGAAAAATGCTTTTGTCCTCATTCATTGTCAATTGGGACAAAACTGAACAGAACGGAATGCTCCAAAAAGCATTCCGTTCTCTTTGGTTGCATTCTCATACCGGAGAGCAAACCGCATCAAGCTGTGGTTTTCTGTCCGGCTTGGGATGCGGAGCAAAACTGATCCAGCATTACAAATAATGCAAGTCAATGGTGCCGAATCCGTTTTCTTGGACACAATCTGTCATTGTTATTTTAAAGATAATGCAACCGAATCCGTTCATAATGGATACAGCTGGTTGTATTATTAGAAACTGAAGCATTTTTGCTGATTCCTACCAGATCAGGCAAAAATGCAAGTCTGAAAGTAGCCTTAGATCTTGCAAGCTGGCCTAATGGTTGTTTGGTGATGTCTTTACAGTAGCAGTAGTCCCTCACCTCATAGCAGTGTCTATAAGATTGTTGTCATAGTTCACTCTGCTGGTATCTCAAGGCTTCACTTGAGTCCTTCTTTCAGTTCTTGAGAGTAGGTGCTCTATGAGCTACTTCCTGACTCTATGGCAGGAGAGGAGTAATTTGGATCCTCAAATTCCCTGAGAGGGGAAACAATATAGTTCTTGAGAATTAGTGCTCTCTGAGCTACTTCCTTAATTCCCCACTATGTGGACTGCACCTCTCACATACCCTCTACACCTAACTCTGAATATAGATTACTGAACTTCACTAGACTTCCCACTCCTGGCAGGAAGTCGCAACAGCCCACTCTCCCAGGAGGGGTGGAACAGGGTTGCTAAGTCAGCCACTGCCAACCAATACCTCCCCCTGCTGGATAAAATGACATAGTGCATAACATATACATAACATTACATAGAGTTGCATATAAAACATATAAGAACGCAGCAACTAAAGAACACAAGAGTAATACCCCTAGGTATTACTTTCAGTAGATTGGCACACATGAAACTGGCTGACCTGTTGCATGTGCACTTGGCAAATTAAGGCATCTGTGTTGGTCTCATGTTTATATGTGCCTGCATTGCTGAGTAAAATTATGTCTCAATATATGCAAATGAACATCTAGGAGCAACGGGAGTGTTGCCATTACACCTAGAGGCTCTGCTCCCTCTGTACCTGCTGCACCCTCTGCACTTTAATTGACAGGGCCAGTCAATGAAAACATCATAATGCTTGGCCCTGTCAATCAAAGTGGTGAGGGCATGAGCAAAGCCTCTAGGTGTAACAGTAATGCTCCCATTACTCCTAGAGGCTCATTTGCACATATTAACCCCTTGGTCATGCCCACTCGCAAGTGCAGTAGGCTCCATAGCCACTGGGTTTCTACTGTTTCAAACTTCAGAGACACAGGGTGAAAGCCATAAGGCCGATCACAAACATTTATCTCCTCAGATGCTATGGTCAAATGTGACCCCGGCATCTGAGCAGTGAAGATGCGGGAACCACAAGCTCCCGGCCTGCAACAGTCTTCCTCAACTAAGAACAGTGAAGCAGTTATTTGCCTATGACAGCTTGGAGCCTAAAGCAGACTCCGATACCTATCACTGGTATATACCAATACAGGCCCGCAGGTGGCAGCACTGTATTGGACTACAGTGAAAGGTGTTTTCTGTAATGGATAAATACCATTCATAGGATACAATTGGCAATGTGATGATTGCTAATTATAGTCACCTAGGGTGACATAAAAAAAGCAAAAAAAAGTTTTTAAAAATATAAAAGATAAAAAAGTATAAAAATTTTAAATCACCCCCTTTCCCTAAACAAAAAAAATAAAAAAAACATCATAGCCATTGGCACATCCAAAGTGCCCATACTATTAAAATATAACAATATTTATTCCATACGGTGAATGGTGTAACAGAAAAAAACCCTCAAAATTGCAAATTTGCCATTTTTGGGTAATTTCACCTCCTAAGAAAAGTGATCAAAAAGTCACATACTTGAACTGGTATCACTGAAAAGTACAGATCGCGCGGCAAAAAATGAGCCCTTAACAGCTCCGTAGACATAAATATAAAAAAAGTTATAGAGTTAGAATATGGCAATAAAAAGAAAGAAAAAAAAGCATTTTTTTTTGCAAAGTTTTTTTTTTCTATATTAAAACTCAAGAAAAACGATACAAGTGTGGTAACGTTTTAATCCTACTGAACTGGAGACTAAAGGTAACAGGTCAATTTTACCTCATAGGGCACCCAGTAAAAAAAAAAAAAACTGTGGCTCAATTGCATTTTTTTTCCACCCAATTTGGAATTTGTTTCCAGTTCTACAGTACATCGCATGCAATATTAAATAGTGCGATTTGAAAGTACAACTTGTCCTGCAAAAAACAAGCCCTCAAATGTGAATGGAAAAATAAAAAAGTTGAGGCTCTAGGAAGGCGAGGAGTGAAAAACGAAAACGTAAAAACATAAAATCTCAGGGTCCTCTAAGGATTAAAACATCATTTTTCTCATCAATGCGGGCACATATGAACGACCACCACAGATGCCTTCAGCTGCCAAGCACACATGCAACAGGTCAGCCACTTTCATAGTGACGAATCTGCTGACAGATGATCGTGTAATCATCATGTAATCAATTTGTTTCTATCACTTTGTTATTTTGAGAAGTTTTATTTTATATAGTGTTCTAGATAAAGTTTTCAGTCTTATAAAGATACACATTTTGCTTTCTATATACTGGATGGCAGGGGCGGACACAGGCAGCAAAGGGCCCCTGTGCAAAGGATGTACCTGGGCCCTCCCAAACCACACATACAAATATAAACATATATGCAAATAAAAAACCTTTTGTGAATATGTTTACAATATGTATTGTGGGGGTTAGCTCAATAGTAGTAGGCACAGCAGTCAGACAGTGACACAATGGCACAGTTCACACAGGGATTTGCCTGTTTTCTTTATTTTCGTCCACAAACAAAATATAAGGCCTTTACATTCAGGTAAAGATACAAAATAAATTTCTGCTCGGCTGAGCACTAACTAAACATAAAATCACCCTTTCTATACGGGCGGCCTACTACCAGCCACACGATACAATTCAAAATAAACTCAGTGTCCTTTTGTTGCTTTAGCAGACTTCTGTAGCAATGGTGAAAGCCAGCCAGTTCAACCAGTCCCCACCCAGACATGCTCATAGTGCAGACCTTTATAGCCCAGAAATGAGCTGAGATCCATCACCTGGCTGAGAGCTCTATATGAAACCCGTTCTGGACAGGAAGGGAATGAGGAGCCCCACTACCAACCTGCATCCTCATTCCATTAAATCCAGGCCCGACAACACCATTTACCAAAGTCCTCAGCAAACTGTTTTGCTAAGGCAGACCAGCTTTTCCTGGATTTCTGATATCTCACCCAGTTTCCTAGTTGAGATATCCACCTCCTGTAGCATAGTACATGGTATATGAAAGAAACCTAGGGGAAATATAACGATTCTCTACTACTTTTCCAGCCACTCTCTCACAGTATATATATTCTTTTCATACTAGGTCACGCCTCTAACTCTGCCCAAAGCATAACTATACACACCCAGTCCCCTTAATGCCCCCACATAGTAATTATTCCCCCTTTGTGCCAGTACATAGTAGATATGCCCTGATATGTGCCCCCTCACAGTAGTAATGGTCAGATATGTGCCCCTTCACAGGAAGTTAAAAAAATATACTCGCCTAGTTCCTCATGATCACAGTTCAGCCGCTGGCACTCCACAGCAGCAGCAGCATTTAGTGTCACACATTGCTATGCTGGTCTGTGTAGGAGGAGGAGCACCGCAGATTCCCGGCCGCACCGCTCCTCCTCATACACAGACCAGCAGTGTGATGTGTGACACTACATCCTGCTACTGCTATGGAGCCAGGTCCATATTTAGATTTGATGCTGCCCTAGGCACTTGCCAGCTTTCTCCCCCCCAATGAAGTCCATAGCTGAAGGTAAAATGCTCCCTAGGCCTTCAGCTATCCCTCAGGACTCCCTCATACACTTAAACAATTAAAGGACTGACCTGTTACGTGTGCGCTTGGCAGCTGAAGGCATCTGTGTTGGTCCCATGTTCATATGTGACTGCATTGCTGAGAAAAATGATGTTTTATTATATACAAACGGGGGCGTTACGATTACACCTAGAGGCTCCTCTCTCTCTGTAACTGCCGCGCCCTCTGTACTTTAACATGGCCCGGTGGGATGACATTTTCACTGCCAGGCCCTGTCAAAGTAGACAGGGAGCAGCAGTTGCAGAGACAGCAGAGCCTCTAGGTGTAATGGTAACGTCCCCGTTGCTCCTAGAGGATCATTTGCATATATTCAAATATTCTTTTTTCCCCCTCAATAATGCAGGCATACATGAACATGGGCCCAACACAGACCGGCACTGATGGGTGGTTTTAGCGCTGCCCTAGCCATTTTACATGCTAAGGCAGCGCTAAAGCATGTCCGTTAGTGCCAGTGACATCACCGGGCGGAAGCCACCCCCAAATAGTATCCCCAGTGGTAATAAGGCTCCCTACAGTACCCTCAGTACTAATAAGGCCTCCCTATAGGGCACCTCTTATAATCTATAAGGCACTTCTATAGAGCCCTCGGTAGTAGTAATGCCCTCCACCACTGCCCACAGTATTTATAATGTTCCCTGCAGTGCCCCCTGTAATTATACCTCCTGCCGTACCCCCCGGAGTTATAATCATCTCTGTAGTGCCCCCCATAAATTATAATGCCCATCCTCTCCCTCCAGTCTTCTATACCATGCAGTCTCATGTAAATAACAACAGTCATCTCCCACCAGTCTTCTATAAGATACAGTCCCATGTAAATAACCTATCTTCCTTACAGTCTTCTATACCACGCAGTCCCATGTAAATAACTTCACTCCTCTCCCTTCAGTCCCATGTCAATAACTTATCTTCCTTACAGTTCTCTATAACATACAGTCCCATGTAAATAACTTAAATCCCGTCCTTCACCCCCCTCCAACACACAGTCCCATATAAATAACATCACTCCTTACCCTCCAGTCTTCAAAAATATCCAGTCCAATGTAAATAACACCAGTCATCTCCCTCCAATCTTCTATAACATACAGTCTCATGTAAAAAACATATCTTTTTTATAATCTTCTATAACATACAGTCCTATGTAACTGACACCCAGTGGCGTAGCTACAGGGGTCGCAGCGGTCGCAATTGCGACCGGGCCCCTGAGCCAGGGGGGCCCACGGCCCCCCTACCGCCTCCTATTCAAAATCCAGGCCACTAAGTTAATAATTGATCTAATAGGGCCCGGCGCCCGGGGGCAGTGCACACGCAGCTCACGTGTCAGAGGGGGCGGCCGCAACATTGAGTGAGGTCTGACTGAGTGAGGAGGAGCCGGAGGCGTGGTTTCCGCGCATCTCCGGCTCCCAGTCAGACACTCAGAAGCAGGCGGGCGTGCGGTAGCTGGCGGCGAGCGAGGTGAGTTTTGACTAGTCTCCCCAGCTTGATGATGGGATGGGAATGGGATGGGAATCGGGGAGGGAGAGAGGCACTTAAAACTGGCACATGGAAGTGGTTAGAGGCACTTGATACTGGTACTTTTATTTGGGGGGGGGGGTGGTGGCACTATGATACTGGGACATGGGGGGGGAGGAGAGAGGCACTTGATACTGGCACCTGGGGGGGGTTGGCACCTGATACTGTGATACTGGCACATGGGGGGAGGGGTTGGCACCTGATACTGGCACATGGAAGGGGGGAGAGGCACTTGATACTGGTACTTTTATTTGGGGGGGAGGAGAGAGGCACTTGATACTGGCACCTGGGGGGGGTTGGCACCTGATACTGTGATACTGGCACATGGGGGGAGGGGTTGGCACCTGATACTGGCACATGGAAGGGGGGAGAGGCACTTGATACTGGTACTTTTATTTGGGGGGGAGGAGAGAGGCACTTGATACTGGCACGTGGGAGGGTTTGGCACTATGATACTGGCACATAGGGGGGGGAGGCACTTGATACTGGGACATGATGGGGGGCATCTATGGGGACACTTACTGGCACATTATGGGGGACACTAGGCCGGCAGCCTATCAGAGGCCGGACACTGAGGGGCATCTACTGGGGCACTATATATGGGGCATTTTATACTGGTAGATTATGGGGGGCACTAGCAGGGAGGAGGGAGAGGCGCACTATGGGGGAATTTACTGGGGGCACTATATAGGGGTATTTTATACTGGGACATTATGGGGACACTATGGGACATTAGCTCAACTGGGGGCATTACAAGGGGGTATTTTTGCACTGTCACATTATAAGGAGAATTATTACTACTGGGGGGCATTATGGTGGGCTTTATTACTCCCCCATGGTATGACCCCCTAGTAGCAGCACCAGCCTCTCCCTGCTCTGCTATCCCTCTGCCCCTTCTCTAAATCCTTATTATGAAATCTTTCTCATTAGAATAAAGCACAACATCAGCTCCACCGAGCCCCCGGCCAAAGTGTGAAAGTGGTGTCCGAGATCCCAAAGGGCCAAGTAACTGTAAGTGTTCATGTGAAATATGTTTGTTATACACATATAGCCTACACTGTGCCCCACAATATACAGTATACTGCTACACTGTGCCAAAGGAGTGGGGTTTACACAGGAGGAGGGATGTGCGAAGCGCGCTGGGGGGGCCCCCTTACAAATATTTGCTGTGGGGCCCATTCACTTCTAGTTACGCCCCTGCTGACACCCCTCCCCTCCCTTTAGACCCTCTAACATACAGTCCCAGTTAAATAACATATTTCCCTCCCACTAAGCAGGGAGCAAGTATAATGGGGAGAACGACATCTCCCAGCATTTCTCTGATACTTACATTCATTCCATGGTATCACAGGTCTCCACTGCTGAGAGCTGCCTCTTTCTGCACTGGTCACATGACGGTGACCTCATCACAGGTCCTACCTCCACTTCCACTGCTGAATAGATCACATAACTATGATGTCATCAAAGGTCCTTCAGCTATAGAGTGTAGACACAAACAGGCAGCAGATCAGCACCCCCCCCCCAAAAAAAAAAAAAAAAGAAAACTCTGCCCGCTCCCGACCTCCACACCAAGGTGCCCAGGTTACCCTGTTGGCAGAGGTAGGGAATGAAAAATATGATAAGATAAAAAAATAAACGCCACTGCTGGCACTGGGATGGGCCCCCTCCCTTGCTGGGCCCCTGTGCAGCTGAACCAGCTGCACAGGCAATATGTCCGCCCCTGCTGGATGGGACTGGACATAGTACCTTTTACTGTATGCCTGAGGACAGTATGTAGATGAGCTTAATGTAGGATTTCAGAAGATAAATATAACACAAGCTTATTCAACTTTTACATCCTTACTATGTGGTTTTCATCAGCAGAATTATGATTGTGCCTAAACCACCTGCTGTTCTAAGAGGGATTAAATACCCTCCAATTGTTTCCTTTTACTTTACAGATGTTCTAAAAAAGACATTCCTTTGAACCTGTTCTTCTAGCAGTAATCATTGTTCCAGATGGGAATTACATTGACAAAGATTTCTGGTAAAATCTGCTTTTATGCTACCCAAATCAAAGATTACAGAAATGCAATTCTTTACATATCCAATCATTTCAGGATTGCTTCACCTGTCATATTTTAATCAGACATCTCTGATTATATTCCTTTTAAGCCTTTAAATCAATTGCATACATGTAAAGAAGCTTCGTCATTACACATTAGACACAGTGCTAACCTTTTATCGGTGGGATTGAAGCAAAGAACACTGCAATGAGGTTTTTTCATCTATTTGTTCCAAATGTAAATTACTCGATTCCTGCTTACAGAAAGTTTTAATATCCAAAGATGAGCATTTGTAACACAAGAGTCACTACAGAACAAATTTGTCACGCACTGCAGGGTAAAAAAAAAAAATCATAAAAAAACAAGCTCTTTGACAAGCCATTTCTATTAGATGTTGATAGTTTTGTGGTCACATGCCTAAGAAACTGATGAGGCAAGAATGTAGGGGAGAAGTCACAGATTGCGGCACAACTAACTATTGCGCCCTAATCTGCACCAGAAATACACCAAATTTAGGCATATTTCAGCATCATAAATGATCCCTATATTCTGAATATAAGGCCTCATGCACACGGACGTTTTTTTTTTGCGGTCCGCAAAAACGGTTTCTGTTCCGTGATCTGTGTCTGTTTTTTATTCTGTAGGTCTTCCTTGATTTTTGGAGGATCCACGGACATGAAAAATGAAAAAAAAAAATCTAAGTCAAGTTTGCCTTTGAAATGATAGGAAAAAACGGACACGGATCACGGGCACGGACCCGTTGGCCGTGAAAAAAATAGGACAGGTCCTATTTTTTTCACGGACTGGAACTACGGATCACGGACGCAGATCCCAAACGGTGCATTTTCAGATTTTTCCACGGACCCATTGAAATTCAATGTGGAAAAAAACGGAAAACGCAACAACGGCCGCGGATGCACACAACGGTCGTGTGCATGAGGCCTTACTGCAATGCTTTAAATGCTGGAAAATGCAGTACAGTCTTCAGGCAGCATGTGAGCTGATTGATGTATGATTACGTGTGAATAAATTCCGTAACACTTCCAATTTTTTCATTTAAATCTCTCTCCATTGAGACATAACTTTCAATCACTGATAGGACTGCCCATTGGAGTTTTAAAGGGAACCTGTCACCAGGATTTTGTGTATAGAGCTGAGGACATGGGTTGCTAGATGGCCGCTAGCACATCCGCAATACCCAGTCCCCATAGCTCTGTGTGCTTTTATTGTGGCAAAAAACTGATTTGATACATATGCAAATTAACCTGAGATGAGTCCTGCCCCGGACTCATCTCACGTACAGGACTTATCTCAGGTTAATTTGCATATGTATCAAATCGTTTTTTTTACACAATAAAAGCACACAGAGCTATGGGGACTGGGTATTGCAGATGTGCTAGTGGCCATCTAGCAGCCCATGTCCTCAGCTCTATACACAATATCCCGGTGACGGGTTCCCTTTAAAGGCTATGTACACCTTAGGGGGCAATTTTATTTATTTATTATTACATTGTACATATTTTGAGCTATTAAATTATTTTTAGAATTAGTCTTTATAAGCAATATAGAATTATTTTTTGTGTATAGAGCTGACATGCTCTACTAGCTGCCTGTGGATTTTTTGTCTTTTCCGTCACACCAGGAGCAGATGGACTCCTTATCTCTGCTCTCTAACCTTATAAACACTCATTAAAGCTCAATCCTTATCTTACTGATAAGAATGTGGCTTTAATAAGTGGTTATGACTAGAGTTGAGCGAACACCTGGATCCGAACCCGATCCGAACTTCGTCCCGAACCCGAACCCCATTGAGCAAACCCCCGAACTAAAACGGCTGTAAAACAGCCCAGGAAAGGGCTAGAGGGCTGCAAAAGGCAGCAACATGTAGGTAAATCCCCTACAAACAAATGTGGATAGGGAAATGAATTAAAATAAAAATTAAATAAATAAAAATTAACCAAAATCAATTGGAGATAGGTCCCATAGCAGAGAATCTGGTTTCCCGTCACCCACCACTGGAACAGTCCATTCTCAGATATTTAGGCCCCGGCACCCAGGCAGAGGAGAGAGGTCCCGTAACAGAGAATCTGGCTTCATGTCAGCAGAGAATCAGTCTTCATATCATAGCAGAGAATCAGGCTTCACGTCACCCACCACTGCAACAGTCCATTTTCATAAATTTAGGCCCAGCACCCAGGCAGAGGAGAGAGGTCCCGTAACAGAGGATCTGGCTTCATGTCAGCAGAGAATCAATCTGCATGTCATAGCAGAGAATCAGGCTTCACGTCAGCCACCACTGCAACAGTCCATTGTCATAAATTTAGGCCCAGCACCCAGGCAGAGGAGAGAGGTCCCGTAACAGACAATCTGGCTTCATGTCAGCAGAGAATTAGTCTGCATGTCATAGCAGAGAATCAGGCTTCACGTCAGCCACCAATGCCACAGTCCATTGTCAGATATTTAGGCCCAGCACCCAGGCAGAGGAGAGAGGTCCCGTAACAGAGGATCTGGCTTCATGTCAGCAGAAAATCAGTCTGCATGTCATAGCAGAGAATCAGTCTTCATGTCATAGCAGAGAATCAGGCTTCACGTCACCCACCACTGTAACAGTCCATTTTCATAAATTTAGGCCCAGCACCCAGGCAGAGGAGAGAGGTCCCGTAACAGACAATCTGGCTTCATGTCAGCAGAGAATCAGTCTTCATGTCATAGCAGAGAATCAGGCTTCACGTCACCCACCACTGCAACAGTCCATTGTCAGATATTTAGGCTCAGCACCCAGGCAGAGGAGAGAGGTCCCGTAACAGAGGATCTGGCTTCATGTCAGCAGAGAATCAGTCTGCATGTCATAGCAGAAAATCAGGCTTCACGTCAGCCACCACTGCAACAGTCCATTGTCAGATATTTAGGCCCAGCACCCAGGCAGAGGAGAGAGGTCCCGTAACAGAGAATCTGGCTTCATGTCAGCAGAGAATTAGTCTGCATGTCATAGCAGAGAATCAGGCTTCACGTCACCCAACATTGGAACAGTCCATTGGCATATATTTAGGCCCCGGCACCCAGACAGAGGAGAGTTTCATTCAACTTTGGGTAGCCTCGCAATATAATGGTAAAATGAAAATAAAAATAGGATTGAATGAGGAAGTGCCCTGGAGTCCAATAATATATGGTTAAGGGGAGGTAGTTAATGTCTAATCTGGACAAGGGACGGACAGGTCCTGTGGGATCCATGCCTGGTTCATTTTTATGAACGTCAGCTTGTCCACATTGGCTGTAGACAGGCGGCTGCGTTTGTCTGTAATGACGCCCCCTGCCGTGCTGAATACACGTTCAGACAAAACGCTGGCCGCCGGGCAGGCCAGCACCTCCAAGGCATAAAAGGCTAGCTCTGGCCACGTGGACAATTTAGAGACCCAGAAGTTGAATGGGGCCGAACCATCAGTCAGTACGTGGAGGGGTGTGCACACGTACTGTTCCACCATGTTAGTGAAATGTTGCCTCCTGCTAACACGTTGCGTATCAGGTGGTGGTGCAGTTAGCTGTGGCGTGTTGACAAAAGTTTTCCACATCTCTGCCATGCTAACCCTGCCCTCAGAGGAGCTGGCCGTGACACAGCTGCCTTGACGACCTCTTGCTCCTCCTCTGCCTTGGCCTTGGGCTTCCACTTGTTCCCCTGTGACATTTGGGAATGCTCTCAGTAGCGCGTCTACCAACGTGCGCTTGTACTCGCGCATCTTCCTATCACACTCCAGTGCAGGAAGTAAGGTGGGCACATTGTCTTTGTAGCGTGGATCCAGCAGGGTGGCAACCCAGTAGTCCGCACAGGTTAAAATGTGGGCAACTCTGCTGTCGTTGCACAGGCACTGCAGCATGTAGTCGCTCATGTGTGCCAGGCTGCCCAGGGGTAAGGACAAGCTGTCCTCTGTGGGAGGCGTATCGTCATCGTCCTGCCTTTCCCCCCAGCCACGCACCAGTGATGGACCCGAGCTGCGTTGGGTGCCACCCCGCTGTGACCATGCTTCATCCTCATCCTCCTCCACCTCCTCCTCATCCTCGTCCTCCTCGTCCTCCAGTAGTGGGCCCTGGCTGGCCACATTTGTACCTGGCCTCTGCTGTTGCCAAAAACCTCCCTCTGAGTCACTTCGAAGAGACTGGCCTGAAAGTGCTAAAAATGACCCCTCCTCCTCCTCCTCCTCCTCCTGGGCCACCTCCTCTTCCATCATCGCCCTAAGTGTTTTCTCAAGGAGACATAGAAGTGGTATTGTAACGCTGATAACGGCGTCATCGCCACTGGCCATGTTGGTGGAGTACTCGAAACAGCGCAACAGGGCACACAGGTCTCGCATGGAGGCCCAGTCATTGGTGGTGAAGTGGTGCTGTTCTGTAGTGCGACTGACCCGTGCGTGCTGCAGCTGAAACTCCACTATGGCCTGCTGCTGCTCGCACAGTCTGTCCAGCATGTGCAAGGTGGAGTTCCACCTGGTGGGCACGTCGCATATGAGGCGGTGAGCGGGAAGGCCGAAGTTACGCTGTAGCGCAGACAGGCGAGTAGCAGCAGGATGTGAACGCCGGAAGCGCGAACAGACGGCCCGCACTTTATGCAGCAGCTCTGACATGTCGGGGTAGTTGTGAATGAACTTCTGCACCACCAAATTCAGCACATGCGCCAAGCAAGGGATGTGCGTCAAATTGGCTAGTCCCAGAGCTGCAACGAGATTTCGCCCATTATCACACACCACCAGACCGGGCTTGAGGCTCACCGGCAGCAACCACTCGTCGGTCTGTTGTTCTATACCCCGCCACAACTCCTGTGCGGTGTGGGGCCTGTCCCCCAAACATATGAGTTTCAGAATGGCCTGCTGACGTTTACCCCGGGCTGTGCTGAAGTTGGTGGTGAAGGTGTGTGGCTGACTGGATGAGCAGGTGGAAGAAGAGGAGGAGGAAGCCGAGAAGGAGGAGGTGGCAACAGGAGGCAAAGAATGTTGCCCTGCGATCCTTGGCGGCGGAAGGACGTGCGCCAAACAGCTCTCCGCCTGGGGCCCAGCTGCCACTACATTTACCCAGTGTGCAGTTAGTGAGATATAGCGTCCCTGGCCGTGCTTACTGGTCCACGTATCTGTGGTTAGGTGGACCTTGCTACAGATGGCGTTGCGCAGTGCACACTTGATTTTATCGGATACTTGGTTGTGCAGGGAAGGCACGGCTCTCTTGGAGAAGTAGTGGCGGCTGGGAACAACATACTGTGGGACAGCAAGCGACATGAGCTGTTTGAAGCTGTCTGTGTCCACCAGCCTAAATGACAGCATTTCATAGGCCAGTAGTTTAGAAATGCTGGCATTCAGGGCCAGGGATCGAGGGTGGCTAGGTGGGAATTTACGCTTTCTCTCAAATGTTTGTGAGATGGAGAGCTGAACGCTGGCGTGTGACATGGTTGAGACGCTTGGTGACGGAGGTTGTGGTGGTGTTGGTGGTACATCCCCTGTTTGCTGGGCGGCAGGTGCCAACGTTCCTCCAGAGGCGGAGGAAGAGGCCGAGGCGGCAGCAGCAGAAGAGGCCGAGGCGGCAGCAGCAGAAGAGGTAGCAGGGGGAGCCTGAGTGACTTCCTTGGTTTTAAGGTGTTTATTCCACTGCAGTTCATGCTTTGCATGCAGGTGCCTGGTCATGCAGGTTGTGCTCAGGTTCAGAACGTTAATGCCTCGCTTCAGGCTCTGATGGCACAGCGTGCAAACCACTCGGGTCTTGTCGTCAGCACATTGTTTGAAGAAGTGCCATGCCAGGGAACTCCTTGAAGCTGCCTTTGGGGTGCTCGGTCCCAGATGGTGGCGGTCAGTAGCAGGCGGAGTCTCTTGGCGGCGGGTGTTCTGCTTTTGCCCACTGCTCCCTCTTTTGCTACGCTGTTGGCTCGGTCTCACCACTGCCTCTTCCTCCGAACTGTGAAAGTCAGTGGCACGACCTTCATTCCATGTGGGGTCTAGGACCTCATCGTCCCCTGCATCGTCTTCCACCCAGTCTTAATCCCTGACCTCCTGTTCAGTCTGCACACTGCAGAAAGACGCAGCAGTTGGCACCTGTGTTTCGTCATCATCAGAGACATGCTGAGGTGGTATTCCCATGTCCTCATCATCAGGAAACATAAGTGGTTGTGCGTCAGTGCATTCTATGTCTTTCACCGCTGGGGAAGGGCTAGGTGGATGCCCTTGGGAAACCCTGCCAGCAGAGTCTTCAAACAGCATAAGAGACTGCTGCATAACTTGAGGCTGAGACAGTTTTCCTGGTATGCATGGGGGTGATGTGACAGACTGATGGGGTTGGTTTTCAGGCGCCATCTGTGCGCTTTCTGCAGAAGACTGGGTGGGAGATAATGTGAACGTGCTGGATCCACTGTCGGCCACCCAATTGACTAATGCCTGTACCTGCTCAGGCCTTACCATCCTTAGAACGGCATTGGGCCCCACCATATATCGCTGTAAATTCTGGTGGCTACTGGGACCTGAGGTAGTTGGTACACTAGGACGTGTGGATGTGGCAGAACGGCCACAACCTCTCCCAGCACCAGAGGGTCCACTAACACCACCACGACCATGTCCACGTCCGCGTCCCTTACTAGATGTTTTCCTCATTATTATGGTTCACCACAACAACAAAAATATTATTTGGCCCAATGTATTGTATTCAAATTCAGCTGAATATAAATTTGACCTAGTATTTAGGCGCTGGGTGACCGGTATGGATTTAGTGACAGAATTAGACTTGGAAATGCACAGTAGCGTGTGTGTGAAGTTATTCTGAATGACCCTATGTGCACCTTGAATATTATATACCCTTTTAGGGATAGATTTCAAATAGCTCTGATATAGCAGAAACCACTAAATTATGAAATTGCTAAATTGGGAATTGTATTTCAACCCTGAACAAAAAATGTGCTTTAACGGACACTAAATAACTTGCCCAGCCACAACAGTACAGCGGTAACGACAGATTTAGCGGGATATAAATTTGAGGCCTAGTAGTTAGGCGCTGGGTGACCGGTATGGATTCATTGACAGAATTAGACTGGGATATGGCCAAAAAATAACCACACTATTGCTGGTTAAATGCACTTGGTGTGACAGCTTGACCAACCACACTACTGAGGGTTAAATGCACTTGGTGACGGGCGCAGCTTGCCCCTGATTTAGTATATGGCCAAAAAATTAACAGACTATTGCTGGTTAAATGCACTTGGTGTGACAGCTTCACCCTGATGTAGGCTTTAGCCAAAAAACAACCACACCATTGAGGGTTAAATGCACTTGGTGACAGGCGCAGCTTGCCCCTGATGTAGTATATGGCCAAAAAATAAACAGACTATTGCTGGTTAAATGCACTTGGTGTGACAGCTTCACCCTGATGTAGGCTGTAGCCAAAAAACAACCACACCATTGAGGGTTAAATGCACTTGGTCGCAGCTTGGATGCACTTGGTCGCAGCACCGCACAAGACACAAAATGGCCGCCGATCACCCCAGAAAAAAGTGACTGACAAACGGTCTGGGCAGCCTAAAAACAGTGAGCAATTGAATTTCAGCAGCTCAATGATGCACAGCTGCAGATCGATCGATTAATCAAGTCCTTTGGAGGAGTTAATCTGCCTAATCTCGCCCTACTGTCGCAGCCGCAACCTCTCCCTACGCTAATCAGAGCAGAGTGACGGGCGGCGCTATGTGACTCCAGCTTAAATAGAGGCTGGGTCACATGGTGCTCTGGCCAATCACAGCCATGCCAATAGTAGGCATGGCTGTGATGGCCTCTTGGGGCAAGTAGTATGACGCTTGTTGATTGGCTGCTTTGCAGCCTTTCAAAAAGCGCCAAGAAAGCGTCACGAAAGCGCCAAGAAAGCGACAAACACCGAACCCGAACCCGGACTTTTACGAAAATGTCCGGGTTCGGGTCCGTGTCACGGACACCCCAAAATTCGGTACGAACCCGAACTATACAGTTCGAGTTCGCTCATCCCTAGAGAGGATCCCTAGTGGGATTTTTTGTGCTCTAATAGATCGCTCCCCTTTTATTTGGAAGACTCAGTGGAAACTCACCGCTGTGATTTTCAGATGCACCATGGCCATTTCAGTGTCACAATGTTTGACTTTGCCCTTATAATCGCAACAAGGTTTATCATATAATGTTCACATATGAGTAATAAATCGCCTATGATTTTTGATGATTATAACCCCTTAAGTACTATTTTAATTTTTGCTTTTTTGATTTTCGTTCGCCACATTACAATAGCCATAACTTTTTTATTTTTCATTTGACATAGCCATATGAGGGCTTATTTTTTGCAGGACAAGCTGCGTGTTTTAATGGCACCATTTAATTTACCATGTCTTGCATTGGAAGATGGGAAACAATTGTTTGTGGGGTAAAATTGAAAATAAAAAAACTATTCCGCCAAGGTTTTTGGGGTTTTGACATTACGGCATTCACTTTCCGCTAAAAACAAGATGAATTCCTTATTCTGCGGCTCATACAATTAGGGCAATACCAAATTTGTATAGTTTTTATTTTGTTTTATAACTTTTAAAAAATAAAAACCATTTTCTGACAGCCATAACTTTTTTTATATTTCGGTTTACAAAGCTGTATCAGGGCTCGTTTTTACGGAACGAACTGTAGTTATTGGTACGATTTTTGGAGCACATACAACTTTTTGATCACTGTTATTCAACTTTTTTGGAGGACAAGGTGACAAAAGAATGGCAAATCGTGTTTTTATTGTTTTTCCCATTTGCACGCAGGAATTTTTTTTTAAATATTCTAATAGATACTTGATATGTTTATTTTTTATTGTTTACATATTTTTATATGTAAAATTGTGAAAGGGGGATAATTAAACTTTTTTATAAATGTTAGTTTTTTTTTAACTGTTTTCATTACTTTTATAACTTTTGTGCTTTAACAGTGTTTCCACATTGACAGTTGTCTAAGGGACCCAGGCTAGGGCAAGGCCTCCTAGACTTCCATACATGGTGAACTCTGAAGCCTTTATAAGGCTTCCAGTTGCCATCACAACCACCAGCACCCCACAATAGCATCATGGGAAGCGCTGAAGTCAGAGAGCTCCCCCTCTCTCTGCAAACTCCTTGGATTCCATGGTCAACATTCACCATAGCATCTAAGGGGTTAATCCGCCAGCCTCAGCCGGCGAATACAGCAGGAGCCTGGTTTGTCCTAATTGACCAAGCTCATCTTCATGCATGTACAGTGTATTGCGTGAACTTTATGTTCACTGTGCCATATATGCATGGCACATGTCCTCAGGGGTCTAATGCAATTATTGCAGTCCTATGCTTTCACTAAAACTGTTGACAATGCATTTAATAAAACTGGTATATTAATGCAATTATTGCAGTACAATATGCTTGTAAAAACTGCAAAGTATCTTGAAATAATACAATGCATTGAATTAAACTTTTTATATTAATACAGTTATTGCAGCACAATAAGTTCACTAAATCTACATGGTATATTGACTAAAGACAATGTGTTGAATGAAACTGCTGCAGCGACCAGGCCACAGGGGCAATATGTGAGTTTTGGTGGGCCGATGGGGGTAGTAGTAGCTTACCCACTGTTTTGCAGAGCTCCCTGGGCCAGTGTGCAGTGAATGGAAGGACAGCACCAGTTCCTTCGGGGCACACTCTGTTTTCCAGGGACTCCCGCCAGATGCTGGTTGAGGTGCCCTTGGTGGAATGGGTTTTTAAAGTGCCGTGGAGGCAGGGTCCTTGGTATTTGTGAGGAAGGTGGTAGAAAGGAGGAGGAGTCAATGGTTGTAAACAACTGAACTTTTACTTGATCAATTGTTTCAGAGTAGTCAGTACAGTTCATCTATATAGCAAAAGTAATAATCCAAATATTGGCTCAGCTGTAATCCTGGTAACATGGCAATAGGTTTAATGAGATTTTCCTTCAGCAGGTAGGAGAGATTCCTTCTTATTTCTGTGTACACTGTGTCTACACTCTAGCAGCCAGGTACTGGTTATAATAACTTCTTACTGGTAATTAGCAAACCCCAGGGTGGTCTCCCTGGCAAAGTCCTCTGCACCATTATTTGCACAGGTTGAATTCATAAATCTTGGTCCACAATGTCCATAGAGGAATGTGGAAATGGACAACCAGGCGTATAGTCATTCGGCTGTGTCCAGGTGCTTTTAGGCTTCTCCCGGTCACTGGTGCCGTGGAATCCATAGGCTAATGCTGCTTCTATCTACATTAGACTTTCTCTATATCCACAGTTTACTCTTGTCTGTGATAGGTAGCTAAAAGGATGCTCTCCCTACTCCCTTAGCTTGACCAGGGCTAAGGGACTAAAATTAGCAGCTACATACTGGACTTATCTGGATCTGACCCCCACTCCTCCACTAACATCCTCCCTTCTTCCCCAGCTAACTTCCTTCCTTCACCCCTGCCTTGACACACCCTAAGAAATATATGTATATATATATATATATATATATATATATAAAAAACGAACGTGATGGCGGCACTGGACAATAAAAACTGGCGGGTGCTAGGTCCAGGGATGTAGCTGCCTACCCCGTAATGATAATGAAGAAAACCGGACAGCACTCCGGGTAAAAAGCAATCAGTGTTTATTCACCCATGTGGAAGGCAACGTTTCAGCTCATACAAAGAGCCTTTTTCAAGCAATGAACACAAGTGCAACATGGGGTATATATAGTCCAACCCCTATCATATCACATACACATCAATTAACAAATTATACAAAGATAAAGTGCAAAAAAGGACTGAGAAATCCATAAATTTATATAAGATGCATACGGTCCATGTGCGGACAAATTCATAAATAATACATTATATATATGACAGTAAACACACATAAAACACAGTAAAGTGCCAAGTGCCAATAAATAAATACATCTGTGCATCATGATCGTGATGCAATGCTGAAATACAATGAGGAAGTGATGACCTACCCCGTACGATCACCTGAGTCTCACGCGCCAGCTGCCGCTGAATCCGGCGTTCAGAAGTTGTCACTGCACAGGCTGGATTTGGGACCAGACTGACACAAACTGCCTTGACTACACTTGGCAAGGGAAGCTTTCCCTGCCTAAGTTGCGTCAATTGCAAGTTTATGTGTAAAGGTAGAACATTTGTCCATCCAGTAACAGGAGTCTCTTATCCGATTCGTTTCCACCTCACATGTAACTCTAATTTTGTAGTTTATGTCTTGACTTGTCCATGCAGACTGTTATATGTGGGGGAAACGTCTACTGATTTGAAGACGTGCTTGAATATCCATCGATATACTATATGTAAAAAAACACAAGATCTTCCGGTCCCTAAACATTTTATGGATTTTAAACATTCTGAAAAGGACCTTAAGTGTTGGGTCATTGATCATGTTCCCATGCCTAGACGTGGGGGCAACAGAGTACTGATGCTGAAAAAGAAGGAGTTATTTTGGATATAGACTCTGGATTGTCTGAAACCAAATGGGCTCAATATGGATTACAACCCGGGGCTGTATTCTTAGAGGGGTGGTTTTCCCTATAATGTGTGTGTATATGTGATACGGTCTTGTCCTTGTGTTTACATAGTGAATCATGAACACAAACAAGCCATCTGTATTGTTATTTTTGTCTTATATATCTCTATATTTTCACAGATGGGATGGATGCTGAAGATTTAAGAACTGTTTATGAACACTGTGTCCACATGCCTTTATTAATATACAAACCGAATTCCAAAAAAGTTGGGACACTATACAAATCGTGAATAAATACTGAATGCAATGATGTGGAGGTGCCAACTTCTAATATTTTATTCAGAATAGAACATAAATCACGGAACAAAAGTTTAAACTGAGAAAATGTACCATTTTAAGGGAGAAATATGTTGAATCAGAATTTCATGGTGTCAACAAATCCCCAAAAAGTTGGGACAAGGCCATTTTCACCACTGTGTGGCATCTCCCCTTCTTCTTACAACACTCAACAGACCTCTGGGGACCGAGGAGACCAGTTTCTCAAGTTTAGAAATAGGAATGCTCTCCCATTCTTAAGGTCATCAATTTAACCTCTCCTGACCCCTCCTGCTGTCTCAGACGCCGAGGAACCCCCGGCCGCCCCACGAAAGGGCTGGCTCACCCCTTTTGGCGCCGTCATCAAACGCATCCACAGACCTATGTCCTTATGGTCCCACCGAATGCTAGGCCTGACCGCCTTCCTCTGACGAAACTGCTCATCATACCTGAGCCACGCCACACCCCCATACGTCCGATACGCCTCCCCTATAGCGTCCATGTAGCAAAAAAGAGCCGAACAACACTCCGGCGCCTTTTCACCCACCACACTAGCCAAAATAGCAAAGGCTTGCAACCAATTCAAAAAGGTACGCGGAATCAGCCTATATCTCCGCTTCTCCTCCTCCTCCTTCTTACTCTCATCAGGTTTTACCCTATCCAACTGAAACTTGTCCAACGGAAGCAACGAAAATAACTCCACATACTCGCCCTTCCAAATCTTCTCCCTGACCTCAGCCTTCAAGTGAGCCCCCAAAGGCCCCTCAAAGCACACATAAACTTCACCCTTAGCAGCATCCGCCAGCCTGACATCCTCCCCCGCACCTTGACTACCACCACTCCCGACGACCGCCGCCGCCGTCGTCACACCCCCGACTGCAGGAGAGCCCCCCACACCAGCCGCATCTAAACGCTCACTGTCCACAACCACAGGCGCAGCAGCCCACACTGCAGCCGGAGACGACACAGCCCCAGATTTCCAACGAGACAACAAAGTCCACATACCCGCCAATAGCTCCCGCGCTAACCCGTCCTCACCAGTCTGCACCCCCCCACACCCCCACTCCAGCATCTCGCCCAGACGTCCTCTCACCTGGCGGTCCCTGGTCCCGCCGACCGCACCGTAGCACCTCTCCGCGACGACTCCACCGACAATCCGGACGTAGAGGGACATGCGCCGACTGCATCATCCGTCTGACCCTCGGTCTCCCAAGCCTCCCGGCTGACCTCTCCGTCCTCCAGCGCCTGATCCTCCACGAAACCCCCGCCATGATCCAAGTGGCGTGGCTGCGACACGATCCCCTCCCCGCAGGCAGGCCCACCGCCCGGCGGCCGCAGACTCTGGTCGTCCTCCCCTTCAATATCACTAAATCCCGGCTCCACGGATGTCCCACCGTGAGCCGCAAATGCACACCCCTCAGAAACAGTGTCTAACCGCTGCACTGAGGCTGAAGCAAGGCCCAGGCCCCCAGCCAGCGCGTTCCTCCGTACATTGCTGCCTGGCACACAAGACGCACCATCAGGTGGCGACAATCCCGAACTAGCACTCCGCCGCTGCGCAGTAGACCCAGGCCTCCGGCCAGCAGACCGAGACCGTGACGCTGCCGGCAACCTTCTGGCTGATTCCACCGCCGCTGGGCCCGTGCGAGCCGAATGCCCAGCCGCAACACCCGCACTACCCGCATCCACTCCACCGCCAACTGCCATCACCAGCCGCGATGCCTCCCGCCGCGTCCGGATAGAAGAAATTGCAGCCCGGCCCTCACCTGGGGTAAGTGATGCCGCGTCCTCCCGCCTGTCGCTCACACGACCACCGCCAGACACCTGGGCACCACTCCTACGCCGGGCCGCGCACGCCGGGCCCCGACCATCCGCCCCGCCGACTCCGCTCACTGGCACCCTCACTGGCGACCGCGACCTACCACCGCTGCGCAAATCGCATGCGACCGCACTACGCCGGGAAAGAATCCTCCCGCTGCGCCGGCCGGCAGAAGCGCTTGCTGCCGCCGGCGCCAGCGGAGGGTTCCTAGCAGGGCTCCTAAGCCGACGCCGCGCTCGAGGTGTCACATCCGGGCTCAAACGCTCCGGAGGTCCTGACCGCCTGGCCCTAACTCTCCCACCCGCAACTGCCGGGGGCACGGCAGGTGTCCCCCCAGCCGCCTCCAAACTACTGACCAGCCACTCGGAACCGTGCCGCTCTGCCGCTGCCCGCACTGCCACCAGCAAGTCCTCTAGCGACGCCATGCCCGCCATGCCCAAAAAACGCTCGCCTGCACACCGCAACTCTCCAAAAGAATAATGACCTCCGGTGCCGCCCCTCCCCCTCTACCCTGCATATAAACGGCCCGCGAAAATGACACTACACCCCCTACTCCTCCCCGGCCCAACACCACCCCTCCCATGAAAATTAACCCTATCCTGGTCTGCTACTTACCCCTTAGTCAACTATCACTGCGCTACGCCTGCGCCTCGCTCCGTTGTCCTGATTCTCAATGAACCCAAAAAACTCATTAATATCAAAGCTGAATATTTTTGGAAGTAGTTTTTAGTTTGTTTTTAGTTTTAGCTATTTTAGGGGGATATCTGTGTGTGCAGGTGAATATTACTGTGCATAATTATTAGGCAACTTAACAAAAAACAAATATATACCCATTTCAATTATTTATTTTTACCAGTGAAACCAATATAACATCTCAACATTCACAAATATACATTTCTGACATTCAAAAACAAAACAAAAACAAATCAGTGACCAATATAGCCACCTTTCTTTGCAAGGACACTCCAAAGCCTGCCATCCATGGATTCTGTCAGTGTTTGCATCTGTTCACCATCAACATTGCGTGCAGCAGCAACCACAGCCTCCCAGACACTGTTCAGAGAGGTGTACTGTTTTCCCTCCTTGTAAATCTCACATTTGATGATGGACCACAGGTTCTCAATGGGGTTCAGATCAGGTGAACAAGGAGGCCATGTCATTAGATTTTCTTCTTTTATACCCTTTCTTGCCAGCCACGTTGTGGAGTACTTGGAAGCGTGTGATGGAGCATTGTCCTGCATGAAAATCATGTTTTTTTTACCTTGCAGACTTCTTCCTGTACCACTGCTTGAAGAAGGTGTCTTCCAGAAACTGGCAGTAGGACTGGGAGTTGAGCTTGACTCCATCCTCAACCCGAAAAGGCCCCACAAGCTCATCTTTGATGATACCAGCCCAAACCAGTACTCCACCTCCACCTTGCTGGCGTCTGAGTCGGACTGGAGCTCTCTGCCTCTTACCAATCCAGCCATCTGGCCCATCAAGACTCACTCTCATTCATCAGTCCATAAAACCTTAGAAAAATCATTCTTGAGATATTTCTTGGCCCAGTCTTGACGTTTCAGCTTGTGTGTCTTGTTCAGTGGTGGTCGTCTTTCAGCCTTTCTTACCTTGGCCATGTCTCTGAGTATTGCACACCTTGTGCTTTTGGGCACTCCAGTGATGTTGCAGCTCTGAAATATGGCCAAACTGGTGGCAAGTGGCATCTTGGCAGCTGCACGCTTGACTTTTCTCAGTTTATGGGCAGTTATTTTGCGCCTTGGTTTTTCCACACGCTTCTTGCGACCCTGTTGACTATTTTGAATGAAACGCTTGATTGTTCGATGATCACGCTTCAGAAGCTTTGCAATTTTAAGAGTGCTGCATCCCTCTGCAAGATATCTCACTATTTTTGACTTTTCTGAGCCTGTCAAGTCCTTCTTTTGACCCATTTTGCCAAAGGAAAGGAAGTTGCCTAATAATTATGCACACTTGATATAGGGTGTTGATGTCATTAGACCACACCCCTTCTCATTACAGAGATGCACATCACCTAATATGCTTAATTGGTAGTAGGCTTTCGAGCCTATACAGCTTGGAGTAAGACAACATGCATAAAGAGGATGATGTGGTCAAAATACTCATTTGCCTAATAATTCTGCACGTAGTGTATATATATATATATATATATATATATATATATATATATATTGTGCCAGCACCACCTAGGGGTGAACAGATGTAATGACATGCTCAAATAAAACAGCCTGTTATAAGGAATTACAGTTCACACAGAAATACATTGACATGGTATAATGCATGTGCCCAAAGTTATACAGGGCCCCACGACCATCATGGAGTGGGACACTGCACTGCTATATTTATATTATTGCAGTACCAATGCGTTAACTAAAACTGCACAGTATAGTGGCACACTACAAAGGCTGGTATATTGATTGACTGAAAAGCGCTGAAATCCCCAATTACAAATCTAACCAGTGTATATTATAGTGGTTAATGACCTTGCTGCTAATGTACAAGCTTTGGAGTTCAAATCCTGGCAGAAAAATTTCAGATTTTTTTTTTTGATATATATTAAGTTTTTAGCCATAATATATTTACATATATTATTATATATTTAGAATATATAATATATTATAATATATGTAAATATATTATGGCTAAAACATCAGTAGTAGCTTCCCACATATTATGTATTCATATATATCAGTATGAATATATATATACATATATATATATTTTTTTTTTGTTTTGTTTTTTAGTAATTACACATTTATTTTGTGCCATACATTTTTTACAATTACTAAAACAATATAAAATATACAAATGTAATCTCTAGATCAGAAATGATTCTGCCAGGATTTGAACTCCCAAGCTTGTACATTAGAGGAAAGAATGTTAACCACTAAACTATACAGCTACATATTACCCTGCACAGAAATATAATATAAGTCTTCTGCTGAATAGGAATGCTCACTAAACCAGAAACTACTGTGAGGTTTTTCTAGCACAGTTCAGCATTCAGCTTTATAGCTGATTGGGTAAGGTCCTTGCCTCTAATGTACAAGCCTTTTGTAAGTTCAAATCCTGACAGACCCTTTTCAGAGATAGATGCTAAATTATATTTAAATACACTGACTCGAGCACACATGGTGTTCGGCCAGGCATGCTCGCTGAACACTACTGCTTGCCTTAATTATTTGCAAAACAGCTATATTCCTAAGAGCTGCAACCACCATTCATTATAAAAAAAATGCTCTATTACATCAATTACTCACTGGCTCTCCTCACAATATCATTTTAAAATTCTTGAATCTCTCTTGATATTAATGGACTATTTTCCAATGTATTTGTTGGTTTTAATTATTGCAGATACTAAGGAGTTTTCTAACTAAAATATTATTATATTCACCTATACTGTATCTAAATTACAGTTTTTTTTCTATACTATAAGACACGCCTGATTATAAGATGCAGAAATCTACTTATTAAATCTTCCCTGGTCCCTCCCACTGGTGACATCATTAAAGGTCCTCAAGCTCAAGTTAATTAGAACTTTTATCTCCTTCCCTACAGCTAGGAGACCTTCAGGATGGAGAGGGATGTGTGGAACTCTATGGATTATTTAATGCGACCACTGCATACATGTGTGTGTAAAGTACATATACATGTGTGTAATATAAAAACCTACTACTGCAAAGGCTGTAGCAGCCCACAGTCACTTTGATTAATAGTTTTGCAGAACACAATAAGTGTATTGCAAAAGATTCAATCAGAGTCAGACTGGTGAGCAAGGCCTCTTTTCTGAGGAGAGGAAGCATAGGCAGTTTCCTCTAGAGAAGCTGAAGTGAGCAGGACTAAATCAGACGTGATTATGGGTGCATCAAACTGTGCTTTATAGCAGCCACTAACTCCAGCATTACGTTCCCCATAAGCTACTCTTTCCTGCTCTCAGACAGTGGTTTTCCTAACCTCAGTAGCTGAATATCTTGCACTGTCCTCAGCTACAGGAGGGCAGGAACCAGTAACTGTTTAGTTGCTGGCTGGAGGTTTTTGGCAATGTACCTGTAATATAGGGCACAGACCCTGGATATAGATACCTAGTGACCCTGCTGATCACACAGATCGGTGACTGGTAGGGAGAGAGAGCGACGTGTGCGCATAGCTCTCTTATTGATCCAGCAAAGTGCTGTATAAGTGCTCTGCTGGATCATTAAGGAAGCAGTCTGGGAAGTCTGGCACTGCTGGACCACCCTGACTGCGGACTATAAGGGTACTTTTATACTTGTGGTAGAGGATTCCAGCAGGTTTGCGCATGCGCATACGGGAAATCCGTTGCCGGAATACTTAATGCTGGCTCCGGCCGGCACTAATACAAGAGGGACTGAACTGATGCATCCTGATGCATCCTGAACGGAATGCTCTCCATTCAGAATGCATTCGAATAAAACTAATCAGTTTTTTTTCCTGTATTGAGCTCCTGTGATGGAACTCAATAACGGGAAACAAAAACACAAGTGTGAAAGTACCCTAAGAGGCAGTCACTGTGTGTCTTATAAGTGTTACTAGTGTTTCTTTTAGTCTAAAATATGGTATATACATTTTTTTATTTTTTTTACTACCATTCATAACCACCATGTTTCTGTAGTAGTCAGTAATCTTGTTAATCTGACTAGCTAAAGAGTGATATACTTGTGAACAACATATTATTCCCTAACTAGCTAGATTTGCAATTCAAGAGTATGGGTACATTTAGGGTTGGTATTATTTTAAAATACATATATATTCTATCTCCACTAACTCCTCTGCCATAAATACATGTGCCGATGACAGTGTCTCTGAGTTCAAGGAAAGTGAATAAGGAATTATTTTAGTTTTTACAAAAGCCATGAAAATATTCTACCAACCATGGGAGCAGCGGCAGCATCAGTACAGTACAGTACCGGATAGACAAAGCATCTGTGCAGGGGTAATAGAAGTGGCAGCAGTAGCTGTGATGGCAGCAGCAGTACGGCACACCATGGGCAGGTGGAAAGTTTCATTGTCATCATTTGGCTGGTGACCACTGTCTGCCATGTCAGATCTAAGGCATCAGCCAGAAATGTGTGAAAATCCTCATGGATAAATAGATAAAAAAGTAGAAGTGGGGCACTCACTTAAAGTATAGGGATCTTGTGTTTATTAAGGTAATAACAATAACGTAATAAAATATCATATGTCAGTATTACATTGAAGTATCAGAGTATTCATAAAAGTGGAGCAAATAAAATATGGTACTATCGACGATAAGCAATAAAATGTAGCTATAATAAAATGCAGTGAAAAAAGGGTTAATACAGTGCTAAGATATGTAAATTAATATGGATCCCGATAAATATGGTTAAAAGTTGTGAGTTCATATGTCAGCCATAAGGACATTCACTGATTAAATCCTGAGGGATAGTTCCATGTAAGGTAATCCGTTCCGACAACCAGTCTTTCAAGGGTACTCTCAAGTAAGTGGATCAGAGTCCCAAGCGTATGCAGCTAAATAGGTTTTACTGTATGTCAGTTTGGCTGCTGATACGCACAGCGGCGTCCCGCTGTAAGTGCGATCGCTTGTAAGTGGGGTATACAAGTGCTTACCCGAGGCTTCTGGATAGCGATTCCTCGACACGGTGCGTTGATGTACGGCTCCGGTCTCAAGGATAGATGTCCTGTTTCAAAATTGGCGCCAGTTGGAATGTTTGTTGCACGCGGTATGAGTGACCTGCGTGATACAACACCGATGGTTCCGGTAATAGCTCTGGCGCACAGGTGATGACTTCCAGGCTTCTCGGACTTGTAGACCCACTCGTCCTGGTGGGGGGGGGGGGGGATACCAGACGCGTTTCGGGGATTTACAAGACAGACCCCTTCTTTAGTGGTTGACAACCCCCTGTTCATGTTTCGTTTTTATAGGGCATGAGAGACAAGAAAGAGCTGGTTCGGAATCCGAATTTTAAGGATTAGGATCATTTGGAAATGACTGTCATTTTATGTTCAGCTTATCGTCAGATATATCATTCCCATAATCAGGTAAATAATGTTAGTTCATCATATGAATAAAGGATATCGAAACAAAGTAGAAATATCAATATAGATCCATATAAACACATGTACAATTACGGGATCTCCATCTATAAAAACTTACATAGCTTGTTAAAATGCATACTATGACAGTTTCTTTAAAAACACATTGAATAAAATCAAATCAGAACAGTGTCGTTCTTGCAAATAAATCCGTGCGGTTCTGTTGCGTTTTAATGTGCTACGGGTGTTCTATAGGGAAAAAAGTGTGGTCCTTTCAGTATGTGTTAATTATTTAGATACATTCAATACTGATCTAGTTACAGAGGAAAGCGATATCTAAGTATAACAGTCTCAGATTTCAAAGGTTACATTGTAGTTACATATAGTCTTTATAATAATAAAATTCTCATTGAGGGCACATAAAATCATCCAGAGGACCATGTGGAATGTCTGTACAAAGACAGCAGAATGATTATAGGCAGTTTCCATATATATGCAGAGCTGTCATGTATGGTTCCAATGTTAATTTTGCAAAAAAGCGCACCAATAGTCGCACATATTTTTATGCGTCTATGGTGCGTTTTTTAATATGGCATTTTTATTTTTTATTTTTAGTTTATTGGGAAAGATTTTTTATGAAAAGGTTTTTTATCAGGTTCCTCAAGGTAGGTCCCTTATTCTTCACTAATATGCCATTATATTCAAAACTGTCTTCAAAACGGTTTATGATGGTATAATGGATGGGGACCAACTGTAGAGGAGGAACAGCACGACTTCAAATATCGTGCTGTTGGTCATCGACAGATGGCACCCATCCTATAAGAAACCAAACAATTCGAAATCAGCATTTAAGCCTGACGGTTGTAGTGTGTTTAACTCAAAAATTCGTTTGGTTTCTAAACGTGACATTTTTTCCACGTGATTACCTCCTCTCCAGTCTCTATGTACCTTATCAATCGCTGAAAAAGTCATGCAAGAGGGATCTTGATTGTGTGTGGTTTTAAAATGATATGACAGGGAGTGGGTTTCAAAACCCTTCTTTATATTGCCAATATGTTCCGCGATACGTTTTTTTAAAGTTCTTTTGGTTCTTCCTACGTATTGGAGCTTACAGGGGCATTCTATTACGTAAATTACATCCTCTGTGCTGCATGTAAGAAATTCATTTATTTTGTGGCAATGTTTATTTGTCGTTGATCTAATTTCCGTTGTTTTTTTAGGGAACGAAGTTACTTTGCAATTGCCACATTTACCGCAGCGATAGAAGCCTTGAATATTCGCCCAAGATTGGATATTTGAGGTACGATTTTTCTTATTCTGAATCGTTGGTGCAATTTTAATACTCAAATTGGGGGCCTTGGTAAAAACAATTTTAGGTTTTACTGGTATCACAGTATTTAATGTCTTATCGTTTTTCAGTAGATGCCAAAGTTTGTTAACAATATTTTGGATTTTCCTAAACTCCCCATTAAATGGTAAAATCAGGCGTAAGTTAAAATCCGTAGGTTCAACCTTTTTATTTATAACTTTCTTATCTATAAAAAATTCTTCCCTGTTCATTTCTTTGACTTTATTAAGTGCCACATTTAAAATCTCCATCGGGTAGTCCTTGGCTAAAAATTGGTCTGTCATAATTTTAGCTTCCTTTTCAAATTCAGTGTTCAATGTACAATTCCGTTTGGCTCTTCGCAGCTGTCCCTGCGGGATGTTAATCAGCCAATTAGGGAGATGACAGCTATTAAAAAGAATGTAGCTGTTACATGCTGTAGGCTTCGTGAAAGTTGTACATTGTAATTTACCCTCTTGATTTAAAATTCGTAGATCTAAAAATTCCAATGAGGTCTGGCTGGTGTTTCCCGTAAAAGTTAAGTTCCACTCGTTAACATTAATATCATCTAAAAATTGTTGCAGGGATTCTCTATCTCCCTGCCAAATAAAAAATATATCGTCGATATATCTTTGCCAGAGCACCAGACTCGTCCCCAGCTTGGGTTGAATGTTTTCATATTCCCACTGTGCCATAAAAAGATTAGCATAGCTGGGGGCGAATCTGGTGCCCATGGCCGTACCTTGTGTTTGAATATAAAAATCTCCAGCAAAGTTAAAATAATTATGGGTTAAAATGAAGTGGATGGCTTCAACCACATAATCAATCTGAATCTGCTTCAGAGTGCCCTCCATTTGTAGTTGGGATATAACTGACTTTTTCCCTTGTTCATGTTTGATTACAGTGTAAAGTGACTGAACGTCAAGGGTACCCATGATCCAGTTTTCATTAAATTCCAATGTTTCAAGAGTTTTTATGATCTGTGTGGTATCCTTGACGTAAGAGGGCACTTTTTTTACTCTAGATTGTAAAATAACGTCCACATATTTTGATAAATTTGAGGTTAGTGAGCCGATCCCTGATACAATGGGACGGCCAGGTGGATTAGTAATGTCTTTATGCACCTTTGGCAAGCAATAAAAAAATGCCATATTAAAAAACGCACCATAGACGCATAAAAATATGTGCGACTATTGGTGCGCTTTTTTGCAAAATTAACATTGGAACCATACATGACAGCTCTGCATATATATGGAAACTGCCTATAATCATTCTGCTGTCTTTGTACAGACATTCCACATGGTCCTCTGGATGATTTTATGTGCCCTCAATGAGAATTTTATTATTATAAAGACTATATGTAACTACAATGTAACCTTTGAAATCTGAGACTGTTATACTTAGATATCGCTTTCCTCTGTAACTAGATCAGTATTGAATGTATCTAAATAATTAACACATACTGAAAGGACCACACTTTTTTCCCTATAGAACACCCGTAGCACATTAAAACGCAACAGAACCGCACGGATTTATTTGCAAGAACGACACTGTTCTGATTTGATTTTATTCAATGTGTTTTTAAAGAAACTGTCATAGTATGCATTTTAACAAGCTATGTAAGTTTTTATAGATGGAGATCCCGTAATTGTACATGTGTTTATATGGATCTATATTGATATTTCTACTTTGTTTCGATATCCTTTATTCATATGATGAACTAACATTATTTACCTGATTATGGGAATGATATATCTGACGATAAGCTGAACATAAAATGACAGTCATTTCCAAATGATCCTAATTAGAGTTGAGCGAACACCTGGATGTTCGGGTTCGAGAAGTTCGGCCGAACATCCCGGAAATGTTCGGGTTCGGGATCCGAACCCGATCCGAACTTCGTCCCGAACCCGAACCCCATTGAAGTCAATGGGGACCCGAACTTTTCGGCACTAAAAAGGCTGTAAAACAGCCCAGGAAAGAGCTAGAGGGCTGCAAAAGGCAGCAACATGTAGGTAAATCCCCTGCAAACAAATGTGGATAGGGAAATGAATTAAAATAAAAATTAAATAAATAAAAATTAACCAAAATCAATTGGAGAGAGGTTCCATAGCAGAGAATCTGGCTTCCCGTCACCCACCACTGGAACAGTCCATTCTCAGATATTTAGGCCCCGGCACCCAGGCAGAGGAGAGAGGTCCCGTAACAGAGAATCTGTCTTCATGTCAGCAGAGAATTAGTCTGCATGTCATAGCAGAGAATGAGGCTTCACGTCAGCCACCACTGCAACAGTCCATTGGCATATATTTAGGCCCAGCACACACACAGGCAGAGGAGAGAGGTCCCGTAACAGAGAATCTGGCTTCATGTCAGCAGAGAATCAGTCTGCATGTCATAGCAGAGAATCAGGCTTCACGTCAGCCACCACTGCAACAGTCCATTGTCATAAATTTAGGCCCAGCACCCAGGCAGAGGAGAGAGGTCCCGTAACAGACAATCTGGCTTCATGTCAGCAGAGAATCAGTCTTCATATCATAGCAGAGAATCAGGCTTCACGTCACCCACCACTGTAAGAGTCAATTTTCATAAATTTAGGCCCAGAACCCAGGCAGAGGAGAAAGGTCCCGTAACAGACAATCTGGCTTCATGTCAGCAGAGAATCAGTCTTCATATCATAGCAGAGAATCAGGCTTCACGTCACCCACCACTGTAAGAGTCAATTTTCATAAATTTAGGCCCAGAACCCAGGCAGAGGAGAAAGGTCCCGTAACAGACAATCTGGCTTCATGTCAGCAGAGAATCAGTCTTCATATCATAGCAGAGAATCAGGCTTCACGTCACCCACCACTGTAAGAGTCAATTTTCATAAATTTAGGCCCAGAACCCAGGCAGAGGAGAAAGGTCCCGTAACAGACAATCTGGCTTCATGTCAGCAGAGAATCAGTCTTCATATCATAGCAGAGAATCAGGCTTCACGTCACCCACCACTGTAAGAGTCAATTTTCATAAATTTAGGCCCAGAACCCAGGCAGAGGAGAAAGGTCCCGTAACAGACAATCTGGCTTCATGTCAGCAGAGAATCAGTCTTCATATCATAGCAGAGAATCAGGCTTCACGTCACCCACCACTGTAAGAGTCAATTTTCATAAATTTAGGCCCAGAACCCAGGTAGAGGAGAAAGGTCCCGTAACAGACAATCTGGCTTCATGACAGCAGAGAATCAGTCTGCATGTCATAGCAGAGAATCAGGCTTCACGTCAGCCACCACTGCAACAGTCCATTGTCATAAATTTAGGCCCAGCACCCAGGCAGAGGAGAGAGGTCCCGTAACAGAGGATCTGGCTTCATGTCAGCAGAGAATCAGTCTGCATGTCATAGCAGAGAATCAGGCTTCACGTCAGCCACCACTGCAACAGTCCATTGTCATAAATTTAGGCCCAGCACCCAGGCAGAGGAGAGAGGTCCCGTAACAGACAATCTGGCTTCATGTCAGCAGAGAATTAGTCTGCATGTCATAGCAGAGAATCAGGCTTCATGTCAGCCACCACTGCAACAGTCCATTGGCATATATTTAGGCCTAGCACACAGGCAGAGGAGAGGTTCATTCAACTTTGGGTAGCATCGCAATATAATGGTAAAATGAAAATAAAAATAGGATTGAATGAGGAAGTGCCCTGGAGTCCAATAATATATGGTTATGGGGAGGTAGTTAATGTCTAATCTGGACAAGGGACGGACAGGTCCTGTGGGATCCATGCCTGGTTCATTTTTATGAACGTCAGCTTGTCCACATTGGCTGTAGACAGGCGGCTGCGTTTGTCTGTAATGACGCCCCCTGCCGTGCTGAATACACGTTCAGACAAAACGCTGGCTGCCGGGCAGGCCAGCACCTCCAAGGCATAAAAGGCTAGCTCTGGCCACGTGGACAATTTAGAGACCCAGAAGTTGAATGGGGCCGAACCATCAGTCAGTACGTGGAGGGGTGTGCACACGTACTGTTCCACCATGTTAGTGAAATGTTGCCTCCTGCTAACACGTTGCGTATCAGGTGGTGGTGCAGTTAGCTGTGGCGTGTTGACAAAAGTTTTCCACATCTCTGCCATGCTAACCCTGCCCTCAGAGGAGCTGGCCGTGACACAGCTGCCTTGGCGACCTCTTGCTCCTCCTCTGCCTTGGCCTTGGGCTTCCACTTGTTCCCCTGTGACATTTGGGAATGCTCTCAGTAGCGCGTCTACCAACGTGCGCTTGTACTCGCGCATCTTCCTATCACGCTCCAGTGCAGGAAGTAAGGTGGGCACATTGTCTTTGTAGCGTGGATCCAGCAGGGTGGCAACCCAGTAGTCCGCACAGGTTAAAATGTGGGCAACTCTGCTGTCGTTGCGCAGGCACTGCAGCATGTAGTCGCTCATGTGTGCCAGGCTGCCCAGGGGTAAGGACAAGCTGTCCTCTGTGGGAGGCGTATCGTCATCGTCCTGCCTTTCCCCCCAGCCACGCACCAGTGATGGACCCGAGCTGCGTTGGGTGCCACCCCGCTGTGACCATGCTTCATCCTCATCCTCCTCCACCTCCTCCTCATCCTCGTCCTCCTCGTCCTCCAGTAGTGGGCCCTGGCTGGCCACATTTGTACCTGGCCTCTGCTGTTGCAAAAAACCTCCCTCTGAGTCACTTCGAAGAGACTGGCCTGAAAGTGCTAAAAATGACCCCTCTTCCTCATCCTCCTCCTCCTCCTCCTGGGCCACCTCCTGTTCCATCATCGCCCTAAGTGTTTTCTCAAGGAGACATAGAAGTGGTATTGTAACGCTGATAACGGTGTCATCGCCACTGGCCATGTTGGTGGAGTACTCGAAACAGCGCAACAGGGCACACAGGTCTCGCATGGAGGCCCAGTCATTGGTGGTGAAGTGGTGCTGTTCTGTAGTGCGACTGACCCGTGCGTGCTGCAGCTGAAACTCCACTATGGCCTGCTGCTGCTCGCACAGTCTGTCCAGCATGTGCAAGGTGGAGTTCCACCTGGTGGGCACGTCGCATATGAGGCGGTGAGCGGGAAGGCCGAAGTTACGCTGTAGCGCAGACAGGCGAGCAGCGGCAGGATGTGAACGCCGGAAGCGCGAACAGACGGCCCGCACTTTATGCAGCAGCTCTGACATGTCGGGGTAGTTGTGAATGAACTTCTGCACCACCAAATTCAGCACATGCGCCAAGCAAGGGATGTGCGTCAAATTGGCTAGTCCCAGAGCTGCAACGAGATTTCGCCCATTATCACACACCACCAGGCCGGGCTTGAGGCTCACCGGCAGCAACCACTCGTCGGTCTGTTGTTCAATACCCCGCCACAACTCCTGTGCGGTGTGGGGCCTGTCCCCCAAACATATGAGTTTCAGAATGGCCTGCTGACGTTTACCCCGGGCTGTGCTGAAGTTGGTGGTGAAGGTGTGTGGCTGACTGGATGAGCAGGTGGAAGAAGAGGAGGAGGAAGCCGAGAAGGAGGAGGTGGCAACAGGAGGCAAAGAATGTTGCCCTGCGATCCTTGGCGGCGGCAGGACGTGCGCCAAACAGCTCTCCGCCTGGGGCCCAGCTGCCACTACATTTACCCAGTGTGCAGTTAGGGAGATATAGCGTCCCTGGCCGTGCTTACTGGTCCACGTATCTGTGGTTAGGTGGACCTTGCTACAGATGGCGTTGCGCAGTGCACACTTGATTTTATCGGATACTTGGTTGTGCAGGGAAGGCACGGCTCTCTTGGAGAAGTAGTGCCGGCTGGGAACAACATACTGTGGGACAGCAAGCGACATGAGCTGTTTGAAGCTGTCTGTGTCCACCAGCCTAAATGACAGCATTTCATAGGCCAGTAGTTTAGAAATGCTGGCATTCAGGGCCAGGGATCGAGGGTGGCTAGGTGGGAATTTACGCTTTCTATCAAATGTTTGTGAGATGGAGAGCTGAACGCTGGCGTGTGACATGGTTGAGACGCTTGGTGACGGAGGTGGTGGTGGTGGTGTTGGTGGTACATCCCCTGTTTGCTGGGCGGCAGGTGCCAACGTTCCTCCAGAGGCGGAGGAAGAGGCCGAGGCGGCAGCAGCAGAATAGGCCGAGGCGGCAGCAGCAGAAGAGGTAGCAGGGGGAGCCTGAGTGACTTCCTTGGTTTTAAGGTGTTTACTCCACTGCAGTTCATGCTTTGCATGCAGGTGCCTGGTCATGCAGGTTGTGCTCAGGTTCAGAACGTTAATGCCTCGCTTCAGGCTCTGATGGCACAGCGTGCAAACCACTCGGGTCTTGTCGTCAGCACATTGTTTGAAGAAGTGCCATGCCAGGGAACTCCTTGAAGCTGCCTTTGGGGTGCTCGGTCCCAGATGGCGGCGGTCAGTAGCAGGCGGAGTCTCTTGGCGGCGGGTGTTCTGCTTTTGCCCACTGCTCCCTCTTTTGCTACGCTGTTGGCTCGGTCTCACCACTGCCTCTTCCTCCGAACTGTGAAAGTCAGTGGCACGACCTTCATTCCATGTGGGGTCTAGGACCTCATCGTCCCCTGCATCGTCTTCCACCCAGTCTTGATCCCTGACCTCCTGTTCAGTCTGCACACTGCAGAAAGACGCAGCAGTTGGCACCTGTGTTTCGTCATCATCAGAGACATGCTGAGGTGGTATTCCCATGTCCTCATCATCAGGAAACATAAGTGGTTGTGCGTCAGTGCATTCTATGTCTTTCACCGCTGGGGAAGGGCTAGGTGGATGCCCTTGGGAAACCCTGCCAGCGGAGTCTTCAAACAGCATAAGAGACTGCTGCATAACTTGAGGCTGAGACAGTTTCCCTGGTATGCATGGGGGTGATGTGACAGACTGATGGGGTTGGTTTTCAGGCGCCATCTGTGCGCTTTCTGCAGAAGACTGGGTGGGAGATAATGTGAACGTGCTGGATCCACTGTCGGCCACCCAATTGACTAATGCCTGTACCTGCTCAGGCCTTACCATCCTTAGAACGGCATTGGGCCCCACCATATATCGCTGTAAATTCTGGCGGCTACTGGGACCTGAGGTAGTTGGTACACTAGGACGTGTGGATGTGGCAGAACGGCCACGTCCTCTCCCAGCACCAGAGGGTCCACTAACACCACCACGACCATGTCCACGTCCGCGTCCCTTACTAGATGTTTTTCTCATTGTTATGGTTCACCACAACAACAAATATATTATTTGGCCCAATGTATTGTATTCAAATTCAGCGGGATATAAATTTGAGGCCTAGTATTTAGGCGCTGGGTGACCGGTATGGATTTAGTGACAGAATTAGACTTGGAAATGCACAGAAGCGTGTGTGTGAAGTTATTCTGAATGACCCAATGTGCACCTTGAATATTATATACCCTTTTTGGGATAGATTTCAAATAGCTCTGATATAGCAGGAACCACTAAATTATGAAATTGCTAAATTGGGAATTGTACTTCAACCCAGAACAAAAAATGTGCTTTGACGGGCACTAAATAACTTTCCCAGCTACAACAGGACAGCGGTAACGAGAGATTTAGAGGGATTTAAATTTGAGGCCTAGTATTTAGGCGCTGGGTGACAGGTATGGGTTTAGTGACAGAATTAGACTTGGAAATACACAGTAGCGGGTGTGTGTGAAGTTATTCTGAATGACCCAATGTGCACCTTCAATATTATATACCCTTTTTGGGATAGATTTCAAATAGCTCTGATATAGCAGGAACCACTAAATTATGAAATTGCTAAATTGGGAATTGTACTTCAACCCAGAACAAAAAATGTGCTTTGACGGACACTAAATAACTTTCCCAGCTACAACAGGACAGCGGTAACGAGAGATTTAGAGGGATTTAAATTTGAGGCCTAGTATTTAGGCGCTGGGTGACAGGTATGGGTTTAGTGACAGAATTAGACTTGGAAATGCACAGAAGCGTGTGTGTGAAGTTATTCTGAATGACCCTATGTGCACCTTCAATATTATATACCCTTTTAGGGATAGATTTCAAATAGCTCTGATATAGCAGAAACCACTAAATTATGAAATTGCTAAATTGGGAATTGTACTTCAACCCAGAACAAAAAATGTGCTTTGACGGACACTAAATATCTTGCCCAGCAACAACAGTACAGCGGTGGGTAACGAGAGATTTAGAGGGATTTAAATTTGAGGCCTAGTATTTAGGCGCTGGGTCACCGGTATGGATTTAGTGACAGAATTAGACTTGGAAATGCACAGAAGCGTGTGTGTGAAGTTATTCTGAATGACCCTATGTGCACCTTCAATATTATATACCCTTTTAGGGATAGATTTCAAATAGCTCTGATATAGCAGAAACCACTAAATTATGAAATTGCTAAATTGGGAATTGTACTTCAACCCAGAACAAAAAATGTGCTTTGACGGACACTAAATATCTTGCCCAGCAACAACAGTACAGCGGTGGGTAACGAGAGATTTAGAGGGATTTAAATTTGAGGCCTAGTATTTAGGCGCTGGGTCACCGGTATGGATTTAGTGACAGAATTAGACTTGGAAATGCACAGAAGCGTGTGTGTGAAGTTATTCTGAATGACCCTATGTGCACCTTCAATATTATATACCCTTTTAGGGATAGATTTCAAATAGCTCTGATATAGCAGAAACCACTAAATTATGAAATTGCTAAATTGGGAATTGTACTTCAACCCAGAACAAAAAATGTGCTTTGACGGACACTAAATATCTTGCCCAGCAACAACAGTACAGCGGTGGGTAACGAGAGATTTAGAGGGATTTAAATTTGAGGCCTAGTATTTAGGCGCTGGGTCACCGGTATGGATTTAGTGACAGAATTAGACTTGGAAATGCACAGAAGCGTGTGTGTGAAGTTATTCTGAATGACCCTATGTGCACCTTCAATATTATATACCCTTTTAGGGATAGATTTCAAATAGCTCTGATATAGCAGAAACCACTAAATTATGAAATTGCTAAATTGGGAATTGTACTTCAACCCAGAACAAAAAATGTGCTTTGACGGACACTAAATATCTTGCCCAGCAACAACAGTACAGCGGTGGGTAACGAGAGATTTAGAGGGATTTAAATTTGAGGCCTAGTATTTAGGCGCTGGGTCACCGGTATGGATTTAGTGACAGAATTAGACTTGGAAATGCACAGAAGCGTGTGTGTGAAGTTATTCTGAATGACCCTATGTGCACCTTCAATATTATATACCCTTTTAGGGATAGATTTCAAATAGCTCTGATATAGCAGAAACCACTAAATTATGAAATTGCTAAATTGGGAATTGTACTTCAACCCAGAACAAAAAATGTGCTTTGACGGACACTAAATATCTTGCCCAGCAACAACAGTACAGCGGTGGGTAACGAGAGATTTAGAGGGATTTAAATTTGAGGCCTAGTATTTAGGCGCTGGGTCACCGGTATGGATTTAGTGACAGAATTAGACTTGGAAATGCACAGAAGCGTGTGTGTGAAGTTATTCTGAATGACCCTATGTGCACCTTCAATATTATATACCCTTTTAGGGATAGATTTCAAATAGCTCTGATATAGCAGAAACCACTAAATTATGAAATTGCTAAATTGGGAATTGTACTTCAACCCAGAACAAAAAATGTGCTTTGACGGACACTAAATATCTTGCCCAGCAACAACAGTACAGCGGTGGGTAACGAGAGATTTAGAGGGATTTAAATTTGAGGCCTAGTATTTAGGCGCTGGGTCACCGGTATGGATTTAGTGACAGAATTAGACTTGGAAATGCACAGAAGCGTGTGTGTGAAGTTATTCTGAATGACCCTATGTGCACCTTCAATATTATATACCCTTTTAGGGATAGATTTCAAATAGCTCTGATATAGCAGAAACCACTAAATTATGAAATTGCTAAATTGGGAATTGTACTTCAACCCAGAACAAAAAATGTGCTTTGACGGACACTAAATATCTTGCCCAGCAACAACAGTACAGCGGTAACGAGAGATTTAGAGGGATTTAAATTTGAGGCCTAGTATTTAGGCGCTGGGTGACAGGTATGGGTTTAGTGACAGAATTAGACTTGGAAATACACAGTAGCGGGTGTGTGTGAAGTTATTCTGAATGACCCAATGTGCACCTTCAATATTATATACCCTTTTAGGGATAGATTCCAAATAGCTCTGATATAGCAGGAACCACTAAATTATGAAATTGCTAAATTGGGAATTGTACTTCAACCCAGAACAAAAAATGTGCTTTGACGGACACTAAATATCTTGCCCAGCAACAACAGTACAGCGGTAACGAGAGATTTAGAGGGATTTAAATTTGAGGCCTAGTATTTAGGCGCTGGGTGACAGGTATGGGTTTAGTGACAGAATTAGACTTGGAAATACACAGTAGCGGGTGTGTGTGAAGTTATTCTGAATGACCCAATGTGCACCTTCAATATTATATACCCTTTTAGGGATAGATTCCAAATAGCTCTGATATAGCAGGAACCACTAAATTATGAAATTGCTAAATTGGGAATTGTACTTCAACCCAGAACAAAAAATGTGCTTTGACGGACACTAAATATCTTGCCCAGCAACAACAGTACAGCGGTAACGAGAGATTTAGAGGGATTTAAATTTGAGGCCTAGTATTTAGGCGCTGGGTGACAGGTATGGGTTTAGTGACAGAATTAGACTTGGAAATACACAGTAGCGGGTGTGTGTGAAGTTATTCTGAATGACCCAATGTGCACCTTCAATATTATATACCCTTTTTGGGATAGATTTCAAATAGCTCTGATATAGCAGGAACCACTAAATTATGAAATTGCTAAATTGGGAATTGTATTTCAACCCAGAACAAGAAATGTGCTTGAACGGACACTAAATAACTCGCCCAGCTACAGCACTAGGGACAGATTTAGCTGGATATAAATTTGAGGCCTAGTATTTAGGCGCTGGGTGACCGGTATGGATTTAGTGACAGAATTAGACTGGGATATGGCCAAAAAATAAACAGACTATTGCTGGTTAAATGCACTTGGTGTGACAGCTTCACCCTGATGTAGGCTTTAGCCAAAAAACAACCACACCATTGAGGGTTAAATGCACTTGGTGACAGGCGCAGCTTGCCCCTGATTTTGTATATGGCCAAAAAATGAACAGACTATTGCTGGTTAAATGCACTTGGTGTGACAGCTTCACCCTGATGTAGGCTTTAGCCAAAAAACAACCACACCATTGAGGGTTAAATGCACTTGGTGACAGGCGCAGCTTGCCCCTGATTTTGTATATGGCCAAAAAATGAACAGACTATTGCTGGTTAAATGCACTTGGTGTGACAGCTTCACCCTGATGTAGGCTTTAGCCAAAAAACAACCACACCATTGAGGGTTAAATGCACTTGGTGACAGGCGCAGCTTGCCCCTGATTTTGTATATGGCCAAAAAATGAACAGACTATTGCTGGTTAAATGCACTTGGTGTGACAGCTTCACCCTGATGTAGGCTTTAGCCAAAAAACAACCACACCATTGAGGGTTAAATGCACTTGGTCGCAGCTTGTGCTGGCGCACCACAAGACACAAAATGGCCGCCGATCACCCCAGAAAAATGAGACTGACAAACGGTCTGTGCAGCCTAAAAACAGTGAGCAATTGAGGATCAGCAGCTCAATGATCCACAGCTGCAGATCGATCAGTTAATCAAGTCCTTTGGAGGAGTTAATCTGCCTAATCTCGCCCTACTGTCGCAGCCGCAACCTCTCCCTACGCTAATCAGAGCAGAGTGACGGGCGGCGCTATGTGACTCCAGCTTAAATAGAGGCTGGGTCACATGGTGCTCTGGCCAATCACAGCCATGCCAATAGTAGGCATGGCTGTGATGGCCTCTTGGGGCAAGTAGTATGACGCTTGTTGATTGGCTGCTTTGCAGCCTTTCAAAAAGCGCCAAGAAAGCGTCACAAAAGCGCCAAGAAAGCGACGAACACCGAACCCGAACCCGGACTTTTACGAAAATGTCCGGGTTCGGGTCCGTGTCACGGACACCCCAAAATTCGGTACGAACCCGAACTATACAGTTCGAGTTCGCTCATCCCTAATCCTAATCCTTAAAATTCGGATTCCGAACCAGCTCTTTCTTGTCTCTCATGCCCTATAAAAACGAAACATGAACAGGGGGTTGTCAACCACTGAAGAAGGGGTCTGTCTTGTAAATCCCCGAAACGCGTCTGGTATCCCCCCCCCCCCACCAGGACGAGTGGGTCTACAAGTCCGAGAAGCCTGGAAGTCATCACCTGTGCGCCAGAGCTATTACCGGAACCATCGGTGTTGTATCACGCAGGTCACTCATACCGCGTGCAACAAACATTCCAACTGGCACCAATTTTGAAACAGGACATCTATCCTTGAGACCAGAGCCGTACATCAACGCACCGTGTCGAGGAATCGCTATCCAGAAGCCTCGGGTAAGCACTTGTATACCCCACTTACAAGCGATCGCATTTACAGCGGGACGCCGCTGTGCGTATCAGCAGCCAAACTGACATACAGTAAAACCTCTTTAGCTGCATACGCTTGGGACTCTGATCCACTTACTTGAGAGTACCCTTGAAAGACTGGTTGTCGGAACGGATTACCTTACATGGAACTATCCCTCAGGATTTAATCAGTGAATGTCCTTATGGCTGACATATGAACTCACAACTTTTAACCATATTTATCGGGATCCATATTAATTTACATATCTTAGCACTGTATTAACCCTTTTTTCACTGCATTTTATTATAGCTACATTTTATTGCTTATCGTCGATAGTACCATATTTTATTTGCTCCACTTTTATGAATACTCTGATACTTCAATGTAATACTGACATATGATATTTTATTACGTTATTGTTATTGTTATTACCTTAATAAACACAAGATCCCTATACTTTAAGTGAGTGCCCCACTTCTACTTTTTTATCTATTTATCTCTATCAGACTGGGTGCTGTCTGTTAGTGGGTGCACCTCTGCTTGGATCCCCTTCTCATCTTGGTGCGACATTTCCCTTGAATATATTTACCTCATGGATAAATACCTCGTTCTTTTTCACAAATGTAATGATTTCCATACTTGTGGAAGACAATTTTGTCCTCAATGATATGATGTCTGAATACCCCCTCCAAGAGTATATTAGCAGCTGGGCAAGATAGTACACTGATGAAAATCTGGGTCAGTTATGGCCTCTAGTTTAATCTGCCTGGAACAAGGTATCTGCTGGAGAAGTGGTACAATCTAGGTACGACTAAACCTGGTTCTTCAAGCGATGTGTATACATTTGCTGTTGTATGTCAAGTAGTTTTGGCAGTTGAAAAAAGTGTTCCATCATGTTCACCTTGGCAGAGCAGTGAATCAGCAAAGGCAGGGCCGGCGTCAGCACCCGGCAAACGCTGGAGCCCACTCAGATCAATGCTGCTGTACGGGGAATCCCCCAGTGCTACTGAAGATTGCTTTACGGGAAATCCCCCAGTGTTACTGAACAGTCAGTTCCTGGCTTAGGAGTCCCTGCTCTGACTCCATATATGGCTATGTCCATATATAAAGTCAAAGATATGAACATTCTGGAAACTACACCCCTCAAGGTATTCAAAACTGATTTTACAAACGTCATTAACCCTTTAGGTGTTCCACAAGAATTAATGGAAAATAGAGATACAATTTCAGAATTTCACTTTTTTTGCAGATTTTCCATTTTTTATTTTTTTTTACTTTTACAAAGCAAGGGTTAACAGCCAAACAAAAGTCAATATTTATGGCCATGATTCTGTAGTTTACAGAAACACCCCATATGTGGTCGTAAACTACTGTACGGGCACACGGCAGGGCGCAGAAGGAAAGGAATGCCATACTGTTTTTGGGAAGGCAGATTTTGCTGGACTGTTTTTTTTTTTACACCATGTCCCATTTGAAGCCCCCCTGATGCAACCCTAGAGTAGAAACTCCATAAAAGTGACCCCATCTAAGAAACTACACCCCTCAAGGTATTCAAAACTGATTTTACAAACGTAGTTAACCCTTTAGTTATTGGCAAATGGAGATGAAATTTCAGAAATTAAATTTTTGGGCAAATTTTCCATTTTAATCCATTTTTTTCCAGTAACAAAGCAAGGTTTAACAGCCAAACAAAACTCAATATTTATGGCCCTGATTCTGTAGCTTACAGAAACACCCAATATGTGGTCGTAAACCGCTGTACGGGCACACGGCAGGGCACAGAGGTTAGATCATGAGGCATTTTTATAGACCAGGTTGTCACGGATGCGGCAATACCTAATATGTATACTATTTATTTATGTAAGTTTTACACAATGATTTCATTTTTGAAGAAAAAAAATCATGTTTTAGTGTTTCCATAGTCTGAGAGCCATAATTTTTTTCAGTTTTTGGGCGATTACCTTGGGTAGGGTATGATTTTTGCGGGATGAGATGACGGCTTTATTGGCACTGTTTTGGGGTGCGTGTGACTTTTTGATCACTTGCTATTACACTTTTTGTGATGTAAGGTGACAAAAAATGGTTTATTTAGCACAGTTTTTATTTTTTATGGTGTTCATCTGAGAGGTTAGGTCATGTGATATTTTTATAGAGCCTGTCGATACGGACGCGGCAATACCTAATATGTATACTTTTTGTATTTTGTATTTTATGTAAGTTTTACACAATAACAGCTTTTTTCAAACAAAAAAAATATGTTTTAGTGTCTCCATTTTCTGAGCCATAGTTTTTTTATTTTTTGGGAGATGGGAGATTGTCTCAGGTAGGGGCTCATTTTTTGTGTGATGAGGTGACGGTTATATTGGTACTATTTTGGTGGGCAAACGTCTTTGATCGCTTGCTGTTGTCCTTTTTGTGATGTAAGGTGAGCAAAAAATTGTTTCTTTAGCACAGTTTTTATTTTTTACGGTGTTCATCTGAGGGGTTAGGTCATGTGATATGTTTATAGAGCCGGTCGATACGAACACGGCCATACCTAATATGTATACTCCACCCACTATTTTTTACCAATTTGTTTTAACTATATTTGGGGAAAATGAAGTTTTTGTTTATTTTTACTTGAAACTTTTAATTTTTTGGGGGGAAACTTAATTTTTTCAACTTTTTTCTCCACTTAATTTTTTTGTCCCACTTTGGGACTTGAACTTTTGGAGGTCTAATCCTTTACAATGCATTCCAATACTTCTGTATTGGAATGCATTGGCTGTATTAGTAATACAGTGTGTATTACTCATACAGATTCCGGGGCCTGTGAGATTCAGGGAGCTGGATCTCACAGGCTCGTCACCGGAACGCAGCGCAGATGCCTCAGGAAGCATGGGGACCCAATGGCACCGCCGGCCGCCGCCGCAATAGATAAAAGCTGCAAACCGCAGGTCTGAATTGACCTGTGGTTTGCGGTGATCGCCGACATGGGGGGTCACGGGACCCCCCCGGGCATTTAGCCGAAGTGCCTGCTCAATGCTTTGAGCAGGCACTGGCTTCCGATCACCGCCCGCTGAACGGCGGTGATCGAAAATACACAGGGCGTACAGGTAAGCCCTTATGTCTGTCACGGCTGTTTAAGGGTAACCAGAGCATACACAGTAAGAAGAGCTACTGACCGGACCCCAAACTAGGGAAGAGAAGGGGTGACCCCTGTCAGACCCTCAACACTCTCCCTATGCTGCTAAAGCACATGCCCGGATCCAAATGGTGGAACGAGGCATGCCCGCGTACCTTAGACTGATGAGCCCTGTAACCCCTACAATAGTGGAAGGGGCACGGCCACCGATGCCCTGCTCAGAATATGGAGGGAACCGGGGCCACCTCAGATCCAGTCAGGAAATCACCAGGTACACAACAAAGTCTGCACACTTAGCTGATGAAGCTGCAACCGCAGAGAAGACGGATCCAAGGGCCGCTGGCAATATCCGGAGTGCTTGCAGCAGCAGAACACAGGTCCAGGGAACTAGTAGCTAAAGAAGTGAAGATACTCAAGGCAGAGCTACAACTGAAAAGAGAAATATAATCCACGCCCTGCAATAGGAGGAGGGGTGATTTAAAGGCAGGGAAATCAGGAGAGACAGCTGGGAGTAAAGACCTCACAACAGGGGCGGAGAAACAGAACAGTGAGAACACCTCCAAACTCTAAGTGACATCATCACAGGGGTGGAGACACAGAGCTGTGAGAACGTCTCAAAGCTCTGGTAGTGACAGTACCCCCCCCTCTACGGGTGGACTCCGGACACCCAGGACCCACCTTCCCAGGATGAGCCCTATGAAATGCCCTGATAAGGCGAGTGGCTTTAATGTCCGACATCGGAACCCACATCCTCTCCTCAGGACCATAACCCTTCCAATGAACGAGGTACTGAAGAGAACCGCGGACAATGCGAGAGTCCACAATTCTGGAAACCTCAAACTCCAGATTGCCATCAACCAAAATCGGAGGAGGAGGCAAAGAGGAGGGTACCGTGGGCTGGACATATGGTTTTAAGAGAGATCTGTGAAATACATTATGTATCTTCCAAACCCGTGGAAGATCAAGGCGGAAGGCAACAGGATTGATGACTGACAAAATTTTATAAGGCCCAATAAACTTGGGACCCAATTTCCAGGAGGGAACCTTCAGTTTAATATTTCTTGTAGACAACCACACCAGATCACCCACATTCAGGTCCGGACCAGGCACACGTCTCTTATCAGCCACACGCTTATACTTCTCACTCATCTTTCTGAGATTACTCTGAATCTTTTGCCAAATGGTAGACAAAGACGAGGAAAATCTCTCCTCCTCAGGTAAACCAGAAAGAGCCCCTCCCGAGAATGTCCCAAACTGCGGATGGAACCCATATGCACCAAAAAATGGTGACTTATCAGAAGATTCCTGACGACGGTTGTTCAAAGCAAACTCAGCAAGAGGGAGAAATGAACACCAATCCTCCTGGTTCTCTGCCACAAAACAGCGCAAATATGTCTCCAGATTCTGATTGAGGCGCTCAGTCTGACCATTCGACTGCGGGTGAAAAGCAGAAGAGAAGGACAGCCGAACCCCCAGGCGAGAACAGAAAGCCTTCCAGAACCTGGACACAAACTGCGTGCCTCTATCGGAAACAATCTCAGAGGGAATGCCGTGCAATTTAACAATATGATCGACAAAAGCTTGCGCCAACGTTTTAGCATTGGGTAAACCAGGGAAAGGAACGAAATGAGCCATCTTGCTAAAACGGTCCACGACCACCAGGATCACCGACTTCCCCGAGGAACGAGGAAGATCCGTGATAAAGTCCATGGACAGGTGTGTCCAAGGACGGGAAGGTATGGGTAACGGGAGAAGGGAACCTGAAGGTCGTGAACGAGGGACCTTAGCGCGAGCGCACGTCTCACAAGCCGCCACCAACCCTCCACAGACTTACGAAGAGCCGGCCACCAAAATCTCCGAGCAATGAGATCTACCGTGGCTCTACTCCCGGGGTGACCAGCAAGAACCGTATCATGATGTTCCTTAAAGAGTTTGTGACGTAGCTCAGGAGGCACGAACAACTTCCCGGAGGGACAACGGGCAGGTGCCTCAGACTGGGCAGCCTGGACCTCGGCCTCCAAATCGGAATATAGAGCAGAAACAACTACCCCCTCCGCCAAAATGGGACCCGGGTCCTCGGAGTTTCCTCCTCCCGGAAAACAGCGAGAGAGAGCATCAGCCTTCACATTCTTGATCCCAGGGCGGAAAGTAACAACAAAATTGAATCTGGAGAAGAACAGAGACCATCTGGCCTGTCTCGGATTCATACGCCTGGCCGACTCCAAGTACGCCAGATTCTTATGGTCGGTAAAAACGGTGATAGGGTGCCTGGCCCCCTCCAACCAATGGCGCCATTCCTCGAAAGCCAACTTGATGGCCAACAACTCCCTATCTCCCACATCATAGTTTCTCTCTGCCGGGGAGAGTTTTCTAGAGAAAAAGGCACAAGGTCGCCATTTGGCAGGAGAGGGGCCCTGGGACAAAACTGCACCCACACCCACCTCGGAAGCATCCACCTCAACAATAAAAGGTAAGGAAACATCGGGATGCACCAAGATGGGAGCAGACGCAAAACTCTCTTTAATCTTAGAAAAGGCTGCAAGCGCCTCCTCCGACCAAGAGGAAAAATCCGTCCCCTTTTTTGTCATGTCAGTAAGGGGTTTGACAATAGAGGAATAATTCAAAATGAACTTTCTGTAGTAGTTAGCAAAACCCAGAAAGCGCATCAATGCCTTCTGATTTTCAGGAAGCTCCCACTCCAGCACAGCACGGACCTTCTCCGGATCCATGCGAAAACCAGAAGCAGAGAGGAGAAAACCCAGAAATTGAATCTCCGATACCATAAAAAGACATTTCTCCAGCTTGGCATACAGTTTATTTTCCCGCAGTATCTGCAGGACCTGAAAAAGATGATCCTGATGGGTCTGAACATCAGGGGAAAAAATCAAAATATCATCAAGATACACCAATACAAATTTCCCCATTAAATGATAGAAAATACTATTAACAAAATGCTGAAAGACGGCCGGAGCATTCATCAGGCCGAAAGGCATAACGAGATTCTCAAAATGCCCATTAGGGGTATTAAAGGCCGTTTTCCATTCATCCCCCTCTCTGACCCTGACCAGGTTGTACGCGCCTCTCAGATCCAATTTGGAAAACACCTTGGCCCCAACAATTTGGTTGAAGAGGTCCGGGATTAGAGGAAGGGGATAGGGATCGCGAATCGTGATACGGTTCAGCTCCCTAAAATCTAAGCAAGGTCTCAGAGAGCCATCTTTTTTTTTAACAAAAAAAAAAACCCGCGGCAACAGGCGACTTTGAGGGACGAATATGCCCCTTCTCGAGACTCTCGGAGATATAGGTTCGCATTGCGAGTCTTTCCGGTTGTGAGAGATTGTAGAGGCGTTCCTTTGGCAGCTTGGCGCCGGGAATGAGGTTAATGGGACAGTCAAACTCCCGGTGAGGAGGTAGCTCCCGAACAGCGCTCTCGGAAAACACATCCGAGAAATCAGAGAGAAATGATGGCAGAGTTTTAGTAGACACCTCTGCAAGAGTGGCTGTGAGACAATTCTCTCTACAAAAGTCACTCCACTCATTTATTTGCCTTCCTTGCCAATCAATAGTGGGGTTATGTCTAGTGAGCCAGGGTAGCCCCAAAACTAGAGGAGAAGGCAATCCGTTAAGGACAAAACAAGATATTTCCTCCACATGAGTGTCACCTACAGCTAGCCGGATATTGTGAACAATGCCTTTCAGAGATCTCTGCAAGAGTGGGGCAGAGTCAATAGCAAAAACAGGTATATCCTTTTCTAATGTACAAACCTGAAAACCATGCAAGGCTACAAATTGAGTGTCAATAAGATTGACGGCCGCTCCACTATCGACAAAAATCTCACAAGGAATGACTTTGCTCTCTAGCGCCACCCTGGCAGACAGGAGAAAACGGGAACTGCAGGTCAAAGGAAAAGCACCAATTCCCACATCAACTTTGCCCAAAGTAGCAGATGAAGCAGAACTTGATGATCTACCTCTTGAGGTTTTTCTCTTATTATCGCTCTTAGAACAGGTCAGGAATCTCCTAGACGGACAAACATTTGCCAAATGACCTATGCCCCCACAACAAAAACACACCATATTCTGAGGACTAAATCCTCTTTTATCAGGGGCAAGTCGGCCTAGCTGCATGGGCTCCTCCTCAGAAGGTAGCGAGACAGGATGAGACCCCTGCATACTGAATGAGTCCGCACCATTGCCCCTAGACTGACAATGGCTGGACGGAGAGGTCTTGTTTCTTTCCCTTAGACGCCTGTCAAGGCGTACCGCTAATGACATGGCAGACTCTAAGGATGTTGGTCTCTCATGGAAAGCAAAGGCATCTTTCAAATCCTCTGAGAGACCATGACAGAACTGACTTCGGAGTGCAGCATCATTCCAGCCTGAATCAGCTGCCCATCTCCGAAATTCAGAGCAATAAAGCTCCGCAGACAGTTTGTTCTGGCATAGAACACGTAAGTTCGATTCTGCCAGAGCAACACGATCCGGGTCATCATATATCTGCCCCAGGGCCACAAAAAACCTTTCCACGAATCGAAGGGAAGGATCCCCTGATGGCAGCGAAAAAGCCCAAGTCTGAGCAGGGAGATGACAATCCTCACCCTCTGTTCCTCATTACAAGAGGAGTGGGGAGACAAACAAAAATGGAGTTTACATGCCTCTCTGAAGCGAACAAAATTCTCACTGCCCCCGGAGAACGTTTCCGGAAGTGAGACCTTTGGCTCGCAACAGACTCCATGAGCCGGAGCAGAGCCCAATGCTTGTAGCTGAGTCAGAGATTGACGGAGATCCGCTACTTCCAAAGAAAGACCCTGCATGCGGTCAACCAGGTCAGAAAGCGGATCCATGTCAACAAGGACGGTTTTGGTGGATTATAATGTCACGGCTGTTTAAGGGTAACCAGAGCATACACAGTAAGAAGAGCTACTGACCGGACCCCAAACTAGGGAAGAGAAGGGGTGACCCCTGTCAGACCCTCAACACTCTCCCTATGCTGCTAAAGCACTTGCCCGGATCCAAATGGTGGAACGAGGCATGCCCGCGTACCTTAGACTGATGAGCCCTGTAACCCCTACAATAGTGGAAGGGGCACGGCCACCGATGCCCTGCTCAGAATATGGAGGGAACAGGGGCCACCTCAGATCCAGTCAGGAAATCACCAGGTACACAACAAAGTCTGCACACTTAGCTGATGAAGCTGCAACCGCAGAGAAGACGGATCCAAGGGCCGCTGGCAAAATCCGGAGTGCTTGCAGCAGCAGAACACAGGTCCAGGGAACTAGTAGCTAAAGAAGTGAAGATACTCAAGGCAGAGCTACAACTGAAAAGAGAAATATAATCCACGCCCTGCAATAGGAGGAGGGGTGATTTAAAGGCAGGGAAATCAGGAGAGACAGCTGGGAGTAAAGACCTCACAACAGGGGCGGAGAAACAGAACAGGGAGAACACCTCCAAACTCTAAGTGACATCATCACAGGGGTGGAGACACAGAGCTGTGAGAACGTCTCAAAGCTCTGGTAGTGACAATGTCCTTAAGTACCAAGATATACGCCCTATGTCCTGAAGAGGTTAAGGACTTAGGGCGTACCGGTTTGCACTGTTTCCGAGTCCTTAAGGACTCAGGGCGTACCGATACTTCCTAAGTTTAAATTTACATTGCGGCGCGGGTTAATTGTGACAGGATGCCCGCTGAAATCATTAAGCGGGCATCGTATCACAACGCCGGGGGCCTCCTGTGACCCCCCCATATCGACGATCACCGCAAACCACCGGTCAATTCAGACCTGCGGTTTGCGGCTTTTGCCTTATCCGGCAGGCGGCGGCAGTGCCATTGGGTTCCCATGCGGCTGTGGGGGGGACCCGATGGCATGGAAGGCATCGCGCTGCCCCGGAAGTTGTATGAGTAATACTCACTGTATTACTCATACAGCCAATGCATTCCAATACAGAAGTATTGGAATGCATAGTAAAAGATTAAACCCCCAAAAGTGGGACAAAATAAAGTGAAAAAAAGTTGAAAAAAGGTTTCCCCCAAATCAATTTACTTTCAAGTAAAAATAAACAAAAACATCATTTTCCCCAAATAAAGTAAAAAAAATTGGTAAAAAATTGGTAACAAAATAGGGGGGGGGGGTATACATATTTGGTATTGCCGCGTCCGTATTGACCGGCTTTATAAACATATCACATGACCTAACCCCTCAGAAGAACACCGTGAAAAAATAAAAAAAATAAACTGTGCTAAATAAACAATTTTTTCGTCACCTTACATCACAAAAAGTACAACAGCAAGCGATCAAAAAGGCGTTTGCCCACTAAAATAGTACTAATCTAACCGTCTCCTCATCCTGCAAAACATTAGCCCCTACCTGAGACAATCGCCCAAAAAATAAAAAAACTATGGCTCAGAATATGGATACACAAAAACATAATTTTTTTGTTTTAAAATAAGCTGCTATTGTGTAAAACTTACATGAATAAAAAAAAGTATACATATTTGGTATCGCCGCGTTCGTACCGACCGGCTCTATAAAAATATCCCATGACCTAACCTCTTAGATGAAAACCGTAAAAAATAAAAAATAAAAACTGTGCTAAATAAACCATTATTTGTCACCTTTCATCACAAAAAGTGTAATAGCAAGCGATAAAAAAGTCATATGCACCCCAATATAGGGCCAATCAAACCGTCATCTCATCCCACAAAAAATGAGACCCTACCGAAAGATAATCGCGCAAAAACTATGGAGACACTAAAACATGATTTTTTGGGGGGTTTAAGAAATTATATTATTTTGTAAAATTTACATAAATAAAAAAAAGTATACATATTAGGTATCGCCGTTTCCGTATTGACCGGCTCTATAAAAATATCAAATGACCTAACCCCTCAGATGAACACCGTAAAAAATGTAAAATAAAAACTGTGCTAAATAAACCATTTTTTGTCACCTTACATCACAAAAAGAGTAATAGCAACGATCAAAAATAGTACCCCAAAATAGTGCCAATAAAACCGCCATCTCATCCGGCCAAAATCATACCCTACCCAAGGTAATCGCCTAAAAACTGAAAAAATTATGGCAAAACCAGTCCAGCAAAACCTGCCTTCCAAAAACCGTATGGCATTACTTTCCTTCTGCGCCATGCCATATGCCCATACAGCGGTTTACGACCACATATGGGGTGTTTCTGTAAACTACAGAATCAGGGCCATAAATATTGAGTTTGGTTTGGCTGGTAACCCTTCCTTTGTAACTGGAAAAAAATTATTACAATGGAAAATCAGCCAAAAAAGTGAAATTTGGAAATTGTATCTCTATTTTCCATTAATTCTTGTGGAACACCTAAAGGGTTAATGATGTTTGTAAAATCAGTTTTGAATACCACGAGGGGTGTAGTTTCTTAGATGGAGTAACTTTTATGGATTTTCTACTCTAGGGGTGCATCAGGAGGGCTTCAAATGGGACATGGTGTCAAAAAAAACAGTCCAGCAAAACCTGCCTTCCAAAAACCGTATGGCATTCCTTTCCTTCTGCGCCCTGCCGTGTGCCCATACAGTGGTTTACAGCTACATATGGGGTGTTTCTGTAAACTACAAAATCAGGGCCATAAATATTGAGTTTGGTTTGGCTGATAACCCTGCTTTGTAACTGGAAAAAAATTATTAAAATGGAAAATCTGCCAAAAAAGTGAAATTCTGAAATTGTACCTCTATTTTCCATTAATTCTCGTGGAACACCTAAAGGGTTAACAAAGTTTATAAAATCAGTTTTGAATGTCTTGATGGGTGTAGTTTCTAGAATGGGGTCATTTTTGGGTGCTTTCTATTATGTAACCCTCGCAAAGTGACTTCAGACCTGAACTGGTCCCTAAAAATTGGGTTTTTGAAAATTTCTGAAAAATTTCAAGATTTGCTTCTAAACTTCTAAGTCTTGTAACTTCCCCAAAAAATAAAATATCATTCCCAAAATGATCCAAACATGAAGTAGACAGATGGGGAATGTAAAGTAATAACTATTTTTGGAGGTATTACTATGTATTATAGAAGTAGATAAATTGAAACTTGGAAATTTGGTATTTTTTGCAAATTTTTGGTAAATTTGGTATTTTTTATAAATAAAAATATTTTTTTTTTACTTTATTTTACCAGTGTCATGAAGTACAATATGTGACGAAAAAACTATCTCAGAATGGCCTGGATGAGTCAAAGTGTTTTAAAGTTAACACTTAAAGTGACACTGGTCAGATTTGAAAAAAAATGGCCAAGTCCTTAAGGTGAAATAGGGCTCAGTCCTTAAAGGGTTAAATTAATTTTCATCAGATTGCAGCTTATACAGAAGAATGCAAATTGCTCCATTATTCTCTATAGAAATCACTATATCACAGTTTAGTGCTGCCACTTAGTGGCCTGAACTGGGAACTGGGATACACTAACAATGAGCCTGGATGCCTAGTGCTGGCTGCGGCTCATTTTTAGAACAGGGTACTTTCCCAGATCTCCGCTGGGGGAAGGCACGTCTGAGCAGGAAGCCTGCGCTTCAGTTTTTAACACTCTCAGATGCCGTGGTGACATTTGACAAATGCCACAAGGGGGCCCACTGAGATTTATCGCCCAAGGCCCCACATGAACCTGGAGCCGGCCCTGAGCAAAGGGCAGAGATGAGCGTCCTAATTACGCAGCAGATGTACTTTCGGTGAAACTTTTGTACCATACCATACCTTCTTTTTAGAAGCAGAAAAACATCCCTGAATTAGATTTTATAGAAAGAGTCTAAAAGCATGGGTATCAACTATGCATCACTTTGCTTGAAGCTAACCATACACTTGTAAGTGAGTAAGCAATGAAGCAAGCATAGATTTTAGGTGTAGCAAATCTACGCCAGTAAGGGCGCTGGTGTAGATTCAGAAGTGGCGGTGGATCCACTGCCAGCGCAGGGGCTTATTAAGACCGGCATCTAAAACACTGTTCTTAATAAATTACCCCCTTTGTTTTTCCAATTTAACATAAATAAATTGTTTCACGCCTCTTTTAAAACATTCCTCCTCTGTGTTAAGGATGCAAACCTCACTGTTAGTGTTGAGCGAACCAAAGCATCCGAAGTGGAATTCTATCTGGAGTTTAGGAAAAATTCTATTTGCAATCAATCCGAATTTACTTGTGCTTCATGGTAACAAATATTTTTTTTCCCCCCTAAAATGAAAGCTACATGTGTTACAAAGTGAAAGTAAAAAGCCCAGGAATGCAAGATCACCCACAATGCTGTGCAGAAAGTCAATCAGCAGCTAGCCATCCCCAGTGACATCACAGCCATTTAAAAGCCTGTAGGGAGATCATAGGGAGAGCATAGTGCACTGCAGGGACAGTACATGGTCCACAATCTGAAGCTGCATTAATCCCTATTAAGGGCACAGAGCTATATAATCAAAAAGTGTCCTCGTTAAATAAATGAGCAATTGTATTAGGCATTGATTCTCAAACTGGGGTGAATAAGCAAATGTTACTGTTATTGGGGTGTTCACTTTGTTTAATAGGTGATCAATTCTATTAGGCCTTGTTTCTGAAATTGGGGTGAAGAAGCTGTCTACCTCTACTGTTATTGGGTGTCCACATTGTTTAATAGATAAACAATTCTATTATGCCTTGATTCAGAAATTTGGGCGAATAACCAGTCTTGTTCTACTGTAAGAAGGGTGTTCACCTTGTTTAGAACATAAGCAATTCTTTTAGGCCTTGATTTTGAATTTGGGGTGAATAACCTGTCTTGTTCTACTTTAAGAGGGGTGTCCACCTTGTTTATTACATAAGCAATTCTCTTAGGCCTTCATTCTGAACTCAGGTTGAATAACTTGTCTACTTCTACTATTATTGGAGTTTTCACCTTGTTTTTTACATAAGCAATTATATTAGTGTTGAAATGGGGTCAATAGCCTGTGGGGTGTCCACCTTGTTTATTACTAGGGTTGGGTGAACCCGAACTGTAAAGTTCGGGTTCGTACCAAACTTTAGGATTTTTGGACCCCGAACCCGAACATTTCTGTAAAAGTTTGGGTTCAGGTTCGGTGTTCTGCGATTTCTTAGCGCCTTTTGAAATGCTTTGAACCGTTTAACTGTGTGCACTTAGAAGCCATCACAGCCATGCCTACGAATGGCTTGGCTGTAATTGGCCAGTGCAGCATGTGACCCAGCCTCTATATAAGCTGGAGTCACGTAGCGCTGCACGTCTCTCTGCTGTGCTTGGTGTAGGGAGAGGATGCTGCTGCTGTGAGGGAGAGAATAGGACAGAGTCTTTAATCAGAACTCCAATACAGATCTACATAGATTTAGTTGTGTTGGGGGCAGTGCACAATCATTTTACCCTGCCCTGAGCCCAGTGACAGAGAAAAATAACTTGTATCCGTCTGTTAGTTAGGTGGGTTAAGGCAGCTTTTTTATGCAAGCCCAGTGCACCAGCACTGCATCTGTGCATTTGTGACTTTCAAATCCAAGCTTGAAATACTGCAATAATAATCTTTTTTTTTTAAAACACCTTTTTTTGACAATATCCTACATCTGGTCAGCAAGATGTATCTGATATAAAGAAAGATATGCGTCACCTTATCAAGACTTATCACCTATCACCAATACAGATCTACATAGATTTAGTTGTGTTGGGGGCAGTGCACAATCATTTTACCCTGCCCTGAGCCCAGTGACAGAGAAAAATAACTTGTATCCGTCTGTTAGTTAGGTGGGTTAAGGCAGCTATTTTATGCAAGCCCAGTGCACCAGCACTGCATCTGTGCATTTGTGACTTTCAAATCCAAGCTTGAAATACTGCAATAATAATCTTTTTTTTTTAAAACACCTTTTTTTGACAATATCCTACATCTGGTCAGCAAGATGTATCTGATATAAAGAAAGATATGCGTCACCTTAGCTTCAGAGTGGACGAAATCGAGACCGCGCAGAATGCAATTACTGAGTTCAGTGGTCAAGCGTCCTACAACCTGGACAACGCACAAGCCCATATAAATTACTTGTATTCCCTGGTGGAAGATCAGGACAACAGGGGCCGCAAACACAATATCAGGATGAAAGGTATCGCCGGAATCCCTTCAGCAGGAAGTCATTCAATTGTTCACCCGCCTGGTACCAGATAGCCAAGCCGACCTCTTTGAAATAGACAGGATCCATAGGGCGCTCTGGCCGATTCCAAAGCCGCAGGATCCCCCCAGGGATGTCATATGCCGCATGTCAAGCTTTGCGGTAAAGGATATGATTATGGCTGCCGCAAGAATGAACAAGACGGCAGAGATTGAGGGCTCTGTAGTGGCATTTTATCAAGACTTATCACCTATGACCCTGAACAAGAGGAGACATCTTAAACCCCTTCTAGAAGCCCTACACCAGAAAAAGCTAACGTACCGATGGCTTCACCCGTTCGGTCTCCTGATTAATACCCCACTCCGAAAACAAGTGATTAGGAGCCATGCGGACTTGACAAGAGTTTGTGAAGCTCTGGATATGCAGGAGCTGGATATTCCAGATTGGTGTCCGGCACAAAATATCTCTATATTGCCACAATTACCTGTAAAGGATACCTGGCAGGACGTTTCCAGTAAACAAAGGAGACCCAAGAAGATCCCTCGTTACACTACTACTTGAGAGGCAAACTACTATATGGTGACTCAATTTTGAAATTACAGTAGTCGACCCTCCTGCCAGCTTACTGAGGGGTCGCGTCAGCCAGGAGAGATAAGCCAGAAATACAGCTATAATTTTCTGGGTTTTTGGGCAACATACACAATTTTACAGCCCTTGCTGCATCTGCACGTATGAAATTCAAACGTTATATACTGCTGTCATATTCTGTTAGTAAAGAAACAATGTTTTTGGGCAAAAAAATTAATTTTGAAGCCTTTGCTGCATATGTCATTGAGAGATACACCCTTTAGATACTGTGGTTCTATTCTGTTATAAAAAAAACACCCATTTTAGGCAAAAATCGTTAATTGCGGCCTAGTCTGCATATGTCATTGTGAGATACACCCTTTAGATACTGTGGTTCTATTCTGCTATTAAAAAAACACCCATTTTGTGCAAAAATCTTTAATTGCGGCCTAGTCTGCATCTGTACGTGTGAGATACACCCTTTACATACTGTAGTTCTATTCTGCTATTAATAAAACACCCATTTTGGGCAAAAATCTAAAATTGCGGCCTAGTCTACATCTGTACGTGTAAGATACACCCTAAATACACCACCTGGCCCTGCCCTGCCTTGCCCCAGAAGTGGAAGAGATTGAGTGCACCGATGCCCAACCACTTATTTTTCAAGATGAGTACATGGGAGGACCATCGCAGCATGTCTCGGATAATGAAGAAACACAGGTGCCAACTGCTGGGGCTTTCAAAAGTGTACAGACCGACAAGGATGGCAAGGGTGAAGACTGGGTGAAAGATAATATAGAGGATGATGAGGTCCTCGACCCCACATGGAAACAAGGTCATGCGAGTGACCTGTGTAGTTCGGAGGAAGAGGCGGTGGTCGCACAGAGCCACCAGCACAGCAGAAGAGGGAGCAGGGTGCAAAAGCAGAGCGGCCATCCCCTAGACAGTACGCCTGCTACTGCCCACCGCAGCAAGGGACTGAGCACATCAAAGCCAGCTCCAAGGAGTTCCGTGGCAGTTCTTCAGACAATATGCTGACGACAAGACACGAGTGGTTTGTACGCTGTGCAATCAGAGCCTGAAGCGAGGCATAAACGCTCTCAACCTGAACACAACCTGCATGACCAGGCATCTAAGTGCAAAGAACAAGCTGCAGTGGAGTAGACACCTCAAAAACCAAGAAAGGTCTCTGGCTCCAACTGCTTCCTCTTCTGCTGCAGTCTCGGCCTCTTCATCCACCTCTGGAGTGACAGTGCCACCTGCCACCCCGCAAACAGAGGATCTGCCAGCAACACCACCATCTGGGTCACCAAACATCTCCACAATGTCCCACGGAAGCGTTCAGCTCTCCATCTCCCAAACAGTGTAGCGGAAGAGGAAGTACCCACCCGCAATCCCTGACCCTGAATGCCAGCATTTCTAAATTACTGGCCTTTGAAATGCTGTCATTCCGTCTGGTGGAGATAGAGAGTTTTAAAAGCCTTATGGCGATGGTTGTCCCATAGTACGTCATGACCAGCTGCCATTACTTTTACAGGCGTGCCATCCCTTCCCTGCACAACCAAGTGGGGGACAAAATCGGGTGTGCACTGCACAACGCCATCTGTGGCAAGGTGCACCTCACTACGTATACGTGGACCAGTAAGCATGGTCAGGGACGTTAGATCTCCATAACAGCACACTGTGTAAATGCAGTGGCAGCTGGGCCTGAGGCGGATAGCAGTTTAGGACATGTCCTTCCACCACCGAGGACTGCATAGTGCTTCAGTTTGCCTCCAGTTGCTTTCTCCTCCTACTCTGCTTCCTCATCCTCTACCGGCAAATCATCTGGTCAGCGTAAAATCTTCACCACCAACTTCAGCACAGTCAGGGGTAAACTACAGCAGGCAGTTTTAAAACTTATCTGTTTGGGCGACAAACCCCACACCACGAAGGAGCTGTGGACAGGCCTTGAACAACAGACCGATGAGCGGTTGGTGCGAGTGAGCCTCAAGCCCGCCCTGGTGGTGTGCAATAATGGATGAAATCTCATAGCAGCTCTGGGACTAGCTGGTTTTATCCCTTGCCTGGCACATGTGCTGAATTTGGTGGTGCAGAGATTCCTTAAAAAATGGCCTCGATATGTCAAAGCTGCTGCATAAAGTGCGGGCCGTCTCTGCACGCTTTTGGCGTTCTTACACTGCTGCTGCTCGCCTGTCAGCGCTGCAGCGTAACTTCGGCCTTCCCGCTCACCGCCTCATATGCGACGTGCCCACAAGGTGGAACTCCACCTTGCACATGCTGACCAGACTGTGCGAGCAGCAGCAGGCGATAGTGGCATTTCAGCTGCAGCACACACAGGTTAGTAGCTCTACGGACCCATCATTCAGTACGTGTAGGCGTGTGCACACATACTGCTCCACCATGTTGGTTAAATGCTGCCTCCTGCTAAGACGTTCCATATCAGCTGGAGCTGCTGGTTGTTGTGGCGTGCTGACAAAGCTTTCCACATTTCGGCCATGCTAACCCTGCCTTCTGAGGTGCTGGTGGTGCCCCAGCTAGGTTGGCGACCTCTTCTTCGTCCTCTGCCTTCACCTTGTGCTTCCACTGTGCCCCCACTCTCAGGTGGAATGGCACCAGCAGCGTGTCTACCAGCGTGCGCTTGTACTTGTGCATCTTACGATCATGCTCCAGTGACGGAATTAAGGACAGTACGTTGTCCTTGTAATGGGCATCCAGCAGCATGGCCACCCAGTAATCAGCACAAGTTAGAATGTGGGCAACTCGGCGGTCGTTGTGGAGACACTGCAGCATGTAATCGCTCATGTGTGCCAGGCTGCCCAGAGGCAGCGAAAAGCTGTCCTCTGTGGAAGGTGTATCGTCTGTGTCCTCTGTATCCCCCCCATCCACGCACCAGTGATGGCCATGAGCTGGTCTGGGTGCCACCCTGCTGTGAACATGGTTCCTCTTCCTCCATCTCATCCACCTTGTCATCATTCAGAACTGTGCCCTGGCTGGACAATTGTGTACCTTGGGTTTGTGGGTGCAGGAACCCACCCTCGAAGCCACTTGTGAATGACTGGCTGGAAACCCTACGAAATAATCCCTCTACCTCTTCCAGTGCCACATCCTCTTCCATCATCGGCAGGAGCATTTTTTCAAGGAGGCATAGAAGTGGGATAGTAATGCTGAGAGCGGCGTTATCGGCACTGGCCATGTTGATGGAGTACTCGAAAAAGCGCAACAATGAACACAGGTCTCGCATGGAGGCCCAGTCATTGGTAGTGAAGTGGTGCTGTTCCGCCAAGCGACTCACCCGTGCTTGCTGCAGTTGAAACTCCACTATCACCTGCTGTTGCTTGCACAGTCTGGCCAGCATGTGCAAGGTGGAGTTCCACCTTGTGGGCACGTTGCATATAAGGTGGTGAGCGGGAAGGCCAAAGTTGACAGGCGAGCAGCAGCAGGGTGAGAACACCAAAAGTGCATCCAGAGGGCCCGCACTTTATGCAGCAGCTCTGACATATCGGGGTAATTTTTAATGAATCTCTGCACCACCAAATTCAGCACATGGGCCAGGCAAGGGATGTGCGTCAAACCGGCTAGTCCCAGAGCTGCTACGAGATTTCACCGATTATCGCATACCACCAGGCCGGGCTTGAGGCTGACTGGCACAAACCACTCATCGGTCTGTTGTTCAAGGCCCATCCACAGCTCCTGCGCGGTGTGGGGTTTGTCCCCCAAACAGATACGTTTTAAAACTGCCTGCTGTCATTTATCCCTGGCTGTGCTGAAGTTGGTGGTGAAGGTGTTACGCTGACCGGATGAGGAGCTGGTAGAGGATGAGGAAGCAGAGTAGGAGGAAGCAACAGGAGGCAAACTGAAGCGCCATGCAATCCTCGGTGGTGGAAGGACATGCGCCAAACTGCTATCCGCCTCAGGCCCAGCCACCACTGCATTTACCCAGTGTGTTGTTATGGAGATATAACGGCCCTGACCGTGCTTACTGGTCCATGTATCCGTAGTGAGGTGCACCTTGCCACAGATGGCGTTGCACAGTGCACACCTGATTTTGTCCCCCACTTGGTTGTGCAGGGAAGGGATGGCTCGCCTGTAAAAGTAGTGGTGGCTGGACCAACATACTGTAGGACAGCACCGCCATAAGGCCTTTTAAACTATCCGTCTCCACCAGACGGAATGACAGCATTTCAAAGGCCAGTAATTTAGAAACGCTGGCATTCGGGGCTAGGGATCGCAGGTGGGTAGGGGGGTACTTCCTCTTCCTCAACAGCGTTTGGGAGATGGAGAGCTGAACACTTCCGTAGGACATTGAGGAGATGCTTGGTGACCCAGGTGTTGGTGTTGCTGGCAGACCCTCTGTTTGCGGGGTGGCAGGTGGCACTGTCACTCCAGAGGTGGATGAAGAGGCCGAGACTTCAGCAGAAGAGGAAACAAAAGGAGCCAGAGACCTTTCTTGGTTTTTGAGGTGTCTACTCCACTGCAGCTCGTGCTTTGCACTTAAATGCCTGGTCATGCAGGTTGTGCTCAGGTTGAGAACGTTTATGCCTCGCTTCAGGCTCTGATTGCACAGCGTGCAAACCACTCGTGTCTTGTCGTCAGCACATTATCTGAAGAACTGCCACGCCAGGGAACTCCTTGGGGCTGGCTTTGGTGTGCTCGGTCCCTTGCTGCGGTGGGCAGTAGCAGGCGTACTGTCTAGGGGACAGCCGCTCTGCTTTTGCACCCTTCTCCCTCTTCTGCTGTGCTGGTGGCTCTGTGCGACCACCGCCTCTTCCTCCGAACTACATAGGTCACTCGCATGACCTTGATTCCATGTGGGGTCGAGGACCTCATCATCCTTCACATCATCTTCCACCCAGTCTTCACCCAGCCTTTCTTGTCGGTGTGCACACTTTCAAAATCCCCAGCAGTTGGCACCTGTGTTTTTGTCATCATCTGAGACGTGCTGAGATGATCCTCCCATGTACTCATCTTGATGAGTGGTTGGGCATCGGTGCACTCTTCTACTTCTGGGGCAGAGCTAGGTAGATGGCCCTGGAAAACCCTGCTAACAGAGTCATCAAAAAGCAGAAGAGACTGCTGCATGACTTGGGGCTCAGACTGCTTGGCTGATTTGCAAGGGGGTGAGGTGAAAGACTGATGGACATCGGGTGCAGGTGCCAACTGTGGTCTTTCAGCAGGAGACTGGGTGGAGACAATGTGAAGGAACTGGATCCTATGTCAGCAACCCAATCTACTATCGCCTGTACTTGTTAGGCCTCACCATTCATAGAGGCGCATTAGGCCCGACCAAATACCGGTGCAGGTTCTGTCGCCTACTTGCACCCGAGGAAGGGGTTTCACTTGTGAATGTAGCTGGCACAGATCGACCACGTCCTCTCCATGCAACAGGAGCTCCACCAGCAGCACCACGACCTGGGCCACGTCCCTTATTTGACGGTCTCCTCATATTTCTCGAATTTAGGATCTTGCCCTAAATGGGTGTTTAATTAATAGTAGAATAGAACGACAGTATGTAAAGGGTGTATCTCACATGGCCTGAACCTGACTAGGCCTCAATTAAAGATTTATTTTCCCCAAATGGCTGTATTTCAAATTCCTGAATCAAACCCCTGTATGTAAAGGTTGTATCTCACACGGCCTGAACCAGTGTAGATCTGAATTAAAGATTTATTTGCCCAAAATGGCTGTATTTCAAATGCCTGAATCAAATCCCTGTATGTAAAGGGTGTATCTCACAGGGCCTGAACCACTTTAGGCCTGAATTAAATATTGGTGCACCAAATAGCTGTATTTCAAATCTCTGACTCTAATCCAAATGTATTAAGGGTGCATCTCACAATGACATATGCAGCAAAGGCTGCCAAATAAACTTTTTTTGCCATAACGGGTGTTTGTTTAATAACTCAATATGGCAGCAGTATATAACCGAGGAATTTCAAACGTGCTTATGCTGCAAGGTCTGAAATATTGTGTATTTTGCCCCAAAAAGGGTGTTTTATTAAAGAAAGAATGTAAGCCCTGTATATACAGGGTGTATCTCACACGGCCTGACCCACTGTAGGCCTGAATTAAAGACTTTTGCCCAAAATGGCTGTATTTCAAATGCCTGAATCAAACCCCTGTATGTAAAAGGTGTATCTCACACAGCCTGAACCACTGTAGGCCTGAATTAAATATTGGTGCACCAAATAGCGGTATTTCAACTCTATAATTCTAACCCAAATGTATTAAGGGTGTATCTCACAATGACATCTGCATCAAAGGCTGCCAGCTATTTTTTTTTGCCCAAACGAGTGTTTGTTTAACAACTGAATTTGACAGCAGTATATAAGCCTATAATTTCACACGTGCTGATGCTGCAAGGCCTGAAAATAGTGGTTTTTGGCAAATAAGTGTGTTTTTAAAACCCTAGAAAATGATGGCTGTATTTCTAGCTTAAATTGCACACTGACTAGTCCAGATGTTGTATATTGCCAAAAAAAGAGTTTTTTTTGTAACATAATATGAAAGCTGGATAATGTAAATGTGGCGCACAGGATCCCACACTGACCAAACAGAGGTGCACTCAGTAAAGTGGACTCACCCTGTCCACTAAAAATGAGACTGAAAAATGAAATAGAAGAACTGGGCACTCTCAAGATATTGGAACCTTACAGAAGTTGATTAGTCTTTCAAACAACCTTAAAAACAACAATAAAAAGGATATTACCCACGTGTTAAAATCACTATAAATATTCAACAGTAAGTAGCATATATTATATGGATGAATGGTGGTCTATAAGGTTGAATAATATACCAGTACTAAAACCTAGATGGCATATATAGTCAATAAAAACATAAAGTACTTAAAAAAAATAGATGAATAAATAGATAAATATTCGCATAAATTTTCAAATTCGAAATAAATAGTATTAGATCTTCGCAGGGAACGTATTAGCTACGATTTTCGTATAGCTCTCTGTCACAAATTACTCCCAGAATTAAATATTGCCGACAGTGTTCATAATGTCCTGAAAAATCCAGTACAATAATGATTAAGGGCAACGTTGATTATTTCCTGTCCCACACCGGCAAGATGTAGCGGCATCACGCTATATATTCAAATCAGCGGCGTCCCACTCAGCTACTGAGGAAGGGGTGATCAAATGCCCCGAAACGCGTCTAGCCTATAAAGGACCCCGAACCTTTAAATATTGGAGACCGAAAGATACTGCCGAATCCTCACAGCATTTTGTTCATTACTGCGGAAAGGGTAAATGAGAAAGAAACCTTGAAAGACCACAGTCTACAGCAAAGATCAGACTGCACGTGTCAAACATTCACCAACGTGGGAAGTGAACGCTACTATCACTCCAATACAACTGGCTGCTATAAATAAAGAAAGAATCAGCAGAGCGATTTTGTAGCGATTTGGTGAGGAAAGATATACGGTAAGATTATCTTCGAACCACTTTCGAACATTTACCAGCAGAATATTTATTAAAACTGCAGTGTTATTATCCCAGTGGGACGCCGCTGGTTTGAATATATAGCGGGACGCTGCTACATCTTGCGGGACAGGAAATATTCAAAGTTGCCATGGTAACCATGCAGAAAAAGCTAAACGTCGTATCCGGCAATGCGCCGAAACGATGTTTAGCTTAAGGCCGGATTAATGCCTTTCAATGGGCATTAATTCCGGATCCGGCCTTGCGGCAAGTGTTCAGGATTTTTGGCCGGAGCAAAAAGCGCAGCATGCTGCGGTATTTTCTCCTGCCAAAAAACGTTCTGTTCCGGAACTGAAGACATCCTGATGCATCCTGAATGGATTTCACTCAATTCAGAATGCATTAGGATAAACCTGATCAGGATTCTTCCGGCATAGAGCCCCGACGACGGAACTCTATGCCGGAAGAAAAGAACGCAAGTGTGAAAGAGCCTTAAGGTGATCTTTGTTGATATCATGAGCAATAATATAAAAAAATGTATAATAGTAGCATGATCAGATAGAAACATCCACATTTGTATATCTAGCATATGTATCATGCCAGCAATTAAACAGTTAAGTAGAAAATTGTATTTTTTTTTTTTTCAAAAGACACCACATTGAAACAGAATATTGGAACTGATAAATAACAATCCTAAAAGTGTTGAGGGCATTTTGATGTGCACAGATAATGAAGTGTAAAAACAGACTCCTATTTGCATCTAATGAACTACATATTTTGGGGAAACCAGAACAGTCTAATACGTTGTTCTTCTCTACCATTCTGACTGTATCAATTTATATGAAAATTATGGCTAGAAATTAAAGCAGTCCTATCCTTGATTTTTTTTTTTTTTTCAGTTCATCAGCCATCCAATAAAAATGATGTGGAGTCCTTGTATATAATTCCCAGAAGATTACTTTGTCCTTACAGCTAAGCCATGTCCCTGATATAAAAGATCTATATCCACTTTTATTGAAATAAAGAACTAAAATCATAATCCTAATATGGAAACATAATCTTCATTATCTCCTGACCCTACTGAATTTTATTTTGATCTGTATTTGTATTTTTTACTAGATTTATTTTCATTTTTAATCGCAGTTTGTTTTCCTATATTCTTGGTAGGATTATTTCAAATGAAAGCAGGAACAAATTATAGTGAAGGGAAAAACAGTAGGGCACATTTTGTGCACTAGAGATGGATATGACATAGTGTAGATAAATAGACTATTAATGTATCTATTATCTATCTATCTTTCTAAGTAAACTAAATATAATTTACTACAGTCACAGTGCTACATCACGCACATAAATTGCACTACTAGCTCTATGGATTATATTCTACTATTGTATTATACTCTATTCTATGGATCTGATCTGAAAAATAATAGGGATGCATAGATAAGTATAAAGATGTCTAATTAAGTATAATTAAATATTCACACAACCAACGCTCATTCTTCTTAATGTGATAAGAAGTGGAGGACTTCTGGCCCAGAGTTATCCCAGGGAATTCACACCCTAAAATTAAATTAGCATTGAGTGATTGCCTGGATTACACTCAATGCTAATTAGTCCAGCTAAGGCTACTTTCACCTCACCATTTCTTTTTCGGTTCTTCTGATTCGTCCAAAAAAAATTTGGATCCTTTATTTTGAGCATCCGGAATGCTCAGTTGTGCTCATTTTGCACCTGTTTTAGCCATTTCTGTCTGAGAGACATTATTTTATGTTTCAATGGGGTATTAATTGAAAGATGTATGTAAGAAAAATCATGTCAATACATAGTAGAATAAGCTATAAACATGAGTATAAGTTGAGGGGACAACATTATTGGGTGGTATTCCTATTGAAGCATATAAATTAGTTAAAGAAAGGTATGCAGCATCAGCGATTTACATAGCCAATATGGAGTACAGTTTCAATTGCCAAGAATTCGAAGAAAACATCCAGCTAGGTTAATATCAATCCCAAAGTAATGCAATATCGGAGATCTGTGGAGTGGGAGGAGGACAGCCATGGCTCCCAGAACTTTTCAAAAGTAGTGAAAGTATCCACACGAATGGCTGTCAGCCGTTCATATAGGAGAATCCTATTAATCCTATCTAGAACTGCTTGATAGCTAAGTGTGGGAGATCGCCATTTGAAAGCTATATGTATTCTAGCCGCCAGGAGTATGAATTGTGATGAGTTTAAATTTGGAATATTGAAGCCAGGAGGGTTTGTCTCCTAGGAGGCATAATTGGAGAGATGTGAGAGACATTATTTTAGATGGGGAAAAAAGTCTACATCTGCAAAGTTTTTTTTCCCCGTCTAAAATAACGGATCTCAGAACGAAATGGCTAAAACGAATGCAAAATAAGCACAACTAGGCATAACGGATGCTCAAAAAAAAAAGTGTACTTTTTTTTGTTTGTTTTATGTTCTTCTGACAAATCAAAAGAATGGAAAACAAAACAGGAATGTGAACTCAGTCTAAGTGAAAATAACCACAAGGGATCAGGGGTGGCAAATTCATGGCACTATTTTTGGTATGCCACAGAATTTAGGATGATCGTTGCACACATTGCAGGACAATTGTTTCAAAGGTAACATGCTAATGCTACACCTAAGGCCCTTCCGCTTCCTATCCTTCCGGTGAACCTCTTGCTATTCACTTCCTCCATTTTGAACTACTCACAGCCACAATGCCCAGAATGTAAAGTAGAAGAATGTGTGGTTGTTGTTGAAAATCTGCATAAAAAGACTTGCTCTGCACTATAGGTTAGAAATAAATCATTCATCATAAAACTGTATGGTACCCTATATTATTATTCTTGGCATGTAAGCATTTCTACTTGGTTTTAAAATAAGGGGTCTGGTGCTTGCTCTAGATTGAAAAGTAGTATTAAGCGAATCAAAGGATCAGAAGTGTAATTCGATCCGAAGTTTAGGAAAAAGGTTAATTCCCCACAAATCCGATTTTCCACGTGCTTCGTGGTAACGAATATATTTTTTTTTCTAAAATAGAGGCTGCACATGTTACAAAGTGAATATAAGAAGCCTGGAAATGCAAGATCACCCATAATGCTGTGCAGCCAGCCAGTCTGCAGATAGCCATCAACTGTGTTGTCACAGCCCTATAAAAGCCTCATCCTGTTTGGCCTCTGCCATTTCACTGTTTGCTCAGCATAAGGAGAGACATGACGTGACAAGCGCTCATGCGCTAGGGATAGTGTTGCTGAAAACTGTTTAAAAAAGGAAATTGGATAGCGAGAGTGCAGGAAGATCATAGGGAGAGTATAGGGAGGCAGCAGGGAGACTGCAGGTTAAGTGTAATTGCTGTGTGCATCTTGTTGAACTGCTGGGACATTCATAGGTAATCTGTTATGTTATACATAGACTTACCTTGTCTCAGTATTAAATGGCAGTCTAATATATTGCTACGTGCATCTTGTTCAACTTCTGCCACATTCATAGTTAATTTGTTATTAAAGGGCAGTCTAATAAAGCACTGTGTGCATCTTATTCAGCTGCTGCAGCATTCATAGTTAGGATGGGTTCTCACCAGCGTTAGGAATTCCGTTATAACTCTGTTATATTCCGTTATAGTGTCACATTATAACAGAATTTTAGGATGGAATGCAAAATGGAACCCTTTAAGAGACATTCAGTCTTGCTCCTTCCTAATACATGTCTATGGGCACAAATTACGGTTCAGTTTTTTTATATATAAGGAAGAAAAAAAAAGTCCTTTTCCATTGTATTAAAGGGTCATCTAATATATCGCCGTGTGCATCTTTTTCAACTGCTGCACCATTCATAGTTAATTCATAGTGTGTTATTTTACACACAGACTTACTGTGCCTCAGTATTAAAGGGCTGTCTAATATATCACAGCATACATATTTTTCAACTGCTGAAAAAATCATATTAAGGCTCCATTCACACATCTGCAATTCCATTCCGCATTTTGCAGAACGGAATCGCCGACCCTTTCACTTCTATGGACCCTTATGGAATCACAGACCCTTTCACTTATATGGACCCTTTCCGGAATTGTGGACCCGCACTTCTGGATCTGCAATTCCGATCCTGAAAAAAATAGAACATGTCATTTTCTTGTCTGCAATAGCGGACAAGAATAGGCATATTCTCTTAGTGCCGTCAGGTTTTGTAATATGCGGCACTAATGCGCAAAATGCGTAACGCACATTGCTGCTGTCCGTGTTTTGCAGCTCCGCGGATCCATGGATCCGCAAAACACACACGGATCCACAAAACACGGACAGCGGCAATGTGCGTTACGCTTTTTGCGGACCGCACATTGCCGGCACTAAGAGAATATGCCTATTAGCGGACAAGAATAGGACATGTTCTATTTTTTTCAGGATCGGAATTGCGGACCCGGAAAACACAGAACATAGAAATGTATGGGTCCACAATTCCATTCCGCAAAATGCAGAATGGAATTGCGGATGTGTGAATGGAGCCTTAATCTGCTATTTTACACAAAGACTTAGTGTGCCTCAGTATTAAAGAGTGGTCTAATATATTGCATCTCGTTCAACTGCTGCAACATTCTTAGTTAGTAAATCTGTTATTTTACACTCTGTTATTTTAAAAAACCATCGCTACTGAATGTGTGACATACTTGCAAGCATATATACTATTTAAAAAATGTGGGGGGTTCAGTCCGCACAACCCTATGCAGGTGCACATTGCTATGGCGAAATACAGACACAAACGCAAAAACATAACAGGTAGGAACTAGTGTTAGGGACCACTCATGGAGGCGACCTTGACGTGGTGAGTGGCTTATTACGCTTTGGCCAAAATGTACACCAATGCCTCATTCAACATCCAGCATAGAGGCAGGGCAGAGTTCTGGTTTGCAGAGTGCGATTGCATTTGTGTTTTTGCATATATACCATTTAATATGCTGAAGGCGAGCAGTAAGGTACAGGGAAGTAGCTGTGCTGCTGATGGTGGCCCTGTGCGCGGTGAAACTTTGCCTGCTGCCAGAGCACAAGAAACATACTCATCCACGATACCTAGCTTCATGTCCCAGTTTACAAAACCTGCGCTACTGTACGTGTGACATACTTTCAAGAATATATACCATTTAATATGCTCAAGGAGAGCAGTAAGGGACAGGGAAGTGGCCGTGCTGCTGATGGTGAATACAGAGGCCATGGCCCTGGGCGCAGTGAAACTGTGCCTGCTGCCAGAGCACAAGAAACACACTCATCCACGATACCTAGCTTCATGTCCCAGTTTGCAGGGTGGCGCAGGACACCACTCTCGAAGTCACACCAATCCGACCAGATGGTTGGTTGGATTGCAGAAGATAATGCTTCCAGTCGGTTAAGCACCACACTGTCTTCCACAAAGTCCAGTCTCAGTAGCCAAGAGTCTGGTCAACAGAATCCTCACCCTGAACTTCTTTCCTCCCACCATGGAGGGTCTTGGCAAACAAGTGATCCTACACTCGGATATCCCGAGGAGCTCTTTTCATCGCCATTCCTTGATTTGGCCCTCTCGCCAAGCCCGCTTAAAGAGGGACATGAGTAGATCTTGTGCACTGATTCTCAAACTCTTGAGCATCCATAGTCAGAAAAAGATGATGGTGGGGAACGGCAATTAGTGTTTCACAAGGTGGATGATGATGATGAGGAGACACAGTTGCCAATAAGTCAATCGCAATTAGTGTTTCAATAGGTTCACAAGTCAGTAGGATGACCAGAGTGAGGGAGTGGATGATCAGGTTGTGGACGATGAAGTCACTGACCCAACCTGGGAAGGAGGCAAGCCGAGCGAAGGACAGCAGTAAAAAGAGGGGGAGAGATCCGCAGCACCGTAACAGGCTGAAAGAGACAGTGGGGTGGCAAAAGGGAGATAGCTGGCCACAATAAACAGGCCCACAACTGTTCCCTGGAGCACCCATTGTGGAAATCTCCCTTGCCAAGGGGTAGGTGTTCCGCAATCTGGCGCTTTTTTGAGGAAATTGCAGATGATAAAAGAATTGTCATTTGCAACCTGTGCCGTACCAAAATGAGTAGGGGCGTGAACAATAGCAACCTCACCACCACCAGCATGATCCGCCACATTGCATCAAAGCACCCTAATAGTTGGTCCGAATGCCTGGGTCCACAATCAGTGTCTGAGGGTCACACCACTGCCTCCTCTTCCCTTGTGTTATGTGCTGGACATTCCCTTGTCCAAGATGCAGGCCCGGATGCCTCCCACCCTTCACCTGGACCTTCGCAAGCAGCATCATCTACCACATCCACTTCTGTGTCCCAGCGCAGCAAACAGATGTCCATACCCCAGACCTTTGAATGGAAGCGCAAATACCCAGCCACCCACCCACAGACCATAGCACTAAATACGCACTTTTCCAAATTGCTGGCCCTGGATATGTTGCCATTTAGGCTTATGGACACTGAAGCATTCCACAGCCTGGTGGCTGTGGCCATCCCTTGTTACTCAGTCCCCAGGCGCCACTATTTTTCCCGGTGTGCCGTTCCTGCCTTACACCAGCATGTGTCCTGTAACATCACCCATGCCCTGACCAACGTAGTTATTGGGAAGGTCCACTTAACGACTGACACATGGACAAGTGCTTTTGGCCAGGGACGCTACATTTCCCTGACAGCACACTGGGTGAACGTTGTGGAGGCCGGGAGCGAGTCGTTACCGGGTGCTACCGACGCCAAGCATTGCGGGCCCTACTTCCATCAGGATTTCCGCCACCACCTACATTAGTAGCTGCAACCCGTTCTCCTTCTCCACCTCTTCCTCCTCTGAATTCTGATCTTGCAGCACCAGTCAGCCATCAGTCAGTAGCTGGAAGCAGTGTAGCACTGCAGTGGGGAATCGGCAACAGGCTGGCTGAAACTTATTTGCTTAGGTGACAAACAGCACACCGCCGCAGAACTGTGGCAGGGTATAAGGGACCAGAGTGAGCTGTGCCTCTCGCCACTCAACCTACAACCAGGCATGTTTGTGTCTGATAAAGGCCATAACTTGGTGGTGGCTTTGGACCTCAGCAAGCTCACACACATACCATGCCTAGTCCATGTGTTCAACTTAGTCGCTCAGCGGTTTCTTAAAACCTACCCCAATTTGCCTGAGCTACTGGTGAAGGTGCGCCGCATCTGTGCCCATTTCCGAAAGTCATCACCAGCAGCGCTTGCAATTGCCAGCTCACCGACTGTTGTGCAACGTGAGCACGTGCTGGAACTCCATGTTGCACATGTTGGTAGACTTTGCTAGTAGAGTTGAGCGGACACCTGGATGTTCGGGTTCGACGGGTTCTGCCGAACTTCACAAAAAAGTTTGAGTTTGGGACCTGAACTTGACCTGAACTTGACCCCGAACCCAAACCCCATTGAAGTCAATAGGGACCTGAACTTTGGAGCACTAAAATGGCTCTAAAAAAAGCCATGGAAAGGGCTAGAGGGCTGAAAAATGTGGTTAAGAGCATGGCAAGTGCTCTGCAAAGAAATATGGATAGGGAAATGACCTAAAATAACAAAAAAAAAATCTTGATTTCACACTGACAAATGCAGCAAAGGCCGCTAATTGCTTTTTAATAACAGAATATTATTGCAGTATTTCAAGCTTGTATTTCACACTGACAGATGCAGCAAAAGCCGCGGATATAGGGTATTGCCAAAAATGGGTGTTTTTTTAAACCCAGAATATTATGGCAGTATTTCAAGCTTGTATGTCACACTGACAGATGCAGAAAAGGCCGACATTTTTTTATTTTGCCCAAAATGAGTGTTTTTCTAATAACAGAATATAACAGCAGTATCTAACGCTTGTATTTCACACTGACAGATGCAGTAAAGGCCACTAATTTAGTATTTTGCCAAAAATGGGTGTTTTTTTAATAACAGAATATTATTGCAGTATTATAAGCTTGTATTTTACACTGACAGATGCAGCAAAGGCCGCAGATGTAGGCTATTGCCAAAAATGTGTGTTTTTTTAAACCCAGAACATTATGGCAGTATTTCAAATTTGTATTTTACACTTACAGATGCAGCAAAGGCCGCCAATTTAGTATTTTGCCCAAAATGGGTGTTTTTTTAATAACAGAATATTGTTGCAGTATTTTAAGCTTGTATTTCACACTGACAGATGCAGCAAAGGCCGCAGATGTAGGGTATAGCCAAAAATTGGTGTTTTTTAAACCCAGAATATTATGGCAGTATTTCAAGCTTGTATTTCACACTGACAGATGCAGCAAAGACAGCTAATTTAGTATTTTTCATAAAATGGGTGTTTTTTTTAATAACAGAATATTATGGCAATATTTCAAGCTTGTATTTCACAATGTCCAATGCATCACAATGTCCAAGGCCCCAGATGTAGGGTACTGCCAAAAATGGGTGTTTTTTTAACTCAGAATATTATGGCGGTATTTCAAGCTTGTATTTCACTGTCACAAAAGCACATATGCTGTGCTGGTGCACTGAACTTGCATAACTTGGCCGCCGAGCCCACCTTACTAACAGACGGATAAAAGTTATTTTTCTGTGTAACTGGGCTAAGGGCAGGGTAAAAAAATTGTGCACTGCACCCATAAAACAAAATCGCTCTTGATCGCTGAGTTAAACAAGCACTTCTGATAAAAGATTCTTTCCTATTCTCTCCCTCAGAGCAGCAGCATCCTATCCCTACACTAATTAGAGCAGAGTGACATGCAGCGGTACGTGACTCCGGCTTATATAGAGGCTGGGTCACATGCTGCACTGGCCAATCACAGCCATGGCATTAAAAGGCATGGCTGTGATGACTTCTAAGGGCACACAAGTTAAACACTTGTTGATTGGCTGCTCTGCAGCCTTTCAAAAAGCGCCATTAACTTGCCAAACACCGAACCCAAACTTTTACTGAAAAGTTTGGGTTCGGATCCGGGGTTCAAAAATCCTAAAGTTCGGTACGATCCCGAACTTTACAGTTCGGGTTCGCTCAACCCTATTTGTGAGCAGCAGAGGGCAGTAGTGGAATACCAGCTACAACATGGTTGTCGCCTTTCCAGTCAGCTTCTGCTCTTCACAAGCGACGAGTGGGCATGGATGTCTGTTCTCTGTGAGGTTTTACGCAACTTTGAGGAATCAACACTGATGGTGGATAACTATCCCACTTCTGTGTCTACTGAAACGCTCGCTGCTCACAATGAAGGCGGACGCTTTGCATGTGGAAGAGGTGGAAATGGGGGAAAACAGTACACGGTGATAGACAGACCACCCTCCATTCCTGTTCTAAGCGTGAATTGGATGATGATGAGGAGGAGGAGCAGGAGACGGTTGCCTCCGCTACAGAGGGTAGTACCCATAGCAGGTTTATTCCATCTGTTCAGCGTGGATGGGCCGAAGAGGAGAAAGAGGATGAGGAGATTGCTGTCCTCATCAGGAGGAGGTCTCTCAAAGTCTTGTCTGTTGTGACTCTGGTACACATGGCTGACTTTATGTTATGCTGCCTTTCCCGTGACCATCGCGTTATACGCATTTTGGACAACACTGATTACTGGTTGTTCACCCTTCTCGACCCCTGCTACAAAGAGAACTTTTCATCTCTCATTCCTGTCGTGGAGAGGTTTAGCAAAATGGTGCAATACCAGAAGGTCCTTGTGGAAAAAATGCTTCAAATATTTCCAGCTGATAACGCTGGCCGCAGAGTACGTAGCTCCTTGGGCAACAGAGGAGGGGAGACGAAGGGAACACACAGCAGTTCCAACAGAGGCAGGGCAACACTGTCCAAGGCCTAGGACAGTTTCATGACCCTCACCCTGATGCGAGGCCTAGGGTCACAAGAAGAGTAAAGTTTTGGAAGAGGTGTGAAGGAGTACGTAGCAGACCGTGTCAGCGTCCTCAATGATCCCTCTGTGCCTTACTACTATTGGGTGTCCAAGCTGGACACGTGGCATGAACTGGCTCTCTACACCTTGGAGGTGCTGGCCTGCCCTGCTGCCAGCATTTTGCCAGAGCGGGTATTTAGTGCTGTGGGGGCATAATAACTGCTAAGCGCATCTGACTGTCAACTGAAAAAGCTGACAGGTTGACTTATAAAAATGAACAAGGCCTGGATTGCCCCTTACTTCTTTACTCCATCAGAGGAAAGCTGAACATAAAGGCACTTTAAATGTGGTTTTTATGGTGTATTGATACTCTGTGTTCCCATGCACCCCTTCCACCAACAAAAAAGGGTATATGGTTCAATCTTCATTTTCTCGTCCTCCTCCTCCTCCATCATATCAACATGCCTTTTAGGTTTCCCTTGCACCTAATGTTTTAGATGGTCAGCTCAGCAGCAGACCCTTGCCCCTAATGTTTTAGCAGGTCAGATAACCAGTAAACCCTCACCCCTAATATTTTAGAAGGTCAGATCAGCAGCACCCCCTCACCCCCTAATGTTTTAGATGGTCAGCTCAGCAGCAGGCCCTCGCCCCCAATGTTTTAGATGGTCAGATCAGCAGCAGAGCTTCATCCCTAATGTTTTAGAGGGTCAGATCAGCAGCACACCATCACCCCTAATGTTTTAGATGGTCAGACCAGCAGCAGGCCCTCGCCCCTGATGTTTTAGAGGGTCACCAGCAGGCCCTTGCTCCTAATGTTTTTGAGGGTCACCAGCAGTCCATCAATCACAATTTTTCAAGAGTGTGTATGATGCCCTCCTTTATGTGAAATAAACGGTGTATTGGAGTTCTGGTTCCTTGTACTTTTTGGCAGCCCTTTCACTTAGTGCATAGGCTTTATTAGTGTAGGAGTCCCACTACCTGAACATTTGTACTACAATGTGAATGAGGTCCTCATTTATGTGAGATAAAGGTTGTATTGGAGTGCCTCTTCCTTAGAATTTTTGGCAGCACTTGCACTTTATATACAAGTAAATATACTGGAAAGAATGTTTCCTAACAATTTTTCCTCTAAAACTGATTTTATCTTCGGTTTAGTGTGTATTATTGTCAGTCTTTAAAATTGGCGTACTACTCGGATAACATCGTTCCCAGCAGCGACCTGGGAGTCCAAGATGCATCCAGACATCCACCCCATGCTGTTCCCGAACCATTTCGGTGGTGTTTCCATCAATTTCTGACCTTTTTCTATGAACCAAACAACCCTCCCCTCTTCAGAGCAGGGTGTGCCTGGTTTAAAGCTCGGGTTCTCCCATTGACTTCCATTGTACATCCCATTGTGTTCTAATTGAGCTCCCGAGCACTTTGGTGCTCGATCAACACTATCCATGACATTGTTACCAACTTACCTGTCCAAGCTTCAGCGCACCACCTAGGTCACGGCCCTGGGGATGTGTCACTTAAGCCACACCCCATGGTGATGTGGCACTTTAGCCACGCTCCTTGGTGATGCAAGTACACAAGCTTTCTGGGGGGGATTAGTGTTATACGTATCACCTAAGTGTGTTTGTGATGCAGGCTGAGTGACTAATCAGTCTGCTTATCTCAGGATACCTTGTATTCTGGTACAATGGGGCGCCGAGTTCCTATCTTGTGCTGATACAGGGACTCATTGTTCTAGTTAAAGCACTTGCCATTGCCAGTTATAGGATTTCCCTTGCTATGCTCCTGTTACTATTTTGCGTTTGGATTGCTGCTATTTGGATTTGACTTCGGCTGACTTGGACCTCTCTCTCTGCTCTGTGATTTTTTTACCATGTTTCCCATCCAGTTTTGACCCTTGGCCTTGTTATTTTTGATTTTCTTGGTTTGGTGTTGTATTGACCTCCTGGCTTCGATCTATTTCTATACAACCATTCTCGGCGTGTTTGTCAGTTTTGGTTTCCGGTTGTGTGAACAGGTTCCTACAGCTTTTACCATTGGTGCTTTGTTTGGCTCCCTGCACTTACCAGCATACGGACGGTCGACCAGTTGTGGACTTGGGCCTAGGGCTTGCTCTGCAAGTAGGCAGGGACAGCGGGTTGGGTTCCAGTTCTGAGTGTGTTCCCTGTGACATACATGCTATCTCTGTTTTGGGCACACTCCTGTTTTGGCTTACAAATACTGATCAAATACTAATGCAAAATACTGACCAAATACTTACCGTGTGAAAGAGGCCATTAAAGTCCTGCATGCTGGACTTTAATAGTTGAAGTTCGGCGAATCAGCCAAATCAACTTTTTCAAAACTTCATTTCTATCGAAACGTTTCACTGCCCCTGCCCTAGGCTATTCTTCCATTGGTGTGGGGCATTACAATTCTTGACTTAAGGTGAATGTTCTTACTGTATAATAATTTATTATTGTGTTGAAGCCTGGTATTATAGAGTAAGCGTCCTCTAGCAGCAGAGTTTTATCATGTAACTTAACTATGCAGGAGATTTGGAGGCAGATTCAGCACAAAATTGTGAACCTACCGTATTAAGATGCAGTTTATGACTATTTTGATTTTCACTAAACATTTTTTGTGCCTCTGATGTTTGTTTCCCAAATGGTTGATTAGATAAGGCCAATAAGAAGACATACTCTTGCACCAAGAGCACAGCTTTGTGATGCTCTGATTCACAGGTCTGGGACTCAGTCTCGTAAAGATAAGTATTATCACAATGCTGCCACTATGTACACTTTCTGAGATAATTTTTGTTTATGATTGCATTTTACTCATTTTTGGCTAAAAGCCGTATCTTCAATTGGGCTTTATTAAAAATATTGAGCTGTTCTGTCACAAAAGGTTAACAGTTTTTCTAACTAAGTGACTGGCACTTTCCCTTTGTGCCTTATCTCTAAACTACTAAGAGGCCATAAACAATTATTCAAGTCCATTCTTATCAATAAGATTAGAACTGAGCTATAATAAGTGTTTATAATCTCAGAGAGCAGAGATAAGGAGCCTTTCAGCTCCCCAAATAATGAAAAAAACTGAAAATCCAGAGGCTGCTTCTAGAGCATCTCAGCTATATACAGAAAAAAGGGCTCCATATTTCCAATAAAGACTAATAAAAAAAAAATTGCTCAAAATGAGTACAAAGCAACAATAAAACAAATTACCCCTAAAGGTGTACATAGACTTTAATAATTATCCATAAAGTGTAATTTAAGTGTTATGATTTTCAGCAAGAATGTTATAGGACGCATTCTCTTGATTTTTTTTACGGTGACCCAGATCCATGGGTAAACACCACTTTCAACTGTATTTGCAGAATGCTGATATAGTTTAAAACGATGGCATAGCAGAGAGCCATTGTTTACTATTCTAAGCCACAGGCTCATTAAGCCTGGGACACCAGTGGCACACTGAGAAGGCCAGCAGCCTGTCAGTGTGTGTACTGTGGAATGGTCCCTCAGTTTTTGGTTTCATTTGTGTATTGTTGCATGGGCGTAGGAAGCGGTGGGGGGGCGTCGGGGACGGATCTCCCCAGGAAATAATGCGGGGGGGGGGGGACAGGTATGGTAAAATCCCCTCCAGCGGGGCAATGTGTGCGGCGGTGGCGGGGCACTGAGAGGAGCGCTTCCATTGTGGAAGCACTCATCTCCATAGTGATCTGTTTGTATCGCCGTCCTCAAGACAGCGATACAAACAGAAGGCTGTGCGGAGGAGCAGGGGACTGGTGTGTCCCTTTCCGTTAGGCTGGCAGCCTATCAGAGGCCGGCGTAGGTGGCGTGATGACGTCATCGCGCTGCCTGAGCCGTACAGTGCGGGACACAGGCCGGAAGAGGCCTGCATCGCATCGCTGCTAAAGAGGTAAGTATAAGTGTTAATTATTTTTTTTTATATATACAATACTTTTACTGGAACATGATTGTGTGGGCAGGGTCCCTGTTATCACTGGCACATATTGGGGGGCCCTGTTATTACTGGCACATGATTGGGGGGGCCCTGTTATTACTGGCACATGATTGGGGGCTGTTATTACTGGCACATGATTGGGGGGCTGTTATTACTGGCACATAATTGGGGAGCTGCTATTACTGGGTGATGAGAGGCGCTGGCGGGGATGCTGAGAAGCACTGGGGGCTGATGAGAGGCACTGGGGGGCTGATGAGAGGCACTGGGGGCTTCTATGAGGCATGGGGCTCTTATCTGAGGTCTGATTGGGGGTCATTCATATTGGGGTCTGAGCTGAGGTGTGATCTGAGGTCTTATTAACATTGGGGATCTTATTGGGGCTGTTAGCTGAGGTCTGATTAACATTGGGGATCTGATTGGTGGTCTGACCTGAGGTGTAATGAAAAATATTTTTTTCTTATTGTGCCCACTTCCAGCCCGGAGCCCAGCTGCCCAGAGCACTGATCCGGAGCAGCTTGGAGAAAAAGGCATCACAGTCTCCCACACTCCTTCTGCCTGGCCAAGCTAGCCAGCACCCCTGAGGCCAAGCCAGCCAGCACCCCTGAGTCTTCAGAACTGTAAGTAAATTATATATAAGGGGAGATTATTGTTTCGGTAGGGGGGTGCCAAGTACCCACCCCGGGTGCCAAATACCCTAGGCACGCCACTGCCCCCAGGTTAGGAATCTAAATCTTTTGTTATCATTCAGTATTATCATTCTTCTTTACATTTTGTCTTTTCTGGAACCTTAGCTTTATGCTTAAAAGTCAGTTTGAGTGAAGAAAGTCAGAATGGATATCCGCAAGTTTTTTACAAAGCCTAGTAAAGCAAATACATCCTCATCAAGCTCAGAAGCATGTCAACAAAAAGAGATCACTGAATCACCAGTCAGGCATCATTTTGTTGAGCCAGAAAAAGATTTTTCACACCACACACTTATAATTTAACAATATAAACAACTTGCAGTTTACTGAATAAGAATATACCCGGCGAGTAAAAATGCTGTCCCCCCCCCCCAGATTTTTGGGGGTTCCTACACCCATGTATTGTTGTCATTTTTGTATATGGAACTCTAGTTGTTGGGTGCAGCAGTAGTGAAGTTGTGTCTTGGTGGTTCAGCCAGCTACCATTGTAGAAGGGGAAGTCCTTCTGCTTATGCAGGGCTTTGTGACTCAGGTGGGGCGTGTTCAGGGAGCACACATATGTAAGTCTCCATTCCCACCAAAGCAATTTGGGGATGACACAGGAAAAAGCAGATAGCCTGTGTGGAGCTCAGTGATCTGAAGTTGTTGCTTCCTGTAAATCTCAGCTTTAGCTACTCAAGAGTAAAGAAGCTGTTTACAGGGAACTGTTTATGAAGTAGTCAGGTAGTGATGGCCTCTGCGTCTCTATAGATTTACCTGGGTGTAGGAGATTGTTATTCATATTGCTGGTTCTACAGTAAATGCAGCTGCAGTGCCCGGACACCCTAGGGGTAGCTTGTGAGAGTGTACTGTTGATAATGAGCCGAGTGGGAGTAGTAGTACTCACGGTTAAGTTGCCCCCTGGGCCAGCGTGCAGTGGATGGGAATACAGCACTAAATCCTCCGTGGAACTCTTTACTGCAGGGAACACCAGCCAGATGTTGGTTGAGGTGCCCTTGATGGCAATTGGGTAATGCTTAGGTTGCTTTGGTGGCTGGGCCCTTGTGTTTGTGACGCCAGCACCTTGAGGTGCAATGATGAGATGAAATGGAATGATAAGAGAGGCAGGAGTTAAACCAAACAGGAACTTTACTTGTCAATTGTAGTCTTGCAGTAAATAGCAATTGATAGCAGTACTTTGTGTTATATGAAGTTGACAAAGATGGTAAAGCAGCAAATCCCAATTAGCAGGCTCTGTGAGGTGATGTATGTAGGTTCCAGCTCCACTTATGCAGGAGTGGTAAGGATACTCTACTTGGTTTATGATCTTGCTCAGGCTTTTTAGTCTTGCAATACTATGGATCCTCTGGTACTAATAGTATACAACCCAAGGGCTGTCTCCCTCATGGCAGGCAAACTCTCTGCTCCATTATTTGAAAAGGTTGTCTGAACTATAGACCATAAAGAATGGGTAACAGTCAACTTTGTACTTAGTTGTCAGGCTGTGTTCAGGTGCTTTTAGGCTTCTCCCGGTCACTTGGTGCTGTGGAGTTCATAAGCTAGGACTGATCTAATCTCCACAAGTTCAAGTAGATTAACTCTTGGGGAAAAGCCCAGGAGAACAGAGACAGAGTCTGTCTCCTAGACTCCTCACGACTCTCCTCCCTCAACTCCTCTCCTCTCTAACTTCCTGTGGCTGACCTATATAAATGATATTATAGTGACCTCTAGTATTAGTAGTGTGTAATGCATTTTAAAAGCCTGTGATAGGAATTTAGCAGCATTTACAAAGGAATTTACAGTGATTTATGCTAGATGACGTGAAAAAGGCCATATAGCAATTTGGAGTGGCCCTTACACACATATGTGGAACACTACATAAAGAACTCTTGATCGCACTGTCCTCAATGTCCTGTCTTGATCTTTGCCGCCAAACCAACCGCCTGTAACCCCACAACATTACAACTGCATGGTGCTGCCAACACCGGGTACCTGACAGAACATATAGGATGACAGCCCATTTGTAGTAGGAAATGTGTTCTGTAAATATCTTGCTGGGTCACAAAGTGGGAGCTATTAATGGTAGTGTGGCACATAAAAGACACTAATAATCTCTCAGTTTACAGGCTGCCGTTATTACTGTGTGGGGCCTGGAGGGGGAACTATTACCATGTGGAGATAATAAAAAGAGGCATTATTATTGCATGAGGCTTAAAGGGAACACTATTACTTTGGGAGAGATGCACAAAAGATACATTTCTATTATGTGGTAGTTACGGGGGGAGCATTAGTCCTGTGCGATACACATAGATGCATTACTGTGCAAAAGGTATAAAAGAGAGCATAATTACTGAGTGAGGGCATAAAAAAGAAATTATTTTTTAAGGTAGGTCTAAAAATGACATTATAAATGTGTGGGAAGCACTAAAAGTGACACTTAGGTGGCAAAAAAGGGAATAATATTACTGTGCAATTTACAAAGAGGGCCATAATATTCTTAGAGGGCATACTTTTAATCTCTAACTTTATGAATGGGGTGGGGGTTGTGTTTGTGTGTGTGGTGCTAAAAAAGTGAGAAGCCAAAGATGCCTGAATGTTCTGCAGACACAGGACATGGCTGAAAGAAGTCAACATGGAGGTCCAGGAAGGATGAAAAAAAAAGAGAACGTGAACAACTGTAATTAGTGCAGATGTCACATGTGAGTCACTGGATAAAACTAGTTACTGTACTTATATTGTCTACAGAAAGCCTCACCACATCATCACTATTCAATAGTAGTACTGGTTAGAGTTGAGCGGACACCTGGATGTTCGGGTTCGAGAAGTTCGGCCGAACTTCCCGGAAATGTTCGGGTTCGGGATCCGAACCAGATACGAACTTCGTCCCGAACCCGAACCCCATTGAAGTCAATGGGGACCCGAACTTTTCGGCACTAAAAAGGCTGTAAAACAGCCCAGGAAAGGGCTAGAGGGCTGCAAAAGGCAGCAACATGTAGGTAAATCCCCTGCAAACAAATGTGGATAGGGAAATGAATAAAAAATAAAAATAAAATAAATAAAAATTAACCAATATCAATTGGAGAGAGGTCCCATAGCAGAGAATCAGGCTTCACGTCAGCCACCACTGCAACAGTCCATTGGCATATATTTAGGCCCAGCACCCAGGCAGAGGAGAGAGGTCCCGTAACAGAGAATCTGGCTTCATGTCAGCAGAGAATCAGTCTGCATGTCATAGCAGAGAATCAGGCTTCACGTCACCCAACATTGGAACAGTCCATTGGCATATATTTAGGCCCAGGCACCCAGGCAGAGGAGAGAGGTCCCGTAACAGAGAATCTGGATTCATGTCAGCAGAGAATCAGTCTGCATGTCATAGCAGAGAATCAGGCTTCACGTCACCCAACATTGGAACAGTCCATTGGCATATATTTAGGCCCAGGCACCCAGGCAGAGGAGAGAGGTCCCATAACACAGAATCTGGCTTCATGTCACCAGAGAATCAGTCTTCATGTCATAGAGAATCAGGCTTCACGTCAGCCACCACTGCAACAGTCCATTGTCATATATTTAGGCCAAGCACCCAGGCAGAGGAGAGATGTCCCGTAACAGAGGATCTGGCTTTATGTCAGCAGAGAATCAGTCTGCATGTCATAGCAGAGAATCAGGCTTCACGTCAGCCACCACTGCAACAGTCCATTGTCATATATTTAGGCCCAGCACACAGGCAGAGGAGAGAGGTCCCGTAACAGAGAATCTGTCTTCATTTCAGCAGAGAATTAGTCTGCATGTCATAGCAGAGAATCAGGCTTCACGTCAGCCACCACTGCAACAGTCCATTGGCATATATTTAGGCCCAGGCACCCAGACAGAGGAGAGAGGTCCCGTAACAGAAGATCTGGCCTTATGTCAGCAGAGAATCAGTCTGCATGTCATAGCAGAGAATCAGGCTTCACGTCACCCAACATTGGAACAGTCCATTGGCATATATTTAGCCCCTGGTACCCAGACAGAGGAGAGGTTCATTTAACTTTGGGTAGCCTCGCAATATAATGGTAAAATGAAAATAAAAATAGGATTGAATGAGGAAGTGCCCTGGAGTACAAAATATATGGTTAAGGGGAGGTAGTTAATGTCTAATCTGCACAAGGGATGGACAGGTCCTGTGGGATCCATGCCTGGTTCATTTTTATGAACGTCAGCTTGTCCACATTGGCTGTAGACAGGCGGCTGCGTTTGTCTGTAATGACGCCCCCTGCCGTGCTGAATACACGTTCAGACAAAACGCTGGCCGCCGGGCAGGCCAGCACCTCCAAGGCATAAAAGGCTAGCTCTGGCCACGTGGACAATTTAGAGACCCAGAAGTTGAATGGGGCCGAACCATCAGTCAGTACGTGGAGGGGTGTGCACACGTACTGTTCCACCATGTTAGTGAAATGTTGCCTCCTGCTAACACGTTGCGTATCAGGTGGTGGTGCAGTTAGCTGTGGCGTGTTGACAAAACTTTTCCACATCTCTGCCATGCTAACCCTGCCCTCAGAGGAGCTGGCCGTGACACAGCTGCCTTGGCGACCTCTTGCTCCTCCTCTGCCTTGGCCTTGGGCTTCCACTTGTTCCCCTGTGACATTTGGGAATGCTCTCAGTAGCGCGTCTACCAACGTGCGCTTGTACTCGCGCATCTTCCTATCACGCTCCAGTGCAGGAAGTAAGGTGGGCACATTGTCTTTGTACCGTGGATCCAGCAGGGTGGCAACCCAGTAGTCCGCACACGTTAAAATGTGGGCAACTCTGCTGTCGTTGCGCAGGCACTGCAGCATGTAGTCGCTCATGTGTGCCAGGCTGCCCAGGGGTAAGGACAAGCTGTCCTCTGTGGGAGGCGTATCGTCATCGTCCTGCCTTTCCCCCCACCCCGCTGTGACCATGCTTCATCCTCATCCTCCTCCACCTCCTCCTCATCCTCGTCCTCCTCGTCCTCCAGTAGTGGGCCCTGGCTGGCCACACTTGTACCTGGCCTCTGCTGTTGCAAAAAACCTCCCTCTGAGTCACTTCGAAGAGACTGGCCTGAAAGTGCTAAAAATGACCCCTCTTCCTCCTCCTCCTCCTCCTCCTCCTGGGCTACCTCCTCTTCCATCATCGCCCTAAGTGTTTTCTCAAGGAGACATAGAAGTGGTATTGTAACACTGATAACGGCGTCATCGCCACTGGCCATGTTGGTGGAGTACTCGAAACAGCGCAACAGGGCACACAGGTCTCGCATGGAGGCCCAGTCATTGGTGGTGAAGTGGTGCTGTTCCGCAGTGCGACTGACCCGTGCGTGCTGCAGCTGAAACTCCACTATGGCCTGCTGCTGCTCGCACAGTCTGTCCAGCATGTGCAAGGTGGAGTTCCACCTGGTGGGCAGGCGGTGAGCGGGAAGGCCGAAGTTACGCTGTAGCGCAGACTGGCGAGCAGCGGCAGGATGTGAACGCCGGAAGCGCGAACAGACGGCCCGCACTTTATGCAGCAGCTCTGACATGTCGGGGTAGTTGTGAATGAACTTCTGCACCATCAAATTCAGCACATGCGCCAGGCAAGGGATGTGCGTCAAACCGGCTAGTCCCAGAGCTGCAACGAGATTTCGCCCATTATCGCACACCACCAGGCCGGGCTTGAGGCTCACCGGCAGCAACCACTCGTCGGTCTGTTGTTCTATACCCCGCCACAACTCCTGTGCGGTGTGGGGCCTGTCCCCCAAACATATGAGTTTCAGAATGGCCTGCTGACGTTTACCCTGGGCTGTGCTGAAGTTGGTGGTGAAGGTGTGTGGCTGACTGGATGAGCAGGTGGAAGAAGAGGAGGAGGAAGCCGAGAAGGAGGAGGTGGCAACAGGAGGCAAAGAATGTTGCCCTGCGATCCTTGGCGGCAGAAGGACGTGCGCCAAACAGCTCTCCGCCTGGGGCCCAGCTGCCACTACATTTACCCAGTGTGCAGTTAGGGAGATATAGCGTCCCTGGCCGTGCTTACTGGTCCACGTATCTGTGGTTAGGTGGACCTTGCTACAGATGGCGTTGCGCAGTGCACACTTGATTTTATCGGATACTTGGTTGTGCAGGGAAGGCACGGCTCTCTTGGAGAAGTAGTGGCGGCTGGGAACAACATACTGTGGGACAGCAAGCGACATGAGCTGTTTGAAGCTGTCTGTGTCCACCAGCCTAAATGACAGCATTTCATAGGCCAGTAGTTTAGAAATGCTGGCATTCAGGGCCAGGGATCGAGGGTGGCTAGGTTGGAATTTACGCTTTCTCTCAAATGTTTGTGAGATGGAGAGCTGAACTCTGCCGTGTGACATGGTTGAGATGCTTGGTGACGGAGGTGGTGGTGGTGTTGGTGGTACATCCCCTGTTTGCTGGGCGGCAGGTGCCAACGTTCCTCCAGAGGCGGAGGAAGAGGCCGAGGCGGCAGCAGCAGAAGAGGCCGAGGCGGCAGCAGCAGAAGAGGTAGCAGGGGGAGCCTGAGTGACTTCCTTGTTTTTAAGGTGTTTACTCCACTGCAGTTCATGCTTTGCATGCAGGTGCCTGGTCATGCAGGTTGTGCTAAGGTTCAGAACGTTAATGCCTCGCTTCAGGCTCTGATGGCACAGCGTGCAAACCACTCGGGTCTTGTCGTCAGCACATTGTTTGAAGAAGTGCCATGCCAGGGAACTCCTTGAAGCTGCCTTTGGGGTGCTCGGTCCCAGGTGGCGGCGGTCAGTAGCAGGCGGAGTCTCTTGGCGGCGGGTGTTCTGCTTTTTCCCACTGCTCCCTCTTTTGCTACGCTGTTGGCTCGGTCTCACCACTGCCTCTTCCTCCGAACTGTGAAAGTCAGTGGCACGACCTTCATTCCATGTGGGGTCTAGGACCTCATCGTCCCCTGCATCGTCTTCCACCCAGTCTTGATCCCTGAACTCCTGTTCAGTCTGCACACTGCAGAAAGACGCAGCAGATGGCACCTGTGTTTCGTCATCATCAGAGACTTGCTGAGGTGGTATTCCCATGTCCTCATCATCAGGAAACATAAGTGGTTGTGCGTCAGTGCATTCTATGTCTTCCACCGCTGGGGAAGGGCTAGGTGGATGCCCTTGGGAAACCCTGCCAGCAGAGTCTTCAAACAGCATAACAGAGTGGTGCATAACTTGAGGCTCAGACAGTTTCCCTGATATGCATGGGGGTTATGTGACAGACTGATGGGGTTGGTTTTCAGGCGCCATCTGTGCGCTTTCTGCAGAAGACTGGGTGGGAGATAATGTGAACGTGCTGGATCCACTGTCGGCCACCCAATTGACTAATGCCTGTACCTGCTCAGGCCTTACCATCCTTAGAACGGCATTGGGCCCCACCATATATCGCTGTAAATTCTGGCGGCTACTGGGACCTGAGGTAGTTGGTACACTAGGACGTGTGGATGTTGCAGAACGGCCACGTCCTCTCCCAGCACCAGAGGGTCCACTAACACCACCACGACCATGTCCACGTCCGCGTCCCTTACTAGATGTTTTCCTCATTGTTATCGTTCACCACAACAACAAAAATATTATTTGGCCCAATGTATTGAATTCAAATATATAAATTTGGATATAAATTTGAGGCCTAGTATTTAGGCGCTGGGTGACAGTTATAGGTTTACTGACAGAATTAGACTGGGATATGGCCAAAAAAATAACCACACTATTGATGGTTAAATGCACTTAGTGACAGGCGCAGCTTGCCCCTGATGTAGTATATGGCCAAAAAATAAACAGACTATTGCTGGTTAAATGCACTTGGTGTGACAGCTTCGACCTGATGTAGGATTTAGCCAAAAAACAACCACACCATTGAGGGTTAAATGCACTTGGTGACAGGCGCAGCTTGCCCCTGATGTAGTATATGGCCAAAAAATAACCAGACTATTGTTGGTTAAATGCACTTGGTGTGACAGCTTCACACTGATGTAGGAATTAGCCAAAAAACAACCACACCATTAAGGGTTAAATGCACTCGGTCGCAGCTTGTGCTGGCACACCACAAGACACAAAATGGCCGCCGATCACCCCAGAAAAAAGTGACTGACAAACGGTCTGGGCAGCCTAAAAACAGTGAGCAATTGAGTATCAGCAGCTCAATGATCCACAGCTGCAGATTGATCAATTAATCAAGTCCTTTGGAGGAGTTAATCTGCCTAATCTCGCCCTACTGTCGCAGCCGCAACCTCTCCCTATGCTGATCAGAGCAGAGTGACGGGCGGCGCTATGTGACTCCAGCTTAAATAGAGGCTGGGTCACATGGTGCTCTGGCCAATCACAGCCATGCCAATAGTAGGCATGGCTGTGACGGCCTCTTGGGGCAAGTAGTATGACGCTTGTTGATTGGCTGCTTTGCAGCCTTTCAAAAAGCGCCAAGAAAGCGACGAACACCGAACCCGAACTTTTACGAAAATGTCCGGATTCGGGTCCGTGTCACGGACACCCCAAAATTCGGTACGAACCCGAACTATACAGTTCGGGTTCGCTCATCCCTAGTACTGGTCTTTGTATAGTGGTGTTTATTCAGTAGCAATAAAGATGTATTATTCAGACACTATGTGGTGGTAATATGTGGTTATAATGTGGCAGTATTATTTGTCCCTTTTTAGTAGTGCTATTGGTAATAATACCAATATAAGCAGCCTGGTATACTGGGTTTTCGCATTAGTTTTAATAATCCATTGGGCTTCTCGTAATAAAATACACTTTCTATCACCACCCCTAACTGGTAGGTTACCTCTCTCAATGCCTGTACACTTTAACACTTCTTTGTTACGTATTTGCTCATCTTTAATGTGTTCTATGAGGTGCATAGCCCCAATGCCTGTGACAATCGATCTTTTATGTTCTCTAAATCGCATGTACAAGGGTCTGTGAATCTTACCACTATAAAATCTTTTGCATGGACAAAAATAAAAAAAATAAAAAAATCGCATACACTACATAAGTCGATTTGCAATTAATAAATTGTCTAATAGTGTGTGTTATATGTCTGATCTAAACCTGTGTCCCTGTGCGTATGAAGTTGCACATTGCGCAGTGTCCACATTTGACGTTTCCCACGGGGCGCTATCTGTCCAACCAGGTATTGCTTGTGTCGGCAAGATTAGTACTAGTGACAATATCTCCTATAGTTTTCACCCGTTTAAAGCTCACAATCGGTTGATTTTTCACTTTATCGATTAGAGCATATGCTCTCTGGAGCATATGCCAATTGCTTAAAATTGCATTTTTGATGATCTGAGCCATGGGAGAATATTTGAATCTGAACAGTGCCCTAGTGACATCCTGCGATATTTCTCCATGATGCTTTTTTTTGTTTTTCTTCTTTTTCCATAGATCCTTGTTTTGCCTGCGTGCATGTGCTCGGTTATAAGCTTTGTCAATTATGGAGAACGGAAATCCACGCTGTATGAATCTACTTTTGAGATCTCTACTCTGATTCTCAAACTCTGTATCATTTTTAATAATCCTTGCAAGCCTAAAAACATGACCATACGGGACAGCTGCAGCTACGTGTGGCGGGTGAAAACTATCATAATGCAAAAGAGAATTTCGTTGAGCTAGGTTTTCTATCAGGGCCGGTGCTACCATAAGGCAGACCAAGCGGCTGCCTTAGGGCGCACCCTGGGGGAGGGTGGAAAAATGTGACATGGAGGGCTGATGTGACCTAGGGGGGTGATTTGACATGGAGGGGGAGAAATGTAACATGGGGGCTGATGGCTTACATGGGGGCTGATGGCTTACATGGGGGCATGATGAGTTACATGGGGGGCTGATGGATGGTGCCTGATGCCTGACATGGGGGTCTGATCTGAGATCTGATTAACATTGGGGGTCTGATTGCTGGTCTGACCTGAGGTGTAATGGAAAATATTTTTTCGTATTATCCTCCTCTAAAACCTAGGTGTGTCTTAGAGGGGGGGAGGGGGGGGGGGCGCCAAAATGTAGCTTCGCTTGTGTTGTCAAAAATCCTTGCACCGGCCCTGTTTTCTATATATGGTTGTGTCGATTTCATCATTGATGATCCTAACTTGTACATCTAGGAATTCAATAGCCTGTTCTTCTATCTTGCTAGCGAAGCTCATGTTCATATTGTTATCATTCAGATACTTAACAAACAGACTGAATTGATCTCAATCTCCTGTCCATATAATTTATATGGCATTCAATGGAGTATACTACATTATTTTCTCAGAAAAATAATACAACTGTATTTGTCTCACTTCAGCAAGTAGCATTTATTATGTAGAGGAAGTTAATACAAGGCACTTACTAATGTAATGTGATTGTCCATATTGCCTCCTTTGCTGGCTGTATTCATTTTCCATTACATTATTCACTGCTTGTTTCCATGGTGTGTGGATTTTCTCTGGTAGACAGGCTTTAACTTAAACAGTACAGTGTTTATTCACACATAAGGATAGGCAAAACAAAAAGTCAGTTTCAAGGAAAACAGTCACCTTGAGTCTGGTGTTTGTTCACACCATGCAGCAATGCAGAAGTCTTTGGACATAGCAGAAACCACCTGCTCTCACACCAACAAGGTAGCAGGCCTTTACCCAGGCCCAAACTCCCAGGTCCCAACACAGAGACTGATAGAGCTTCACTGTCAGAGAAGAGTAAATTCCAACCACCTGACAGTGCTGTCTGTGTTTTATAGCACAAACCAAGACCCGGCCTGGAACGTGGGGAGAGGCCACCCACCCTGCACTTTGGCTTCTCCCAGGAAGAGCCGGCCCGGATCGGCTTTACAGCCACACTAAATAGCAAAACCATGTCAGCCAGCACTAGCTGCCGCTGACACATGAAATTAGCGGCTCTCACCTCACTGAGGCCAAGAATGTCAGTGACACATACCTTACGTCAATGACGGACCCTTGCCCCTTACTACAAGGTTTATGACCACCCTGCAATTCATCGGTGGTGGTTGTGCTTGCACACTATAGAAAAAAACACTGGCCAATTTGGTGTCTGGGACCATGGTAGCACACATAGGCTAGTGATTTTTCTTACAGTATGCAAGCACTCCCGCCACTGATGGATTACAGGGTGGTCATAACTATGGCAACAAGCAGTGTACAATATGATGGAAAAATTAATCAAGCCAGCAAAGAAAGCAATATGGACAATAGCAATACATTAGTAAGTGCCTTGTATTACTCTAGATAATACATTGTATTTGCTAAAGTGAGACAACTCTTTTAAACCTGTCAGCAAACAAGGTTCCAGTATGGGGACGAGCGAAGGCATTAGTGATCGCTCCTCCCCATACTATGGAGGAGATCACTGCATGTAATAGCTGCATGTTGGGAAGGAACGACAAATGTCTGCTTAATATGCCTTAAGCCACATCTTACTGAAAACTATGCTAAGCAATAGAGGTCATGCAAGATATTCTGATTTGTACTTTAGTTGGAATTAAACTATGGCTCTGTGCTGGAGCTTTATAAAACCCCTTCTCTGTCAGTTATGTTGTGATTATCTCAATAAGAAATGCATTTAGCATAATTATATAGGCCTTCCCAAAAGTGGAGCTTCACTTTAAGCACAACTCCTTCAAAGATTTTTTTCTTAATGTTTTCCATTTCTATGCAAGGTTGTCAAACATTATTATATTTACCATAATGTTTGTCATATTAAAGGACATCATTTAGAATCTACATCTGTGTATCGCTGGATTATTTGGGCATCAACTTGTTTGCCAAAACCATGAATGAACAATTGTCATCTCCACTGCGATTGGATTAATTCTGGTTGACAAATAGTACATATCTCCGCATCAATGTGGCACAATGTATTAATATTATTGTAGCAATAATACAAAATATCACAAAATCTTTTACATCATATTTCCTGTTTAATGAAGCCAACCAGGTAAGCTGAGACTACTCCTTCTGTGCTGCCATCTGCTTAACTAATAACAGGGAGGCATATTGACAGGAGCTCAAGAAAAACATGAAATATTTCATCAGTCAGATTATGTGCTATGGAGACAGATGTTAAGGAGCTGTAATATTTAAAAATAAAGAGATAAGCAGATGCTTGAAGGAATGGGAGGATTTCTCAGTTTTATGGTGATGTGAAGAAGCGGGTCACAATGTGCTAGATCTAAGATATTAATGCTAACCTATAAGATTAAACATGAAAAAGTCAAGATTTACTTTGTCAAGCATGATTTGAAATTTTCATCAAAAAATACCATTACTGTTTCCGCAAAGCCTTAACCCTATATTTACTAAGCCATGACAGTTCAGTGGATAACACTGAATTTAACTGACTTAAGGGCCCTTAATATGTTATGATATTTTTTTTTTTATGATATACCGGTAATTCCAGATTATATTTAAAATGACAACGATGTATATAAAAAAATACCACCATCTGAAAAAATGTGCTAGAGTGCTCTCTGTTCATATGACAGACTAGAAATATAGTGGCAAGGCCATTTTGGAAAAAAATAAAAATAAATACATATCAGAAATAAAATCATTTTAAAATAGTATATTGCATTTATCAGTTCCTTAACATAAATGGAATTATAGGGAATGTGTCATCAGAAAATGACTGTCACGGCTGAGGATGGGGGAAATCCTCAGCCGTGTGGTGTCAGAGGATGTCCGGTCGCTACTTGGCCAGGACCACAGAATTAGGGAGCAGGTCACCTCCTATTGCGTCCCTAACGCTGACCCTGTCTCCTGTCAGTATGAGCCGACCTTGATGGTAGGAGGGCTCATACGCTGGAACCTTATAGTCCCTACAAGCCCTCAAGTCGGCCCTGACCTAGAGAACAGAGTAGGACAACCCACTCCTCCAAGACACGGAGGAGCAGGTGTCTCAATGGCCAAGCAGCATGAAAAAGGGAACATCAACAGGCCTATGGATATGGCAGGTGCTGCACTAGTTCCAGCCACCTGCCACAGCCTTGCTGACTGGGTCCGTGTGCAGGCAAGCTGGAGTTCACAAACAATACAAATAGGACTCAGCACACGCACATCCACACACAGGAACCCAGATCCATAGCTGCACAGAATAGTAGGAAAACATAAACCGAACATCACACAGACTAAGACAAACTAAACTTAAACTTATGACCACAGTGGTGGCACTCACAGGCAGCTAGGAAACACAGGAGGCTGCTCCAGCTAGCAAGGCTGAAGCAACCTACTGAGCCATGCTAAAGAGAGGGGCTATATAGGCCCAAGTGGCCACACCCACCGGTCAACCACACCCAGTGACATCACACACACTGGGAAGGGAGTTAACCCTTCCAGCACCACAGAAGGGAAAACACACATAAAGGGGAAGTGCACACAATACAAAAATACAAGTGCACACATACACACAGACACCTAACAGAGGTTGCTAGGTGCAACCGCATGCACAGCAGGAAAGCTGCCACATAACTAGCTGCCACAAATACCACTGCCCTCACCTGTGATTGACAACAAAACCAAACCGCTGACAATCGCATGCGGTTGAAGAGTCACGGTCATAGCCATGGCCGTGACAATGACCTATTGTTTAAAAAACTTTTTATGCTTAAAATTTTAAAGGTTTTTGGTGGTTATTTTAAATTTTCCATGTCGATATCTATATTTAAACCAAAACCATACAATTCTGCTGTTTTTGGACTGGACACTCAGCCTAATAATGGGCACCACTTCTTGGTCTGTACAGATTGGTTTGCTGCAGTTAGTTGCTTATCTATAATGCTAATCCTGCATGTAATTATATCACCTCTGTATATAGATAAGACAGGATCCATTCACAATAGAGGATTGTCAAAGCTCATCTATTCTTACCTTGTACAATGACCTCTGCACAGGTCCCAGAGCTCTCCCCAAAAGCTCTCTCACATAAATCAATGAGGTCCCCTCCTGACCATTGTATCTAAAACCAATGGGGCTGCCGTAAAGCAATTTTCTTAATGCTTCCTAAATGCTGTTCAGAACAGTTCAGGCTAGATGGCTGCTCCCATAACCATATTCAGGAAATAAACCAAATAAATACAATCAAGAAATAAAGACAGATACAAAAAAAAAAGATTTGTCACCATCTGCTTTTAACTAGCAGATAACATTTTGGTGACACATTTCCATTAATGTAGGGGATAAAATAACCATTCAAGTTTTTTCCAATAGTCTCTTATTTTAATAATTTGGCACCATTTAATGCTTTGAAATTCATATCCTTTAAATGTTGGTTACCTTTAAAACACTTAATTCAGATCTGCAAACAGTTGCCTGTATCGTAGCTTGGCTTACTAAACACTAAATGGATTAATTTAATTACACAAGACATTTTAATTTTATATTTTCTGTTAAACTTAGGAAATACTTGAATCAATAATTAGTTTAGTAAGGAAACTAGGCGGATCTTTGTCATCAAGCTGATCTTTTTGTATGGATACAGAAATCCTTCTAGTTACAATGGCCTTTAGGATACAATATTCTCAGCATGCAATGGTCGTTCCAGGGAAATTGTAACTTAAAACCACATTTAAGGCTACTTTCACATCTCCGGTTTGAAGTCTGGCAGAAATCTCTGGATCCAGTTCTGTCAGATGTGTACGGAATGTCTACCAGCCCCATAAAGTATAATGGGGTCTGGTGGAGATCCGTCCACATTCCGGCAGACAAGCAGAGAACCAGCTTTGACACAAACCGCTACGTGCTGCGGCTTGTGTCCGGCCGATCCTCTGCTTGTCTGCCAGAATGGCCATGCCAGAGTTTCACACCAGAGGTGGGAAAGTAACCTAGCATACAATGCCTTAGAGACTCCTGATGTGTGACTAATTAGAAGATCCAGCGAATCAGCATGGGTATTTTACTGGTAAAACATCTGTATTAGGCCTCATGCACACGTTGTTTTTTGCATCCGAAAATTGCACGTCCGCCTCAAAAAACTGGATGCAGCATTTTTGGGGAGGATTAGTTTTTTTCCACAGATCCCTTGTAATAAATGCCTATCCTTGTCTGCAAATGTCAAAAAAGTAGGACATGCACTATTTTTTTTTGCTGAAGGGAAACACGGACAACGGAAGAGGAACACAAACGGATGAATTATCAGCATTTTTTTGCTGACCCATTGAAATGAATGGGTTCCCATCCTATCCGCAAAACAAAACAGAACGGAGGCTGAGAAAAACAACTGTCTTGTGCATGAGGTCTTACTAAGCACAAACACTAAATTTACTGTCTAGGTGTGCTTCTCTACAGTACAGTATGGTACTACATGTTTTCTTTTTGATGTGTATTGGTGATCTCATTAACCTTTTTTTTTCATTTTGGCTTCACATTTTAGGGGTTTTCGAACCAACATTTCTGATTCAATAAAATGTTACCTTTTTTTATCTCCTTGTTACAATGTTGGCTGCCTGTGTGTGAATTGGGCCATTGTGCTTGTATCTTTCCTCAGTGGGATTACTGAATTACTGACTGTGCACCTGGTAGAATAATTAGTTATCAGCTTGCTATATATTCAATGTTCCTGTTCTGCATCTTTGCTTACGCAACTGGGAACTTGCTCTGTCTCCATAGAGCTTTGCCAGGTCCTCTAAGCTTTCTAGAGTCAGTTAAGTGTTTTAATCCATCTGTCTCTGTGTGTCATCTTCAGCTCTGTTACCCTGGTTCTGTTAGTCTGTCTGTGTGCTGGCTCCTGTCTATATTCCTGGGTTACTGAAGTCTATAAGGGTGGTTCCTGAAGTCTGTCTACTTGGGTTCCTGAAATCTGTCTGCCTTGGTTCTTGAAGTCTGTTAGTGCCCCTAGTTCTGCTTCAAACCTGTATTCTGTGTTTGTCTTGAAATTGCATTTGCTCTGCTGTCTGACCTTTGCCTGGTTCTTTCTGCATTCATTGTTTGGTTCGCTGGTGCTTTGCACTGGTGTTTCTGACATCCGTGGGTCAGCTGCCAACTACACTGGGACTATCCCAAGATGTAGTGCTCTTGTGGCTCCTGTGCAGTGAAGACTAGATCAATGTATCGAAGTTAAAGGGTGGAAACGAGGGGACTGCAAGACAATGCCCTCAGGATTGGCCCAAACCTGTTGGTTGGCACAGTGATTCCACAACTATCCATAACTGTTTTTTTACAGGCCCTGTCCGTAGCAATTTGCACAGGTCCTGTCTTTAACACTCCTTAAATAGAAACACAACTTTAATGCCTTATTCATAATAATAAATCAAATGCAAAGAAACAGTGTAATCACAGTTGTAAATAGCTATAAATATAGGGGTTGATATTAGTCATGGTCAAAAGATCAAACCATAGATATTTGGGTATAATGGGGAGGAACATGGTGCACACCAGTTCCAGTCAGTTTCCCACACTGAAATCCCCTGAATGATCCATACGTTGAGCTGACAAATGCATTGGAACAAGCCTGCTGTGACGAATTGGTGTTATCACAGTAACTTACAATAGACAGCTCCATAGCACATTGCTGCTCCTGCCTGTACCAGTGCTGCTCTCCTAACGCCTGGCATAGAAGGTCCAAGCTGTGGAGCTCCTGCCCTGCACTTGCGCCACTCAACCAATAGCCAGTTGAATATGGCAACAAGAAATTAGCGAATCGAATCCCACAAAGTGTTTTTATCCTGAATTTCAGGATAAATTTGATTTGCATTGAAGCAGTATTTCCTCGTGCTTCGTGTCAGAGAATCGATTTAACCTGAAATAGTGTAAAAAAATAAATAAATCATACTTGCCTCCTCTATTTGCTCACGACGGGCCGCCAGCCCCCATCTTGATTGAAGATCTTGGCCCAAATCACGTGCGTGGTGACATTTTTTTAAATGTAAATTTCACACAGTTTTTACACTCAGATGCCGCAATCATGTATGAACGCGGCATCTGAGGGGTACAATGACGAAGGGCAGTGCTATCGCTGCTCCCTTTCACTGCACCTGCCACGGCGAATCAGCCGAATCGAACTTTTCATAAATTCGCTCATCTCTAGAGTTGAGCGAACACCTGGATGTTCGGGTTCGAGAAGTTCGGCCGAACTTCCCGGAAATGTTCGGGTTCGGGATCCGAACCCGATCCGAACTTCGTCCCGAACACGAACCCCATTGAAGTCAATGGGGATCCGAACTTTTCGGCACTAAAAAGGCTGTAAAACAGCCCAGGAAAGGGCTAGAGGGCTGCAAAAAGCAGCAACATGTAGGTAAATCCCCTGCAAACAAATGTGGATAGGGAAATTAATTAAAATAAAAATTAAATAAATAAAAATTAACCAAAATCAATTGGAGAGAGGTCCCATAGCAGAGAATCTGGCTTCACGTCACCCACCACTGGAACAGTCCATTCTCAGATATTTAGGCCCCGGCACCCAGGCAGAGGAGAGAGGTCCCGTGACAGAGAATCTGGCTTCATGTCAGCAGAGAATCAGTCTTCATGTCATAGCAGAGAATCAGGCTTCACGTCACCCACCACTGCAACAGTCCATTTTCATATATTTAGGCCCAGCACCCAGGCAGAGGAGAGAGGTCCCGTAACAGACAATCTGGCTTCATGTCAGCAGAGAATCAGTCTTCATATCATAGCAGAGAATTAGGCTTCACGTCAGCCACCAATGCAACAGTCCATTGTCAGATATTTAGGCCCAGCACCCAGGCAGAGGAGAGAGGTCCCGTAACAGACAATCTGGCTTCATGTCAGCAGAGAATCAGTCTTCATGTCATAGCAGAGAATCAGGCTTCACGTTACCCACCACTGCAACAGTCCATTTTCATAAATTTAGGCCCAGCACCCCGGCAGAGGAGAGAGGTCCCGTAACAGACAATCTGCCATCATGTCAGCAGAGAATCAGGCTTCACGTCACCCACCACTGCAACAGTCCATTTTCATAAATTTAGGCCCAGCACCCAGGCAGAGGAGAGAGGTCCCGTAACAGAGGATCTGGCTATATGTCAGCAGAGAATTAGTCTGCATGTCATAGCAGAAAATCAGGCTTCACGTCAGCCACCACTGCAACAGTCCATTGTCAGATATTTAGGCCCAGCACCCAGGCAGAGGAGAGAGGAACCGTAACAGAGGATCTGGCTTCATGTCAGCAGAGAATTAGTCTGCATGTCATAGCAGAGAATCAGGCTTCACGTCACCCAACATTGGAACAGTCCATTGGCATATATTTAGGCCCCGGCACCCAGACAGAGGAGAGGTTCATTCAACTTTGGGTAGCCTCGCAATATAATGGTAAAATGAAATTAAAAATAGGATTGAATGAGGAAGTGCCCTGGAGTACAATAATATATGGTTAAGGGGAGGTAGTTAATGTCTAATCTGGACAAGGGATGGACATGTCCTGTGGGATCCATGCCTGGTTCATTTTTATGAACGTCAGCTTGTCCACATTGGCTGTAGACAGGCGGCTGCGTTTGTCTGTAATGACGCCCCCTGCCGTGCTGAATACACGTTCAGACAAAACGCTGGCCGCCGGGCAGGCCAGCACCTCCAAGGCATAAAAGGCTAGCTCTGGCCACGTGGACAATTTAGAGACCCAGAAGTTGAATGGGGCCAAACCATCAGTCAGTACGTGGAGGGGTGTGCACACGTACTGTTCCACCATGTTAGTGAAATGTTGCCTCCTGCTAACACGTTGCGTATCAGGTGGTGGTGCAGTTAGCTGTGGCGTGTTGACAAAACTTTTCCACATCTCTGCCATGCTAACCCTGCCCTCAGAGGAGCTGGCCGTGACACAGCTGCCTTGGCGACCTCTTGCTCCTCCTCTGCCTTGGCCTTGGGCTTCCACTTGTTCCCCTGTGACATTTGGGAATGCTCTAAGTAGCGCGTCTACCAACGTGCGCTTGTACTCGCGCATCTTCCTATCACGCTCCAGTGCAGGAAGTAAGGTGGGCACATTGTCTTTGTAGCGTGGATCCAGCAGGGTGGCAACCCAGTAGTCCGCTCACGTTAAAATGTGGGCAACTCTGCTGTCGTTGCGCAGGCACTGCAGCATGTAGTCGCTCATGTGTGCCAGGCTGCCCAGGGGTAAGGACAAGCTGTCCTCTGTGGGAGGCGTATCGTCATCGTCCTGCCTTTCCCCCCAGCCACGCACCAGTGATGGGCCCGAGCTGCGTTGGGTGCCACCCCGCTGTGACCATGCTTCATCCTCATCCTCCTCCACCTCCTCCTCATCCTCGTCCTCCTCGTACTCCAGTAGTGGGCCCTGGCTGGCCACATTTGTACCTGGCCTCTGCTGTTGCAAAAAACCTCCCTCTGAGTCACTTCGAAGAGACTGGCCTGAAAGTGCTAAAAATTACCCCTCTTCCTCCTCCTCCTCCTCCTCCTCCTGGGCCACCTCCTCTTCCATCATCGCCCTAAGTGTTTTCTCAAGGAGACATAGAAGTGGTATTGTAACGCTGATAACGGCGTCATCGCCACTGGCCATGTTGGTGGAGTACTCGAAACAGCGCAACAGGGCACACAGGTCTCGCATGGAGGCCCAGTCATTGGTGGTGAAGTGGTGCTGTTCCGCAGTGCGACTGACCCGTGCGTGCTGCAGCTGAAACTCCACTATGGCCTACTGCTGCTCGCACAGTCTGTCCAGCATGTGCAAGGTGGAGTTCCACCTGGTGGGCACGTCGCATATGAGGCGGTGAGCGAGAAGGCCGAAGTTACGCTGTAGCGCAGAGAGGCGAGCACTTTATGCAGCAGCTCTGACATGTCGGGGTAGTTGTGAATGAACTTCTGCACCACCAAATTCAGCACATGCGCCAGGCAAGGGATGTGCGTCAAACCGGCTAGTCCCAGAGCTGCAACGAGATTTCGCCCATTATCGCACACCACCAGGCCGGGCTTGAGGCTCACCGGCAGCAACCACTCGTCGGTCTGTTGTTCTATACCCCGCCACAACTCCTGTGCGGTGTTGGGCCTGTCCCCCAAACATATGAGTTTCAGAATGGCCTGCTGACGTTTACCCCGGGCTGTGCTGAAGTTGGTGGTGAAGGTGTGTGGCTGACTGGATGAGCAGGTGGAAGAAGAGGAGGAGGAAGCCGAGAAGGAGGAGGTGGCAACAGGAGGCAAAGAATGTTGCCCTGCGATCCTTGGCGGCGGAAGGACGTGCGCCAAACAGCTCTCCGCCTGGGGCCCAGCTGCCACTACATTTACCCAGTGTGCATTTAGGGAGATATAGCGTCCCTGGCCGTGCTTACTGGTCCACGTATCTGTGGTTAGGTGGACCTTGCTACAGATGGTGTTGCGCAGTGCACACTTGATTTTATCGGATACTTGGTTGTGCAGGGAAGGCACGGCTCTCTTGGAGAAGTAGTGGCGGCTGGGAACAACATACTGTGGGACAGCAAGCGACATGAGCTTTTTGAAGCTGTCTGTGTCCACCAGCCTAAATGACAGCATTTCATAGGCCAGTAGTTTAGAAATGCTGGCATTCAGGGCCAGGGATCGAGGGTGGCTAGGTGGGAATTTACGCTTTCTCGCAAATATTTGTGAGATGGAGAGCTAAACGCTGCCGTGTGACATGGTTGAGACGCTTGGTGACGGAGGTGGTGGTGGTGTTGGTAGTACATCCCCTGTTTGCTGGGCGGCAGGTGCCAACGTTCCTCCAGAGGCGGAGGAAGAGGCCGAGGCGGCAGCAGCAGAAGAGGCCGAGGCGGCAGCAGCAGAAGAGGCCGAGGCGGCATCAGCAGAAGAGGTAGCAGGGGGAGCCTGAGTGACTTCCTTGGTTTTAAGGTGTTTACTCCACTGCAGTTCATGCTTTGCATGCAGGTGCCTGGTCATGCAGGTTGTGCTCAGGTTCAGAACGTTAATGCCTCGCTTCAGGCTCTGATGGCACAGCGTGCAAACCACTCGGGTCTTGTCGTCAGCACATTGTTTGAAGAAGTGCCATGCCAGGGAACTCCTTGAAGCTGCCTTTGGGGTGCTCGGTCCCAGATGGCGGCGGTCAGTAGCAGGCGGAGTCTCTTGGCGGCGGGTGTTCTGCTTTTGCCCACTGCTCCCTCTTTTGCTACGCTGTTGGCTCGGTCTCACCACTGCCTCTTCATCCGAACTGTGAAAGTCAGTGGCACGACCTTCATTCCATGTGGGGTCTAGGACCTCATCGTCCCCTGCATCGTCTTCCACCCAGTCTTGATCCCTGACCTCCTGTTCAGTCTGCACACTGCAGAAAGACGCAGCAGTTGGCACCTGTGTTTCGTCATCATTAGAGACATGCTGAGGTGGTCTTCCCATGTCCTCATCATCAGGAAACATAAGTGGTTGTGCGTCAGTGCAGTCTAGCAGTCTATGTCTTCCACCGCTGGGGAAGGGCTAGGCGGATGCCCTTGGGAAACCCTGCCAGCAGAGTCTTCAAACAGCATAAGAGACTGCTGCGTAACTTGAGGCTCAGACAGTTTCCCTGATATGCATGGGGGTGATGTGACAGACTGATGGGGTTGGTTTTCAGGCGCCATCTGTGCAATTTCTGCAGAAGACTGGGTGGGAGATAATGTGAACGTGCTGTATCCACTGTCGGCCACCCAATTGACTAATGCCTGTACCTGCTCAGGCCTTACCATCCTTAGAACGGCATTGGGCCCCACCATATATCGCTGTAAATTCTGGCGGCTACTGGGACCTGAGGTAGTTGGTATACTAGGACGTGTGGATGTGGCAGAACGGCCACGTCCTCTCCCAGTACCAGAGGGTCCACTAACACCACCACGACCATCTCCACGTCCGCGTCCCTTACTAGATGTTTTCCTCATTGTTATGGTTCACCACAACAACAAAAATATTATTTGGCCCAATGTATTGTATTCAAATTCAGCTGAATATAAATTTGAGGCCTAGTATTTAGGCGCTGGGTGACCGGTATAGATTTACTGACAGAATTAGACTTGGAAATGCACAGTAGCGTGTGTGTGAAGTTATTCTGAATGACCCTATGTGCACCTTGAATATTATATACCCTTTTAGGGATAGATTTCAAATAGCTCTGATATAGCAGAAACCACTAAATTATGAAATTGCTAAATTTGGAATTGTATTTCAACCCAGAACAAAAAATGTGCTTTGACGGACACTAAATAACTTGCCCAGCCACAACAGTACAGCGGTAACGACAGATTTAGCGGGATATAAATTTGAGGCCTAGTATTTAGGCGCTGGGTGACCGGTATGGATTTACTCACAGAATTAGACTGGGATATGGCCAAAAAATAACCACACTATTGCTGGTTAAATGCACTTGGTGTGACAGCTTGACCAACCACACTACTGAGGGTTAAATGCACTTGGTGACAGGCGCAGCTTGCCCCTGATGTAGTATATGGCCAAAAAATTAACAGACTATTGCTGGTTAAATGCATTTGTTGTGACAGCTTCACCCTGATGTAGGCTTTAGCCAAAAAACAACCACACCATTGAGGGTTAAATGCACTTGGTGACAGGCGCAGCTTGCCCCTGATGTAGTATATGGCCAAAAAATAAACAGACTATTGCTGGTTAAATGCACTTGGTGTGACAGCTTCACCCTGATGTAGGCTTTAGCCAAAAAACAACCACACCATTGAGGGTTAAATGCACTTGGTGACAGGCGCAGCTTGCCCCTGATGTAGTATATGGCCAAAAAATAAACAGACTATTGCTGGTTAAATGCACTTGGTGTGACAGCTTCACCCTGATGTAGGCTTTAGCCAAAAAACAACCACACCATTGAGGGTTAAATGCACTTGGTGACAGGCGCAGCTTGCCCCTGATGTAGTATATGGCCAAAAAATAAACAGACTATTGCTGGTTAAATGCACTTGGTGTGACAGCTTCACCCTGATGTAGGCTTTAGCCAAAAAACAACCACACCATTGAGGGTTAAATGCACTTGGTCGCAGCTTGTGCTGGCGCACCACAAGACACAAAATGGCCGCCGATCACCCCAGAAAAAAGTGACTGACAAACGGTCTGGGCAGCCTAAAAACAGTGAGCAATTGAGTATCAGCAGCTCAATGACCCACAGCTGCAGATCGATCAATAATCAAGTCCTTTGGAGGAGTTAATCAGCCTAATCTCGCCCTACTGTCGCAGCCGCAACCTCTCCCTACGCTAATCAGAGCAGAGTGACGGGCGGCGCTATGTGACTCCAGCTTAAATAGAGGCTGGGTCACATGGTGCTCTGGCCAATCACAGCCATGCCAATAGTAGGCATGGCTGTGACGGCCTCTTGGGGCAAGTAGTATGACGCTTGTTGATTGGCTGCTTTGCAGCCTTTCAAAAAGCGCCAAGAAAGCGTCACAAAAGCGCCAAGAAAGCGACGAACACCGAACCCGAACCCGGACTTTTACGAAAATGTCCGGGTTCGGGTCCGTGTCACGGACACCCCAAAATTCGGTACGAACCCGAACTATACAGTTCGAGTTCGCTCCTCCCTACTCATCTCTAATGGCAACACCCAATATACTGTTTTGGAATATGGCAGCAATCAGTAGGAAAAGAGTGGCATCTGCATTTTCTATCATGGCATTTGCTCAAGATAGTTTTTAAGAGCCATAACTTTTTATTGTTCTATCAATGTAGCTGTGTGAGTGCTTGTGTTTTGCAGGATAGGCTGTAGTTGTATTGGTACTATTTTTGAGTACATATGACATTTAAATGCTTTTTATACCATTTTATGGAGGTGAGATAACAAAAACAGGAATCTGTTTGTGAGCTGCTCCCATACCATAAATATGCTGCATGGTGCACCAAGGTGTTATATGTAGTGCATGGTGACAGCATGGGACAGAGAGGGGGGATCAGGGTCTCCTCTGTCTGTCACTTTCTCATGTCGCGGCGTTTGTTAACAGTTTGGACGTAAGTGTACGCCAAGTTACTTCTCACCTGGACATACAGTTATGTCTATTTGCAGGAAGGCGATTAGGTTATAGAATAGAGGGGTTCTCTAGACTATACCATTCCCCTTATGGTAAAGTTTAGTGTACATACTGTATAGTTTCTGCTGTAACCATTTACTAGTTTTCAATGTAGTTATGGTCTCAAAATACAATATTTTAAACTTTTAAGGGCAATCTGCTGTCCACATGCTTACTTCCGTTCTGCGGCCCCATAAAAATGATAGAGCATGTCCTAATCTTGTCCACAATGGTGGACAAGAATAGCCATTTCTATCACAGGGCTAGCCAGGCAACGCTCCTCTGGGTTTCTGGGGAAAATATATGCAAATTAGCATATATATTTTTTTGCTTCTGGCATCAGAGAAGCTTAGCATACTAGTCTCTCTCTCTAGGACACCTCTCAGAGTGTTATATACCGATCTTCACGCCAATTGGAACATATTAGTTGCTGGTAAAATCTATTTGGGCCCGAATTGTATTTATTTTTTAAAATTTCTGAAATGAACCTCAAGAAATTTATTCAGCTCTTCAGTATAACCTACTGGGCAGTAAATGGTAATAAAGATATACATGGTGATGGATGGATGAATAAATAACCACATGATTTCAAATCATTCATAAGTGCAATTCATGGAAGAAGTTCATAATTCATAAATTTTTGGAATATAACTATATCTGTAAAGAAAGAAAAGATAAATAGCTGATGGGAACTCATAAACCTAACTATTAAAGATGAGCTTATTGAAGTTGACGAAGTGGAATTTGATCCGAATTTCAGGAAAAATTTGATTTGCACCAAAGCCAAATTTCCTCACGCTTCCTGGTAACGAATCTCATTTTTTTCCAAAAATGGCTGCTGCACATGTTAGGACATGGAGAAAGGAACTCTGGGAAAGAGGGATCACCCACAATGCCATGCATGCAGCCAATCAGCCGCCAGCCAGCCCTGTGATGTCACAGCCCTATAAATAGACTCAGCCATCTTGGATTCAGCCATTTTCCAGTGTACTTGGTGCAGAGAGAGACGTCAGCAGGAGCTAGGGACAGTGCTAGGAAAGACTTTATTGTGCTGAAAATCGATTTAAAAGTTCAGGGAAAGATTATTCAAGGTGTAGGGAAAAGATAGGGAGGCATCATCCACACTACTAAAGGAGAACAGGGTGCAATAGGAGCAGTGGAGTAGCTTGGGTTGCCAGCACCCGGCGGAAAGCCAAGTATTGCAACCCCCAACCTGTGACCACGCCCCTTTTTTTATACAAATAATGCAGTAGATGTCACCTGCAGTCCTACGTAACACCATAGATAACACAGTGATAACTCTCTGAGTACAGATAATGTAGTAGATGGGTGTGAGGCCCCAGAATTCAGAACACAAACAGTGTGACCTGAAGTCCGGGGCCAGGCTTCGTCAGTGTGGCCTAAATTTAATATGGATGGGCATAACATACATTGCTATGAAATATACAGGAGAATATAGCACCATACCTGTTACATCCAGTGACATCTCCTGTGATGTAGACTTTCCTCAGCATCTTCATTCGGAGATATGACCGTCATGATAACTTCTTTCAGCCGCTTCTCGTCTCTGTAGACACTCTCCTGCCTTCAGTATAAAGTCCCATGTAAAACACATCACTCCCTGCCTTCAGCCCCTCCAACATACAGTCCCATGTAAATAATATCACACTACCTCTCTTTTCCATCTGCCTTCAACCCCTCCAACATACAGTCCCATGTAAAATACTAAAATCCCCCTGCCTTCAGCCCCTCCAGCATACAACCCATGTAAATAATATCACCCTCCCTCTCTTCGCTGCTGGCCTTCAGCCCCTCCAGCATACAGTCCCATAAGATACATCACTCCCTCTGCCTTCCAGCCCTTCTTGCAAACAGTCCCATGTAAAATTCACCACTCTTCCTGCCTTCAGCCCCTCCAGCATACAGTCCCATGCAAAATAATGTCACCCCCTGCCTTCAGACCCTCCAGCATACAGTCTCATGTAAATAATATCAACCCCACTACCCTCTCTTCAGACCCCTCTAACATACAGTCTCCAGTACAAGGCTTATTCCACCTCCCTTCAGTCCCTGCAGAAAGACCCCCAAGTTAACATACCAGTCAATATTCTCCTCCACACACTGACCTGCAGCCTCTGCTCCTCTATTCAACAACGTGCTCGGTAGAATATCCTGCAAATATTGAGGCACCGATGAGCTAATCCCCACCTGGGACACTTCTTTAGCAACCAAACATTGTGGAGACTGCATAACTACTTCTGGTACGTTCGGTACACCCTCTAGCCCTATCATATTTTCCTGCACCTTCAAACACTGAACTGGAGCTGTGCTTTGCTCCACACTACTTATATGCATTTCTTCAAATCTTTTGATCAAGTCATATAGATCTTCATGAAAAATAGCAGATGCAGAAAATAAAGCTTCATTACCATTTACATATTTACCACCAGGGGGCGCTTCTCCTCGGAAACCACAACATGCAACGGAAAAGCTATATCCTGTCACTACATATTTCATATGACATCATATTTTCATTATGCATTTCCACACTCTTTTCACCATCACTTTGCACTTTACCAGCACCATTGTTTTCAATGGTCAATATTCTTTCCCCATGGAGGTCAAAGTGCAGCTCCCTTAGATCTTCACTTAAAGGGATAGGTGCAGATTCTGCAGGAGTTTTGTCACTATCTGCAGAAGTGTCTACCTTACCCCACAGCAACAAAACGATATCACGGCCCAATAACACATTAGGTATATGTGAAACTGCATCACGAAGTTCACAAGTCACAGATTGCACTGGAGTATCACACTCAGGGAGTGCCACCGGATAGTTCATGCTATCTCCATGAAAGTCCCGCACATAGTTCTCAGCCACCCGGCTGGCAGGTACTAGGATCACTTGGCTCTCTGCGTCCTCAACGCCTCGACTGCCCTTCTCCACAAGGTCACACATTTGTGTAGCAGTCTCTAGTCCTGGTGTTTTTACACCGACTGGCTTGGCAGATAGCAACCGCTGCCGGCTCATACCACAGCACAGGGCTTCTGAGGCATTAGGGCACTGGTCAGCAACATGCCCAACCTCCAGAGCCCTGCTCCCTGTCACTTTCACTTCTGTATAAGAAACAACTGGAACGCTCTTACCCACAGCCGTCATGGGTTTGGCGCTCCCAAGTGCTGTACCCACGTCTCCACAGCAGTCATTTTCCTTCTCCAGGATGGTGGGAACCTCCAGCCCTTGGTTCCTGGTCACCTGAATACACACAGGCTACTCAGTGCAGTCGTTGCCATTGGAAACACCTTGACTCCAGTCTCCTTCCGGATGGTCACTCCAGCCGCCCATTTTAGGACTCTGTACCCATTGCCAGGGAATACCAGAACTCCTGAGAGTCGCACCGCTCTCCATCTCACTCTCTTCCCGTCGGTTGCCCATGGCAACAGCATACATATTTTCCTCTAGCACTCCACTCTCAGGCAAGTTCAGAACAGCCTCTCCAACTGCAGCACTCAACTTCCTCAACAAGGAATTTGCTTCCTGCACCAGCTGCTTCCTTACTTTCTCTGTGGCCTTGGTTTTCCGCCACAAAGGCCACTTCCCCCAGAGGACATCATCTCCGCATGGACAATGCTTGCTAGTGCCCTTAGCAATCAGTTGTCATGCTCTGGTGCCCATTTGCCCGCATCCGACACCAATGGTTAGGAATAGCTTTCTTTCAGGGGATCATCCTCACAGGTACATCTTCAGGACACCAGGTTTCAGGTCCAAACAGTTCAGTGATGCACCAGCACAAGCAAAATGCCAAAAATAATAAACACCCATCCATCCAGGCTCTAACTAAACATAATACAGGTCCTTCTAAAAAAATTAGCATATTGTGATAAAGTTCATTATTTTCTGTAATGTACTGATAAACATTAGACTTTCATATATTTTAGATTCATTACACACCAACTGAAGTAGTTCAAGCCTTTTATTGTTTTAATATTGATGATTTTGGCATACAGCTCATGAAAACCCAAAATTCCTATCTCAAAAAATTAGCATATCATGAAAAGGTTCTCTAAACGAGCTATTAACCTAATCATCTGAATCAACTAATTAACTCTAAACACCTGCAAAAGATTCCTGAGGCTTTTAAAAACTCCCAGCCTGGTTCATTACTCAAAACCGCAATCATGGGTAAGACTGCCGACCTGACTGCTGTCCAGAAGGCCATCATTGACACCCTCAAGCAAGAGGGTAAGACACAGAAAGACATTTCTGAACGAATAGGCTGTTCCCAGAGTGCTGTATCAAGGCACCTCAGTGGGAAGTCTGTGGGAAGGAAAAAGTGTGTCAGAAAACGCTGCACAACGAGAAGAGGTGACCGGACCCTGAGGAAGATTGTGGAGAAGGACCGATTCCAGACCTTGGGGGACCTGCGGAAGCAGTGGACTGAGTCTGGAGTAGAAACATCCAGAGCCACCGTGTACAGGCGTGTGCAGGAAATGGGCTACAGGTGCCGCATTCCCCAGGTCAAGCCACTTTTGAACCAGAAACAGCGTCAGAAGCGCCTGACCTGGGCTACAGAGAAGCAGCACTGGACTGTTGCATGTCATTCGGAAATCAAGGTGCCAGAGTCTGGAGGAAGACTGGGGAGAGGGAAATGCCAAAATGCCTGAAGTCCAGTGTCAAGTACCCACAGTCAGTGATGGTCTGGGGTGCCATGTCAGCTGCTGGTGTTGGTCCACTGTGTTTTATCAAGGGCAGGGTCAATGCAGCTAGCTATTAGGAGATTTTGGAGCACTTCATGCTTCCATCTGCTGAAAAGCTTTATGGAGATGAAGATTTCATTTTTCAGCACGACCTGGCACCTGCTCACAGTGCCAAAACCACTGGTAAATAGTTTACTGACCATGGTATTACTGTGCTCAATTGGCCTGCCAACTCTCCTGACCTGAACCCCATAGAGAATCTGTGGGATATTGGGAAGAGAAAGTTGAGAGACGCAAGACCCAACACTCTGGATGAGCTTAAGACCGCTATCGAAGCATCCTGGGCCTCCATAACACCTCAGCAGTGCCACAGGCTGATTGCCTCCATGCCACGCCGCATTGAAGCAGTTATTTCTGCAAAAGGATTCCCGACCAAGTATTGAGTGCATAACTGAACATAATTATTTGAAGGTTGACTTTTTTTGTATTAAAAACACTTTTCTTTTATTGGTCGGATGAAATATGCTAATTTTTTGAGAAAGGAAATTTGGGTTTTCATGAGCTGTATGCCAAAATCATCAATATTAAAACAATAAAAGGCTTGAACTACTTCAGTTGGTGTGTAATGAATCTAAAATATATGAAAGTCTAATGTTTATCAGTACATTACAGAAAATAATGAACTTTATCACAAAATGCTAATTTTCTGAGAAGGACCTGTATTCCTGACTCACCTAAGTCCCTGTTCACACCCTGTGAACACATGCGGCTTTCTCAACCAATGTCCAACAGCCTCCTGGCTGTACAGAGCACAGTACGCCCACTGTCTCCAGTCCAGTGTCTCTTGGGGAATAGTGGTCTCTCAGCCCTCCTGGCTTGGACCACACAGGGCCTCCAGGCCTCTGTCCACAGGCAACACACTCCTCCCTTGCTGACGCCCTGGGAGGTGCTTTATGCCAGCCTGATTACTTCCAGCTGGTCTCACCTGTGGTGGAATAGGGCTGTGGACCGCACTATCCACCCCTTCCTTGCCTCTACCCTGTGTGAGACCTGTCACTGTCTCACATATTATACAGTATGTAAGACAGACAGGTAACAGGCTCCTCAAAGTGAATGGGCAGTGTCCAAAATGTTTCTGTCGCAGAGAGAAGTAGCAGCAGGAGAAGGAGCGGGGGGTGGCAGCAGGGGTCGCAGCGAGAGGCATGAGCTCCCAGTGTCATCTAGTCTTCGACTTCGTTGTAAGTGACATCAGACACCCCCATCCAAGAGTTGGTGGGTTGCTCTGACATGACGCTTAGTTAATATGGCCCAGGAGCAGGTCCTGTGCCCCCACCTGTCCTCAACCTGCCTCTGTCATTTTCTGTCCCCTTAGCGCGAGTATTATTATATGCCTTAGGCTCGGCTCCATTGTTCAGTGAGGATGATCTACTAGAGGACAGTCAGCAGCTACTGCCCAGCCAAGATCTGAAGGAGACATCCGCCGCTTCCTCCGGTAGCCAGGCAAATAGTGAGAGTCGCGTGGGAGCCAGTGTTGCAAGAGGTCACGTTTCTGGCCCTGAGGAGGACATCAGTAACGTGCAGACAGTAGCGGATGATGATGATGTAGCCGATCGCACTTGGGAGTCAGGTAAAGAAGGGGCTTCATCATTCATCATCATCAGGAGAAGAGGGTGGCAGCTTTCACGTGAGGCAGCGGTTGAACCAGCAAGGTAGGAGCGTGGCTGGGAGGCAGCAGGGTGGCAGCAGTGGGAGGTTGGGAGCTAAATGTGCCCAGGGTAGACCTCTCTCTTTGCGGGAGCCTTCCTGCTTGGAAAGTAGCGGTGCAGGGGTTCGTGCAGGCAACGGTAGCAGTCAGTCAGCGTGGAGTGTTGGGAGAAAATGAAATACTCTGTGGTGTGGACATTTTTTGTTAAGCCACCCGAGGAAGTGAACATGGCCATTTGCTGAATTTGTGGTCAGAAGGTGAAGCGTGGCAAGTGTGCCATTGTTGGCACCACAGCCCTGCGTCAACACATGCAGCATCACCATAAAGTGGCCTGGGAGAACCGTGGCTCCGATGTGGTGGTCCAGCCTGCTGCAGCAACCGCTGCATCACCCAGTGGCGCTGGTTGGCCGTTGGTGCTGCAACAATGTTTGCCTCTGCCTCCTCATCCTCCACTGTGTCCTCAGCCTCCACTGCATGGACAATTCACAGTGCTCCTCCAGTATACGACATGTGCAGGGCACGGCAGTGCCATGCTGTTCTGCAACTAGTTTGCCTGGGTGAACTGAGTCACACAGGAGAGGAACTGCTCCTTGTTCTTCATCCAAAAATCGAATCCTGGCTTTCTCCTCAACAACTCAAAATTGGAACCATGGTGACCGACAACGGGAAGAACATGGTATCAACGCTGCTTCAATCTGGTTTTCAAGAGGTTCCTGAAGTATTTACCCCATCTGCAAGACATCCTGAAAATGGCTAGGAAACTTTGCATGCACTTCAGCCACTCATACACTGAAAAGCACACCCTCCTTTAACTGCAGCTGCAGAAAGGCGTCCCCCAACATGGGCTGATGTTTCCACACATTAGAATTCCACCTTCCATAAGTTGAGCAGATTATATGAGCTTAGAAAGGCCATAAATGATTTCTTGATGATACAGGCAGACAGAGGTACTCCCCTGTGTAACTTCGATGTTAGCCAGGGGCAGCTCATGCAAGACACCTGCTGTTTACTCGGGCCCTTTGAGGAGGTCACGTTATTTGTCAGTCGACAGAACTAAGGGATGGATAACATCGTTCCACTGATTTATGTCCTGGAATAGAAGTTGCTTAATCTGACTGGCCAGGGGACAGGAGACGTGGCGACTACATCTCATGACCACATGAGCCCTGTGGGGGCTAAACTAGAGGAGGAAGAGGACATTCAAGCACAAGCAATGCATAGTGAAATAGCTGGTTTTTCTACACAGGTGACAGGAGAGGAGGAGCAGCCGGAGGAGCTACAGGGCGATGAGGAAGATGAGGCAGATGACCCAAACACACCATGGCAGTATGCATTGGAGATGGAGGCAGGGATTCCCTCCAAGTCACTTGTGCAAATGGCCCGATGCATGCTCAGTTGCTTGCATAGTGACAGCAGAATTGTCGCCTTTCAGCAGAGAGATGACTGTTGGCTCTCCACCATGTTAGAGCCTCGCTACCGGTCCAAATGGGGTCCTTTTTTAGCTCCTGCTGATAGGGAGACCAAACTGAACTACTATCGAGACATCCTATGTAGTCAGTTGGCTGCTGTCTATGTGCACCATCGCCCATCCTCACACAGGTCTGACCAGGGTGGCCCTCTGCGCTCATGTTCCACTGCCATCGCTGCTGGGGGTGGGGTGGGGATCAAGAGCAGTACCAGCTCCATTAGCAGCAACTTAAATCATCCTCCTACTGAAGAAACTACCCACCAACACCAGCAGCTATACATAGAGCAGAACCTGAACCAGCAGGTTGTGGCATACTTGGAGTGCACCCTGCCACCCCACATTGAAGATCCCCTGGACTACTGGGCAGCTCAGAGCTCTCTCCCTCCTTCCATTGTATGCATGGTCACATGCTGAAGGTTACTGGGAGATTGCTGTGAGTCGGACCTTGCGCTCCTGTAATTCGCCCACTGGCTCCTGGTATTGCTCATATGGCCCAGGTAGGTTTAGCGTTAGGTCCTGAGCTATTTGAGAAACCTTGGCGCGGTGCTCGGGCTCAGACATGTCCTCCAAGTAGGATATGTTGGCTAATCTCTCAATTTTACACCAGTATAAGGGTTAGTAAGACTGCATAGTGCACCTGTCTTTGTTTTTGTTATATTATTTTTACTGTTTATCACATCCACACATTTGCTATCCTGTGTAGGATGTCCATTGTGGTACTTGTGGTCGCTTGAAGGCATCCTCCATTGTATGCATTTTTGCTGGGGATTGCCATTAGCAGCCGACCACAAGTGCAGGAACTCCCCCCCCCCCCCCTGTATAGATGCACCACTGCATATGGGGTTCAGCACTTCCTGGTTTTTAATACCACGCCAATCTGTAGTTTGTATATAAATTTTTTGGGAGGTGTAGAAACTCCTAGTCTGAATGTGCCTTTATTTCCATCCACAGACAGGCAGCATTCTGGTGCACATGTGAGGCCCGGGCTATATCAGCCAGTCTTAGGTTGGGCTCAGAGCTCTCTCCCTCCTCCCATTGTATGCATGATCACATGCTGGAGTTTACTGGGAGATTGCTGTGGGTTGGACCTTGTGCTCCTGTAATTTGCCCACTGGCTCATGGTATTGCCCATACGGCCCAGGTAGGTTTGGCGTTAGGTCCCAAGCTACTTGAGAAACCTTGGTGTGGTGCTCGGGCTCAGACATGTCCTCCAAGTAGGATATGTTGGCTAATCTCTCAATTTTACACCAGTATAAGGGTTAGTAAGACTGCATAGTGCACCTGTCTTTGTTTTTGTTATATTATTTTTACTGGGCAGCAAAACTCGATTTGTGGCCACAACTGTCCGAGTTTGCCTAGGACAAGATTTCCAGCAATGTGCCATCAGAGCAGGTGTTTAGTGCAGCGGGGGCCATAGTTAACCCAAGGAGAACTCACATTAGTTCATCAAAAAGCGACCTGTTTGTTCTGGCTACCCGCTTCAACTTCTATTCTGATGCTGTCACCCACCTGATGCCACACACCTGCTGCCAGGTGCTCCTACTGCCACCCACCATCTTCAGCTGGTACTGGTATTGCCCCTCATGTTACCACTATGTCACTGGGCCCCTGTGTGGTCTCCTTATGCTGCTGCCACCTCACCACTATGTCACTGGACCAGTCTGTGGTCTCCTCATGCTTCTGCCACCTCCCAACTCTGTCACTGGGCCACTCTGTGGTGTACTCATGCTGCTGCCACCTCACCTCTATGTATCTGGCCACTCTGTGGTATCCTCTTGCTGCTGCCACTTCCCCACTCTGCACTGGACCACTCTGTAGTCTCCTCATGCTGCTTCCAGCTCACCACTATGTCACTGAGCCACTCTGTGGTCTCCTCATGCTGCTGCCTTCTCCCCACTCTGTCACTGGGGCACTCTGTGGTCTCCTCATGCTGCTTCCAGCTCACCACTCAGTCACTGGGCCATTCTGTTGTCTCCTCTTTCTGTAGAAATCTATGTGGAATCAGCTGACGACAGTATAAAAGGAGTATGCTCTTTTACTCTATAGTAAGATCTTGGGCCTCTGGATGGTTCTTTATACCTGGGGATAACATTGACCTGTAAGGCTGAGTTTCTGTCAATAATTATTAAAGGGATTTACTGGGATTTTGATACTGATAACCTATCCTCAGAATAGGTCATCGATATCTGATTGGTGGGGTCCAACACATGGAACTAGAGATGAACGAAGTTTTGAAAAATTTAATTCGGCCGATTCACAGAAGTTCACCAAGAAATTTGATTTGTTCTAAATGAATTTGTTATTAATTGCTATGAGTCAGGTATACCCAAGCCACTCTACCTAATCATATTCTTCCCACTTTCAGTATGAAGGCTTGAAAGTTAACCCTTTCCCAACAGTAATCTTACATCAGTGGATGGGCATTTAAAAATTGAGCCTGCTGGCGCGTGCAGTGGGCGCCATGGCTACCGGGTGTCTGCTGTTTTAAGGAACAGACACCCGGCACTAATGTCCGTGACCATCGGTAGTACCGGTGATGAACTTTTAAACCTTCAGATACCGTGGTCATCTGTGTCTGAAGCAGCCCCTGTCCTCCTGTGTGATGATACCAGAGATGGTAGACAGCATTTAGGCAGGAAAACCTTCCTTAAAGCAATAAAATTGAGGGATTTCCAACAGGGATGACAATAATGCCATGTGGATCCCACCATAAGACCCATAATCCTTCCCTACTATGAACTTAATGGTATTTCACGTTTAAAATTATTAGGGTTAAAACTAGATGCTGAACATGGTGGATGGATCAAACATTGCCGCTGGATTGTTGCAGCAACACTGTTCCTAGCGCGTGGGCGTTTGCCACATCTCTTCTTATGCTCAGCTCACAGGACTGTGGTGGAGACAGCATGGGATGAGGCTTTTATAGGGCTGTGACATGGGCAATGGCTACCAGCGGATTGGCTGGCTGCACTACATTATGGGTAATCTCGAATTCCCGGGTTTCTTACTTTTACTTTTTAACTCGGCTTTCTTTCTAATCAAAGTTTTGCTAAACTTTTGACCAAATTCTGCTTTGAATTCTTCTCTTTATTTAACACTACCCGGGACCTGCCGCCGATCAGCTGTTTGAGAAGGCAGCAGTGCTCCTGTGAGCACCATGGCCTTTTCCGTGCTTACCAAGCACAGTGCTGTACTTGGTAGAGCGCTCAGCCCCATTGAAGTGAATGGGGCTGAGAGCGATAACAAGCACAACCGCTATGCAATGTATAGCGCTGTGCTTGGTAAGCTGCAAGAAGGTTGCAGCATTCACAAGAGCACCAGTGCCTTCTCAAATGGCTGATTGGAGTGGGTCTGGGGGTCGGACCCCTACCAATCACATACTGATGACCTATTACATGATCTACCCTGTTAGGTGAACGCAAATTTTTATGGTCACATTACCAATGTAATGTAAAGATCAAATAGTACTATATACCCCAAAATGGTACCAATGAAAATGGCAACTCATCCTGCAAAAAACAAGCCCCCATGTAAGACGATCAGCAGTAAAGTAAATAAAATATGGTTCTTATAAAATGACAAAACAAAAACAGGATTTTTTCAAATGCTTTTATTGAATTATATTCCAAAAAATGACATACTGTATGGGGTATTGCCACATCTGTAAGCGCCTGCCCTATCAAAATATCACATAATCTACCCCATCAGGGGAACGCCATAAAAAAAGTAAAAATGAAAACATAATTTTCATAGCAAAGTGTTTTTAAATTCTATGAAACGCCTATTACCATATTTGTCGCCCTATAAGACGCAACATCCCATAAGACACCTAGGAAAATAAGCAAACTTTTTTTTTTTTACCCAAAAGGTGTGCTTTTGGTGGGTTTGAAATAATGGCGGTCTGTGCATGAAACTATTATTGGGGATTTGTGGATGATGCACTGTTATGGGGTGGGGGATTTGTGGATGGCACTGTTATGCGGGGGATCTGTGGATGGCACTGTTATGGGGGGAGCTGTGGATGGCATTATGATGGGGGGTGGTCTGTGGATGGCATTATGATGGTGGGGGGATCTGTGGATGGCAATATGATGGTGGGGGGATCTGTGGATGGCATCATGATGGGGGGATCTGTGGATGACACTGCTATATGTGTCATCCACAGATCCCCCATAACAGTCCCCTCAACAGATCATAATGCCCCCATCATAATGCCATCCACAGACCCCCCCATCATTATCCCATCCACATATTCCTAGGGAGAGGCTGTAGTACGCGGGGAGAGTGACGGGGCAGTGCAGGCACTGTACTCTGGCCCCACCGCTCAGTGTGTACTGTATTATACGTAGTGTTAATCATCATATCTAAACTGAATAATGATGCGCTCCCCCTGCTCCCCATGTGTACCGTACTTACCGGTACACACGTCACACTCCTGTAGTAAGCACTAGCAGCTAGCAGGCAGGCCTGGCGGCCGTAACTCACGGAGGTCACAAGCCTGCTCCGCCCACTTTATGAATGAAGCAGGCGGAGCAGGCACGTGACCTCAGTGAGTTACGGCCGTCAGGCCTGCCTGCTAGCCCAGAAGACTTTTCCCCCTCCTTTGGGGGGGAAAAAAGTGCATCTTATGGGGCAAAAAAAAAAACGGTAGGTCAAAGTACTCACTAAAGCCATTGAAAAATTAATTGGGGGTGTAGTTTCCAAAATGGGGTAACTTTTTGAGGGTTTCTACTGTAGGCTTAACTCAGGGTCTTTTCAAATGCTGTGTTATAAAAGTAGAGCACCGCACACCATAGTTGCCAGTGCCAGCAAGGACTTGTCAGTCGTAGCAAATTAAATGGAAAATTGCGGCACACGGCTTTTCATTTGCAGTTCAAGGCATTTTATTCATGTCACATCACACAGAATTCATGATCCAGTAATTTCTCAGAAGAGCAATTGATTATAGGTATTAGATTACGTGAAACGACAGGCCTTCTTCAGCGGTCTATTATCTATGGCATAACATAGATGCTATGAGGCACTGGATATAGTCACACAAAGAAATGAAATAAATAAAAGGGAAACAAGTGTATAATCAAATAGGTGTCACCACCAGATCTTTGAGAAGTTCTGATAGACGCTCTTCAGTACCTCCTGCATGATCTTCTTTTGTTTTGTTTTGACATCTCTCCTCCCTCTCCCAGCTGTCATCTATTAGCAGTGATTGCCTCCCTATATATCTCCTCCCCATACTGCCTCACCTTGCGGTTTATACAACTTCCTGGAGTGTGCTCATGCTGCAAACTGCAGCTGATGCTTCTAAAGATAAGTCTGTTCATTTATTTGTGTTTTCCTGTTGCCTTGATCCTAGGTGACCCTGACTCCCTCCGTATTAAGTGTAGGGAGCCGGTGGTCGTGTCCCCTCACTATTATAGGGTGTTCAGGTGTCATACAGTCGAGGCACAAGGGCATGCAATTTTCTATCATAGAGATCTTTGTATGGGCTTAGAAGACAGGGAGAGTTTCAGGGCTTAAATAGGGGTCACCCTTTTGTTCCTTAGTTTTGGATCAAGCCAGTCGGATCCTTATTTGTAACTTCTTGTTTTCTGTTACACCATCCGTGACAATAGGTCGATGGAGTAAACATATAAACAAGTACCGAACAGGCAGGAGTACATGTGGCATCCTGCACTCACAAATCAAATAATTAAAGAATATATATAGAGAGAAGGAAACGTGGTAACTTGACATGGTATGGGTAAGTCTGGTGGGAGGCAAAATCATATATAGACATAACTTGTATATAAAATATAGGATGTAGAGTTTAGGATGTATAAAGGGGCCATCCCAGTGAAGGAATGAGGTCCAGTTGGAAAAGTGTGCCTAAGTCTATAATGTGGATTGAGTGGGTGGTTAAAAAGGAATCCAGGGGTCTAATGCTGGTGACTGTTTGTAATGTAAATAGAAGGTATGAATAGCAGGGGGTTCCTCTCTTATTTGGTGTATGCATATATGTCTAGCCTTACAACAACATGTTATCAAGCCAATGACAATAGATATAACCTCTGCAACACTTCACAGGTCTTGCCACCCCTGAGAAGCTCCGCTACCCTGCATGACTTTGCCCATGCCTGCCAATTATTACCCTTGCTAACTAGGAATTTCGCAAGAGATATCACCATTACACTTGCTGTGGACTTCTGCATTGTTTTTTCCTGTTTTTCCTATTCTGCCATTCAACGTTGTACCCAATTGTACCTAACTATGTGTATGTAACTTCACAATAGACGATATCTATATGAAATATATATCTGAAATGATAGTATGCTTACCTGTTACCCTCTGCGGCCCTAGCTACTCGACAGTGGACAACTTGACATGCATGTGATATATACTATGAACTATAATTTAACTTATCCTAATCATGTATAATGTTTTCTGATACATTACATTGTGTTTTACTCCAGGCCGTGATCAAGGTCCCATACAAGGACCGAAACGTTAAACGTTGGCCAAGTCTATGCATTCCTGGATGCTAACAAATAATGAAATTATAAATGATGAAATGATGAAATAAGATAAAAATATTATGATTTTTTCATATATACGAAAAACGAGTGCCGTGGTCTCCTTTACTATATATCATTTCAAATTACCACTGAGCACCGTACAAAAAGGACTCTAGAGGAGTGCCGTCCAACCCAAGTACTTCAAGATTAAGAATTTTGTGACCGAGCACCCTCCAAATGTCTTCCACCACCTTCTCGTACGATAATGCTATCGCAGAGGAGATTGTTTCCTGGGTGAACGCATCAAGTAATTTTCTACACGTTTCACACAGTGAACTTAAATCACGTGACTGGGAACGCGAATCTAAGAAGCTACTCTCTGCTGAGTTACACTGTACAACACTGGCAGAATACCACAAACAAAAGAAAATTCCAAGGGGTCTACGAGTGCATCTTCGCCCGACTCTCTTCCCTTCAAATACCGAATATTGTGCAAAATTCGAATCCATCATCAACAAATGTTCCTTTGATATCCTTGTGCTGAGCATAGAATTTCTACAACAATCAATTAAAGAATCACAAGAAAAACTAACGGCCATCGAAACCCAATTAGTCTCCACAATTTCAGCTGACGAATGGTCCGAGCTCAAAAAAAAGACCGACAACATTCTAGAAGAACATCGGAAATTCCTAGAAAATACCAAGAGGAATAAATTTATTCGCGACTCGGAAGACTACCACTTAAAGAAGATCTACCGTTGGCAATGGCAAAGTACCTCCAAGGGCTCTGACTATTCCCTTCCTAGGATATGCATCCTCCTCTTCAGGAAGCGACAGACCAAACAATTACCGCAACCAACGTTTTTTCCACAGACGTGGATACCGACCGGGGAGAAGAAGACCCGCCACATACGCCGAGGACGAGGTTCCCACCGATCACAGTCAGACAGGCATCCAGACCCGCTCCCAGGTAGGAACATAATTGTAAATATTTCCTCACGTACATTATCCCCGGCAGAACTCAATACACTCTCAAAAGGCCTATCCTTCTGTCCCTACGGTAACCTACGTCGCTTTACACTCGAACAGGAACTCCAAAGATTCTACAGATCCATACGACTAAAAGCACACTTCTCCACACAGCCAACAACACCACCAACGGCTCCGACACCCAGTACCACTACAGAACTCTCCCTAAAGTCCCTAAACCTAAGCAATAGAAGTAAATATATGCCCCCTAAACACTATCATGCCGCAGAAACTTTTATCAGCCTCGTACAAAATGAAATCACTAAGAACATAAATGACCTAAAGACAGGAACTATACATACTCCGCAAAACCTGAAAAGCGAGGAACACATGGCCCTTAAATTTCTCCAAGACGACAAATCCATAACCATTAAACCGGCGGATAAAGGAGGAGCAATTGTGGTAATGGATACCACAGCTTACATAGCTGAGATCAGACGACAACTGACTGATGTCAGTACATACAAAAAAGTCACACTCAACCCACTCTTCCGCATTAAAAGAGAAATTGGTAACTTCCTTGATTATCATCTCCAGATAGGCACTATTGATAAGGCTACCTACACGTTCCTCATTAACAAAAATCCCGTTACCCCAGTACTTTACACACTACCCAAAATACATAAAAACATGTCCAACCCACCAGGTAGGCCCATCGTAGCCTCCACAGACTCCAAACTCTCTCCCCTGTCCATTTTTTTAGAAAAAATATTGACCCCACTAGTGAAAAAGACACATTTCTTTCTCCTAGATACATCACATTTCCTATCCATCATCCTAAACACCACCAATATCACTCCTGAGGATCTTCTGATAACACTTGATGTCAACAGTCTCTACACTTCCATCTCACATGATAAGGGCATTCAGGCCGTTGAAACACTCTTAACTACTTCTGATTACTCCACAGACACACAAAGGTTCTGTACGGACCTACTCAGATTTGTACTGGAGAATAACTACTTCATGTTTGGGGATGATTTCTATGTACAACAGCGGGGTACAGCTATGGAGGCCAACGTGGCGCCGCCATATGCCAATGCATTTATGGCTAAATTTGAGGAAGACCTAGTCTACACAAACCCCCTCTTCCTGACCCATGCCAAAATGTGGCACCGATATATCAACGACATTTTCTGCATTTGGCATGGCGATGTAAATTCATTTACTGAATTTACTGAATACATCAATAGTCAAGATCCCGATCTAACATTCACCTCCCACACAGATGTGCTATCCATCAGTTTCTTGGACACAGTAGTTCTGAAAACAGAGACAGGTACCCTCACAGCAGATCTATATACTAAACCTACTGACCGGAATACCCTATTACACTTTTCCAGCTGCCATCCAAAAAATACCAAAAAATCTTTACCACGCTCACAGTTCAAAAGAGTAACTAGGATCGTAGGAAATCCCATCTTGAAAGAACAGCGACTTACTGAAATGTCCAACAAATTCCAAGACAGAGGTTACCCCACCTCCTTACTCACTAAAGAACTTGCACTTGCCACATCCACAGCACCCATACCACCTAAGACTGTGTCCCCACCACGAGTCCCCCTAGTGGTGACTTACCATCCGTTCGTCCCAAAGATTCAGTCCATTGTTAAAAAACATTGGCCCCTCCTTCAACAGTCTTACCCTGAAGTCGTTGAATTCAAACATCCCTTCCGGATGTGCTACAAGAGACCGAACAATCTTAGAGATAAATTAATACACGCCGACATCGGCCCACTCAAAGCCACATTACAACAAACCACCCTAGCCCCGAAAAAAACAGGAACATACCCATGCCTACATTGTGCACAGTGCACTAATGTAATCAAAGGGAATCGTATAACACATCCCCGTTCGGGTAAAATTTACCACTCAAAAAATTTCTTCACATGTAGCTCCTCATTTGTAGTATATCTCATCAAATGCCCTTGCGGCCTGGCCTACGTGGGGGAAACTACGCAAAACATACGCGACCGAATTTCCAAACACAAATCCGATATCCGGTGTAACAGAACTGAACAACCCATCCCACATCACTTCTCCCTTGCAAAACATCAAATCAGTCAACTTAGATTCCAAATACTGGAACAAATACCGGCGGGAAGAAGAGGCGGGAACCGGATTGCGCGTCTGAAAGAACGCGAATCGTTTTGGATATTCGAACTTAATACCCTTTTTCCAAATGGTATGAATCGGGACTTTGATTTTTGTACATCGTGATAACTCATCCAGATTTGCATTACTAAACGTGAGGATATATAACTAAAATTGGACATCATATATCTCATAACCTTCACTCCCACTTTTTTTTCTTTCGTAGTTTATGCAAATGCTCTTTTGTTGTAATGAGATGCTTACTAACACCATATTCTCTTTTACCTCCCACAGACAAAATGACTCTTAAAGTCCATCCCAACCAGGTAGTATATGATATAATATAGTCATATAGTATTTTAAGTAGAGTTTCTACATAGTCTCCATATAGTTATACTAATATACAACAGAAGATGCAATCTGTAGCATAGAATTTAGATAGACTATGTCTGTACTATACTCACAATATAACCAATTCCAGAATGATTGTACTAATCTAGTTATTATGTCTATTAGCAAGTTATTATGTTTCTTAGCATTTATATATATCCTGGCTGGGTCGTCATCTATATCCCAGTTCTAGGCTTGCCTCTACTGAAATCCTCCCTTAGGCGAGATATTATACCACCTACCACCTACAAGCCCTTGCGATTGTACTCATCTATTCAAAACGGGCCCTTGTTTTAAGCCCTCTATGCTTCAGCAACCGTAACGCCCCTTGCATTACCCACTACCTTGCCAGCTCAGGTTTCGGCTGGCCAAGTGCGCATGCGCTCCGGCGGCGCCGCCGCAGTGACGTCACTCGCCTGAGCGCGGGGCGTCATGCGTGCGACGGAGCCGGAGGCGTGCGCATGACGCCCACCCACACCGGTGGCACACTTGAAATAATAGGCATCAGCGCAGCTCACACCAGCGCATCCTCACGCAGGCAACATGCAGCCCGGACAAAGGTAAATACCGGCCGACACCCTTACTTACTCTTTCCACCTACGGCAGCTTCAGATAAGATGTCCCCAAGGGAGGTGACCATGACCCTTACCTAGTGTTATACCGGAGGTTCCTCTCTTATTTGGTGTATGCATATATGTCTAGCCTTACAACAACATGTTATCAAGCCAATGACAATAGATATAACCTCTGCAACACTTCACAGGTCTTGCCACCCCTGAGAAGCTCCGCTACCCTGCATGACTTTGCCCATGCCTGCCAATTATTACCCTTGCTAACTAGGAATTTCGCAAGAGATATCACCATTACACTTGCTGTGGACTTCTGCATTGTTTTTTCCTGTTTTTCCTATTCTGCCATTCAACGTTGTACCCAATTGTACCTAACTATGTGTATGTAACTTCACAATAGACGATATCTATATGAAATATATATCTGAAATGATAGTATGCTTACCTGTTACCCTCTGCGGCCCTAGCTACTCGACAGTGGACAACTTGACATGCATGTGATATATACTATGAACTATAATTTAACTTATCCTAATCATGTATAATGTTTTCTGATACATTACATTGTGTTTTACTCCAGGCCGTGATCAAGGTCCCATACAAGGACCGAAACGTTAAACGTTGGCCAAGTCTATGCATTCCTGGATGCTAACAAATAATGAAATTATAAATGATGAAATTATGAAATAAGATAAAAATATTATGAAATGAAAATATATATTTTTTTTTCATATATACGAAAAACGAGTGCCGTGGTCTCCTTTACTGAATAGCAGGGGATCCTGAGTCTCATGCTAGCAGCCGTTTAGTGCGTCTTCAATGTGGCTCCAGCGCTGGATCACAGGATTTGTGTCCGAAGGCTCACCTTATTTAAAATATATGTGCTTCGTGGATTGGCGATCACATGGTCTGGACATCATGTGACGCAGGGGCCACAAGCGTGCTTTCCACCTGTGCGTCTCACAGCTCCGGATCCAGCGATCGGCATCTCCAGGCTCCATCAAGCGAGAATGGATGCTATGTACCTAAAAGCAGACTCTAGTGGGTGACTCTATATAGGAGTGAAGTGTATTAAAATATATATATACTGGCGGAAACAGAGGCAATAAGAGTAGTACGGTTATATTATTAAAGTATTGGGTATATACTTTATATACAAGACCCAAATCTGGGCAATTGTCAATTGTACACATAGTGTACCATATTAGAGTGCATGACTCGTTAGGTACATATAGGATAATCAAAGCCAGTACTAGGATTACCCTGGAAGGATTGGGAGGAAAGGGAAAAAGGCAAAAAAGGCAAAAAAGGGGGGACAAAAGGGAGGGAAAAGGGGCAAAGGAAGGGGGTTAAAAAAGGGGGGGTTGGGGGGAAGGGGGGGGAGTTTTTTCTCACTCTCACTAGATGTGATAAGCGTATCAGCGGGCCTGGAAGAGAGATGAAGAACGAGTTAGTATCCAAATATCACAAATACACTTTATGCATTTATAAAGAAGTCACATTCACGATTAAGGCCATTCGTTGACAAAGTCCCAAGTTTATAGGTCCAGTGCGCTTCCCTTTGCTTCAGAAGTAAAGTCCGATTACCGCCATATCTGGGTGGATCAGTATGTTCCAATATTTGGAATCGCAATTGCGAAATCTGGTGTTTCTTTTTAATAAAGTGGTGTGGAATGGGTAACATCAAGTGTCAGAGTCTAATTGTGGATTTATGCTTACTTATGCAGTCACGGACATGTTGTGTGGTCTGACCCACATATGCGAGACTACATGGAAATTTCAGCAGGTACACCACACAACTGGAATCGCACGTAAAGAATCCTTTGATAGGGTATAGTCGTTCGATTCGCGGGTGAGTGACATATTCACCCCTAATCACACTTGAGCATTGTGCGCAATGGAGGCAGGGAAATGTTCCCTGTCTTTGGCTTTTAAGGAACATTTGTTTTGGCAATCTGGTGAAACTCTCTAAATCTGCTTTGACAAATTTATCCCTAATGTTCTGGGGCCTCTTGTAGAATGTAAGTGGTGGCTGACAGAACGCTTCTATGTTGGGGTATGGTTTTGTGAGTATTGGCTAATTTTTTGTCAGTGACTAATGGATCTTGGGTGTGAGGGGATGATAAGTGGTGACTAGAGTTGAGCGGACACCTGGATGTTCGGGTTCGAGAAGTTCGTCCGAACTTCCCGGAAATGTTCGGGTTCGGGATCCGAACCCGATCCGAACTTCGTCCCGAACCCCATTGAAGTCAATGGGGACCCGAACTTTTCGGCACTAAAAAGGCTGTAAAACAGCCCAGGAAAGAGCTAGCAGGCTGCAAAAGGCAGCAACATGTAGGTAAATCCCCTGCAAACAAATGTGGATAGGGAAATGAATAAAAATAAAAATAAAATAAATATAAATTAACCAATATCAATTGGAGAGAGGTCCCATAGCAGAGAATCAGGCTTCACGTCAGCCACCACTGCAACAGTCCATTGTCATATATTTAGGCCCAGGCAGAGAAGAGAGGTCCCGTAACAGAGAATCTGGCTTCATGTCAGCAGAGAATCAGTCTGCATGTCATAGCAGAGAATCAGGCTTCACGTCGCCTAACATTGGAACAGTCCATTGGCATATATTTAGGCCCAGGCACCCAGGCAGAAGAGAGAGGTCCCGTAACAGAGAATCTGGCTTCATGCCAGCAGAGAATCAGTCTGCATTTCATAGCAGAGAATCAGGCTTCACGTCAGCCACCACTGCAACAGTCCATTGTCATATATTTAGGCCCAGCACCCAGGCAGAGGAGAGAGGTCCCGTAACAGAGAATCTGGCTTCATGTCAGCAGAGAATCAGTCTGCATGTCATAGCAGAGAATCAGGCTTCACATCAGCCACCACTGCAACAGTCCATTGTCATATATTTAGGCCCAGCACCCAGGCAGAGGAGAGAGGTCCCGTAACAGAGAATCTGGCTTCATGTCAGCAGAGAATCAGTCTGCATGTCATAGCAGAGAATCAGGCTTCACGTCAGCCACCACTGCAACAGTCCATTGTCATATATTTAGGCCCAGCACCCAGGCAGAGGAGAGAGGTCCCGTAACAGAGAATCTGGCTTCATGTCAGCAGAGAATCAGTCTGCATGTCATAGCAGAGAATCAGGCTTCACGTCAGCCACCACTGTAACACTCCATTGTCATATATTTAGGCCCAGCACCCAGGCAGAGGAGAGAGGTCCCGTAACAGAGATTCTGGCTTCATGTCAGCAGAGAATCAGTCTGCATGTCATAGCAGAGAATCAGGCTTCACGTCACCCAACATTGGAACAGCCCATTGTCATATATTTAGGCCCAGCACCCAGGCAGAGGAGAGAGGTCCCGTAACAGAGAATCTGGCTTCATGTCAGCAGAGAATCAGTCTGCATGTCATAGCAGAGAATCAGGCTTCACGTCGCCAAACATTGGAACAGTCCATTGTCATATATTTAGGCCCAGCACCCAGGCAGAGGAGAGAGGTCCCGTAACAGAGAATCTGTCTTCATGTCAGCAGAGAATTAGTCTACATGTCATAGCAGAGAATCAGGCTTCACGTCACCCAACATTGGAACAGTCCATTGGCATATATTTAGGCCCCGGCACCCAGACAGAGGAGAGGTTCATTCAACTTTGGGTAGCCTCGCAATATAATGGTAAAATGAAAATAAAAATAGGATTGAATGAGGAAGTGCCCTGGAGTACAATTATATATGGTTAAGGGGAGGTAGTTAATGTCTAATCTGCACAAGGGATGGACAGGTGCTGTGGGATCCATGCCTGGTTCATTTTTATGAACGTCAGCTTGTCCACATTGGCTGTAGACAGGCGGCTGCGTTTGTCTGTAATGACGCCCCCTGCCGTGCTGAATACACGTTCAGACAAAACGCTGGCCGCCGGGCAGGCCAGCACCTCCAAGGCATAAAAGGCTAGCTCTGGCCACGTGGACAATTTAGAGACCCAGAAGTTGAATGGGGCCGAACCATCAGTCAGTACGTGGAGGAGTGTGCACACGTACTGTTCCACCATGTTAGTGAAATGTTGCCTCCTGCTAACATGTTGCGTATCAGGTGGTGGTGCAGTTAGCTGTGGCGTGTTGACAAAACTTTTCCACATCTCTGCCATGCTAACCCTGCCCTCAGAGGAGCTGGCCGTGACACAGCTGCCTTGGCGACCTCTTGCTCCTCCTCTGCCTTGGCCTTGGGCTTCACTTGTTCCCCTGTGACATTTGGGAATGCTCTCAGTAGCGCGTCTACCAACGTGCGCTTGTACTCGCGCATATTCCTATCACGCTCCAGTGCAGGAAGTAAGGTGGGCACATTGTCTTTGTAGCATGGATCCAGCAGGGTGGCAACCCAGTAGTCCGCACATGTTAAAATGTGGGCAACTCTGCTGTCTTTGCGCAGGCACTGCAGCATGTAGTCGTTCATGTGTGCCAGGCTGCCCAGAGGTAAGGACAAGCTGTCCTCTGTGGGAGGCGTATCACCATCGTCCTGCCTTTCCCCCCTAGCCACGCACCAGTGATGGGCCCGAGCTGCGTTGGGTGCCACCCCGCTGTGACCATGCTTCATCCTCATCCTCCTCCACCTCCTCCTCATCCTCGTCCTCCAGTAGTGGGCCCTGGCTGGCCACATTTGTACCTGGCCTCTGCTGTTGCAAAAAACCTCCCTCTGAGTCACTTCTAAGAGACTGGCCTGAAAGTGCTAAAAATGACCCCTCTTCCTCCTCCTCCTCCTCCTCCTGGGCCACCTCCTCTTCCATCATCGCCCTAAGTGTTTTCTCAAGGAGACATAGAAGTGGTATTGTAACGCTGATAACGACGTCATCGCCACTGGCCATGTTGGTGGAGTACTCGAAACAGCGCAACAGGGCACACAGGTCTCTCATGGAGGCCCAGTCATTAGTGGTGAAGTGGTGCTGTTCCGTAGTGCGACTGACCCGTGCGTGCTGCAGCTGAAACTCCACTATGGCCTGCTGCTGCTCGCACAGTCTGTCCAGCATGTGCAAGGTGGAGTTCCACCTGGTGGGCACGTCGCATATGAGGCGGTGAGCGGGAAGGCCGAAGTTACGCTGTAGCGCAGACAGGCGAGCAGCGGCAGGATGTGAACGCTGGAAGCGCGAACAGACGGCCCGCACTTTATGCAGCAGCTCTGAAATGGGCTTGGTTTTCAGGCGCCATCTGTGCACTTTCTGCAGAAGACTGGGTGGGAGATAATGTGAACGTGCTGGATCCACTGTCGGACACCCAATTGACTAATGCCTGTACCTGCTCAGGCCTTACCATCCTTAGAACGGCATTGGGCCCCACCAAATATCGCTGTAAATTATGGCGGCTACTGGGACCTGAGGTAGTTGGTACACTAGGACGTGTGGCTGTGGCAGAACGGCCACGTCCTCTCCCAGCAACAGAGGGTCCACTAACACCACCACGACCATGTCCGCGTCCGCGTCCCTTACTAGATGTTTTCCTCATTGTTACCGTTCACCACAATAGGAAAAATATTATTTGGCCCAATGTATTGAATTCAAATTCAGGCCTTTTTTTACAGACACCTAACACTATCTGGCTATCTATTTAGGTACCGTATTACACTAATACAGGCACAGCAGTAACGACAGATTTAGCTGGATATAAATTTGAGGCCTAGTATTTAGGCGCTGGGTGACAGGTATAGGTTTACTGACAGAATTAGACTTGGAAATGCACAGTAGCGTGTGTGTGAAGTTATTCAGAATGACCCTATGTGCACCTTGAATCTTATATACCCTTTTAAGGATAGATTTAAAATAGCTCTGATACAGCAGAAACCACAAAATTAGGAAATTGCTAAATTGGGAATTGTATTTCAACCCAGAACAAAAAATGTGCTTTGACGGACACTAAATAACTTGACCAGCCTCAGCAGTAACGACAGATTTAGCTGGATATAAATTTGAGACCTAGTATTTAGGCGCTGGGTGACAGGTATAGGTTTACTGACAGAATAGACTTGGAAATGCACAGTAGCGTGTGTGTGAAGTTATTCAGAATGACCCTATGTGCACCTTGAATCTGATATACCCTTTTAGGGATAGATTTAAAATAGCTCTGATACAGCAGAAACCACTAATTTATAAAATTGCTAAATTGGGAATTGTATTTCAACCCAGAACAAAAACTGTGCTTTGACGGACACTAAATAACTTGACCAGCCAGAGCAGTACAGCAGTAACGACAGATTTAGCTGGATATAAATTTGAGGCCTAGTATTTAGGCGCTGGGTGACAGGTATAGGTTTACTGACAGAATTAGACTTGGAAATGCACAGTAGCGTGTGTGTGAAGTTATTCAGAATGACCCTATGTGCACCTTGAATCTGATATACCCTTTTAGGGATAGATTTAAAATAGCTCTGATACAGCAGAAACCACTAAATTATAAAATTGCTAAATTGGGAATTGTATTTCAACCCAGAACAAAAACTGTGCTTTGACGGACACTAAATAACTTGACCAGCCACAACAGTACAGCAGTAACCACAGATTTAGCTGGATATAAATTTGAGGCCTAGTATTTAGGCGCTGGGTGACAGGTATAGGTTTACTGACAGAATTAGACTTGGAAATGCAAAGTAGCGTGTGTGAAGTTATTCAGAATGACCCTATGTGCACCTTGAATCTTATATACCCTTTTAGGGATAGATTTAAAATAGCTCTGATACAGTAGAAACCACTAAATTAGGAAATTGCTAAATTGGGTATTGTATTTCAACCCAGAACAAAAAATGTGCTTTGACGGACACTAAATAACTTGACCAGCCACAACAGTACAGCAGTAACGACAGATTTAGCTGGATATAAATTTGAGGCCTAGTATTTAGGCGCTGGGTGACAGGTATAGGTTTACTGACAGAATTAGAATTGGAAATGCACAGTAGCGTGTGTGTGAAGTTATTCAGAATGACCCTATGTGCACCTTGAATCTTATATACCCTTTTAGGGATAGATTTAAAATAGCTGTGATACAGCAGAAACCACTAAATTAGGAAATTGCTAAATTGGGAATTGTATTTCAACCCAGAACAAAAAATGTGCCTTGACGGACACTAAATAACTTGACCAGCCACAGCAGTACAGCAGTAATGACAGATTTAGCTGGATATAAATTTGAGGCCTATTATTTAGGCGCTGGGTGACAGGTATAGGTTTACTGACAGAATTAGACTGGGATATGGCCAAAAAATAACCAGACTATTGATGGTAAAATGCACTTGGTGTGACAGCTCGACCCTGATGTAGGATTTAGCCAAAAAACAACCACACCATTGAGGGTTAAATGCACTTAGTGACAGGCTCAGCTTGCCCCTGATGTAGTATATGGCCAAAAAATAACCACACTATTGCTGGTTAAATGCACTTGGTGTGACAGCTTGACCCTGATGTAGGATTTAGCCAAAAAAACAACCACACCATTGAGGGTTAAATGCACTTGATGACAGGCTCAGCTGGCCCCTGATGCAGTATATGGCCAAAAAATAACCACACTATTGCTGGTTAAATGCACTTGGTGTGACAGCTTGACCCTGATGTAGGATTTAGCCAAAAAACAACCACACCATTGAGGGTTAAATGCACTTGGTGGAAGCTTGTGCTGGCACACCACAAGACACATAATGGCCGCCGATCACCCCAGAAAAAAGTGACTGAAAAACGCTCTGGGCAGCCTAAAAACAGTGAGCAATTCAATAGCAGCAGTTCAATCATCCACAGCTGCAGATCGATCTCTGAATGAAGTCTTTTGGAGAAGTTAATCACTGCCTAATCTCGCCCTAACGTCTCAGCTGCAACCTCTCCCTATGCTGATCAGAGCAGAGTGACGGGCGGCGCTATGTGACTCCAGCTTAAATTGAGGCTGGGTCACATGGTGCTCTGGCCAATCACAGCCATGCCAATAGTAGGCATGGCTGTGACGGCCTCTTGGGGCAAGTAGTATGACGCTTGTTTATTGGCCTTTCAAAAATGTCCGGGTTCGGGTCCGTGTCACGGACACCCCAAAATTCGGTACGAACCCGAACTATACAGTTCGGGTTCGCTCATCCCTAGTGGTGACACATGCCATTCGTTTGGAATCAGTCGTCTGTGGTGGACTTGCTTCCCTTAGGTTATTTCTTGTTGAGTCAAGGAGAGATTGTAGGTCCTTCCTGGTTTGGAATTTTTGTGTCATCTCATCTAGTCTCTCTACTTTTGTGTCGTTATCAGATACAATGCGTTCCACCAGCATGTACTGAGATTTGGGAAGGGAATTTTTGGTGGCTCTGGGGTGACAGCTATTGAATTGGAGAAGACTGTTGCGGTCAGTAGGTTTGCTATAGAGGTCCAGTGTAATGTTACCTATATGGTCTAGTTTGACCACTGTGTCCAGAAAACTGATTAAATTTTGGTTCATATGCATGGTGAAGCCTACTTCAGGATATACCTGGTTGAGGTCCTGGACAAACTCGTCTATGGTAGATATTGGTCCCCTCCATATGCAAAAGATTACATCTATAAAGCAAAGTCAAATGACAGAAAACTGCTGGAGTAAGGGATGTGTATATACATGATCCTCTTCAAATGCCATCATGTAGGCATTTGCATATGGAGGGGCAACGTTCAACCCCATTGCTAAGCCCCTTCTTTGGCCGTAGAATGTGTCCCCAAACATGAAGAAATTCTTAGTCAGTATGATTTTTTACAATTCTCTGCAAAATTCCCGTTGTTGGTCCTGTAATCCAGACTGTGTGTGTAACAGTCTGGTTGTTGCTTGTATCCCTTTGTCGTGTTCGATGGATGTATATAAGCTGTTGACATCCTATGTGGTATGCTATCAAGACTCTGTAGTTTAGAAAGGAAATCAGATGTGTCAAGAAGAAAGGATCTAGATGTCTTAACAAGCGAAGTGAGAATTTTTTCCATGTAGACTGCAAGTAGAGAGAATAGAATCAGTGGAAGCCACTATATGGCGTCCTGGAGGGTTATTGAGATCTTTGTGAATCTTAGCGAGTGTACAGAAGACTGGAATGATGGGGTCCTGTTTTGTGAGGAATGCAGCTGTTCTGGGGTCAATTATGCCAAGATTAGTGATGTCCCGAACTATTTGCCGGCGAATAGTTCCCGGCGAACATAGCTTGTTCGCGTTCGCCGCTGCGGGCGAACATATGCGATGTTCGGTCTGCCCCCTATACATCATCATTGAGTAAACTTTGACCCTGTACCTCACAGTCAGCAGACACATTCCAGCCAATCAGCAGCAGACCCTCCCTCCCAGACCCTCCCACCTCCTGGACAGCATCCATTTTAGATTCATTTGGAAACTGCAATCACAGTGAGAGGAGGGAGAGTGTAGCTGCTGCTGATTCAATAGGGAAAGCGTTAGCTAGGGCATTGTTCTGTGTCCACAGACTCATCTGCTGTAAGGACAGCGTCCTGACAGCACCCCGAAAAGCCATTTTCAGGGCTGGTACATCAGTGTGCTTTTTTATTTTTATTTTATTTTTTTATATATATATTGCAGTTGCCTGGCTGCCCGTGTGTGAGAGGCTGCAGGCTCAGTCATAGACAGCACTGTGTGCACAGTGCACACCATTCATACAGGGTGTGACAGAAAATACCTCGCAGATAAAAATAAATTATATTTAATATTTTTCTGTGACATAATCACACTTGCAAGCCCGTGTGTGTCAGGTCCACACATACTGTATACTGCTAGTGGCTAGGCCTGCACTTATACCGTTACAGGGTGTCATTCACTCAAATACCTTGCAAAAAAAAAAATCTATTTAACATTTTTCTGTGATCTAATCACATTTGCAAGCCCGTGTACGTCAGGCCCACACATACTATATTGTGCCCACTGGCTAGTGGCTAGGCCTGCACTCATACCGTTACAGGGTGTCATTTACCCAAATAACTTGCAGAAAAAAAAAATCGATTGAAAATAGACAGGGGATAGGATAGAGGACGTAACAGGGATTAAACTGATAGGAATAGTACTAGTTAAGACACCACTCATATAGGGTGTCACAGCACATTGCTCCGTGCACGCGCAGTGCCCTAACTTGGGAGTAAGAGGACCGACCAAGCTGCTTTTTCCATCTCCCGGTTCCTAAAATCAATTCAGTTTGGTGTATCAGAGTTTGGTCTGTCACTGTGAAGGCAGTCGAAGGTGCCCAGCCTAAATTTTTTTTCACAAAAGGCAATCCCACCCTGATATGGGACGTAACAGGGATTAAACTGATGAGAATAGTACTACAGAAAATAGCACTCATATCGAGTGTGACAGTAAATTGCACAGCGCAGACGCAGTGACCGTGGCATGGATTCAAACAAAGGGGAGGGAGCCAGCGTTTTTTTAACCATCTCCCCGTTCGAAAAATCAATTTAATAAATGAACCCCAGATTGGGGATGTCACGTAACAGGGATTAAACTGATGAGAATAGTACTACAGAAAATAGCACTCATATCGGGTGTCACAGTAAACGGCACAGACGCAGTGACCGTGGCGTGGATTCAAACAAAGGGGAGGGAGCCAGCAATTTTTTAACCATCTCCCCGTTCGAAAAATCAATTTAATAAATGGACCCCAGATTGGGGACGTAACAGGGATTAAACCGATAAGAAGGGAGAACTACAGGAAATACCACTCATATTGGGTGGGATAGTAAATTGCACGGCGCAGACGCAGTGACCTCGGCGTGGATTCAAACAAAGGGGAGGGAGCCAGCAATTTTTTAACCATCTCCCCGTTCGAAAAATCTATTTAATAAATGGACCCCAGATTGGGGACGTAACAGGGATTATTAAACTGATGAGAAGAGAGAACTATAGAAAATAGCACTCATATCGGGTGGGACAGTAAATTACACGGCACAGACGCAGTGACCATGGATTCAAACAAAGGGGAGGGAGCCAGATTTTTTTTTAACCATCTCCCCATTCGAAAAATCAATTCAATTCACCTTTCCGGGACCCTTGGTGTTGTACGTGGCTGGGTGGGAATTTTGCGGTTGGGCAAATGGACTGTTTGCGGTTGTTTGCGGTGCATCAAAAGGGGAGTTTGGTCTGTCAATGTCTGTGAAGCGGGCGTAACCCTTACACTACCTGATCGATACAACATCATACCTGATCGTATACACACACTGGATGTTTTAAACCATGTTGTTCAAAAAAAATTGGGATTGTTAGGTGATTTATGCCCTTTATGGATTAAAATCCAACTCTGTGTCAACTATGTAATTTTCCATGGGAGTTTTGCCATGGATTCCCCTCCGGCATGCCACAGTCCAGGTGTTAGTCCCCTTGAAACAACTTTTCCATCACTATTGTGGCCAGAAAGAGTTCCTGTGGGTTTTAAAATTCGCCTGCCTATAGAAGTCAATGGCAGTTCGCCCGGTTCGCACGTTCGCAAACATTTGTAGAAATTTGTGTATGACGTTCGCGAACGGAAAATTTTATGTTCGCGACATCTCTAGCCAAGATTGGTTTATGTCTTAAGAGTATTGGATATCAATCCCTGGATATGTCTAGTCGGGTCATGGCTGAGGATTTCATATGTCGTGTTGTCACTCAGTTGTCACTTAATCTCCTTGAGATATTCTATTCTATCCATTACAACCAGGGCACCACCTTTTTTCGGCTGGTTTGATGACTATATCCCTGTGTGTCTGTAGGAAATTTAGGGCCATTCTTTCTTCTGCTTCTAAATTATTGGTATGTTTGAACTGGCCTAAGGCATTTGCACTTAGGATTTCTTGTACCATGTTCTGGGTAAAGGAGATAAAGGTTTCCACTGGATGTTTGTTCCGGGGAGGCATGAATGAGCTTTTATTCCTAAGGCCTAATGTCGTTATAGATAGAGCGTTTGAAGGTTCCGGAATGGATGTAGGTTTTGGATCTGTTTCACTAAAGTGAACCTTCAACCTTAGGGTACGGTAAAATCTTTGGAGTTCTTGCCCCAATGTGAATGTGTTAAGTTTTGGTGTGGGGCAAAATGATATTCCCTTTTGTAATAAATTAGTCTACTCTTATTGCCTCTGTTTCCGCCAGTATATATATATAATTTTAATATACTTTACTCCTATATAGAGTCACTCACTAGAGTCGGATTTTAGGTATATAGCATCCATTCCCGGTTGAGGGAGTCTGGAGATGCCGATCACTGGAACTGGAGCCGTGAGACACACAGGTGGAACGCACGCTTGCGGCGCCTGTGTCACATAATGTCCGGACCGTGTGGTCGCCACTCTGGGGAGCCCATACATTTTAAATAAGGCGAGCATTCAGACACAGATCCTGTGATCCAGCGCCGGAGCCACATTGAAGCCGCACTAAGGTAATTACAGAACAAACGGCTGCTAGCATGAGACCCCGGGACCCCCTGCATATTCATACCTACTATTTACGTTACAAACGGCCACCAGCATTAGACCCCTGGATTCCTTTTTAAACACCCACTCAATCCACATTATAGACTTAGCCAAACTTTTCCAACTGGACCTCATTCCTTCACTGGGATGGCCCCTTTATACATCCTATACTCTACATCCTATATTTTATATGCAAGTAATGTCTATGTATGATTTTGCCTCCCACCAGACTTACCCATACCATGTCAAGTTACCACATTTCCTTCTCTTTATATACAGTACAGACCAAAAGTTTGGACACACCTTCTCATTCAAAGAGTTTTCTTTATTTTCATGACTATGAAAATTGTAGATTCACACTGAAGGCATCAAAAGTATGAATTAACACATGTGGAATTTTCTAGGTTCTTCAAAGTAGCCACCTTTTGCTTTGATTACTGCTTTGCACACTCTTGGCCTTCTCTTGATGAGCTTCAAGAGGTAGTCACCTGAAATGGTTTTCACTTCACAGGTGTGCCCTGTCAGGTTTAATAAGTGGGGTTTCTTGCCTTATAAATGGGGTTGGGACCATCAGTTGCGTTGTGGAGAAGTCAGGTGGATACACAGCTGATAGTCCTACTGAATAGACTGTTAGAATTTGTATTATGGCAAGAAAAAGCAGCTAAGTAAAGAAAAACGAGTAGCCATCATTACTTTAAGAAATGAAGGTCAGTCAGTCTGAAAAATTGGGAAAACTTTTAAAGTGTCCCCAAGTGCAGTCACAAAAACCATCAAGCGCTACAAAGAAACTGTCTCACATGCGGACCGCCCCAGGAAAGGAAGACCAAGAGTCACCTCTGCTGCGGAGGATAAGTTCATCCGAGTCACCAGCCTCAGAAATCGCAGGTTAACAGCAGCTCAGATTAAAGACCAGGTCAAAGCCACACAGAGTTCTAGCAGCAGACACATCTCTAGAACAACTGCTAAGAGGAGACTGTGTGAATCAGGCCTTCATGGTAGAATATCTGCTAGGAAACCACTGCTAAGGACAGGCAACAAGCAGAAGAGACTTGTTTGGGCTAAAGAACACAAGGAATGGACATTAGACCAGTGGAAATCTGTGCTTTGGTCTGATGAGTCCAAATTTGAGATCTTTGGTTTCAACCACCTTGTCTTTGTGCGACGCAGAAAAGGTAAACGGATGGACTCTACATGCCTGGTTCCCACCGTGAAGCATGGAGGAGGAGGTGTGATGGTGTGGGGGTGCTTTGCTGGTGACACTGTTGGGGATTTATTCAAAATTGAAGGCATACTGAACCAGCATGGCTACCACAGCATCTTGCAGCGGCATGCTATTCCATCCGGTTTGCGTTTAGTTGGACCATCATTTATTTTTCAACAGGACAATGACCCCCAAACACACCTCCAGGCTGTGTAAGGGCTATTTGGTTTGGGGTGAGCTGGACCAGCAGAGTGAAGGCAAAAGGGCCAACAAGTGCTAAGCAGACGGTGTGTCCAAACCTTTGGTCTGTACTGTATATTCAGTTTTTGTGTGAGGTACACCTGCACTGCATTCGTGACAGGGAAATTAATATAGTTAATCCGTCTGTTTGATTGCTGTGTGACAGATACCCATTTTTTGTATGAGGTACACCTGCACTGCATCCATGACAGGGAAATTGATATAGTTAATCCATCTGATAGTTCGGTGGGTGACATATACCCATTTTTTTTGTGAGGTACACCTGCACTGCATCTGTGACAGAGAAATTAATATAGTTAATCCTTCTGTTAGATCGGTGGGTGACATATACCCATTTTTGGCGTGAGCTACACCTGCACTTCTGAATAAACAAGTATACCGGCTGCACCCAGCCATTGCTATAGTCCAGCGCACTTTTTCATTGCATTCTATTTTCCATTTCTCAATGTTTTGGGGCCTTCCCAATTTTACAAAAATAAATGAATAGTGATGGGCGAACATCGGCTGGGACGATTAGCAAAAATAATCACGTGAACGAGATCAAATGTTCGCAAACCGCAAGTTCGCTGTTGACTCCAATAACTTTAATTGCAGGCGAACCTGAAAAACCTTCAGCTCATATTTGCAGCCACCAAATACTTTGTAGAAAAGTGCACAAATAGTCCTACAACATGGACAGTGACATACTAGAGGGGGAACAATGACAACAATTCTTTAAAAAAAAATATGTATCTTAATCAGGGGACATTTTTATGCCTCTTAAAGGGAAATTCTCTGAAATGTGCCCTGTCGCAGCCTAGACATTTTTTATTTTAGGCCACGGGAGTACTGGACTTAAAAATTAGGCATTCACCTGACATAAAAGAAATTCTGAATATGTGGCTCAATGGATACAAATTTTACTGTAGGCCTCTGGACAACATGCCCCAAACATTAGGCATTCACCGGACAGAAAATATCAAGTGACTATGTGGCCGGAGGTATATTACATGGTCAATGGATATCAATTTTACTGCAGGCCAGTGTACTAGAGGCCCCAAAAATGATGCATTAAGCATGCAGAAAAGAACAAGTAAGTATATGGCAGGAGGTAGATTACACGGTCATTAGATATCAATTTTACAGCAGGCCAGTGGACTATAGGCCCCCAAAAATTATGCATTCAGCGTACAGAAAAGAACAAGTAAGTATGTGGCTAGAGGTAGATTACACGGTCATTTGATATCAATTTTTACAGAAGGCCAGTGTATTACAGGCCCCAAAAATTATGCATTCACCGTACAAAAAAGATCAAGTGATTATGTGGCTGGAGGTCTATTAGACGGTCAATGGATATCAAGTTTACTGAAGGCCAGTACAAATACAGGTCAAATACTATGTTTAAAAGAACTAAAAATATAAAATTGGATTAAAAACATGGCTAACGAAATCCCCCCTCTTGAAAAAAAACCCTAATGATAATAGTTGAAACACAAGGTCGTCACAGGTGTTGAATTCCTCCGAGGCCCAAAATATTAGGCATTCAGCAGACAGAAAAGGCCTTTTATGCTGCTGTATTTACATAAGACAGGGACCATTATTTGTTCTGGGTGGTGGCGGATATTTATGGGCTTTCATAAGGAAATTCAATTAAATGTGGTCGTCACATGTGTTGAATTCCTCCGATATCCATGCTTTTTTCATATTTAGAAATGTGAGGTAGTCCACAATGTCGTGAGCTAGGCAAGTGCGCTTATCAGTCACAATCCCCCCTGCTGCGCTGAACGTACTTTTGGACAGGACACTGGACAAGGGGCAAGCCAAGAGTTCCATGGCAAATTGTGCCAGCTCTGGCCGCAGGTCAAGCCTGCACACCCAGTAGTCCAGGGGTTACTCGCTTCTCAGAGCGTCCACATCAGCCGTTAACCCGATGTAGTTGGACACCTGTCGGTCTAGGCGTTCTCTGAGGCTGGATCCGGGGGGCGGCTGTTGATGGCTTGGCTGCAAAAATGATCTCATATCCGAAGTGACCAACACATCTTCAAACCGCTCTCTTCCTACATGCGCTGTTGGTTTGGTACCCCCAACTGTTTCTCTGTGAGTGGAAATTCCTCTGCCAGCGCCCACAAAAGCAGAATGCAGCATTTCTCAAAGCAAGGCCTGGAAGTGCTGCATTCTGACAGACCTCTGTGATGCTGGTAACATGTCCTCCATTTTGTTTTTGTACTGGGGTCTAAGTACATTGCCACCCAGTACTGGTCCTTGCCCTTTGCGCTTTTTATACAGGGGTCCCTCTTCAAACACTGGAGCATGAAGACTCCCATTTGGACTAAACTGGAAGTGGTGGAGTGGTCTGGCTCCTGCTCATCGTCCAGGATAATGACGATCTCGGTCTCCTTCCCCAGCCACGGACAACACAAGGGATCCCAGAAAGGTTTAAAGCATGCTCTTCTTGCTCCTCCTCCGTCCTGGCACCATCCTCCTCTGACTCCTCTTCAGACTCCTGTTGACTTGTCTCAGATGGAGTAGTCCCCCCTGGAAATTCATCCAGCATTGCGACTTGACAGCTTGATCAATGACACAACGCAATGCACTCTCCAGAAAAACGGCGTAAGGTACGATGTCACTGATGGCGCCCTGGCTGCTACTGACCAGTTTGGTGATCTCATAAAATGGCCGCAGAAGTCTGCATGCATTGAGCATGAACAGCCACTGGCGCGGTGGAAAAAAAAAAAAGCACCCCAGAACCTGTCCTGCCGCAGAGTTCGTACAGGTAGTCGTTAACTGCACGTTTCTGCTGGAGCAGCCTATCAATCTTATACAAGGTGGAGTTCCAGTGCATCGAGCAGTCACAAATCAGACGTCTGATGGGCAGGTGGTGTCGCCGCTGAACATCAGCACGGAGAGCCATGGCCGTGTAAGATCTTCTAAAATGACCAGAGATTTTCCTGGCCTGCCGCAAGATGTTCTGGACCCCGGGGTATTTGGCAACAAATCGCTACACGACTAAGTTCAGGACGTGTGCCGTGTTTACCCTGTTTCAGCGCTCAGCAGATTGGCAGAGTTGTCGCACACCACTTTACAAACTGTCAAATTGCCACTGATCGGCCTATGACCACAAAACTGAAAGGAGTGCAGGACCAGTGTGGCTCTTGGCTTCTAGGCACAACATCCGCAGCACAGCATGGCAACGTCTCACCTGGCACGTCAAAGAGGTTCTGGGGAGCTTGGGGGGCGCAGCGGAAGAGGCGGTAGCAGTGGAAAAGGAGACGTCAGCCGAGGAGGAGACAGAGGATGGAGTAGGAGGAGGACAAGAAGAGGCAGGCCTGCATGCAATCCGTGGCGGTAACACAAAATCCACACGGGTGCCAAGGGTTGCATACTTGACGGCTGTAAGAAAGTTCACACAGTGGGCAGTAAAAGTTATGTACCTTCCCTGCCCGTGTTTGCTAGACCACGTGTTTGTGGTCAGATGTATCTTGGCACGACACTGTGTGCCAGAGATACATTAACTTGCAGTTGAACGTGGCCATATAGCCATATAGCTCCAGGATGCCCTTCTGGAAGAAATATTTCCTTCAGGGGACCTTCCATTGTGGTGTGCCAATGGCCAAAAATTTTCTAAAGGCCTCTGAGCCCACCAGTTTATATGGCAGTAGTTGGTGAACTAGTAGTTCCGACAAGCCAGTCGTCAGCAGTTGGGCAAGAGGGTTATCCGGCGTCATCATTTTTTTTCGCTCAAAGGAAGCCTGCCTTTTTCCAGATGAATGTGACGATGGCACAGTGGAAGGTGGAATGGAGGACAACTGGGATGAGAGAGGAGGAGAAGAGGCAGGACAGGGAGCGCCAGGAGTGAGGCTTTGTGGGTTCTGACGGTGTTGCTCCCACTGTGCTTGGTGATGGGAGGCCAGGTGCCTTCTTAAGGCGGTCATCCCTAGGTAAGTGTTGGAATTACCGTGACTTATGAGTTGACTAGCACAGGCTGCAGATGGCAACACTATTGTCAGCAGCAGACACGTTAAAAAAAGCCCACACTGCGGCGCTATGTGCCGGCATCCTGGGAGTGCCGGATATGACCGTGCATGGTGGATGGCTCATTCCAGATACATTAGAAGTCTGCTGTTTGCCTCCTGTATACTGTAAGTTCTGCCTGCCTCTCCTCCTTCTCCTTCCTATCTGCTTGACGTAATCACACGCACCTTCTGCAACTTCCCACTTAGGCTTCGGCCTAGTGTACCTCCCCGACCCCTACCACCCCTGTGAAATGGCCTGCCTCTTTCTTTGCCTGTCATTTTCAAAATGACCCTGTGACACAAGTCCCTATAGAAAAGCAGTATTTGGGGGTATATCACACCCCTGCCTCAATCAGTTTTTTGTGTGGCAACTGGTATATCACACCAATAGAAATTATTTGTTCCAATAGTGTTTGTCACTCTGTGTAGCTGCGGTAAAGCAGCAAAACCGCAAACGAATGCTGCACTACCCAAATGCACTATATAGAAAGTATATTATTGGTAGATAACACCCCTGCTTCAATCAGTTTTTTTGGGGGGCAACTGGTATATCACACCAGTAGAAATGATTTATTCCAACAGTGTTTGTCACTCTGTGTAGCTGCAGTATCGCAGCAGAAAAGCACACAACTGCTGCACAATACAAATGCACTATAATATGCTTTTTATGTTAGAAAGTATATTATAAGTATATTACACCCATCAGTAAATTACACCTATCAATAGCACACCTATACCAGTCCTTAAAAGGACTTTTGTGGCCCTATTAGCTAGAATTTGGTGTCCCTAACAGTCTGTCCCTGCTCCACACAGAAACCTCTCCCTACACTGGCAAAATACTGAATATAAAATGGCGGGCAGATTGGGTTTATTTATAAGGTAGGGGGTATGTCCAGTTCTTCACAATGTAAAAGAATATTACACCGGTGGACATCGCCATATGTAACGAGTAAAGTTCGCCGCAAAATGACCGCCGGGCGAACCGCAAATTTATCTCTATAAATAAATAAAGGAACAAAAATAAAATGCAGTCTTGGCTATCTCCTCCTCCTCCATCACCGCTTCCATCTACACCACCACGTCTACCGCCTCCACTTTGACCTCGGCTTCCTAGTTCAAGATTATTTTTTTTTATTTTTTTTATATTCTATGTTATTTTAAGTCATTTCCCTATCCACATTTGTTTGCAACCCTCTAGCCCTTACTATGACTCTTTTACAGCCATTTTAGCGCACCAAAGTTTTGGTCCCCATTGACTTCAATGGGGTTCAGGTTCGAGTTCTGGTCAAGTTTGGATCCCGAACCCGAACTCTGACCCAAAGTTTGGCTGTACCCGGTGAACCCGAATATCCACAGGTCCGCTCATCCCCTAGACATGATGATATTTTGGGCAACAAGCAAAAACAACATTCTGTATATTGTACAGATATTGAGGAACAGGAGAAGAATAGTCACTATTGGTATAGACAATAATGTTGGATGAGCATGCTCGGCCGAACCCTATTTTGGCTCGAACATCGCGATGCTCGGCACATTGCAGTGTTCGGCGGAATACCGCATGTGCTCGAGGGTAATGCTCGAATCTCCTCCCCGCACGTTTGTTGGCTGCTACACAGCCAATAAACGTGCAGCTAAGTACTGCCATTCACTGTAATGCTGTAGCCATGTTGGCTGCTGGCATTACAGTGATTGGCTGGCAGGAACGATGACACGTGTTCGGCCCAGTATTAGTCAGGGAGAGATAGAGAGCAGAAGAGAGAGATAGTGTAGGGATTGAAATAGCAATATTTTAGTTTTTATACTTGTTATAGACCCAAAAGTCCTTTTAAGGAATATTGTGTGTGGCAGCAATATATATTTTTAGCGCAGCCTGCGCTAAATAGCTTGCAATTGTTTGGCTGTTGCAGACAGCGACATTATCTGCGCTACATCTCCTGTCTAACGTGTGCACAAAAATATCTGTGACATCCAGTGTACTTTTTCCATAGATGGTGTCCCCTGTGGACAGTTACATCAACTGCGCTACATCATCTGTATAACGTTTGCGTATCCTTAATATCAGTGACATTCAGTCAAAATTTTGCTACTGGTGGCAGCGATATTACCTGCACTACATCTTCTGTATAACGTTTGCGAATCCGAAATATCAGTGGCATTCAGTCAATTTTTTTTGCTACTGCTGGCAGCGATATTACCTGCGCTACATCTCCAGTATAACTGTTTGCCCATCCTAAATATCAGTGACATTAATTCAGTGTAATTTTTTATTAGCCGCTGGTGACAGCGACATTACTTGCGCTATACCTCCTATATAACATTTGTGCATCCTAAATATCAGTTACATTAATTCAGTCAATTTTTTTATTAGACGTTGGTGACAGCAACATTACTTTCACCATACTCAATTATTAGGGGTACATAGCGATCTCTCACAAAGACCGGGATCGTCGAAAGGTTTGTTTTCCTCCTGGCGCTCGAGATCGATACATTGCGGTTAGGGTTGACAGATTACTGGGAGGGGCTGGAGAAGATCCAGCGGTCATGGTCCATATCGGAACCAATGACAAAGTTAGAGGTAGGTGGAGCGTCCTTAAAAATGATTTTAGTGATTTAGGTCAAAAGCTTAGGGCAAAGACCTCAAAGGTAGTATTTTCCGAAATACTGCCTGTACCACGAGCCACACAAGAAAGGCAGCGGGAGATTAGGGAGGTTAACAAGTGGCTCAAGAACTGGTGTAGGAAGGAGGGGTTTGGGTTCCTGAAGAACTGGGCTGACTTCTTTCTCAGCTACAGACTCTATCGTAGGGATGGGCTGCACCTCAATGGGGAAGGGCGAGCTGTGTTGGGGGAGAAGATTGCTAGAAAGTTGGAGAAGTGTTTAAACTAGGGACTGGGGTAGGGTAATTACGTTATAGGAGGGGACGATAGTGCAGATATAGACCTGGAGCAAGGTAATGGAACAGGGGGAGGAATGGAAGGAGGGACTAGAACAGTTCAGAAGGAAAGGTGTAGGGTAAAAAATATACATAAACCTCTAATGCCAGAAGCCTGATTAATAAAACTGAGGAACTGGAATTAGTAATGCGTGAGGAGGACTATGACATAGTGGGATTAACTGAGACATGGCTGGATGATGGTTATGACTGGCAGTTAATGTACAGGGTTACAGTCTGGTTAGAAACGATTGCCAAAACTGGAAAGGGCAGGGGTCTGCCTTTATGTAAAGTCCTGTCTAAAGCCCACAGTCCGAGAAGATATAAGTGAGGGACATGAACATGTGCAGTCACTGTGGGTAGAAATACATGGAGGCAAAAACAATAATAAATTACTAATAGGCGTTTATTTTAAACCACCTAATATACCAGAGACCACTGAAAATATACTACTAAACGAGATAGATGAGGCGGCAAATCATAATGAGGTCATTATTATGGGGTACTTAAACTACCCAGATATAGACTGGTAAACTGAAACCTGTAAATCTCATAAATGAAACAGGTTCTTGGCAATGACCAAAGACAATTACCTTTCCCAACTGGTTCAGGACCCGACTAGAGGTGGTATTAACCAATAGACCTGACAGAACAACAGATGTGCAGTTTGGGGAACACCTGGGAAATAGTGACTATAAAGTAATAACCTTCAAATTATCATTTAAAAGACTGTTTCTTCAGGGAGCAACAAAAATACCAAACTTCAAAAAAGCCAAATTTAGACAACTAAGACAGGCCATAGGCCTAACTAACTGGGACAAAGTTCTGTAAAAATACAGCCACAAAATGGGATATTTTTTAAAGCATCCTAAAATCTTATTGTCTGTTTAGAAAGAATGATGCTTTGAACCTATTTTGATCGGTGCTGTAGGCAAGAAACTTGATACCAGTTGATTCTTAGTAAAGGGAAAGCTTTTATTATTATGTCAACTGAGTTTGAAGGGCGCACAGCCCTCTTCATCAGGACAGTAGAATGCAACAAGAGCAGTGACAACCGAAATTATTTAAACAGTGTTTTGGCGCGCAGAATGGCAGGAGGGTTGTGGGCGGAGTATTACTTGAGTGTCAGTGTGGGTGGATATAGATTTTCAGCCTCTATCGGTTAGTCTAGCAGTAGGGATGTGCTGTTGTCACGCCCCCCTGTCCTGCGGGATATGCACGAGCGGGGGAGAAGGCTGGGAGAGGGCAGCTAGAGGTATCCGCCTCTTTCTATTTGTGTGACAGCAGAGGACTGCCCAAGTACCGCCCACCTGTCAAATGACACTACGTACTACCGGAAAATCACCAAAAATCCATTCCCTGATTTAAATAAAAGGCTGACAAATTTAATAAAAAAGGCATATGATAAGCAATATATCAACAAAAAAGAAAAAAAAAACTTCCTGCTACCTAAGTTTCCCTGCATCCCCTACTTCTACCATCTCCCTAAAATCCATAAAAACACTGAGAAACCACCAGGGAGACCCATTATATAAAATACAAAATCGGCAACTAGCAACCTGTCACACTACTTGGACCTTTTCTTACAACCATATGTTCGTAACTTACCCAGCTACCTTCATGATTCGAGATAACTAATCCGTGAACTCAAAAACATCACATGGAAAGCTACATATGCTCTACTCAACTTGGATGTTACAGCTCTATACTGAAATATACAACATCATTTAGGCATACAACGTATCGGCACCACTTTGTTCCATAACGCTACAATAAAACCCCCACAAGCATAATTCCTCTTGGAAAGCCTTCACTTCATCCTTGAGAATAACTTTTTCATCTATAACAACACCACATACCATCAATGTAGGGGGACTGCGATAGGTACGAAAGTAGCACCATCTTTCGCGAACCAATTTATGGGGGAATTCGAAAAGGAACATATTATCAAGCTAGTAACTCCTAACAAGCAGATCATCTATTATAAAAGATACATAGATGAAATTTTCATTATCTGGGACAGAGATGAAAACCAAAGCCCTAGAACTTGCCAAAAATTGAACAATACAGATTGGGAGATCTTATTCACCCGAAATTTCAATAAAACCGAGATAAAGTTCCTAGATATCATCATCACCAACAAAGACAATCACCTAATAACAAAAACATACTTTAAATCAGTGGATATAAACAGCTACATACGCTACACAAGTTTACACCATAAAAAATGGTTGAAAAATATTCCCTACAGCCAATATAAGCGCATCAGACAGAATTGTACATATAATGAGGTTTTTTGCCAACAATAGATAAGTAGTGATGAGCGAACACCAAAGTGTTCGGGTGTTCGGGTACTCGAGCACCCAAGTATAATGGAAGTCAATGGGAGACAACCAGGCACCCCCTGCTCGGATGAGGGGAGGGTGCCTGGTTCATAGGAAAAGGTCTGAAAGTGATGGAAAGACCTCTGAAATTGGTTAACCCCCCCCCCCCCAAAAAAAAAAAAAAAAAATACAAATCCTGTAAAATTTACAGGAAAAATTGTTAGGAAACATTCTTTCCTGTATATTCAATTGTATATACAGTGTAAGTGCTACCAAAAATTATAAGGAACCAACACTCCAATACACCCTTTTTTACACATAAAGGAGGACCTAATTCACATGGTGCTACAATTGTTCAGGTACACTGCTACACTCCTAAAGCCTATGCACTAAGTGAAAGGGCTGCCAAATATTACAAGGGATCAACACTCCAATACACCCTTTCTTACACATAAAGGAGGGCATCATACACACCCTTGAAAAATTTTCCTTGATTATAATGTCTGCTAAACACACTGCTTTCTGATAGCGTACTGTAGATCTCACTAGCAGGCACACTCTAGTGAAAAAGCCCCTTTTTATAATGTCTGCTAAACACACTGCTTTCTGATGGCGTACTGTAGATCTCACTAGCAGGCACACTCTAGTGAATAAGCCCCTTTTTATAATGTCTGCTAAACACACTGCTTTCTGATGGCAAACTGTAGATCTCACTTGCAGACACACTCTAGTGAATAAGCCCCTTTTTATAATGTCTGCTAAACACACTGCTTTCTAATGGCATACTGTAGATCTCACTTGCAGGCACACTCTAGTGAATAAGCCCCTTTTATATAATGTCTGCTAAAGACACTGCTTTCTGATAGCGTACTGTATATCTCACTTGCAGGCACACTCTAGTGAATAAGCCCCTTTTATATAATGTCTGCTAAACACACTACTTTCTGATGGCGTACTGTATATCTCACTAGCAGACACACTCTAGTGAATAAGCCCCTTTTTATAATGTCTGCTAAACACACTGCTTTCTGACGGCGTACTGTAGATCTCACTTGCAGGCACACTCTAGTGAATAAGCCCCTTTTTATAATGTCTGCTAAACACACTGCTTTCTGATGGCGTACTGTCGATCTCACTAGCAGGCACACTCTAGTGAATAAGCCCCTTTTTATAATGTCTGCTAAACACACTGCTTTCTGATGGCGTACTGTCGATCTCACTAATATCAAATCTTTCTGTCTTTTAAAGCTTTAGGGTACTTTAAAAAGCGATTTTCCAGCCCTGCACTATCTGTCCCTTCCTGAACACGCTTGTCCGAGATACTGCTGAATTTAACCCCTGGTAAAAAAAAAAATGGTGCTGCACTGCTGTCAAAAACGCACTGTAGTCCTTAAGAGGACTGTTTGGTCTTTCAATAGTTTTTTGGGGAGTTAAATCTGTGAATTTCCAGCAAAACGCTATTTGTCCCTGCCTACTGTCTGCTCTCCCTGACGCTGAATGATCCGAGTGCGGGACATCGGCTCCTATATAAACTAATATCACGTGTTCCGGCCAGCCAATCAGTGTAAGGCTAATAGCTAACATGGCTATGGCATCACACTGAAGGGAATTACCTGAACGTTTATTGGCTGCTTAAGAGGTGCCAAACGTGTGGGAAGGAGACTCAAGCAATGCGACGAACACACGTGGTATTCGGCCGAGTACCGCCACGTGCCGAGCCGAACCGATACTCGGCAGAGCATGCTCGCTCATCATTAGATAAGAGATATCCCAAGAGACTTATCAAAAATGCCTACAACAGAAGCATTGCTAGTACACAAGAGACTTGTCTGGAGGGAGCAGTAAACAAACAAACGCAAACAGCAATGTACCCTAGTCTTATTACTCAATATAATACGTCCAACAAGACCATACGCTCAATACTAGCTAAACACTGGCACATTTTGCAACAAGACCCTTACCTAGAAAGATTCCTGTCCCCTAAACCAAGGATAATCTATAGAAGGGCTCCTACTATTAGGAACATCCTAGCTCCCAGTAAGCCAAGACAACACACAAAAACCCAGAGAGAAAAGACACATGAACTAAAGAGCAGCTATAAATATGGAACCAAACACTGCTTATGCTGCAAAGTCATCACCCATAACCACACACATATTACTTCAAAGAAAAATTGATCCACGTTTGAAATAAAATATCGGATGACATGCCAAACGTTTTACGTAATAAACCTCATAGAATGCAAGTGCGGCCTTTAGTACGTTGGACGCACAACACAGGCTTTGCACTGTCCCTTGAACCAACATAGACATAATATTCAAAAACAGTATCTAAAACACAGTATCTCCAGACACTGTGCGTCCACAATAGGAAAAGAAAAACACCCACTTACAATAACTCTGTTTTTTTCTGTTTTTATTATAATTGGTTTATGTAATTCTCTATTCTTATGTTTTATTCAGTTTTATTCCCTTACTATCCTTTATCGTTTATTCAGCGCTAAATCCAATACCACCTGAGTACCTATTTGTATAGGTTCGAAAACAGACAGTCAGAAGAAGAACTACATCCATCAATAGCGACTTCACTTATAACCCCTACTACAAGGCTTGACTTATGATATATGATCCGATGCCAACATATACTTGCCTGAAAATAGCCCTTATTTAGAGCACAGCCAGACTAGAATGTCCTCTGCATACAGACACCACATTCGAGGATACATCATTGCAGCATCCTCTGCGACGTACAGGGCATATCTGACAGAATATATACCAACGTTGATTCTATCACTTTTTGAGACAGGAAAATACTGCCCATTCAAATCTTAAACTGCATGTACGGCTCACTCTCCCTGCTGTCCTGTGACTGTTATATCACACTGGAGCTGATACCGTCATGCTATAGCCACCCCCCACTCCTACTAACATGCCATTGGCCATCTATACATTTTATAATACATTCCTCTTTCTGGGCCCACTGCCACATTGGAGCTCGCAATACTGGCGGCACGATACTTATCTATTTCAGCTCCCACCCTCGGCACCTCACCGGGGATAGCACAAGCCACTGCGCTCGAGTGTTAACATCCCCGGCAAGCGCTACTGTCTTGGTCAGCACAGCGGAGTTCTAACAATCAGCGGATACCGACAGCCCGACTGTCATGCCCGTATGTTCGGACATCGCCTGGCAAGTGGGCGATACAGGGGCAGTCAATATAAGTACCCTCTACCAGCCCCATAGTTCTAGTCAGCTATAACAACCATCTGATGCCGACCGCCCGGCTGTCACTCATGTTCAGTTAGGACACCGCTTGACAAGTGGGCTGTACTTGGGCAGTCCTCTGCTGTCACACAAATATAAAGAGGTGGATACCTCCAGCTGCCCTCTCCCAGCCCCTGCTCGTGCGTATCCCGCAGGAGAGGGGGGCGTGACAACAGCACATCCCGGCTGCTAGACTAGCCGATAGAGGCTGGAAATCTATATCCATCCACACTGCCACTCAAGTAATACTCCACCCGCAACCCTCCTGCCATTCTGTGAACTAAAACACTGTTTAAATCATTTCTGTTGTCACTGCTCTTGCTGCATTATACTGCCATGATGAAGAGGGCTGTGCGCCCTTGAAACACGTTGACATAATAATAAAAACTTTCCCTTTACCAAGAAACAACTGGTATCAAGTTTTCTGCCTACAGCGCCAATCAAAAAAGGTTCAAATCATCATTCTTTCTACACAGATCTTTCTATCCCAATGGCCACATCTGAGGCACAGGGAAAGAACCTTGGCAGCAGTACTGGCACCCCGCACGCTGGATGGGAAAATACCAACAAAGCTAACTATAGTTGTTGTGGCGCAACACATAGCAGACGCGGTAAGCACAACTTTATATATAGCAGCAAATCCTGTCATACAGTGACACACACGAGGCGCGGCCTCCTATTCTCTTCTTTTTTCTAAAATCTTATTGTGAGAGGTATATACCTTATGGAAATAAAAGGTTAAGGAACAAGAAAAAAACTATGTGGATAAATAGAACTGTAAAGAAAGCAATAGATGACAAAAAGAAAGCATTTAAATCACTAAAACAGGAGGTTAGTGAGGAAGCACTGAAAAACTATAAGAAAAAAAATATGTAAAAAACTAATAAAAGCGGCCAAACTAGAGTCCGAGAGATTAATTGCCAAAGAGAGCAAAATTAACCTTAAAATGTTCTTCAATTAAATAAATGGTATAAAGTATAAATCTGAATGTGTCGGCCCTTTACAGAGTGATAAGGGGGGAGTTGCATAGGGTGACGAGGAGAAAGCAAAGCTATTAAATATATTTTTTTTCTCCACTGTATTCACTGAAGAAAATAAACTGTCAGATGAAATGCAGAATGTAAAAGTAAATTCCCAATTAAAAGTGCCCTGTCTGACCCAGGAAGAAGTACAGCAGCGTCTTAAAAAGATTAAAATAGACAAATCGCCAGGACCAGATGGCATACACCCCCATATCCTAAGAGAATTAAGTAATGTCATAGCCAGACCCTTATTTCTGATATTTAAGGACTCTATACTGACAGGGAGTGTTCCACAGGATTGGCGCATAGCAAATGAGCATAAGATAATGGGTTGAATCAAAAGGGGCATAGATGCCTGTGATGAAAACATAGTCCTACCACCTTATCAATCACTGGTCAGACCACACATGGAGTACTGTGTACAGTTCTGGGCTCCTGTGAACAAGCCAGACATAGCAGAGCTGGAGAGGGTTCAGAGGAGGGTAACTAAAGTAATAAATAGAATGTGGGAACTACAGTACCCTGAAAGATTATCAAAATTAGGGTTATTCACTTTACAAAAAAGACGGCTGAGGGGAGATTTAATTACTATGTATAAATATATCAGGGGTCAGTACAGAGATCTCTCCCATCATCTATTTATCACCAGGACTGTGACTGTGACAAGGGGACATCTTCTGCGCCTGGAGGAAAGAAGATTTGTACACAAACATAGAAGAGGATTCTTTATGGTAAGAGCAGTGAGACTATGGAACTCTCTGCCTGAGGAGGTGGTGATGGTGAGTTCACTAAAAGAGTTCAAGTGGGGCCTGGAGTGTAATAATATTACAGGCTATAGCTATTAGAGATGGGTCTTTGATCCAGGGAGTTATCTGATTGCCTGAATGGAGTCGGGAAGGAATTGTTTTCCTTTTAAGTGGGGAAAATTGGCTTCTACCTTACAGTTTTTTTTTTACCTTCCTCTGGATCAACTTGCAGAATAACAGGCCGAACTGGATTGACAAATGTCTTTTTTCGGCCTTATATACTGTGTTATATACTATGTCTCCTGTATAACGTTTGTGCAACCTAAAGATCAGTGATATTAATTCAGTGTAATTTTTTTTTAGGCGGTGGTGACAGCGACATTACTTGCTCTATAGCTCCTGTCTAATGTATGTGCATCCTAAATATTAGTGACATTCTGTGTACTTTTTTTGCGCATACACTTACAAAATCTGCACTACTGTACGTGTGACATACTTACAAGCATATATACCATTTAATATGTGCAAGGCAAGCAGTAAGGGACGGGGAAGTGGCTGTGCTGCTGATGGTGCACACAGAGGCTGTTGCCCTGCGTGTGGTGAAACTGTGCCTGCTGCCAGAGCACATGAAAAACAATCATCCACGATACCTAGCTTCATGTACCACTCTTGAAGTCAGACCAGTGCAACCAGGTGGTCGGTTGGATTGCAGCAGATAATACTTCCAGTCGGTTAAGCATTACCCTGTCTCCACAAAGTCCAGTCTCAGTAGCCAAAAGTCTGGTCAGCAGAATCTTCACCCTGGGACTCCTTTCTCCCACCATGGAGAGTCTTGGCAAACAAGTGATCCCACACTTGAATATTCCGAGGAGCTGTTTATCGCCATTCCTTAATTTGGGCCTCTCGCCAAGCCCGCTTGAAGAGGGACATGAGGATATCTTGTGCCCTGATTCCCAAAGTCTGAAGGATCCACAGTCAGAAGAAGATAACGATGGGGAATGGCATTTAGTGTTTCACGAGGTGGATGATGATAATGAGACACAGTTACCAATAAGTCAACCTCAATTAGTGTCTCAAGAGGTTGATGATGAGAATGAGACACAGTTGTCAATAAGTGAGGTTGTTGTTAGGTCAACAAGTCAGGAGGATGACCAGAGTAAGGAAGTGGAAGAGGAGGTGATGGAAGATGAAGTCACTGACCCAACCTTGGAAGGTGGCAAGCCGAGCGAGGACAGAAGTACAGAGGGGGAGTGATCCGCAGCACCGCAAAAGACTGGAAGAGGCAGTGGGGTGCCAAAAGGGAGAAGGCGGGCCACACCAAACAGGCCCACCACTGTTCCACAGAGCAACCCTTTGCGGCATATGCGGCAATCTCCCTTGACAAGGGGTAGGTGTTCTGCAGTCTGGCGCTTTTTTGAGAAAAATGCAGACGATAAAAGAATTGTCATTTGCAACCTGTGCAGTACCAAAATGAGCAGGGGCGTGAACACTAGCAACCTCACCACCACCACCAGCAGGGTCCGCCACATGGCATCAAAGCACCCTAATAGGTGGGCCAAACGCCTGGGTCCACAACCAGTGTCTGCGGGTCACACCACTGCCTCCTCTTCCACTGTGTTACGTGCTGGCCAATACCCTGTTTAAGACGCAGGCCTGGATGCCATGCACCTGGACCTTCTCAAGCATTATCAGCTAGCACATCCACTTCTGTGTCCCAGTTGAGCGCATAGATGTCTATGCCCCAGGCCTTTGAACAAAAGCGCAAATAACCAGCCACCCACCCACAGACCATAGCACTAAATGCTTACCTTTCCAAATTGCTGGCTCTGGAAATATTGCCATTTAGGCTTGTGGACAATGAGGCTTTCCGCAGCCTGATGGCGGCAGCTGTCCCGCGGTACTCCCCAGCTGCCAATATTTTTCACAGTGTACAGTCCCAGCCTTACACCAGCATGTGTCCCGTAACATCACCTGTGCCCTGACCAATGCAGTTATTGGGAAGGTCCACTTAATGACTGACACATGGACAAGTGCTTTTGGCCAGGGATGCTAGATTTCCCTGACGGCACACTGCGTGAACGTTGTGGAGGCCGGGAGCGATTCGTACCCTGGGATGGCACAGGTGCTACCGACGCCAAGGATTGCGGGCCCTACTTCCATCAGGGTTTCCGCCGCCACCTACGTTAGTGGCTGCAACCCTCCCTTCTCCTCCTCCACCTTCTCTTCCATTTCCACCTCTGAATTATCATCTTGCAGCACCAGTCAGACATCAGTCAGTAGCTGGAAGCAGTGTAGCACTGCAGTGGGGAAGCGGCAACAGGCTGTGCATAAACTGATCTGCTTAGGTGACAAACAGCACACCGCTGCAGAGCTGTGGCAGCGGAACCAGACTGAGCTGTGGCTCTCACCACTCAACCTACAACCAGGCATGGTTGTGTCTTATAATAGCCGTAACTTGGTGGCGGCTTTGGAGCTTGACAAGCTCACACACATAGCATGCCTAGCGCTGTTGTTCAACCTAGTGGTTCAGCAGTTTCTCTAAACTTACCCCAATTTTACTGAGCTACTGGTGAAGGTGCGCCACGTGTGTGCCCATTTCCGAAAGTCATCTACAGCTGCCGCCAGTCTGGCAATGCTGCAGCAGCGCTTGCAATTGGCAGCTCACTGACTTTTGTGCGATGTGAGCGCATGCTGGAACGCCATGTTCCACATGTTGGCCAGACTTTGTGAGCAGCAGAGGGCAGTAGTGGAATACCAGCTGCAACATGGTCGTTGCCTTTCCAGTCAGCTTCCGCTCTTCACAAGCAATGAGTGGGCATGGATGTCTGACCACTGTGAGGTTTTACGCAACTTTGAGGAATCAACACAGATGGTGACAGGCAATAACTCTATTATCAGCTTAACCATCCCACTTCTGTGTCTACTCAAAAGCTTGCTGCTCACAATTAAGGCGGATGCTTTGCATATGAAAGAGGTGGAAATGGGGGAAGACAGTACACAGGGTGATAGCCAGACCACCCTCAGTTCGTCTTCTCAGCACAAATTGGATAATGAGGAGGAGCAGGAGATGGTTGCCTTCTCTACAGAGGGTAGTACCCATGGACATTTTATTTCATCTGTTTAGTGTGGATGGGAAGAAGAGGAGGAAGAGGATGAGGAGATTGAGAGTCATCCTCCTGATGAGGACAGCAAAGTCTTGACTGTTGGGACTCTGGCACACATGGCTGATTTTCTGTTAGGCTGCCTTTTGTTGTACGGTTATTCACCTTTGCCGACCCGTGCTACAAAGAGTACTTCTCATCACTCATTCCTGTGGTGGAGAGGACGAGCGAAATGATGCTATTCTAGAAGGTCCTTGTTGAAAAATTGCTCCAAAAATTTCCAGCTGACAATGCTGGCTGCAGAGTACGTAGTTCATTTGCCAACCGAGAAGGGGAGATGAGAGGAACACACAACAATTCCAACAGAGACATGGCAACACTCTGCAAGGCCTGGGACAGTTTTATGACACCTCGCCAGCACCCTGAACCTAATGCTTGGCCTAGTGTCTCAAGGAGGGAAACATTTTGGAAGATGGTGAAGGAGTACGTAGCAGACCGGGTCAGTGTCCTCAGTGCTCCCTCTGTGCCTTACAACTATTGGATGTCCAAGATGGACACATGGCACAAACTGGCGCTCTACGCCACCAGCGTTTTGTCAGAGCGGGTATTTAGTGCTGCTGGGGGCATAATAACTGAAAAGCGCATCCGCCTGTCAACTGAAAATGCTGACCAGTTGATTCTTATAAAAATGAACAAAGTCTGGATTGCCCCTGACTTCTCTACTCCACCAGAGGAAAGCGGCTGAACATAAAGGCACTCTAAATGTGGCTTTTATGGTATATTGAATACACTGTATTTCCATGCACCCCTTCCTGCACCACAAAAAAAAGGTATATGGTTCAATCTCCCTTTTTCTCGTTCTCCTCCTCCATCATATAAAAATGCTTATTAGGCTGCCCTCTCTCCTAATGTTTTAGAGGGTCAGCTCAGCATCGGGCCCTCACCCATAATGTTTTAGAGGGTCACCAGCAGGGCCTCATCCATAATGTTTTTGAGGGTCATCAGCAGGCCCTCAACCATAATATTTTAGAGGGTCAGCTCAGCTGAAGACTCTCACACCTACATTTTTAGATGGTCAACTCGGCAGCAGGCTCTCGCCCACAAAAATTTATAAATGGTCAGCTCGGCGTCAGGCCCTTGCCCACAAAATATTTTAGATGGTCAGCTCGGCAGCAGTCCCTCGCCAACAACATTTTTTAGATGGTCAGCTCGGCAGCAGGCCCTCACCCACAAAATTTTTTAGATGGTCAGCTCAGCAGCAGGCCCTCGCCCACAACATTTTTTAGATGTTCAGCTCAGTAGCAGGCCCTTGCCCATAATATTTTAAATGGTCAGCTCGGCAGCAGGCCCTCACAAACAACATTTTTTAGATGGTCAGTTCGGCAGCAGGCCTTCGCCCACAAGATTTTTTAGATGGTCAGCTCGGCATCAGGCCCTCGCCCACAAAATATTTTAGATGGTCAGCTCGGCACCAGTCCCTCGCCCACAACATTTTTTAGATGGGCAGCTTGGCAGCAGGCCCTCACCCCAAAATGTTTTAGATGGTCAGCTCAGCAGCAGGCCCTCGCCCACAACATTTTTTAGATTAAGTAACAGGCCCTCGCCCATAATGTTTTAGATGGTCAGCTCGGCAGCAGGCCCTCACCCACAATATTTTTTAGATGGTCAGTTCGGCAGCAGGCCTTCGCCCACAAGATTTTTTAGATGGTCAGCTCGGCAGCAGGCCCTCACTCCTAATGTTTTATATAGTCATCCCAGCAGCAGGCCCTCGCCCCTAATGTTCTAGATGGTCAGTCAGATCAGCAGCATGCCCTTGCTGCTAATGATTTAGAGGATCACCAGCAGGTCCTTGCTCCTAATTCTTTTGAGGGTCGCCAGCAATCATCATTTTTCAAGGGTGTTTATGATGTTCTCCTTTATATGTAAAAAAGGGTGTATTGGAGTGTCGATTCCTTGTAATTTTTGGCAGCCCTTTCCCTTAGTGCATAGGCTTTATGAGTGTAGGAGTACCACTACCTGAACAATTGTACCCTATTTTATGTGATATACAGGTTGTATCGGAGTGCCTCTTCCTTAGAATTTTTGGCAGCACTTGTACTTTATATACAAGTAAATATACAGGAAAGAATGTTTCCCAACCATTTTTCCTCTAAAATCGATTTTATCTTCGGTTTGGTATGTATTATTGTCAGTCTGTAAAAGTGGCGTACTACTCGGACAAAATCGTTCCCATCAGCGATCTGGGAGTCCAAGATGCATCCAGACATCCTCCCCATGCTGTTCCCGAACCATTTCAGTGGTGTTTTCATCCATTTCTGACCTTTTACTATGAACCAGACACCCTCCCTTCTTCAGAGCAGGGGGTGCCTGGTTTAATGCTCGGGTTCTCCCATTGACTCCAATTGTGCTCGGGTGCTCGGTAGTGCACCCGAGCATCCCAAGGTGTTCTACTCGAGCACCCGAGCACTTTGGTGCTCGACCAACACTAATAGACAACAATCTAATTTCCATCTTCTTGCTTTCTGTTGGAAGTTGAGCACTGACACTCTTTTGTCCAAAAAACTGCATTGTATCTAATTACACAATTATCTTTAAGTAAAAAATTGCTTTATAACCAAAGAACTATCCAAATGCACCAAGGGAATATTAGTATAAACAACAGCTCTGGGGCTGATAAATTGCTACCACAATTAGTTATTATTGCTTGAGGCATAATAGTCTTTCCACTAACTTAAAGACCGAACAGACTCCTTACAAATAAAAAAGACACTTGTCTCAGTACTCCAAGGTGGTTAATAATTCATTGGCACATTTTGCACAATTTATTTCCTGCCAATAAAAGACAGATTCATTCCTTTGGGTAATTCTATTAGATTTCTTACTTTGCCTGAAATTGTAGAAAATGTTTTAATAAAAACAGATTATTATAGTCATTATAGTAAAATTACGGAATGAAATGTAAAACTTTGGGAATATTCACATCAAATGCCACATAACATATATTTTCAAAGACTTGAGGGCAAAAATTTTATGTGTATTTAATAAAATTTAAACAGATAGCAAAATGTCTGTAAAGATGAATAATTATATTCTAGATTACATTTTTCATATTTATTTATAGAAAAAGAATTCATATTGTTTTCTAATATACAGTACATATGACGAAACAGCCTACTGGATTTTTAATGCTAGAGTGCAAGTAACCTTATACAGCATCAGTTCAATTTGTCCGTGTCTGCACAATGACATGGCCATGGAGCAGTTGCAACCAGGCCCACAACCAGAGGTCACATTTTTTTTGCCACATTACCACCTTAAATCAGCTCCAAGAAGCGCCTCAAAACAGCCTCCCTTTCATTTCAATGGGAAGCAGCTTTTTTCCACGTGGTGCAGAGTCTGCAGTTAAGTTTTCACTGTAAATGGATGGAAAGTGCCAAAAAACTGCTCCGTATGTGTCCGTGTGTTTTTTACACATTTTCTGCATGTTTTGGCATGGGTCCACGCCAAAAACCACGAGCTGAAAAGGTAGTTTTGTATTTAAGTAAACACCCATTGGTTAAAAAAAAATCAAAACGGTCCATAAAGGTGCTGGGAAAAAAGGTTGGATTTTCTAAATACGTTGTGTGGTCATACTCTTTTATTTTTTCTTCTGTTGGTGCACTGAGAAGCTAGAGAGGATTAGACAGTGGAAGGAGATTTATGGAGACACATGCTGATGGACATCTTTCACTGTCATCAGAAAATGGCCTACTGTTTTGCTTACATAACTTTTATGTTAAAGGAATTTTCTAAGAGGAGGTCATCAGTATCTGATCATTGGGGGTCCGACATCTGTGGCAGGCTCAGGTATAGAACCTAGGGTTTGGTAGCAGTTTTGGGGTTTGCCAATTGTGGTTCCAGACAGTGACCATAGTATTTACTTTCAGTAGTCTGAAATAGCTCCAGTTCAGTATAACAATAGAAAGCCAGCAGTCTGTGTCAGGTGGTATTAAAATCTTGCATCTTTATTGAAAACAAACAACACTTGTAAGGTGTCCATAAAACTCTGCTTACATGTTTCAATCTAAATATGACTAAGGTAATTAAGGTTGAAATATGTAGCCAGAGTTTAATGTATTGTCATGATTAGCAACCTTTTGGCTGCCTAACCAGACTATTTAGCAGTCCGGACTCAGAGGGGACATGACAACTAACCTGTTTTCCCATGTTCAGCTCTCAGAAGCACAGAACACAGCAGTGTAAAAGAAATTAACCCTTTTAGCAGTAAATTAACTCTTTAGCAGTGATCTGCTGGGTTACTTTAAATGGATCAATACAGTTGGTATACAGCTATATCCCATTTTCTAAACACTTTTCTTTTAAACATAAGAAAACAGATATATGTCTGACATTGTCTGAAACTGGATTTAAATGTGGTGCCAAACTCTTAATACATTATATATATATTTTAAAAAAAGAACTAAACAAAAATCTAATATATAAAATGAAAAATGATAGAAAATGACCATGCCAGTGTCTTAAAATTAATTTGCCTGCAGACAATCTATACTTTGGGTAAAAGGTTTTGTTAGTCTAGATCTACTGTAGCTTAGGAACTTGATTACGGTAGTACCTAAGGCCTCTTTCACACTGGCGTGTGCGCCCCGTTGCTGTAATGCGGCCCGCAAAATGTGGGCCGCAATACATGAGCACAGTCTGTGGGGCAGCCGCAGTGGGTCGCGGACCTATTCACTTGAATGGGTCCACGATCTGGCCGTTCCGTAAAAAGATAGGACATGTTCTATCTTTTTGCGGAACGGAAGTACGGGACGGAACCCTGCAGAAGCACTCCTTAGTGCTTTCGTAGGCTTCCGTTGCGTGGTTCCATTCTGCACCATTCTGCATCTCTGGAATTAAGGACCCATTCAAGTGAATGGGTCCACATCCGTGATGCGGAATGCCCACGGAGCTGTACCCGTGTATTGCAGATCCGCAAATGCGGACCGCAATATGCCAACGGGGCGCACACACCAGTGTGAAAGAGGCCTAATACTGATTTTACTAAGAAATACAACAGTGTTGATACTTATGACATTAGCCTTTGAATTTTTTTGATAGTAAAATAGATTTTTATTTTTATTCCTGGTTAGAACAACTTGATGTGTGCTTAACTATGCATATCTAATGTCATCTGCATAGTGCATGTAATATGTGGTGCATATACAGTCAGGTCCATAAATATTGAGACATCAACATAATTGTTAAATTTTTGGCTCTATACACCACCACAATGGATTTAAAATGAAACGCACAAAATGTGCTTTAACTGCACTCTGTCGGCTTTAATTTGAGGGTATTTCCATCCAAATCAGGTGAACGGTGTAGGAATTACAAAAGTTTGCATATGTGCCTCCCACTTGTTAAGGAACCAAAAGTAATGGGACAATTGACTTCTCACCTGTTCTATGGCCAGGTGTGTGTTATTCCTTCATTTTCCCAATTACAATGAGCAAATAAAAGGTCCAGAGTTCATTTCAAGTGTGCTATTCGCATTTGGAATCTGTTGCTGTCAACTCTTAATATGAGATCTAAAGAGCTGTCACTATCAGTGAAGCAAGCCATCATTAGGCTCAAAAAACAAAAACAAAAACATCAGAGAGATAGCAAAAACATTAGGCGTGGCCAAAACAACTGTTTGGAACATTCTTAAAAAGAAGGAACGCACCGGTGAGCTCAGCAACACCAAAAGACCAGGAAGACCATAGAAAACAACTGTGGTGGATGCCCGAATAATTATTTCCCTGGTGAAGAAAACACCCTTCACAACAGTTGGCCAGATCAAGAACACTCTCCAGGAGGTAAGTGTATGTGTGTCAAAGTCAACAATCAAGAGAATACTTCACCCGAGTGAATACAGAGGGTTCACCACAAGATGTAAACCATTGGTGAGCCTCAAAAACAGGAAGGCCAGATTAGAGTTTGCCAAATGACATCTAAAAAAGCCTTCACAGTTCTGGAACATCATCCTATGGACAGATGATACCAAGATCAACTTGTACCAGAGTGATGGGAAAAGAAGAGTATGGAGAAGGTAAGGAACTGCTTATGATCCTAAGCATACCACCTCATCAGTGAAGCGTGGTGGTGGTAGTGGGCATGGCGTGGGCATGTATGGCTGCCAATGGAACTGGTTCTCTTATATTTATTGATGATGTGACTGCTGACAAGAGCAGCAGGATGAATTCTAAAGTGTTTCGGGAAATATTATCTGCTCATATTCAGCCAAATGCTTCAGAACTCAATGGACGGCGTTTCACAGCGCAAATAGACAATGACCCAAAGCATACTGCAAAAGCAACCAAAGAGCTTTTTAAGGGAAAGAAGTGGAATGTTATGCAATGACCAAGTCAATCAACAGACCTGAATCCGATTGAGCATGCATTTCACTTGCTGAAGACAAAATGGAAGGGAAAATGCCCCAGGAACAAGTAGGAACTGAAGACAGTTGCAGTAGAGGCCTGGCAGAGCATCACCAGGGATGAAACCCAGCGTCTGGTGATGCCTATGTGTTCCAGACTTCAGGCTGTAATTGACTGCAAAGGATTTGCAACCAAGTATTGAAAAGTGAAAGTTTGATTTATGATTATTATTCTGTCCCATTACTTTTGGTTCCTTAACAAGTGAATATCTGATTGAGACTATTGGTGAAAACAGTCCCATTGATATTTCAAGATTAACAAAGCTCTGAGTGGCCCACAGTATGAGAAATGTGGGGAAATATCCTTATTTAAAAATTAGCTTTTATACGATATGCATTAAAATATACATCTAAGGATGTATCACAAAACAAAACATGTAGTCAAGGGGTTCTATGGTGTCGACCCCACTGCTGGCAGAAAAGAAAAGGCACTATTTTACACTGATGCGCCTGTAAGTGCGCTAAAGTGTTAACCAGCCAACACACACAAACGACATATATTGGGGTTCAAAGGTAGGTACCCCACTTCTGGTTGAACAAGGATAAATGTTACTGCTGCGCCTCTGTGGACGCAAGCAGTCTTACCTTACCAACCAGGTGACTAGGATCAGCGCAGCAGGGGACCAGGCCTGATGGAAGGGAGTGTAGACAGGAGATGTAGTCATGAAAATTATCAATGCTGTGCCCTATATCACCCTATATTCTTGGTAGGAATAGGGGCCTATTTTCATGCTACCTGTCTATACAGAGCACTCGCCCTAAGAAGGGCGACCCCGTCCGGATGCCTGTCCCTAGTTTGGACCTAAACCCTAGAATGCAAAACAAAACAAAAGTAGATACTATAGTGACTACAAGCCTCCCGACGTGGCACGTTTCTGTCGTGTCGACTCCTCAGGGGGATTTAGAACATGTAGAGACAAAAAAGCAAAAAACCGAACTATGACCACAGGTAACAGGTGAGTATACACTGCGGTTATGCGGTTACATGAAATACTAGACTAACACAATGATGATAGAGGTCAAAGTCTAGGGGCAGGCATCCGTGGTGCTGGATCGCCATGCTGCAGAGGAATGGATGCTTCTCCGCTTCTTAGTGTGAGAGGATATGGTGGTCCTCAGTACGGTGGTGTCCCTGTCATTAAGGGGGTTCCTCAACCTATACCAGCCACCCTGACACATACCTTAGTGGAGTTTAAATACATCACCAGCGCGCCTCTTCCTGGGAGACCGCCCTGTCAGCACCTGCGTCGGCGTGTGACGTCACGCGCATGCGCCACGACGCACAGCACGCCGCTGCCTATGCCACATGATTACGGCGACCAATCAGATCCGGAGGCGGAGAGGGATGACGGTTACCTTGGAGAATATGTCAACAGGAAGTAACCTCACAGTACGTCCCAGAATGGAGGCGTCCGTGACAACGCTACGATATGGAGTCGCAGCAGAATAAAGCCGATATTTCTTGCACGATACCAGCGACATGAATACAATAAAAAGAACTGGACACGAAACCAAGCATTTCACAAGTATTTTGGAGTAGAAAAATGTCTCATGTATTTGCACATTATACTAAGGGAGAAAATGCCATCATTTATGTAGGCACAGACTGTTGCAGCAGACACCTGTCCCAGTTGCCCCCTCTCACAGGCGGTTTGACCAAGTCAAAGCCCAGAAATTTCAAGGAGGCTTTACCATTGTGTACAGTGTGTACATGTTTCGAGATTGGGGTATCTCGTTTATGAGAGATATCCCCCAAATGCTCCCCTATCCGCCTCCTGAATTCACGTATTGTTTTACCAACATATTCAATCCCACATTCACACCGGATCCGATAGATGACCCCTCTGGATTTGCAATTAATGAAATGTGGGATTGAATATGTTTTGTTGGTGACATTGCTCACAAACGACTTGGTGACGTCTATGCGTTTGCATGCAATACAGTTCCCACATCTATAGCATCCCACACTCCTAGATCGCAACCAGGTGGTTTTGGTGCGATCAGGTGCGTAGTGACTATGCACTAACTTATCGCGTATGTTCGATCCTCTATGGTAAGTAATTTGTGGTTGGTCGCCTAGGACATCTTGTAGGTCAGGATCCATTTTGAGAATTTGCCAATGGCGTCCTAAAATCTGCCTCACTTGTTTGGACCCCCTATCGAAATTGGCAATCATTCTCATGACCCTAGTTGGTGGAACAGATATTTGATTAGGAGTGAGCAGTGGGCCTCTTGGTCGGGACAGGGCTGTCTGGTATGCCGATCTCAAAACATGGTCAGGGTATCCCCTGGACAAAAATCTACTCCTCATATCCGCTGCTTGATTGACAAAATCACGTTTGTCAGAGCAATTTCGTCTAAGATGCAGGTATTGGCCTCTAGGAATTCCTGTCCTGAGTGGGAGAGGGTGGTTGCTCTCCCATCTCAGGAGGGAATTCGTAGAGGTAGCCTTCCTATAAATAGAAGTGTCTAGTTCCCCCCTCCCGTTCTTGGAGATTTTTATATCAAGGAATGGCAGAGTGGTGGGGTGGGACTCACTAGTGAAGCACATACCAATATTGTTATGATTAAGATGCTGGACAAAGGCTTCAAAAGTCCCCTGATCACCATTCCAAAGAATGAATATATCGTCGATGTATCGCGCCCACAGGCCAATCTCGTAGGTGTCCAGAGCTTCATCCTCCTTAAATACGATGGTCTCCTCCCACCAGCCCAGGAATAGGTTGGCATACGATGGGGCACAGGGGCTCCCCATCGCTGTACCCCTGAGCTGGTGGTAGGTCCTCCCATCGAAGGTGAAAAAATTACGTGTAAGCGTAAACTCAAGCAGACGCAGGACAAATTGGCTGTGGGCGCGATACTGACAGCCCCGTGATCGGAGAAAGTGTTCTACTGCGTTGAGACCCAAATTGTGTGGTATAGATGAATAAAGGGCCTCAACGTCAATACTGGAAAGAAGACATGTCTCCTCCAATGTCAGCCCCTCAATACGCTTGAGGAGGTCAGTGGTGTCTCTGACATGGGAGGGGAGAGCCGTGACAAACGGTGCCAATACCCGGTCAATATAAATACCCAGATTCTGGTTAAGGTTGTCCACCCCCGATACAATGGGTCTCCCCTTTAGGGGACTGACCCCCTTGTGCACCTTGGGGAGACTATAGAAGGTAGATTTCCGAGGATGCAGAGGGAACAGAAAGGCAAATTCATCAGCGGAAATGATGTTATTAGCTTTCGCTTCTTCCAAAATATTTTTAAGTTCACGCCTATAACCCTCAGTGGGGTCACTATATAGTACTTCATACGTTCCTGAGTCAGATAGTATACTCCTACACATATTCACATACTGCGCCGAGTCCATGACCACGACATTCCCCCCTTTGTCAGCGGGTTTAATTACGATTTGGTGGTCGTCGGCTAATGATGAAATAGCAGTGGTCACAGACTCGGAGCAGTTGGAATGATGTGTGGACACCTGGAGATCCTCCAGGTCCTTAGTGACCATGTTAAGGAATACATCTAAACATGAAAGTTCATTCGCAGTGGGTGGCATCATTGTACTCTTTACTTTTAAGTTTGTAAAGGGACCGTTGCCCTGAGGGTTGTCCCTATTAGAATCTAGGGACTGCAGGAGTTCTACATCCTTAAGTAATTCGATCGGGATCCCTAACTCAAGGCATTGACGACGGTCCATGAGTCTAAAGTGTTTGTGCCACCTTAATTTGCGAATAAATAGATTGACGTCTTTAACAGACGAAAATCTATCGAATTTTGGGGTAGGCACAAAGCTCAGACCTAATTCAAGGGCCTTAATCTCATCAATGTTGAGGACACGTGAGGAAAGATTTAGGACTTGTGGTCCCAGGACTAATTCGGAGGTTTCTGTATGCGATTGCGTAGCGGATATTCCACGTTCTGGTTGAACTGGCCTAAAAAACGATTATCCTGGCCTCTATAGGCGCCCCGACCTCTACCCCTCCTATACCTACCCCTATTGGGGTGTTGACTCGCTTTAGGGGCAGTTTCTCTCTCAGAGTCAGATAGGTCAGTTTCAGTAGAAGATCTCTCAGAATTACTTGGTACAATGTCTCTTCTGGTGTTACCAAGAGAGGAATATATTCGATTTTCTTTGAAATCTGAGAGATCTCTAATAAACTGTCGATGTTTCCTTTCTTTAAGGTGGTATTGGTATTTTTCTAAAATAAGTTGGAGCTGCTTTTCTTTATTCTGAAATTCCGCTTCTTGTGAAAAAGTCTGCACTACCTCTGTGTATTCTGTTAGTTTCTGACTGAGGGTGGCTAGGTTAGCTCTCTCCTCATCCAGCAGAAGCCTCATCAACCTGAGGGAACTGCTAGTGGCTTCTTGCTCCCATTTGGTTAAAAAGCCAGGGTGTTGTCGTAAGCGTGCCGCTGGGAGGAGAGAGATACGCAGCCCCCTTGGAACAATGTTATTTTTAATGTAGTTATCTAAACTTTGCACTTCCCACCAGGACGTAATCTGTTCTTTGTAGACCTGAGTAAGGTCTGCAAAAGCGGTTTGGAGAGAAGGTAAATACTTTTTTTGGGTAAATTGTTTATCTGAAAATATATCCTTGGCCTCGTGCAACCAGCTCTCTGCATCAAATCCTGTCGCCAGGAATCCTGCCATATCAGTAGGAAAAGATAATATCTGATTGAGACTATTGGTGAAAACAGTCCCATTGATATTTCAAGATTAACAAAGCTCTGAGTGGCCCACAGTATGAGAAATGTGGGGAAATATCCTTATTTAAAAATTAGCTTTTATACGATATGCATTAAAATATACATCTAAGGATGTATCACAAAACAAAACATGTTGTCAAGGGGTTCTATGGTGTCGACCCCACTGCTGGCAGAAAAGAAAAGGCACTATTTTACACTGATGCGCCTGTAAGTGCGCTAAAGTGTTAACCAGCCAACACACACAAACGACATATATTGGGGTTCAAAGGTAGGTACCCCACTTCTGGTTGAACAAGGATAAATGTTACTGCTGCGCCTCTGTGGACGCAAGCAGTCTTACCTTACCAACCAGGTGACTAGGATCAGTGCAGCAGGGGACCAGGCCTGATGGAAGGGAGTGTAGACAGGAGATGTAGTCATGAAAATTATCAATGCTGTGCCCTATATCACCCTATATTCTTGGTAGGAATAGGGGCCTATTTTCATGCTACCTGTCTATACAGAGCACTCGCCCTAAGAAGGGCGACCCCGTCCGGATGCCTGTCCCTAGTTTGGACCTAAACCCTAGAATGCAAAACAAAACAAAAATAGATACTATAGTGACTACAAGCCTCCCGACGTGGCACGTTTCTGTCGTGTCGACTCCTCAGGGGGATTTAGAACATGTAGAGACAAAAAAGCAAAAAACCGAACTATGACCACAGGTAACAGGTGAGTATACACTGCGGTTATGCGGTTACATGAAATACTAGACTAACACAATGATGATAGAGGTCAAAGTCCCCCTGAGGAGTCGACACGACAGAAACGTGCCACGTCGGGAGGCTTGTAGTCACTATAGTATCTATTTTTGTTTTGTTTTGCATTCTAGGGTTTAGGTCCAAACTAGGGACAGGCATCCGGACGGGGTCGCCCTTCTTAGGGCGAGTGCTCTGTATAGACAGGTAGCATGAAAATAGGCCCCTATTCCTACCAGAATATAGGGTGATATAGGGCACAGCATTGATAATTTTCATGACTACATCTCCTGTCTACACTCCCTTCCATCAGGCCTGGTCCCCTGCTGCGCTGATCCTAGTCACCTGGTTGGTAAGGTAAGACTGCTTGCGTCCACAGAGGCGCAGCAGTAACATTTATCCTTGTTCAACCAGAAGTGGGGTACCTACCTTTGAACCCCAATATATGTCGTTTGTGTGTGTTGGCTGGTTAACACTTTAGCGCACTTACAGGCGCATCAGTGTAAAATAGTGCCTTTTCTTTTCTGCCAGCAGTGGGGTCGACACCATAGAACCCCTTGACTACATGTTTTGTTTTGTGATACATCCTTAGATGTATATTTTAATGCATATCGTATAAAAGCTAATTTTTAAATAAGGATATTTCCCCACATTTCTCATACTGTGGGCCACTCAGAGCTTCCTTAACAAGTGGGAGGCACATATGCAAACTGTTGTAATTCCTACACCGTTCACCTGATTTGGATGTAAATACCCTCAAATTAAAGCTGATGGTCTGCAGTTAAAGCACATCTTGTTCGTTTCATTTCAAATCCATGTGGTGGTGTATAGAGACCAACATTTTAGAATTGTGTCAATGTCCCAATATTTATGGACCTGACTGTATATGGATGAGAGGACCCGTGGATGTTTGGGTTCATCGGGTTCGACCAAACTTCGGGTCAAAGTTTGGATTCCGGACCAAAACTTGACGCAAACTTGAACCTGAACCCGAACCCCAATGAAGTTAATTGGGACCCGAACTTTAGTGCAATAAAATGGCTGTCAAATAGTCGTAGTAAGGGCTAGAGTGCTGCAAAAGGAAGCAAAATGGGGGTAAGAGCAGGGCAATTGTGGATAGGGAAATGACTTAAAATAACATAGAATAGAAAAAAAAGAAAAAATAATAATCTTGAACTAAGAGGCGGAGGTCAAAGTGGAGTAGGAGGTTGAGGAGGCGGTGCATGTGGCAGTGTAGGTGGAAGCAGATGTGGAAGAGGTAACCAACACTGTTTTTGCATTTAGTTTATTTATTTATTTTTTCCTTTATTTTTTATAAATTTGGGAAGGCCCCAAAACATTGGGAAATGGAAAAGAAAAACGCAAAGAGAAAGTGCGCTGGAGTATAACAATAGCTGGGTGCGGCCAGTATACTTGTCTACTCAGCACAAGGTGCGGACAAGTCCTGTCGGATCCATGCCTGGTTCATTTTAATGAACGTGAGCTTGTCCACGTTGGCTGTGGACAGGTGGCTGCGCTTGTCTGTGTATCACCGCCACCCACCGATCTAACAGACGGATTAACTATATTAATTTCCCTGTCACATATACAGTGCAGATATACCTCACACCAAAAATGGGTATATGTCACCCGCTGAACTAACAGACGGATTCATTATATTAATTTCCCTGTCAAGGATGCAGTGCAGGTGTACCTCAGACAAAAAAATTTGTATATGTCACCCACCGAACTAACAGACATATTAACTATATTAATTTCCCTGTCATGTATAAAGTGCACACCAATAATGGGTATATGTCACCCACAGAATAACAGCCAGATTAATTATTATATTTCTGTGTCAGGGTGCAAAGCTGGTATATTGCCCCCACAAAAAATCACTATAATTCACCCACAGAATAAATAGCCAGATGAGATTCCTAACACTCTCCCTCACTCACCGAACTGAAACCCAAACTTTTGTGGGTTCGCTCAACATAGTGTATCTACATTTTTATTTTATTTTTTGTTTTTGCTTAGCTAATCACTGGGCGTAAAATATATGGAATAAATATTGTTTAAGCTCTTATTGAATGAATAGACCTCGACAAAATGTATATTAAGTTTAAATTTCCTAAATTTACAAAAGACAGTACAAAAAGCAGACTCTGTGTGCATATGGTGGAACTGCAAGCATATGGAGCAAATGTTGGCTTTAATCAGCTAACACTACTGCATGGCCTTCCTAATTGAAAAGCTTCTAGTTATCTGGCACTAATTTTACCAGTATTCTATCTGGCTTAAAAAAACATTGATACAGGAATTCTTGCATAGGCCATCTAATGTCCATATCAGTATAAGGCCTCCTGCACACGACCGTTGTGTGCACCCGTGACCGTTGTCCCAGTTAACGTGTTTTTCTGCAGTCCCATTGACTTTCAATGGGTCCGTGGAAAAATCGGAAACTGCACCGTTTGGCAGCTGCATCCGTGATCCGTGTTTCCTGGCCGTGAAAAAAATATGACCTGTCCTATTTTTTTCACGGCCAACGGTTCACGGACCTATTCAAGTCAATGGGTCTGTGAAAAATCACGGATGCATACAAGATTGTCATCCGCGTCCGTGATCCGTGTCCGTGATCCGTGTCCGTTTTTTCCTATCATTTCAATGGCAAACTTGACTTAGATTTTTTTTTTCATTTTTCATGTCCGTGGATCCTCCAAAAAGGTGGAGGCTAGGTGTTCAACATAAGGTGGAATAACTCAGCAATGAGCCAGAGCTCAGGCCAGGTCTTTATAGCCAGGGAAGGTAGGAACCACCCCCTGGTCCCCAAGGCAACCAGGAGGCATCCCTCCCCAGGAACCAATAGCAGGAGAGGAAGATGGAAGGTGTGTACTGGGAACCTCCCCCAGCAAGGCTCACACCTGACAGCCGGATAATGCAGGAACGCTATGCTCCCGGGAATGCACACGCAGCCTGCGTACTGCGCATGTTCACACACCGCACACCCGCACCTCGGGCACCAGGTGTTCTACCGAGCTGAAGGGAAACCCGTGCCCTGCGCCGTGCCTGCGGTCCCCGAGTAGGGGTAACACCCCCTACTTCCTGACAATTATGGCTATGAATTTCTGTACAGGATTGGTTTCTTTGAATATGATGACAATGCTATTCTCACATTAGAAAACCCTCTAATAATTACTATATATTTAACCATTTAACCTTGTGTAACATATTGTGGCTGAACATAGCACCATGGCACTTGAAACCCAGTCCATCTGCCACCATTGCTATGAACAGTGCTGCCCATAATTATTCATAACCCAGGCAAATTTTAAAGTTACTTTTATTCAACTAGCAAGTAATTGTTTGACCTTTGGAAAAGCTCATCTGGACAAAGAAGTAGACTTCTGGTCTTCTGTGTTATGGTCGGATGAAAATTGAATTATTTGGTCACAATGATGTTTCCTTCATTTGGCGTAAAAAAGGAGAAGCCTTCAACCCAAAGAACACCATCCCCACTGTCAAACATGGTGGTGGGAACCTAATGCTTTGGGGGTGTTTTTCAGCCAATGGACCAGGTAACCAAATCACAGTAAACGGCACCATGAAAAAAGAGCAATACATGAGGATTCTCAACGACAACATCAGGCAGTCTGCAGAGGAACTTGGCCTTGGGCACCAGTAGACACAGCAAAAGTGGTGAAGAAATGGTTATCAGACAACAACATTAATGTTTTGGAGTGGCCCAGCCAGAGTCCACACTTGAATCCAATTGAGAATCTGTGGAGGGAGCTAAAGATCAGGGTGATGGCAAGAAGACCCTCCAACCTGAAAGATTTGGAGCTCATTTCTAAAGATGAATGGGCAAAAATACCTGTGAAGACATGCAAAAAGCTGGTCTGCAATTATAGGAAGCGTTTGATTGCTGTAATAGCCAATAAAGGATTTTCTATTGATTATTGAGAAGGGTATGAATAATTTTGGACTGGACACTTTTTGCTCAAATGTAAATAAAAGCTGAGAATTTTTTTATTTTTTTTCTGCAATAATGCCTCTTGTACATCGTCTTATTATCTTTTGGGAAACACCTATGTCATTTTCCATCAAAATGTACTTGCTGGTTGAATAAAAGTAACTTTAAGTCAACATTTGCCAGGGGTATGAATAATAATGGGCAGCACTGTACATTACTATTGCAAATTTTTCATTTCTGACATATGTCAAGTTTTGAATTAAACTTATGTGAGTTTCCAGCAGATGGGTTCATTTTAAAAGTGACTTTCTTTGGAGAACAACAAGCAACTTCCTGAAATGAGAACTAGAAAATCCTATTAGGCAAAGTATGAAGGAGAGCATAACTTAATGTTTTAATTACTGTATGAGTAATGGCCATAATTTAGTCTATTTTATGAGCGCTATTTTAAGATGCAGAATATTATGCAATGATTTTGTCAGGTTTCACTGATGATATTAACAGCTTAATGCTAAACAGGTTTGGAGGAAATGAAGAAAAAAAATGGACTTACTATATTTACCCTGAAACAAGATTCAATCTGCTACTGTATTTAATGCTATATTTTTCATTATCTCACAAGCATATGTTAGAACGGCTACAGATGATGGAGTTAGCTGCTGGGCAGAACTATCATCAATGCTTTCCATCTTTATTTTAATAAGAGGAACAGGCAAATTGTTTGTGACCTTTGTCAAGGGCTTCATGAAGACATGAAACCAAGCTACAACAAAATCACTAGCCTGGAGCACTACTAAATATTCAAAACCCTCGCCCTGAATTAAATATGCTTTAACAAAGATGTTGTGCCTGATGGATCTCTGTCTACTTTGGAATGAAGGACACATTGTATATTGTTTCCTATATGCCTTGCAGATAAAAAATCATAAATGTTATTGATCACACGTATTAAATTCATTAAAATGCATTATTAGTGTCCTGTTAGGATTCTGAACGTGTCATAATTTAAAGAAACCAAATATTCAAAAAGATTGGTACAGATCTAAATGCCATATATAAGATGATTTTATACAGTATATCACATGATGAATAGAGATGTCCCGAACTATTCGCCGGCGAACAGTTCCCGTTGAACATAGCTAGTTCGCGTTCGCCGCGGAGGCCGAACATATGCAATGTTCGGTCCGCCCCCTATTCATCATCATTGAATAAACTTTGACCCTGTACCTCACAGTCAGCAGACACATTCCAGCCAATCAGCAGCAGACCCTCCCTCCCAGACCCTCCCACCTCCTGGACAGCATCCATTTTAGATTCATTCGGAAGCTGCATTCTTAGTCAGAGGAGGGACAGTGTAGCTGCTGCTGATTTAATAGGGAAATCGATAGCTAGGCTAGTGTATTCAGTGTCCACTACAGTCCTGAAAGACTCATCTGATCTCTGCAGTAAGGACAGCACCCCAAAAAGACCTCCTGTGTAATCTAATTGCAGTTGCCTGCCAGCGTGTGTGTCAGGCTCACAGCGTATACTGTGTCCACTTGCCCAGTGCCACCACTCATATTTAGTGTCACAGTAGCTTGCATTTAAAAAAATAAAAATAAATTTTTTGACTGCAGTTGCCTGCACGCGTGTGTGTTTCAGGCCCTGCAAGTGCATAGTGTCACCAGCGCAACTCATATCTGGTGTCATCACAGTAGATTACATTTTAAAAAAATAATAATTTTGACTGTGAAATAATAGCAGTCAGTTGCCTGCACGCGTGTGTGTTTCAGGCCCTGCAGGTGCATAGTGTCACCAGCGCAACTCATATCTGGTGTCATCACAGTAGATTACATTAAAAAAAATTATAATATTTTGACTGTGAAATAATAGCAGTCAGTTGCCTGCATGCGTGTGTGTTTCAGGCCCTGCAAGTGCATAGTGTCTCCACACAACTCTTATCTGGTGTCATCACAGTAGATTACATAAAAAAATTATAATATTTTGACTGTGAAATAATAGCAGTCAGTTGCCTGCACGCGTGTGTGTTTCAGGCCCTGCAAGCGCATAGTGTCACCAGCGCAACTCATATCTGGTGTCATCACAGTAGATTACATAAAAAAATTTAAAAAATTTGACTGTGAAATAATAGCAGTCAGTTGCCTGCATGCGTGTGTGTTTCAGGCCCTGCAAGTGCATAGCATCACCAGCGCAACTCATATCGTGTCATCACAGTAGATTACATTTAAAAAAAACAACAATTTTGACTGTAATAGATTGAATAGCAGTTATTTGTCTGCAAGCGTGTGTGTCAGGCCTACAGCGTCTACTTTGCCAACTTCTGCCAGTGCACAGTGCCACTCATATCTGGTGTCACAGTAGCTTGCATGCATAGTACAACTAAACTAATCCCCAAAAAATGACAGGCAGAGGCAGGCCACCCCGCAGGGGCCGTCGTGGTGCTGTGATTTCCTTTGGCCCTAGAATAATGCCCAGTGTTCAGAGGCCACGTACCCTGAACTCGAAAAGTTCTGAGGACATAGTTGACTCTTTTACACAGGACACCCAATCTTCTACAGCTTCCGCTCGGGATATGGGGATATGTCTCAGTCAGGCAGCATTACACAGATGGACGTACGGTGTGATGATGATGATGTTGTACCCGCTTCTGCTTCATTTTCTGAGTTGTCAGATACAAGTGAAGTGGTTGATGATGACGATGTGTCCGTGGATGTCACGTGGGTGCCCGCTCTAAGAGAAGAAGAACAGGGGGAAAGTTCAGATGGGGAGACAGAGAGGAGGAGGAGACCAGTTGGAAGCAGGGGGAGGTCGTCGCAAGGAGCTAGTGGCACAGTCAGACAGCATGTATCGCACCCGGGGTCAGCCAGACAACACGCCAATCAACGCATGCTGTTGCCACCACCCGAATGCCGTCATTGCAAAGCTCAGCAGTGTGGCATTTTTTTTGTGTGCCTCTGATAACAGCGATGCCATTTGCAACCTGTGCCAAAAGAAACTGAGTCAAGGGAATTCCAACACCCACCTAGGTACAAATGATCTCACATCACAAACGCCTATGGGAGCAATACATGAGTACAAGCAGCACACAAACTCAAAGCCACCATCCTCCTCCTGGTCCAGCATCTTCAGCGACGTCAACCACTGCTGTCCTCCTTGCCCCCTCTCAACCACCCGCCACTCCGCCTCTCGCCTTGAGCATTTCCTGCTCATCTGCCCACAGTCAGGTGTCTGTCAAGGACATGTTTGAGCGTAAGAAGCCAATGTCACAGAGTCACCCCCTTGCCTGGCGTCTGACAGCTGGCTTGTCAGAACTCTTAGCCCGCCAGCTTTTACCATACAAGCTGGTGGAGTCTGAGGCCTTCAAAAAATTTGTAGCTATTGGGACACCGCAGTGGAAGGTACCCTGCCGAAATTTATTTTCACAAAAGGCAATCCCCAACCTGTACTCTATTGTGCAAAAGGAAGTCATGGCATGTCTGGCACACAGTGTTGGGGCAAGGGTCCATCTGACCACTGATACCTGGTCTGCAAAGCACGGTCAGGGCAGGTATATCACCTACACTGCACATTGGGTAAACCTGCTGATAGCTGCCAAGCATGGAATGCATGGCTCTGCAGAGGAGTTGGTGACACTGCCACGACTTGCAGGCAGGGCTGCTGCCACTTCCTCAACTCCTCCTACTCCATCCTCTTTGCTAACCTCCTCGGCTGAGTCCTCTTCTGCTGCTGCGTCTTGCTCCACATCAACTGCACCCCCCCAGCTCCCCAGGGGCTATTCCACATCCCGGATACGACAGTGTCACGCCGTCTTTGGGTTGACTTGCCTGAAAGCAGAGAGTCACACCGAACCAGCACTCCTGTCCGCCCTGAACGCACAGGTGGATCAGTGGTTGACTCTGCACCAACTCGAGATCGGCAAAGTGATATGTGACAACGGAAGCAATTTGTTGGCGGCATTGAACTTGGGCAAGTTGACACATGTGCCGTGCATGGCACATGTGTGTAATCTGATCGTACAACACTTTGTGCATAAGTACCCAGGCTTACAGGACGTCCTCAAGCAGGCCAGGAAGGTGTGGCCATTTCATGCGTTCCAACACGGTCATGGCGCACTTTTCAGACATTCAGCCGCGAAACAACATGCTAGTGAGGCGCTTGATTTGCGACAGCCCGACACGTTGGAATTCAACACTCCTAATGTTCGACCGCCTGCTCCAACAAGAAAAAGCCGTCAACGAGTATTTGTATGATCAGGGTGCTAGGGCAGCCTCTGCGGAGCTGGGAATTTTTTTGCCACGTTACTGGACGCTCATGCGCAATGCCTGTAGGCTCATGCGTACTTTTGAGGAGGTGACAAACCTAGTCAGTCGCACCAAAGGCACCATCAGCAACATCAGCGACATCATCCAATTTGTTTTCTTCCTGGAGCGTGCCCTGCGAAGAGTGCTGGATCAGGCCGTAGATGAGCGTGAAGAGGAAGAGTTGTGGTCACCATCATCACCACCAGAAACAGCCTTATCAGCCTTATCGCTTGCTGGACCTGCGGCAACGCTGGAAAAGGAGTCTGAGGAAGGGGAGTCAGAGGAGGAATGTGGCTTTGAGGAGGAGGAAGACCAACCACAGCAGGCATCCCAGGGTGCTCGTTGTCACCTATCTGGTACCCATGGTGTTGTACGTCGCTGGGGGGAAGAACAGACCTTCAGTGAGATCAGTGAGGACGAGGAACGGGACATGAGGAGCTCGGCATCCAACCTTGCGCAAATAGGGTCTTTCATGCTGTCGTGCCTGTTGAGGGACCCTCGTATAAAAAGGCTGAAGGAGAACGACCTGTACTGGGTGGCCACGCTACTAGACCCCCGGTATAAGCAGAAAGTGCCTGAAATGTTACCGAATTACCAGAAGTCGGAAAGGATGCAGCAGTTCCAAAATAAATTAAAAAGTATGCTTTACACATCATACAAGGGTAATGTCACAGCACAACGGGAATCTAACAGGGGAAGAGGTGAAAGTAATCCTCCTCCTACCACAACCACGCCGGCAAGGACAGGACGCTTTACAGATGTGTTGTTGATGGAGGACATGCGCAGCTTTTTAAGTTCTACGCATTGCCACAGCCCTTCGGGGTCTACCCTCAGAGAATGACTCGACCGACAGGTAGCAGACTACCTCACCTTAACGGCAGATTTTGACACTCTGAGGAGCGATTAATCACTTGACTACTGGGTGTGCAGGCTTGACCTGTGGCCTGAGCTATCCCAATTTGCGATAGAACTTCTGGCCTGCCTCGCTTCAAGTGTCCTGTCAGAAAGGACCTTCAGTGCAGCAGGAGGTATTGTCACTGAGAAGAGAAGTCGCATAGGTCAAAAAAGGCTAGATTAACTCACCTTTATTAAGATGAATGAGGCATGGATCCCAAAGGGACTGACAGTGGGCGATACATTAGACAAAATGCCTGATGAGATGAGCTGCCTTTTAGATGAGCTAAAAATGGTCCACACGCTGCTGTATTTTATCTCTGCATGCCGGATGACTTGCGTGACTTCGCCACCAACTAGGGTTCAAGCCGCAATGTTTTAGTGCACTTTCTGCTACAGCAGCGGCTGCAACAATACCAATTTTTTCAGGCATGTGTACATGCCTAATTTTTCTGGCCTCTGGTGCTGCACTGTGTCTGCAAAAACAAAACAAAAAAAAAGGCACATACGTGTCAATTCCCCTTTGTGATTGTTACCTTGTTGTGGTGAAGGGGCTTGCGTATCACAATGAAGCGATCACCTCTATGAGTGTGTTAGCAATGGCAATGTTGGCACACCCCAGATGATAAGGTCATTGCTTCATTGTGAACAGACCAAAAGCAATCGGCTGGATAATTTTGCATAGAAAAAACATTAATTTTCTTTGTGATCATCTAAGGTGATCATTAAAGCCTACTGGGCCAACAATGGGCCCACACTGCAGAATCATTGTTTTCTGGGTCACTTAACTGTCACTGAACTACCTCAGCACGACCATAGGCTTTCAAAAACCTCCATCGCCTGCAATCTCCCAAACGTGCGCACGAGCACAGTCATCACTATACCAAGATTGATGCATAGAGGAATAGAAATTTATGTCATGAGTGTGTCAACTATTGACAACTCTTTGCGGTTGTCTAAAATCTATTCCATACACGTCCCCTGATAGGGGACGTAACAGGGATTAAACTGATAGGAATAGTACTACTTTACACACCACTCATATCTGGTGGCACAGTACATTGCACTGCGCACGTGCAGTGCCCCAAATTGGAAGTAGCAGGACCAACCAAGCATCTTTTTCCATCTACCGGTTCCTAAAATCTATTCCATACACGTCCCCTGATAGGTTACGCAACAGGGATTAAACTGATAGGAATAGTACTACTTTACACACCACTCATATCTGGTGGCACAGTACATTGCACGGCGCACGCGCAGTGCCCCAAGTTGGAAGTATCAGGACCAACCAAGCATCTTTTTCCATCTCCCGGTTCCTAAAATCTATTCCATACGCGTCCCCTGATAGGGGACGTAACAGGGATTAAACTGATAGGAATAGTACTACTTTACACACCACTCATATCTGGTGGCACAGTACATTGCACGGCGCACGCGCAGTGCCCCAAATTGGAAGTAGCAGGACCAACCAAGCATCTTTTTCCATCTCCCGGTTCCTAAAATCTATTCTATACACGTCCCCTAATAGGGGACGTAACAGGGATTAAACTGATAGGAATAGTACTACTTAACACACCTTATAATAATAATACTAGTGAACGTAACAGGGATTAAACTGATAGGAATAGTACTAATTAACACACCACTCATATCTGGTGGCACACACAGTACATTGCATGTGCAGTGCCCCAAATTGGAAGTAGGAGGACCAACCAAGCATCTTTTTCCATCTCAGGGTTCCTAAAATCTATTCCATACACGTCCTCTGATAGGGGACGTAACAGGGATTAAACTGATAGGAATAGTACTACTTAACACACCACTCCTATCTGGTGGCACAGTATATTGCACGCGCAGTGCCCCAAAATGAAAGTAGGAGGACCAACCAAGCATCTTTTTCCATCTCCCGGTTTCTAAAATCTATTCCATACCCGTCCCCTGATAGGGGACGTAACAGGGATTAAACTGATAGGAATAGTACTACTTAACACACCTTATAATAATTATAATAATACTAGTGAACGTAACAGGGATTAAACTGATAGGAATAGTACTACTTAACACACCACTCATATTGGGATTGCACAGTACATTACACGGCGCACGCGCAGTGCCCCAAATTGGAATTAAGAGGTTCGACCAAGCATCTTTTTCCATCTCCCGGTTCCTAAAATCTATTCCATACATGTCCCCTGATAGGGGACGTAACAGGGATTAAACTGATAGGAATAGTACTACTTAAACACACGACTCATATCTGGTGGCACAGTACATTGCAAGCCGTACGCGCAGTGCCCCAAATTGGACGTAAGAGGACCGACCAAACATCTTTTTCCATCTCCTGGTTCCTAAAATCTATTCCATACACCGGCCCCTGATAGGGGACAAAACAGAGATTAAACTGGTAAGAACAGAAAAAAAGAGGACAGCCTCTGCGGAGCTGGGTATTTTTTGGCCGCGTTACTGAACGCTCATGCACAATGGCTGTAGGCTCATGCGTCCTTTTGCGGAGGTGACCAACCTGGTCAGTCAAACCCAAGGCAACATCATCGACCTTATCCCATATGTGTTTTTTCTGGAGCGTGCCCTGCGAAGAGTGCTGGATCAGGCCGTAGATGAGCATGAAGAGGAAGAGTTGTGGTCACCATCACCACCAGAAGCAGCCTTGTCGTCGTCGATTGCTAAACCTGTGGCAATGCAGAGAGAGGAGTCTGAAGAAGAGGAGTCAGAGGAGGAAGGTGGCTTTGAGGAGGTGGAAGACCAAACACAGCAGGCGTCCCAGGGGGCTTGTTGTCACCTTTCGGGGACCCTTGGTGTTGTACGTAGCTGGGTGGAGGAAGAGACCTTCAATGACATCAGTGAGGACAAGGAACGGGACATGGCTAGCTTGGTATCTAACCTTGTGCAAATGGGGAGTTTGCGGTTGTGCAAATGGACTGTTTGCCGTTGTTGGCGGTGCGTTAAATGGGGAGTTTGGTCTGTCAGAGTTTGGTCTGTTACTGTGAAGCGGGCGTAACCCTTAAACTACCTGATCGATACAACATGATACCTGATCGTATACACACACTGGATGTTTTAAAGCACGTTATTCCAAACAATTTAGGAATGTTAGGTGATTTATGCCCTTTATGGATTAAAACCAGACTCTGCGTCAACTATTTAATTTTCCATGGGAGTTTTGCCATGGATCCCCCTCCGGCATGCCACAGTCCAGGTGTTAGTCCCCTTGAAACAACCTTTCCATCACTATTGCAGCCAGAAAGAGTCCCTGTGGGTTTTAAAATTCGCCTGCCTATTGAAGTCTATGGCGGTTCGCCCATTCGCGAACATTTTGCGGAAATTCGCGTTCGCCGTTCGCGAACGGAAAGTTTATGTTCGCGACATCTCTAATGATGAACAAGGTTTTGGTGATTCTTGTAGCCACCACAGTCTCCAGAGTTCAATGGAAAGGTGGCTTCACTTGCACTGAATTCTATGGAGATTGTGGTAGCCACCTAACATTGAGCCTATAAGTAAGAATCTTAGTGGTGGGACATGAACCTATCAGACATTTAATTTAGACCCCAGACCAGACCCTTCTATTTGCATACCATTCTTCACACCTGGCTTCTTTCCAGTTCTGGACACCACTGCACACAAATCCATAGCTGGACAGAAAATATTGCATACTGTGTTTTTCTGTATGATGAAAGAAGAAATCCATTGTTAAAAGTGATGTTCCAGATGCCAGAAAAGCGAAAAGCATAGAAAATAATGGGATAAGGTTTTGCATCAGTTTTCCTCTTGGGTTTTACTACTACCCCAGACTGACAAGCCCTAACATCTGGCAGATCCCTTTTTTAACAAAAATAAATAAATAAAATAAAAACACCAACAATTCCACTTAAAAATGTGCCAAACACTTTATGTTAATCCAGCCTAAAATAATGACTGATGCTTCTCTCCATTGTATCCTCTGTTTGAAAATATGCGTTTTTCCTTTTTAAGGGTGAGATTTATCATCCCCCTATGCTTTGCTTTTGGTGTTCGTTTTGCAACTCTCTAAGGCTGGGTTCACACCCGAACATTTTACAGCGCGTTCCTACGCGCTGTAAAACGCTCAACAGGCAAGAACCAATGATTCCCTATGGGAATGGTTCTCACCTGAGCGTTTTACAGCGCGTACGATCGCGCTGTAAAACGCCCGACACCCCAAGAAGTACATGAGCTTCTTTGGGGCGTCTTGTCGCGCGTTCCCGTACATAGACTTCAGCGGGAACGCGTGACAATGGGCGTTCGCTTGTCTCTGTATGCGCGATTGCAAATGCCCGTACAATTGCGCATACAGAGTGCTCCATCGCGAACGCTCAGGTCTGATCCCAGCGTAAATTCCATTGTGGCTAGATTTAATTAAAAGTTGAATTTTTACTCTGACCAGTGGGCCAAGCCCTGGCCCATTTGCCATAATTTTCACTAGAAACTGGAGTAAATAGTGAGTGCTATGAGCTGGCGTAGATTTTAGTCTGGTGCATGGACTGCTGGAGAAGGCATTTTATTTATGTCGACGCCTGCACCGGCTCCAGTAGCTCAGGGACCATCAAGACTAGGGTTTTTAGTAGAGTTGAGCGGACACCTAGAAGTACGGGTTGGCCAGGTGCAGCCGAACTTCGCAAAAAAGTTCGAGATCGGGACCCGAACTTGACCCCGAACCCCATTGAAGTAAATGGGGACCCAAACTTTGGAGTACTAAAATGGCTCTAAAAAAGTCATGGAAAGGGCTATATGGCTACAAAAGGCAGCAAAATGTGGTTAAGAGCATGGCAAGTACTCTGCAAACAAATGTGGATAGGGAAATTGCTTAAAATAACATAAAATACGTAAAAATAAAAAATTATAATCTTGATCTAGGAGGATGAGGTCCATATGGAGTAGTAGGTTGAGCAGGCGTTGGATGTGGCGGTGTAGGTGGAAGCAGCGGAGGAGGAGGAGGTAGCCAACACAGGTTTTTGGTTTAGTTTTTTCTTTTCTTTTTTTGTTTAAATTGGGAAATATAAAAAATAAAACTAAGAGAAAGTACGCTGGAGTACAACAATGGTTGGGTGAGGCCGGTATACATGTCTATTCTGCACAAGGTAAGGACAAGTCCTGTGGGATCCCTTCTGCAGGGCAGGCCAGCCATGTGCCCAATTTGGAAGACCCAGAAGTTGAAGTGGGCAGACCCATTACTACGTGTACGTGTAGGCGTGTGCACAAATACTGCTCCAACATGTTGAAGAAATGCTGCCTTCTGCTAAGACATTCCATATCAGCTGGTGGTGCTGGTTGTTGTGGCCTGCTGACAAAACTTTTCCACATTTTGTACATGCTAACCGTGCCTTCTGAGGTGCTGGCGGTGCCCCAGCTGCGTTGGCGACCTCTTCCTCCTCCTCAGTCTTCGCCTTGTGCTTCCACTGAGCCACCGCTGTCAGGTGGGAATGTCATCAGCAGCGCGTCAGTAACAGACGTTTTTACTAAATTTAAATCCCTGTCAGCAATGCAGAGCAGGGGTTTTTCAATGGCAAAAACGGGTTAATGTCAACCATCAATGTAACAGACGAATTTTAGAAATTTAGGTCCCTGCAACCTATGCAGAGCAGGGGTTTGTATACGGCAAAAATGTTAAAATGTCACTGACGATTTTTAGAAATGTATGTCCCTGTCACCTATGCAGAGCAGGGGTTTATTCATGGCAAAAATTGTAAAATGTCACCCAAGAATGTAACAGACGCTTTTGCACCCTGCTCCCTCTTTTGCTGTGCTGGTGCCGCTGTGCGACCAAAGCCTCTTCCTCCAAACTGCACAAGTCACTCGCATGACCTTGATTCCATGTGGGGTCTAGTACCTCATCATCCTCCACATAATCTTCCACCCACTCTTTACCCCTGTCCTCCTTGTCGGTCTGCAGACTGCAGAAAGCCCCAGCAGTTGGCACCTGTGTTTCCTCATCATCAGAGATGTGGTACGGTGGTCTTCCCATGTCCTCATCCTGAAACATAAGTGGTTGAGCATCAGTGCACTCAATCTCTTCCACTTCTGGGGAAGGGCTATGTGGATGGCCCACAGAAACCCTGCCAGCAGAGTCATCAAAAAGCATAAGAGACTGCTGCATGACTTGGGGATCAGACTGCTTGCCTGATTTGCAAGGGGGTGAGTTGAAAGACTGATGGCCATGAGCTGTAGGTGCCAACTCTGAGCTTTTAGCAGGGGACTGGGTGGGAGAAAATGTGAAGGAACTGGAGGCACTGTTAGCCACCCAATCTGATATTGTCTGTACTTGTTCTGGCCTCACCATTCGTAGAGCCGTTTTCGGGCCTACCAAATAATGCTGAAGGTTCTGTTGCCTACTTGCACCTGGGCGTGTAGCTTGCACAGATCGACCACGTCCTCTCCCTGCAACAGGAGCTCCACCACCATCAGCAGAACCACGACCAGGGCCACATCCCTTGTTTGACGTTCTCCTCATTTTTTGCAGTCGCCCACCGAAGTAACAGACGTTTTTACTAAATTAAGTTCCTTGTGAACAATTCAGAGCAGGTTTTTTTTGACAGCCAAAATGGGTTAATGTCACCCAACAATGGAACAGACGAATTTTAGAAATTTAGGTCCCTGTCACCTAGGCAGAGCAGGGTTTTTTGGACGGGGAAAAATGGGTTAATGTCACCCAACAATGGAACAGACGAGTTTTTAAAACGTATTGCCAGGTCTGCTATGTAGTGCAGGCAGCAAGGGTACATTATTGCCAAAAAAATGGTTTTTTCTCACACACAATGAAACAGATGGATTTAACTATATTTCTTTAACTACCGGAAATGCAGCACAGGGCAAAAAGGTACTTTATTGCGACCACATTTTTATTTATTTTTCAACCCTAAATGAAACAGATGGATTAAATTGAGATTATATTTTACTCCTACAATGGAACAGATGGATTTGCTGAATTTATGTGCCTGCCTGTCACATGTGCAGGCCTCAGAGGTACTTTACACCCAAAAATGGAAATATGAAGCCAAAAAATGTAACAGCGGTATTTACCGTAATGGTTGTATTTGACTGACAGGAACGCAGCGTAGGCCGGAAAATTTACTTTATAGCAACAAAAATTCTAATTTTTCAGCAAAAAAATGTAACTGCAGTATTTGGCGGTTTTATTGGACTGTCAGAAATACAGCACAGGACAAAAAGGTACTTTATTGCCCAAATTAAAAGTTTTTTTTTAACCATAAATTAAACAGATGGATTTATCTGAGATTATATTTCACTCTCACAAATAAAGTACAGGGTTTTTTTACTTAAAAAATAGTGGCTATGTCACCCCTACAATGTACAGATGGATTTGCTGAATTAATGTGCCTGCCTGTCACAAATGCAGTGCAGGCCTCAGGGGTACTTTGCAGCAAAAAATGTAAATATGTCACCCCACAATGGAACAGATAGATTTAACTGATTATATTTCACCCTCAGTACTTTACAGAAAAAAATATGGGGATATGTCACCCCCTGGGTCCCTGAACTCACAGACGGTATTATTTTCTTCTCCCCTGGCACATATTCAGTGCAGGTGCACTTTACAAATGGGTATATTTTGCCCACTGAACATGATTAAATGATTGTCCCTGGCACATATGCAGTACTGGTGCACTGCTGTTGCACAAAATGGCAGCCGACGCCCACCTAACTAACAGATGGATTAAAAATTATTTTTCAGTTTCACTGGGGTCAGGGCAGGGTACAAAAATGTTGCACTGCACCACCAAATCCGCTGTAGATTGCTGACTTCATACCAAGTGCAGATATCAGAGTCTTTCCTAATCTCTCCCTCACAGCAGCAGCATCCTATCCCTACAACTAGTAATAGCAGAGTGATGTGCTGCGCTACGCTACGTGACTCCATCTTATATAGAGGCTGGGTCACATGCTGCACTTGGCCAATCACAGCCATGCCATTAGTAGGCATGGCTGTAATGGCTCCTAAGGGCACACTAGTTAAACGCTTGTTGATTGGCTGCCCTGCAGCCTTTCAACAACCGCCATTAAATTGCCGAACACTGAACTTGAACCCGAACTTTTACGAAAATGTTCGGGTTCAGGTCCGGGTACAAAAAAAAATAAAGTTCAGTACGAACCCGAACTTTACAGTTCGGGTTCACTCAACCCTAGTTTTTAGCTGGATGGTAGCATGTTCCATTGGAATTGGTATTTTCCATAGTATTTCACTCTATGAAGGTAAGATATGAAGGCAACTATGAAGGCAACTCACGAAAAGTTAGGGATATTTGGTCTGAGGTTAAATTTCAGGATGAACCTAAAATGCACTCTAACCTTTACAGGTGAACTTAATGTGACCTTCTCTAAACTTTTGAATGCACATGTCCAACTGTTCAATGTTTCAGTACTTTTTGCACAACTTGCTGTTCTTTAAAAAGGAGCTTAATGGCAAAATTCACAAAAGGTGTTTGATCCATGAATTGCCCCAAAAATTTCCTGGTCAATTAGAATTGGTATTTAAACAGTCCTCCTCATCATGATGTTCACATTTTGACATCATGAGACCAAGATGACAACTAAGAACTGATCGACAGTACCTCTCCATTGCAAGGCTTCAAGCAGGATGTTTTCAGATGAATGTGGCCATTGAGTTTAGACTGTCACAGAATGTCATAAGCAGGTTGCAACAGATATTCAGAGAGAGTGCAAGAGTCACAGAAAGGCATAGAAGTGGACTCCTTGGGTCACATCCCACACTGATAAGCGCATCAACAATCCCTGTGGAACCAGATGATGAATGCCGCACTCCAGGCACATTTAAAGGAGGTGAGAGGCACCCAAGTGCCACATCAGACCATTCAAAACCATTTACATCAGCATGGTCTGGGTGCTAGACAACCTGCAAGGGTACCTGACCACAGACGTCATCGTCTTGCAAGGGCCAGGAGGAATCTACGCTGGATGAGGGACCAGTGGGCCTCAGTGCTGTTCACTGATGAAAGTTGATTTATGCTGAGCAGAAATTATGGCCGTCAACAATGTTGGAGATGTCAAGGAGAGCGCTATGCATCAGCCACTGGTGAGCCTTTGGTGGTGTTAAAGTGTGGGCAGATGTGTCTAGTTGATACAGAACTGACCTACAGTGAATGGTACAGTGACAAGCCCATACTACTTGAATAACATCATTAATCCAGCCATTGTGCCTCTGCATAAATAACACAGGCCTAATTTCATCTTCATAAGATGACAATGTGCCAGATCATCAAGGTGGCATCATTAGGGAATGGCTACTAGAGACTGGGGTACCTTAAATGGAGTGGTTTGCACTTTGTCCAGACCTGAATCCCATTGAGAACCTATGGGATCAGCTAAGACGCCATGTAGAGGCTCATAACGCTGTACCCCAGAACCTCAATGACCTGAGAGCCGCCCTTCAAGAAAAGTGGAATGCCATGCCTCAGCAGACAATAAGTCAACTTGTGAATAGCATGAAACATCATTGTTAAGCTGTAATTTATGCTCAAGGCCACATGACAAGTTTTTGAGACATTGAAATTTTTTGTGGGGGGGGGGGGTATACACACCACTGTTGTTGGTTTTTGTTTCACAATTGTTTGAGATGAGGAAATCACCATTACATGCTTCTACTTAAAGGAAACCTGTCACCAGGATTTTGTGTATAGAGCTGAGGACATGGGTTGCTAGATGGCCACTAGCACATACACAGTACCCAGTCCCCATAGCTCTGTGTGTTTTTATTGTGGAAAAAACTATTTGATACATATGCAAATAAACCTGAGATGAGTCCTGTCCCTGACTCATCTCACATATAGGACTCATCTCAGGTTAATTTGCATATGTATCAAGTAGTTTTTTTTACACAATAAAAACACACAGAGCTATGGGGACTGGGTATTGTGGATGTGCTAGTGGCCATCTAGCAACCCATGTCCTCAGCTCTATGCCCAAAATCCCTGTGAGAGGTTCCCTTTAAATGCCTTACTTTCATAATATAATATCACTGTAGCGTGAACTTTTTACGTTTTCCATATATTTCACCTGAAAGCCAAATATCCCTAACGTTTTGTGGTTAGTGTATATGACGTGACTATGGTTCAGTAGTACCCCACATGCTCTTTATTTTGAGCTATGTAGCAATAGGTTTGTTTAAGCTACGTGTCAGTGAGTATATTCTTTTCAAAATGCAACAAGATATCTCTTTATAAAAAGAAAACAAATATATCTTATTATTATGGCTATATAAATGTATAACATCAAGGTTGTGTGGGTTTTTTGTTTGGCTGAAATTATTGTCTAAAAAACAAAGTGATCCCAGTATAATGAGACAATAATGTCCTTTTTAAATGCATGGATAGCTGATGAAATCAAATAGGAAGATTGTCTATTCTCTTGAAATATCAATCGAGCAAAGTATGAAAATAGCAAAACTATAAAGCAGAAGGAAAGGATAAATGTTGTAATTTGTGTATCTGTGATTCCGAGTCTTTATTGAAGTGTCTGTAACTCTTTATCTTGTTTGCTGTTTTACAGTCTATTTCTGACCACTCATGCATTGCTAACAGTGTGTGTAATATGTATATTTATTCATTGGATTGGATAACATTAGCTTTTTGTCCTTATTTCACTAGTAACACAGCATTTGGCATTTAATGGGTTTTCTTTGTGTTTAATATTGATGACCAATCCTCAGAATAGGTCATCAACATGAGAACACTAGGGGTCCAATTCGTAGCACCCCCTCCAGTCAGCTGTTTGAGGAGGCCACTTCATAGCTTACCAACCACAGTGCCATCATTTGGATAGTGGCTTTTCTTGGTGTTGCAGCTTCATGTTTTACACTATACCTTTTAATCCCTTCCCAACATCCACATCCAACATGTACTTGAAACTTTCAAGATGGTGCCTGCTCAGGAGCTGAATAGAAAAAGACAAAAAAAGACTGCATAAGGAAGGAGTTTAAAAAAATTCCATTGAACCAAATTGACAGGTACTGTACATTCATTGGAGATTGTTACCTCCAAATAAACGGAGAAGCTCACAAAAAAATGAAGTAAAAATAGTAGATAATGTTTATAGTTAGAGTTGAGCTTCGTTAGTAACGAATCACAATTTTTACTAAAACGGCGGCTAAAATGGCTGCTACACATGTGAGGACATGGGGCAAGGAACTCTGGTAAGGCGGGATGACCCATAATGCCATGCATGCAGCCAATCAGCCCCTAGCCAGCCCTGTAATATAATAGTCCTATAAATACGACGGATATCTTGGATTCAGACATTTTCCAGCATTCGGAGTGCAGGGACAGATGTGAGAAGGCGCTAGTGACAGCAATAGGAAAAACTTCACTGTGACAAAAAAAATGGAAAAAACGATTTATAAGTGCATGGAAAGGATAGGGAGGAATCATTTCACAGCATCTTAGTGCAGGGGGAGACGTAAGAAGGCGCTAGGGACAGTGCTAGAAAAATGATTTACAAGTGCAGGGAAAGATTATTTGGAGATTCAAATAGCCATTATACAGCTCTGTCATTCCAGCAATTTGTTCTTGGGTTGAAAGTGCTATGTTGAAAAGCCTTTAGTGGCTTATATCTGTGGAAAAAGAAAAATATATACGCAGTTCACTTCTGCAGTTATATATGGTGAAAGCGTTTAGTGCTATATTTCAGTACAAAAAGAAATATGCAAAATAGTTGTGGAGTTCTGTAGCTGGTCTCCCTAAGACCAGCCATTGTTTTGTTTGAGTACAAAAAGCAAAATATATACGCAGTTCATTTCTGCAACTATATGTGGTGAAAGTGTTTAGTGGCGTATTTCAGTACAAAATGTAAAGTACTGTATATTCTCAGTTCACTTCTGCAGCTATATGTGGTATGTGGTGAAAGTGTTTAGTGGTGTATTTCATTACAAAAAGAAAATTATATTCTCAGTTCACTTCTGCAGCTATATATGGTGTTAGCATTTAGTGGCGTATTTCAGTAGAAAAAGAAAAATATATACGTACTTCACTGTTGTAGTTATTTGTGGTGAAAGTCTTTAGTGGCCTATTTCAGTACAGAAAGAAAAATATATACGCACTTCACTATTGCAGTTATTTGTGGTGAAAGCGTTTAGTGGCCTATTTCAGTAAAGAAAGAAAAATATATATGCACTTCACTGTTGCAGTTATTTGTGGTGAAAGGATTTAGTGGCCTATTTCAGTACAAAAAGAAAAATATATTTGTTGCTTTTAGGGGGGTTTTAATTTGATTTTAATTTATTTAGTTCAGCTAAAATTATGTCGACAGAGAAGTGCCAGGCTATGGACAGAGGAGTGGCAGAAGCCTAAATGTTTCTGGCGCAGGCAGATTTTGCAGCAGAGTAAGGGGGCGTGGCAGATGCGGTCGCAGCGAGAGGCCTGAGCTCTCGGTGTCATCTAGCGGTCTTGTCTTCACCAACAACCCAGTGGTTCTTGATTGGTTATTTCGGTCATCCACTTCATCCCAAGTGACATTAGACACCCCCAGCCAACAGTTGGTGGGTTTGTCAGACACAACCCTTAGTTAGCATGGCCCGGGAGCAGGCCCTGTGCCCTCACCTGTCCTCAACCTGCCTCTGTACTTTCCTCCACTAGGCGGGCAAGTAGTGATGAGGAGAGTGGCGTGGAGCTGGTGTTGCGAGCAGTCAGACTCCTGGCCTAGTGACGTGCAGACAGGACTCGTTGATGATGATTATGTAGCTGATCACACTTGGGAGCCGGGTGACGAAGGGGCTTCATTTTTTATTTGAGTTATATAATAATGTAATAGTATAAAATCTGGTATCTTCTTTATACATCTGCAGTGTGGCTTCTACACACTTTCAAAATAATCCTTCAGCGGGGCGAATAGATGCCGGATCACCCGGACACTCCATGACCTTCCCCGGAGCTTCTGTCAGGAGCAGCGGTTCATTTTTGAGATGTCCGTATAGTGCGGGGGGGATCCGAAGACCCTCTCCATCTCCGTGCACCACAGGATGTCCTCCTTCGCATCCATGATGACTGGGAACTCACAATGTTTTCCCTGACGAAGATACCAGGGGCTTGTAGTTATGGTTTGAATCTTGATGAACTTCGCTACTCTTCCGGGCTCAAAGCAATCTTGAAGCTTTGTCTTCTCATTGTCTGTAGCTACTAGAGGCTTGTTCATGCCAGGCAGGTTTCCCCAGAAATATCTGGCTCCATGAGCAACCGATACCGCACTTGCATCAATCTTGACAGAATTTGATGCAAGAGAAATAGTTTTTTGAAATGCTTTCGCCATCGCAACCACATTCTCAAATAACCAGAAGACTGTCCGATTCTCTCCTGTCTTAGGCAACACTTTATTGAGTAATCGTGGAAAGTAAAAAAAACAGTTGTCCACTGCCCCTATAAAGGCCTTTTCGGTTCAGGTTAACCACAAATAATTCATTACAACGACTGCCGCGAATTATCAGATCGACGAAGAGACCAGGGGCTGGTAGTTATGGTTTGAATCTTGATTAACTTCGCTACTCCTCCGGGCTCCAAGCAATCTTGAAGCTTTGTCTTCTTTTTGTCTGTAGCTACTAGAGGCTTGTTCATGCCAGTCAGTTTTTCCCAGAAGTAATGGCTTGATGAGCAGCCGATACCGCACTTGCATCAATCTTGACAGGATTCGTCTCCAGGTGGAGAGATATTGTTTTTTTTAAATGCTTTCTCCATCACAAGTACGTTCTCGAATAACCAGGCTGGCCGATTCTCTCCTTTCTTAGGCAACACTTAATTTTTTAAATCTAATTTATTAAATATTTAATATTAAATGGAACCAAAACTTGATTAAAATTATAAGTAACTAAACTTAACTTCGCCAAAATATTCTCCCAATCTTCGATGGACAATCAATTTGCCAAGCCTTTAGTGCCAGAGAACGTGTATTATTAAATCGTGCGGAGCCGAAATGGCCTACTCATGCTGCTGCCACCTCCACCCTTTGTCGTCGTGCCACTCTGTGGCCTCTTCAGGCTATGCCACCTCCACAATCTCTCGTTGTTGTGCTACTTTGTGGCCTTCTCATGCTGCTGCCACCTCCACAATCTTTCGTCATCGTGCTACTCTGTGGCCTCCTCATGCTGCTGACACCTCCACAATCTCTCGCTGTGGTGCCACTCTGTGGTCAATGAGAAGGAGGACAGAGTATTGTTTCTTGGTTTTGGCTGTTAGTAGGTCATTGGTGACTTTGGTAAGGGCAGTCTTAGTCGAGTGGTGGGGTCGGAAGCCAGATTGTAGGCGGTCAAAGAGGGAGCATACGAAAGAAGTGATATGGGGCGATAACTGGACAAAGAAGATGGGTAAAGTGAAGGCTTTTTGAGGATGGGTGTAATGGTAGCATACTTAAAAGCAGAAGGGAAGACACCAGAGGTTAGTAATAGGTTGAAGAGATGAGTTAGGGCTGGGATAAACACTGTGGTGAGGTTAGGGATGAGGTGGGATGGGATTGGGTCAAGTGCACAGGTGGTCAGATGCGATCTGGAGAGTAGAGTGGAGAGTTTTTCTTCGGTAATGGTGGGTTTTGGGAGAAGAGGGCCGAGCAGGTGTGTAGAGGGTCTGTGGGGACTGTGTAGTGAAGCTTTCTCTGATGTTGACTATCTTTTGTTAGAAGTATTTGGCAAAGTCCTCAGCTGAGAAGGGAGGAGAGGGTGGGGGCGCTGGGGGACAGAGAAGGGAGTTAAAAGTGTTAAAAAGTGTTAAAAAGTTGTTGATTTGTTATTTGTACATACAGTAAAGTCGGACAGAGAGATTTATCAAAAGTGGTGTAAAGAAAATCTAGCTTAGTTGGCCATAGCGACTAGTCATATTCGACTTCCAAAGAAGATCTGAAAAATGTAAGTTGGAATCTGATTGGTTGCTATGGGCAACTAAGCCAGTTTTCATTTACAACCGTTTTGATAAATCTCCCTCTGAATGTTTATTTCTAAGTCTTCTTTCACACTGCCAGGAGGCCTTTACGACAGAGAATAGCCTGCTGCAGCTCTCTGGTTCAGGGATGCCAGATGTTACTGGAATGGCCACTGGCTTCAATGACTACAATGGGGTCCGTTGGAGATCCAGGCGCTACTCTGCACCAAAAAACTAAAATAAAATAATGTGGTTGCATAAGTGTGCACACCCTCTTATAACTGGGGATGTAGCTGTGTTCAGAATTAAGTAATCACATTCAAAATCATGTTAAATAGCAGTCAGCATACACCTGCCATCATTTAAAGTGCCTCTGATTAACCCCAAATAAAGTTCAGCTGCTCTAGTTGGTCTTTCCTGAAATTTTCTTAGGCTGCTTTCACACTAGCGTTCGGGTGTCCGCTCGTGAGCTCCGTTTGAAGGGGCTCACGAGCGGACCCGAACGCAGCCGTCCAGCCCTGATGCAGTCTGAATGGAGCGGATCCGCTCAGACTGCATCAGTCTGGCGGCGTTCAGCCTCCGCTCCGCTCGCCTCCGCACGGACAGGCGGACAGCTGAACGCTGCTTGCAGCGTTCGGGTGTCCGCCTGGCCGTGCGGAGGCGTGCGGATCCGTGCGGATCCGTCCAGACTTACAATGTAAGTCAATGGGGACGGATCCGTTTGAAGATGCCACAATGTGGCTCAATCTTCAAGCGGATCCGTCCCCCATTGACTTTACATTGAAAGTCTGGACGGATCCGTCCCAGGCTATTTTCACACTTTAGCTTTTTTTTGCTAATATAATGCAGACGGATCCGTTCTGAACGGAGCCTCTGTCTGCATTATTATGAGCGGATCCGTTCAGAACGGATCCGCCCGAACGCTAGTGTGAAAGTAGCCTTAGTCGCATCCCACAGCAAAAGCCATGGTCCACAGAGAGCTTCCAAAGCATCAGAGAGATCTCATTGTTAAAAGGTATCAGTCAGGAGAAGGGTACGAAAGAATTTCCAAGGCATTAGATATACCATGGAACACAGTGAAGACAGTCCTCATCAAGTGGAGAAAATATGGCACAACAGTGACATTACCAAGAACTGGACGTCCTTCCAAAATTAATGAAAAGACGAGAAGAAAACTGGTCTGGGAGGCTATCAGCAACATTAAAGGAGCTGCAGGAATATCTAGCAAGTACTGGCTGTGTGGTACATGTGCCAACAATCTCCCGTATTCTTTATATGTCTGGGCTATGGGGTAGCAAGACGAAAGTCTTTTCTTACAAAGAAAAACATCCAAGCCAGGCTACATTTTGCAAAAACACATATGAAGTATCCCAAAAGCATGTGGGCAAAGGTGTTATGGTCTCATGAAACCAAGGTTGAACTTTTTGGCCATAATTCCAAAAGATATGTTTTGCCCAAAAACTGCACATCACCTAAAGAACACCATGCCCACAGTGAAGCATGGTGGTGGCAGCATGATGCTTTGTGGCTGCTTTTCTTCAGCTGGAACTGGGGCCTTAGTTAAGCTAGAGGGAATTATGAACAGTTCCAAATACCAGTTAATATTGGCACAAAACCTTTAGGCTTCTGATAGAAAGCAGAACATGAAGAGGATCTTTATCTTTCAGCATGACAGGGACCCAAAGCATACATCCAAATGAACAAAGGAATGGCTTGTAAGAAGAAGATTAACATTTTGGAATGGTCCAGCCAGAGCCCAGACCTGAATCTGATTGAAAATCTGTGGGGTGATCTGAAGAGGGCTGTGCAATCTGACAGATTTGGAGTGTTTTTGCAAAGAAGAGTGGGCAAATCTTGCCAAGTCAAAATGTGCCATGCTGATAGACTCATACCCAAAAAGACTGAGTGCTGTAATAAAATCAAAAGGTGCTTCAACAAAGTATTAGTTTAATATTTTTGTGTGCCTGTGATTTTACATGAATATGGCAAATTGTTGCATTCTCTCCTGTATTCTGCATTATAAAGTTATCCTTTTAGTCTAAATTACAATGCCTTATGGCACCACACAATACATTCTGCTTTACATATTTATTTAATAATTATCTGAGACTAAACACTTCAACAGCATAAGGCTGACTACACACATTTGGATTCAGGACTTGTGTCCCAGACAGGATGTGGGTTTAAAGATGCAACTAGTTTGGATCATTAATCCTGTGGTCAGGTTAAGACACGTGTTCGGAATACTGACGTCTGAATTTATTCATTTGAATCCGACCTAAGATGGCTTTATGAAAGCAACGGTTGGCTTTTTGAATATAAGTTCCATATAAGAACAGTGGAGGAATTGGCTGGCACTGTGGAGAATCAGTTGCCTCACTAGATCTTGGCACCAAGCTGAGAACACAATATAATAATTAGTGTGGAAGTTATAAACAAGACTGGTTTTGAAGGTGTAACCAAGATCTAAGAAATATAAACTATGTTTATCTCTTTGATGCTCTTGAAAACTATTGGTGACTAGAGATGTCGCGAACATAAAATTTTCCGTTCGCGAACGCGGACTTCCGCAAATGTTTGCGAACTGGCGAACCGGGCGAACCACCATAGACTTTAATAGGCAGGCGACTTTTAAAACCCACAGGGACTCTTTCTGGCCACAATAGTGATGGAAAAGTTGTTTCAAGGGGACTAACACCTGGACTGTGGCATGCCGGAGGGGGATCCATGGCAAAACTCCCATTTTACGGAGTGTGGTAAGTTGAATTCGCAATGCAATTAATATAACCTGCATTAATCGCATTGCAAATTCAACTTAGAGCTAAGTTCCTAATGGTTGTATTGCTAGAATTGACAAATATAACGAATATAGCACTATATTCTCAATCTTCGTTATATTATAGCAATACAACCATTAGGAACCCAGCAGCTCTAAGTTGAATTCGCAATGCGATTAATATAACCTGTATTAATCGCATTGCGATTACAACTTAGATCTGAGTTCATAATGGTTGTATTGCTAGAATTGACGAATATAACGAATATAGCACTATATTCTCAATCTTCGTTATATTCTAGCAATACAACCATTCAGTGGCGTTGCGAGGGGGGTGCGGTGGAGTTCTCACTCACAAGTTTAATTTCTAAACTTTGCAAGCAAGCAAGCACGTTGCGCCGTCACGTGGTAAGAGGGGACGGGGGGTGACTCACTGCAGCCTGGTGAGTGGTGGGGCGCCGTGCAGGAGTCTCTTTGGTCCCGGGAGGAGCAGATAGGTAGAGAGGCTCTGACTTTATAGGACAAATTATTTTAATAATACCCCAATAATAATAAGCTAATAACCTAACCCCATTCATAAATTACTGGTGGATTATTATAGAGATGGCCCCAAGCCAGGAGACATAAGGGTTCGGTTGAACTGTGGGCTGGGGCCACCCGGCCATATTTACTAATCTTTGCTCAGGGGGGCCCTCATAAATATAGACCCACATGGTGTGGACTGGTCATTTTTACTAAGGAATATAGTTTAAACGTTTATGTGCAAAAGAGAAAATAAGAAGTCAGCTCCAATCAGATATCTGCACATAGACCAAGACTCTGGGTCTATGCAGATATCTGATTGGAGCTGACTTAGTGACTTCTTTTTTTCTCTCTTTATCTCTTTATTATGGCTTCGGGGGGGGGGGGGGGTTACACCATTTTCTACTGCACCGGGTGACACCAGCCATAGCAACGCCACTGCAACCATTAGGAACCCAGCTCTAAGTTGAATTCGCAATGCGATTAATATAACCTATATTAATCGCATTGCGATTACAACTGTGTCAAATTTGTGACACTGCAGCTTCAGACTGAATCTAAGATGGATGCTGTCCTTGCTTTTTGATAGGAGGTGGGAGGGTCTGGGAGGGAGGGTATGCTGATTGGCTGTAATGTGTCTGCTGACTGTGAGGCACAGGGTCAAAGTTTGCTCAATGATGATGTATAGGGGACGAACCCTTATGCGCATATGTTCGCCCGCCGCGTTGAACGCGAACAAGCTATGTTCGCCGGCGAATAGTTTGGGACATCTCTTCTGGTAACTGCCAACAGTAGATTTTTTTGACCACTTAAGATCTATTAGCTTTTTACTGTAAGTAAAGTATTCTTTAAATAAAATTTGTGATCTCTGAAAAGCATTTTCAGCCCTTATTTACTTGTTTTGTATTTATTTTGGAGTAAATTCCGACTTTTCTGTTATAAGACAAATTTATCGATAATCTGCAACAAGACAAAGTAAATTTTTGAAATTCAGGTGTTTTTTGTGGCCATTCCTATTGTATACATTGTTTTATGGCATACCATTGGGATATTTGGAAACGTCCAAAAATAATCTCAACCACAATCCATCACATGAAAAGACTGGAGGATTTACGGAAGCCTACATTCATAGAATATCTGTGAGTAGTTCTCCAAGATGTTTGGAACAACCTCCCAGCCGAGTTCGTTCAAAAACTGAGTGCACATGCATCTAAAATTGATGTTGTTTTGAAGGCAAGGAGGGAGTAATGTCAAATATTCATTTGATTGTTTCTATGTCAAATTTATGGCTTTCTGGCCACAGTTCTTCCATGAAGACCACTTTTGGCCCAACTTCTTCAACCAGTAAATGGATGTACCTGCATCCAACCAGTTTCTGACAATTCTGAGCTGCCAGCACTGCTGAACATCTGGATAACTCAAAATCAGACAGCATATATTTGACTTAAAAAAAGTATGGACATTTACAGGAAAAGGTAAATGGAAACAACAGCACTTTCATATCCAAAACTTCTCCCAAACTCTACTGAACAATTAAGAAGCCAGCAACAACTGCAGCGAAAAGAAAGATATCAGTGGCATTCCCTGATGGGTAAAAGTAGGGATGAGTTAATAAATTATAATAAATCAATTTGTCTCATCAGCAAGAGTTCTTCACCCCTGAGGGTCAGTCCCGCAGGTGAAGAAGCACCCACCTGACACTTGGTAGACAGGGACGGAGATCTGGCCCATTCCTGACAATCTCACCCCAGCGCTGCTGTTCCAAATAGCAGTGCAAGCATTGAGGCTCTGCTTCCTATTCCAGAGCAGCTACTGTTCATGCACAGCTACCTGGAGGTGTAGTGGCGCATGTGCAGTCGCTGCTAAAGTAGTAGAAGCAGAGACTGTGGGCATGCGCTACTACTCGGAGCAGCAACGCAGGGGTGATATTGTCGGGGCCAGGTGAGATCACCCCACGCAGGAAAATAACTCTTGCTAATGAAATGAATAGATTCATTAGAATACATTCGGTTATCCTTACTTTTTTTTATATCCAGCGTGGAAAATACATAGAACAACAAAAGTATTCACACATTATTTTAAAGGGTTTTATATATATACTTACCAATCCCCTTCCGCTGCCAGTCCCCCCTGCTTTCCACTTCCTGCTCCAAGCTTGGACACAAATGAAATGGCTTGGAATATTGCTCAGGCACTAAGTGGCTGAGTGGGCACTTGGAAGTGGTGAGGTGCGTAATACTTATTTATTCATTTTTTTAATCCTTTCTGGTCCCATTAAAAATAAGTATCTGCCCATAAAACCCCTCAGGCATTGGTTATATTTTATTTTCTTTGCATTTACAGGAACCTTATTTTACTTTCTCATTGTGTGATAAATTAGATTTGTGCATTCCAATTTCACTTGTTATAAACCTTTTTAATTAACACACCCTTCACATCCACATTATTGCCCTCTTATTTTCAGTTTTATATATATATATATATATATATATATATATATATAGTCCAGGGGTAGAAAAAGATGTCTGCTTCCTTCTAAAACCATTATCACACCTGCCATTGGTTGCCTGAATTGGTTGTTCATCCCCCCTTCACTTTAATAGGGCTGATATGCAATACCAGACACAAGCCATGGACAGGTGAAGCACTGTTTCCATAAGAAATCAGCCAAGTTTTTCTAATCTTAAACAACCCCTTTAATATGAGAAACTGAATATTGGGACAGACCATATAACTAAGTAATATATTCAACACAATCTTCTGGTCATTCCACTGAATAACTGAGCCGTTCAAAACTATTTGTCTTTTAAGGTAACAGATATAAAAAAAAAAATTTTAAGTCTATGTGAATGTTTGTCTTTCGTTCTGCTGAGCACCTTTCCCAAGGCTCAGTGTCATTGCAGGATCAGCTTGCACATGATTATGTTTGGGATCAGCATGATCGGCTGTCACTGATTTCACTGACATCTGTCCCCACAGTGAGACAAGCTGCAACATGAATTATTAAAGACATACACATGCAGATCTGTGTCATGATTACGGCAAACAATACAGTTTTCCACACTCTCGAGAGCTGAAGGGAGCCGTGGAGGACAGCTGCTTTAACCCTTTTTGACAATCTGTTAGCATTTTGCAGACACAGAAACCTGTCATGGTTTTGTGGATTTCGTAGGCCATTTGCCTTGGATGCTACTCAGTGAATAGTTTTGCATACATTTTCTCACATTTATTAATTTCACTTACCACTGATTTCTCCTAAGGCATATGTTGTCATTAATATATGACAAATATTGTATTGTGTTGTTTCTGTCATTACTAATGGTAGTAGGTGGAGCAATACAATATGGCTGTTAATGCATTATGCCATATTGCAGATCATTGAGAGAGATCTGTAGTATAGCAAGGTTATTTTCTATATATTATACTAAGTACACAAGAGATCAAAGATTGTCATGTCTTTATTTTTTTTATAAAGACTTACTATTAAAGATGAGCAAATCGATTCTAGACGAGGTGGATTTAAAATAAATTTTGTTAATATTTGAGGTGGATCTGAATCAGAATTTTTTTGTAATTTAAATTGGGCTAGTTTTTTAGACAGAGAGAGAAAATGGTATTAAAAAGTCCTAGGAGGCCTCAGAGTGTCATACACAAAGTTTCAGACCAATTTGAGCACTTTTGATTCTGTTAGAAGTGATTCAGACCCAATTTGAATAGTTCAGCCAAATCGAAAACCCAAATCAAGACAAATTTTGAGAGATTCACTCATCTCTACTTAATAATCAACCAATTTATCATTCAGTGGCTTTATCAAAAACAAACTGTGCAAGGTGTTCTCGACCAGAAAACTGATAATTTTCAGCAGATTTACCAATATTAAAAGGATTCACAAACAATGTGTGATTTTGAGGAAAAGTTTTGAAATATAGATTTTTAACATGCTTGGTTGTTTTGCTTCTCCCACGGTTAAGTAGATCAGTACAATCAATTATACTTTGTGGTCATATAAACAAATGTATTATTTATTCAAATGAAATATTTTGTGTTTTTGTGAGTAAACTAGGTTTATCTGTAAATTTCCAGATATTTGTAAGTGGCATGTGAATGAATCTGGTTAAACTAATTTAATCCTAAATTCATTCTATTTTTTTTAAGTACAAGTATACATAATGCAGGATTTATACTAGAGATTCTAAATACTGTATACTCCATGTAATTATTTAGCTCATACAAGCAAATCTGGATTACAATTGTCATTACAGTTTAAAGGACACATAATATTATAGTATTAAGAATGTAAGATAAGACCAGTTTGTAAGCACAATCAGTTTTAAAATATGGAAATAAGACATCTTTACTTTTGTTAAAAAAAAATAAAAAAAAATTGTTTGCAAGTGGTCAATAAATAGTTAAATATTGTGAGGTTTGATAATGCTGCCTACGACATATTCTGATTCATTTTTGCAGACATTCCATCAAGAGTGAAGCTGTTTAACAACACATTTTCAACACACATATGATAACAATGGTATTAGATATTATACGTACTAAAAGATACACTACATAAAAGGCTAAACAAAAATAATTAAACCTACGAGAAGTAAACCTACGAGACACATGGAGCTAGCAATATGGATAAAAAGAGATAAAAGATACAGTGAAGTAATGTGTCAGTCAGGAATACAGGAAATGCTATGAAATGCATTGATTTTCTAATGACAAAGTATACTATGAAAAACTCCAGTATAGTGTAAAATAGTAAAATTCTATTTAGTACCTCTAATATAATTAGAGGTACATTGGTTTTGTCTGGAAGGGGGCAATTGCAAATATTATAATGTTGAATGTGGCACACACAGGGATCAGATGTTAGAGGAAGATCTGATCAGTGGGGGTTCAACTTCTGGTGCCCCCACTGATCAGGTACTGTATTTGAAGAAGTAGCAGTGCTCACGCGAGAACGGGCTTTCTTTTCAAAATGATCTGCGTGTCATCTTATTTACGGTAGCAGCACATTGTAATTACAACGGCTCATACCATTCACTTGGAGACAACTTGCAGGCAATTTTGAAGACAAAGCAGTGCTTGCACAAGCACCACTACCTCTTCAAACAGCTTATCATCCTGAGGATGGGTAATCAATATTGTAGCACAGAATTACAGTACTGTTGAAAATGCACCGGTTTTTTTTTTGCAACAGTTGGCTCCAAGACACTAACATGCATGCTTTGCATCACATTTACTAACCATTTTACATGTTTCAAAACTTTTTTTGCCTTGTCCGACAAGAAGGTGTGGCTTCACTATAAAGGGGCTTGACTAAATGCAGCCCTGTGTGTCTACAATTATGGTGCATTTTCAGTGTACGTAATACACCTAGACAGTCATTATAATACAATGCATATAAACAGAATTGAATAAAATTGGGAATAACAGAGAAATAGAAAGACTTGGGCTACTTTTCACCAGTAAGCTCAGTAACAACATTCAGTATCAAGCAGCAGCTAAAAAATGAAATCAAATTTTATGATAAAGTTGTAAATACTGTAAAGTTGTGAATACTGTAAAGTTGTAAATACGGTATAATTTAGCAGCCCCATTAGTACCTTATTAAAGCTTTATGTTTGATTTATGGGGCACAGTTTTGTACTCCTCTTTGGGCAATTGATATACTGTGGGAAAGCTAGAAAGAAGTCAACAGTTTCAACAGGTCTCTTTTAAAATGAATGAAATCATTTAGATTTGAAAAAAGGAAAACTAGCTGCTATAGGAAAGCAGGCTAGGGACTTGGGAGAGATCGTAATAAAGTAATTGAGATGTACAGATAGAATAGGAGTTATAGGGAGAAACATGGATGATTAAATGCATAGACTGTCTGGAAAAATAAATATAAGACACGAACATATAGGGCAGAGAAAATAATACATACAAAAAATATCAGTATTGAGCCAAACAAAATAAAGGGGTATAACTAAAGTAAAATTTATTGCTCTACTCAGTTTGTGGACTAAGGTTTATGTACAGGGTGAGTCAAAAGTCACAGAACACCCTTTTATTTTAATAGACAATTTAGAGGAGCTCACCAGCAACCTACTGGAGCCCAGTCTTTCAGATACCAGCTGAAAACTGAAGAATATTAAAAAAACAATCAGACTGGCTCACAGTATTTTTGCATTTATTACACTTAATAAAAATCACAATTTGTTACTATTGCAGTTATAAAATGATAAAAAATAGATTGCCCACTAGATATTAGACATATCCTAATAGTATATCAAAATAGCATAAATAGGTGGGTATTTAAAATGCGGAGCTCACGCATATACCCAAACAACAGGAGTACTCCAAAGGGATAATAGGACCACTTGATTATGCTGTGTGGTGTCGGTCAATAGCGCATTGGATCCGTACTTTGACAATGTTCAAATAGTCATGTAATAACTCGCCAAGTGCTCAACATACCAGTCGATGAGAAGATATCCACTCTGCGGTCCACGGTATGTTTTTATAACGTCCAGAAGGTACTTTATACTTGTTATCGTAGCGGTATTCGCTGACTACCTCCTGCCACGAGGTAGTATCACCGCTTCTCCTTCTCGGCGTCTCACGTGACCTGACCTGACCTGATGGCGGCTATGTCCGAAACATAGCCGCCATCTTGAAAGTCAAAAACTTCAAAGTTCAAAGTTTTGTATTTACCACCAGGGACAACAAATTGAACAAATCAAATAGCTGTTCATCACAGGGAACATTCTCAGTTGTTTTTGCAACTTTCTGTATTGATAACTTTTGAACCACAAGAGATATTGCAAATCTGATTGCAGCAATCGATTAATTTGCATACTTCAGCTCAAGTGCTGCAAATAATTTCCTATGCATTGTGATTAACTGTCAAGTCCTTCACTGGCACCAACATATATAGAGTGCAGTACCCCCACTTTGCTCTACTTTGAGCTCCACCTGTTAACTGACTAAAGTTACCTCAGTGCGTTGCACCAGTGTCCCTGACCCCTGTCCCATGACTATTCCAAGAGGTAGCGACCCAGTGGCTCCCTTGCAGTCCAGTGATCTCTGCATAGGGGTTAAAGAGTGCAAAATAGAGGACTGCCAGTACAAGGCCTTTAAGACTAGCCCAAAGTCAAACCAGTTACTTGTCACAATGGTTTCACATCCTCGAGCCCACTACATTAAATTCAGGCCATAGGTCTCACTGACCCATCCTGATTGGGTCTACTATAACTATTTCAGGCAATTACTGTCATATATGAATAACATATTCACCTGCCTTAATGCCCTGACAACTACAACAGTTGTTCCACAACCTCCAGAAGCAGCCACATCTCCTGTAACTCCTCCGCAAGATTATGGGAGGGAACCAGAGAAGTGATCTAGTGATTAGAAATCTGCAATAATTTCTAGCTGCTAATTCCTCCTTCACTTTATGGAAACGTTGCCAGGGAAAGCTCAGTGTCTGGCAATATGTCATTCAGTTCCACACTTTGGCCTATGAGTTGACATTAATGGCAGCATTTTGGGAGGGATTGTCAGGGAGTATTAAGTATGAATTGGTGGGTCGTGATGTGCTATCTACACTAGAGGTCCCTTACAACCCATATTTATCAGCAGTTACAGAAACAAGCCAACTAAGCTAGTCTAGAGAGAAAACTTCCTCAGTTGGCACCAGCTTTTCACAGACCGCTGATTTTTCTTGCTCCTCTGTCCTCAACTCCTGCATCAGAAGCCAAGCTAGTAGACAGGGTCGGGTTATCTGATGAGGTACATCTGCACAGGAATTCCCATAATCTGTGCCTTCACTGTAGAGCCAAGGGACACCATGTCCTGATTTGCCCCACAAGGTAGAAAACTCCTGGCGTAGGGTCCATAAGAGAAACGGCACTAGGCAAAGATCATCTCTCTCCAAATTTGTCTTTCCTGGGGCATTATCCTTTGGTGGTATGCGGTTTACCGTACAGGCCTTTATAGACTCTGGTTTGCCAGGAAACTTCCTGCATCTGGCCTTAGTGAACCAGTATAGAATAACCGTTCAGTGTCTAAAGAAGCCCTTGATGGTGAGATCTGTAATTTGGAAGTCTCTTTCTGAAGCTATAAAGTATGTCACTGAGTCTTGGAGCTTCCAGTGAAGAAATTATTTTGTATGTCCTGCCTATCTCTACCATTTATCTACTTCTAGGGCTTCCTTGGCTCTGCCTGCATCGTCTTGGACTAGAACTGTGGACAGATACTTTGTTGAGGTTTTGCATTCCATTCCCAAAGTCTGAACACTGTTTTGCCTGTCCTGACTCCACTAGTTCCACAAAACTTGCATGAGTTACCAGCAGCTAACTCCAGATACGCTGATGTTTTTGACAAAAAGGAGGCTGAATCCCTGTCTTCCCATTATCCCCATGATTGTACAACACAATCCTCATGGTCACGTCTACCACTATCTCTTCCAGAAACATATCCAGAAGCTATGATCCAACACAGCAAAGATAATTTGTAAATGGACTTTATTTTCAAATCTTTAATCTCTGTCCAGAGCCGGATTCTTCTTTGTCAAGAAGAAAGATTAATAACTTTGATCTTGTATTGATTACCACGGATTAAATAAGATAACTGTGAAAAATAAATACCCACTAAACTAGATCTGCGCGTGGCCTACAATTTGATCCGGATTCATGAATGAGATGACTGGAAGATGGCATTTAATACCTGTGATGGCCATGATAGTGATGTGATGGTCAGATCAAGGCATAGAAATGGACCCAGGTAAGTTGTCTGCTGTGTTAAATTGGTCTCAGCCAACCAGCCTGTGAGCTATTTCATGCTTTACGGGCTTTGCAAATGACTACTGGCAGTTTATCCTACATTTCTCAAACCCTAAACAGTGCTCATTTCCATCCTTACCCGCATGGAGGCAAATTCCAAGGAATAGACTCCTGAAGCAGAGACATCCTTTTGGGCCCTCAAGCAAGCCTTTTTATCTTCACTGCGTGATGTCTCCAGTGTCATTTGTTAGAAGGAGTTTGCCACCCAGTCATTATTTACACTGATGACAAAAACTTGACCTGTTTACAGTCTGCACAATGACTAAATCCTCAACAGGCCCGCTGATCTTTATTTTTTGCCCATTCTAATTTTATCTTATACTTTGTCTGCAGAAAAGAATAGTAAGGTGGGTTCTCTGTCCCATTCTTTCAACCCCACTGATAATCTAGAGGAGCCTCAGCATGTCAGAGATCCTGCTTGTATTGTTCCAGATGATACCATTCAGCTGAGGAACATTCCACCAGGCAAAACATTGATCTCTTCAGCCAAGAGAAGACACATTTTGATTTGCGGACATAATCCAAAGCTTACCAGCAATTAAGACTTTTGTAAAACCGCTCACTTGTTTACCCGACATTATTGATGGGCTTGCACGACCAAGGACATACAAAATTTTGTCTTTGCATGTACTACTTGTGCTCAAAATAAGACTTCAAAGCATAAACCTACAGGACTCCTCCATCCATTGCTCCTGCCTGTGGTTCTGTGGCAGCACATCACCATGGACTTTATTACCGATTAACCATTGTCCTACAGTTACATGGTCATCTGCATGGTGTCAGATCATGTTTCTAAAATGGCCCACTTTGTACCTGTGCCTGAGCTACCCTCAGCAAGCCTGCTAGCTGAATCATTCATTGAACTCATCTTACGACTTCATGGGTTTCCTCTTGACATATTGTCTGCACAGGGAGTTCAGTTTATGTCCAAATTCTGGAGAACAGTCTGCAACCTTCCAGATTTAAAATTTGACTTTTAATCTGCCTATTATCCTCAAACCAATGGACAAGTAAAGTTTATCATCCAGATCTTAACTAACTATTAGGGCCACTTCATTAACAAACACCAAGATGACTGGGCTGCTTTGCTGCCATGAGTGGAGTTTTAGTATAATAACCACACTAATGAATCATTGTGTAAGGACACCAACTGATGGTCACTTTAAAGGCAGGCGAAGCTGGAATACCTTACAAATAGTCCCACAACATGGACAGTGACATACCAGATGTATTATTCGAATTTGCGATCTCCATTACAGAGGGAAATTTTTTTTCTCCCCACAGCATTTAATTAATATGTAATTAAAAAGTTAGCAAAGCCACAGAGTTATTCAATAAAATGTGTCTGTTTGCTTTTTTTCTTATTTCTTTGACCTGCTCACTGAGATGGCCGCACATGCTGAGTTTCATCCTTCAACTGGCTCCTGAGCTGGGATAGGGAGAGCATGGACACGCCCCCTTAGCTGCAGCAGAGAAGACACTCCCTTTAAGCTGCCAGCTTGATATCAATCTAGCAGAGCATTGAATGGGGAGATCTCTGGATCCATGTGAGGTACAGGGCTGGTTCTAGCTTTGTTAGAAAGAGGTTGTCATGTACTTTATGATTAGAATTGTTTACATTAGTTATGGAATAACCCCTTTAAGGATAAAACAGGGTCAGTGTCTACCTGCTTCCACCTCAGAGGATCACACAAATGTGTTTACAGTCACTCCAATAACTGTAGAATGGTAGAACATGTCCTATTCTTGTCTGTTTTGTGGACAAGGATTGGAAATTTCTACAGAAGTTAAAAAATAAATGGTTTTATGAACTTGGCTGGGATCCGGCTTTTAGCGTATCTGCCATTTACAGACAATAAAAAACAACAGCGTACATGAGCCCTAATATGTATATTTACTCATATTCCTATGTAGACCTACAGCCTGTCCACCTCATGCTGTTAGTAGAGACTTTATCTCTAGACCTCCATACATTTCCATGGGATTACGTGATTTGCTTGTGTGAAGACTGGTGCTTATCTTATTAAACAATACCACAATGGCCCAGTTGACCCAACATCTGGTATTAGCATAATTGAATTGGATCAAAAAATAGATGTTCCTATAACCATACAGCCTCCCAGATCAGCTGATTCTGTTCACTCTTGGTTTCTCCATCTGAGACGCTGGTCTGGGGCTTGTATCCTGAAAGCTTCTTGCCTTAACTATCAGCCTGGTGTCCACCGGCATGCCACGCAGATAGTCTTCCTATCCGTGTCCTCCTAAAGTGATTTCTGTAAAAATCCATTCCATAGAGAGGGCATAATGTAAAAGGGGTACTAATATGGTGGTGCTCCATCACCCTATGATTATTTTCATCTAATGTGGATCACTGTCCATGATCTGTGTCATGCTATAAGGCTGGAACAATCATGGCCCCCACATCTTTCACTCTTCTCCTGCTGCTTCTGACAAAGTCTCCTGGCTCCATCCCCGCTGGGCCCATGTGTCTTCTCTTAGGAGACTGTGGCCTGCTCCTCCAGCAAGGTTCCTCCTTAGGACAAATTTTTGATGACTAAAGGGACAGCACACACACCCTGACTTGTTACAGCCTATGACTGGGCATCTGCGGGTATTTTAGGCACCTTCCCCTGTATAAAGGTGCCTGAGCTTTAGGTTTTTAGTTTACTAATGAAGATGTGTTATCTAGTGTTGATCGAGCATGCTCAGCCAGACACCATTTTGACTCGAGCATCGCGATGCTCGAGTCAGTGTATATAAATCTAATTTAGCCTCTATTTCTGAAACGTTTCTGCAGGGATTTGAACTCACAACCTTCTACATTAGAACCAAGAACCTTAACCACTACACCATAGAGCTGCATGTTAACCTGCAGTTAAATTTAAAATGATACTTCTGCTGTGTAGACAGACACAGTTTTTCATTCATAAGTCCAGCAATTGTGAATAGGGTTTTATATAATGAGTCAAGGGGTAAAGAGTACTAAAGTCCAGCTAGGAAATAGCTCTAGAGAGCTTTAATCTCTCCAGCTCTAGAGAGCTTTAAATCTCTCCAGCTCTAGAGAGATTTAATTTTAATGGTAATTATACAACAAATAAACGTACACTGATGTCCTGATGTATATGAATCCACCGGAAGACTGGCATGGGCATTAAATCTATGGAAGACCACTCCCTAGATGCATGTCCTGAGGCTAGACCCTCTGCCCAGGGACGGCCCCTAAGGGTGGGGACTCCCTGTCCTCGATCCTAGGCTAGCAACTCCTAAATTGCCCTATTATAAGTGGGCTGATAATTAACGATCTCACAGTGGACTCATACGCATACAGACAGACAATACAAGACAAACAAAAGAAGGTGCCCACTGTATACAGCCCTAATGATGTAATAACAGCAAAAGGTACATGGTGCACCAGACTAACTATTAAAAGACACCCTAATATGATAGTATTTGATATCACAGACAGTTTCTGTGGCCAACCCCAACGCGTTTCCCCCACGGTGTGGGATCATCAGGGGGTAAATGAATCTATATAATTAAACAGATGAGAAAACAAGGAGAGTAGAACGGACGGAGACCCATATCGTGTTACGGTATCCGTGAAGCGGGTATTAATAGCCGTTCAGCATGTCCAGTGTTATGCCTCTCTAGTTGGCCCCACCTTATAAAGCATGCCCCCAATCAATCCCAAATGAAGTAACCTGGGCCAATATGTGGATCACATTATTGAAAAAGCCGTCGGTGACTAACATGTCCCCAATTTGTCTCCCTGATTCTGGCCCTATGATTATTTTCATCTAATGTGGATCACTGTCCATGATCTGTGTCATGCTATAAGGCATGTACTGAATTATATCTAGGACCGATTATGTAATTACTTCATTACTAACTCTAAACATCCTGGGTCCATTCTCTGGCAGATTTCTAATTCGATGAGCCATTATCGTATAGCCGCAATACAACTGTGTCCAGGACCTGACAGAGGGAGACAGGAAGTTATTTGCGGTCCAATGACCGGATGAGCTATGCGGTTCAACAAGATGGGGCGTGCCTTGTACTTACTCTCAATCGGATATCCGGCCGGCAAGCTGACGCACCACCGTGCGCTCCATACTGGAACGCATGGTCATAGGATATGGGGCGTCTTGACTGGATGCCACTGCCGGAAGTAAGATCCTGGCGTGCGTTCCACAGTGGAGCGCACGCTCATATCACCTAGAACTAACTCAGCGCCTTGACCGATAGCTCCGACCGGATATTGATTTTTGGACGTGCGTTCCACAGTGGAACGCACGTCCACACTGACGGCTTTTTCAATAATGTGATCCACATATTAGCCCAGGTTACTTCATTTGGGATTGATTGGGGGCATGCTTTATAAGGTGGGGCCGACTAGAGAGGCATAACACTGGACCCTAAGAGGATTGAGATTGGAGGAAGCGCCGCAACAGGCTCCAACTGTGAGTAATCCCTGGACACTTCCTTGGTATAGGGTCAGGCCACAGCTTTACTTATGTCCTGATGTACGCTTTCTGCCATGTAGGTGACCCACAATGAACATGCCATTTATCTTGGGCTGAGGTCTACCTAATGAGTAGCGTATCTGAGGAATATGCACTCTTTATACCTTTTGGGTCCGTTTGGTGGTGGTCCCAGTTGGCGTCTCCGTATATTTACTAGCTATTCTATATGTTTCTATGTTTCAGCTGAACGTATCATTAAATACATATGGATGCTAGCCCTGGTGGACACTAATAACCTCATGCTGACTCATAACCTGTTTGGCTCTAGTGTGATACATATTACGTTTATGTGTACACTAAGTTACCCCTGGACACAGTGAGTTATCTCCCATTATGGGGCTCATAATGGTGGTAGCTTTTTTATCCAATAGCCAATATAGGTCTTTACGTACAAATACATGTGTATATATATATTTTTTTTTCTCTCTCCACATAAACCTACCTTGAGTTTTGATCATGTGAAATATCTGTCCACACATCAGGGGATGCGATACTTGTTCTTCCTCCTTCTCCTCCTAGGATTGTCATCTGGTCCATTTTTAACTTTATTATTATTTATGACTCGACACCATTGTATGTTGAACGGCTATTAATACCCGCTTCACGGATACCCTAACACAATATGGGTCTCCGTCCGTTCTACTCTCCTTGTTTTCTCATCTGTTTAATTATATAGATTCATTTACCCCCTGATGATCCCACACTGTGGGGGAAACGCATTGGGGTTGGCCACAGAAACTGTCTGTGATATCAAATACTATCATATTAGGGTCTCTTTTAATAGTTAGTCTGGTGCACCATGTACCTTTTGTTGTTATTACATCATTAGGGCTGTATACAGTGGGCACCTTCTTTTGTTTGTCTTGTCTGTCTGTATGTGTATGAGTCCACTGTGAGATCGTTAATTATCAGCCCACTTATAATAGGGCAATTTAGGAGTTGCTAGCCTAGGATCGAGGACAGGGAGTCCCCACCCTTAGGGGCCGTCCCTGGGCAGAGGGTCTAGCCTCAGGACATGCATCTAGGGAGAGGTCCCCCATAGATTTAATGCCCATGCCAGTCTTCCGGTGGATTCATATACATCAGGACATCAGTGTGCGTTTATTTGTTGTATAATTACCATTAAAATAAAATCTCTCTAGAAGGGTTATTTCCTAGCTGGACTTTAGTACAGTTTATCATTCAGCTTTATAGCTAGAGGCTAAATTAGATTTAAATACACTGGGTGTCCCCAAGAACTGACTCCATATGTGGATATAGCTATATACGGAGTCAAAGCGCAGACTCACACTGGGGGATTCCCCCACTGTATAGCGATCTTCTGCATAGACCTCAGTGGGATTCGGCACCCTCCCATCTTCAGAGCAGGGGGTGCCTGTTTTAATGTTCAGATTCTCCCATTGACTTCCATTGTGCTTGGTTGCTCTGTAGAGCACCAGAGCATCCCAAAGTATTCTACTCGAGCAACAGAGCACCCAAGCACTTTGATGCTCAATTAACACTAGTGTTATCCTAATTGTCTGCCAGTGTACCATAGCTCTGTCTGTCTACCAATTTTGACCCCCTGCTGCCTGACCTGACCATTACCTGTTTACCATACTAACCCTCAGCTACCTGCCCTAATAGTGTATTACTTTCACAAATTTGCAGGAATTCTGCCTTCTCGGACCTTGGCCTGTAACCTGACCATGAGTATTGCCTGTTTACTCACATTTCCTCTAGTGCGGATGCACTTATTATCCTGAGTGCCTTACTCCTATCCTTCTGTCCACATCATACAGTGCACCAGTTTCATAAAGGCTGGATTGGCGAAACATCACAATTGATGCAGCCGCTTATGAAATAAATACTGATTTATTGGACATTAATCACTTTGTGCTGGAGTTTTTCTAATTTTACAATAAGGTGTTGTAAGCATAAGAAAAATTGTGAGATAGCATGGGCTGGCATAGGTTGTGAAGATTAGGTCAGCTGATAACTATTAGTCTGACTCCTGTCACCCCAAAACAGCTCATTTGCAGGGGGAATCATTGTATTACATAGAGAGCCCACTAGAGCAGCTCTCCATTCTGTCTCATAGAGATGGGTCCTGAGGGGAACAATCCTTTTAAATCTAGCCATATTCATTTAAAGGGATTTGCTTGCAAAGAAGCTTTACAAAACAGGAAATAAGTGTGTAATACAAATATAAAATATTTGGCAATTATTTTTTTTTATTTTTTTTGGGGGGGGGGGGGGGAGGGGGTGTGAATATTTACTACCATCTCATGATAATGTAAAAAATGAAAATTCGATTTCATACAGTATGCGGCAGTTTCTTTCTAACAAACTTAGAACCAACTCTGTATTTCCTCATTCATTGCTCCAATTGCTCTGCTAGATTTATTTCAAGCTGGCAGTTCAGGGGGCATTCATTTTCTCAGAAGATACTTCCTTTCTAGTGCAGCTGGTGGCAGTTGAAGAATGGAACTGAGCATGTACTTTCATCTCAGTGAGCAGGATAGAGAAATTAGAAAAAGAGTTTACAGCAGGTGGCGCTACACACATAGATTTCATTGAATAACTCAATGGCTATTCTAAATTAATTACATGTAATTACAAAAGTATTCAGATCCATGTGCTGGTTTGAAAAATTTAGTATATTTTTCGGGGGATAACCCCTTTAAGGCCAATATATTAAAACATGCTGAGTAAGAGTTGGTGGTTTATAGGGATGAACGAATGAACTTTGGATGAAACATCCAAAGTCGATTTGCAGTATTAGAGTGTATTGGCTCCGATGACTTATTGATTCGCGAAGTCTCGTGAGACTTTGTGCAATAGTTTGTTAAATAAAGTCCCTTTTAGGAACCCTCGGGATATTGTTAGTAATAACACATCAATGGTCTATTCAGACCCAAATTCCCTGTAGGGGTCCCTAACTGAAAATAAAAATATTTCTTTATTAATTATTATTTTAAAATAAATGAACCAAACAACTATAGAAAAATAACCTATTAAAATTATCAGTGTCAGGTTTCATAGAGGGTGCAATTGGAGTGTATAGTTGCGTTCGCCTTTGTCACATGTAGCCCCTATGGAGTGCAATTCCTCCCATTCATTTGTATGGGGTATTGCTCACACTTACAAGCCTCTGCTGATACTTTGTTTATACGCGCATGCAATGTGATGGCAGATTGGGCGCTCCTGTTGGAGTCCTTTAATCGTTCAGCCTTTATACTCAGGCTGAACAATAATGAAACAATGTTGCTAGGTTTGTATATATTTTTTGGGGCTGCCTCTAATCTGCTCAATTCACTTTTCTCTATGTCTGGTGCTGCCTCTGCAGCGTACTCTTTAAGTACTTGTCCCTAACATTCCCGACACTGTTTAAAATTCAGGACGTCATACCACCCCTCCCGACATGTTTCGCCACGCTCGGTGGCTTCGTCAGGGGATGTGGGGTATGTGGACCACATCCCCTGACGAAGCCACCGAGCGTGGCGAAACATGTCGGGAGGGGTGGTATGACGTCCTGAATTTTAAACAGTGTCGGGAATGTTAGGGACAAGTACTTAAAGAGTACGCTGCAGAGGCAGCACCAGACATTGAGGAGTGGAATAGAGCATGCCATATGAGCTATTAGAGCGCGACCAGTGACCTCTATGGATTAAATAGAGCAGTCAGTAGCACAAAAGTGGAGAGTATAGCCTAGAGAAAAGTGAATTGAGCAGATTAGAGGCAGCCCCAAAAAATATATACAAACCTAGCAACATTGTTTCATTATTGTTCAGCCTGAGTATAAAGGCTGAACGATTAAAGGACTCCAACAGGAGCGCCCAATCTGCCATCACATTGCATGTGCGTATAAACAAAGTATCAGCAGAGGCTTGTAAGTGTGAGCAATACCCCATACAAATGAATGGGAGGAATTGCACTCCATAGGGGCTACATGTGACAAAGGCGAACGCAACTATACACTCCAATTGCACCCTCTATAAAACCTGACACTGATAATTTTAATAGGTTATTTACTTATTTTTCTATAGTTGTTTGGTTCATTTATTATAAAATAATAATTAATAAAGAAATATTTTTATTTTCAGTTAGGGACCCCTACAGGGAATTTGGGTCTGAATAGACCATTGATGTGTTATTACTTTGTGTAATAACTTCATAAATTAATTTGTCCTGTAAAAAACAATTTCCCGAACTCTGGTTCGGTTCCAAATTAATTTATGAAGTTATTATGAAGCATTAACTTCGGCTTATCTGAGCCAATACATTCTAATACTGTACAGAGCTCCTGCTCTGTACAGTATTAGTACAAAGATTCGCTCATCCCTAGTGGTTTAGTTTGAACTCCATAGAGAAATTCTGAAGAATCATTAGCTAGCAGTCATCATTTGAGGATATGCATGTACATTGAACCATAGAGTACTTTTCTTGTTGCTGCTTTTACTTGTTGCTAATAACCATTCTCAGTTGTATAAAGTAGCGATCAGGTATGCTTTATACGGGACTTTTCTGAATTTAAGAAATTCTAAATTATCATCAACATACAACACAACAAGTCAATCTGTGCTCATTTAACCACTTCACATCTGGGCCATTTGCCCCCTTCCTGACCAGGCCTAATTTTGCAGATCTGACATATCTCACGTTATGTGGTAATAACCTTGGAACCCTTTTACTTATCCAAGCCAATCAGAGATTGTTTTCTCGTGACACATTGTACTTCATGATAGTCATAAATTTGAGTCAATATATTTTACCTTTATTTATGAAAAAATCCCAAATTTACCAAAAATGTAGAAAAATTTGCAATTTTCTAAATTTTCATTTCTCTGCTTTTAAAACAGAAAGTGATACCTCATAAAATATTTATTACTTAATATTCCCTATATGTCTACTTTATGTTGGCATCATTTTGGAAATGTCATTTTATTTTTTAAGGATGTTAGAAGGCTTAGAAGTTTAGACCAGTTCAGGTCTGAAGTCACTTTGTGGGGCCTACATAGTGGATACCCCCATAAATGACCACATTGTAGAAACTACACCCCTCAAGTTACTTAAAACCAATTTTACAAACTTTGTTAACCCTTTAGGCGTTCCACAAGAATTAAAGGAAAATGGAGATCAAATATAAAAATTTTACTTTTTGGGAAGATTTTCCATTTTAATCCAATTTTTTCTTTGACACATCGATCGTTAACAGCCAAACAAAACTCAATATTTATTACCCAGATTCTGAAGTTTACAGAAACAACCCACATGTGGTCATAAACTGCTGTATGGGCAAACAGCAGGGCGCAGAAGAAAAGGAGCACCGCATGGTTTTTAGATGCCATGTCTCATTTGAAGCCCCCCTGATGCACCCTTACAGTAGAAACTCCCAAGATGTGACCCCATTTTGGAAACTAGGGGATAAGGTGCCAGTTTTATTGGTACTATTATTGGGTACATATGATTTTTTTTATCATTCATTATAACACTTTATGGGGTAAGGTGACCAAAAATTTGGTTGTTTTGGCAGTTTTTATTTATTTATTTTTACAGCGTTCACCTGAGGGGTTCGGTCATGTGACATTTTTATAGAGCAGATCGTTTTGGACGTTGTGATACCTAATATGTATACTTTTTCTTATTTATTTAAGTTTTACACAATAATAGCATTTTTGAAAAAAAAAAATATGTTTTAATGTGTCCATGTTCTGAGAGTTATAGTTGTTTTATTTTTTGAGATATTTTCTTATGTAGGGGCTCATTTTTTGCAAGATGATGTGACGGTTTTGTCGGACATACGCCTTTTTGATCACTTGGTGTTTCACTTTTTGTGATGTAATGTGACAAAAATAGCTTTTTTTTTACACAGTTCTTTGTTATTTTTATGATGTTTATCGGACTGGGTCAATCATCTGATATATTTATAGAGCCGGCCGTCACGGATGAGGCAATACCAAATATATCTATTTTATTTAATTTTTTCTATTTTTAACTTTTTCTTGTATTCCTTACTTGGGGAATTTTTTTTTTTACATGTGAAACTTTTTTTTTTTCTTTTTTTTAACACTTTATTTTTTTATGTTTTATTTTACACTTTTCGTCCCCCATAAGGTCATACAAGACCTCTGGGGGACATTTAACTTCACTTTTTTTTCCCACTGTTGATTTCTCCTGTAACTGGGGCTGACATAGTATCCCCAGTTACAGGAGAAATGAACCCCCTAGAGAGGCTGTACAGTGCAATACAGCGCAATACAGCGCTGTACAGCCTCAGTGCAGCAGCTGTGAGGTCTCCAGCTCCGGCGGTCACATGCCCTGGAGACCATGCTGATTGGTCTCCTGGTGAAAACAGATGCTGGGGGATCACAGGGTGGAGTGTGCATGTACTGATCTCCCTCTCCTGCCAGCGCTAATGAAAGGGAGGCGGTACAAGCATTTCTGAGCGCTGTAACTGAAAATTACAGCGCTCGCATGCCCCAGAGACCATGTTGATCGGTCTCCAGGGCTTACAGTTTACATTGCGATCACGATGCCTAGTTTAAATACCGATCTCCCTCTCTGACCGGCAGTAATGAGAGGGAGATGGTACATGCATTTGTGATCGCTCTGGCTGCTTGTCAGAGCATTCAAAAGCTCGGAGACCAGGAAAAAAAGGTCTCTGGGAAAAGCTTCATATTCTTGGCTGTCAGGAGGGAGCTCAGTCATGGAGCTTCTATGTACAGGGGCTGAGCACAGAGGGGAAAGATGCAGGAGGTTTTAGAACATGCTTTCAGAAATAGAGATCTACCTCCCAGATGTTTATAGTCAATGGGCAGACGGGAGGTTGTCCATTTTTTACAATTGATGTCCTATCCTCAGGATAGCAAACAACATTACACATACAAACAATAAAACTGGGGAGTAGGGATTATTCTGAATTAAAGTAGTATTTTACCTACTATACCTGATCAGTTGTTTGGAAAGAAGGCAGCGTCAGCAGTGCTGACTTCTCTTCAAACAGCTGATCAGTGGGCATGTCAGGCGTAAGACTCCCTCTGTCCTAATATTGATGATATAAGTAATAGGAAGAAACGGGCACAGGTGGAGCCAAACAAATTCCTTCTGTGAACCGTCAAAGAAAAAACACACACAATAAGGCGCCACTCCCTAGTGTAAATAAATGGTTAGAACACCAATATCGGATGGTGTGTATAGTAGGATAGATATATATAGAATACGCATCAGTATAAATAATAAAATAAGTTGAAATAAAATAAAATAAAATCTGTATGCACTCACTTCACTGGGGGGTAGTCAGCAGGATAAACTCAAGACACCTGAGACTTTGAACCCCCTGGCCAGGATCGTACGTAGAAATGTTGGAAATTGATGGCAGCCCACGTCTGGAGGCCTCTGATCAATCACTTTATTTTCACAAATAATGTATGGCTCAATGTGTTTCAGGGTTCTGGATCCCCCCTTCTTCAGGAGTAATACAAAGATCAATACATACAAATAATCTAAAAATAACATAACCCTTTAACATAAGGCTTTAAGAACACATGTGGAAAGCGGCGGATACCTACTGTACCTTGAGGAGTAATACATGGTATACAAAGATCAATAGATACAAATGGTCCCAAGATTACATAGCACTTTAAATACCTTTTTATATGCCCACAGGACTAAAGAACAGGTGTGGAAAGTGTGGGATGTCTGGCACCGAAAGTGAACCTCACTTCCGTTTTTTTAGTCCCAGGGTAAAACGCTTTACTTAAAAGATAAATGGTAAAATCGAGAATTATATAAGTAAGGGGGAAAGAAACTATCCTCCCAGTCCTGTGATAGACAGGCCTGCTAATGAGAGCATCGCCCCCAGTGGTCTTGAAATCGTTAGTATGGATCGGGGTTACTTTTCTTTATTATAGCATTTACATCTGTTAGCTTTACACTTAGAAACACCTAGATCCTTTTGCCGCACGTTTTTCCCTGAATCTCTATTTAGTTTAGGGCATGAAGGGGCTAACAGATTCTACAGGGTATTTGCTTTTCGGAAGATAATAGTGGGGGCTGGAGGGATAATTTTGCCTAGGATGGGGTCTTTCATTAGAATCAACCAATTTTTTTCTCAAGGTTTTTCTGATCAAGGTGTATTGGAGGTTAAATCTAGTGACCAAACTAAGGTGATGGATTACACTCTTATCTTCTTCAATAAGCATTTTAGTTTTTGGTAGTAGACTTTCTTTTTGGGAAACTTTGGAGATTCTCCTAGTTGAATCCTCCAATAGTCTCCTTGGATAACCCTTTTCTCTAAACCTGTTTTTAGGTAAATCTATTAGATTTTTCATAGTTCAGTCATCAGAACAATTCCTCCTAATCCTCTTCATTTGACTAAAGGGGATGCTTCGCTTCCACTTAGGGTGCTTACAACTCTTATAGTCTAAGTAACTATTGTCGTCCACGCTCTTGCTGATTATCTTTCTATTCTCGATGGTGAAATGTAAATCCTCTGTGGGATCATACTCGAGGGTGAATGACAAATTCTAGTCATTTGAATTGATCGCCTCGATGAACTGACGGAGTTCATCAACTTCTCCCTGCCAAACGAAGATAATATCGTCGATGAATCTACGATAACATTTATGATGTGACAGCAGACCAAATTTATCTTCAAGGACCCACATGAAAAGATTTGCATATGACGCCGCAAATTTGGTCCCCATCGCCGTCCCCTGAACCTGAATGTAGAAGGTGTCATTGAACATAAAATAGTTGTGCTGAAGTATGAACTCAATGGCCCTCAAGATTAAGTCTTTTTGGGATTCTGGCATACAGGGATCCTTGGAGAGTGTTTATGAGATAGCTGTAATCCCTAGTTCATGCCTGATATTGCTATACAGGGAAGATACATCTAGTGTTACCCATATATAATCGTCCTCCCATTAAAATGACTAAAGTGTTTGTATAAGGTGAGATGTGTCTCTAAGGAAGGACAGAAGTATGGAAACATACTTCTGTAAATAGCTGTCCACATATGTTGATAGATTGGATGTAAGGCAACCTACCCCCGAGATAATAGGCCTTACAGGAGGATTCTCTAGGGATTTGTGGGTTTTTGGCAGAAAGTAAAAACGTGATATAGATGGGTGTAAAGTTTTCAGAAAGGATCTCCCTTTTTTATCAATTGTCACTAGTTCATAACCTGAATCGATCAATTCACAGAGGGATTTTTTGAAGCACTTTGTGGGATCTTCTTTAATATACAGTGTCTGACAGTATTCTGCGTGATTCAGCTAAATAGTAATTTGAATCCATAATAACAACACCCCCACTCTTATCCGCGGCAGGGTCAATGTTCAGATTCGCAATATATCACGAATATTTAGTAGAATATTCGTGAATTCGAATATTTGTTATATTCGGCATTAACGTAATAATCGAGTGAGTACGCGAGCCCATGACGTAATGACGTAATTTACGCGTGTGGCTTGGTTTCGCATTCGATACTTTAGAAAGTCTGCCGGATACTAAAAAATGGTGCGCAACTACTTTGAGAAAGCCGAGGAAGAAATCCTGATCACTGTAAGTAATATTATATTACAGCACTGTTTTTATTTTTACATATTGCATGCATGGCAGAACAATTTTTATATGTAGATCGAGTCTTGCAATATTTTTCGGAATACAAAAAACACAGTTTATCAGGTCTGAGTAGATATTACTGATTGGTGCTGTCACGGCTGGTGGTGGGGGAAACCGCCAGCCATGCGGTGCCAGGAGATGGTAGGGTTACCCCTTGGCCGGGACCACAGAGTTAGGGAGCAGGTAACCTCCTATTGCGTCCCTAACGCTGACCCTGTCTCCTGTCAGTATGAGCCGACCTTGGTGGTAGGAGGGCTCATACGCCGGAACCTAAGAGATCCCTGCAAGCCCTCAAGTCGGCCCTGAACTAGGGGACAGAGTAAGACGACCTGCTCCTCCTAGACACGGAGGAGCAGGAGTCTCAACGGCCAAGCAACACAGGGGATACAAAAACAGCTATGGCAGTGGCAGTCAAATGGAACCAACTCATCACTCACCTGCCACAGACAACACAACCAGGAACCCATGTGCAGGTGCTGTAAGTACAAGACAACAACAGACACAGCACACACCAGACATCACACAGGAACCCTGGACCATAGCTGCAATAACACAAAACCCCACACACACCTAGATAACACCGTGTAACAAAGGTTTTAAACTTATGACCGGAAGGGTGGCCCTTACAAGAAGGATGGAATCCACAGGAGGCTGCCTCAGCCAAGCATGACTGAAAGCAACCTACTGAGCTGTGCTCCAGACACAGGCTTTATAGGGCAAAGTGGCCACACCCACCGGTCAACCACACCCAGTGACACAACTCACACACTGGGAAGGAAGTTAACCCTTCCAGCACACAGAAGGGAAAACACACATACAGGGGAAGTGACCAACCTGATCACCCTGTGGCTGTTGCCGCTGGCAACGACATGGGTGGCAGCCGTCCTGGGAGACAGTCCGAAGGCCGAGACACTGCCACCACATGTACATAATACCAAACGTTGCCACGGGCAGCCACAGTGAAAGGACGATGTCCGTGCGCACCAAACAACAACAAGTGCACACCAGACATACAAACAAAGTGCATCCACACACGCACACAACTCCCCGGGAACCGCACACATAGCTGTTGTCCGCGGCAACCGCACTGAGGCCAACTACAATATGCTCAGCTGCGGTTGAAACAACAACCACAACCGCGGGCAACTGTATGCGGCTCCCAAGGAGTCACGACCATAACCGTGGCCGTGACAGGTGCACTATGTATTGTGACATCACAGCACTATGTCTGTAGCATGTATGTATGGACAACAGGTAAATGTATCTCACATGCACATAGCACATCTATTTTCCTGCCACTCAATATATACCACACACTATATACCACACACACACACAATATATATAGATAGATTATATTTTATGTCCATGAGTTTTCTTTGTCTGACCTTAAGTATTTGCTGGTTCATTTAGCATTACCCAGGGTGCACCACGGGGAGGCGAACCAGCAGTACACCCCATACCGTACCGTCACTTCACTAGACAGGTACATCTCTGCTTAGGTGGCCAATATCTGATTGCTCAGACCCCACACACATACAATCGCAATACAATTCGATTTTATAAAAGTAACATTAAATCTACTATTTCCCCATCAAAGACGTAACTACTTTTTGCTGTTTTGTTGAGGACATTTATTTGAAAACTTGAATTTAAAAAATTGGGATTATACAGTTGCAAGAAAAAGTATGTGAACCCTTTGGAATGATATGGATTTCTGCACAAATTGGTCATAAAATGTGATCCGATCTTCATCTAAGTCACAACAATAGACAATCACAGTCTGCTTAAACTAATAACACACAAAGAATTAAATTTTACCATGTTTTTATTGAACACACCATGTAAACATTCACAGTGCAGGTTGAAAAAGTAGGTGAACCCTTGGATTTAATGACTAGTTGAACCTCTTTGGTAGCAATAACTTAACCAAACGTTTCCTGTAGTTGCACATCAGAAGTGCACAACGGTCAGGAGTAATTCTTGACCATTCCTCTTTACAGAACTGTTTCAGCTCAGCAATATTCTTGGGATGTCTGGTGTGATTCGCTTTCTTGAGGTCATGCCACAGCATCTCAATCGGGTTGAGGTCAGGACTCTGACTGGGCCACTCTAGAAGGTGTATTTTCTTCTGTTTAAGCCATTCTGTTGTTGATTTACTTCTATACTTTGGGTCGTTGTCTTGTTGCAACACCCATCTTCTGTTGAGCTTCAGCTGGTGGACAGATGGCCTTATGTTCTCCTGCAAAATGCCTTGACAAACTTTGGAATTTTTTTTTGCTTCGATGATAGCAATCCGCCCAGGCCCTGACGCAGCAGAGCAGCCCCAAACCATGATGCCCCCACCACCATACTGTTGGGATGAGGTTTTGATGTTGGTGTGCTGTGCCTCTTTTTCTCCACATATAGTGTTGTTTGTTTCTTCCAAACAACTCAACTTTGGATTAATCTGTCCACAGAATATTTTGCCAGTACTGCTGTGGAACATCCAGGTGCTAATATCCTTGTACAAACTGTAAACGTGTAGCAATGTTTTTTTGGGGACTGCAGTGGCTTCCTCTGTGGTATCCTCCCATGAAATCCATTCTTGTTTAGTGTTTTACATATCGTAGATTTGCTAACAGGGATGTTAGCATATGCCAGAGGCTTTTTTAAGTCTTTAGCTGACACTCTAGGATTCTTTTTAACATCATTGAGCAGTCTGCGCTGTGCTCTTGCAGTCATCTTTACAGGACAGCCACTCCTAGAGAGAGTAGCAGCAGTGCTGAACTTTCTCAATTTGTAGACAAATTATCTTACCGTAGACTGATGAACAGCAAGGCTTTTGGAGGCACTTTTATTACCCTTTCCAGCTTTATGCAAGTCAACAACTCTTAATCGTAGGTCTTCTTAGAGCTCTTTTGTGCAAGGCATCATTCACATCAGGCAATGCTTCTTGTGAACAGCAAACCCAGAACTGGTGTGTGTTTTCTGTAGGGCAGGGAAGCTGTAACAAACACCTCCAATCTCATCTCATTGATTGGACTCCAGTTGGCTGACACCTCCCTCCAATTAGCTCTTGGAGATGTCATTAGTCTAGGGGTTCACATACTTTTTCACCTGCACTGTGAATGTTTACATGGTGTGTTCAATAAAAACATGGTAACATTTAATTCTTTGTGTGTTATTAGTTTAAGCAGACTGTGATTGTCTATTGTGTTGACTTAGATGAAGATCATCTCACATTTTAAAACCAATTTGTGCAGAAATCCATATCATTCCAAAGGGTTCGCATACTTTTTCTTGCAACTGTATGATTGCATCTTTATCCTGCAGCGAATGTTTGTGCAGGGGTATGACAGGACCCGGAAAAGAGAGGAGAAGCAGGCCATCATCAGGGCTCTCCGTTTTGAATTATATCAAAAATTTGAACTGAGGCACAGAAAGAACGCCGTCCAGAAAAAGTGGTGTGATCTGAAGCGCTTTCATTCTGATCGGATCATAGAGATGAGTCAAAGATTATTCCTAGGTACAATGTTTACATAACTTTTGTATCTCTCTCCACAACACTCTGTAATGTATATACAGTCATGTGAAAAAATTAGGACACCCTTTGAAAGCATGTGGTTTTTTGTAACATTTTTAATAAAAGGTTATTTCATCTCCGTTTCAACAATACAGAGAGATTAAAGTAATCCAACTAAACAAAGAAAACTGAAGAAAAGTCTTTTCAAGATCTTCTGTAAATGTCATTCTACAAAAATGCCTATTCTAACTGAGGAAAAAGATAGGACACCCTTGCCCCTAATAGCGAGTGTTACCTCCTTTGGCTGAAATAACTGCAGTGAGACGGTTCTTGTAGCCATCTACCAGTCTTCGACATCGGTCTGAGGAAATTTTACCCCACTCCTCAATGCAGAACTTTTTCAGCTGTGAGATGTTTGAGGGGTTTCTTGCACGTACAGCCCTTTTCAAGTCACCCCACAGCATCTCAATGGGATTCAAATCTGGACTTTGACTTGGCCATTCCAGGACTCTCCATTTCTTCTTTTTCAGCCAATCTTTGGTTGATTTACTAGTATGTTTTGGGTCATTGTCATGTTGCATGGTCCAGTTCCGCTTCAGCTTTAATTTTCTAACTGATGGTCTCACATGTTCTTCAAGCACCTTCTGATACACAGTAGAATTCATCGTGGATTCTATGATGGTGAGCTGACCAGGTCCTGCTGCAGCAAAGCAGCCCCAAACCATGACACTTCCACCTCCATGCTTCACAGTTGGTATGAGGTTCTTTTCTTGGAATGCTGTGTTTGGTTTACGCCAAACATGTCCTCTGCTGTTGTGTCCAAATAATTCAATTTTGGACTCATCTGTCCAAAGAACATTATTCCAGAAGTCCTGGTCTTTGTCAACTTTATCTCTGGCAAATGTCAGTCTGGCCTCGATGTTTCTCTTGGAAAGCAAAGGTTTCCTCCTTGCACACCTCCCATGCAAGTTAAACTTGTACAGTCTCTTTCTGATTGTAGAGGCATGTACTTCTACATCAACAGTAGCCAGAGCCTGCTGTAGTTCTCGAGATGACACTTTAGGGTTTTTGGAGACCTCTTTTAGCATCTTGCGGTCTGCTCTTGGGGTGAACTTGCTGGGGCGACCAGTCCTGGGCATGTTGGCAGTTGTTTTGAAAGCCCTCCACTTGTAGACTATCTTCCGGACAGTGGAATGGCTGATTTCAAAATCTTTTGAGATCTTTTTAAATCCCTTCCCAGACTCATAGGCTGCTACAATCTTTTTTCTGAAGTCCTCTGACAGCTCTTTTGCTCTCACCATGGTGCTCACTCTCACTTCAACAGTCAGGAGCACACCAAACTAAATGTCTGAGGTTTAAATAGGGCAAGCCTCATTCAACATGCAGAGTAACGATCTACTAATTATGTGCACCTGGTGTGATATACCTGTGTGAGATCTGAGCCAATTTAAGAGGGAATACATGTGAGGGTGTCCTATCTTTTTCCTCAGTTAGAATAGGCATTTTTGTAGAATGACATTTACAGAAGATCTTGAAAAGACTTTTCTTCAGTTTTCTTTGTTTAGTTGGATTACTTTAATCTCTCTGTATTGTTGAAACGGAGATGAAATAACCTTTTATTAAAAATGTTACAAAAAACCACATGCTTTCAAAGGGTGTCCTAATTTTTTCACATGACTGTATTCTGTTATGCTGCTAATCCATTCAGATGTAGTAGGGTTAACACACAACCTCTTAACTGAAATTTCTTAACTCATCTCGTTATCTAGAAACAAAAGCCATTTTTAAAAAGTAGCTTAACGCATTTAGTTTACATAACACGTCTCATAAAGCATGTGTGTTAACTCTAGTGATGAGTGGCAGGGATCATATTCAAATTTGTGATATTCCGCTAATATTTTGTAGAAAATTCATCAAATATTTGCAAATTTAAATATTTGTTATATTCTACTTTATGTTTTTACTCAAAAATCTGCAAGGTAATGATCGCTTAATATGTGAATATTACGCAATCAATACAGGCGTGTGTTAAAAAATGAATATATAGCACTATATTCTATATAGTGCTATGTCTTCGTATTTTAGAATAGTCGTCATTTTTTTCCATCTGAAGTGAACACTGAACACTGTTCACTTCAGATGGAAAAAAATGACTATTCTAAAATACGAATAGATAGCACTATATTGAATAGTGCTATATATAAATTTTTTAGAATATTCATCATTGACAAATATTCTAAAAAACAAATATATAGCATTATATCCAATATAGTGCTATATATTGTTTGTTTGTTTTTTCTTTTTTTTTTCATCTGAAGGGAACAGTGTTCAATGTTCACTTCAGATGGAAAAAAATGAAAGATTTTTCTAAAATACGAATATACTGTATAGCACCATATTGAATATAGCGCTACTGTATATATATGTTTTTTTAGAATATTTGTCTTTTTTTTTCCATCTGAAGTCATGATTCCTCCCTGCTTTAGTTGCTTGTGGGACAATGACTCATTAGCTCTCAAGCAAGAAGCAAGGAGGAATCATGTGTTCAGATGGAAAAAATGACAAATATTCGATATAACGAATATATAGCACTATATTTGAAATATTAGCGAATTCTCGAAGTGGCGATATTCAAGATAAAAATTCAGTTTTCGAATATTCGTGCTCAACACTAGTTAACTCTACTACATCCGTATTTCATCCCTTTAAAAATGATTACTTAATACCTGGTGTGACACGTACAAAATCATCCGGTTACATCATACATCTCTACCTCACTGTGAGTGTATATATATAGTTATACACACAGTGCGGTACAAATGTATGATCTCACCGGATGATTTCATACGTTTCACACACACATAAATATATAGGTCTTTTTGTTAATATATACATAAACTGCAAACCTCATTCAGAATTCCGGTGAAAGGCCCCATCCATTACATACATCCCCCACTTAATTTGCATGGAATTATACTGTAGATTATATGTATATATATATATATATATATATATATATACATATCTATACACACACAGACCCCAGTAACTAACCTCATAAACCAATAATTAAATGGGCACCTAATATAAATGGATAAATTAGGCCTCTGCCAACTTTATTAAAGAATAGATTAACAAATGAATAAATACATTAAAACTTATTAAAGGGAGCCTTTCATGTAAAATCATCATTTTACACCACTAACATCATGATCTCCCTTACCTTCCCCTTATTAAAATCTTACCTTTCATTGCTGTCCATTGCCTGTATTCTGTGGAAAAAATGCTTTTATTTCATATGCTAATTAGCTTCTATAGGTGCCCAGGGGCGGTGTTGAAGCGTCTAGTGCCCATGCCCCTTGGCACTTTTCAGAGCAAACCACTCCCCTTTCACCCCTCTGGCCCACCCTAGGTTCTTCTGTTTCCATCTATTCACCGCTAAATCCCCCACCTGCACTGTTCAACATAATCCTCGCACCAAGCCACAATTCCCTATAGGGCACCTTCCTAACAAATCCTACCTTGTAACTTAAGCTAGTCTTACCCATCTGTAACACTGGTTTTGGCATGTTATTTAACACCAAAATGAGGCAAATACACCATGGGGATAATCATAATCCCATGCAGATCTCTGCATATAGGAATTTCTTGATCTTTACCTTTCTTATGATTTCTGAGTAGTTTGTCTAAATTCTTAACATTGTGTGATTACAGGGGTTCCCGCTCCATCAATCAGCCACCGAAGAACAAATAAGGATTTACAAGTCGTGGAGGTCTCCACAGATGAGGAGGAGTCAGAGGAGAGAGAGCAGCTCGGGCCCTCCAATAATGTTGCGGCCCCTCCCCCACCTGATGTGGGCAAAATGGTGCAGGTAGAGGCAGAGCAGCCCGGACCCTCACAGCCACGGGATTCCCTTCCCCCACCTCCAGAAGAGGAGGAGGATGTCTACACCCCCCACCAGGAGGGTAAATATGTGCACACATCAATATAATTTGGTATACATAACATATTCACAAACATCCAACGATCCCCCCACCACCCTGCATCTCCGGAGCTGCAATACGAACAATAGCAGCCCTTAGTTAACATGTCTGCCTGTTTAGCTGAGCAGCCTTAGCACTCCACTTACCAAGCGATTATGCCTGGGGGCCGGGTGTTTGTTGGTCCATAATAGTACGTCCCTGTGCATCAAGTCACGTCCTGCTGCGGCGTACTATTATGGTCTGGTCGTGAATTGTTTAAAAGTGCCAACAATTAGGGAACAACAGAAACTGCAGTACTATAAAACAACAAAACTGCACCCTAACCCTGTAAACTAGCTAAAAACTATTAACTAACCAAATAAATAACATACTCTATCTGAACTATCACTAAGCAAACAACACTATAATTAACATAAAAATCTATAACTACTGAATGTAGATGTAAATCGGCAGTGTTTAATCACATACTCCACACAATGCACTAATTGTCTTGTAGCCTGAATTGCAATAATTTTATTTATTTTAAAAACAGTTCTCAAGAAATGCATCAAACGCATAGCCCAGATGCAGCGTGACCACCAAAAAGCCATGCAGGATGTTGACAAGCTGCTAATGCGGGTCAACAAGAAGGTGAAGCAAATGAATAAAACGCACCTTCAAGGGATGAAGGAAATGGGGGCGCTACGTGGCAAACTGAAAAAGTTGCCCTAGAGGCTTTTTTTTAAATGTTGTTAATAAAAAAAATTGATGTGTTATAGCGTGTGCATTAGTTTTTTTTATAATGTTATGTTATGGGGTAATTTTAACTGATAACTCAGTTGTAAGGCCCCTTTAGTTCCAGGGTCAAACTAATCTGGATCAGGACAGACAGAAGTAGGTACTTGGTAACACTGTCGTATAAGGCCCACACATAACTCAGCAGTGTCAGGACTAGAGATGGCCTTGCGGTTCGCCCGGCGGTCGTTTCGCGGCAAACTTTGCGTGGTCGCGATTCGCCGAACATATGGAGAAATTCGCGCCCGCCATATTCTTTTACATTGTGAAGAACTTTGACCCATGACACTTTGACCCATGACATCAGGTGGTACAGGACAGCCAATTGAGACGTTTCAGCACATGGACATACCCCCTACCTTATAAATAAACCTGATCTGGCGGCCATTTTACATTCAGTGTTTTGCCAGTGTAGGGAGAGGTTGCTGTGTGGAGCAGGGGCAGACTGTTAGGGACACCAAATGCTAGCTAATAGGGCCACAAAAGTCATTTTTAGGACTAGTATAGGTGTGCTATCGATAGGTGTGATATACTGAGGGGTGTAATATACTTATAATATACTTTTATAATGAGTCAAAAACACATAGATCTATATAGTGATCACCTGGAAGTCAGGGGCCTAGGGGCTAGGGGCTTACTAGGGCCATTTTTATATAGGGTAAGGTTCTGGACTGGGTCGCTCTTATCAGGGCGGGTGGTCTGTGGTTAGTCTATAAGGGCCAGAATAGCACCCCCCTGTAGGGCAATATCAGGGACAGTTCTTTGCCCACCCTGTCCTTCAATACCACATCATCATCTAGCCCAGGGATGGATGTTTTTTTTTATTTCCCTCCTGGATTTATCAATGTGCACTGGATTGTGGTAGGACATATGGTTTCTGATTTGGTGCCGCAGAGCACCTGATTTAGTGCCGCAAAGCACTTGTTATTGCCTAACACATCTATGCTTTTTGCTTAACTTTAATAATTTAATTTATTTTCACTTTGAGGGATATCTTTTCCAATCACACGTCCGCAAAATGGCTCCCCCTCCGTTCCACAATTTTGCAGAACGGGTGCAGACCCATTCATTTTCAATGGGGCCGGAATGTGCTGTCCGCATCCACATTTGCTGATCCACATCCGCATTTGCAGATCCGCACTTCTGCATCTGTGCTTCCGTTTCCGCCAAAAAATAGAACATGTCCTATTCTTGTCCGCAATTGCAGACAAGATAAGGCATTTTCTATTATAGTGCTGGCGATGTGCGGTCCACAAATTGCGGAATGCACATTGCCAGTGTCTGTGTTTTGCGGATCCGCAAAACACTTACGGATGTGTGAATGGACCCTCATAGTAACATTATTAAAGGTTGCGTTTTATCTTTATGTATATTCTAATGGATTGCCTTCCGTGTACAATGTTATAATATACTTTCTATGTTAGAAAGTATATTATAGTGCATTTGTATTGTGCAGCAGTTGTGTGCGGTTCTGCTGCGATACTGCAGGTATATAGAGAGACAAGCATTATTGTAACAAATAATTTCTACTGGTGTGATATACCAGTCGTCCCCCAAAAAAACAGATTGAAGCGGGGTGTTATATACCAATATACTTTCTTTATAGTGCATTTGGGTACTGTATAGTGCATTTGCGCATGAGCGTATGCGAAAATTACATTGCCGATATTTCGCATTGAAAATAAAAATTAATGGAGATCGCAAATTCGAATAATACATCTGGTATGTCACTGTCCATGTTGTGGGACTATTTGTGCACTTCTAGTAATTATTTCTTGGCTGCAAATATGAGCTGAAAGTAATTACGAATATATAGCACTATATTCAATGAATAGTGCTATATATTAGTAATGACGAAAATTATTATTATTTTTTTGTTTTTAAACAGTACACAGGCAGACACTGATACCTTCCTTCTTTTAGCTTGTGGGCAAAAATGTAGAATATACTATATTGAATATAGTCACATAGTCACATAGTCACTATATTCAATGAATAGTGCTATATATTGGTAATGACGAAAAACATTTTTAATTTTTTTTAAACAGTACACAGGCAGACACTGATCCCTTCCTTCTTTTAGCTTGTGGGCAAATATGTAGAATATACTATATTGAATATAGTATATACTACATATTCGCCCACAAGCTAAAAGAAGGGAGGGATTAGTATCCGGCGCTATATTACTATATATTCATTTTTTAGAATATTTGTAATATTCAAAAAAAATAATACAAACCGGATTCCCAAAAAGTTTGGACACTAAACAAATTGTGAATAAAAACTGAATGCAAGGATGTGGAGATGGCAAATGTCAATATTTTATTTGTAATAGAACGTAGATGACAGATCAAACGTTTAATCCGAGTAAATGTATCATTTTAAAGGAAAAATACGTTGATTCAAATTTTCACGGTGTCAACAAATCCCCAAAAAGTTGGGACAAGTAGCAATAAGAGGCTGGAAAAAGTAAATTTGAGCATAACGAAGAGCTGGAAGACCAATTAACACTAATTAGGTCAATTGGCAACATGATTGGGTATAAAAAGAGCTTCTCAGAGTGGCAGTGTCTCTCAGAAGCCAAGATGGGTAGAGGATCACCAATTCCCACAATGTTGCGCAGAAAGATAGTGGAGCAATATCAGAAAGGTGTTACCCAGCGAAAAATTACAAAGACTTTGCATCTATCATCATCAACTGTGCATAACATCATCCGAAGATTCAGAGAATCTGGAACAATCTCTGTGCGTAAGAGTCAAGGCCGTAAAACCATACTGGATGCCCGTGATCTCCGGGACCTTAAACGACACTGCACCACAAACAGGAATGCTACTGTAAAGGAAATCACAGAATGGGCTCAGGAATACTTCCAGAAACCATTGTCAGTGAACACAATCCACCGTGCCATCCGCCGTTGCCAGCTGAAACTCTACAGTGCAAAGAAGAAGCCATTTCTAAGCAAGATCCACAAGCTCAGGCGTTTTCACTGGGCCAGGGATAATTTAAAATGTAGTGTGGCAAAATGGAAGACTGTTCTGTGGTCAGACGAGTCACGATTCGAAGTTCTTTTTGGAAATCTGGGACGCCATGTCATCCGGACCAAAGAGGACAAGGACAACCCAAGTTGTTATCAACGCTCAGTTCAGAAGCCTGCATCTCTGATGGTATGGGGTTGCATGAGTGCGTGTGGCATGGGCAGCTTGCATGTCTGGAAAGGCACCATCAATGCATAAAAATATATTCAGGTTCTAGAACAACATATGCTCCCATCCAGACGTCATCTCTTTCAGGGAAGACCCTGCATTTTTCAACAAGATAATGCCAGACCACATTCTGCATCAATCACAACATCATGGCTGCGTAGAAGAAGGATCCAGGTACTGAAATGGCCAGTCTGCAGTCCAGATCTTTCACCTATAGAGAACATTTGGCGCATCATAAAGAGGAAGGTGCAACAAAGAAGGCCTGTTAGAGTTAGAGGCCTGTATTAGAGTTAGAGGCCTGTATTAGAAAAGAATGGGAGAGCATTCCTATTTCTAAACTTGAGAAACTGGTCTCCTCGCTCCCCAGAGGTCTGTAGAGTTTTGTAAGAAGAAGGGGAGATGCCACACAGTGGTGAAAATGGCCTTGTCCCAACTTTTTTGGGATTTGTTGACACCATGAAATTCTGATTCAACATATTTTTCCCTTAAAATGGTACATTTTATCCATTTAAACTTTTGTTCCGTGATTTATGTTCTATTCTGAATAAAATCTTAGAAGTTGGCACCTCCACATCATTGCATTCAGTTTTTATTCACGATTTGTATAGTGTCCCAACTTTTTGGGAATCCGGTTTGTATATACCAATATAGCGAATATTCTAAAAAAACAAATATATAGCAGTATAGTGAATATAGTGCTATATTAGTTTTTTAGAATAGTCCTAATTTTTTTTACTATCTGAACATGAACACATGAGTCCTCTCTGCTTCTTGCTGGTTGGCCAATGAGTCATTGGCCCACAAGCAAGAAGCAGGGACGAATCATGTTCAGATGGAAAAAAAGACGAACATTCGTTATTACGAATATACAGCACTATATTCTAAATATTCTTAAATTCTCGAAGTGCCGATATTCGAGATTATAATTCGTAATTCGAATATTCACGCTCAATACTATTTCTTAAAGGGACGTTGTTGCAACCCTGGTCGGATTTGATGGATGCATTACCCACGGCGCCCTTCAGATCATCCATAACCATGCTATAAAAGCACTCAAGATGTGGGCCCCTACTTTCTAAGGGGTAAAAGGAGGATTTCCCCTTCAAACTACAAGGGGTTCCTGAGAGTTAGTGTGGATAGCAGGAGGTGTTCTGGTATCTGGCTGCTTTAGGGATTTGCCAGCAAAATATTTTTTGGGGATAAGTTTCCTTATAAACTGTTCCTAAAGCCTTATGTTAAAGGATTATGTTTTTTTAAGATTATTTTAAGATTATTTGTATGTATTGATCTTTGTATTACTCCTGAAGAAGGGGGCATCCAGAACTCTGAAACGCATTGAGCCATACATTATTTGTCAAAATAAAGTGAAACCTCCAGACGTGGGCAGCCATCAATTTCCAACATTTCTACGTGTGATCCTGGCCAGGGGGGTTCAAACTCTCAGGTGTCTTGAGTTTATCCGGTTGACTACCCCCCAGTGAAGTGAGTGCATACAGATTTTATTTTATTTTATTTCAACTTATTTTATTAATTATTTATACTGATGCATATTCTGTATTTATCCTACTATACACACCATCCGATATTGATGTTTTAACTATTTATTTACACTAGGGAGTGGCACCTTATTGAGTGTGTTTTTTCTTTGATGGTTCACAGGAGGAATTTGCCTGGCTCCACCTGCGTCCATCTCTTCTTATTACTTATACCATTTGGGTGTGGGTTTTGTCCCACTCCCATTAACACCTGTACTGCCTTCCCACTACATTAATCTGCTCACCTGCATTAATTTGCTCACCTATCTCAATCTCTTTACTCCACCCTCCGCCCAATATCCTAAGGTACTTTGCTGACCACCCTTGATTGGTATCTTGTACCATAATCCTCTCTTTTTTATTTTCTCTTTATCACTGATATTGATGACCTATCCTGAGGATCAATAATAAAAAGAAGACAACCCCTTTAAACGGCCTTTCATATAGCCCAATGAAAAATGAATAGAGAATGAACAATCACTTTTATGACTGTTCATCCACCATTCAGTTTGCATATTTTTGTTTTCACAGGGTGATGTGGTGCGGAAAAATTTCAATTTTAGTTTCCACATAAAATGCTGGCATCTATGAACTGACAAATGATGAGGAGAATAGGAGAAGAAGCAGAGACAACAAACGAGCTGATTGATTTCATTGATCACCCAACAAATGAGTGGCACCTTTACTCTGGTCAATTATTGGCTCCCAATAATTGGCCCGATCCTTGGTCCGTGTAAAAAGGCACTAACTTCCATAACATAAAACGTTTCACATATCAAGTCCACTGCCATTGGACAAAATGGAGGATTAGTACAACTCATGATTAAACATCTCTAACAACATTCAAGCATTCAGCTCTCTTAGCTAGTCATACGAAATACTTTGCAGGTTGTCATTGACTGTACAGTTATTATCCTGAGTTATAATGCCGATAATGATTTTGAGCCAAAATGGTTATAAGTAGAGTTGAGCGAACACCTGGATGTTCGGGTTCGAGAAGTTCGGCCGAACATCCCGGAAATGTTCGGGTTCGGGATCCGAACCCGATCCGAACTTCGTCCCGAACCCGAACCCCATTGAAGTCAATGGGGACCCGAACTTTTCGGCACTAAAAAGGCTGTAAAACAGCCCAGGAAAGAGCTAGAGGGCTGCAAAAGGCAGCAACATGTAGGTAAATCCCCTGCAAACAAATGTGGATAGGGAAATGAATTAAAATAAAAATTAAATAAATAAAAATTAACCAAAATCAATTGGAGAGAGGTTCCATAGCAGAGAATCTGGCTTCCCGTCACCCACCACTGGAACAGTCCATTCTCAGATATTTAGGCCCCGGCACCCAGGCAGAGGAGAGAGGTCCCGTAACAGAGAATCTGTCTTCATGTCAGCAGAGAATTAGTCTGCATGTCATAGCAGAGAATGAGGCTTCACGTCAGCCACCACTGCAACAGTCCATTGGCATATATTTAGGCCCAGCACACACACAGGCAGAGGAGAGAGGTCCCGTAACAGAGAATCTGGCTTCATGTCAGCAGAGAATCAGTCTGCATGTCATAGCAGAGAATCAGGCTTCACGTCAGCCACCACTGCAACAGTCCATTGTCATAAATTTAGGCCCAGCACCCAGGCAGAGGAGAGAGGTCCCGTAACAGAGAATCTGGCTTCATGTCAGCAGAGAATCAGTCTTCATATCATAGCAGAGAATCAGGCTTCACGTCACCCACCACTGTAAGAGTCAATTTTCATAAATTTAGGCCCAGAACCCAGGCAGAGGAGAAAGGTCCCGTAACAGACAATCTGGCTTCATGTCAGCAGAGAATCAGTCTTCATATCATAGCAGAGAATCAGGCTTCACGTCACCCACCACTGTAAGAGTCAATTTTCATAAATTTAGGCCCAGAACCCAGGCAGAGGAGAAAGGTCCCGTAACAGACAATCTGGCTTCATGTCAGCAGAGAATCAGTCTTCATATCATAGCAGAGAATCAGGCTTCACGTCACCCACCACTGTAAGAGTCAATTTTCATAAATTTAGGCCCAGAACCCAGGCAGAGGAGAAAGGTCCCGTAACAGACAATCTGGCTTCATGTCAGCAGAGAATCAGTCTTCATATCATAGCAGAGAATCAGGCTTCACGTCACCCACCACTGTAAGAGTCAATTTTCATAAATTTAGGCCCAGAACCCAGGCAGAGGAGAAAGGTCCCGTAACAGACAATCTGGCTTCATGTCAGCAGAGAATCAGTCTTCATATCATAGCAGAGAATCAGGCTTCACGTCACCCACCACTGTAAGAGTCAATTTTCATAAATTTAGGCCCAGAACCCAGGCAGAGGAGAAAGGTCCCGTAACAGACAATCTGGCTTCATGTCAGCAGAGAATCAGTCTTCATATCATAGCAGAGAATCAGGCTTCACGTCACCCACCACTGTAAGAGTCAATTTTCATAAATTTAGGCCCAGAACCCAGGCAGAGGAGAAAGGTCCCGTAACAGACAATCTGGCTTCATGTCAGCAGAGAATCAGTCTTCATATCATAGCAGAGAATCAGGCTTCACGTCACCCACCACTGTAAGAGTCAATTTTCATAAATTTAGGCCCAGAACCCAGGCAGAGGAGAAAGGTCCCGTAACAGACAATCTGGCTTCATGTCAGCAGAGAATCAGTCTTCATATCATAGCAGAGAATCAGGCTTCACGTCACCCACCACTGTAAGAGTCAATTTTCATAAATTTAGGCCCAGAACCCAGGCAGAGGAGAAAGGTCCCGTAACAGACAATCTGGCTTCATGTCAGCAGAGAATCAGTCTTCATATCATAGCAGAGAATCAGGCTTCACGTCACCCACCACTGTAAGAGTCAATTTTCATAAATTTAGGCCCAGAACCCAGGCAGAGGAGAAAGGTCCCGTAACAGACAATCTGGCTTCATGTCAGCAGAGAATCAGTCTTCATATCATAGCAGAGAATCAGGCTTCACGTCACCCACCACTGTAAGAGTCAATTTTCATAAATTTAGGCCCAGAACCCAGGCAGAGGAGAAAGGTCCCGTAACAGACAATCTGGCTTCATGTCAGCAGAGAATCAGTCTTCATATCATAGCAGAGAATCAGGCTTCACGTCACCCACCACTGTAAGAGTCAATTTTCATAAATTTAGGCCCAGAACCCAGGTAGAGGAGAAAGGTCCCGTAACAGACAATCTGGCTTCATGACAGCAGAGAATCAGTCTGCATGTCATAGCAGAGAATCAGGCTTCACGTCAGCCACCACTGCAACAGTCCATTGTCATAAATTTAGGCCCAGCACCCAGGCAGAGGAGAGAGGTCCCGTAAAAGAGGATCTGGCTTCATGTCAGCAGAGAATCAGTCTGCATGTCATAGCAGAGAATCAGGCTTCACGTCAGCCACCACTGCAACAGTCCATTGTCATAAATTTAGGCCCAGCACCCAGGCAGAGGAGAGAGGTCCCGTAACAGAGGATCTGGCTTCATGTCAGCAGAGAATCAGTCTGCATGTCATAGCAGAGAATCAGGCTTCACGTCAGCCACCACTGCAACAGTCCATTGTCATAAATTTAGGCCCAGCACCCAGGCAGAGGAGAGAGGTCCCGTAACAGACAATCTGGCTTCATGTCAGCAGAGAATTAGTCTGCATGTCATAGCAGAGAATCAGGCTTCATGTCAGCCACCACTGCAACAGTCCATTGGCATATATTTAGGCCTAGCACACAGGCAGAGGAGAGGTTCATTCAACTTTGGGTAGCATCGCAATATAATGGTAAAATGAAAATAAAAATAGGATTGAATGAGGAAGTGCCCTGGAGTCCAATAATATATGGTTATGGGGAGGTAGTTAATGTCTAATCTGGACAAGGGACGGACAGGTCCTGTGGGATCCATGCCTGGTTCATTTTTATGAACGTCAGCTTGTCCACATTGGCTGTAGACAGGCGGCTGCGTTTGTCTGTAATGACGCCCCCTGCCGTGCTGAATACACGTTCAGACAAAACGCTGGCTGCCGGGCAGGCCAGCACCTCCAAGGCATAAAAGGCTAGCTCTGGCCACGTGGACAATTTAGAGACCCAGAAGTTGAATGGGGCCGAACCATCAGTCAGTACGTGGAGGGGTGTGCACACGTACTGTTCCACCATGTTAGTGAAATGTTGCCTCCTGCTAACACGTTGCGTATCAGGTGGTGGTGCAGTTAGCTGTGGCGTGTTGACAAAAGTTTTCCACATCTCTGCCATGCTAACCCTGCCCTCAGAGGAGCTGGCCGTGACACAGCTGCCTTGGCGACCTCTTGCTCCTCCTCTGCCTTGGCCTTGGGCTTCCACTTGTTCCCCTGTGACATTTGGGAATGCTCTCAGTAGCGCGTCTACCAACGTGCGCTTGTACTCGCGCATCTTCCTATCACGCTCCAGTGCAGGAAGTAAGGTGGGCACATTGTCTTTGTAGCGTGGATCCAGCAGGGTGGCAACCCAGTAGTCCGCACAGGTTAAAATGTGGGCAACTCTGCTGTCGTTGCGCAGGCACTGCAGCATGTAGTCGCTCATGTGTGCCAGGCTGCCCAGGGGTAAGGACAAGCTGTCCTCTGTGGGAGGCGTATCGTCATCGTCCTGCCTTTCCCCCCAGCCACGCACCAGTGATGGACCCGAGCTGCGTTGGGTGCCACCCCGCTGTGACCATGCTTCATCCTCATCCTCCTCCACCTCCTCCTCATCCTCGTCCTCCTCGTCCTCCAGTAGTGGGCCCTGGCTGGCCACATTTGTACCTGGCCTCTGCTGTTGCAAAAAACCTCCCTCTGAGTCACTTCGAAGAGACTGGCCTGAAAGTGCTAAAAATGACCCCTCTTCCTCATCCTCCTCCTCCTCCTCCTGGGCCACCTCCTGTTCCATCATCGCCCTAAGTGTTTTCTCAAGGAGACATAGAAGTGGTATTGTAACGCTGATAACGGTGTCATCGCCACTGGCCATGTTGGTGGAGTACTCGAAACAGCGCAACAGGGCACACAGGTCTCGCATGGAGGCCCAGTCATTGGTGGTGAAGTGGTGCTGTTCTGTAGTGCGACTGACCCGTGCGTGCTGCAGCTGAAACTCCACTATGGCCTGCTGCTGCTCGCACAGTCTGTCCAGCATGTGCAAGGTGGAGTTCCACCTGGTGGGCACGTCGCATATGAGGCGGTGAGCGGGAAGGCCGAAGTTACGCTGTAGCGCAGACAGGCGAGCAGCGGCAGGATGTGAACGCCGGAAGCGCGAACAGACGGCCCGCACTTTATGCAGCAGCTCTGACATGTCGGGGTAGTTGTGAATGAACTTCTGCACCACCAAATTCAGCACATGCGCCAAGCAAGGGATGTGCGTCAAATTGGCTAGTCCCAGAGCTGCAACGAGATTTCGCCCATTATCACACACCACCAGGCCGGGCTTGAGGCTCACCGGCAGCAACCACTCGTCGGTCTGTTGTTCAATACCCCGCCACAACTCCTGTGCGGTGTGGGGCCTGTCCCCCAAACATATGAGTTTCAGAATGGCCTGCTGACGTTTACCCCGGGCTGTGCTGAAGTTGGTGGTGAAGGTGTGTGGCTGACTGGATGAGCAGGTGGAAGAAGAGGAGGAGGAAGCCGAGAAGGAGGAGGTGGCAACAGGAGGCAAAGAATGTTGCCCTGCGATCCTTGGCGGCGGCAGGACGTGCGCCAAACAGCTCTCCGCCTGGGGCCCAGCTGCCACTACATTTACCCAGTGTGCAGTTAGGGAGATATAGCGTCCCTGGCCGTGCTTACTGGTCCACGTATCTGTGGTTAGGTGGACCTTGCTACAGATGGCGTTGCGCAGTGCACACTTGATTTTATCGGATACTTGGTTGTGCAGGGAAGGCACGGCTCTCTTGGAGAAGTAGTGCCGGCTGGGAACAACATACTGTGGGACAGCAAGCGACATGAGCTGTTTGAAGCTGTCTGTGTCCACCAGCCTAAATGACAGCATTTCATAGGCCAGTAGTTTAGAAATGCTGGCATTCAGGGCCAGGGATCGAGGGTGGCTAGGTGGGAATTTACGCTTTCTATCAAATGTTTGTGAGATGGAGAGCTGAACGCTGGCGTGTGACATGGTTGAGACGCTTGGTGACGGAGGTGGTGGTGGTGGTGTTGGTGGTACATCCCCTGTTTGCTGGGCGGCAGGTGCCAACGTTCCTCCAGAGGCGGAGGAAGAGGCCGAGGCGGCAGCAGCAGAATAGGCCGAGGCGGCAGCAGCAGAAGAGGTAGCAGGGGGAGCCTGAGTGACTTCCTTGGTTTTAAGGTGTTTACTCCACTGCAGTTCATGCTTTGCATGCAGGTGCCTGGTCATGCAGGTTGTGCTCAGGTTCAGAACGTTAATGCCTCGCTTCAGGCTCTGATGGCACAGCGTGCAAACCACTCGGGTCTTGTCGTCAGCACATTGTTTGAAGAAGTGCCATGCCAGGGAACTCCTTGAAGCTGCCTTTGGGGTGCTCGGTCCCAGATGGCGGCGGTCAGTAGCAGGCGGAGTCTCTTGGCGGCGGGTGTTCTGCTTTTGCCCACTGCTCCCTCTTTTGCTACGCTGTTGGCTCGGTCTCACCACTGCCTCTTCCTCCGAACTGTGAAAGTCAGTGGCACGACCTTCATTCCATGTGGGGTCTAGGACCTCATCGTCCCCTGCATCGTCTTCCACCCAGTCTTGATCCCTGACCTCCTGTTCAGTCTGCACACTGCAGAAAGACGCAGCAGTTGGCACCTGTGTTTCGTCATCATCAGAGACATGCTGAGGTGGTATTCCCATGTCCTCATCATCAGGAAACATAAGTGGTTGTGCGTCAGTGCATTCTATGTCTTTCACCGCTGGGGAAGGGCTAGGTGGATGCCCTTGGGAAACCCTGCCAGCGGAGTCTTCAAACAGCATAAGAGACTGCTGCATAACTTGAGGCTGAGACAGTTTCCCTGGTATGCATGGGGGTGATGTGACAGACTGATGGGGTTGGTTTTCAGGCGCCATCTGTGCGCTTTCTGCAGAAGACTGGGTGGGAGATAATGTGAACGTGCTGGATCCACTGTCGGCCACCCAATTGACTAATGCCTGTACCTGCTCAGGCCTTACCATCCTTAGAACGGCATTGGGCCCCACCATATATCGCTGTAAATTCTGGCGGCTACTGGGACCTGAGGTAGTTGGTACACTAGGACGTGTGGATGTGGCAGAACGGCCACGTCCTCTCCCAGCACCAGAGGGTCCACTAACACCACCACGACCATGTCCACGTCCGCGTCCCTTACTAGATGTTTTTCTCATTGTTATGGTTCACCACAACAACAAATATATTATTTGGCCCAATGTATTGTATTCAAATTCAGCGGGATATAAATTTGAGGCCTAGTATTTAGGCGCTGGGTGACCGGTATGGATTTAGTGACAGAATTAGACTTGGAAATGCACAGAAGCGTGTGTGTGAAGTTATTCTGAATGACCCAATGTGCACCTTGAATATTATATACCCTTTTTGGGATAGATTTCAAATAGCTCTGATATAGCAGGAACCACTAAATTATGAAATTGCTAAATTGGGAATTGTACTTCAACCCAGAACAAAAAATGTGCTTTGACGGGCACTAAATAACTTTCCCAGCTACAACAGGACAGCGGTAACGAGAGATTTAGAGGGATTTAAATTTGAGGCCTAGTATTTAGGCGCTGGGTGACAGGTATGGGTTTAGTGACAGAATTAGACTTGGAAATACACAGTAGCGGGTGTGTGTGAAGTTATTCTGAATGACCCAATGTGCACCTTCAATATTATATACCCTTTTGGGATAGATTTCAAATAGCTCTGATATAGCAGGAACCACTAAATTATGAAATTGCTAAATTGGGAATTGTACTTCAACCCAGAACAAAAAATGTGCTTTGACGGACACTAAATATCTTGCCCAGCAACAACAGTACAGCGGTAACGAGAGATTTAGCGGGATATAAATTTGAGGCCTAGTATTTAGGCGCTGGGTCACCGGTATGGATTTAGTGACAGAATTAGACTTGGAAATGCACAGAAGCGTGTGTGTGAAGTTATTCTGAATGACCCTATGTGCACCTTCAATATTATATACCCTTTTAGGGATAGATTTCAAATAGCTCTGATATAGCAGAAACCACTAAATTATGAAATTGCTAAATTGGGAATTGTACTTCAACCCAGAACAAAAAATGTGCTTTGACGGACACTAAATATCTTGCCCAGCAACAACAGTACAGCGGTGGGTAACGAGAGATTTAGAGGGATTTAAATTTGAGGCCTAGTATTTAGGCGCTGGGTCACCGGTATGGATTTAGTGACAGAATTAGACTTGGAAATGCACAGAAGCGTGTGTGTGAAGTTATTCTGAATGACCCTATGTGCACCTTCAATATTATATACCCTTTTAGGGATAGATTTCAAATAGCTCTGATATAGCAGAAACCACTAAATTATGAAATTGCTAAATTGGGAATTGTACTTCAACCCAGAACAAAAAATGTGCTTTGACGGACACTAAATATCTTGCCCAGCAACAACAGTACAGCGGTGGGTAACGAGAGATTTAGAGGGATTTAAATTTGAGGCCTAGTATTTAGGCGCTGGGTCACCGGTATGGATTTAGTGACAGAATTAGACTTGGAAATGCACAGAAGCGTGTGTGTGAAGTTATTCTGAATGACCCAATGTGCACCTTCAATATTATATACCCTTTTAGGGATAGATTTCAAATAGCTCTGATATAGCAGAAACCACTAAATTATGAAATTGCTAAATTGGGAATTGTACTTCAACCCAGAACAAAAAATGTGCTTTGACGGACACTAAATATCTTGCCCAGCAACAACAGTACAGCGGTGGGTAACGAGAGATTTAGAGGGATTTAAATTTGAGGCCTAGTATTTAGGCGCTGGGTCACCGGTATGGATTTAGTGACAGAATTAGACTTGGAAATGCACAGAAGCGTGTGTGTGAAGTTATTCTGAATGACCCTATGTGCACCTTCAATATTATATACCCTTTTAGGGATAGATTTCAAATAGCTCTGATATAGCAGAAACCACTAAATTATGAAATTGCTAAATTGGGAATTGTACTTCAACCCAGAACAAAAAATGTGCTTTGACGGACACTAAATATCTTGCCCAGCAACAACAGTACAGCGGGTAACGAGAGATTTAGAGGGATTTAAATTTGAGGCCTAGTATTTAGGCGCTGGGTGACAGGTATGGGTTTAGTGACAGAATTAGACTTGGAAATACACAGTAGCGGGTGTGTGTGAAGTTATTCTGAATGACCCTATGTGCACCTTCAATATTATATACCCTTTTAGGGATAGATTTCAAATAGCTCTGATATAGCAGAAACCACTAAATTATGAAATTGCTAAATTGGGAATTGTACTTCAACCCAGAACAAAAAATGTGCTTTGACGGACACTAAATATCTTGCCCAGCAACAACAGTACAGCGGTGGGTAACGAGAGATTTAGAGGGATTTAAATTTGAGGCCTAGTATTTAGGCGCTGGGTCACCGGTATGGATTTAGTGACAGAATTAGACTTGGAAATGCACAGAAGCGTGTGTGTGAAGTTATTCTGAATGACCCTATGTGCACCTTCAATATTATATACCCTTTTAGGGATAGATTTCAAATAGCTCTGATATAGCAGAAACCACTAAATTATGAAATTGCTAAATTGGGAATTGTACTTCAACCCAGAACAAAAAATGTGCTTTGACGGACACTAAATATCTTGCCCAGCAACAACAGTACAGCGGGTAACGAGAGATTTAGAGGGATTTAAATTTGAGGCCTAGTATTTAGGCGCTGGGTGACAGGTATGGGTTTAGTGACAGAATTAGACTTGGAAATACACAGTAGCGGGTGTGTGTGAAGTTATTCTGAATGACCCAATGTGCACCTTCAATATTATATACCCTTTTAGGGATAGATTCCAAATAGCTCTGATATAGCAGGAACCACTAAATTATGAAATTGCTAAATTGGGAATTGTACTTCAACCCAGAACAAAAAATGTGCTTTGACGGACACTAAATATCTTGCCCAGCAACAACAGTACAGCGGTAACGAGAGATTTAGAGGGATTTAAATTTGAGGCCTAGTATTTAGGCGCTGGGTGACAGGTATGGGTTTAGTGACAGAATTAGACTTGGAAATACACAGTAGCGGGTGTGTGTGAAGTTATTCTGAATGACCCAATGTGCACCTTCAATATTATATACCCTTTTAGGGATAGATTCCAAATAGCTCTGATATAGCAGGAACCACTAAATTATGAAATTGCTAAATTGGGAATTGTACTTCAACCCAGAACAAAAAATGTGCTTTGACGGACACTAAATATCTTGCCCAGCAACAACAGTACAGCGGGTAACGAGAGATTTAGAGGGATTTAAATTTGAGGCCTAGTATTTAGGCGCTGGGTGACAGGTATGGGTTTAGTGACAGAATTAGACTTGGAAATACACAGTAGCGGGTGTGTGTGAAGTTATTCTGAATGACCCAATGTGCACCTTCAATATTATATACCCTTTTTGGGATAGATTTCAAATAGCTCTGATATAGCAGGAACCACTAAATTATGAAATTGCTAAATTGGGAATTGTATTTCAACCCAGAACAAGAAATGTGCTTGAACGGACACTAAATAACTCGCCCAGCTACAGCACTAGGGACAGATTTAGCTGGATATAAATTTGAGGCCTAGTATTTAGGCGCTGGGTGACCGGTATGGATTTAGTGACAGAATTAGACTGGGATATGGCCAAAAAATAAACAGACTATTGCTGGTTAAATGCACTTGGTGTGACAGCTTCACCCTGATGTAGGCTTTAGCCAAAAAACAACCACACCATTGAGGGTTAAATGCACTTGGTGACAGGCGCAGCTTGCCCCTGATTTTGTATATGGCCAAAAAATGAACAGACTATTGCTGGTTAAATGCACTTGGTGTGACAGCTTCACCCTGATGTAGGCTTTAGCCAAAAAACAACCACACCATTGAGGGTTAAATGCACTTGGTGACAGGCGCAGCTTGCCCCTGATTTTGTATATGGCCAAAAAATGAACAGACTATTGCTGGTTAAATGCACTTGGTGTCACAGCTTCACCCTGATGTAGGCTTTAGCCAAAAAACAACCACACCATTGAGGGTTAAATGCACTTGGTGACAGGCGCAGCTTGCCCCTGATTTTGTATATGGCCAAAAAATGAACAGACTATTGCTGGTTAAATGCACTTGGTGTGACAGCTTCACCCTGATGTAGGCTTTAGCCAAAAAACAACCACACCATTGAGGGTTAAATGCACTTGGTCGCAGCTTGTGCTGGCGCACCACAAGACACAAAATGGCCGCCGATCACCCCAGAAAAATGAGACTGACAAACGGTCTGTGCAGCCTAAAAACAGTGAGCAATTGAGGATCAGCAGCTCAATGATCCACAGCTGCAGATCGATCAGTTAATCAAGTCCTTTGGAGGAGTTAATCTGCCTAATCTCGCCCTACTGTCGCAGCCGCAACCTCTCCCTACGCTAATCAGAGCAGAGTGACGGGCGGCGCTATGTGACTCCAGCTTAAATAGAGGCTGGGTCACATGGTGCTCTGGCCAATCACAGCCATGCCAATAGTAGGCATGGCTGTGATGGCCTCTTGGGGCAAGTAGTATGACGCTTGTTGATTGGCTGCTTTGCAGCCTTTCAAAAAGCGCCAAGAAAGCGTCACAAAAGCGCCAAGAAAGCGACGAACACCGAACCCGAACCCGGACTTTTACGAAAATGTCCGGGTTCGGGTCCGTGTCACGGACACCCCAAAATTCGGTACGAACCCGAACTATACAGTTCGAGTTCGCTCATCCCTAGTTATAAGTATACAGGAAATACTGGTAAACAAAAAAGCTATCCTATTTTAAGAAATTGTTTTTGGACTGGTGCCTTGGAGCAGACAAATTCTCGTGATTTTCTATATGATGTATATTCGCCTGCATGCTAACAAATGATTATTATTCCCAGTTAAGGCTACTTTCACACTTGCGTTCAAACTTTACATTGAAAGTCAATGGGGGACAGATCCTTTGAAATTGAGCCATTTTGTGTCAACTTCAAACGGATCCGCCCCCATTGACTTACATTGTAAGCGTTCGGGTGTCCGCCTGCTGAGCGGAGCGGAGGCCAAACGGTGTCAGACTGATGCATTCTGAGTGGATCCGCATCCACTCAGAATGCATTGGGGCAGTACGGATGCGTTCCTGGCCGCTTGTGAGAGCCTTCAAATGGAACTCACAAGCGTAGCCCCGAACGCTAGTGTGAAAGTAGCCTAAGCAGTCGGAAATCAGGCAAGATTTTGAATACAAACGTTAAATTAGTATTAACCCCTTCCCGACCAGTGCTGTAGTACTAAAGTGCATTGATCTGGCGGAACTGCACCCGCTCGATCACCTGTAAGGGACCAGCTGTTCCCGTTAGCCGTAACCCTGCTGTATGCGCTGACATCAGTAAAAACAGTGATGCCGGCACATTAACCCTGACTATGCTGCGGTCAGCCCTGACCGCGGCATGTGGTAGGTGTGTAGATGGAGGGAGCTTCCTCTCTGTCTCCATCAGGTCCCCACACTGCTGTGACGGGGACCCGATGGCTGGGACAACAGTCTGATGGCTTCCTTAGGCATTGTGCTGCCTTCCCTGTTAGCCTGTGAGATCCAGCCCCCTGGATCTCACAGTCAGGAAGGCTGCAAGTGTATTACTATATTAGTGGTAATACACTTACAGCCAATGCATTACAATACAGATGTAATGTAATGCATTAGAGAGGGGATCAGAACCCCAAAAGTTGTGTAAAAAAAAAGTTAAAATAAAAAAATCTGTGCCAAAACAGCCAATTTTTGGTCACCTTCCCTCACAAAAAGTGCAATACCAAGCAATCAAAAAGGCGTATGTACCCCCAAAATGGTACCAACCATCTCATCCCGCCCAAAAAAATAATAATAATATAGCTCACAGAAAATGGCAACACAAAAACAAGATTTTATTCTGTTCAAAAATGCTTTTATGTATGTAAAACGTAACAAAAATAAAAATAATAGGCACATTGGGTATTGCCACATCCGTAACAACCTGCTCTATAAAACTATCAACTGAGATAGCCCTTCAGGTGAATGCTGTAAAAAAATAAAAATAAACTATGCTTCACAAAAAGTGTAACACCAAGCGATCAAAAAGTCTTATGTACCCCAACATGATACCAATCAAACCGCCATCTCATCCTGCAAAAAATAAGACCCTACCTAAGACAAGCGTCGGAAAAATAAAAATAAATGGCTCTCAGAAAATGGCAACGCAAAAACAAGATTTTATTCAATTCAAAAATGTATATACTGTGCAAAAAAAAAAAATAGACACATTGGGTATCGCCGTGTCCATAACAACATATAAAAATATCACATGTTATGCCCCTCTCAGGTGAAATATCGAGCGATCAAAAAGTCTTATGTACCCTAAAATGATACTAATGATAACCTCACCTCATCCTGCAAAAAATTTGCCCCCACAATCACAAAAAAATAAGAAACCAATGGTGCCCATAAATCAATCCATCAAAATCTGCACTGCAAAAGCCATATGGCGCTCCTTCCATTCTGAATCCTGCTATGTGCCCCCATAGCAGTTTGCCACCACATATGGGGTGTTGCTGTATTCAGGATAAAATGGGTAACAGATTATGGGGTGCTTTTTCTCCTGTTACCCCTTGTCAAAATGAAAAATTTGGGGCTAAAGCAACCTTTTTATGGGAAGAAATTAAACTAATTTTCACAGTCAAGAATTTCCAATTTCCGTAAAACGCTTAGCGGGTCAAAGGGTTCAGTACCCCCATATTATATTCTTTAAAGGGTGCAGTTTCCAAAATGGGATCACTTTTGTAGGGGTACGTCAGGGTTTCTTCAAATACAAAATTACAAAATGGTGCCTAAAAACCATTCTAGCAAAATCTGTCTCCAAAATCCATATAGCGCTTCTTTCCTTCTGACCACTGCCATGTGCCCATAGAGCAGTATACTGCCACATTTGGGGTATTTCTATAAACTGCAGAATCAGAGTAATATATATTGAGGTTTATTTTGCTGTTCCCCCTTGCTGTGCTGCAAGAAAAAATTGATTAACATGAAAAATCTGCATAAAAAATGAAATATTTTAATTTCGCCTCCATTTTCCTTTAATTCTTGTGGAACACCTAAAGGGTTAACAAAGTTTGTAACATCAGTTTTGAATGATTTGAGGGGTGTAGTTTCTAAAATGTTAGCTTAAAAAAAAATGTTTTGGAAATTTTGTTCTAACGTCCTAAAAAAATTTAATTACATTTACAAAATGATGCCAACATAAAGTAGACATATGGGAAATGATGACTGATAACTATTTTTTGAGGCCTTACTATCTGTCTTAAAAGTAGAGAAATTCTAATTTAGAAAGTCTTCAAATTTTTTGTACATTTCAGATTTTTTTTATAAATAAAGTTAAAATATATTGAGTAGAGTTGAGCGGACACCTGGATGTTCGGGTTCGGCAGGTTCGGCCAAACTTGAAAAAAAAAATTCGGGTACGGGACCCGAACTTGACCCCAAACCCGATTCCCATTGAAGTCAATGGAGAACCAACTTTTGGCCACTAAAATGGCTCTAAAATACCCCTGGAAATAGCTAGAGGGCTGCAAAAGGCAGCAAAATGTGCTTAAGAGCATTGCAAATGCTCTGCAAACAAATGTGGATAGGGAAATGAATGAAAAAAACATAAAAGACCTTAAAAAAAATAATAATAGGAATGATGTAGGAGGAAAAGGTTGAGGAGGCAGTGAATGGGTGGATGTGGCCGTGTAGGCTCACGTGGCGGTCTAGGTGGATGGAGGAATATGTAGCCAACACAGATGTGTGTTACTTTGCATTTTTACATAGGGGTATCCCCCAAAATATTGGGATATATAAAATATATAAAACATGAATAAGTGCACTTGAGTACAAGGATGGATGGTTGAGGCTGTTAGAACTGTCTATTCTGCGCAAGGTACAGACATGTCTTGTGGGATCCAGGCCTGGTTTATTTTAATGAACGTGAGCTTGACCACGTTGGCTGTGGACAGGCGGCTGCGTCTGTCTGTAATGACGCCTCCTGCCGTGCTAAATACACGTTCAGAGAGTACACTGGCTGCAGGGCAGGCCAGCACCTCCAAGGCATACAGGGCAAGCTCTGGCCATGTGGACAATTTGGAGACATGCCCTTTGGTGTGCTCGGTCCCTGCTGGCGGTGGCCAGTAGCAGGAAAACTGTTTTGGCGACGGCTGCTCTGTTTTTGCACACTGCTTACTATTTTGCTAATCTGATTAGTCTCAGTCTCACCACTGCCTCTTCCTCTGAACTCTGAAAGTCAGTGGCACAACCTTAATTCCATGTGGGGTTAAGGACCTCATCGTCCCCTGCATCGTCTTCCACCCAGTCATCCTCACTGACCTCCTTTTTGGTCTGCACACTGCAGAAAGACGCAGCAGTTGGCACCTGTGTTTCGTCATCATCAGGAAACATTAGTGGTTGTGCGTCAGTGCATTCTATGTCTTCCACCCCTGGGGAAGGGCTAGCTGGATGCCCTTGGGAAACCCTGTCAGCAGAGTTTTCAAACAGCATAAGAGACTGCTGCATGACTTGAGGCTCAGACAGGTTCCCCGATATGCACGGGGGTTATGTGACAGACTGATGGGCATGGGTTTCAGGCGCCACCTGTGCGCTCTCTGCAGAAGACTGGGTGGGAGATAATGTGAAAATGCTGGATCCACTGTCGGCCACCCAATTGACTAGCACCTGTACTTGCTCAGGCCTTACCATCCTTAGAACGACATTAGGCCCGACCAAATATCGCTGTAGATTCTGGCAGCTACTGGGACCTGAGATAGTAGGTTCAATAGGACGTGTAGCTGTGGCAGAATGGCCACGTCCTCTCCCTGCACCAGAGGCTCCACCAACACCACCACCACGACCATGACGGCGCCCCTTATTAGATGTTTGCCTCATAGTTAGCGTTCACCAAGCAAAGTAAAAAGTGGTTAAGTCTGTTAAAAATAATTAACCGCCAATAAAAACCCTGATGTAGGGTATTGCACTCAATTATTTTTTTTTACTCTATATGACAGCGGTATTTGTGGCCTAAATTTCACAGTAACTTATGCACCTCTAATTCCCTATGTGCAGTATATCAGAGTTTTTTTAACTCCAGTAAGCAAAAGCCGTATTTGTGGCCTTAATTTCACAATAACTTATGCACATCTAATCCCAGATATGCAGTATATCAGAGGTTTTTTTTTTAACCCCAGCAAGCAAAAGCTGTATTTGTGGCCTAAATTTCACAGTCAATTATGCATGTCTTATCCCAGATGTGCAGTATATCAGAGGTTTTTTTAACCCCAGTAAACAAAAAGCTGTATTTCTGGCCTAAATGTGACACTCACTTATGCACCTATAATCCTAGATGTGCACTATATGAAACAGATGTTTTTTTTCTTCACCCCAGTAAGCAAAAAGCCATATTTGTGGCCTAAATTTTACAGTCACTTATGCATGTCTAATCCCAGATGTGCAGTATATCAGAGGGTTTTTTAACCCCAGTAAACTACACCCCTCAAGGTATTTAAAACAGTTTTTACAAACTTTGTTAACCCTTTAGGTGATCCACTAGAGTTATTGGCAAATGAAATTTGAGAATTTCAATTTTTTGCCAAATTTTCTATTTAATCCATTTTTTCCAGTAACAAAGCAAGGGTTAACAGACAAACAAAACTCTATATTTATTACCCTGATTCTGTAGTTTGCAGAAACACCCCATATGTGGCCGTAAACTACTGTACGGGCACACGGTAGGGCGTAGAGGGAAAGGTGCGCCGTGTGGTTTTTGGAAGGCAGATTTTGCTTGACTGGTTTATTTACACCATGTCCCATTTGAAGCCCCCCTGATGTACCCCTAGAGTAGAAACTTCATAAAAGTGACCCCATCTAGGAAACTACACCCCTCAAGGTATTCAAAACTTGTTTTACAAACTTTGTTAACCCTTTAGGTGCTCCACAAGAATTAATGGAAAATAGAGATAACATTTCAAAATTTCACTTTTTTGGCAGATTTTCAATTTTAATATTTTTTTTCCAGTTATAAAGCAAGGGTTAACAGCCAAACAAAACTCAATATTTATGGCTCTGATTCTGTAGTTTACAGAAACACCCCATATGTGGTCGTAAACTGCTGTACGGGCACACGGCAGGGCGCAGAAGGAAAGGAATGCCATACGATTTTTGGAAGGCAGATTTTGCTGGACTGTTTTTTTGACACCATGTCCCATTTGAAGACCCCCTGATGCACCCCTAGAGTAGAAACTCAAAAAACAGACCCCATTTTAGAAACTATGGGATAGGGTGGCAGTTTTATTGGAACTATTTTAGGGTACATATGACTTTTGGTTGCTCTATATTACACTTTTTGTGAGGCAAGGTAACAAGTAATAGCTGTTTTGGCACCGTTTTTATTTTTTGTTACTTACAACATTTATCTAACAGGTTAGATCATGTGGTAGTTTTATAGAGCAGGTTGTCACGGACTCGACAATACCAAATATGAGTATGACTTTTTTTGGTTGTTTATTTCAGTTTTACATAACAAAGCATTTAAAATAAAAAAAAGATTTGTTAGTGTCTCCACATTCTGATAGCCATAGTTTTATTTATTTTTGGGGTGACTGTCTTGTGTAGGGGCTAATTTTTTTCGGGATGAGATGATGGTTTGATTGGCACTATTTTGGGGTGCATATGACTTTTTGATCGCTTGCTATTACACTTTTTGTGATCTAAGGTGACACAAAATGGCTTTTTTTACATCGTTTTTATTTTTTACGGTATTCACCTGAGGGGTTAGGTCATGAGATATTTTTATAGAGCAGGTTATTACGGACGCGGCAATACCTAATATATATACTTTTTTTTATTTATCTAAGTTTTACACAATGATTTCATTTTTTAAACAAAAAAAAATCATGTTTTAGTGTCTCCATAGTCTGAGATCCATAGTTTTAGATTGGTACTATTTTGGGGGGCATATGCCTTTTTGATCGCTTGGTGTTGCACTTTTAGTGATGTAAGTTGATCATGTCATATATTTATAGAGCCGTTTGTTACAGACACGGCGATACCTAATATGTGCGGGTTTTTTTTCAATTTTTTATTAGAAAATGAGGGGAATGGGCGTGTTTTTTTTAACTTGAAACTTTATTTTTTTATTCAAAACACTTTTTTAATTTTTTTTTTTAACTTTATTACTGTCCCACTCTTTTGGGGGTCTGATCCCCTCTGCAATGCATTACAATACATCTGTATTGTAATGCATTGCCTGTTAGTGTATGACACTGAGTCATACACTAACAGGTTGCCTAGGAGACCCAGCCTGAGGCTGGATCTCCTCGGCTCCCGTAGCAGGCAGTTCCCCATGCTGGGCAGCCTCTGCACGGCATCTGGCTGCCTTGTCACGCATCGGGGACTCTATGCGATCACTCACCTGCCGCAAACCACTTCTATGTCGCGGTCAGCGTGGACCGCGACATAGAAGAGGTTAATTTGCCGGCATCGTTGTAAACAGCGATGCCGGAGGATACAGCAGGGGCCCGGCTACCTTGGACTGCCGGACCCCGGCAGTGATCAGGCGTGCACCGCTCCGGTGCCCGCCCGATCATCCCGCTTTGCATGTATGGCGGAATGCATTCTGGCAATGCATCCCCCGCCGTACATGTACGGCGTTCTGCGCTAAGGGGTTAGTTCCTCCTGTGGTTGTCACGGGGATGTACCTCACTGGTACTGGCATGGTGGGGGAAAGCTGTATCAGCGGCGTTGGGGCAAGTTGGTCTTGCACTGGCGCACCCTGAGCTGGGTTCTGGACCGGCCCCATTGGCGCCGAGGGAAGATCTCGCAATGTGTTCCCGTTCATAATGGTCGCAGTATCCTGCCGACTACGCCAAGATGTATGCCGTATACCGGAGTGGGCTCCCCAAGATACAGTAAAGTCACGAATGAGGAAAGCAATCCCAACCCCAGCTTTTGCCAAAACTGAATTTTACCTAAATGTGGCAATACACAAAACCACAAATGCTGGGAACATACAATAAAGGCTGAGACCCTTGTGCTGCACAACATGGCGCCCTCTGATGGATGAAGGAAGAAAGTGCAGTAATTTACCTATTGGCGGGCACAACTAAACTGCCACACCTTAAGAGTTGGAACATCCTTGTCTGTTGATTGGCTGAATCTTCAAACGTTGGGAAGCATTAAAATGCAGTGTTTTCCAGGATTCAGAGCTTGTTTGATGAAAATCTGAAGACCTGCACCCTGCCTGCCCTCCCTAATTTGATAATTTGCTTAATTTGGATGATATGGGATATGTTGTATTAACTGATGATGAATATGAATATTTTATGATTTTTTATTTATTATGGCTATTATTTATTATGATAATGTATTAAAATATTTATTCTTGTTGCGGCCAATTATTTTCAAAAAGCTTCTGGTGTCTGTGGTTTTATTTATAAGTTATGTTTTAAGTTGCCTGGTTACTTGGCATCTGTGGCTTGAGCCACCATAACTGGCATAGCGTGGTTACATCAGAGTAGCCGTTAGACAGACAGATGAACCTTACCTGCTGCATTCAGGGTGTATTAGAGAGAGTTTTTTTTAAATTCTTTTTATTGAGCATGTAAATACATCAGGTATATAAAGTACACACAACGGTATGTACCGTACAAAAACATAAATACAATATGTACCAATGTCATGTCGATCACTCACATTACCAAATACACATTTCCATGTACAGTATGTTTGCCTTCAGTACATTCAGTGCATTATTTTATTCAATAATTCACGCTTGTCTAGATACAGCAGCCAGAGAATTAGATAGATCCTGTCTAGTATACAGTGATTGCGGTGAGGAACACCATCTTTCCCACACTTTAGCGGATTTGGAGGCACACCCTCTGTTCTTGTACACAATATTTTCATATGGGATGATGATATTTATTAAATTTTTCCACTGCTTCAATGTGGGTCCTTTCTCCCCCATCCACCTAATTGCTATTGCCTTCCTTGCCATAAACAAGGTCTCCCTCAAAAATATCCTCTCATAATGATCCCATAACTCATCATCTAAGATGCCAAAGATGCACAATTTGGGATCCATGGACACTGGGCGGCTCATAAGAATGATTAAAAAGTCAGTAATTTTCGTCCAGAACCTCTGGATGTGTGGGCACATCCAAATCAGGTGCCATAAATCAGCGCCTTCCATGGAGCATCTATGGCAACAGGTATGAGTTAGTGCACCAATTTTAAACAAACGTAGAGGAGATAAGTATCCCTGATGCAATATGCATAATTGTATAAACGTATTATTTATTGCTGGGGACACCAGCACCGGGGACTCTAGTAAATCCTCAATATCATCATCAGAAAGATCCGAAATTAATGCTTGCCATTTCAATATCACCTTTAATGGAGCCAGTTTACATTTGGTGTTCAATAGATGGGTGTACAATCCTGAAATAAACCCTTTGGGCCCCTGGGATCGAATCACTCCAATCATAGGAAATTTGGTGATTTGAATCCGTGCCGCTCCAAAATGTGTCTGCAGAGCATGCAGACACATCTACTACACAGTGTATCATATGCACAGAAATTATTACCATCGTATACGTCTCCTAGCTGACATACATTATGCCTCTTCCAGAACTGAATTCCAGGCAATGACAGTAGAGACGGGAACATAGGATTATCCCATAGAGGGACATCTGGAATGTGATCCAAATACCCATGTAAAGTTTTACATGCTTTCCACACTTGGATACCTAACCTATGTATTGGTAGCAGTCGTCTAGGGAATAGACTTGGATGTTCTAAAACAGGCCACAGCGATTTCACATTCAAATATTCAGCCAGGAGGTATTCAGACCTGGGTGCTTGAACCTCAGTATTCAACCATGCCTTCAAGTAACGTAATTGTCCTGCCAAGTAGTAAGTATATAGATCTGGTAAAGACATGCCTCCACATCCCCTCTGACGGCATAGGGTATCCACCGATAGTTTGTGTCTATTAGGCCCCCACAGAAAGGGCGCTAGCATGGACTTGTACTGATGGAAGATTTTCTTTGGGATAATAACGGGAGCATGCTCCATAATATATAGAAATTTAGGAAGGACAACCAATTTGATCAAATTGATGCGGCCTGCCACCGATAATGGTAGGCCTCCCCAGATCCTAAATTTATCTTTACAGTAGTCTAAAAGAGGTCTAACATTAAAAGCGTGAAAGGAATCAGCATTTTTCGTAATAGTGATACCCAGATATTTAAAGCTAGATACTATAGGCAAATCCCCGTTAGGAAGTTGTATAGGGTCCATGTCATATAAGGGGAAGAGTATCGATTTAGACCAATTGATTGATAGTCCAGAGAATCGACTAAATCCATCAATTAATGTTACAGCTCTAGGGAGAGTGCTTTCCACCTCAGACATGAATAACACCATGTCATCCGCATATAAACCTGCTCTATCTTCTCCCGTTCCCAGACTCACTCCCCTGAAGATCTCATCTTGCCTGATACGTATAGCCAGGGGTTCAATAGCCAATGCAAAAAGCAAGGGGGAGAGTGGGCAACCCTGTCGCGTGCCTCTTCCTAATGGGAAGCTACTTGAATGTGTTCCATTTACTAGGATATTAGACTTCAGTTCCTTATATAATATGGAGATCCATTTAATGAAATTGGGGCCAAACCCAAACTTTTCCAGCGAGGTAAGTAAGTATGGCCATTCTATTGAATCGAAGGCCTTGGCTGCATCTAATGACACCAAAGCCCACTTCTGTTCTCTAGCTAACCCTATTTGTGTAATCACCTGTACTCTTCTAATATTAACTAATGAAGATCTCCCAGGCAGAAACCCCGACTGATCCGGATGAATCAATGGGCTAACCACCCTGCCCAATCTGGATGCCAAGATCTTAGTCAGAATTTTGTAATCCAGATTCAGCAGGGATATCGGTCTGTAAGAGCCGCATTCCTCAGGGTCCTTTCCTGGCTTCAATATAACCACAATTGATGCTTCATATAAGGATGGAGGCAAACAACCCTGTCTAAACACCTCACTGTACATATTTATCAGAGATTGAGATAGAGAAGCAGCATATTTGGAGTAGATTTCCACAGGCAGCCCATCCGGGCCAGGTGATTTCCCTCTCGCAAATGCGGCTATGGCCTCCGATATCTCCTGAGTTGTTATCTGGGCTTCCAATATGCTCCTTGATTCCTGTGACAATGTAGGGATCTCTATATCTGACAAATAACTTCTCACCTCATCAGTTGTATAATCTGCCCTCCCAGTATATAGCATCTGGTAGTACTCTAGAAATCTACCAATAATGGCATCAGGTTCAGTCAATAGGGTACCGTTTACGTCTCTAATCCTGAGTATCGCTGGGGACGCCTGATTTTGCCGGATTATATGGGCTAATAGTTTACTTGATTGATTCCCCAGCTCAAAATAGAATTGTTTGGTGAAGAACAGCCTGCGTTGAGCCTTTTCTTTCAGGAGACTCAAATATTGACTTCCCTTCACCAGCCAATTCTGTTTATTATGTTCCGTGGGATCATCAATATATAATCTCTCCAATACAGAGCATTCCGAAGCCGTCTTTTCCTCAAGTCTAGCTGAAGCTTTCTTCATAAAAGATATGGAGGATTTAAGGCAACCCCTCAAATAAGCCTTTAGTGTATCCCATTTCAACAAAGGGTCTACGTTGTCATCGTGAACCTCTACAAATGCTGCTAATTGATCCGGTATACGGTCATTGGATGAAAAAAGGGTAAGCCAGAAGGGGTGTATCTTCGTCTAAGATCCGGTAACCGGGTTAGGAATACCGGGGAATGGTCAGAGACCCCTCTCACTCCATACTCAATCCTATAATTAGCAGAGCACACATCAGAGTTCCCCATAATATAGTCTAATCTAGACAGACTATTGTGACTGGAGGAATGACAAGAGTAGGTTCTATCACTAGGATGTTTAAGCCGCCACATAACCGCCCATCCAACTTCTGTCATCAATTTAGCTAGGGAGGAACCATAGTCGTCAGCGTTCTCCAATGTCCCCCTCGGGTAGAAACCTATCTAAGGTGTTAGACATGGTCATGTTATAATCACCCATGCACAACACCCTAGCTGATGGGTAGGAAACTGCAAAGCTAATAGCCCGATGGAGTATTTGCAAAGAGGATGGGGGAGGTATATATACTCCTAGTAAAACATATAGGTTACCTTGAATGTATGCCGCTACAAATATGTACTGACCCGCAGGATCAATCTGTATTTGCTCAATTTCCCACCGCAACAATTTATGTATCATTAAGGATACCCCTCGGGACATATTTGTATAGCAGGAATGCTGTATCCATTGTTGCCACGGCTTCCTCAGCCGTCCAATCGTTTCTGTGGTTAGATGTGTCTCCTGCAAACACAATATGTGTGGCTTAAATTTCTGTATCTCAGAGAATACCATGGCCCTTTTCCGAACGCTCCCCAGACCCCGGATATTCCATGACATTATTCTCATGTCTGCCATGTTATAATATCAGACTCAAATATACGGATCCATCGCTCATCCCAGTATCCCCCATCTCTCACGTCTGCCATCCCAGCAATCCTGTGATTTGGTAAGCTCAATATCGTATTTCTGACATAGTACATATCATTGAACAAATAAACATAAACCATAGAACAAGATATAGAAGCAGGACTTAAAAAACCGGCTCATTCCAGGTAAACACTTTTCAGCCCTGCAATAACCAAGCAGTGTCAAGGCCCCCGTGGCTACACTTAAACGGGGAGTACTAATGGTATATTTTACCAGTCGCACTGATGTTATTAGCTATAACATGAGGGATAAACGCATACCCTAACTTTCAAATTAAGCATGCATATACGCACAACTTGGAGTATTTTCCTTATGTGATAGTGTCATCAGTAAGAGTGTCATGGTTCTGGTGAGGCATCTCCCCTCCACCGCACCCACACTGATGTCTGGCTATTTATCCTAATGTAAATCCTATTGTAGTAAAGCAATGCGTAGCCGTACCCAGAGGAGAGATGCCCCCCCACCCACACACCCCTCACATCCGAATATGATCAAGTGCTCAAAACTACACCACAGCACATCAAGTAATGGCATAATATATAACAATAACGTTCAAGAACAGAGTGTCCCCTGATAGGTTATACTTGCGAAATTAAGGCATAGGTGAGGACAACTTGCATTCCGAAAAAAATGACCACACTTCCTATCACGTCTCCTCCTTAGCACAAGAAAAGTCCAACACACATGACTCAAGATTAAAGTTATCTGTGGTCTCTAGCGGGACGGGGTCTGCTTTCCATCCAAGCGACAGCTTCCGCCGGCGAGTTGAAGAATCTGCTTCTTTCTCCATCAGTAACCCTCAGACGGGCTGGATACGCCATGGAGTAAGGTATGTCCAGTTCCCGAAGTCGCTTCTTCACCGCCACGAACGTAGCTCCGCAGAGAAATCCGGGAAGAGCATGACTGTGGTGTTTTCAAACCAGATATTTTGCTTACGTCTCGCCAGTTGAAGGATGCGATCTCTATCATTAGAATTCAGCAGTCGCGCCAACAACGGGCGCGGAGGAGCCCCTGGTGGTGGCACTTTGGCGGGAACTCTATGAGCTCTCTCCACAATGAATGCAGTAGAGAAAGTGGCGTCTGGGAAGGTAGACTTCAGCCAAGTGGTAACAAAAGTCCCAGGATCAGTGCCTTCCGCTCTCTCTGGAAGTCCCACAATGCGCAAATTATTGCGCCGCGTGCGATTCTCGTAATCATCGCATTTCTGCTGCCAATATTCGACTTTCTTTTCTAATTCAGATATTTGCGCAGCTATCGGGTGCACTCTATCCTCAACATCAGAGATTCTCTGCTCCGATTCTTTTATGCGCTCACGCATGTTCTGCATGTCGGCCCGCAGAAGGCCTATATCTACCTTCACTTCTTCCATCTTTCCGGATAAGGAAGACCGGCAGGTAGTAATAGCCAGTAGTAATTGCTCCGTCACTTGTTTAAGTGAAGGATCACTCTGGGTCGCCTCCTCCGCTTCCAGTAGCGATTCCCCAGAGGCCGACGATGCGCGTGACTGCTCTCCCGCTCCGCCGCCATCTTGGTGATCTGGGCGAGCGAACTCTTTAAGTTTTTCTGCGGCAGTAAGAGCTCTATTTCGTGACATTTTTGGCACGCGGGATCTACCCGATCTTTTGCTCCTCGGTGTGGAAATGTTGGCGTCTGTTAAATTCAGGATTAACGAAAAGTTAGGGTATGAGGTCCGGAGCTCTTGCTAACCGTGTCCTCTCATGTCAGCTTCCCGTATTAGAGAGAGTTTAGTGAGGTGGAAACCAATATTGTTGATTAGATAATTGAACTAGAAGGGTGATCAAAATATTAAAAATTGTGAACATGATAAGAGAAATTGCAAGATTGCCTGGGCTGTCATAGTCTGACTCCTGTCACCCCCCCCCCCCAAACAACTTATTTGCTGGGACAATCATTGTACATTAAATAGATAGAGCCCACCAGAGAAGCTCTCCATTCTGTTTTATAGAGAGGGGTCCTGAGAGGAACAATACCTTTTAATCTAGCCATATTCATTTTAGAGGGATTGGCTCACAAAGAAGCTTTAAAAAACAGGAAATAAGTATGTAATACAAATATAAAATATTTTGCAATTTCATTTTTTGGGGACGTGGGGTGTATGAATATTAACTACCATGACCCATTTCTATCACTGCTGTTCTCTGGTTCGCTGCTTCCATTTGACTGATTAGTGGGTGTGTGACGACAAGACCAGGACTTTGCATAGAAAATAATACTGATTAAGACATTTGGGGTAGCTTGCACTCCTTATGCTCATATATATTTAATAAGTTTACTAATTACCTATAAGCAGCACTACTCCACATTACTGCACATATACAGTACTGTAGAAGCACTTTCTATAATTGATTGCCATTGAAGAATTGTAGAACTTTACATATGATCAGTGTGATGAGACTACCTCTTTAAGTTCAATTGCAGATTTTCTAGCCACCAGGGACTGCATATATTAGTATCTTATTAATCATGCTTTACTCACAATGTTACAGTGTGTAATGTGTGCACATAAATTGCATTTAACTTACATATGACCTTCAATAAAGTCTATAGGTCATATGCTCTTATAAAAGAATAATCAGACATAATTTGTCATTCACGTTCATAATATTAATTGATATTATGTTATCACTGCGTATTACCAGTATTAATTTTCATGATGTAATAGTAATTAAAATAATTAAGAGTAATAATGCATTTAACAGTACATTAATGCACTTAGTACTATCAAAAGCAGATTCACAATCAGTCAGAAGAAAATAATTACTCTGCATTATTAATAGACTTTTTTGTTGTTAAATTTAACACATAGAATTATTAGTTGTTGTTGTCCTAGTGTTTCCCGAAACTACTTACGGTATAACTAAGAAAGTAGCAGAACAGAATAGCAAAGAAAAAAGTAATATAATTGAATGATAGGGAAAGCAAATTGTATGAGACTAGCATAAGTTCTGAGGAACAGCAGCCTGACAAGCCTGAAACAAATATATATATATATATATATATATATATATATACACATGATGTCGCTCCACACCTGGTTAGTGTACTCTAGCCCACCCCCCCTCTCTGATTTAGCATATCATATTACCTGCACATTGCACTTTATTAATCACATGTGATTCGTGATTATTAGATGATTTTCACCTGGCACTTTATTATGTATACACGATATGAATTTAATGTATTTTGACAACATTTTAATTATTAATCCGGTGATTGTATTTTTTTATGTATGGAATTAGGTTCATTGCACATTATGCACTTTTATTCACATTTGATGTGACTTTTTAGTAATTTTGTATTAATTATGTGATAATGATATGTAATTATGAGTTTGATTGGTCACACTATATGTACTAAGCACTTTATTCATTTTTCTTGCTCGAGAAAGGCTCTATTGTTGAGCTGAAACGTCGCTGTACCACTTGGGTGAATAAACGGTCTTCTATTTTACTTTGGAGTGCTGCCCTTTTTTGCATTTTATACTTTGGGTATTTGCTTACTCCAACTGTGCTTTGCACCTATATATTACCTACATTTTTAGTCAGTGCTGCCATTTTTCTTTTATAAATATATATATATATATATAATCAAAAAAAGATGGGCGGCACTCCGATGAAAAGAGCAAAGGAACTTTAATCACCCACGGTGGTGCAACGTTTCGGTTCCACACTAGAACCTTTTTCAAGCCTTCAAGGCTTGAAAAAGGTTCTAGTGTGGAACCGAAACGTTGCACCACCGTGGGTGATTAAAGTTCCTTTGCTCTTTTCATCGGAGTGCCACCCATCTTTTTTTGATTATCTATTGGGGTAAGAAACCTATTCCCCTGGAGACGTGCACCCTTACCATAACGGTTTTTGCATCAGTGGTTTTGCATCGCCATTTTTTCTTGATATATATATATATATATATATATATATACAATATATATATATATATATATATATATATATTAAGGCTGTTCACAGCCTGTAATTGTGGGAGGGGCGGAGGCTTATAAATCCTCCGAGCCTCCCCCTCTCATTGCGGGCTCTTGCGGTGCACATCGTTCTTCCGCCCGTCCTGTGTCGTCACTTCCGGTTCCGGGTAAGTCTCCGTGCCACCACCTCCCTACCTGACCGCAGGTCCACGCGTTCCCCGGCATCCCGGCCACTATCGCCGCTCCTCACCCTCCGGGACTCCCGCCCACCACCATCGTCAGGACAGGTACCCGCCGGCTCCACTTCGGTCAGCCACTCTCTGCATCCCGCGGGATCCGTCCTGCTCTCTGTGCAACGCCCCCCCCCCCCCACCCCTCCTGGTGCGGCTGCTGCACTCCGGGAATCACTCGCAGGGTTCCTCCACCTCTGGTTCCCTCCCTCCTCCTGCCCCTGGCCCCACGCACGGAGATTCGTCTGGGCCAGAGGTTCCTTCTCCGGCAGAGGGAGGAGAGGCCAGAGGAGCATGGTTCTTCACCTTCGTTATCCTTCACTCACATGTCTTTTGTTCTTCCACCCCAGTCTTTGGTCCCAAGACCTCCAAACCGCCTCCGGATTTTCAGCCTTTCAAAAGAAAAAGAAAAAAAAAACCTGTTTCAAGCCTGAAAATTGCCACTCCAAGTCCGTATCTGAGCCAGTCAGCACTTATCTTGCGCCACGAGCAGAAATCAGAGGGGGGGGGAGGGCAAGAGATGAAGGAAAAAATAAAAAAATAAATAAAGGGGGGGGGGGAGAGTTTTTTTTCTTTTTCTTTTTTGTTCGCTATTTCATCTTCTTGGTTGTCTTTCATAACTGTCCAGGTAATCAGGTTCTTCAGCGCCTCCGGTACCCAGTGGCGGTACCCTCGCTGTCATCTTCTCCGTCGATTTCTCCATCAGCCACGGTAAGTCGCTCATCTCCGATTCACAACTTCATCATACTTGTTTATTTTCGTTCAGCGTTTGTCTTACGTAGGCCTTCGGTCCGTGTTTGTTTACGTTACCTTCCAGTCCGTGTCATACGTCATCCCGTCTTCATCTCAGCTACTATATCATTCTCATCTCACCTCTGTCCAGCTGTCAGGTCCCCTGGAACTTCTGCGTTCCATCTCGTCTCCCTACCTTCTAGTCCATTCCAGGTCTGTCCCCATCTTCACGCTCTGTCTTACGTCCCGTGCGGACTTACTCTCCTCTGTTTCCTTCCTCCTCCCCATTCCTTTCGCTCATTTTCCGCCTGTTCACTCCCTTCATCCACGTCTTTCGCGCCTGTTACTCTATTCAGGCTTCCTTTTCCACGTTTCACGCCTGTTCACGCTACTCAGGCCTCCTTTCGTACATGTTTTCACGCCTGTTTGCGTTACTCAGGTCTCCTTTTCGTACATGTTTCACGCCTGTTTACGTTACTCAGGCCTCCTTTCGTACATGTTTTCACGCCTGTTTACGTTACTCAGGTCTCCTTTTCGTACATGTTTTCACGCCTGTTTACGTTACTCAGGCCTCCTTTTTTCGTATGTCTCACGCCCGTCCACGTTAACCAGGCCTCCTTTTCGTACATGTTCACGCCTGTCACGTTACTCAGGCTTCCATTTCATTACCTCTCACGCCTGTTTATGTTACTCAGGCCTCCGTTTCTTACACGTTTCATGCCTGTTTATGTTACTCAGGCCTCCTTCTCCTTCATGTTTCACGCCTGTTTACGTTACTCAGGCCTCCTTTTCGTATATGTCTTATGCCTGTTTACGTTACTCAGGCCTCCTTCTCCTTCACGTCCCACACCTGTTTACGTCACTCAGGTCTCCTTTTCGTACATGTCCCACGCCTGTTTACGCCACCCAGGCCTCCTCCACGTCCAAGTTTCATTCCTCCACTCCTCCAGGCGCCACGTCTGTCACGTCATCAGCCTTGCCGCCATGCTTCACGCCGTTCCGTCATCCAGGCCCCCATTCTCAATCCATCCCCGTCTCCCTGTCTAATTCGTCCTTCAATCCACGTTCCAGGCCTCGCCCAGTGACGTCCCGAAGGCTCACGTACCTTCTTCTGTCATAGGTTACAGGTTCGTCCTGTTTCACACCTCCAACAGGGCTCGGCCCCCTCACCCCTTTCACTCTACTTCTACCTTCGGCCAGCCATTTACTTGTCACGATTTTTTCAAGCTCGATCACGGTCCTTTCCTACGGAACAGAATTTCCCCAAGACAGGTTTCAAATCCAGGAGCTCCAAACCATCAGGTACGTCAATCTCTTAAACCTCGGGCACGCGCGGTGACATAGCTCATCTCACCTCCCTTTTCCGGGTCTTTTCCACAATCACCGAATCCACAACACTTGCACGGTTCCCGGGTCAATCCTTCAGCAGTAACTGTAATCCTTCCAAATTCCAGCATGTCTCATCTGGACAACATGGGGGAGACTTCGTCAATTCCAGAGACCCTTGCCTCAGAGCACGCAAGCGTTACTTCTCTCAGAAACTGGACCATCCCTAAACTGATCGCCGAGCTCAACAGAAGAGGGATACCTTACCCGGCCTCCGCCAGAAAGGCGGAATTATTCAGACTCTTGATGTCCGGCTCATCATCCCCACCCAGGGAGAATGTGTCAATGTCTACCATACAACTGTCATTGACTCAGTTACATGCCACCATCAACAGCCTGTCCTCTTCGGTCCTGGACGTCCAAAATAGACTGTCAGCAGTGGAATCCAGGCACTTGGCAGTCGTCCCTCCAGAGCATCCTTCCGTTCCTGCTCCCCCACCTCAGTCCACCTCCCCAGGTAGGGTTTCCAACCTCTCCGAGATAGCTCCAGCTCACTTCCTCACATACAACATAAAAAAAGACATTCTGGAGGGCAAAGATGTTAACTTAGCCGCCATCTTGATAGCCACCCACGATACCGTAGAAAACAAGACAATCGCGTGCGAAAACATTTCAATTGTCCTTAAATCCAGGGATGCTCGGCTGAACAAAAAACTCACCGTTCCCGAGTTTGTCCTGGCTTTTAGCCTCTTCAGGGATATAGTTTGCACTGCCCACCCCGAAAGAAGAGAGGAGTTGGACCTGTACATGTATAGAGTCACCGACCTGGGGTACAAATACGGCGGATCCGCATTCTACGACTACCACCGCTCCTTCTCAGCCAAAGCCGCCGCAGCGCTGGCTCAGTTCCAGCGGGTCACCAACTGGGCGTGTCTGGACATGGAGCTTTTCTGCCGGCACTTCGCCGGTTTAAGAGCTCCAGCCTGCAGCTCCTGCCAGTCCATCCTCCACACCTCCGATTGGTGTCCCTCCGTCAGCCAACCAACGGCTCCCAGCAGACCCACGCCCGGCCCCTCCGGCACCCAAGTGAGACACAGCAACACCGACAAATTGGGCCGCCCCATCATTTTCTTAGGCAATAGCCAAATCTGCAACAACTACAACCTAGCCTCCTGTAACTATAACCAGTGCAGGGCCCTACATGTCTGTTCCTCCTGCTTCCGGGCTCACCCCATCTCAGTATGCCCACAAAGAATGGCCAAGCACAAATGACTAAGCGGGGTCAATGTGGAGCTTCTGGGCAGGTTGCTCCAGGACCACCACAGCCCTGATCTGGTCGATTTTTTGCTTTCAGGTTTCAACAAGGGTTTCCACACGGGTCTCATCGCCCTTCCCCAGTCCACCTGGGAGGGTCCCAATTTACTGTCCGCAGTTCAGGATGCCGACGCGGTGGATTCCCTCATCCAGTCGGAAGTAGAGAAGGGTTTCCTTATCGGCCCCTTCCCTCACGTTCCTTTCGACTCCTGTAGGATTAACCCCGTCGGCATTGTCACCAAGAAATTCTCCAATAAAAAACGACTGATTTACGACCTGTCCGCGCCTCATGGTTCATACATCCCCAGCCTAAACTCCCTGATTCCATCGGAAGAATTCTCTATGAAATATTCCTCACTCCAGGAAGCCATTTCCCTCATTCTGTTAGCAGGCAAAGGAGCTTGGTTGTCTAAAGCAGACATAGCCGACGCGTTCAAACTATTACCCATCGATCCCCAGCTCTGGAAATTCCACGGCATCAAATGGCAGGACAGTTACTATTTTGCTACCCGTTTAACTTTTGGTTCAAAAAGCAGTCCCTGGCTATTTGACCGGTTTGCCCAAGCCCTCCACTGGATCTTGGTCAATCGCTGCAAATGTCCAATGGCACTACACTACCTCGATGTTTTCCTCCTGATCGAACCCCCCAGTGTTAAACCATGCAAACTTAATAACTTCCTGCGTATTCTCAAAGATCTCCAGGTTCCGGTAGCCCTGTCCAAAATCGAGGGACCCGCCACGGTGGTCACCTTTCTCGGTGTCGTGCTCGACACAGAGAAAATGGAAGCTAGACTACCAGCCAACAAGCTTCTCAAAATCAGGTCAATCATTACACAGTTCACGGGCTCCCACGTCACTCCTTGGCATGTTAAACTTCGCCACAAGGATCATGCCCCAAGGGAAAGCTTTCATGTCCGGGCTTCTAGATCTATTACCATCAGCTCCTAAGCAGGACTCCACGGTGTTCTTGGATGCCCAGGCAATGGCTGATTTGACCATGTGGAATTCCTTCATTACTCACTGGAATGGGGTTTCTCTGTTTATCCCCCAATGGAGTCCCGATTTCCCATGGTCTTTTCAGATGCCGCAGCATCCAGAGGTTTCGCGGCCATTTACAACACACAGTGGTTCTCCGCACCATGACCCGCCGCAATTTCCTCCTTACCCGAGTTCCTCAGATCTTCTCCTCTGCTGGAGATCTACCCTATCGTGGCGGCTGCTCAGGTTTGGGGCAACCAATGGGCAGATTCCCCAGTTGCTTTCATTACAGATAACCAATCAGTGGTGGATATCCTCAGTAAAGGGCGCTCCAAATGTCCTCACATCATGTCCTTCGTTCGCAGGCTAGTATGGCTATCCTTACGTCACAATTTCCACATTTCAGCCAGGCACATCCCGGGCATTCGTAATACCGCCGCTGACGCATTATCCCGTTTTAACCTTGATAATTTCTTCCAGATCATGCCAGAGGCGGAACCAACGAGTCTTTCGCCTCCGGATTACCACACCCTTCAAATGGATTAGGACATTTCATTTCCACTGCCAAGTCCCTCATGCTCAGCTCTCTTTCCGCCAACACGGCCAGGAACTACAGGACCGGTTGGAACATCTACAAACAACTTTCCCATCTCCATCCTAGAACCAACACAGATAAGTCCACATATTTAATAGCCTTTCTCGCATATTGTCACACGCACATCAAGCTATCCTACAACTCCATTAAGCTGTATTTGTCAGGGGTTCAGCACCACTCCATGCTGAGAGACCCAGGTAGCAAGTCAGCCTTCACATCCCCAGTAGTCAAAGCCACCCTTAGGGGCATCCTCAGGAACAGCCGGAGCAGCACGCCCAGCAGGCAACCTGTGTCAGGGGAGCTGTTCAGAAAGCTCTCAGATTCATTAGACGGTATTCCTTTTGGCCTTCTTCCTTCCATGGTCATTAAAGCCGCCATGTATCTGAGTTTTTATGGCTTCTTGTGCCCAGGAGAATTCACTGTAGTGTCATCCAAAACTAAAGGTTTAACCAAAAGCCAGTTAATCTGTCACCCAGATCACCACGTACTAAACCTACCATCCACCAAAACATCGCAATCCGGGCCGCCTGTCCAAATCAAATTCTTCCGAACCTTCAACAAGTGGTGCCCGGTCCAGATTCTCAATAAGCTATTGGCCCTGCTGGCACATTCCTCCAAGAACGAACCACTCCTACCGTTCAAAGGTACATTTCTCACCACGGCCCGGTTCATCCACCACATTCGCATCCTGGCCAAGGGGTTGGGCCACGATCCCAAAACCATATCGGGTCACTCCTTCCGCATAGGTGCCGCTTCAGCAGCTTCAAAACACAACGTCCCGTGCCACATCATCCGGAAAATGGGCCGCTGGCAGTCCTCCTGCTTCACCCGTTACATTCCCAATCCGCACAAGGAAATCTCCGACGCTTTCTGTAACCTCGTGTTGTAACCTCAATTACACAATAAACACTAAATTCTTCCTAACCGTCTCTTTTTGCCCCCTTATAGGCCTACCCTCGGACATGGCTTCGGGCACACCTCAGGCCAGTTATGTCAGGTCACCTGTGGCCACGCAGCCACCACTCGTTCTCTCAATATCCGTAGCCTCGACCACAAATATTAAGGCTGTTCACAGCCTGTAATTGTGGGAGGGGCGGAGGCTTATAAATCCTCCAAGCCTCCCCCCTCTCATTGCGGGCTCTTGCGGTGCCCCACCCTCTTCCCTCCCTTCTCCTTTAAGTTTTACCCGGGTAGGCCCCCTTATAGGCCTACCCTCGGACATGGCGTCGAGCACACCTCAGGCCAGTTATGTCAGGTCACCTGTGGCCACGCAGCCACCACTCGTTCTCTCAATATCCGTAGCCTCGACCACAAATATAATATATATCATATGTGTAGAACTGGAAGTAGCAGCACACCACTGTATGTACTAAGTAAACTGTGAATATGTGAAAAATGTAAAATGCATGACTGCTATACTTGAGACAAAGTACAAGCTCTTACCGCATATTGTTGATCAAAAATATGTCGGGCCCATCTTCCAGCGACATGGTGGCTTCTATTACACGTGATCCGATCTAGCAAATGTACCGCTTGTACCCTACAAGATTCTGGACAAAGGAGCAAAGGTGATTTTAATCAGGAATATCACAATAGCTGGATGCTCCTTTGACTAGAATCTTCGACTTTGTCTCATAGTAAGAATAGCAGTCACGCATTGTACTTTTTTTGCATATTAAATGACTTGTGTCATAGTGCATACAGTGGTGTACTGGTACTTCTAATTCTACCTATATAATAGCCATGGTAGCTTGCACCTGCACCTTTACTTATCTACATGTCTAAACCTCAAAAAAGCTGATGAGTCTAAATTTTTTAATTGATCATTACCTGGTGAATACTGTGCCCATATTATACCCACCACAGAAGTCACTGTATAGACTAAAAATCAATTTATGCTTATAATTTTTAGCTCAGAAGCCTGCGCTATTGTTTTGTTATATTTTTTATTCTTTATTTTTTAAGAAAAAATAATTAGGTCATAACTCAAAGAATATTATCAATATAAAACCACTTACAACACAGAAAAATATCCTTATCTATCCTATTATACTTGATGCACAAATGCATTAACTTAAAGGGAATCTGTCATCAGAGACCTTCCTATCTAATTGTATGAATTTATAGTTGTGGTTCACTTGATGAAAACTCTATTATTGATCAGAGGCTCCATCCCTATAATAATTTTTCCTGATATGAACATTAGGTCATGGTGGCGTCATCTTATTTCAGCCAAGCTCCTCTCCTTTCTGTAGCCAGAGCTTCCCTGGCTGCTTTGATTGACAGAACCAGGCAAGTAAAAAAGCAGCAAAGGAGGGAATGGTCACAGAAAGAAGCCAAGCTTGAATTAAATTAGTGCAATGGTGAAGCCCTAATTGCACAAAGGGCCTAATTTAAATATTAGGAACAAATATTGTAACTCAGGAATGGAAAATTGGATTAACAAAACAAAAACAGCATTTTAAACAGATAAACCACAGCTATGTGTCTATGCAAACAGTTGGATAGGAAGGTTTGTGGTGACAGATTCTTTGTAATGCTTATGGTATCATCATCTTTAATTCCTTCAGGCCAAACCCCACATGTTCATCTAATCCTCTCCAGTTTTCCAAAACCCTAACCCATGAAAACAACACACACACAAAAAAATCCCTATTCTGTAGGTCCCCTTCCATAGCCACAGTCTCATCACAAAAAGTTCCTATACTCAATACATTAAGTCCAAATCTTCATGAATGTTCCAAACAAGCCCTTTGCTGAAGAAGTCAAATGTTCTGTCCTTATTAGTGTTGGGTGATCACCAAAGTGCTCGTAGACGATGCTCGGGTGTTCAACTGGGCACCCAAGCACAATGGAAGTCAATGGGAGAACCCCAGGCACCCCCTGCTCTGAATAGGGGAGGGTGTTGGGACTCTAGTTCGGCTTAGGAGTCCCTGCTCTGACTCCATATATAGCTATATCCATATATGGAGTCAGTGCTTGGGGACACCCCAGTGTATTTAAATCTAATTTCTGAAAAGTTTCCACCAGGATTTTAACGCTCAACCCCTTCTACATTAGAGGCAAGGATAAATCTAAATGCTAAACTGTGTCAGAAAAACCTCATAGTAGTTTCTGATGTAGTGAGTATTCCTATTCCTAAGACTAATCCATATCCCGTGAGCAAAGGGTACCTCAAAATTGTGACATTAGGGTTTCATAAGCTATAAGCCATAAATATCCAAATTATAACAAATAAAGGCTTGACATATCTTGCTTTGCATGTAATAAGTCTGTCTCATATGTTAGTTTCACCTTTTAAGTTGCATTACTGAAATTATTGAAGTTTGCACGATACTCAAGTTTTTAGAGTTTCACCTGTATATATATGTTTTTAGCCATAATATATTTACATATTTATTATCATATAGTTAGCATATATAATATATTATGATATATGTAAATATATTATGGTTAAGAACATCAGTAGTAGTTATCCACATATTATCCCACATATATATAAGTATATATATATATATATATATATATATATAATATATATATATAATATATATATATATATATATATATATATATATGAGTAATTACACGTTTATTTTGTGCCATACATTTTTTACAATTACAAAAAAAAAAAAAAAAATACATAAATGTAATATCTATCCCTGAAATGTTTCTGTTAGGATTTGAAATCCCAACCTTGTACATTAGAGGCAAGGACCTTATCCACTCAGCTATAAAGCCAAATGCTAAACTGTGTCAGAAAAACCTCATAGTAGCTTCTGATGTACTGCGTATTCCTATTCAGCAGAAGACTTATTTTATATTTCTGTGCATGTTAACATGTAGCTCTGTAGTGCAGTGGTTAATGTCCTTGCCTTTAATGTACAAGGTTAGGAGTTTGAATCCTTTCAGAAATAGAGATTACATTTATATAGATAAAATCATACTTTTGATATGAATACATAATATGTGGGAAACTACTACTGAGGTTTTTAGCCATAATATATTATATATTCTAAATATATAATAATATATGTAAATATATTATGGCTAAAAACTTTTATTTATATATATAAATATATATCTTTCTGCCGAGATTAAAACTCCCAACCTTGTACACTAGAGGCAAGGATGTTAACCACTACACTACAGAGCTCCATGTTAAGCTGTACAGAAATATAAAATAAGTCTTCTGCTGAATAGGAATGCTCACTGCATCAGAAACTACTATGAGGTTTTTCTGACCCAGTTTAGCATCTAGCTTTATAGCTGAGTGTCTAAGGTACTTGCCTCTAATGTACAAGGGGTTGGGATTTGAAATCCTGGCAGAAAATTTTCAGAAATAGATGTTAAATTACATTTAAATACATTGACTCGAGCATCGCACTCGAGCAAATGCGGTGTTCGGCCGAGCAGAGCGATGCTTGAGCTGAACTGGTCTTCGGCCCAGCATGCTCGCCCAACACTACAGTCGTGGCCAAAAGTTTTGAGAATGACACAAATATTATTTTTCACAAAGTTTGCTGCTAAACTGCTTTTAGATCTTTGTTTCAGTTGTTTCTGTGATGTAGTGAAATATAATTACACGCACTTCATACATTTCAAAGGCTTTTATAGACAATTACATGACATTTATGCAAAGAGTCAGTATTTGCAGTGTTGGCCCTTCTTTTTCAGGACCTCTGCAATTCGACTGGGCATGCTCTCAATCAACTTCTGGGCCAATTCCTGACTGATAGCAACCCATTCTTTCATAATCACTTCTTGGAGTTTGTCAGAATTAGTGGGTTTTTGTTTGTCCACCCGCCTCTTGAGGATTGACCACAAGTTCTCAATGGGATTAAGATCTGGGGAGTTTCCAGGCCATGGACCCAAAATGTCAACGTTTTTTTGTCCCCGAGCCACTTAGTTATCACTTTTGCCTTATGGCATGGTGCCCCATTGTGCTGGAAAATGCATTGTTCTATACCAAACTGTTGTTGGATTGTTGGAAGAAGTTGCTGTTGGAGGGTGTTTTCGTACCATTCTTTATTCATGGCTGTGTTTTTGGGCAAAATTGTGAGTGAGCCCACTCCCTTGGATGAGAAGCAACCCCACACATGAATGGTCTCAGGATGCTTTACTGTTGGCATGACACAGGACTGATGGTAGCGCTCACCTTTTCTTCTCTGGACAAGCCTTTTTCCTGATGCCCCAAACAATCGGAAAGAGGCTTCATCGGAGAATATGACTTTGCCCGAGTCTTTAGCAGTGCATTCACCATATTTTCTGCAGAAGATCAATCTGTCCCTGATGTTTTTTTTTGCAGAGAAGTCGCTTCTTTGCTGCCCTTCTTGACACCAGGCCATCTTTCAAAAGTCTTTCGCCTCACTGTGCGTGCAGATGTGCTCACACTTGCCTGCTGCCATTCCTGAGCAAGCTCTGCACTGGTGGCACTCCGATCCCGCAGCTGAATCCTCTTTAGAAGACGATCCTGGCGCTTGCTGGACTTTCTTGGACGCCCTGAAGCCTTCTCAACAAGACATTAACCTCTTTCCTTGAAGTTCTTGATGATCCTATAAATTGTTGATTGGGGTGCAATCTTAGTAGCCACAATATCCTTGCCTGTGAAGCCATTTTTATGCAACGCAAAGTTTCTATGCAGGTCACCATGGTTAACAATGGAAGAACAATGATTTCAAGCATCACCCTCCTTTTAACAGTTCAAGTCTGCCATTTTAACCCAATCAGCCTGACATTATGATCTCCAGTCTTGTGCTCGTCAACATTCTCACCTGAGTTAACAAGACGATTACTGAAATGATCTCAGCAGGTCTTTAAAGACAGGTCTGAAGTCCTTTGTGAAGCTTACCATATTTATTACCCTAAATCTGTGGCTTACAGAAGCACCCCACATGTGGTCGTAAACTGATATAAGTGCACACAGCAGGGCGCAGAAGAAAAGGAGTGCCATATGGTTTTCGGAAGGCAGATTTGGCTGGACTGGTTTTTAGATGCCATGTCCCATTTGAAGGCCCCCTGATGCACTCTTACAGTGGAAACTCACAAAAACTAACCCTATTTTGGAAACTAGGGGATAAGGTGCCAGATTTATTGGTACTATATTGGGCTACATATGATTTTATATTGCTCTATATTACATTTTATGTGAGGCAAGGTAACCAAAAAATGGCTGTTTTGGCACCGTTTTTATTTTTTATTTTTTACCGAGATTCCTGGCCTCAGTGAGGTAAGAGACGGCAATTTCATGTGTCAGGGGCAGTTAGTGCTGGCTGACATGGTTTTGCTATTTAGCATGGCTGTAAAGCCAATCCGGGCCGGCTCTTACTGGGAGCAGCCAAAGTGCTGGGTGGGTGGCTTCTCCCCACGTTCCAGGCCGGGTCTTGGTTTGGGCTATAAGACACAGGCAGCACTGTCAGGTGTTGAGAATTTACTCCTCTCTGACAGTGAAGCTCTGTCAGTCTCTGTTTTGGGAACTGGGAGCTACATTGTTGGCGTGAGAGCAGGTGGTTTCTGCTATGTCCAAGGATTTTTGCATTGCTGCATGGTGTGAACAAACACCAGACTCAAGGTGGCTGTTTTCCTTGAAACAAACTTTCTGTTTTGCTTATCCTTATGTGTGAATAAACACTGAACTGTTTAAGTTAAAGACGTTGACGTTGACGTATACTGCATCCGCAAGCCTGTCTACCAGAGCAAATCCCTACAGTACATATGATTTTTTGATCATTTATTATTACACTTTATGGGACAAGGTGACAAGGTTGTTTTGGCACAATTTTATTTATTTATTTTTACAGCATTCAGCTGTGGGGTTAGGTCATGTGACATTTTTATAGAGCAGATCATTGCGGATGTAGAAATAACTACAGTGGTTTCCTAGCAGATATTCTACCATGAAGGCCTGATTCACACAGTCTCCTCTTAACAGTTGTTCTAGAGATCTGTCTGCTGCTAGAACTCTGTGTGGCATTGACCTGGTCTCTAATCTGAGCTGCTGTTAACCTATGATTTCTGAGGCTGGTTACTCGGATGAACTTATCCTCCGCAGCAGAGGTGACTCTTGGTCTTCCTTTCCTGGGGCGGTCCGCATGTGAGCCAGTTTCTTTGTAGCGCTTGATGGTTTTTGTGACTGCACTTGGGGACACTTACAAAGTTTTCCCAATTTTTCGGACTGACTGACCTTCATTTCTTAACCCCTTATGGACTCAGCCCTATTTCACCTTAAGGACTTGGCCATTTTTTGCAAATCTGACCAGTGTCACTTTAAGTGCTGATAACTTTAAAACGCTTTGACTTACCCAGGCCGTTCTGAGATAGGTTTTTCGTCACATATTGTACTTCATGACACTGCTAAAATTGGGTCAAAAAAGTAAATTTTTTTGCATAAAAAAATACCATATTTACCCAAAATTTTGAAAAAAATGCAAATTTCAAAGTTTCAGTTTCTCTACTTCTGTAATACATAGTAATACCCCCAAAAATTGTGATGACTTTACATTCCCCATATGTCTACTTTATGTTTGTAGCATTTTGGGAATGATATTTTATTTTTTGGGGATGTTACAAGGCTTAGAAGTTTAGAAGCAAATTTTGAAATTTTTCTGAAATCTTCAAATCATTTTTATGGACCAGTTCAGGTTTGAAGTCACTTTGTGAGGCTTACATAATAGAAATCACCCCAAAATGACCCCAATCTAGAAACTACACCCCTCTACGTTTTCAAAACTGTTTTTACAAACGTTGTTACCCCTTTAGGTCTTCCACAAGACTTCATGGCAAATGGACATTCATTATATGAATTTTAATTTTTTTAAACATTTTCCAATATAATAAATTTTTTCCTGGAAAAAACAAGGGTTAACTGCCAAACAAAACTCAATATGGGTTGCCCTGATTCTGTAGTTTGCAAAAACACCCCATATGTGGTCGTAAACTACTGTTTGGCCAAACGGGAGCACATAGAAGGAGGGGAACACCATATGGGTTTTGGAAGGCAGATTTTGCAGGACTGGTTTTGTTTATACCATGTCCCATTTGAAGCCCCCTGTTGCACCCCTAGAATAGAAATTTCAAAAAAGTGACTCCATCTAAGAAAGTACACCCCTCAAGGTATTCAAAACTGGGTTTACAAACTTTGCTAACCCTTTAGGTGTTCCACAAGAGTTAATGGCAGATGGAGAAACAATTTCGAAATTTCTATTTTTTGGAAAATTTTCTATTTTAACCCTTACTTTATTACTGGAAAAAATGGGTTAACAGCCAAACAAAACTCAAAATGGGTTGCCCTGATTCTGTAGTTTGCAGAAACACCCCATATGTTGTCGTTAACTACTATTTGGCTAAACGGCAGGACATAGAAGAAGGGGAACGTCATATGGTTTTTGGAAGGCAGATTTTGCTGGACTGGTTTATTTACACCATGTACCCTTTCAAGCCCCCTGATGCACCCCTAGAGTAGAAACTCCATAAAAGTGACCCCCATCTAGGAAACTACGGGATAAAGTGGTTGTTGTTTTGGGACTATTTTAGGGGTAAATATGATTTTTGGTTGCTCTATATTACTCTTTTTTGAGGCAAGGTAACTAAAAGGTAAGGTAACTGTTTTGTGGAACACCTAAAGGGTTAACATAGTTTGTAAAGTAATTTTTGAATACCTTGAGGAGTGTAGTTTCTTAGATGGGGTCATTTTTTGGAGTTTCTAGTCTAGACTACATCAGGGGGGGCTTCTAATGGGACATGGTGTAAAAAAAAAAAAAAACAGTCCATCAAAATCTGCCTTCCAGAAACCGTATGGAGTTCCCTTCGTTATAGCCATTTACGACCACATATGGGGTGTTTATGCAAACTACAGAATCAGGGCAATAAATATTTAGTTTTGTTTTCTGTTAACCCTTGCTTTATTACCGGAAAAAAGGATTCAAATGGAAATTTTGCCCAAAAATTGGTGTTTTGGCACCGTTTTTATTTTATATTTTTAACACTGTTCATCCGAGGGGTTTGGTCAAAAGTTATTTTTATAGCGACGACTTTTACGCACGCGACGATTCCCAATATGTATGGCTCTCAGACTTTGGAGACACTAAGCAGGCATCCTAAAACGGCGGCCCTCCAGATGTTGTAAAACTACAATTCCCAGCATGCCCTGCTGATGGCTGTAGGTTGTCTGGGCATGCTAGGAGTTATAGTTTTACAACATCTGGTGGGCCGCAGTTTGAGGATGCCTGCACTAAAACTAATATTTTTTGTTCTCTAGTGGACTGTTGGGGATTATAAAAATTTAGTACTCCATGGAAGTGTGATACTCCCTGAAGCAATCGATAACATAGAGGCCCGGATGATCGTGGCACGTGTCGCACTGAGTGGTGGTGTCCTTCCGTATCCCCCTCCTGTGACACACTCTGCACCTTTTTTGGGTTTGTCCCTTCTTTCCAGTATGAGGGACCACACCTGGACAGTGTTGGCCAGGGACGATCCGGGCGCCTCCAGTTGCCGAGGTACTCCGGCCTGCTCTTTCCCGGTCCGAAAAGATCAGGGCCTTGAGGACTGCCTCATAGAACTGGAGGAATGTCCCTGTGCGGCCAGCGCTTCGAGATAGTACAAAAGAGTTGTACATGGCAACCTGTACCAAGTAGAACGCAACTTTTTTGTACCATGCCCGGGTTTTGCGCATGGCGTTATATGGCTTGAGGACTTGATCCGAGAGATCAACTCCTCCCATATACCAATTGTAGTCGACGATACAATCGGGCTTGAGGACCGTTGCCGCGATACCTCGCACAGAGACGAGGGTGGTGCTGTTACCGTGGATTGTGGACAGCATAAGGACATCCCTCTAGTCCTTATACCTGACCAGCAAGTGGCAGAGGGGGTTTGGGGTCTGAAAGATGGAGCACAGAAAGTTTTAGATAAAAGTTATTTATTTTTATTTTTTTCCTAACTAACTTTTCCCTTCTTTCCCTGCCTAACGGTGCCTCTCCCTCACTGACCCTAACCTACCTGGATGGCGATGGGTGCAGGAGGGTGATGGATGGCGATTAGGGAGACGCAGGAGCTGGTGCTGGACGGTGCTGCCGGGTGCTCGTGCAGAACAGAAAGAGGAGGGGAGAGAGGAGCGCAGGAAGTTTGAATCTCGCGCCTCACTCCCCTGCACCAATCAGCACCCTGCACAGCGGCGTTCAGCACCAGGGCCAGCACCGCCTCTTCAAATGCACGGACTGTGATTGGTGGTGTGTAATCACGCCACCAATCACAGTCTTTTTCCGGTTCATCGGGTCACCGGAGACCCGAATGGACCGGAAACGCAGAAAACCGCAGGTCTGAATGACCCCTCCCTTGTGTTGTTACAGGATGCCGGCTGAATTATTTCAGCCGGCATCCCATTCCGATTAACCCCCGCGGCGCCGGAATCCCGATTTAAAGTTAGGACGTACCGGTACGCCCTACGTCCTTAAGGGGTTAAAGTAATGATGGCCACTCGTTTTTCTTTACTTAGCTACTTTTTTCTTGCCATAATACAAATTCTAACAGTCTATTCAGTAGGACTATCAGCTGTGTATCCACCTGACTTCTCCACAACGCAACTGATGGTCCCAACCCCATTTATAAGGCAAGAAATCCCACTTATTAAACCTGACAGGGCACACCTGTGAAGTGAAAACCATTTCAGATGACTACCTCTTGAAGCTCATCAAGAGAATGCCAAGAGTGTGCAAAGCAGTAATCAAAGCAAAAGGTGGCTACTTTGAAGAACCTAGAATATGACATATTTTCAGTGGTTTCATACTTTTTTGTTATGTATATAATTCCACATGTGTTAATTCATAGTTTTGATGCCTTCAGTGTGAATCTACAATTTTCATAGTCATGAAAATAAAGAAAACTCTTTGAATGAGAAGGCGTGTTCAAACTTTTGGTCTGTACTGTATACTTTTTCTTATTTATTTAAGTTTTACACAATAATAGCATTTTTGAAGCCAAAAAATGTTTTAGTGTCTCCATAGTCTGAGAGCCATAGCTTTTTCATTTTTTGATTGATTGTCTTAGGTAGGAACTAATTTTTTGCGGGATGAGGTGACGGTTTGATTGGTACTATTTTGGTGGGCATATCCCTTTTTGATTGCTTGTTGTTGCACTGTATATGATGTTAGGTGACAAAAAAGGGCTTTTTGGCACTGTTTTTATTTTTATTTTTTTACGGTGTTCACCTGAGGGGTTATTACATGTGATATTTTATAGAACAGGTTGTTAAGGACGCGGCAATACATAATATTTTAGTGTCTCCATTGTCTGAGAGTCATAGTTTTCTTATTTTTTGACCGATTGTTTTAGGTAGAGTCAAATTTTTTGAAGAATGAGGTGACGGCTTGATTGACACTATTTTGGGGGGCATACACCATTTTGATCACTTGTAGGGATGAGCGAACTCGAACTGTATAGTTCGGGTTCGTACCGAATTTTGGGGTGTCCGTGACACGGACCCGAACCCGGACATTTTCGTAAAAGTCTGGGTTCGGGTTCGGTGTTCGTCGCTTTCTTGGCGCTTTCGTGACGCTTTCTTGGCGCTTTTTGAAAGGCTGCAAAGCAGCCAATCAACAAGCGTCATACTACTTGCCCCAAGAGGCCGTCACAGCCATGCCTACTATTGGCATGGCTGTGATTGGCCAGAGCACCATGTGACCCAGCCTCTATTTAAGCTGGAGTCACATAGCGCCGCCCGTCACTCTGCTCTGATTAGCGTAGGGAGAGGTTGCGGCTGCGACAGTAGGGCGAGATTAGGCAGATTAACTCCTCCAAAGAACTTGATTAATCGATCGATCTGCAGCTGTGCATCATTGAGCTGCTGAAATTCAATTGCTCACTGTTTTTAGGCTGCCCAGACCGTTTGTCAGTCACTTTTTTCTGGGGTGATCGGCGGCCATTTTGTGTCTTGTGGTGCGCCAGCACAAGCTGCGACCAAGTGCATTTAACCCTCAATGGTGTGGTTGTTTTTTGGCTAAAGCCTACATCAGGGTGAAGCTGTCACACCAAGTGCATTTAACCAGCAATAGTCTGTTTATTTTTTGGCCATATACTACATCAGGGGCAAGCTGCGCCCGTCACCAAGTGCATTTAACCCTCAGTAGTGTGGTTGGTCAAGCTATCACACCAAGTGCATTTAACCAGCAATAGTCTGATCATTTTTTGGCCATATACTAAATCAGGGGCAAGCTGCGCCCGTCACCAAGTGCATTTAACCAGCAATAGTCTGTTCATTTTTTGGCCATATACTACATCAGGGGCAAGCTGCGCCCGTCACCAAGTGCATTTAACCCTCAGTAGTGTGGTTGGTCAAGCTGTGACACCAAGTGCATTTAACCAGCAATAGTCTGTTCATTTTTTGGCCATATACTACATCAGGGGCAAGCTGCGCCCGTCACCAAGTGCAATTAACCCTCAGTAGTGTGGTTGGTCAAGCTGTCACACCAAGTGCATTTAACCAGCAATAGTCTGATCATTTTTTGGCCATATACTACATCAGGGGCAAGCTGCGCCTGTCACCAAGTGCATTTAACCCTCAATGGTGTGGTTGTTTTTTGGCTAAAGCCTACATCAGGGTGAAGCTGTCACACCAAGTGCATTTAACCAGCAATAGTCTGTTCATTTTTTGGCCATATACTAAATCAGGGGCAAGCTGCGCCCGTCACCAAGTGCATTTAACCAGCAATAGTCTGTTCATTTTTTGGCCATATACTACATCAGGGGCAAGCTGCGCCCGTCACCAAGTGCATTTAACCCTCAGTAGTGTGGTTGGTCAAGCTGTCACACCAAGTGCATTTAACCAGCAATAGTGTGGTTATTTTTTGGCCATATCCCAGTCTAATTCTGTCACTAAATCCATACCGGTCACCCAGCGCCTAAATACTAGGCCTCAAATCTATATCCCGCTAAATCTGTAGTTACCGCTGTACTGTTGTGGCTGGGAAAGTTATTTAGTGTCCGTCAAAGCACATTTTTTATTCTGGGTTGAAATACAATTCCCAATTTAGCAATTTCATAATTTTGTGGTTTCTGCTATATCAGAGCTATTTGAAACCTATCCCTAAAAGGGTATATAATATTCAAGGTGCACATAGGGTCATTCAGAATAACTTCACACACACGCTACTGTGCATTTCCAAGTCTAATTCTGTTAGTAAATCCATACCGGTCACCCAGCGCCTAAATACTAGGCCTCAAATTTATATCCCGCTAAATCTCTCGTTACCGCTGTCCTGTTGTGGATGGGAAAGTTATTTAGTGTCCGTCAAAGCACATTTTTTGTTCTGGGTTGAAATACAATTCCCAATTTAGCAATTTCATAATTTAGTGGTTTCTGCTATATCAGAGCTATTTGAAATCTATCCCTAAAAGGGTATATAATATTCAAGGTGCACATAGGGTCATTCAGAATAACTTCACACACACGCTACTGTGCATTTCCAAGTCTAATTCTGTGAGTAAATCCATACCGGTCACCCAGCGCCTAAATACTAGGCCTCAAATTTATATCCCGCAAAATCTCTCGTTACCGCTGTCCTGTTGTGGATGGGAAAGTTATTTAGTGTCCGTCAAAGCACATTTTTTGTTCTGGGTTGAAATACAATTCCCAATTTAGCAATTTCATAATTTAGTGGTTTCTGCTATATCAGAGCTATTTAAAATCTATCCCTAAAAGGGTATATAATATTCAAGGTGCACATAGGGTCATTCAGAATAACTTCACACACACGCTACTGTGCATTTCCAAGTCTAATTCTGTGAGTAAATCCATACCGGTCACCCAGCGCTTAAATACTAGGCCTCAAATTTATATCCCGCTAAATCTCTCGTTACCGCTGTCCTGTTGTGGATGGGAAAGTTATTTAGTGTCCGTCAAAGCACATTTTTTGTTCTGGGTTGAAATACAATTCCCAATTTAGCAATTTCATAATTTAGTGGTTTCTGCTATTTCAGAGCTATTTGAAATCTATCCCTAAAAGGGTATATAATGTTCAAGGTGCACATAGGGTCATTCAGAATAACTTCACACACACGCTACTGTGCATTTCCAAGTCTAATTCTGTGAGTAAATCCATACCGGTCACCCAGCGCCTAAATACTAGGCCTCAAATTTATATCCCGCTAAATCTCTCGTTACCGCTGTCCTGTTGTGGATGGGAAAGTTATTTAGTGTCCGTCAAAGCACATTTTTTGTTCTGGGTTGAAATACAATTCCCAATTTAGCAATTTCATAATTTAGTGGTTTCTGCTATATCAGAGCTATTTGAAATCTATCCCTAAAAGGGTATATAATATTCAAGGTGCACATAGGGTCATTCAGAATAACTTCACACACACGCTACTGTGCATTTCCAAGTCTAATTCTGTCACTAAATCCATACCGGTCACCCAGCGCCTAAATACTAGGCCTCAAATTTATATCCCGCTAAATCTCTCGTTACCGCTGTCCTGTTGTGGATGGGAAAGTTATTTAGTGTCCGTCAAAGCACATTTTTTGTTCTGGGTTGAAATACAATTCCCAATTTAGCAATTTCATAATTTAGTGGTTTCTGCTATAACAGAGCTATCTGAAATCTATCCCTAAAAGGGTATATAATATTCAAGGTGCACATAGCGTCATTCAGAATAACTTCACACACACGCTACTGTGCATTTCCAAGTCTAATTCTGTCACTAAATCCATACCGGTCACCCAGCGCCTAAATACTAGGCCTCAAATTTATATCCCGCTAAATCTCTCGTTACCGCTGTCCTGTTGTGGATGGGAAAGTTATTTAGTGTCCGTCAAAGCACATTTTTTGTTCTGGGTTGAAATACAATTCCCAATTTAACAATTTCATAATTTAGTGGTTTCTGCTATATCAGAGCTATTTGAAATTTATCCCTAAAAGGGTATATAATATTCAAGGTGCACATAGGGTCATTCAGAATAACTTCACACACACGCTACTGTGCATTTCCAAGTCTAATTCTGTCACTAAATCCATACCGGTCACCCAGCGCCTAAATACTAGGCCTCAAATTTATATCCCGCTAAATCTCTCGTTACCGCTGTCCTGTTGTGGATGGGAAAGTTATTTAGTGTCCGTCAAAGCACATTTTTTGTTCTGGGTTGAAATACAATTCCCAATTTAGCAATTTCCTAATTTAGTGGTTTCTGCTGTATCAGAGCTATTTGAAATCTATCCCTAAAAGGGTATATAATATTCAAGGTGCACATAGGGTCATTCAGAATAACTTCACACACACGCTACTGTGCATTTCCAAGTCTAATTCTGTCACTAAATCCATACCGGTCACCCAGCGCCTAAATACTAGGCCTCAAATTTATATCCCGCTGAATTTGAATACAATACATTGGGCCAAATAATATTTTTGTTGTTGTGGTGAACCATAACAATGAGGAAAACATCTAGTAAGGGACGCGGACGTGGACATGGTCGTGGTGGTGTTAGTGGACCCTCTGGTGCTGGGAGAGGACTTGGCCGTTCTGCCACATCCACACGTCCTAGTGTACCAACTACCTCAGGTCCCAGTAGCCGCCAGAATTTACAGCAATATATGGTGGGGCCCAATGCCGTTCTAAGGATGGTAAGGCCTGAGCAGGTACAGGCATTAGTCAATTGGGTGGCCGACAGTGGATCCAGCACGTTCACATTATCTCCCACCCAGTCTTCTGCAGAAAGCGCACAGATGGCGCCTGAAAACCAACCCCATCAGTCTGTCACATCACCCCCATGCATACCAGGGAAACTGTCTCAGCCTCAAGTTATGCAGCAGTCTCTTATGCTGTTTGAAGACTCCGCTGGCAGGGTTTCCCAAGGGCATCCACCTAGCCCTTCACCAGCGGTGAAAGACATAGAATGCACTGACGCACAACCACTTATGTTTCCTGATGATGAGGACATGGGAATACCACCTCAGCACGTCTCTGATGATGACGAAACACAGGTGCCAACTGCTGCGTCTTTCTGCATTGTGCAGACTGAACAGGAGGTCAGGGATCAAGACTGGGTGGAAGACGATGCAGGGGACGATGAGGTCCTAGACCCCACATGGAATGAAGGTCGTGCCACTGACTTTCACAGTTCGGAGGAAGAGGCAGTGGTGAGACCGAGCCAACAGCGTAGCAAAAGAGGGAGTAGTGGGCAAAAGCAGAACACCCGCCGCCAAGAGACTCCGCCTGCTACTGACCGCCGCCATCTGGGACCGAGCACCCCAAAGGCAGCTTCAAGGAGTTCCCTGGCATGGCACTTCTTCAAACAATGTGCTGACGACAAGACCCGAGTGGTTTGCACGCTGTGCCATCAGAGCCTGAAGCGAGGCATTAACGTTCTGAACCTGAGCACAACCTGCATGACCAGGCACCTGCATGCAAAGCATGAACTGCAGTGGAGTAAACACCTTAAAACCAAGGAAGTCACTCAGGCTCCCCCTGCTACCTCTTCTGCTGCTGCCGCCTCGGCCTCTTCTGCTGCTGCCGCCTCGGCCTCTTCCTCCGCCTCTGGAGGAACGTTGGCACCTGCCGCCCAGCAAACAGGGGATGTACCACCAACACCACCACCACCACCTCCGTCACCAAGCGTCTCAACCATGTCACACGCCAGCGTTCAGCTCTCCATCTCACAAACATTTGAGAGAAAGCGTAAATTCCCACCTAGCCACCCTCGATCCCTGGCCCTGAATGCCAGCATTTCTAAACTACTGGCCTATGAAATGCTGTCATTTAGGCTGGTGGACACAGACAGCTTCAAACAGCTCATGTCACTTGCTGTCCCACAGTATGTTGTTCCCAGCCGCCACTACTTCTCCAAGAGAGCCGTGCCTTCCCTGCACAACCAAGTATCCGATAAAATCAAGTGTGCACTGCGCAACGCCATCTGTAGCAAGGTCCACCTAACCACAGATACGTGGACCAGTAAGCACGGCCAGGGACGCTATATCTCCCTAACTGCACACTGGGTAAATGTAGTGGCAGCTGGGCCCCAGGCGGAGAGCTGTTTGGCACACGTCCTTCCGCCGCCAAGGATCGCAGGGCAACATTCTTTGCCTCCTGTTGCCACCTCCTCCTTCTCGGCTTCCTCCTCCTCTTCTTCCACCTGCTCATCCAGTCAGCCACACACCTTCACCACCAACTTCAGCACAGCCCGGGGTAAACGTCAGCAGGCCATTCTGAAACTCATATGTTTGGGGGACAGGCCCCACACCGCACAGGAGTTGTGGCGGGGTATAGAACAACAGACCGACGAGTGGTTGCTGCCGGTGAGCCTCAAGCCCGGCCTGGTGGTGTGTGATAATGGGCGAAATCTCGTTGCAGCTCTGGGACTAGCCAATTTGACGCACATCCCTTGCTTGGCGCATGTGCTGAATTTGGTGGTGCAGAAGTTCATTCACAACTACCCCGACATGTCAGAGCTGCTGCATAAAGTGCGGGCCGTCTGTTCGCGCTTCCGGCGTTCACATTCTGCTGCTGTTCGCCTGTCTGCGCTACAGCGTAACTTCGGCCTTCCCGCTCACCGCCTCATATGCGACGTGCCCACCAGGTGGAACTCCACCTTGCACATGCTGGACAGACTGTGCGAGCAGCAGCAGGCCATAGTGGAGTTTCAGCTGCAGCACGCACGGGTCAGTCGCACTACAGAACAGCACCACTTCACCACCAATGACTGGGCCTCCATGCGAGACCTGTGTGCCCTGTTGCGCTGTTTCGAGTACTCCACCAACATGGCCAGTGGCGATGACGCCGTTATCAGCGTTACAATACCACTTCTATGTCTCCTTAAGAAAACACTTAGGGCGATGATGGAAGAGGAGGTGGCCCAGGAGGAGGAGGAGGAGGAAGAGGGGTCATTTTTAGCACTTTCAGGCCAGTCTCTTCGAAGTGACTCAGAGGGAGGTTTTTGGCAACAGCAGAGGCCAGGTACAAATGTGGCCAGCCAGGGCCCACTACTGGAGGACGAGGAGGACGAGGATGAGGAGGAGGTGGAGGAGGATGAGGATGAAGCATTGTCACAGCGGGGTGGCACCCAAAGCAGCTCGGGTCCATCACTGGTGCGTGGCTGGGGGGAAAGGCAGGACGATGACGATACGCCTCCCACAGAGGACAGCTTGTCCTTACCCCTGGGCAGCCTGGCACACATGAGCGACTACATGCTGCAGTGCCTGCGCAACGACAGCAGAGTTGCCCACATTTTAACCTGTGCGGACTACTGGGTTGCCACCCTGCTGGATCCACGCTATAAAGACAATGTGCCCACCTTACTTCCTGCACTGGAGCGTGATAGGAAGATGCGCGAGTACAAGCGCACGTTGGTAGACGCGCTACTGAGAGCATTCCCAAATGTCACAGGGGAACAAGTGGAAGCCCAAGGCCAAGGCAGAGGAGGAGCAAGAGGTCGCCAAGGCAGCTGTGTCACGGCCAGCTCCTCTGAGGGCAGGGTTAGCATGGCAGAGATGTGGAAAAGTTTTGTCAACACGCCACAGCTAACTGCACCACCACCTGATACGCAACGTGTTAGCAGGAGGCAACATTTCACTAACATGGTGGAACAGTACGTGTGCACACCCCTCCACGTACTGACTGATGGTTCGGCCCCATTCAACTTCTGGGCCTCTAAATTGTCCACGTGGCCAGAGCTAGCCTTTTATGCCTTGGAGGTGCTGGCCTGCCCGGCAGCCAGCGTTTTGTCTGAACGTGTATTCAGCACGGCAGGGGGCGTCATTACAGACAAACGCAGCCGCCTGTCTACAGCCAATGTGGACAAGCTGACGTTCATGAAAATGAACCAGGCATGGATCCCATAGGACCTGTCCGTCCCTTGTCCAGATTAGACATTAACTACCTCCCCTTAACCATATATTATTGGACTCCAGGGCACTTCCTCATTCAATCCTATTTTTATTTTAATTTTACAATTATATTGCGAGGCTACCCAAAGTTGAATGAACCTCTCCTCTGTCTGGGTGCCAGGGCCTAAATATATGCCAATGGACTGTTCCAATGTTGGGTGACGTGAAGCCTGATTCTCTGCTATGACATGCAGACTAATTCTCTGCTGACATGAAGCCAGATCCTCTGTTACAGGACCTCTCTCCTCTGCCTGGGTGCTGGGCCTAAATATCTGACAATGGACTGTTGCAGTGGTGGCTGACGTGAAGCCTGATTTTCTGCTATGACATGCAGACTGATTCTCTGCTGACATGAAGCCAGATTGTCTGTTACGGGACCTCTCTCCTCTGCCTGGGTGCTAGGCCTAAATATATGCCAATGGACTGTTGCAGTGGTGGCTGACGTGAAGCCTCATTCTCTGCTATGACATGCAGACTAATTCTCTGCTGACATGAAGACAGATTGTCTGTTACGGGACCTCTCTCCTCTGCCTGGGTGCTGGGCCTAAATTTATGACAATGGACTGTTGCAGTGGTGGGTGACGTGAAGCCTGATTCTCTGCTATGACATGCAGACTGATTCTCTGCTGACATGAAGCCAGATTGTCTGTTACGGGACCTCTCTCCTCTGCCTGGGTGCTGGGCCTAAATATATGCCAATGGACTGTTGCAGTGGTGGCTGACGTGAAGCCTCATTCTCTGCTATGACATGCAGACTAATTCTCTGCTGACATGAAGACAGATTGTCTGTTACGGGACCTCTCTCCTCTGCCTGGGTGCTGGGCCTAAATATATGCCAATGGACTGTTGCAGTGGTGGCTGACGTGAAGCCTCATTCTCTGCTATGACATGCAGACTAATTCTCTGCTGACATGAAGCCAGATTGTCTGTTACGGGACCTCTCTCCTCTGCCTGGGTGCTGGGCCTAAATTTATGACAATGGACTGTTGCAGTGGTGGCTGACGTGAAGCCTCATTCTCTGCTATGACATGCAGACTAATTCTCTGCTGACATGAAGACAGATTGTCTGTTACGGGACCTCTCTCGTCTGCCTGGGTGCTGGGCCTAAATATATGCCAATGGACTGTTGCAGTGGTGGCTGACGTGAAGCCTGATTCTCTGCTATGACATGCAGACTGATTCTCTGCTGACATGAAGCCAGATTGTCTGTTACGGGACCTCTCTCCTCTGCCTGGGTGCTGGGCCTAAATATATGCCAATGGACTGTTGCAGTGGTGGCTGACGTGAAGCCTCATTCTCTGCTATGACATGCAGACTAATTCTCTGCTGACATGAAGCCAGATCCTCTGTTACGGGACCTCTCTCCTCTGCCTGGGTGCTGGGCCTAAATATATGCCAATGGACTGTTGCAGTGGTGGCTGACGTGAAGCCTCATTCTCTGCTATGACATGCAGACTAATTCTCTGCTGACATGAAGCCAGATCCTCTGTTACGGGACCTCTCTCCTCTACCTGTGTGCTGGGCCTAAATATATGCCAATGGACTGTTGCACTGGTGGCTGACGTGAAGCCTGATTCTCTGCTATGATATGAAGACTGATTCTCTGCTGACATGAAGCCAGATTGTCTGTTACGGGACCTCTCTCCTCTGCCTGGGTGCTGGGCCTAAATATATGCCAATGGACTGTTGCAGTGGTGGCTGACGTGAAGCCTCATTCTCTGCTATGACATGCAGACTTATTCTCTGCTGACATGAAGCCAGATTGTCTGTTACGGGACCTCTCTCCTCTGCCTGGGTGCTGGGCCTAAATTTATGACAATGGACTGTTGCAGTGGTGGGTGACGTGAAGCCTGATTCTCTGCTATGACATGCAGACTGATTCTCTGCTGACATGAAGCCAGATTGTCTGTTACGGGACCTCTCTCCTCTGCCTGGGTGCTGGGCCTAAATATATGCCAATGGACTGTTGCAGTGGTGGCTGACGTGAAGCCTCATTCTCTGCTATGACATGCAGACTAATTCTCTGCTGACTTGAAGCCAGATTCTCTGTTACGGGACCTCTCTCCTCTGCCTGGGTGCTGGGCCTAAATTTATGACAATGGACTGTTGCAGTGGTGGCTGACGTGAAGCCTCATTCTCTGCTATGACATGCAGACTAATTCTCTGCTGACATGAAGACAGATTGTCTGTTACGGGACCTCTCTCGTCTGCCTGGGTGCTGGGCCTAAATATATGCCAATGGACTGTTGCAGTGGTGGCTGACGTGAAGCCTGATTCTCTGCTATGACATGCAGACTGATTCTCTGCTGACATGAAGCCAGATTGTCTGTTACGGGACCTCTCTCCTCTGCCTGGGTGCTGGGCCTGAATATATGCCAATGGACTGTTGCAGTGGTGGCTGACGTGAAGCCTCATTCTCTGCTATGACATGCAGACTAATTCTCTGCTGACATGAAGCCAGATCCTCTGTTACGGGACCTCTCTCCTCTGCCTGGGTGCTGGGCCTAAATATATGCCAATGGACTGTTGCAGTGGTGGCTGACGTGAAGCCTCATTCTCTGCTATGACATGCAGACTAATTCTCTGCTGACATGAAGCCAGATCCTCTGTTACGGGACCTCTCTCCTCTGCCTGTGTGCTGGGCCTAAATATATGCCAATGGACTGTTGCACTGGTGGCTGACGTGAAGCCTGATTCTCTGCTATGATATGAAGACTGATTCTCTGCTGACATGAAGCCAGATTGTCTGTTACGGGACCTCTCTCCTCTGCCTGGGTGCTGGGCCTAAATATATGCCAATGGACTGTTGCAGTGGTGGCTGACGTGAAGCCTCATTCTCTGCTATGACATGCAGACTAATTCTCTGCTGACATGAAGCCAGATTGTCTGTTACGGGACCTCTCTCCTCTGCCTGGGTGCTGGGCCTAAATTTATGACAATGGACTGTTGCAGTGGTGGGTGACGTGAAGCCTGATTCTCTGCTATGACATGCAGACTGATTCTCTGCTGACATGAAGCCAGATTGTCTGTTACGGGACCTCTCTCCTCTGCCTGGGTGCTGGGCCTAAATATATGCCAATGGACTGTTGCAGTGGTGGCTGACGTGAAGCCTCATTCTCTGCTATGACATGCAGACTAATTCTCTGCTGACATGAAGCCAGATTGTCTGTTACGGGACCTCTCTCCTCTGCCTGGGTGCTGGGCCTAAATATATGACAATGGACTGTTGCAGTGGTGGGTGACGTGAAGCCTGATTCTCTGCTATGACATGCAGACTGATTCTCTGCTGACATGAAGCCAGATTGTCTGTTACGGGACCTCTCTCCTCTGCCTGGGTGCTGGGCCTAAATTTATGACAATGGACTGTTGCAGTGGTGGCTGACGTGAAGCCTGATTCTCTGCTATGACATGCAGACTGATTCTCTGCTGACATGAAGCCAGATCCTCTGTTACGGGACCTCTCTCCTCTGCCTGGGTGCTGGGCCTAAATTTATGAAAATGGACTGTTGCAGTGGTGGGTGACGTGAAGCCTGATTCTCTGCTATGACATGAAGACTGATTCTCTGCTGACATGAAGCCAGATTCTCTGTTACGGGTCCTCTCTCCTCTGCCTGGGTGCCGGGGCCTAAATATCTGAGAATGGACTGTTCCAGTGGTGTGTGACGGGAAGCCAGATTCTCTGCTATGGGACCTCTCTCCAATTCATTTTGGTTAATTTTTATTTATTTAATTTTTATTTTAATTCATTTCCCTATCAACATTTGTTTGCAGGGGATTTACCTACATGTTTCTGCCTTTTGCAGCCCTCTAGCCCTTTCCTGGGCTGTTTTACAGCCGTTTTAGTGCCGAAAAGTTCGGGTCCCCATTGACTTCAATGGGGTTCGGGTTCGGGACGAAGTTCGGATCGGGTTCGGATCCCGAACCCGAACATTTCCGGGAAGTTCGGCCGAACTTCTCGAACCCGAACATCCAGGTGTTCGCTCAACTCTAATCACTTGGTGTTGCAATTTTTGGAAAGTAAGGTGTTACGGTGTTCAGTTGAGGGGTTAGGTCATGTGATAATTTTATAGAGCTGGTTGTTACAGACGCGCCAATACCCAATATGTATACTTTTTAAAATGTATTTCACTTTAAAACAATAATAGCATATTTGAAACAAAAAATGATGTTTTAATGTGTCCATGTTCTGAGAGTTATCGTTTTTTTTTTTTTGTGGTTTTCTTATGTGGGGGCTAATTTTTGCGGGTTGAGGCGATGTAAGGGGACAAAAATGCATTTTTTTTACACATTTTTTTTTTACGGTGTTTATCGGAAGGGGTTGATCATGTGATATATTTATAGAGCCGGTCGTTATGGATGCGGTGATACCTAATATGTATGTTTTTTCCTTTCCTTTTCTATTTTTTTTATAATAAAATCAGGGGAAATGCTTTTTTATTTTTTTATTAAAAACACATTTTTTTTGCATTTTTTTAAAACTTTATTTCTGTCCCATTCTGGGACTTCAACTTTTGAGGGTGTGATCCCCTCTGCAATGAATTACAATAGATCTGTATTGCAATGCATTGCCTGTTAGTGTATTACACTGAGTAATACATTAACAGGTTGCCTAGGAGACCCAGCTTGGGGCTGGATCTCCTCAGCCCCTGTGGAAGGCAGATCCCGATGCTGAGCCCGGCACTGGGCAGGCTGTGCATGGCATCGGGATGACTTGTCACCCATCAGGTACTCGCCACAGCAGCGCGGGACCGGATGGGCTCTCTCACCCACCGCATGCACCTTTTATGCTGCGGTCAGCACTTTTACAGCAATGCCAGCTGATACAGTAGGAGCCCGGCTATCAGGGACTGTCGGGCCCCTGCAGTGATCGGGTGCGCACAGCTCTGGTGCCCGCCCGATCACCATGACGTAACAGTACATTAAAATGCGGCAAGTCACTTGTCGCCATGACGTACTATTATGTCATATGTTGAGAAGCATTGTCCCCACTCATGCACAGCACTGTCCTGTGTCTGGCTGTAAAATATCTAGGAAGCCAGAGCTTACCCTCTCTGCCTAGTCTTGCAGTAGGACACAAAGATGGTTAATCCCCACCAATTTCTTTGTTATTATTACTATTGTATTGTACTCATTTTGAACTCAAATTTTCAATTGGTCTTTATTAAAAATATGGAAACCTTTTTTGTGTACATGAGATGCTCTAGTAGCAGCCTCTGGATTTTCTCTCTTTTCCGTCAGTTGGGGAGCTGACAGGCTCCTTATGGCTGCTCTCTGACATTATAAACACTCATCATAGCTCAGTTCTTATCTTACTGATAAGAATGTGGATAAAATAAGTGTTTATGACCTCTCAGTAGTTTAGAGATAACGGTTATTAGATTACCGCTGGCATAAAGTTAAAGTGAAAATATCAGTCAAACAGTTAGAAAAACAGTTAACCGTTTGTGACAGCTCAATATGAAGACCAATTGAAAATATGATTTTATTCAAAAATGAGTAGAAGGTGTATATAGCCTTTAAGCCCTATGTTCTCTATTTCAGGAACTTTCTGACAACCCTGCAGACTGACAAATGTGTGGACAAATGGGTCTTCTGTCTGCTTTAATAATCTAGTTTTATGTTTAGACTTTCTTTAAAAAGTAGTCCAATGATTCAATTATTTATAATGCTACAATTTGAAAAAAAATAAAAATTGAAAAGCTTTGAACATTGAACCATTTAAGCTTGTACCTGTTTTCAGATTGTTGTAAATCTCTTGTTAAACTATTGGGCAAATACTGCTGTTCTCATGCTAGTTTACATTATGAATAAGCATTTATTCACTAAAAAGTCACTGAAGGTTCTTTGAAGAAAAATATGACTGCTCGTGTAAACAATTAATGGTTGTTAAGCATGGCAGTGTATATTATGACAAACAACACATGCTACATTATGCCAGCTGGTGTAATGATGTGATAATGTCTGACTCATTAACTCTAGCACACAGTTTACGATGCCCTTCTATGACAGGATTAATTGATTCACACATACATTAAAACAAAAATAACTAAGCTGAAATTCAGCTGGAAGCCTGGATTCTCATTTGTCATAAACTCTGTTGACTGAGTGTGACTATAACCTTTGTCTTGGAGTTAAATGGCCGCCTTCATTTGAGTCATTGTTCCCTTGGCCGCTGTTTTTTGTTTTGCTTTTGCAAATAATATCCAACACTTGCTGTGTCCATAAAAAGAGAATATATAAACTGGAATCAAATATATCATAAGTATAGAATTGAAAAGTTATCAATATTAAGTTCAAATGTAAAGCACAATACAGACAACTTAGTATAATGGATGGAAAACAGAATCACAACTCAAACACAAAGCGGGTGCCATGTTCAAACCCTCGACTTCCGCTGTACATATGCGAAGCAAGTCATTAAGGGGGTAATAATACATGTTCAGACTGGTACCACAAAAGTGACTATTTGGTTACTAACTTTTTTTTACTCTGTATATATTTATGACCTTGCAAATGTCTAGATTTGCTGATGATTCTAAGCTCTGTGAGGTTATTGCCACAAAACAGAGTTTAACCATGTTGGAAAGATATGCAGAAACATTGCAAATGAGGTATAATCTTGATAAATGTGATTAAATTGTTTAGGAGGAGAAAATTAATTTGACTCTTCCCATCTAAAGGGAATGCATCATCAGAAAATGACCTACTATTTGCATCGTCTTTTTATGTTAAACATATTTTTTTAAAGATTTATTCTTTTGTTGTTTCTGTAAAGGGGTTATGCAATACTTACCCAGAGTGGCCGACATTTGGTGGTGATCATACTTACTACTGGGTTCGGTCATTGTGGCTTCTGCGCCTACTCTTCCTCTCCCTGCAACGCTTAAGTCAACATCTGACCAGTTGTTGTCACGAAAGGGGAGCAGGTCACCACTGCTGCCTGTGATTGGCTGCAGCACTCACATGTCCCCCCGTTGATGTATGCTGACTTAAGCTCTGCAGAGAGAGGAAGAGCCAGCCCGAGAGCAACAGTGACTAAATCCAGGGGCGGGTACCAGGTAAGTATGATCTCCACTGTGGGTCTGCCACTCTGGGAGGTCTGTTTTAGGATTGGATAACCCCTTTATATTCAATCTATATTTAAAAATCTTACAATCCTGTTTTATACTAGCTACTAATAGGTGGATAAGTCCTGTTCCATAGAGTTCCCTTTTTAGCAGTAATCTCATTATTGTCCTCCCAGGCAGGATTACAAAAAAAGGTGATGCTTATATATTAATAACACAGAACCTGCTATAAACAAGGTGATGGTAACAGTTTATCTAATCCTGCACAATGACCTCTGCACAGGTCACATAGCATGTAAACAAAACTCTCCTATAGAGGTCAATCTCCAGTCTATTGTTTCTTATGGTCCATGTGGCTACTGTAAAGTGTATCTCTAAATAAAGTTGATAGCAGTGCATGCAAAATGGCTGCACCATAACCATGTACTAAAAATCTAATTTTTTTTTTTTTAAATAATATTTTTAACCAGCTGGTTTCAATTATTCAAAAGAGTTTGGGTGACACATTATCTTAATGGTAAAACAGACATGGGAAAGGATGGGAGTATATTAGTAGACAGTGCCAGATAAACAGTACCAAGAAGATGACAACAAGGCAGATAATATGTTAAGACATATGAAACGGGGCACAGATGCACATGACGTAAAAATGCCTACCCCTTACTATATAAGAACCTCCCCAGCAGCCCTTTTATCCAGTATTTTGCAGATCTGAGAGATCTGAGAGTGTTATTGCTGTGATCTGTGCTTTCCTGAGTCATTATACTTAGTTAGTTACAGTAGTTAGCTTATATATATATATATATAAAATAAAGATAGTCAGTGGGAGATAGTCAGTATAGGTTAGATAGTGATAAAGTGTAGCTGATAGGATCCAGTGCAGGGTGTTAGGTAGTATGATGGGAGTTACTGTACTGTGCAAAAGTGAGCCACGCCTGTATTGCGTGTGCAATAAGCGCATATTACATTGCCGATTTTCACAATCAAGAAAATAATGACTGGAGATCACGAATTCTAGAATTTGCGGCGAATATTAGGCCAAAAATTATCAAAATATCGCAAAAAAATAATATTGCCTAAGCTGCTCATCACTATTCAAGATCTTGAGATTTTCTGTTTTGGTATTTTCGTCTTTTACTCCCTGCATTCCTGGAGCCATAACTTTTTTTGTTTACACAACCATTTGTGGGCCTGTTTATTGTGGGACATTAGCTGTACTTTTTAATGACACCATTGGGACGCTGGCCAAAAATTCCAAATGGGGTGGAATTGGAAAACAAACAAAAATAAAATTCCACCATAATTTTATCGTTTTTTTTTTAATGGTGTTTCCTATGAGTTATAACTGACCAGTTACTTTCTTTCTCTGTGCTATGTCCAGCAGAAACATGTAAACAAAATTGATTTTAAAGGGAACCTGTCATGTGGATATTTGATTATAATCTAATTATATACAATCATTAACTACTAAAAAGTGCCTTAGATGTATTCACTTACTGGTGTGACAGATGGTTACCTCATAATATACACACAAAGATGCCACATGCCGCATGCTAATGAGCTGATTCGAGTCCTGCGTGATGTCATTGAGTCCAGCGTATATTTAATACAGAGCTATAGCCACCTCCCTGCCCACCTGCTGCTGATTCATATGGAAACAAACTGTCATTCAGCAGCAGGTGGGCGGGGAGAGTCAGGAGCTCATGAAGATTCATGACTCATCATTATCAGCTGGAGCTTTTCAATACAAGATGCTGGCAGATTGACTGGGTCAATTAAAGAAAGTGACCCAGCATTTTGCTAAGAGAATCAGTCACTTATTTATGTTGCCCTTAGTTAGGACACCATAAAACTGGTGACAGGTTCCCTTTAAGTTTTTCTCAAGGTTTCAAGACTAAATTAAGTATGATGGATTTTATCTAAGTGCTGAACAAACTATTTACATATTAACAGGGATCGCTCATGTAAAACAAATTTAATCAGTTTCTATGAGGAGGTAAGTTCTAGACTTGACAGCGGCGAATCAATGGATGTCGTGTATCTGGACTTCTCCAAAGCATTTGACACAGTACCACATAAAAGGTTAGTATATAAAATGAGAATGCTCGGACTGGGAGAAAATGTCTGTAAGTGGGTAAGTAACTGGCTCAATGATAGAAAACAGAGGGTGGTTATTAATGGTAAATACTCAGATTGGGTCACTGTCACTAGTGGAGTACCTCAGGGGTCAGTATTGGGCCCTATTCTCTTCAATATATTTATTAATGATCTTGTAGAAGGCTTGCATAGCAAAATATCAATTTTCGCAGATGACACTAAACTGTGTAAAGTAATTAACACTGATGAGGACAGTATACTACTACAGAGCGATCTGGATAGATTGGAGGCTTGGGCAGATAAGTGGCAGATGAGGTTTAACACTGACAAATGTAAAGTTATGCACATGGGAAGGAATAATGCAAGTCACCCGTACTTATTAAATGGTAAAACACTCGGTAACACTGACATGGAAAAAGATCTAGGAATTTTAATAAACAGCAAACTAAGCTGCAAAAAACAGTGTCAGGCAGCTGCTGCCAAGGCCAATAAGATAATGGGCTGCATCAAAAGGGGCATAGATGCCCGTGATGAGAACATAGTCCTACCACTTTACAAATCATTAGTCAGACCACACATGGAGTACTGTGTACAGTTCTGGGCTCCAGTGAACAAAGCAGACATAGCAGAGCTGGAGAGGGTCCAGAGGAGGGCAACTAAAGTAATAACTGGAATGGGGCAACTACAGTACCCTGAAAGATTATCAAAACTAGGGTTATTCACTTTAGAAAAAAGACGACTGAGAGGAGATCTAATTAATATGTATAAATATATCAGGGGTCAGTACAGAGATCTATCCCATCATCTATTCATTCCCAGGACGGTGACTGTGACGAGGGGACATCCTCTGCGTCTGGAGGAAAGAAGGTTTGTACACAAACATAGAAGAGGATTCTTTACGGTAAGAGCAGTGAGACTATGGAACTCTCTGCCTGAGGAGGTGGTGATGGTGAGTACAATAAAGGAATTCAAGAGGGGCCTGGATGTATTTCTGGAGCGTAATAATATTACAGGCTATAGCTACTAGAGAGAGGTCGTTGATCCAGGGAGTTATTCTGATTGCCTGATTGGAGTCGGGAAGGAATTTTTATTCCCCTAAAGTGAGGAAAATTGGCTTCTACCTCACAGGGTTTTTTTTGCCTTCCTCTGGATCAACTTGCAGGATGACAGGCCGAACTGGATGGACAAATGTCTTTTTTCGGCCTTATGTACTGTGTTACTATGTAACAGGGAGCCAACCCTGTGTTTGTGCACCAACATGAAGGTGAGCTGAATTTGTGTCATCTGTATTAGCTCCGGGTTTATGCTACTTTAAAAGACCAAACTTCTGCCATACATGTACAGTGGGGGAAAGGGTAATCTACCTCACTAGTCAGGTCGACATAAAATATTACCTGCTAGAGATGGAGTAAGTGTACAGGTAGGCAAGAAACAATTAAGAGACTAGGTAGATTGGAATACCAATAAATTCTGGGGGTCATTTAGCTTGACAAAAAGATTTTGTGGTGACCTACTGTAATTATATATATATATATATATATATATAGAGAGAGAGAGAGATGAAAATTCAGGGCAGCACTCCTGTTAGTTAGTATTTGGGTGCCGGCGATGAAAACACCTTACCAAGGTGTATAATCTGGAATAAATAAATGACACCGCGGCACATCCGTTGGTGAAGAAAAAGTGGGTCCCACTTTTTCTTCACCAACGGATGTGCCGCGGTGTCATTTATTTATTCTATATATATATATATATTTATATATATATATATATATATGAAAGAAAAAAGGCAGGACTCCAGGGATAGTGATGAAAAAAGTGGATGGTTTATTGACCCATCTAGCAACAACGTTTCAGCTCTTTCTATGGAGCCTTTGTCCAGCTGAGTAACATGTGCACAGTGTCATACATAAATAGGGCAAACAATTAAACAATTTACATAATCAAAGTCCATAATTAATTGATGAAGTGCAAAATAAATCGCAAATGTGACTTTAAAAACATAATTCATCTGACCATGATGGTATCATAATTCATCAATTGTAACCTCATATAAAGTGCATATCATGATAAAAAAAAAACTGTGACAGTGTTGATAGAAATACATGATTGTCAAAAAAAATATACAAAGTGCTCAGTAGGTGTCAATTACAGCTTGATTAAAACCTTAAAAACATGTGGAGTCTTCACGTTTGGTCATGATGGCATGATGGAACCTGCTTGGCATCCGGAAAAGTGGATTGTGCATGCTCCACTGTTCATGCTCTCGCAAGACACAAGAATGTACGTCAGAGGTATAGGAACCACATTAAAAATGGCTGCTTGCTCACTTGTATGTAGGGCACATGCTCTTGCCCTTACAGGTCGGCATGCCCCTTTTCTTCCGTGAAAATCATACAGAAATATACAATTAATAGATCAAGGCTCCACAGTTAATGCAGACTGTCGCTGGCCAGAACACAGAAGACCCACGAGTGATCATCAGTCTATGTGTCTGTGTGTCTGTTCGGGGGGCTTTGCGGAGAGTCAAACCGCATTCCCTCTCCTCCAGACCTGCCAGCATCTCTGCATCCATGTTGATCTCCCAAGGGAATCTAGAGAACACCCAAGAGGCTACTTGAAAGTGTCTTCAACACCAATGAGGGCCAGGCATCAGGGTGTCCCCTTTGTGTGATCCCGGGCACCCAATCAGTTCAAGGGAGTAGCATGGATAAATCTGATTCTCAGAACAAAGTACATGGTATTACTACTTAGAATATAACAGACCACCTTGTCACGAATCCGTGTCTTCCAAGTTCCCATGAAAGGGGACAGGGGAGGCAAGGAGTCACAGACAATGGCGTCCGCGAGCGCGGTCCCCATTCAAGTGGTTTCCTAACCAAACATTAATGTGCATAATTTTTATACTGTAATCATGGATCGCCTGCATGGTCCCTCAATTCATCTCCAAGCGTGACTGTTCCTGGTATTTGAATCAATCATTACTGTTCTAAGAAAAATTTGACAATTAGAAAAAATGGCACATGTTCATTTCCACAAGTAAAGGTATAGAAAAAAACACACGCACAAATGGTGGAGATGACTAAGTGACCTTAAATTCCACATCTAGACCTTGGGGCTTCAATATTTCCAATGTATAAATTCAATAGAGTCCCCTCCTCTTAAGCAATTTGGTCCTATCACCCAGTGTGTGCTGCTTTTTTATTTTTATTTTCAATATATATATATACAGTACAGACCAAAAGTTTGGACACACCTTCTCATTCAAAGAGTTTTCTTTATTTTCATGACTATGAAAATTGTAGATTCACACTGAAGGTATCAAAACTATGCATTAACACATGTGGAATTATATACATAACAAAAAAGTGTGAAACAACTGAAAATATGTCATATTCTAGGTTCTTCAAAGTAGCCCCCTTTTGCTTTGATTACTGCTTTGCACACTCTTGGCATTCTCTTGATGAGCTTCAAGAGGTAGTCACCTGAAATGGTCTTCCAACAGTCTTGAAGGAGTTCCCAGAGATGCTTAGCACTTGTTGGCCCTTTTGCCTTCACTCTGCGGTTACCCTTACCCAGCCTGGAGGTGTGTTTGGGGTCATTGTCCTGTTGAAAAATAAATGATGGTCCAACTAAACGCAAACCGGATGGAATAGCATGCCGCTGCAAGATGCTGTGGCAGCCATGCTGGTTTAGTATGCCTTAAATTTTGAATAAATCCCCAACAGTGTCACCAGCAAAGCACCCCAACACCATCACACCTCCTCCTCCATGCTTCACGGTGGGAACCAGGCATGTAGAGTGCATCCATTCACCTTTTCTGCGTCGCACAAAGACACGGTGGTTGGAACCAAAGATCTCAAATTTGTACTCATCAGACCAAAGCACAGATTTCCCCTGGTCTAATGTCCATTCCTTGTGTTCTTTAGCCCAAACAAGTCTCCTCTGCTTGTTGCCTGTCCTTAGCAGTGGTTTCCTAGCAGATATTCTACCATGAAGGCCTGATTCCTCTTAACAGTTGTTCTAGAGATGTGTCTGCTGCTAGAACTCTGTGTGGCATTGACCTGGTCTCTAATCTGAGCTGCTGTTAACCTGCGATTTCTGAGGCTGGTGACTCCGATGAACTTCTCCTCCGCAGCAGAGGTGACTCTTGGTCTTCCTTTCCTGGGGCAGTCCATATGTGAGCCAGTTTCTTTGTAGCGCTTGATGGTTTTTGTGACTGCACTTAGGGACACTTTCAAAGTTTTCCCAAGTTTTTGGACTGACTGACCTTCATTTCTTTAAGTAATGATGGCCACTCGTTTTTCTTTACTTAGCTGCTTTTTTCTTGCCATAATACAAATTCTAACAGTCTATTCAGTAGGACTTTCAGCTGTGTATCCACCTGACTTCTCCACAACGCAACTGATGGTCCCAACCCCATTTATAAGGCAAGAAATCCCTCTTATTAAACCTGACAGGGCACACCTGTGAAGTGAAAACCATTTCAGGTGACTACCTCTTGAAGCTCATCAAGAAAATGCCAAGAGTGTGCAAAGCAGTAATCAAAGCAAAAGGTGGCTACTTTGAAGAACCTAGAATATGACATATTTTCTGTTGTTTCACACTTTTTTGTTATGTATATAATTCCACATGTGTTAATTCCTAGTTTTGATGCCTTCAGTGTGAATCTACAATTTCATAGTCATGAAAATAAAGAAAACTCTTTGAATGAGAAGGTGTGTCCAAACTTTTGGTCTGCACTGTATATATATATATATATATATATATATATAGGAAAAAGAAACCACTGGCGGCACCACCCTCAGATAATATAAGAAAAAGACGGGTGCAAAATCCAAGTATGGTAACAGGTGCTTACCCACTTATAAAAATGAAAAAATTGGACTGCACTCCAAGCGTATCTTCAAGAAAAGTCTGTTTAATCACCCATAAGATGGCAAAGCGACGTTTCGGCTACAACTGAGCCTTTCTCAAGCTTGAGAAAGGCTCAGTTGGAGCCGAAACGTCGCTTTGCCATCTTATGGGTGATTAAACAGACTTTTCTTGAAGATACGCTTGGAGTGCAGTCCAATTTTTTCATTTTTATATATATATATATATATATATATATATATATATATATTTCAGCTCAATGCAGAGATCTGTCTAATGAGCATTAGGTTATTTTTTCACTTATATTTGGGGGTTCCATCTACAGCAGTATCCTTGCCATAAAACTCTGAAGAAAACTTGATAGACCCCATTATTCCCTTAATCAGGCTCCTATTCTGGGGAAGGAGCAGGCTGTTCCAAGGCCTGCGGGAGCCAGGACCCTGTAACCCTGTGTGGGGTAAGCACTCAGTTGTGTTTTGGGATGCTGGGTGGTAGACCCAGATCCCAGTAGAGAGGGAAAATACTGTATGGTCAGTGGCCAGATGGCCAAGACTTTATATTTCTGAATTATGTCTCGGTGCATGTAAAAGTGACAATAAAGCTGGTTGTGGCCAGTTTGCACCCAAAACTGCAGTGGAGTGGCTTCTTGAGATGTGCCAACCGTCTAAGCTGAGAAGACGGAGATCCTGGAGAGATAAGAGACCCCAAGTTGTCACATATGGTGGAGGGTGCGTGCATTAAAATGGCACACAAAACTGGCTGCTGCAGAGTTTAAAGGGCCAGAAGCCTATTGTGAAAAAACTGGGCTTGCAAGGAATTTCTGTGCTGGAGCTTAAAAGGGCCAGAAGTCCAATTTAAAGAGACTGTGATCTCTGCTGTGCAAAAGAAATGTGCATGCTAAATTTGTCTCTAAAGTGAGAGTTACCTGGAGGCCTGGCCTCTGATTAAGTGGACTTGCTTGCTGAAACTCTGTTACCGTGGGTCTCATGGCAGAATATGTCAGACGGTTGTGGCAGATAAAACGGCAGGAAAACCTGGCCAAACAAATGGGACATCTCCAAGAGCTAATTGGAGTGAGGTGTCAGCCAACTGGAGTCCAATCAATTAGACGAGATTGGAGGCGTTGGTTACAGCTGCCCTGCCCTATACAAAAACACACACCAGTTCTGGGTTTGCTTTTTACAAGAAGCATTGCCTGATGTGAATGATGCCTCACACAAATGAGCTCTCAGAAGACCTATGATTAAGAATTGTTGACTTGCATAAAGCTAGACAGGGTTATAAAAGTATCTCCAAAAGCCTTGCTGTTCATCAGTCCACGGTAAGACAAATTGTCTATAAATGGAGAAAGTTCAGCACTGCTGTTACTCTCCCTAGGAGTGGCCGTCCTGTAAAGATGACTGCAAGAGCACAGCGCAGACTGCTCAATGAGGTGAAGAAGAATCCTAGAGTGTCAGCTAAAGACTTAAAAAAGTCTCTGGCATATGCTAACATCCCTAAAAAAAAGGAAAAATGAATTCCCAAGTTTATCAAGACATTTTTCAGGAGAACTTAAGGTCATCTGTCCACCATCTGAAGCTCAACAGAAGATGGATGTTGCCACAGGACAACGACCCAAAGCATAGAAGTAAATCAACAACAGAATGGCTTAAACAGAAGAAAATACGCCTTCTGGAGTGGCCCAGTCAGAGTCCTTACCTCAACCCGATTGAAATGCTGTGGCATGACCTCAAGAAAGCGATTCACACCAGACATCCCAAGAATATTGCTGAACTGAAACAGTTCTGTAAAAAGGAATGGTCAAGAATTACTCCGGACCGTTGTGCACGTCTGATCTGCAACTACAGGAAATGTTTGGTTGAAGTTATTGCTGCCAAAGGAGGTTCAACCAGTTATTAAATCCAAGGGTTCACATACTTTTTCCACCTGCACTGTGAATGTTTACATGGTGTGTTCAATAAAAACATGGTAACATTTAATTCTTTGTGTGTTATTAGTTTAAGCAGACTGTAATTGTCTATTATTGTATTGTTGTGACTTAGATGAAGATTAGATCACATTTTATGGCCAATTTGTGCAGAAATCCATATCATTCCAAAGGGTTCACATACTTTTTCTTGCAACTGTATAAGGTATAATGGAAAGATTTGTTTTTGACCCACACTTGGTTTTGGCTCACAACAACTGATGGAAATAACTGATCAAATACATGATATGTGAACAAGGCATAAGAGGCAGTAGAATAGTGAAACCTGAGGTTGACAAAACTATTGTAAAATCTGAAGCAAATGCAGTTACTGAGGAAATGTCCAATGTGGGGATTAGCTCAAGTGTACTCGTAGAGGTCAGGGCTCATAATTAGAGTTGAGCGGACACCTGGATGTTCGGGTTCGACGGGTTCGGCCGAACTTCAGAAAAAAGTTCGAGTTTGGGACCCGAACTTGACCCGAAATTGACCCCGAACCCCATTAAAGTCAATGGGGACCCGAACTTTTGGGCACTAAAATGGCTGTAAAGGAAAGGGCTAGAGGGCTGCAAATTGCATCAAAATGTGGTTAAGAGCATGGCAAGTGCTCTGCAAACAAATGTGGATAGGGAAATGACTTTAAATAACATAAAATATGTAAAAATAAAAAATAATAATCTTGATCTAGGAGGACGAGGTCCATATGGAGTAGGAGGTTGATGAGGCGGTGGATGTGGCGGTGTAAGTGGAAGTGGGGTTGGAGGAGGTAGCCTACACTGCTATCGAAGCGCAAATGTGGGCCAACAAAGTAAAGCGGAAATGTGGGACACATTATCAAGGCGCAAATGTGGGCCAAAAGAGTAAAGCGGAAATGTGGGATACATTATTGAAGCGCAAATGTGGCCCAAAAGAGTAAAGCGGAAATGTGGGACACATTATTGAAGCGCAAATGTGGGCCAAAAAAGTAAAGCGGAAATGTGGAACACATTATTGAAGCGCAAATGTGGGCCAAAAGAGTAAAGCGGAAATGTGGGACACATTATCGAAGCGCAAATGTGGGCCAAAAGAGTAAAGCGGAAATGTGGGACACATTATCGAAGTGCAAATGTAGGCCAAAAGAGTAAAGTGGAAATGTGGGGCACATTATTGAAGTGCAAAGTGGTTTAACTTGTTAAAAGTTTAAGCGTTGAATGAAAGGAGGTGGCGCGCATTAATTAAAGAAGAATTTCTGAAATTTTATTTCCTGTCACCTATGCAGAGCAGTGGTTTATTCACGTCTAAAATTGTAAAATGTCAACCCAAGAATGTAACTATGACAGAAAAAAATTGTATATTGTCACCCGAAAATGTAAAAGAAAAATTATTGAAATTTATTAAGCTGTCAACTAGGTAGAGGAGGGGTATATTACACCCCCAAATTTGTGAATTTCATCCAAAAATGTATCAGACATTTTTTTTTTTACCTGTCTACTCAGTATAGCAGTGGTACATCAAACAAAAAATTGGTGAATTTCACCCGATAATGTAACTGACAATTTTTTTAATTTTTTTTAACCTCTCTAATAGGTATAGCAGTGGTACATAACACCCAAAAATTGGTGTATTTCACCCAAAAATGTAACTGACAATTTTTTCTTAACCTGTCTACTAGGTATAGCAGTGGTACTTCACACCCAAAAATTGGTGAATTTCACCCGAAAAATGTAACTGACAATTTTTTTTTTTTTTACCTGTCTAATAGGTATAGCAGAGGTACATCACACCCAAAAATTGGTGAATTTCCCCAGAAAATGTAACTGACAAAGTAGTGAAATGACATAAAATAAAAATTAAAAAAATTGATTTATGAGGTGGAGTTCCATATGGAGTGTAAGTGGAATCGGCGGTGGAGGAGGACGAGGTAGCCAACACTTTTTTTTTAAATTAGAGTACATTCCTAAAGAGTGTGAAATATCCCAAATACAAGAATGAGGAATTGCGCTGCAGTATAACAATGGCTGGTTAAGGCAGGTATACCTGTCTATTCTGCACAAGGTACAGACTGGTCCTGTGGGATCCATGCCTGGTTCATTTTAATGAGCGTGAGCTTGTCCACATTGGCTGTGGAAAAGCGGCTGCGCTTGACTGTGATAACGCCCCCTGCCATGCTGAACACATGTTCAGATAATACACTGGCTGCAGGGCAGGCCAGCACCTCCAAGGCGTAAATGGCAAGCTCAGGCCATGTGCCCAATTTGGAGACCCAGAAGTTGAAGGGGGCAGACCCGTCATTCAGTACGTGTAGGCGTGTGCACACATACTGCTCCACCATGTTGCTGAAATGCTGCCTTCTGCTAAGACCTTCTATATTAGCTGGTGGTGCTGCTTGTTGTGGCGTTCTGACAAAGCTTTTCCACATTTCGGCCATGCTAACCTGTCTTCTGAGGTGCTGGCAGTACCCCAACTGCTTTGGCGACCTCTTACTCGTCCTCTGCCTTCGCCTTGTGCTTCCACTGTGCCCCCGCTGTCAGGTGGGAATGCCACCAGCAGCGCGTCCACCAGCGTGCGCTTGTACTCGCGCATCTTACGATCATGCTCCAGTGAGGGGATTAAGGACAGTACATTGTCCTTGTAATGGGGATCCAGCAGCGTGGCCACCCAGTAATCAGCACAAGTTAGAATGTGGGTAACTCGGCATTCGTTGGGGAGACACTGCAGCATGTAATCACTCATGTGTGCCAGGCTGCCCAGAGGCAACGAAAAGCTGTCCTCTGTGGGAGGTGTATCGTCTGTGTCCTCTGTATCCCCCTAGACATGCATCACTGGTCTGGGTGCCACCCTGCTGTGAACATGGTTCCTCCTCCTCCATCTCCTCCTCCTAATCCTCCACCTCGTCATCCTCCACAACTGTGCCCTGGCTGAACAATTGTGTTGCCGGCATTTGTGGGTTGAGGAACCCACCCTCAGAGCCACTTGTGAATGACTGGCCGGAAACCCTACGAAATGATCCCTCTTCCTCCTCCTCCTCCTCCTGTGCCACATCCCTTTTCCATTATCGCCAGCAGAGTTTTTTCAAGGAGGCATAGAAGTGGCATAGTTACTCTGAGAACGGCATTATCGACACTGGCCATGTTGGTGGAGTACTCGAAACAGTGCAACAAGGAACACAGGCCTCGCATGGAGGCCCAGTCATTGGTAGTGAAGTGGTGCTGTTCCGCAGAGCGACTCACCCGTGCGTGCTGCAGCTGAAACTCCACTATCGCCTGCTGCTGCTCGCACAGTCTGGCCAGCATGTGCAAGGTGGAGTTCCACCTTGTGGGTATGTCGCATATGAGGCGGTGAGCGTGAAGGCCGAAGTTACGCTGCAGCGCTGAGAGACGAGCAGCAGCAGGGTGAGAATGCCCAAAGCGCGCACAGACGGCTCACACTTTATGCAGCAGCTCTGGCATATCGGGGTAATTTTTAAGGAATCTCTGCACCACCAAAATCAGCACATGCGCCAGGCAAGGGATGTGTGTCAATCCGGCTAGTCGCAGAGCTGCTACAAGATCTCGCCCATTATCGCACACCACCAGGCCGGGCTTGAGGCTCACTGGCACAAACCACTCATCGGTCTGTTGTTCAAGGCCCGTCCACAGCTCCTGCGGTGTGTGGGGTTTGTCCCCCAAACAGATACGTTTTAAAAATGCCTGCTGTCGTTTACCCCTGGCTGTACTGAAGTTGGTGGTGAAGGTGTTACACTGACCGGATGAGGAGCCGGTAGAGGATGAGGAAGCGGAGTAGGAGGAGGAAGCAACAGGAGGCAAACTGAAGCGCCCTGCAATCCTCGGTGGTGGAAGGACATGCGCCAAACTGCTATCTGCCTCAGGCCCAGCCACCACTGCATTTACCTAGTGTACTGTTATGGAGATATAATGTCCCTGACCGTGCTTACTGGTCCACGTATCCGTAGTGAGGTGCACCTTGCCACAGATTGCGTTGCGCAGGACAAACCTGATTTTGTCCCCTACTTGGCTGTGCAGGGAAGGGATGGCTCGCCTGGAAAAGTAGTGGCGGCTGGGCACGACATACTGTGGGACAGCCATTGCCATAAGGCCTTTAAAAGAATCAGTCTCCACCAGACGGAATGACAGCATTTTAAAGGCCAGTAATTTAGAAATGCTGGCATTTAGGGCTAGGGATCGCGGGTGGGTAGGGGGGGTACTTCATCTTCCTCTCCAGTGTTTGGGAGATGGAGAGCTTTACTCATCTGTGGGACGTTGTGGAGATGCCAGGTGGTGGTGTTGCTGGAAGATCCTCTGTTTGCGGGGTGGCGGGTGGCACTGTCACTCCAGAGGTGGATGAAGAGGCCGAGACTGCAGCAGAAGAGGAAGCAGCAGAAGCCAGGTCATGCAGGTTGTGCTCAGGTTGAGAATGTTTATGCCTCGCTTCAGGCTCTGATTGCATAGTGTGCAAACCACTTGTGTCTTGTCGTCAGCATATTGTCTGAAGAATTGCCACGCCAGGGAACTCCTTTGAGCTGGCTTTAGTGTGCTCGGTCCCTTGCTGCGGTGGGCAGTAGCAGGCGTACTGTCTAGAGGATGGCCGCACCCCTTTTGCACCCTGCTCCCTCTTCTGCACCCTGCTCCCTCTTCTGCTGTGCTGGTGGCTCTGTGCGACCCACATAGGTCACTCGCATGACCTTGATTCCATGTGGGGTTGAGGACCTCACCGTCCTCCACATCATTTTCCAACCAGTCTTCACCCCTGCCCTCATTGTCGGTCTGCACTCTTTCGAAAGCCGCAGCAGTTGGCACCTGTGTTTCGTCATCATCCGAGACGTGCTGTGATGGTCCTCCCATGTACTCATCTTGAAAGATAAGTGGTTGGGCATCGGTGCATTTCTTCCACTTCTGGGGCAGGGCTTGATGGATGGCCCTGGGAAACTCTGCTAACAGAGTCATCAAAAAGCAGAAGAGACTGCTGCATGACTTGGGGCTCAGACTGCTTGGCTGATTTTTAAGAGGGTGAGGTGAAAGACTGATGGACATGGGCTGCAGGTGCCAACTCTGATCTTTCAGCAGGAGACTGGGTAGGAGACAATGTAAAGGAACTGGAGGCACTGTCAACAACCCAATCTACTATCGCCTGTACTTGTTCAGGCCTCATCATTCGTAGAGCCCCATTTGGCCCGAACAAATACCGCTGCAGGTTCTGTCGCCTACTCGCACCTGAGGAAGGGGTTTCACTTGTGCATGTAGCTGGCACAGATCGACCACGTCCTCTCCCTGCAACAGGAGCTCCACCAGCAGCACCACGACCTCGGCCACGTCCCTTATTTGACGCTCTCCTCATATTTCTCGAATTTAGGATCTTGCCCTAAATGGGTGTTTAATTAATAGTAGAATAAAACTACAGTATGTACAGGGTGTATCTCACACGCCCTGAACCAGACTAGGCCTCAATTAAATTTTCTTGCCCAAAATGGCTGTATTTAAAATACCTGAATAGAACCCCTGTATTTAAAGGGTGTATCTCACATGCCCTGAACCAGACTAAGCCTCAATAAATTTGTTTGCCCAAAATGGCTGCATTTCAAATAACTGAATAGAACCCCTGTATATAAAGGGTGTATCTCACACGCCCTGATCCACACTAGGCTGCAATTAAAGATTTAAGCCCAAAATGGCTGTATTTCAAATAACTGAACATAACCCCTGTATTTAAAGTGTGTATCTCACACGCCCTGACCCACACTAGACCGCAATTAAAGATTTATGCCCAAAATGGATGTATTTCAAATAACTGAATATAACCCCTGTATATAAAGGGTGTATCTCACACACCCTGACCCACACTAGGCTGCAATTAAAGATTTATGCCCAAAATGGCTGTATTTAAAATACCTGAATAGAACCCCTGTATATAAAGGGTGTATCTCACACGCCCCGACCCACACTAGGCCGCAATTAAATATTTGTTCCCCAAAATGGCTGTATTTCAAATAACTGAAAATAACCCCTGTATATAAAGGGTGTATCTCACACGGTCTGACCCACACTAGGCCACAATTAAAGATTTGTGCACAAAATGGCTGTATTTCAATTAGCTGAATATAACCCCTGTATATAAAGGGTGTATCTCACAATGACATCTGCAGCAAAGGCTGCCAAATAATATATTTTTTTGCCCGAACGGGTGTTTGTTTAATAACTGAATATGACAGCAGTATATAACCCTGGAATTTCAAACGTCTTGATACTGCAAGGGTGCAACAATTGCGTATTTTGCCCCAAAAAAGGGTGTTTTATTAATAGAAGATATTAACCCCTGTATAAAAAGGGTGTATCTCCCATGCCCTTACCCACACTAGGCCACAATTAAAGATTTGTGCTCAAAATGGCTTTATTTCAAATAACTGAACATAACCTCTGTATTTAAAGGGTGTATTTCACAGGCCCTGACCCACAGTAGGCCGCAATTAAAGATTTGTGCACAAAATGGCTGTATTTCAATTAACTGAATGTAACGCATGTATATAAAGGGTGTATCTCACAATGACATCTGCAGCAAAGGCTCTCAAATTATTATTTTTTTGCTCAAAGTTTATTTTTTTTTATAACTGAATATGACTGCAGTATATAACCCTGGAAATTCAAACGTCTTGATACTGCAAGGGCGCAACAATTGTGTATTTTGACCAAAAAAGGGTGTTTTGTTAATAGAAGAATATAGCCCCTGTATATAAAGGGTGTATCTCACATGCCCTGACCAACACTAGGCCGCAATTAAAGATTTGTGCCCAAAATGGCTGTATTTCTAACAACTGAATATAACCCCTGTATTTAAAGAGTATATCTCACACGCCCTGACCCACACTAGACCGCAATTAGAGATGTGTGCCCAAAATGGCTGTATTTCAATTAACTGAACATAACCTCTGTATTTAAAGGGTGTATCTCACACGCCCTGACCCACAGTAGTCCGCAATTAAAGATTTGTGCACAAAATGGCTGTATTTCAATTAACTGAATATAACCCCTGTATATAAAGGGTGTATCTCACAATGACATCTGCAGCAAAGGCTGCCAAATATTTTTTTTTTGCCCTAACGGGTGTTTGTTTAATAACTGAATATGACAGCAGTATATAACCCTGGAATTTCAAACGTCTTGATGCTGCAAGTGTGGAAAAATAGTGTATTTTGGCAAAAAAGTGTGTTTTTAAAAACCCAGAAAATTATGGCTGTATTTCTAGCTTAAATTGCACACTGACTAATCCAGATGTTGTATATTGCCAAAAAAGTGTGTTTTTTTTACTAACAGAATGTGAAAGCTCTATATTTTAAACTTGAATTTCACACTTGCTGTAAAATAATGGATTTTGTAAAAAAAAAGAAAAAAAAGTGTGTTTTCAAAAACCCAGAACATTATGGCTGTATTTCTAGCTTAAATTGCACACTGACTAATCCAGATGTTGCATATTGCCCAAAAAGTTTTTATTTTTTTTACTAACAGAATATGAAAGCTGTATATAACGTTTGAATTTCACACGTCCAGATGCAGCTAGGTATGTAAAATAGTGTATTTTGCATAAAAAGGGTGTTTAAAACCCCCCAGAAAATTGCAGCTGTATTTCTAGCTAAAATTGCACACTGACTAATCCTGCAAATGCATCAGATGTTGTATATTGCCAAAAAAAGGGTGATTTTTTACAACCAGATTATTAGTGCCGTTTTCCAAGATTGGATTTCAATGTCACAAAAGCTCAGATGTACTGCTGGTGCACTGAGCTTGCATAAAATGTCCACTGCCTCCGCCCACCTAACTAACAGACATTTAAAAGTTGTTTTTTTTCGGTCACTGTGCTCAGGGCAGGGTAAAAAGATTGTGCCCTGCACCCACACAACTAAGTGTATGTCGATCGCTAAGTTAAATTTACGTTCTGAGCCAAAGATTTTCTCCTATTCTCTCTCTGAAATCACCAGCCGCATCCTCTCCCTACACTAGTAACAGCAGAGTGACGTGCAGCGCTACGTGACTCAAGCTTATATAGAGCCTGGGTCACATGCTGCACTGGCCAATCACAGCCATGCCATTAGTAGGTATGGCTGTGATGGCTTCCTAGGGCACAGAGTTAAACTCTTGTTGATTGGCTGCTCTGCAGCCTTTCAAAAAGCGCAGAGAAATCACCGAACACCGAACCGGGGTCCAAAAATCCTAAAGTTCGGTATGAACCCGAAGTTCGCTCAGGTTCGTAAAAATCCTAAATTTTGGGTTCGCTCAACTCCATATCCATGATCCGTCCGCACCGCAAAAAAGTAGAACATGTTCTATTTTTTTGCTGTGCGGAGGCACGAACAGAAACACCACGGAAGTACTCCATAGTGCTTCCGTGGCCTTCAGATCCGTACTTCCGTTCCGCACCGCTTCTCTCGGATTGTGGACCCATTCAAGTGAATGGGTCCGCATCCGTAATGCAGGATGTACACGGCCAGTGCCCGAGCCATGTGCATGAGCCCTAAAAGGGTTGCCTGATGAAGACAACCTCTGACCATATTCTGTGTAAGGGCAGATGGACATCATTGAGTAGGTTGCCTGCTTGGGCCCCTCCCTATAAGCCAGCATTGAGAAACTTGTTCTGATGGACTTGTTGTGTCCATATACACATAGCAACAGATTAGTGTACTAGTCAAGGTCTGGTGATATATTCTGCTTGCAATTTAGTTACAGTGCTGCCCATAAGTATGCACAATGCAGACCAAGGAGGACGCCACTTCTCCAGATAAGGCACACAAAAACTCGCTTGGCTTTTGCAAAAGCTCGTCTGGACAAAGAAAAAGACTTATGGTTTTTCTGTGTTATGGTCAGATGAAACAGAAATTGAATTGCTTGTTCACAATGATGTTTCCTTCATTTGGCGTAAAAAAGAAGCCTTCAACCCAAAGAACACCATCCCCACTGTCAAACATGGTGGTGGGATCCTAATGCTTTGGGGGGGTTTTTCAGCCAATGGACCAGGGAAACCTAATCACAGTAAACGGCACCATGAAAAAAGAGCAATACATGAGGATTCTCAGCGATAACATCAGGCAGTCTGCAGAGAAACTTGGCCTTGGGCACCAGTGGACATTTCAGCATGACAATGAGAATCTGTGGAGGGAGCTAAAGATCAGGGTGATGGCAAGAAGACCCTTCAACCTGAAAGATTTGGAGCTCATTGCTAAAGATGAATGGGCAAAAATACCTGTGGAGACATGCAAAAAGCTGGTCTGCAATTATAGAAAGCGTTTGATTGCTGTAATAGCCAATAAAGGCTTTTCTATTGATTATTGAGAAGGGTATGAATAATTTTGGACTGGACACTTTTTGCTAAAATGTAAATAAAAGCTGAGAAATGTTTTTTTTTTTTCTTCCACAATAATGCCTCTTGTGCATGTTCTTATTATCTTTTGGGATACACCTATGTCATTTCCCGTCAAAAAATTACTTGCTGGTTGAATAAAAGTAACTTTAAGTCAAAATTTGCCAGGGGTATGAATAATTATGGGCAGCACTCAGGGCCGGTGCAAGGATTTTTGCCAACATAAGCGAAGCTACATTTTGGCGCCCTCCCCCCCGCTCGCAGCTCACCTGGCCCTGGTCCCGTCTACAGCAGCTGGCTTCTCCTCTGTGTGGTCCTGGTATCTTCTCTCTGCTTCAGACAATCGCTGGTTTGAGGACAGTATTTTTCACCCTCCGAGACACACCTAGTTTTTAGAGGAAGATAATAAAAAAATATTTTCCATTACACCTCAGGTCAGACCAGCAATCATACCCCCAATGTTCATCAGATCTCAGCTCACAGCCACAATCAGACCCCCAAGGTTAATCAGACCTCAGATCAGACCCCCATGTCAGACATCAGCCCCCCATGTCAGACATCATGCCGCCATGTCAGCCATTAGCCCCCCATGTCAGCCATCAGCCCCCATGTAAGCCATCATGCCCCCTGTAAGCCATCCTGCCCCCATGTCAGCCATCAGCCCCCATGTCACATTTCTCCCCCTCCATGTAAAATAACCCCCCTATGTCACATCAGCCCTCCATGTCACATTTCTCCCCCTCCATGTCACATTTTTCCGCCCTCCCCCAGTGTGCGCCCTAAGGCAGCCGCTTGGTCTGCCTTATGGTAGCACCGGCCCTGGCAGCACTGTAGCTTTAGTCAGCTACTGTACACTATTAGATATAAGCAACTAAAGGAACTGTTGCTCAGAAAAAGGTATATGTTTGTAAAATTACTTGAAATGCTGGAATTTTTATATCTTGCACTTAATGTCATAAAGTAAATATAGCAGGATGAGAAAACATAAGGTAATTAAAAATACAAGCGTTCATCAGTGTGATGTAACGTATGCATACAAATTTCTTGCTATAAATGGATTTTTTTCCACCATGTAATGCCCTTGTAAATTTGTTCTCTATTAGCATTAACATATGTGGTTGCCCACCAATGTATATACAAAATTTTGATATTAATGTAGAACTAAAATTATTCTTCCTAATAGCAGATGTCCTCTTTCAGCATGTTCTTCGTACTGCAATAATAACTCAGTGCTTTGAAATATCACGGTCTGTTGCTTTTGGAATGATTGTAATCTGAAAAGATGTAGAATGGCATATGAACTACCAAATATGCTTCCAAGAATCTGCCAAGGATGTAGCAAATGTACTGTAGCATGAAGGGACATATTTTTATTTTTGAATGTAAAGCAAAAAACTTTCAATTCAATAGGGTTGAAGCTTAAGGGGGAATCTTGTACTTCCTCTAGCTGCATGCCGTTGTTAAACAGGATATTTTTTCCCTTTATTGTCAAGGATATTGTCTGTTATTGTTGTTTAATGGACATATTCACAAGATATGCTCTAAAATGTATTTAATTTCTTCATTGTGGTCCTGAAAATCAGATGGAAAAGTTGCCCACAGAAACTAATTATTGCGACCACCGTTATTCATATTAACTTTAGAATATATAACAAATTTAGTAGTTCCAAATGGTAACACTATAGGATTTTATAAGAATTAAAATGTAACATATAGCAATTGTAACCATTTTCAAGAATAACTTGTTTTTTCTGAGACACTATGCCTGAAAATTAGTATATGACACTCCGAGGCCTCCTAGAACTCAAATATTTGCCTTTAAGCTCTTGAACGCAATGATAGCAATAGTGAATAATGTCAGAGACTTACACATATAGCTACAGGTAAAGGCATGATTAATGGTGTTAACACACACAGTTTTATTGGAAAAATAACAGTGCCTTGTTTGGACCACGTGTTCAAAAATTATGCCTTAACGGGGGCAGCAATCTATTTATACACACATGTCAATGTCATGAGAAACAGTGGTTTATTCTGCACAAGTGTCCAAAAAATTATGCAATAACAGTGGTAGAATGTTTATGCACACAGTTGTTAATTGTCAGAAGAAACAGTGGCTTGTTCTGAATTAGTGTTGATCGCGAATACTCAAATTTTTATTGATAAAATCGGCACTTCGAGAATTCATGAAGATGAAGAATATAGTGCTATATATTCGTAATCACGAATACTCTTGATTTTTTTTTTTCATCAGTAACCTCCCTTCTTGCTTGTGGGCCAATGAGAAGGCTGCAATATCTTTGTTAGAACTTAGCAACACCTGGATCCTATTCCTTATCCAATTACATTAGATAGTCAGCTCATATATATATAATAAAGATATTTAGTGGGAGATAGTGTAGGTTAGATAGTGATATAGTGTAGCTGATAGGTTCCAGTGCAGGGTGTTAGGTATTGTGATAGGAATTACTGTTTCTCAGCCAAGCGCCGGCTGTATACCTAGTGTGGTCCTCAGAGTGCCTGATGAAGGGCGATTATTACGCCTGAAACGTTGCAACTGACAAACCACCTATTCCGGCTGAAATAACATGAAATAAAATCATTTAATTATCACCAACAAAGGAGTGCTGTCTAAATATTTGTGACACTTACAAGTTCTGGAGGTGGAGCTTTAGAACACAACCCGGATGTGCACCCACCCTCGCCATTCTATGAATAGAGTGCTGTGGCCTATTTTTTTTGTAATTTTTTGTAAAAGCAGTAGCCATACGGCATGGAGTATGATTATAGATGGTGGGTGTCATGGTGGGTAGTGGGGGAAATCCCCCACCATACAATGTAGGGAATTAGGGAAAGCAACAAGGCCTGGATGCTGGGATCAGCGAGCAGGTAACCTCCTATAGCGTCCCTAATCCTCGCCCTGACCTCCTAACCGCATGAGCGAACACAGATGGTAGGAGGGCTCATGCACCGGAACCTCAGACCCTAACTGGCCCTGATTATCCCTGGGTTAAAGATCAGGAAAAGGAGACGACTAGCTTATCCACAACACAGATGAACTGGAGTCTCCAGCAGGCCTAGGTGCAAGGAGAGGAGCAGACAGTAAGCATAGAACAAACTCGACAGGTAAGTGTCCTATGGCAGAAAGACAACAGACAAGAGGACCACAACGTCACTTACCTGCCCACAACAACTAAAAGGAACGAGTCATCCGCACCACAACCACTGGATCCTGTTAAAAGCACTAAAGCCCAAACACACAAATCTGGACTTAGTACCAACACTAAACACAGGAGCAGTAGTAACTTCCTGGACTACCATGCGGCAAGATGCATGGCGGACCCAGACAGCGCTGCTTAACTGAGTTGTAGTTTCCCCTCAGGGGAACCGAAGGGACCCCCTTCCAGAGGTACAGACAAACAGGGGAAAATCAAACAACCATGCTGGACTACAAACATCAAATAGACCAGACATGGAACACCAAATGACATACAACAAACACCCTGTAAATCACACACCATACTCAACACAAGTGAGGATAGGTAAAAGAATAGAGACAAGGGGATGACATCGCAGATGACATCAATGTCAAACTAGGATGGCCCTCAGATAGCATCCAAGAAAGGAGCAAGCTCCTTCTCATACAAGGCAGACATAACAATGATCTCAGTCTTACAGCAACAGTATTTGATGAGACCTAAGACCACACCCAGCTCCACCTTGCTCACACCATAACGTCGTGCACACCAGAAAGGAAGGGCAACAACCTAAAAGGGAAAGCACACACGCATGCAATACAACACGTTGCCACCGGCAACCAGCATGCGCGTAGCAAAAGTGTCACAGCTAACTACCTCAGCTGGAGGTGTGTAAAAGCTGCACAGATCCTCGTTCATTTTGACAAAAATGACAGAGAACAACTTTGCCCATTTAGATGTCACAATACTACATTCTCTGAGATGGCGCTGGATGCTGGTGGCCTCTTTGAAGGGCCTGAGTATATGACAGGCATCTCTGACTCACCTCAAAACAACACATACTCCCTGCTAAGGTGGTCTGGTGCATGACAAAATCATTCACCGATTTGCTTGTATAGATGCTCTAGCATATGTTAGGTGGAATCCCAGCATGCTGGAATGTTGCGGATCAAGCAGTGCAATGGCAGATCATTCTGTTGCTGCAAGTCCAGGAGGGAGTTCCTTGCCACAGAAGTCTACTGTAATGTGATAAGTCTAGGGTAAAATAATCGACAAAACGCTTTTGGGCAAGTGAGAGTTGTCACGGAAGGTGTACAGGAAACAAGACCATGCAAAATGAATATATGACTCACTGGATCCAAAACTAAGGAACAAAAGGGAGACCCCTGCATCAGACCTGGTTCTCTCCCTCTCTGCTCAGCCTATGCGAAAATCCCAATGGTGGATGATCGCATATCCACGTACCTCGACTATATACCACCTGAACACCCTACAATAGTGAGGGGACACGACCACCGGCTCCCTAAACTAGACACGGAGGGAGTCAGGGTCACCTGGGATCCAGCAAACAGAAAATCACAAATAAATGTACAGCACTTATCTTTTAGAAGGCTGGAAGATAGGATCAGCATGCACACACACTCCAGGAAGTTGTATAAGCCGCACACTAATGCATTATGGGGAGGAATTTAAAGGGATGCAATCAGTCCAACTACATGACAGCTGAGAGAGGCTAACGAGATGAGGAATTGAAATTCAAAACAAAGAAAACTCAAGGAGGAGGTTCTGAAAGGCTTCTGTCAGAGCTTCTCAGCTGTCTGGTTGTGACAGTACCCCTCCCTCTACGAGTGGACTCTGGACACTCAGAGCCCACCTTCTCAGGATGGGACCTATGGAAAGCCCTGATGAGACGAGTGGCCTTAATGTCCGTCACTGGGACCCACATCCTCTCCTCAGGACCATAACCCTCCCAATGAATGAGGTACTGGAGAGAACCGTGGACAAGACGAGAATCCACAATCCTAGAGACCTGAAATTCAAGATTCCCATCAACCATATTCGGAGGAGGAGGCAAAGGCGAGGGTACAATGGGTTGAACATAAGGTTTCAATAAGGACTTATGAAAAACATTATGGATCTTCCAAGTCTGAGGAAGATCAAGACGGTAGGCAACAGGATTGACGACAGACAGGATTTTGTAAGGCCCAATAAACCTAGGACCCAACTTCCAGGAGGGAACCTTCAATTTGATATTCTTGGTAGACAGCCACACCAGATCACCAACATTCAGGTCCGGACCAGGCACACGTCTCTTATCTGCCACACGCTTATATCTCTCACTCATGCTCTTTAGATTATCCTGAATCTTTTGCCAAATAGAAGACAAAGACGAGGAGAATCTGTCCTCATCAGGTAAACCAGAAGACCCCTCTCCCGAGAAAGTCCCAAACTGCGGATGAAACCCATATGCACCAAAAAATGGTGACTTATCAGAGGACTCCTGACGACGGTTATTTAAAGCAAACTCAGCAAGGGACAAAAAAGAACACCAATCCTCCTGATTCTCCACCACAAAACAGCGCAGATATGTCTCCAGATTCTGATTGACGTGCTCTGTCTGGCCATTCGACTGCGGGTGGAAAGCAGAAGAGAATGACAACCGAACCCCCAAGCGAGAACAGAAAGCCTTCCAGAATCTGGAAACAAACTGCGTGCCCCTATCAGAGACTATGTCTGAAGGAATACCATGCAATTTGACAATGTGATCAATAAATGCCTGCGCCAGCGTCTTAGCATTGGACAAACCAGGAAAAGGGATGAAATGTACCATTTTGCTAAAACGGTCCACCACCACCAGAATCACAGTCTTCCCCGAGGAACGAGGCAGGTCCGTTATGAAGTCCATGGACAGATGTGTCCAAGGACGGGAAGGAATGGGTAAGGGAAGGAGAGGACCTGATGGCCGTGAATGAGGGACTTTGGCACGAGCGCAAGTCTCGCAGGCTGCCACAAAACCCTCAACCGACTTACGAAGCGCAGGCCACCAGAATCTCCGAGCGATGAGATCCACTGTGGCTCTTGCCCCTGGGTGCCCAGCAAGGACCGTATTGTGGTGTTCCTTAAAAATCTTGTGTCTTAAAGCGAGAGGCACAAACAACCTCCCAGGAAGACAAAGATCAGGAGCCTCTGACTGGGCTGCCTGCACCTCTGCCTCTAATTCAGGAAAAAGAGCAGAGACCACCACACCTTCAGCCAAAATGGGACCCGGGTCTTCAAAATTCCCACCTCCCGGAAAACAACGTGACAGGGCATCTGCCTTCACATTCTTAACCCCAGGGCGGAACGTGACAACAAAATTAAACCTTGAAAAGAACAAAGACCATCTGGCCTGTCTCGGGTTCAGACGCTTGGCTGACTCCAAGTAGGCCAGATTTTTATGGTCAGTAAACACGGTAATAGGGTGTCTGGCTCCCTCTAGCCAATGGCGCCATTCCTCAAAAGCCAACTTGATGGCCAACAATTCCCTATCTCCCACATCGTAATTTCTCTCTGCGGAGGAGAGTTTCTGTCACGGCTGAGGATGGGGGAATATCCTCAGCCGTGCGATGCCAGGTGTTGTAAAGGCTACTCGGCCATGCGAACAGGATAGGGAGCAGGTCACCTCCTACAGCGTCCCTACCCTGGCCCTAACTCCTAACCTGCATGGGCCGACCTTAAAGGTAGGAGGACCCATGCGCAGGAACCTCGGAGCCCTGTCTTACCCTCTGCAGATCCCTGCGCTAGGAGCTGGGTAAGACGACCTACTCCTCCTAGGCACGGAGGAGCAGGAGTCTCAACGGCCAAGCTGTTGGGAAAAGGGGAACTCATAAACAGCTATACGGGAATGGCAGGCGAACAAGAAGTTCCACAAACCTGCCACAGCCTTGCTGACTGGATCCCTAAGAAGAATGGAATCCAGAACCGTATGCTGTACCAAATACAAAAGAAATTCCCAACAGAATATAACATACAACATAAACACACAGGCAAACTTAAACATAAACTTAGACCTATGACCACAGTGGTGGCTCTCACTGGCAGATAGCAACACAGGAGGCTGCTCCAGCTAGCAAGGCTAAAGCAACCTACTGAGCCATGCAAAAGGCCCAGGCTATATAGGCCAAGAAGCCACACCCAACGGAAGGACACACCCAGTGACATCACACACACTGGGAAGGGAGTTAACCCTTCAAACACCACAGGAGGGAAACTCACAAACATACAGGAGAAGTGTCCAACAAACATCACACACTGTGGCTGTTGCCGCTGGCAATGACATGGATGGCAACCCTGTCCTGGGAGTCAGCCCGAAGGCCGGGACAGTGCCACCACATGTACACAATACCGCCAAACGTTGCCACGGACAACCACAGTGAGGGGAAAGGTGTCAGTGCACACCACACATACTACCCAAGTGCACACAGAAAGGTTGTTAGGTGCCACCGCATGCAACTGCAGCAAGCTGCCTAGCCACGCTCAGGCTGCTGCTGCACATACACATGAGACAAACAGTTGCCCGCGGCAACCACAAGTTAGGCCACATGCCAGCGGCCCTCACCTGTGGTTTAAACCCACACGAAACCGCAGGCAACCGCATGCGGTTAGAGAGCCATGGTCATAGCCATGGCCGTGACAGTTTCTTCGAGAAAAAGGCACACAGTCGCCATTTGGCAGGAGAGGAACCCTGAGACAAGACCGTACCCACACCCACCTCAGAAGCATCAACCTCAACTATGAAGGGTAGAGAAATATCAGGTTGTACCAAGATGGGAGCGGAAGCAAAACTCTCCTTGATATTAGAAAAGGCCTTACGCGCCTCTACCGACCAGGAAGAAAAATTTACCCCCTTTCTGGTCATATCAGTGAGTGGTTTAACAATAGAGGAATAATTCAAAATAAACTTCCTGTAATAATTGGCAAAGCTCAAAAAACGCATCAGCGCCTTCTGATTCTCAGGAAGCTCCCACTCAAGCACAGCGCAGACCTTCTCGGGGTCCATGCGAAAACCAGAAGCGGAGAGAAGAAACCCCAGAAATTTAATTTCTGGAACCGCAAACACACATTTTTCCAGTTTCGCGTATAATTTATTCTCCCGCAGGATGAGCAAGACCTGACGTAAGTGTTCCTTATGAGTTTTGAAATCAGGAGAAAAAATCAAAATGTCATCTAAATACACTAATACAAATTTTCCCATTAAATGATAAAAAATGCTGTTCACGAAATGCTGAAAAACGGCTGGGGCATTCATCAAACCAGAAGGCATAACCAAATTCTCAAAATGGCCCTCAGGGGTATTGAAGGCCGTCTTCCATTCGCCTCCTTCTCTGACCCTGACCAGGTTGTATGCCCCTCTTAGATCTAACTTGGGAAAGACTTTAGCCCCAACAATCTGGCTAAACAGGTCCGGGATCAGAGGAAGCGGATAAGGGTCACGAATAGTGATACTGTTCAGCTCCCTGAAATCCAGACAAGGTCTTAAAGAACCATCTTTTTTCTTAACAAAGAAAAAACCAGCGGCAACAGGTGACTTCGAGGGTCGTATGTGTCCTTTTCTCAGACTCTCAGAGATATAAGCACGCATAGCGACCCTTTCAGGTTGGGAGAGGTTGTATAAACGAGATTTAGGCAGCTTGGCGCCTGGGATGAGATTAATAGGCCAATCGTACTCCCTGTGCGGGGGCAAATCCTGAACTCCACTCTCAGAGAAGACATCTGAAAATTCTGAGAGAAAAGATGGTACAGTCTTAGTAGAAACCTCAGAAACAGATGTCGTGAGGCAATTCTCTCTGCAAAAGTCACTCCAACCATTTATTTGCCTCGCTTGCCAATCAATGGTGGGGTTATGTTTAGTGAGCCAGGGTAGCCCCAACACAAGAGGAGTTGGTAATCCGCTAAGGACGAAACATGACACATCCTCAACATGAGCATCACTCACAATTAAACGAATATTGTGAACTATGCCCTTTAATGATTTCTGAGAAAGTGGAGCGGAATCAATAGCAAAAACAGGAATATCCTTTCCCAAAGTGCACACCTGGAAACCATGAGTTATCGCAAAATGATTATCAATGAGATTGACAGCTGCTCCACTATCTACAAAAATCTCACAAAAAATGTTCTTGCTCTCTAGCGCCACCCTGGCAGGCAGGACAAAACGGGAACTACAAGCAAACGGAAAACCTTCAATTTCCGCCTCAACCCTGCCAATAGTAACAGATGGAACATTTTTAAAAGATTTTTTCCTTTTTGTTTCTTTATTACTCCCAGAAAACTGCCTGAATCTCCTAGAGGGACAAAGATTTGCCAAATGATTTATACCTCCACAACAAAAACAAACCTTCCCATGCGGGCTGAATCTTCTATTATCAGAGGCAATCAACCCCAGCTGCATGGGCTCCTGCTCAGAAGGGGTTGACAGCGACTGAGACCCCTGCGCATAGAATGAGACCGCTGCACTGTCCTGGGACTGAGTATGACAGGAAGGAGAGATCTCTCCTCTCTCTCTAAGACGCCTGTATATACGAACGGCCTGAGACATAGCACAGTCCAAGGAGATAGGCCTCTCATGAAAGGCAAATGCATCTTTCAATCCCTCTGAAAGACCATGGCAAAATTGACTTCGGAGTGCAGCATCATTCCAACCAGTATCAGCTGCCCATCTCCGAAATTCTGAGCAGTATATCTCTGCGGATTGTTTACCCTGGCATAACAGACGTAGTCTAGACTCAGCCAAAGCAACACGATCCGGATCATCATATATCTGACCCAGGGCTAAAAAGAAATCATCCACTGAACGGAGGGGCCGTGCCCCCGCCGGCAGTGAAAAGGCCCACGACTGAGCGTTACCCCTGAGCAGCGATATAAAGATCCCCACCCTCCGTTTCTCATCACCAGAGGAATGGGGAAGAAGGCAAAAATGGAGTTTGCAAGCCTCTCTGAAACGCACAAAATTCTCACTACCCCTGGACAACGTATCCGGGAGCGAGGTCTTAGGCTCAGAACAAACTCCATGAACGCAAGCTGAACCGGTCACTAGAAACTGAGAAAGAGTCTTACGGAGATCAGCTACCTCCAATGAAAGACCCTGGAAACGTTCAGTCAAAAGTGAAACCGGATCCATGCTTGAGACGGTTTTGGCGGCTTATAATGTCATGGAAGGTGTACAGGAAACAAGACCATGCAAAATGAATATATGACTCACTGGATCCAAAACTAAGGAACAAAAGGGAGACCCCTGCATCAGACCTGGCTCTCTCCCTCTCTGCTCAGCCTATGCAAAAATCCCAATGGTGGATGATCGCATATCCACGTACCTCGACTATATACCACCTGAACACCCTACAATAGTGAGGGGACACGACCACCGGCTCCCTACACTAGACACGGAGGGAGTCAGGGTCACCTGGGATCCAGCAAACAGAAAATCACAAATAAATGTACAGCACTTATCTTGTAGAAGGCTGGAAGATAGGATCAGCATGCACACACACTCCAGGAAGTTGTATAAGCCGCACACTAATGCATTATGGGGAGGAATTTAAAGGGATGCAATCAGTCCAACTACATGACAGCTGAGAGAGGCTAACGAGATGAGGAACTGAAATTCAAAACAAAGAAAACTCAAGGAGGAGGTTCTGAAAGGCTTCTGTCAGAGCTTCTCAGCTGTCTGGTTGTGACACTAGTATGGTTTTTGTATCATCCTTTTAGGTAGGGACATTCAGGGCCTCTATTACCAGGAAAGGTTCTGGACGGGGCTGGCCTTGTCAGGGTGATGACTCCATATTAGGAGGCTATTTAGGGGGGAATAGACATGACAGGGCTTTATAGGGCAACCATTGGATGTCCAGACCCCACTGCAAATATGTATTGTTCCTACTTCCTGCAACTTGAGTACTTCACTCCACATCTTCAGACGAGTAAGATTGTTCCACTTATTACTAGATATACCTGTGAAATGTTTAAGTGGTTGTGGGGTAGTGCATACCCTATATGGGAGTTGATGTTATATGCATGTTGCTGTGCTGGGTTTTGTTTGTTGCACAGTTTGACTTGGTGTGTACACTGTTTTTTAGATTTGATGCCTGACCTCTAGTTTATCTTTGGACCACTAAATGTTATGTTTTAATTGCATAGTAATACTGCCTCTCAAGTGTCATGGTCTTACCTTCTTGCTGTTCTCCTTCGTTTGACATGTGCTGGCGGCCATCTTGGTTTCTGGGTTTCTTGTAGCCTCCCACCCTGCGGCTTCTCCTTCCCACTGGGAGGAGCTGGATGCCTAGCTCATATATATAGGAGGTCTGTGGCTTCAGTTCCTTGCTTGGTCCTCCTGTGTTCACATGCTTCTAAGACTGCTGCTGCTTCTGGTTCCTGATCCTGGCTTCGTCTGACTACCCTGCTGGTTCCTGATCCAGGCTTCGTCTGACTACCCTGCTGGTTCCTGATCCAGGCTTCGTCTGACTACCCTTCTGGTTCCTGACCTCTGGCTTCGCAAGACCCTGCTTCGGTTTAGCCATCTGTTTGGACTTTTGCCTCACAGCTTGATTTTCAATAAAGCCCTCTTATTTCCACTTATCTCTTGTTGTATGTCTGGTTCATGGTTCCATGACATCAAGATACTAATTTTCAAATACAAACCGGATTCCCAAAAAGTTGGGACACTAAACAAATTGTGAATAAAAACTGAATGCAATGATGTGGAGATGGCAAATGTCAATATTTTATTTGTAATAGAACGTAGATGACAGATCAAACGTTTAATCCGAGTAAATGTATCATTTTACAGGAAAAATACGTTGATTCAAATTTTCACGGTGTCAACAAATCCCAAAGATGTTGGGACAAGTAGCAATAAGAGGCTGGAAAAAGTAAATTTGAGCATAACGAAGAGCTCGAAGACCAATTAACACTAATTAGGTCAATTGGCAACATGATTGGGTATTAAAAGAGCTTCTCAGAGTGGCAGTGTCTCTCAGAAGCCAAGATGGGTAGAGGATCACCAATTCCCACAATGTTGCACAGAGAGATAGTGGAACAATATCAGAAAGGTGTTACCCAGCGAAAAATTGCAAAGACTTTGCATCTATCATCATCAACTGTGCATAACATCATCCGAAAATTCCGAGAATCTGGAACAATCTCTGTGAGTAAGGGTCAAGGCCGTAAAACCATACTGGATGCCCGTGATCTCCGGGCCCTTAAACGACACTGCACCACAAACAGGAATGCTACTGTAAAGGAAATCACAGAATGGGCTCAGGAATACTTCCAGAAACCATTGTCAGTTTACACAATCCACCGTGCCATCCGCCATTGCCAGCTGAAACTCTACAGTGCAAAGAAGAAGCCATTTCTAAGCAAGATCCACAAGCTCAGGCGTTTTCACTGGGCCAGGGATCATTTAAAATGGAGTGTGGCAAAATGGAAGACTGTTCTGTGGTCAGACGAGTCACGATTCAAAGTTCTTTTTGGAAATCTGGGACGCCATGTCATCCGGACCAAAGAGGACAAGGACAACCCAAGTTGTTATCAACGCTCAGTTCAGAAGCCTGCATCTCTGATGGTATGGGGTTGCATGAGTGCGTGTGGCATGGGCAGCTTGCATGTCTGGAAAGGCACAATCAATGCAGAAAAATATATTTAGGTTCTAGAACAACATATGCTCCCATCCAGACGTTATCTCTTTCAGGAAAGACCCTGCATTTTTCAACAAGATAATGCCAGACCACATTCTGCATCAATCACAACATCATGGCTGCGTAGGAGAAGGATCCGGGTTCTGAAATGGCCAGTCTGCAGTCCAGATCTTTCACCTATAGAGAACATTTGGCGCATCATAAAGAGGAAGGTGCAACAAAGAAGGCCCAAGACGATTGAACAGTTAGAGGCCTGTATTAGACAAGAATGGGAGAGTATTCCTATTTCTAAACTTGAGAAACTGGTCTCCTCGGTCCCCAGACGTCTGTTGAGTGTTGTAAGAAGAAGGGGAGATGCCACACAGTGGTGAAAATGGCCTTGTCCCAACTTTTTGGGGATTTGTTGACACCATGAAATTCTGATTCAACATATTTTTCCCTTAAAATGGTACATTTTCTCAGTTTAAAATTTTGTTCCGTGATTTATGTTCTATTCTGAATAAAATATTAGAAGTTGGCACCTCCACATCATTGCATTCAGTTTTTATTCACAATTTGTATAGTGTCCCAACTTTTTTGGAATCCGGTTTGTATACCCAGGTAGTTTGTGGAGGTTTAATGACCATATCCCACCACATTTTTCAGCATCAATATGATATTACTACTGGACATGGCCAGCACAATCTGTAAGCCACTGTACTTTTTCAAAAAGTGTTGAATAACTCAATTTTTCATAAGCACCATGCATGGTGCCTACATTTTGTGTTGAATGCCCATGGTTTATTTTAGTCCTGCAGATCTTACACATAGAAATGCTTTTGTCTTCTGGCATTGTGAAGAAAAATTGACAAGCGGGAGATATTCGTATACTTTGCACAGAGCGAGCTGCAGCAGAGCTTGGCTAAGTTCTGGCACATTTTGAGCCTGGGTTCACAGTATCAGCAGAATCACCAGTTCCCAAGCTGATCATAATAAAAGCAGACTTGGCCCTGGCAGTTTTTGGAAGGGTATGGCTGTATGTTGCCTCTGCTCTTTATTGCTGTTCCAGCCACCACCCTCCTCCTCTGATGTTACCTCCTCTTGAGCAGTCTAATCTAGCTCCCAGGTCCTGTCCAATAAACACACATCATCATCCTCACCGTCCATGCCACTTTTATCAGACTGTAAAAAAATTAAATCTTTGACCTCCCTCCCTACTCCCTGCTCTGTATTTGCCCCAAGCGCCACTGTCACTACTAGAGATGAGCGAATCGAAGCTGACGAAGTTGAATTCGTTATTTGTGCTAAAAGCGTTTATTGCCATATTTCTACAGAGAAAGAGAAAAACAGACGTAGTTCATATTTTGTGTTATTTGCGCTAAAAGCGTTTCTTGTAGTGTTGATCGAGCATACTCGGACGAACACCAGTTTGGCTTGAGCATCTCGATGCTTGGCATATGGCCGAATACCGCATGTGCTCGAGCACAATGCTCGAGTCCCCCCCCCACGTTTCTTGGCTGCTACGCAGCCAATAAATGTAAGGGTAAGTACTGTCCTCACTGTAATGCAGTAGCCATGTTGGTTACTGGCATTATAGTGATTGGCTGGCCAGAACGCATCATCGGGTGCTATAAAGGACCCAATAACACGTGTTCGGCTCAGTCTTAGTCAGAGAGAGCTGTGCTGAGTAAGGGACAGACAGTGTAGGGAGTGATATAGGAATATTTTTATTGGAAAATTTTTCAGAGACCCAAAAGTCCTTTTAACCACTTCAACCCCGCTAGCTGAAACCCCCTTAATGACCAGGCCACTTTTTACACTTCTGCACTACACTACTTTCACCGTTTATCGCTCGGTCATGCAACTTACCACCCAAATGAATTTTACCTCCTTTTCTTATCACTAATAGAGCTTTCATTTGGTGGTATTTCATTGCTGCTGACATTTTTACTTTTTTTGTTATTAATCGAAATGTAATGATTTTTTTGCCAAAAAATGTCATTTTTCACTTTCAGCAGTGAAATTTAGCAAAAAAAAAAAAACATCCATATATACATTTTACGCTAAATTTATTGTTCTACATGTATTTGATTAAAAAAAAATGTTTGGGCAAAAAAAAAAGGTTTGGGTAAAAGTTATAGCGTTTACAAACTATGGTACAAAAATGTGAATTTCCGCTTTTTGAAGCAGCTCTGACTTTCTGAGCACCTGTCATGTTTCCTGAGGTTCTACAATGCCCAGACAGCAGAAACCCCCCACAAATGACCCTATTTCGGAAAGTAGACACCCTAAGGTATTCGCTGATGGGCATAGTGAGTTCATAGAACTTTTTATTTTTCGTCACAAGTTAGCGGAAAATTATGATTTTTTTTTTTTTCTTACAAAGTCTCATATTCCACTAACTTGCGACAAAAAATAAAAAATTCTAGGAACTCGCCATGCCCCTCACGGAATACCTTGGGGTGTCTTCTTTCCAAAATGGGGTCACTTGTGGCGTAGTTATACTGCCCTGGCATTCTAGGGGCCCTAATTTGTGAGAAGTACTTTGCAATCAAAATGTGTAAAAAATGGCCTGCGAAATCCGAAAGGTGCTCTTTGGAATGTGTGCCCCTTTGCCCACCTAGGCTGCAATAAAGTGTCACACATCTGGTATTGCCGTACTCAGGAGAAGTTGGGGAATGTGTTTTGGGGTGTCATTTTACATATACCCATGCTGGGTGAGAGAAATATCTTGGCAAAAGACAACTTTTCCCATTTTTTTATACAAAGTTGGCATTTGACTAAGATATTTATCTCACCCAGCATGGGTATATGTAAAATGACACCCCAAAACACATTCCCCAACTTCTCCTGAGTACGGCGATACCAAATGTGTGACACTTTTTTGCAGCCTAGATGCGCAAAGGTGCCCAAATTCCTTTTAGGAGGGCATTTTTAGACATTTGGATTCCAGACTTCTTCTCACGCTTTAGGGCCCCTAAAAAGCCAGGGCAGTATAAATACCCCACATGTGACCCCTCTTTGGAAAGAAGACACCCCAAGGTATTCAATGAGGGGCCTGGCGAGTTCATAGAAATTTTTTTTTTGGGCATAAGTTAGCGGAAATTGATTTTTTATTTATTTTTTCTCACAAAGTCTCACTTTCCACTAACTTGGGACAAAAATTTAAATCTTTCAGCAACGACACTGGAGAAATGTCGCTCGTGTAGACGGCTAACTACACTGGTGGATGGGGCCACGGAACCTCCTGGGTACAGGAGGTTCGCGATGATCTCTTCCTGAAATTTGAGGAAGGATCCAGTTCTCCCACCCTTACTGTAGAGAACAAAACTATTATACAGAGCCAATTGAATTAAATATACAGACACCTTCTTATACCAGCGTCTGGTTCTGCGGGACACTAAATACGGAGCCAACATCTGGTCATTGAAGTCCACCCCTCCCATGTGAAGGTTATAGTCGTGGACTGAGAGGGGCTTTTCAATGACACGGGTTGTTCGCTCAATTTGGATTGTCGTGTCTGCGTGAATGGAGGAGAGCATGTAAACGTCGCGCTTGTCTCTCCATTTCACCCGCGAGCAGTTCTTTGTTACACAATGCAGCCCTCTGCCCCCTTGCAAGACGGGTGGTAACGAGCCGTTGGGGGAAGCCCGCGCAACTAGTTCGCGCGGTGCCACAGACGCCAATCCGTTCTAGAAACAAATGCCTAAAGAGGGCCACACTTGTGTAGAAATTGTCCACATAAAGATGGTACCCCTTGCCAAATAAGGGTGACACCAAGTCCCGGACTGTCTTCCCACTGCTCCCCAGGTAGTCAGGGCAACCGACCGGCTCCAGGGTCTGATCTTTTCCCTCATAGATCCGAAATTTGTGGGTATAGCCTGTGGCCCTTTCACAGAGCTTATACAATTTGACCCCATACCGGGCGCGCTTGCTTGGGATGTATTGTTTGAAGCCAAGGCGCCCGGTAAAATGTATAAGGGACTCGTCTACGCAGATGTTTTGCTCAGGGGTATACAAATCTGCAAATTTCTGGTTGAAATGGTCTATGAGGGGCCGAATTTTGTGGAGCCGGTCAAAAGCTGGGTGGCCTCTGGGACGGGAGGTGGTGTTGTCGCTAAAGTGCAGGAAACGCAGGATGGTCTCAAATCGTGTCCTGGACATAGCAGCAGAGAACATGGGCATGTGATGAATTGGGTTTGTGGACCAATATGACCGCAATTCATGCTTTTTAGTTAGACCCATGTTGAGGAGAAGGCCCAGAAAAATTTTAAATTCGGAAACTTGGACTGGTTTCCACCGGAAAGACTGGGCATAAGAGCTTCCCGGGTTGGCGGATATAAATTGTGTGGCATACCGATTTGTTTCGGCCACGACTAAGTCCAAGAGCTCCGCAGTCAAGAACAGCTCAAAAAATCCCAGGGCCAAACCGATCTGAGCTGTCTCAACCCGAACTCCAGACTGGTGAAAGGGGGAACTACAGGTGCGGCTGAAGTTGGGGACTGCCAATCAGGGTTTGCCAGCACCTCAGGGATTCTAGGGGCTCTACGGGCACGTCTTTGCGGTGGCTGCGACGGGGTCACTACTGCTCGTGCCACCGTACCAGCTTCAACTGCCCTTCTGGTGCTCGCCACTTCACCAGGTTGTACGGCAGTGCTGATACTAGGTCCAGGAAGGGCTGCGCTGCTGGTGTATGCCTCACCACGTAATCCGACAGCACCAGCCCCACTCTGCTGCTCTTGAAGCGGATCCTGCGCAACCTGTGGTCTAGCGACACGGGGCCGGGTACGCCTGGTGCTATCAGGGACCTCAGCCTCCTCGTCCGAACTTTGGGTCAGAGAGCCACTGCTTTCTACAGGTTCGTATTCTGACCCGCTAGATTCATCAGATGAGGGTTCCCATTCCTCATCCGACTGGGTCAGAAGCCTGTAGACCTCTTCAGAAGAATACCCCCTGTTTGACATTTGGGCAACTAAATTTAGGGGTATTCCCTGAGACTACCCAAGAAAAAAAGCAAGCCTGTCTTACAAATGGGAGGCTAGCGAAGTACCGGAGGCCGCTGCGGTTGATAAAAAATATCAAAACTGATTTTTTTTATCGCCGCAGCGCGTGTAAAGTGAATGTGCAGTGATCAAAAAAAATAATTTTTTTGTCACTGCGGTGGGGCGGGCGTGGGTGAACGCACGTGTGGGCGACCGATCAGGCCTGATCGGGCAAACACTGCGTTTTGGGTGGAGGGCGAACTAAAGTGACACTAATACTATTATAGATCTGACCGTGATCAGTTTTGATCACTTACAGATACTATAAAAGTACAAATGCTGATTAGCCATACGCTAATCAGCGAATAAGGGACTGCGGTGCGGTGGGCTGGGCGCTAACCGATCGCTAAACTACCTAACCAAGGGACCTGAACTATACTAAAACCTATCAGTCAATACCAGTGAAAAAAAAAATGTGACAGTTTGCACTGATCACTTTTTTCCTTTTCACTAGTGATTGACAGGGGCAAGAAGGGGTGATCAAGGGGTTAATTGGGGTGCTGGGAGGTGATCTGGGGGCTAAGTGTGGTGTTGGTGGGTACTCACAGTGATGTGTGCTCCTCTGCTGGAACCAACCGACCAAAAGAAGGAGCAGAGGAGCACAGCAGCCATATAACCACATCATATTTACTAAATATGATGTGTTATCTGGCTGCTGATTAGTTTTTTTGAAAATCAACAACCTGCCAGCCACGATCATTGGCTGGCAGGTTGATGACGAACTTGTCTTTGAAATTTTGCCGGCCCGCGATGCGCATGCGCGGGCGGCTTTCCCCGAAATCTCGTGTCTCGCGAGAGGACGCACCGGCGCGTCCACCCAGAGAAACAGGACCGCCTGCAAAGACGCAATCCTGCGTACGGCGGTCCTGAGCAGGTTAAGGACTATTGTGTGTCGCAGCAGCAATATATATTTTTAGCACAACCTGCGCTAAATTGCTAAAACTTTACAGACCCAAAAGTCCTTTTAAGGACTAATTTGTGGGGCAGCAATATCTATTTGTAGCACATCCTGCGCTAAATAGCGTGTAATAGTTAGGCCGCTGCAGACAGCGACATTAGCTGCGCCACATCTCCTGTGTAAAGTTTGCACGAATTGGAGTGTCCGGTGAAAAAAAAATTGATTGGCAAACCCTTCATTAGCCTGCTTGTGAGAGTTAATCCTCACTTTGGCTTCATTCTGCCGACTAAATTCTCTGCTTCTGCCTCTGTTAAACCCGTTAAAATCTGACACTTGACTAAAAACTATTAACCCTTATCATTCTATCTAATAAGGGGATTCCTGGACTGGACAATCAACGCATTCCGGTTGCATAATATAATAATAATGAGTGGAGCTGAGAGGCCCTTATGTCCAGGAATATGCAAAAGTTAATCTTTTGCTTCCCAGGGGTGTCTGGAGGATCTACGGTGGAGGGGAACAGAGGTTTACTTACATCATATGTTTGTCTATGGATGAGTGGAATCATTAATCCATATTATAACGGAGAACCGAATAACCCGTTAATTATGTATCCCTTAACAAACTAGCAACTTGGTTTATATGAGGAGATGAAAGACTGACGGAGGAGGACTCTTTTTTCCATATACGGTTCTTCCCGGAATGGGGCTGATTTCTGGGATTCATCGGAATGCTGTCTTTTGTGTATAACGACTCCTTCAATCCGCTTCCTTGCTGAATAATGTGCTTGGACATGTTTTGAGCATTGCGTGTGTCTTTTTTTTTTGTTGACTGAACCAGAAGTGAACACATAAGTGAACTGGTGTCGAGGTTCCCCTCCCTTTTTGTTAGAAATGCTTATTAAAGTGGTATATGTGTGGAGGGAAAGGGTGAAGTAGATAAGAAGTAGGAAGTGACACCAAATTGATATGGCAAATAAGGGGGGAAGTAGGAAAGGGAAGGCCCCTTCCAAAACTGAGGCCTCTGCTTCCCCGGGGATGAAGAAACTTGATAAATCCAGACAGCAATTGATAACTAGCATGAACAGATTATCCTGTTCACCTGGGGGGGTGATACAGAAGGGAGAGCGTAACCCGGAGAGGGAGGGCCCTCTGACTCAGTATGAAGAGGATGAAGCATATGAAATTGGTGGGGAGCTGGAGGCGGCCTCCTCACTTGGGGAGAGAGGATCTGGAGTGGACAAGCTCGTAGTAGCTGACGGACAGCATGAAGGAGCATATACTCCTAGTTTACAGGATATTTTTCAAGAAATTAAAAAGTGTAATGCGTCCATCATGGACCTCTCTCTCTAAGTGGGGAATGTCAGAGAGTCGGTTAGTCTGCTTATGGCAGACTTGCATAAAAATAAGGATAGACTGGAAAAGGCTGAAAAAGGAATATCATGTACAGAGGACTTTGTGGAGAGAGTGCACAGAGTCCCCTCTAAGCCGCCCCCTCCGGGTATAAGGCCTAGAGCAATTCTAGTCAAGTTGTTGTCGGCTAAGGATAGAGATGACATTTTATGAAGAGCCAGGAAGAAGGAAAAGTTAGATTGCAATGGGGCTATAGTTATGTTATTTCCAGACTATGCTAAGGAAACTATGCAAGAGAGAACCCGTTTTTTAGAGATTAAAAAAGAATTGCGCAGAAAGAATGTGAGTTACTCAATAATGTTCCTGGCTAGGTTACGCGTTCAATGGCAGGAGAAAGTCTGTTTTTTTGATTCCCCGGAAGATAGCAAAACATGGATCGAGGATAAATTGTCTAATTAAACAGATAGGATTGGGGACGAGGGGGGTGGTGGTTAAAGCTATGGAAGAGAGCCAGGGGCTACTGCCCACTGGGTCAAAGGTGTGTTTTTCTATTTTGTTTTTTTTCCTCTTCTCTCTTTCTCGCTCCCTCCCTCCTCTCTCTCATATCCATGCCCTCTTGAATATTCTGCCATATTTGATCAATACTGGATTGATAAAATATGCAAATCGTCTCATAGAATGTTAGACGACTAGGTATGGGGGTGAGACGAATGGCAATATTTAATGTTATTAAATTTGACTAACTATAATAATGAACTATATCTGTTAGCAGAACACCAAAAATCTAACTACGTTAAAAAATACTATACTCAGGGACATATACCAGTGAAGTTGCTTGCATCATTAATAAAAACACAAAGAAGTAATAATTATATTTCCCATTTGGAGAATGACAAGGGACAGGTAGTCTCGGAACAAGAGAATACAATGCAGCTCTTTAGAGAATATTTTGCAGATATATACCTCGAATAAAGGAAATCGAAATATAGTGGATATAAACAGGTTCTTGGGTAATATATCACTGAAACAGTTGTCGGAGCCACAGAGAGAACTATTGGAAGTAGGTATCTCCTTGGAGGAAATTAACAAGGCCCTTAGTTCCACACCGAAGAGCAAGTCTCCAGGCTTAGATGGAATCCCTTTTTCGAGGTCTATAAAACTTTCAGTGGGGTGCTATCCCACAGGCTCCTGGAAATGTGGGAGTTTCGGGGGAGTGTGGGACACTACCCGATTCATTACGAGAGGTGCTGATAACGTTGATCCTGAAAACAGGGAAAAGTCCAAAGAAACTTGACTCGTATCGTCCGAAATCCCTAATAAATACTGATAATAAACTCTTGCCGAAGATTCTAGCTAGTAGATTAAAAGCAGTGATATCTACAGTAATTCATGGCAATCAAACAGGCTTTATGCCAGATAAATCTTTATCAGAGAATATCAGAAGATGCTACATAAATATGCAAATAAAAGGTGCCAATACCGGTCAACGACTAGTGGTCTCACTGGATGCGAGTAAAGCTTTTGACACAGTAGAGTGGGCCTTTATGGTAGCCACTCTAAGGAAAATGGACTTTGGGAATAACTTTATAGCTTGGGTTGAGCTTCTGTATACAGACATAACAGCAAGAATTTCAATTAATGGAGAGATATCGGACCAAATTAACATCAAGAGGGGGGTACGACAGGGGTGTGCATTATCACCGCTTCTTTTTGCTATTGTAGTGGAACTTCTCACTGCTTGGATAAGACAGAATAAGAATATATATACACAGTTTACTTTTGCTGTTATTTATGCTGAAATCATTTTGTTGCCAATTTCAAATTCTTTAGTTGCCTATCTCAGTAAAAAAAGGAAAATATATTTGGCGCTTTTAGTGGTGTTTTAATTTGCTTTTAATTTATTTAGTACAGCTAAAAGTATGTCAGACATAGAAGTGATTCTGGTGCAGGCACAGGTCGCAGCAGAGTAAGGGGGCGTGGCAGCAGGGGTTTCTTCCCGAGGCCTCAGGTCCACAGGTCAGCTAGCGGTCGTATCTTAGCCAGCAACCCAGTGGTTTTTGATTGGTTGTCTGGATCTTCGACTATGTCGCAAGTGACAGCAGCACCAGCAGCCTGAATCTAAAGTCGCTGATGAGCAGCTTTCTTCCACCGCATAGTGAAGAAACTACTCACCAGCAGCAGCAGGTAGATCTGGAGCAGGACCTGAACCAGCAGGTGGTGGCATACTTTGACAGCACCCTGCCAGCCGGCATAGAAGATCCGCTGGACTACTGGACATCCAAACTGGATTTGTGGCTGCAACTGGATGATTTTGCCCTGGAAAAGCTGTCCTGCCCGGCCAGTAGTGTGGCATCAGAGCGGATGTTTAGTGCGGCGGGGGTCATAGTTACCCCAAGAAAAACCTGCCTGTCCACCCAAAATGTATAGAGACTTACTTTTGTCAAGCTGAATAAGGCGTGAATCAGCCAGGATTTACACCCAACAATGCTTGATGCATCAGATTAGATCATACATCTCCACACTATGTCACCATGCCACTCTGTGGTATCATGCTGCTGCTGCTGTTGCTGCCATGTCCACACTATGTCACCCTCCTCATGCTGCTTCCACCTCACCAGTATGTCATAGGGCCACTCTGTGGACTTCTCATGCTGCTACCACCCTCCCCACTCTATGACGGGGTCGCTATTGTCCTTATTTGGCCTTTTATGAAATCACTATTTATTTGACCTTTCTTTTTATCGGTCAGAAGGAAGGAAAAATTAGATGCACAATGGATCCTGTCTGTGTAGCAGCTTTAAGGCCTGTACAGTCCAATCAGAATTGGCTTATGATTTGGTAGCCAAAATCACGAGTGGGTGCAAAACACAAAAGACATGCAAATATTACCTTCACGTGTCATCTCTGTTTTAGATCCACTCCTGTTTTTTTTGGCATTACCAATACTCATGGATTACTTAGCAAATGCTGACTAAGTAAAGGCGTACGCTCCCCAGACATGATCCGTTTTTTGTGGGTTATTATTCTGACAGATCAGAGGAAGGGCAAATTAATCAGTGACGTCAACACAAACTTACTGCTGACTAGTGATGTCGCGAACATAAAATTTTCCGTTCGCGAACGCGAATTTCCGCAAATGTTCGCTGACTTCAATAGGAAGGCGAATTTGAAAACCCACAGGTACTCTTTGTGGCCACAATAGTGATGGAAAAGTTGTTTCAAGGAGACTAACACCTGGACTGTGGCATGCCGGAGGGGGATCCATGGCAAAACTCCCATGGAAAATTGCGTAGTTGACGCAGAGTGTGGTAAGTTGAAATCGCAATGCAATTTATAGAACTTGAATTAATCGGATTGCAATTTCAACTTTCTCAAATCCAACAGTACATTCTAGCATGGAGTTGTTCCCATGGTGATGGGGACGCTCCATAAGCACGGAAGTCAGCAGAAGTTCTAAGTTGAAATCGCAATGCGATTTATAGAACTTGAATTAATCGCATTGCAATTTCAACTTAGAGCTTCTGCCGACTTTCGTGCTCATGGAGCGTCCCCATCACCACGCGAACATGCGATTTTCGCCGGGAACTGTTCGCTGGCGAATAGTTCGAGACTAGAGTTGAGCGAACACCTGGATGTTCGGGTTCGAGAAGTTCGGCCGAACATCCCGGAAATGTTCGGGTTCGGGATCCGAACCCGATCCGAACTTCGTCCCGAACCCGAACCCCATTGAAGTCAATGGGGACCCGAACTTTTCGGCACTAAAAAGGCTGTAAAACAGCCCAGGAAAGAGCTAGAGGGCTGCAAAAGGCAGCAACATGTAGGTAAATCCCCTGCAAACAAATGTGGATAGGGAAATGAATTAAAATAAAAATTAAATAAATAAAAATTAACCAAAATCAATTGGAGAGAGGTTCCATAGCAGAGAATCTGGCTTCCCGTCACCCACCACTGGAACAGTCCATTCTCAGATATTTAGGCCCCGGCACCCAGGCAGAGGAGAGAGGTCCCGTAACAGAGAATCTGTCTTCATGTCAGCAGAGAATTAGTCTGCATGTCATAGCAGAGAATGAGGCTTCACGTCAGCCACCACTGCAACAGTCCATTGGCATATATTTAGGCCCAGCACCCAGGCAGAGGAGGGAGGTCCCGTAACAGAGAATCTGTCTTCATGTCAGCAGAGAATTAGTCTGCATGTCATAGCAGAGAATGAGGCTTCACGTCAGCCACCACTGCAACAGTCCATTGGCATATATTTAGGCCCAGCACACACACAGGCAGAGGAGAGAGGTCCCGTAACAGACAATCTGGCTTCATGTCAGCAGAGAATTAGTCTGCATGTCATAGCAGAGAATGAGGCTTCACGTCAGCCACCACTGCAACAGTCCATTGGCATATATTTAGGCCCAGCACACACACAGGCAGAGGAGAGAGGTCCCGTAACAGAGAATCTGTCTTCATGTCAGCAGAGAATTAGTCTGCATGTCATAGCAGAGAATGAGGCTTCACGTCAGCCACCACTGCAACAGTCCATTGGCATATATTTAGGCCCAGCACACACACAGGCAGAGGAGAGAGGTCCCGTAACAGAGAATCTGTCTTCATGTCAGCAGAGAATCAGTCTTCATATCATAGCAGAGAATCAGGCTTCACGTCACCCACCACTGTAAGAGTCAATTTTCATAAATTTAGGCCCAGAACCCAGGCAGAGGAGAAAGGTCCCGTAACAGACAATCTGGCTTCATGTCAGCAGAGAATCAGTCTTCATATCATAGCAGAGAATCAGGCTTCACGTCACCCACCACTGTAAGAGTCAATTTTCATAAATTTAGGCCCAGAACCCAGGCAGAGGAGAAAGGTCCCGTAACAGACAATCTGGCTTCATGTCAGCAGAGAATCAGTCTTCATATCATAGCAGAGAATCAGGCTTCACGTCACCCACCACTGTAAGAGTCAATTTTCATAAATTTAGGCCCAGAACCCAGGCAGAGGAGAAAGGTCCCGTAACAGACAATCTGGCTTCATGTCAGCAGAGAATCAGTCTTCATATCATAGCAGAGAATCAGGCTTCACGTCACCCACCACTGTAAGAGTCAATTTTCATAAATTTAGGCCCAGAACCCAGGCAGAGGAGAAAGGTCCCGTAACAGACAATCTGGCTTCATGTCAGCAGAGAATCAGTCTTCATATCATAGCAGAGAATCAGGCTTCACGTCACCCACCACTGTAAGAGTCAATTTTCATAAATTTAGGCCCAGAACCCAGGCAGAGGAGAAAGGTCCCGTAACAGACAATCTGGCTTCATGTCAGCAGAGAATCAGTCTTCATATCATAGCAGAGAATCAGGCTTCACGTCACCCACCACTGTAAGAGTCAATTTTCATAAATTTAGGCCCAGAACCCAGGCAGAGGAGAAAGGTCCCGTAACAGACAATCTGGCTTCATGTCAGCAGAGAATCAGTCTTCATATCATAGCAGAGAATCAGGCTTCACGTCACCCACCACTGTAAGAGTCAATTTTCATAAATTTAGGCCCAGAACCCAGGTAGAGGAGAAAGGTCCCGTAACAGACAATCTGGCTTCATGACAGCAGAGAATCAGTCTGCATGTCATAGCAGAGAATCAGGCTTCACGTCAGCCACCACTGCAACAGTCCATTGTCATAAATTTAGGCCCAGCACCCAGGCAGAGGAGAGAGGTCCCGTAACAGAGGATCTGGCTTCATGTCAGCAGAGAATCAGTCTGCATGTCATAGCAGAGAATGAGGCTTCACGTCAGCCACCACTGCAACAGTCCATTGGCATATATTTAGGCCCAGCACACACACAGGCAGAGGAGAGAGGTCCCGTAACAGACAATCTGGCTTCATGTCAGCAGAGAATTAGTCTGCATGTCATAGCAGAGAATGAGGCTTCACGTCACCCACCACTGCAACAGTCCATTGGCATATATTCAGGCCCAGCACCCAGGCAGAGGAGAGAGGTCCCGTAACAGAGGATCTGGCTTCATGTCAGCAGAGAATCAGTCTGCATGTCATAGCAGAGAATCAGGCTTCACGTCAGCCACCACTGCAACAGTCCATTGTCATAAATTTAGGCCCAGCACCCAGGCAGAGGAGAGAGGTCCCGTAACAGAGGATCTGGCTTCATGTCAGCAGAGAATCAGTCTGCATGTCATAGCAGAGAATCAGGCTTCACGTCAGCCACCACTGCAACAGTCCATTGTCATAAATTTAGGCCCAGCACCCAGGCAGAGGAGAGAGGTCCCGTAACAGACAATCTGGCTTCATGTCAGCAGAGAATTAGTCTGCATGTCATAGCAGAGAATCAGGCTTCATGTCAGCCACCACTGCAACAGTCCATTGGCATATATTTAGGCCTAGCACACAGGCAGAGGAGAGGTTCATTCAACTTTGGGTAGCATCGCAATATAATGGTAAAATGAAAATAAAAATAGGATTGAATGAGGAAGTGCCCTGGAGTCCAATAATATATGGTTATGGGGAGGTAGTTAATGTCTAATCTGGACAAGGGACGGACAGGTCCTGTGGGATCCATGCCTGGTTCATTTTTATGAACGTCAGCTTGTCCACATTGGCTGTAGACAGGCGGCTGCGTTTGTCTGTAATGACGCCCCCTGCCGTGCTGAATACACGTTCAGACAAAACGCTGGCTGCCGGGCAGGCCAGCACCTCCAAGGCATAAAAGGCTAGCTCTGGCCACGTGGACAATTTAGAGACCCAGAAGTTGAATGGGGCCGAACCATCAGTCAGTACGTGGAGGGGTGTGCACACGTACTGTTCCACCATGTTAGTGAAATGTTGCCTCCTGCTAACACGTTGCGTATCAGGTGGTGGTGCAGTTAGCTGTGGCGTGTTGACAAAAGTTTTCCACATCTCTGCCATGCTAACCCTGCCCTCAGAGGAGCTGGCCGTGACACAGCTGCCTTGGCGACCTCTTGCTCCTCCTCTGCCTTGGCCTTGGGCTTCCACTTGTTCCCCTGTGACATTTGGGAATGCTCTCAGTAGCGCGTCTACCAACGTGCGCTTGTACTCGCGCATCTTCCTATCACGCTCCAGTGCAGGAAGTAAGGTGGGCACATTGTCTTTGTAGCGTGGATCCAGCAGGGTGGCAACCCAGTAGTCCGCACAGGTTAAAATGTGGGCAACTCTGCTGTCGTTGCGCAGGCACTGCAGCATGTAGTCGCTCATGTGTGCCAGGCTGCCCAGGGGTAAGGACAAGCTGTCCTCTGTGGGAGGCGTATCGTCATCGTCCTGCCTTTCCCCCCAGCCACGCACCAGTGATGGACCCGAGCTGCGTTGGGTGCCACCCCGCTGTGACCATGCTTCATCCTCATCCTCCTCCACCTCCTCCTCATCCTCGTCCTCCTCGTCCTCCAGTAGTGGGCCCTGGCTGGCCACATTTGTACCTGGCCTCTGCTGTTGCAAAAAACCTCCCTCTGAGTCACTTCGAAGAGACTGGCCTGAAAGTGCTAAAAATGACCCCTCTTCCTCATCCTCCTCCTCCTCCTCCTGGGCCACCTCCTGTTCCATCATCGCCCTAAGTGTTTTCTCAAGGAGACATAGAAGTGGTATTGTAACGCTGATAACGGTGTCATCGCCACTGGCCATGTTGGTGGAGTACTCGAAACAGCGCAACAGGGCACACAGGTCTCGCATGGAGGCCCAGTCATTGGTGGTGAAGTGGTGCTGTTCTGTAGTGCGACTGACCCGTGCGTGCTGCAGCTGAAACTCCACTATGGCCTGCTGCTGCTCGCACAGTCTGTCCAGCATGTGCAAGGTGGAGTTCCACCTGGTGGGCACGTCGCATATGAGGCGGTGAGCGGGAAGGCCGAAGTTACGCTGTAGCGCAGACAGGCGAGCAGCGGCAGGATGTGAACGCCGGAAGCGCGAACAGACGGCCCGCACTTTATGCAGCAGCTCTGACATGTCGGGGTAGTTGTGAATGAACTTCTGCACCACCAAATTCAGCACATGCGCCAAGCAAGGGATGTGCGTCAAATTGGCTAGTCCCAGAGCTGCAACGAGATTTCGCCCATTATCACACACCACCAGGCCGGGCTTGAGGCTCACCGGCAGCAACCACTCGTCGGTCTGTTGTTCTATACCCCGCCACAACTCCTGTGCGGTGTGGGGCCTGTCCCCCAAACATATGAGTTTCAGAATGGCCTGCTGACGTTTACCCCGGGCTGTGCTGAAGTTGGTGGTGAAGGTGTGTGGCTGACTGGATGAGCAGGTGGAAGAAGAGGAGGAGGAAGCCGAGAAGGAGGAGGTGGCAACAGGAGGCAAAGAATGTTGCCCTGCGATCCTTGGCGGCGGAAGGACGTGCGCCAAACAGCTCTCCGCCTGGGGCCCAGCTGCCACTACATTTACCCAGTGTGCAGTTAGGGAGATATAGCGTCCCTGGCCGTGCTTACTGGTCCACGTATCTGTGGTTAGGTGGACCTTGCTACAGATGGCGTTGCGCAGTGCACACTTGATTTTATCGGATACTTGGTTGTGCAGGGAAGGCACGGCTCTCTTGGAGAAGTAGTGCCGGCTGGGAACAACATACTGTGGGACAGCAAGCGACATGAGCTGTTTGAAGCTGTCTGTGTCCACCAGCCTAAATGACAGCATTTCATAGGCCAGTAGTTTAGAAATGCTGGCATTCAGGGCCAGGGATCGAGGGTGGCTAGGTGGGAATTTACGCTTTCTATCAAATGTTTGTGAGATGGAGAGCTGAACGCTGGCGTGTGACATGGTTGAGACGCTTGGTGACGGAGGTGGTGGTGGTGGTGTTGGTGGTACATCCCCTGTTTGCTGGGCGGCAGGTGCCAACGTTCCTCCAGAGGCGGAGGAAGAGGCCGAGGCGGCAGCAGCAGAATAGGCCGAGGCGGCAGCAGCAGAAGAGGTAGCAGGGGGAGCCTGAGTGACTTCCTTGGTTTTAAGGTGTTTACTCCACTGCAGTTCATGCTTTGCATGCAGGTGCCTGGTCATGCAGGTTGTGCTCAGGTTCAGAACGTTAATGCCTCGCTTCAGGCTCTGATGGCACAGCGTGCAAACCACTCGGGTCTTGTCGTCAGCACATTGTTTGAAGAAGTGCCATGCCAGGGAACTCCTTGAAGCTGCCTTTGGGGTGCTCGGTCCCAGATGGCGGCGGTCAGTAGCAGGCGGAGTCTCTTGGCGGCGGGTGTTCTGCTTTTGCCCACTGCTCCCTCTTTTGCTACGCTGTTGGCTCGGTCTCACCACTGCCTCTTCCTCCGAACTGTGAAAGTCAGTGGCACGACCTTCATTCCATGTGGGGTCTAGGACCTCATCGTCCCCTGCATCGTCTTCCACCCAGTCTTGATCCCTGACCTCCTGTTCAGTCTGCACACTGCAGAAAGACGCAGCAGTTGGCACCTGTGTTTCGTCATCATCAGAGACATGCTGAGGTGGTATTCCCATGTCCTCATCATCAGGAAACATAAGTGGTTGTGCGTCAGTGCATTCTATGTCTTTCACCGCTGGGGAAGGGCTAGGTGGATGCCCTTGGGAAACCCTGCCAGCGGAGTCTTCAAACAGCATAAGAGACTGCTGCATAACTTGAGGCTGAGACAGTTTCCCTGGTATGCATGGGGGTGATGTGACAGACTGATGGGGTTGGTTTTCAGGCGCCATCTGTGCGCTTTCTGCAGAAGACTGGGTGGGAGATAATGTGAACGTGCTGGATCCACTGTCGGCCACCCAATTGACTAATGCCTGTACCTGCTCAGGCCTTACCATCCTTAGAACGGCATTGGGCCCCACCATATATCGCTGTAAATTCTGGCGGCTACTGGGACCTGAGGTAGTTGGTACACTAGGACGTGTGGATGTGGCAGAACGGCCACGTCCTCTCCCAGCACCAGAGGGTCCACTAACACCACCACGACCATGTCCACGTCCGCGTCCCTTACTAGATGTTTTTCTCATTGTTATGGTTCACCACAACAACAAATATATTATTTGGCCCAATGTATTGTATTCAAATTCAGCGGGATATAAATTTGAGGCCTAGTATTTAGGCGCTGGGTGACCGGTATGGATTTAGTGACAGAATTAGACTTGGAAATGCACAGAAGCGTGTGTGTGAAGTTATTCTGAATGACCCAATGTGCACCTTGAATATTATATACCCTTTTGGGATAGATTTCAAATAGCTCTGATATAGCAGGAACCACTAAATTATGAAATTGCTAAATTGGGAATTGTACTTCAACCCAGAACAAAAAATGTGCTTTGACGGGCACTAAATAACTTTCCCAGCTACAACAGGACAGCGGTAACGAGAGATTTAGAGGGATTTAAATTTGAGGCCTAGTATTTAGGCGCTGGGTGACAGGTATGGGTTTAGTGACAGAATTAGACTTGGAAATACACAGTAGCGGGTGTGTGTGAAGTTATTCTGAATGACCCAATGTGCACCTTCAATATTATATACCCTTTTGGGATAGATTTCAAATAGCTCTGATATAGCAGGAACCACTAAATTATGAAATTGCTAAATTGGGAATTGTACTTCAACCCAGAACAAAAAATGTGCTTTGACGGACACTAAATATCTTGCCCAGCAACAACAGTACAGCGGTGGGTAACGAGAGATTTAGAGGGATTTAAATTTGAGGCCTAGTATTTAGGCGCTGGGTGCACCGGTATGGATTTAGTGACAGAATTAGACTTGGAAATGCACAGAAGCGTGTGTGTGAAGTTATTCTGAATGACCCTATGTGCACCTTCAATATTATATACCCTTTTAGGGATAGATTTCAAATAGCTCTGATATAGCAGAAACCACTAAATTATGAAATTGCTAAATTGGGAATTGTACTTCAACCCAGAACAAAAAATGTGCTTTGACGGACACTAAATATCTTGCCCAGCAACAACAGTACAGCGGTGGGTAACGAGAGATTTAGAGGGATTTAAATTTGAGGCCTAGTATTTAGGCGCTGGGTCACCGGTATGGATTTAGTGACAGAATTAGACTTGGAAATGCACAGAAGCGTGTGTGTGAAGTTATTCTGAATGACCCTATGTGCACCTTCAATATTATATACCCTTTTAGGGATAGATTTCAAATAGCTCTGATATAGCAGAAACCACTAAATTATGAAATTGCTAAATTGGGAATTGTACTTCAACCCAGAACAAAAAATGTGCTTTGACGGACACTAAATATCTTGCCCAGCAACAACAGTACAGCGGTGGGTAACGAGAGATTTAGAGGGATTTAAATTTGAGGCCTAGTATTTAGGCGCTGGGTCACCGGTATGGATTTAGTGACAGAATTAGACTTGGAAATGCACAGAAGCGTGTGTGTGAAGTTATTCTGAATGACCCTATGTGCACCTTCAATATTATATACCCTTTTAGGGATAGATTTCAAATAGCTCTGATATAGCAGAAACCACTAAATTATGAAATTGCTAAATTGGGAATTGTACTTCAACCCAGAACAAAAAATGTGCTTTGACGGACACTAAATATCTTGCCCAGCAACAACAGTACAGCGGTGGGTAACGAGAGATTTAGAGGGATTTAAATTTGAGGCCTAGTATTTAGGCGCTGGGTCACCGGTATGGATTTAGTGACAGAATTAGACTTGGAAATGCACAGAAGCGTGTGTGTGAAGTTATTCTGAATGACCCTATGTGCACCTTCAATATTATATACCCTTTTAGGGATAGATTTCAAATAGCTCTGATATAGCAGAAACCACTAAATTATGAAATTGCTAAATTGGGAATTGTACTTCAACCCAGAACAAAAAATGTGCTTTGACGGACACTAAATATCTTGCCCAGCAACAACAGTACAGCGGTGGGTAACGAGAGATTTAGAGGGATTTAAATTTGAGGCCTAGTATTTAGGCGCTGGGTCACCGGTATGGATTTAGTGACAGAATTAGACTTGGAAATGCACAGAAGCGTGTGTGTGAAGTTATTCTGAATGACCCTATGTGCACCTTCAATATTATATACCCTTTTAGGGATAGATTTCAAATAGCTCTGATATAGCAGAAACCACTAAATTATGAAATTGCTAAATTGGGAATTGTACTTCAACCCAGAACAAAAAATGTGCTTTGACGGACACTAAATATCTTGCCCAGCAACAACAGTACAGCGGTGGGTAACGAGAGATTTAGAGGGATTTAAATTTGAGGCCTAGTATTTAGGCGCTGGGTCACCGGTATGGATTTAGTGACAGAATTAGACTTGGAAATGCACAGAAGCGTGTGTGTGAAGTTATTCTGAATGACCCTATGTGCACCTTCAATATTATATACCCTTTTAGGGATAGATTTCAAATAGCTCTGATATAGCAGAAACCACTAAATTATGAAATTGCTAAATTGGGAATTGTACTTCAACCCAGAACAAAAAATGTGCTTTGACGGACACTAAATATCTTGCCCAGCAACAACAGTACAGCGGTGGGTAACGAGAGATTTAGAGGGATTTAAATTTGAGGCCTAGTATTTAGGCGCTGGGTCACCGGTATGGATTTAGTGACAGAATTAGACTTGGAAATGCACAGAAGCGTGTGTGTGAAGTTATTCTGAATGACCCTATGTGCACCTTCAATATTATATACCCTTTTAGGGATAGATTTCAAATAGCTCTGATATAGCAGAAACCACTAAATTATGAAATTGCTAAATTGGGAATTGTACTTCAACCCAGAACAAAAAATGTGCTTTGACGGACACTAAATATCTTGCCCAGCAACAACAGTACAGCGGTGGGTAACGAGAGATTTAGAGGGATTTAAATTTGAGGCCTAGTATTTAGGCGCTGGGTCACCGGTATGGATTTAGTGACAGAATTAGACTTGGAAATGCACAGAAGCGTGTGTGTGAAGTTATTCTGAATGACCCTATGTGCACCTTCAATATTATATACCCTTTTAGGGATAGATTTCAAATAGCTCTGATATAGCAGAAACCACTAAATTATGAAATTGCTAAATTGGGAATTGTACTTCAACCCAGAACAAAAAATGTGCTTTGACGGACACTAAATATCTTGCCCAGCAACAACAGTACAGCGGTGGGTAACGAGAGATTTAGAGGGATTTAAATTTGAGGCCTAGTATTTAGGCGCTGGGTCACCGGTATGGATTTAGTGACAGAATTAGACTTGGAAATGCACAGAAGCGTGTGTGTGAAGTTATTCTGAATGACCCTATGTGCACCTTCAATATTATATACCCTTTTAGGGATAGATTTCAAATAGCTCTGATATAGCAGAAACCACTAAATTATGAAATTGCTAAATTGGGAATTGTACTTCAACCCAGAACAAAAAATGTGCTTTGACGGACACTAAATATCTTGCCCAGCAACAACAGTACAGCGGTGGGTAACGAGAGATTTAGAGGGATTTAAATTTGAGGCCTAGTATTTAGGCGCTGGGTCACCGGTATGGATTTAGTGACAGAATTAGACTTGGAAATGCACAGAAGCGTGTGTGTGAAGTTATTCTGAATGACCCTATGTGCACCTTCAATATTATATACCCTTTTAGGGATAGATTTCAAATAGCTCTGATATAGCAGAAACCACTAAATTATGAAATTGCTAAATTGGGAATTGTACTTCAACCCAGAACAAAAAATGTGCTTTGACGGACACTAAATATCTTGCCCAGCAACAACAGTACAGCGGTGGGTAACGAGAGATTTAGAGGGATTTAAATTTGAGGCCTAGTATTTAGGCGCTGGGTCACCGGTATGGATTTAGTGACAGAATTAGACTTGGAAATGCACAGAAGCGGTGTGTGTGAAGTTATTCTGAATGACCCTATGTGCACCTTCAATATTATATACCCTTTTAGGGATAGATTTCAAATAGCTCTGATATAGCAGAAACCACTAAATTATGAAATTGCTAAATTGGGAATTGTACTTCAACCCAGAACAAAAAATGTGCTTTGACGGACACTAAATATCTTGCCCAGCAACAACAGTACAGCGGTGGGTAACGAGAGATTTAGAGGGATTTAAATTTGAGGCCTAGTATTTAGGCGCTGGGTGACAGGTATGGGTTTAGTGACAGAATTAGACTTGGAAATACACAGTAGCGGGTGTGTGTGAAGTTATTCTGAATGACCCAATGTGCACCTTCAATATTATATACCCTTTTTGGGATAGATTTCAAATAGCTCTGATATAGCAGGAACCACTAAATTATGAAATTGCTAAATTGGGAATTGTATTTCAACCCAGAACAAGAAATGTGCTTGAACGGACACTAAATAACTCGCCCAGCTACAGCACTAGGGACAGATTTAGCTGGATATAAATTTGAGGCCTAGTATTTAGGCGCTGGGTGACCGGTATGGATTTAGTGACAGAATTAGACTGGGATATGGCCAAAAAATAAACAGACTATTGCTGGTTAAATGCACTTGGTGTGACAGCTTCACCCTGATGTAGGCTTTAGCCAAAAAACAACCACACCATTGAGGGTTAAATGCACTTGGTGACAGGCGCAGCTTGCCCCTGATTTTGTATATGGCCAAAAAATGAACAGACTATTGCTGGTTAAATGCACTTGGTGTGACAGCTTCACCCTGATGTAGGCTTTAGCCAAAAAACAACCACACCATTGAGGGTTAAATGCACTTGGTGACAGGCGCAGCTTGCCCCTGATTTTGTATATGGCCAAAAAATGAACAGACTATTGCTGGTTAAATGCACTTGGTGTCACAGCTTCACCCTGATGTAGGCTTTAGCCAAAAAACAACCACACCATTGAGGGTTAAATGCACTTGGTGACAGGCGCAGCTTGCCCCTGATTTTGTATATGGCCAAAAAATGAACAGACTATTGCTGGATAAATGCACTTGGTGTGACAGCTTCACCCTGATGTAGGCTTTAGCCAAAAAACAACCACACCATTGAGGGTTAAATGCACTTGGTCGCAGCTTGTGCTGGCGCACCACAAGACACAAAATGGCCGCCGATCACCCCAGAAAAATGAGACTGACAAACGGTCTGTGCAGCCTAAAAACAGTGAGCAATTGAGGATCAGCAGCTCAATGATCCACAGCTGCAGATCGATCAGTTAATCAAGTCCTTTGGAGGAGTTAATCTGCCTAATCTCGCCCTACTGTCGCAGCCGCAACCTCTCCCTACGCTAATCAGAGCAGAGTGACGGGCGGCGCTATGTGACTCCAGCTTAAATAGAGGCTGGGTCACATGGTGCTCTGGCCAATCACAGCCATGCCAATAGTAGGCATGGCTGTGATGGCCTCTTGGGGCAAGTAGTATGACGCTTGTTGATTGGCTGCTTTGCAGCCTTTCAAAAAGCGCCAAGAAAGCGTCACAAAAGCGCGAAGAAAGCGACGAACACCGAACCCGAACCCGGACTTTTACGAAAATGTCCGGGTTCGGGTCCGTGTCACGGACACCCCAAAATTCGGTACGAACCCGAACTATACAGTTCGAGTTCGCTCATCCCTATTCGAGACATCTCTACTGCTGACACCCTCTCCACTCTGTTGGAAGGCTCTACTTGTATAAGCGTTTAATAGAACTGGTTCTGATGACATCTATGTGGAATCAGTTGACGAGGGTGTAAAAGGAGTGTGCTTCTTCTTGATGCTAACATGGACCTGTAAATCTGAGTTAATACTTGAGTTATTTGGTCAGTTTTGGCCCCGTGACTGCCCAAATAAGTGAAGTAGGCAGTTATTCTAATAGCGATGCCTGTCATCTAGATGTCATACTGACTGACAGTATCATTTCACTACCCCAGCACTCTCCCTATGCATGTTGCTGCAAGGCATAGTGTTCTACACCCATATAAAGGCTCTATGCAGCCTGGAAATAGCCATTTTTTATCTCGATTCGTTGCAAGTTTTTTCAGAAAATTTTTCGGCCAAATCAAATTTTTTTTTAATTCGCTCATCTCTACATATAACCGCCCCCAACGTGAACTGAGAATGTATTTTTCTGTTTGTACTGAAATAGGTCACTAAACGCTTTCAACACATATAACCACCACCGACGTGAACTGAGAATGTATTTTACTTTTTGTACTGAAATAGGCCACTAAACGCTTTGAAGACATATAACCGCCGCTAACGTGAGCTGAGAATGTATTTTTCTTTTTGTCCGGAAATAGGCCACTAAATGCTTTCAAGACATATAACCGCTGCCGAAGTGAACTGAGAATGTTTTTTTCTTTTTTTTACTGAAATAGGCCGCTAAACGCTTTACAGACATATAACCCCCGCCGACGTGAACTGAGAATGTATTTTTCTTTTTGTACTGAAAAACTAAATAACACATATAACTGCCGCACTGACTGACTGCTACCACCGCTACTTCCGTGAACCCCTGCACCACTACTTCCCGGGTAGGTAGGCTGCTGCGAAGCAGGTGCTCTACCCCGGGCACATTTGGCTCCTGACCTCCCACTGCTGCCATCCTGCTGACAACCAGCCATGCTTTCAACACATATAACTGTCGATATGAACTGAGAATATATTTTTCTTTTTGTACTGAAATAGGCCAGTAAACACTTTCAGCAGAAATAAATGCACCAGTGAAGTGCGTATATATTTTTCTTTCTGATCTGAAATAGGCCACTGAATGCTTTTGCCACAAATAAGTGCAGAAATGCACTAAGAATATATTTTTCTTGTTGTACTGGAATACGACCCTATACGCTTTCACCAGAAATAACTGCAGAAGTGAAATGCGTATAATTTTTTTTTAGTTTTTAAAATATTTATTTTCAATTTCGATGAAACATAACAATAAGTCATGGACAAGGTTGTAACATAGTACAAGGTACAAGATACAGACACGCAGAAAGAGTCATCATATATGTATAAGGTGGTGGCTTAAATTGATCAGGTTCTATTGGGTCTAATTAAAAGCGATATGAGAGGCAGGCCAAATATTATAGCTTGTAATTAGGGATGAGCGAACCCAAACTGTATAGTTCGAGTTCGTACCGAATTTTGGGGTGTCCGTGACATGGACCCGAACTACAAACATTTTCGTAAAAGTCCGGGTTCGGGTTCGGTGTTCGTCGCTTTCTTGGCGCTTTTTGAAAGGCTGCAAAGCAGCCAATCAACAAGCGTCATACTACTTGCCCCAAGAGGCCGTCACAGCCATGCCTTCTATTGGCATGGCTGTGATTGGCCAGTGCAGCATGTGACCCAGCCTCTATTTAAGCTGGAGTCACGTAGCGCCGCACGTCACTCTGCTCTGATCAGTAAAGGGAGAGGTTGCAGCTGCGACTGTTAGGGCGAGATTAGGCAGTGATTAACTCATCAAAAACACTTAATTCAGTGATCGATCTACAGCTGTGGATCATTAAACTGCTGCTATTTAATTGCTCACTGTTTTTAGGCTGCCCAGAGCGTTTTTCAGTCACTTTTTTCTGGGGTGATCGGCGGCCATTTTGTGTCTTATGGTGCGCCAGCACAAGCTGCCACCAAGTCCATTTAACCATCAATAGTGTGGTTATTTTTTTTGCTATATCCTACATCAGGGGCTTGGCTGTGCTTGCTATTTTATTGAGGGGTGAAATACAATTGCCAAAATAGCAGTACCCTAAATCTGGTGTTTCAGCTGTGGCCAGCCAATTGTAATACTGTCTGCTGTCTGGCAAAGGATATATTTTAGTTCTGGGTTGAAATACAATACCCAACTTAGCAATTCCCTAAATCAGTGGTTTCTGCTGTATTAGGCCAAGTTTAAATCTATCCATAAAAGGGTATATTAGATTGAAGGTGCAGATAGTGTCATCCTCAATAACTTCACACGCTACCGTGCATTTCCAAGTCAAATTCTGTCCGTAAACGTATACCTGTCACCCAGCGCCTAAATAATAGGCCTAAAATGTATTTTCAGCTAAATCTGTGTTTATTGCTGAGGCTGGTCAATTCATTTAGTGTCCGCCAAAGCACAGTTTTTGTTCTGGGTTGAAATACAATTCCCAACTTAGCAATTCCCTAAATCAGTGGTTTCTGCTGTATCAGGCCTACTTTAAATCTATCCATAAAAGGGTATATTAGATTAAAGGTGCAGATAGTGTCATCCTCAATAACTTCACACGCTACCGTGCATTTCCAAGTCAAATTCTGTCCGTAAACGTATACCTGTCACCCAGCGCCTAAATAATAGGCCTCAAATTTATATCCAGCTAAATCTGTGTTTATTGCTGAGGCTGGTCAATTCATTTAGTGTCCGCCAAAGCACAGTTTTTGTTCTGGGTTGAAATACAATTCCCAACTTAGCAATTCCCTAAATCAGTTGTTTCTGCTGTATCAGGCCTACTTTAAATCTATCCATAAAAGGGTATATTAGATTGAAGGTGCGGATAGGGTCATTCTCAATAACTTCACACACACGCTACCGTGCATTTCCAAGTCTAATTCTGTCTGTAAACGTATACCTGTCACCCAGCGCCTAAATGATAGGCCTCAAATTTATATTCAGCTAAATCTGTGTTTATTGCTGAGGCTGGTCAATTCATTTAGTGTCCGCCAAAGCACAGTTTTTGTTCTGGGTTGAAATACAATTCCCAACTTAGCAATTCCCTAAATCAGTGGTTTCTGCTGTATCAGACCTACTTTAAATCTATCCATAAAAGGGTATATTAGATTGAAGGTGCGGATAGGGTCATTCTCAATAACTTCACACGCTACCGTGCATTTCCAAGTCTAATTCTGTCCGTAAACCTATACCTGTCACCCAGCGCCTAAATAATAGGCCTCAAATTTATATTCAGCTAAATCTGTGTTTATTGCTGAGGCTGGTCAATTCATTTAGTGTCTACCAAAGCACAGTTTTTGTTCTGGGTTGAAATATAATTCCCAACTTAGCAATTCCCTAAATCAGTGGTTTCTGCTGTATCAGGCCTACTTTAAATCTATCCATAAAAGGGTATATTAGATTGAAGGTGCGGATAGGCTCATTTTCAATAACTTCACACACACGCTACCGTGCATTTCCAAGTTTAATTCTGTCCGTAAACGTATACCTGTCATCCAGGGCCTAAATACTAGGCCTACAATTTATATTCAGCTAAATCTGTTGTTACTACTGTGCCTGTATTAGTGTAATACGGTACCTAAATAGATAGCCAGATAGTGTTAGGTGTCTGTGAAAAAAGGCCTGAGTTTGAATTCAATACATTGGGCCAAATATTTTTTTTCTTATTGTGGTGAACAGTAACAATGAGGAAAACATCTAGTAAGGGACGCGGACATGGTCGTGGTGGTGTTAGTGGACCCTCTGGTGCTGGGAGAGGACGTGGCCGTTCTGCCACAGCCACATGTCGTAGTGAACCAACTACCTCAGGTCCCAGTAGCCGCCAGAATTTACAGCAATATTTGGTGGGGCCCAATGCCGTTCTAAGGATGGTAAGGCCTGAGCAGGTACAGGCATTAGTCAATTGGGTTGCCGACAGTGGATCCAGCACGTTCACATTATCTCCCACCCAGTCTTCTGCAGAAAGCGCACAGATGGCGCCTGAAAACCAACCCCATCAGTCTGCCACATCACCCCCATGCATATCAGGGAAACTGTCTGAGCCTCAAGTTATGCAGCAGTCTCTTATGCTGTTTGAAGACTCTGCTGGCAGGGTTTCCCAAGGGCATCCACCTAGCCCTTCCCCAGCGGTGGAAGACATAGAATGCACTGACGCACAACCACTTATGTTTCCTGATGATGAGGACATGAAAATACCACCTCAGCACGTCTCTGATGATGACGAAACACAGGTGCCAACTGCTGCGTCTTTCTGCAGTGTGCAGACTGAACAGGAGGTCAGGGATGAAGACGATGCAGGGGACGATGAGGTCCTAGACCCCACATGGAATGAAGGTCGTGCCACTGACTTTCACAGTTCGGAGGAAGAGGCAGTGGTGAGACCGAGCCAACAGCGTAGCAAAAGAGGGAGCAGTGGGCAAAAGCAGAACACCTGCCACCAAGAGACTCCGCCTGCTACTGACCACCGCCATCTGGTACCGAGCACCCCAAAGGCAGCTTCAAGGAGTTCCCTGGCATGGCACTTCTTCAAACAATGTGCTGACGACAAGACCCGAGTGGTTTGCACGCTGTGCCATCAGAGCCTGAAGCGAGGCATTAACGTTCTGAACCTTAGCACAACCTGCATGCAAAGCATGAACTGCAGTGGAGTAAACACCTTAAAAACAAGGAACTCACTCAGGCTCCCTCTGCTACCTCTTCTGCTGCTGCCGCCTCGGCCTCTTCTGCTGCTGCCGCCTCGGCCTCTTCCTCCGCCTCTGGAGGAATGTTGGCACCTGCCGCCCAGCAAACAGGGGATGTACCACCAACACCACCACCTCCGTCACCAAGCATCTCAACCATGTCACACGGCAGCGTTCAGCTTTCCATCTCACAAACATTTGAGAGACAGCGTAAATTCCCACCTAGCCACCCACGATCCCTGGCCCTGAATGCCAGCATTTCTAAACTACTGGCCTATGAAATGCTGTCATTCAGGCTGGTGGACACAGACAGCTTCAAACAGCTCATGTCGCTTGCTGTCCCAAAGTATGTTGTTCCCAGCCGCCACTACTTCTCCAAGAGAGCTGTGCCTTCCCTGCACAACCAAGTATCCGATAAAATCAAGTGTGCACTGCGCAACGCCATCTGTGGCAAGGTCCACCTAACCACAGATACGTGGACCAGTAAGCACGGCCAGGGACGCTATATCTCCCGGACACTGAGGAAGATTGTGGAGAAGGACCGATTCCAGACCTTGGGGGACCTGCGGAAGCAGTGGACTGAGTCTGGAGTAGAAACATCCAGAGCCACCGTGTACAGGCGTGTGCAGGAAATGGGCTACAGGTGCCGCATTCCCCAGGTCAAGCCACTTTTGAACCAGAAACAGCGGCAGAAGCACCTGACCTGGGCTACAGAGAAGCAGCACTGGACTGTTGCATGTCATTCGTGCCAGAGTCTGGAGGAAGACTGGGGAGAGGGAAATGCCAAAATGCCTGAAGTCCAGTGTCAAGTATCCACAGTCAGTGATGGTCTGGGGTGCCATGTCAGCTGCTGGTGTTGGTCCACTGTGTTTATCAAGGGCAGGGTCAATGCAGCTAGCTATCAGGAGATTTTGGAGCACTTTATGCTTCCATCTGCTGAAAAGCTTTATGGAGATGAAGATTTCATTTTTCAGCACGACCTGGCACCTGCTCACAGCGCCAAAACCACTGGTAAATGGTTTACTGACCATGGTATTACTGTGCTCAATTGGCCTGCCAACTCTCCTGACCTGAACCCCATAGAGAATCTGTGGGATATTGGGAAGAGAAAGTTGAGAGACGCAAGACCCAACACTCTGGATGAGCTTAAGGCCGCTATCGAAGCATTCTGGGCCTCCATAACACCTCAGCAGTGCCACAGGCTGATTGCCTCCATGCCACGCCGCATTGAAGCAGTGATTTCTGCAAAAGGATTCCCGACCAAGTATTGAGTGCATAACTGAACATAATTATTTGAAGGTTGACTTTTTTTGTATTAAAAACACTTTTCTTTTATTGGTCGGATGAAATATGCTAATTTTTTTAGATAGGAAATTTGGGTTTTCATGAGCTGTATGCCAAAATCATCAATATTAAAACAATAAAAGGCTTGAACTACTTCAGTTGGTGTGTAATGAATCTAAAATATATGAAAGTCTAATGTTTATCAGTACATTACAGAAAATAATGAACTTTATCACAATATGCAATTTTTTTTAGAAGGACCTGTATATGACAGTGGCCTGTTCCAGTGGTGGGTGTCATGAAGCCAAATTCTCTGCTATGGGACCTCTCTCCAATTGATATTGGTTAATTTTTATTTATTTTATTTTTATTTTTATTCATTTCCCTATTTGTTTGCAGGGGATTTAACTACATTTTGCTGCCTTTTGCAGCCCTATAGCCCTTTCCTGGGCTGTTTTACAGCCTTTTTAGTGCCGAAAAGTTTGGGTCCCCATTGACTTTAATGGAGTTCGGGTTCGGGACGAAGTTCGGGTCGGGTTTGGATCCCGAACCCGAACATTTCCGGGAAGTTCGGCCGAACTTCTCGAACCCGAACAACCAGGTGTTCGCTCAACTCTACTTGTAATCAAGACATTACATCAGAAATATTTATAAAATTCAAGCATACGACTAAATGTATTGATACCATAGTATAGTGTAAAAGGGGGGTAGGGTAAAAAGCACTGGGGATAAGACCCGAGTGGGCCATATCTAGCATCTGTGTTTAGAAATAGAATAAGCAATGGGACGTCTATCAATGAGACAGTGGGAGCCCAAAAAATAGGAATATAACTATTTGTTAGATTAGTTCTGTGAATGGCTAGAGAATCTATATTTGGACCAAATGGTCCAGCGCTTGAGAAAAACTGGATGTGTGCGGGATTCCCATGAGGAAAGTTCCTAAAATCGGTAAAGCTGGTCTATCTTGAGCTGTTCGATGAAGGGTAAAGAGGTTTGGAGCCAACATTTGGGGACTAATAGGCGTGCTGCAATTAGTAATTGTTTGAACAGGTAAGGAGGGGGTTCCCTCATTAAAATAGGAAAACAAGGCGCCGTATGGGGACATCTTCACAGAGGTCGAAGATATCTGATTACTGGTTCGATATCCAGATATCAGACCACCATTTGTTTATTACTGGACAGTTCCACCAAAATGTAGGAAGGTTCCTCTTTCCCTCAAGCACCTCCAGCATCTGTCCGAAGAAGCACCAGCAAAAAGTGAGGATCTAGCAGGGGTGATATACCACTGGGTCAGAATTTTATATCCGTTTTCCTGAATGCGATCACAGCGTGAAGCTTTATGTGGCAAGCTAAAAATTTCAGGGAGTATAGAGATAGACAGCTCTAACCCAGTGTCTTTTTCCCAGTTACGTATGAAAGCTGGTTTAATTGTAAGAGGGGGAGAGCGTAATTTGTTGCATAGTTGTGAGATTCGTTTTTTGGGAGGTTTGGGGTTTGTGATTAGTGCTTCGACCCATACTAAGGGGCGAAATAGTTCCCCATTTGTGTTATTCCCAGTAACAAAGGATTTGATGTGTGGTATTAAAGTGAGGTCACAGGGTTGAGGATTAAGTAGGTCAAGCAAAGTGTCTGAATTGACCAGGGAACCTGGAGTTTCGAGGAGGTGGTTGATGGAGAGGAAGGATGATCTAACTCCTTTAGAAGTAGGGTCAAGCATAGTTGGGGAGGATATGCCTAAGATGTCTCTGACTTTCAGTAGGGGGGAGGGAAATGGTAACGAGCAATGGGAGGAGCCCATCCACCTCCAGGCTTCCAATGTGGCATTTATGATTGGGTAGGTGGATAGTGGGACATGAGGGTAGGGATTGATGACCTAATAGGAGAGTTCGAATAGGTTGGCCTAATATGCTCTGTTCTAGAGCCACCCAAGGTTCATGGCATGAATTTCGGAGCCAATTTACAGTTCTAGCCAGCAATATAGCTTTCCTATATAATTCAGGATCAGGAAGTCCAATACCCCCTAGTGGACGTGAATGGGATAGAAGCGTATAGGAGAGTCTTGCTTTCTTTCCATTCCAGATGAAAGCTCAACATTTTTGTTTAAGGGAAGTGTAATAGGACTTGGGTATAGAGATTTGTAACACCTGTTGAAGGTATGTGAGATGGGGAAGAATCAGGGAAGTAAGGAGATTTTTACGGCCGAACCAGGAGAGTGTGGGAACAGAAGTTTGTAGTTTATCTATAGATTTGAATATTGACGTCTTAAGAGGAGTGTAATTAAGAGAAAAGAGGTCCGGGATGTGAGGGCTAATTTTAACTCCTAAATAAGTGATGGTCGGGGAGGACCAGTTGCTTTCATTAATCTTGAAATTAGAAAGGATACTGTACTGGTGTAGATGTTTTTGTATTTTTGGGAGAGAGTCTTTTGGGTTGGTGGTCATTATCATTACATCATCGGTGAATGCCGCTATTTTGTGTTCTGTGCCTCCCAAGTTCATGCCTTTAATACCTGGGTCTGCGCGTAGGATAGCTAGCAGGGGTTCCATTGCTAAGATAAAATGGAGAGGGTATAGGGGGCAACCCTGGCATGTGCCATTGTGTATGTGGAAGGCTTGGGCATACATAGCAAAGACAGCTTGGAAATAGGGACCAGGTAGGCCGAAGTTCACTAACACTTGCTTCAGGTAGGCCCAATTAATTCTATCAAATGCTTTCTCTGCATCCGTGCTAAGAAGGAGAATTGGAGAGGAAGTATGCTTGGCATGGCATAACACATTGATTACTCTAGTTGTGTTATCTCTGCCTTCTCTATTGCGAACAAAGCCCACCTGGTCCCCATGTTCCAAAAGGGGCAGAAAATTTGTTAGGCGGTTAGCCAACATTTTGGCTAGGAGCTTAAGGTCTATATTTAGGAGAGAAATAGGCCTGTAATTTGCGCATAGCTTAGAATCTTTTCCCTCTTTGGGTATCAGTGCTATGTGAGCTGTTGTCATGTCTCTTGATAGTGTACTGCCTTGTAGGGATAGATTGCAGACATTGAGTAGGTGAGGTAAAAGTTGTTTCTTGAATTTTTTATAATAGGAAGCTGGAAGGCCATCAGGGCCAGGGCGTTTGTCTAAAGGCATTTGGGAGAGGGCTGTAGCAAGTTCTTCAATGGTGAAAAGAGATGCCAACAAACTTTTTTGGGAGTTGGTAAGTGAAGGGAGAGTGATTGATTCACGGAAAGATGAGACAAGGGAGAGGTGAGATTCAGGGGAGGCAGGTGGTGGAAGATTGTATAATTTTTCTTAGAAGTCCTTGAATTGTTTGGCAATTTGGTTGGAGGCAAAGAGGGGGTCTCCACCAGGAGAAGACATTTGGTGTATGTAGTTGGGGTGTCATTTTACATATACCCATGCTGGGTGAGATAAATATCTTGGTCAAATGCCAACTTTGTATAAAAAAATGGGAAAATGTGTCTTTTGCCGAGATATTTCTCTCACCCAGCATGGGTATATGTAGAAAGACACCCCAAAACACATTGCCCTACTTCTTCTCAGTATGGCGATACCACATGTGTGACACTTTTTTGCAGCCTAGGTGGGCAAAGGGGCCCACATTCCAAAGAGCACCTTTTGGATTTCACAGGGCATTTTTTACACATTTTGATTTCAAACTACTTCTCACACATTAGGGCCTCTAAAATAACAGGGCAGTATAACTACCCCACAAGTAACCCCATTTTGGAAAGAAGACACCCCAAGGTATTTCGTGCTGGGCATAGTGAGTTCATGGAAGTTTTTATTTTTTGTCACAAGTTAGTGGAATATGAGACTTTGTAAGGAAAAAAAAATAATCATCATTTTCCGCTAAATTGTGACAAAAAATGAAAAGTTCTATGAACTCACTATGCCCATCACGAATACCTTAGGATGTCTACTTTCCGAAATGGGGTTATTTGTGGGGTTTTTCTACTGTCTGGGCATTGTAGAACCTCAGGAAACATGACAGGTGCTCAGAAAGTCTTAAAAAAGCGGAAATTCACATTTTTGTACCATAGTTTGTAAACGCTATAACTTTTACCCAAACCATTTTTTTTACCCAAACATTTTTTTTTATCAAAGACATGTAGAACAATAAATTTTGAGAAAAATGTATATATAGATGTCGTTTTAAAAAAATAAAAAATAAAACTGAAAGTGAAAAATGTCATTTTTTGCAAAAATTTTGGTAAATTTAGATTAATAACAAAAAAAGTAAAAATGTCAGCAGCAATGAAATACCACCAAATGAAAGCTCTATTAGTGAGAAGAAAAGGAGGTAAAATTTATTTGGGTGGTAAGTTGCATGACCGAGCAATAAATGGTGAAAATAGTGTAGTACAGAATTGTAAAAAGTGGTCTGGTCATTCAGGGTGTTTAAGCTAGGGGAGCTGAGGTGGTTAAGAACGCAGCTGGCCTCCCATCACCGAGCCCAGTGGGAGCAACGCCATCAGAACCCGCAAAGCCACACTCCTGATGCTCCACGTCCTACCTTCTCCGCTCTCCTCCCATTTGTCCTCCACTCCACCTTTCACCATGCCGTTGCCACGTTCATCTGGCACAAGGCAGGCTTCCGTGGTCCAAATGTTCAAGTGTAAAAAAAAATTATGACGCTGGATAATCCTCTTGCCCAATGGCTTACGCTGGCTTGTCGGAACTGCTAGCCCGCCAACTTCTGCCATATAAATTGGTAGACTCAGAGGCCTTTAAAAAATTTGTGGCCATTGGCACACTGCAGTGGAAGGTCCCCGGAAGGAAATATTTCTCCCAGGAGGGCATCCCGGAGCTATATGGCCGCATTCAGTGGCAAGTTAATGTATCTCTGGCGCATAGTGTTGGTGCCAAGATGAATCTGACCACAGACATGTGTTCTAGCAAACACGGGCAGCGAAATTACATAACTTTTACTGCCCACTGGCTGAACCTGATGGCCGTCAAGCATGCCAGAAGTGGCACCAGTGTGGATTTGGTGTTACCAGTGCTCTTCTACTCCTCCTCCTACTCCATACTCCGTCTCCTCCTTGGCTGACTCCTCCTTGTCCACTATTATTGCCTCTTCCGCTGTACCCCCAAAGCTCCACAGAACCTATTCGACATGCCAGGTGAGACATTGCCATGCTGTTCTGCAGCTGTTGTGCCTGGAAGCCAAAAGCCACACCGGTCCAGCACTGCTTTTAGCTCTGCGGTCATAGGCTGATCAGTGGCTAACCCCGCTCAATTTGACAGTTGGTAAAGTGGTGTGCAACAACGGTGCCAATATGCTGAGCTCGCTGAAACAGGGCAAAGTGACACACGTGCCGTGCATGGCACACGTCTTGAACTTAGTCGTGAAGTAGTTCGTTGCCAAATACCACAGGGTCCAGGACATTTTGCGGCAGGCCAGGAAAATCTCTGGCTTACACGGCCATGGCTCGCCTTGCTGACATTCAACGGTGACACCACTTGCCTGTCAGATGTCTAATTTGTGACTGCCTGACGCGGTGGAGCTCCACCTTGTATATGCTTGAAATGCTGCTCCAGCAGAATTGTGCCATTAACGACTAACTGTACAAACTCTGTGGCAGAACAGGTTCTGGGAAGCCTGTTTTTTTTTACCGCACCAATGGCTGCTCATGCGTGTTGCATGTAGACTTCTTCGGCCATTTGATGAGATCACCAAACTGGTCAGTCGCAGCCAGGGTGCCATCAGTGACATCGTACCTTACACCTTCTTTCTGGAGCGTGCATTGTGTTGTGTCATTCTTCAAGCCGTAAAGGAGCAGGAAGATGAGGAAGTCACAATGCTGAATTAATTCCCAGGGGGGGCTACTCCACCTGGGACAAATCAGCAGGAGTCTGAAGAGGAGTCAGGATGGTGCCTGGGGGAGGAGAAGGAAGAGGAGCTAGAAGAGCAGGCTTTAAACTTTTCTAGAATTCCTGGTGTTGTCCGTGGATGGGGAAGGAGACCAAGGACGACATTCTCCTGGGCGATGAGCAGAAGCCAGGCCGCTCCACCACTTCCAATTTAGTGCAAATGGGGGCCTTCATGCTCCAGTGTTTGAAGAGGGACTCCAGTATAAAAAGCATAAAGGGAAAGGACCAGTACTGGGTGGCAACGTACTTAGACCCCCGGTACAAACACAAAATGGCAGACATGTTACCAGCATCACAGAGGGCTGTAAAAATGCAGCACTTCCAGGCCTTGCTGCGAGAGATGCTGCATTCTGCTGTTGCGGGAGCTGGCAGAGGAATTTCCACCCACAGAGAAATAGTTGCGAGTACCAATCCTACAGCTCACGCAAGAAGAGGGCGATTTGAAGATGTGTTGGTCACTTCAGATATGAGATCATTCTTGCAGCCAACCCATCGAGAGCCTTCCTCCGGATCCAGCCTCAGGGAACGCCTAGACCGACAGGTGTCCGACTACATCGTGTTAACTGCCGATGTGGACGCTCTGAGACGGAGGAACCTCTGGACTACTGGGTGTGCAGGCTTGACCTGTGGCCAGAGCTGGCACAATTTGCCATGGAACTCTTGGCTTGCCCCTTGTCTAGTGTCCTGTCCGAAAGGACGTTCAGTGCACTTCAGCGCACTATCGTGACCGATAAGCGCACTTGCCTAGCTCACGACAGTGTGGACTACCTCACATTTCTAAAAATGAATGAGGCATGGATCTCGGAGAAATTCAACACCTGTGACGACCACGTTTAATTGAATTCCCTCATGACAGCCCACAAATATTCGTCAACACCAAGAACAAATAATGGTCCCTGTCTTAGGTAAATACAACAGCATAAAAGGCCTTTTCTTTTTCGGTGAATGCCTAATGTTTGGGACCTCGGAAGAATTCAACACCTGTTGACGACGACCACATGTTATCGAATTTCAACTATTATCATTTGTTTTTTTTTTTCAAGAGGGGGGATTTCGTTAGCCATGTTTGTAATCCAATTTTATATTTTTTGTTCTTTTAAACATATGTATTTGACATCTATTTGTACTGGCCTGCAGTAAAATTGATATCTAATGACCAACTAATATACCTCCAGCCACATAATTACTTGTTCTTTTCTGTCCAGTGAATGCCTAATGTTTGGGGCCTGTAGTCCACTGGCCTGCAGTAAAATTGATATCCATTGACCGTCTAATATACTTCTGGCCACATAATCACTTGATTATTTATGTACGTTGAATGCACAATTTTTGGGGCCTGTAATCTAACTGGCCAACAGTAAAATTGTTATACTGTGACCGTCTAATATACCTCCAGCGACATAGTTACTTGTTCTTTTCTGTCCGGTGAATGCCTAATGTTTGGGGCCTTTACTACACTGGCCATGCAGTAAAATTGATATTGAATGGCCGCTTAATATACCTCCAGCCACATAATCAATTGATCATTTATGTACGGTGAATGTATAATCTTTGGGCCTGTAATCTAACTGGCAAACAGTAAAATTGTTATACGGTGACCGCCTAATGTACCTCCAGCCACATTATCAATTGTTCTTTTCTGTCCAATAAATGCCTAATGTTTGGGGCCTGTACTACACTGACCTGCAATAAAATTGATATTAAATGAACTTCTAATATACCTACAGCCACATAATTACTTGTTCTTTTCTGTTCGGTGAATGCCTAATGTTTTGGACCTCGGAGGAATTCAACACCTGTTGACGACGACCACGTGTTATCAAATTTCAACTATTATCATTTGGGGGGTTTTCAAGAGGGGGAATTTCGTTAGCCATGTTTTTAATCCAATTTTATATTTTTTGTTCTTTTAAACATATGTATTTCACATCTATTTGTACTGGCCTGCCGTAAAATTGATATTCAATGACTGTCTAATATACCTCCAGCCACATAATTACTTGATGTTTTCTGCCAGGAGAATGCCTAAATTTTGGGGCCTGTACTTCCGTGACCTAAAGTAAAACATTTCTAGGCTCTAGCAGGCCACATTTTTAAGTTTCCCTTTAAGACGCATAAAAATGACCAATGATTAAAATACATATTTTTTGTGGAAATTTTTGCCATTAATCCTCATGTTGTGGGATGATTTGTGCACTTCTTGTAAGTATTTGGTGGCTGCAATAATGACCTGAAGTAAATGGGGCCCGCGGCGAACTGCAAGTTCGCGAATCGTCCCCGAGGATGTTCGTCCGTCACTAAAGGTGACATAGTTTTGAGGTGGTGGCAGCATCAGGAGGCCACAGAGTGGCAAGGTAAAATACAGTGGTGAAATGAGCGACATCAGAAGACCACAAAGTGGCTAGGTGACATAGTGTGTAGGTAAGAGCAGCATGAAGAGGCCACAGAGTGGCAAGGTGAATTAGTTTGGAGGTGGCGGCAGCATCAGGAGGCCACAGAGTGACAAGGTGACATAGTTTGGAAGTGGTGGCAGTATCAGGAGGCCACAGAGTGGCAAGGTGACATAGAGAAGAGGTAGGAGCAGCATCAGGAGACCACAAAGTGGCAAGGTGACATAGCTTGGAGGTGGCGGCAGCATCAGGAGGCCTCAGAGTGGCTAGGTGACATAGTTTGGAGGTGTCGGCAGCATCAGGAGGCCCCAGAGTAGCAGAATGACAGAGTGTATGTGAAAGCATCATCAGGAGGCAACAGAGTGGCTAGGTGACATAGAGCGGAGGTGGTGGCAACATAAAAAGGCCACAATGTGGCAAGATGACACAAAGTGGAGGTAGAAGCAGCAGCACGAGTTCACAGAGTGGCAAGGTGACATAGAGTGATAATAGGAGCAGCATGAGGAGGGCACAACATGGCTAATTGACACAGTTTGGAGAAGGTGGCAGCCTCAGAAGGCCACAGAGTGGCAAGGTGACAAAATGTGGAGGTATCAGCAGCATCAGGAGACCACAGAGTATCAAGGTGACATAGTTTGGAGGTGGAGGCAACATTATAAGGCCACAGAGTGGCAAGGTGACATAGAGTGGAAGTACAGAAGTAGCAGCGTTAACACACATGCTTTTTGAGACATGGAATCTAAACTAAATGCAACTAAATGTGTTAAGCAATTGCTTTTCAATGGCTTTTGTTTCAAGATAACACGAAGTTAAGAAATTTGAGTCAAGAGTGTGAGTTACCCCTGCAAGGTGACATAGTGGGAAGGTAAAAGCAGCACGAGGAGACCACAGAGTGGCCCAAACACAGAGTCTGTAGGTGGCAACAGCATCAGGAGGCCACAGAGTGGCACAATGACAGAAAGTGGAGGTGGCTGCAGCATCAGGAGTACACAGACTGGCATGGTGACATAGAGTGAAGGTAGGAGCAGCATTAGGAGACATGGTGACATACCGTGGAGATAATAGCAGCATGAGGAGGCCACAGATTTGCTAGGTGACATAGTTTGGAGGTGACGGCAGCATCAGGAGGCCACAGAGTGGCTAGGTGACATAGAGTGAAGGTAGGAGCAGCATTAGGAGACCACAGAGTGGCAAGGTGAAAAAAATTGGAGGTAGGAGCAGCATGAGGAGGCTTCAAAGTGGCAACGTGGTGGCGTCAGCATAAGGGGGCCACAGAGTGGCAAGGTGACACAGTGTAGAAATAGCGGCAGCATCAGGAGAACACAGAGTGGCAAGGTGACATAAATTTGAGGTATGAGCAGCATCAGGAGACTACATAGTGGCAAGGTGACATAGTTTGGAGGTGATGGCAGCATCAGAAGGCCACAGAGTGGCTAGGTGACATAGTGTGAAGGTGGTTGCAGCATCAGGAAGCCACAGAGTGGCAAGGAGACATAAATTGGAGATAGGAGAAGCAGCAGGACACCACAGAGTGGTAAGGTGACATAGTTTGGAGGTGGAGTCAGCATCAGGAGGCCACAGAGTGGCAAGGTGACACAGTGTGAAAATGGCGGCAGCATTAGGAGGCCACAGAGTGGCAAGGTGACATAACATGGAGGTATGAGCAGCATCAGAAGACCACAGAGTGTCAAGGTTACAAAGTTTGGAGGTTGCGACAGCATCAGAAAGCCATATAGTAGCAAAATGACATTGAGTGGAGGTAGGAGCAGCATCGGGAGGCCACAGAGTGGCTAAGTGACATAGAGTGGAGGTAGGAGCAGCATAAGGAGACAACAGAGTGGCAAGGTGACATAGTTTGGAGGTGGCGGCAGGATCAGGAGGCCACAGAGTGTCTAGATGACATAGTGTGGTGGTGGCGGCAGCATCAGCAGACCATAGAGTTGGAAGGTGACATAGTTTGGAAGTGGTGGCAGCATCAGGAGGCCACAGAAAGGCAAGGTGACATGGTTTGGAGGGGGCGGAAGCATCAGGAGGCCACAAGGTGACAAGGTAATATAGTTTAAAGGTGGCGGCAGAATCAGGAGGCCACAGAGTAACAAGGTGACATAGTTTGGAGGTGGTGACAGCATCAGGAGGCCACAGAGTGGCTAGGTGAAAAAGTGCGGAGGTGGAGGCAGCATCAAAAGGCCACAGAGGGTCAAGGTGACATAGAGTGGAGGTAGGAGCAGTATCTGGAGACCACTGAGTGGCAAGGTGACATAGTTTGGAGGTAGCGGCAGCATCGGGAGGCCACAGAGTAGCAAGGTGACATATTGGTGAGGTGAAAACAGCATGAGGAGACCACAGAGTGGCCCAATCACAGAGTCCGTAGGTGGCAGCAGCATTAGGAGGCCACAGAATGGCACAATGACACAGAGTGGAGGTGGATGCAGCATCAGGAGGCCGCATAGTGGCAAGGTGACATAGAGTGGAGATAGTAGCTGCAAGAGGACGCCTCAGAGTGGCAAGGTGAAATACTGTCGTTTGGAGTTGGCGGCAGCATCAGGAGGCCACAGAGTGGCAAGGTGAAATAGAGTGGAGGTAGCAGCATGAGGAGGCCAAAAAGTGACATAGTTTGGAGGTGGCGGCAACTCTGTGGCCTCCTGATGCTGCCGCAACTTCCACACTGTGTCAACTAGCCACTCTGTGGCCTCCTGATGCTGCTGCAACCTCCAAGCTATGTCACCTAGTAGGGGACATAGTTTGGAGGTGGCGGCAGTATCAGGAGGCCACAGAGTGGCATAATGACAGAGTCTGTGGGTGGCGGCAGCATCAGGAGGCAACAGAGTGGCTAAGTGACATAGTGTGGAGGTGGCGGCAGCATCAGGAGGCCACAGAGTAGCAAAGTGACATAGAGAGTAGGTAGGAGCAGCATGAGGAGTCCAAAGACTGGCAAGGTGACATAGTTTGGAGGTGTTGGCAGCATCAGAAGGCCACAGAGTGGTAAGGTGATAAAGTTTTGAGCTCACGGTAGCATCGGGAGGCCACAAAGTGGCAAGATGAAATAGTATAGTTTGGAGGTGGCGGCAGCATCAGGAGGCCACAGAGTGGCTAAGTGACATAGAGTGGAGGTAGAAGCAGTATCAGGAGATCATATAGTGGCAAGATGACATGGAATGGAGGTAGGAGCAGCATGAGGAGGCCACAGAGTGGCAAGGTGACATAGTTTTGAGGTGGCGAAAGCATCAGGAGGCCAAAGAGTAGCAATGTGACATAGTTTGGAGGTGGCAACAGCATGAGGAGGTCTAACAGTGTGTAATGACCGGCGTCACGCAAAGGGAGGGAAAAGGGAAGGCCCTGCCCAAGGGAGAGGGAAAGGTGGTGACCCCTGACTCACCTTGCGGCTGGCACCTGACTGCCCTGACGTCCCTAGACGGGTTCCTCACCCGTACGCCGATCACGTGCCTAAACCCTGGCTTTCCCTAAGATGAGCCCTATGTAGTGAACGGGGCGGTGGGATCACTAGTCCGCACCACTGACACTAAGAGGAAAACACCAAGGAGAGGACAGACAATACAGACAAACATATAATTCCAGGTGGGCGACAACAGCAGACCACAAAGGCCCAACAGGGATCCGGAGGGTAACGTTCTGGAACAACAACCAGGGAACGCAGCAACAAAGCTCCAGTGGGTCAGTATAGAAGTCCAGGCAGGAAGCTCTATATCTGGCAACCAGAGAAGCGAGAGAGGAGAATATAAGGAGGTTAGGAGTGCTGGACAAGGAACAGCTGAGGAGAAGGAGCTACGGATCCCTGAGTGAGCTAAAAAGGGTTGCAAAGCAAACTCAGAAAGCTACCATAAAGAAACAGCCCTATCTTTCTACATAGAGCGCGCAGCCACCCGCTGCGACTTCCTGACCCTGGGTGTAACGGAGTCAGGCGTGGTTCTTGACACCCTCGTGACACAGTGGTTTGGTGACATAGTGTGGAGGTGGAGGCAGCATGAGGAGGCCACAGAAGGGCAAGGTGACATAGCGGTGAGGTTAAAACAGCATGAGGAGGGGGGGGCGGATCCTGCGCCGGTCTGAGATGGCCGCACTTTGCTTAGCTCCTGCACTACCGCCGTCTATATCACTAGCTATCAGCAGCTATTAGCCTCATCATGGTGAAAATTGGCAACCCAAAACTTGGTAAACACCCGACTGCAAAAAACCCTGCCAGCGAGCGGCGAAATGGACAAGTTTATTAAAAAAGCGGCGTCCTCGTTCGTGGCGCGAGAATCTAAGATGGCGCCGACTCAGCCTACGCAGCATCACAGAGCCAGCGCACAGGAGAAGTCCGACGATGACAGTGATGCCGACGAGCCACAAGGTAAAGGGACTCTCCCCATAACCCGGCACTACTTAAAACATACCTTGTGCAAGGCCATGGAACCGATCCTCAGCGAGATAGCAGCCATGCGCCAAGACATGAGGCAAGTGGGGGACAGAGTGAAGGCCCTTGAGACCCACCAGGCCATGGTTCTGGAACACCAGAAAGCCACATCTACTTCACTACAGAAGGGCAGGGCTTATCTTAACGAACTGCATAATGCCCTGGAGGACCAGGAGAACAGGGGGCGCCGCAACAACCCCCGGATACGAGGGATCCCTGAAACGGTGGCCCCAGGAGATGTCCCAAATGCTGTCAAACATCTCTGCATATCACTCCTGGGCCCAAATTTCACTCCAGAAATAACATTGGAGAGAGCCCACAGGGCTCTACGCCCTAAGCCTAAAGCAGAAGATCCCCCTAGGGACATAATTTGTAAATTTCTTAACTTCCAGGTAAAAGCTGCGGTGCAAGAAGCGGCTAGAAACCGCTCTGATATTGTATTCGAAGGGGCAAAAATATCCATCTATCAAGACTTAGCCCCCTCCACGCTCAGAAAGCACCGGATCATGAAACCCTTGACAGAATGGCTACGTGCTAACAGGATCCAATACAAATGGAACTTTCCGTTTGGGCTATCTTTTATACAGGAAGGACGTCGTTTCAATATCTCTTCACACTCGGATTTAGATGCAATGTACGACGTTCTGCAAATCCCTCCCTTCCAGATTGAGAATTGGGACTTATTTCAGGATGTTGCTGCACTCCCAGAAGTCCCGACCGTTACGCCTTTCACCTTGATGCACACCCCTAAAGCCCATAAAGCGGGTAGAAGAGGAAGATAACTAACCCCAAAGAGACTTACTCAAGACTAGTGAACTTACTTAGGGCCAATCCTGTGTTCTGTTTGTTATAACTTGACTGCCAGAACCCTTTCCATATATTCTAGAACGGATGACAACGGACATCTCACGGAGTGGACTTGTCTCAGCGAAACCTGGAGAAGTCTTAACTGTTTGTTGTAACTCACTGTCTGTCTGATTCACCTATGCTTTCCACTCTCCCCTCCCTCGTGACCCTTTGTCACTTGCTCGTATCTGTCTTGCGCTCTCACTTATCATACCTTTCTGGTCTGTCAGCTCTGTCCAATTTCTCAATGTTAATTCTGCTTAGTCCCTGCCACTAGTTAGTTGGCCTTTTCCATAAATGCTTAACAACTTCTCTCTTATTATAGGGACCTATTATCCCATGTAGGCTGTTTATTAATGTGCTAGACGGCACACAATTCGGTCAGTAGACCTCATTCCCCCCAAGATGACTAGCTTAGGGGTGACCCTACGCTTGAAATGTTCTTTTTTTGTTCTAATGTTTTCTTTTTTTCCCCGGTTTGTTCTAAGGTACATGATACTATTGTCACATCACAGTAGAGTACTCCACACCAACTTATGGACCCTATTCTTTTCTTCTGACCAGCTGACTGACACTTTACCGGTAAGTGCTCTCCCCTGGGGGACTGACACATTGATGCACCTCGATCCCCACTCACTAATCAGCCATGGCTGATCTACAAATTGCCACCTACAATGTGAGAGGATTTAACTCTCCTTCTAAGAGAAGCCAAATTTTGGCGATGTTACGCAAAGAGGGATCAGATGTGTTGCTTCTCCAGGAGACACACTTCAGGTTCAACCATTACCCCAACCTGGAATTCTCACATTATCCTGTGTGGTTCCATTGTGGTGGTAATTCGTTGGCGTCCGGAGGTGTCAGCATTGGTTTTAAAAGAAAAATCCCATTTAAATACTCAGAACATACTCAAGATCTAGATGGGAGATACCTCTTGGTGAAAGGGAATATAGGCCCTCAGATATACACATTTGTAAACTTGTATGCTCCCAACACCAAACAAACATCATGGTTTTCCAACATGTATAAAATCATTGAGTCCTTCAAAGAAGGTATTGTTGTGCTGGGAGGCGACTTTAATATTGCGCTTGACCCACAACTAGACTTATCCTCCCATAAATCAGCTCACTCACTGAATTCACTGAGACGGGTGAGAGATGTTTTCTGGAACTTACACCTGGTCGACTCTTGGTGTACTCTGCATCCTAGTGATGTAGACTACACCTTTTTTTCGCATGTACATAATACATACCACCGTATCGACTACTTATTTGTGTCCAAGGAACACCTCCAGCACTGTTCAGCGGCCAAGATCGGCTCTATCCATATATCCGATCATGCACCTGTATTCCTCACAGTCACGTCCCCTACATGCAACACCTCATGCTTTAACTAGGCGTCTAAACGAATCTATTATAGGAGACCCCAAAGTCATTACAAAAATCTCTTCCCTACTAGAGGAGTATTTTAAATTGAATACTGACCCTTCTCTCTCCCCTCAAACTCTTTGGGATGCACATAAACCCTTCATAAAGGGACACTTCATTAGCATTGGATCATACATTAAGAAGCTCAGGAAACAAAAGATAGGGACCAGGTAGGCTTTGTCCGCAATAGGGAGGGCAAAGATAACACTATGAGAGTTATCAATACAATGTGCCATGCCAAACACACTTCCTCTCCTCTCCTTTTACTTAGCACGGACGCAGAAAAAGCGTTCAACAGAATCAATTGGATATACTTGAGACAAGCTCTGCTGGGCTTTGGTCTGCCTGGTCCCTTTGTTCAAGCGATCTTTGCTATGTATGCACAGGCCAGGTAATGGTTAATGGTAGTCTCTCATTGCCCTTTCGCATACACAACGGTACCCGCCAGGGTTGTCCCTTGTCCCCCCTCCTATTTGTATTGGCAATGGAACCCCTCCTGTCCACGTTTAGGAAAGATCATAATATTAAAGGCACTACCTTGGGAGGAAGGGATCACAGGGATCATGACAACAAATCCCACTACTTCGCTACCTTACATACAAAATCACTTACAACAATATAGCTCCATCTCTAACTTTAAGATAAATACTAGCAAATCGCTGATTCTTACACTAGGAATATCTACTCATACCAAGTCCTTAATGATGAAAAATTCCCCCTTTAATTGGTTTTCCCCAACCATCACTTATCTAGGAGTTAAAATCGGCCCTCAAATCACAGATCTCTTCTCCCTAAACTACATCACCCTTAAAAACTCTCTATTTAAAGCCATAGACAACTTGCAGACCAGGGCGCCCATGTTATCCTGGTTTGGGCGTAAAAATCTTCTCACTTCATTAATCTTACCGCGCCTGACATACCTCCAACAGGTCCTCCCAATCCCTATACCTAGCTCCTTCTACACATCCTTGAAACAAAAGTTTAGAACTTTCATATGGAACGGCAAGAAAGCCAGACTCTCATACAAACTTTTAGCCCACCCACGTCAGCTAGGCGGTATTGGCCTTCCAGACCCAGAACTGTATGGAAAAGCAATACTTTTAGCTAGAGCGGTTGACTGGCTCCGCAACCCTACTGACAAACCTTGGGTAAGCCTAGAACAAAGCATACTAGACATTCCTTTTCGGACAGCTTTATTAGGTCATCACTTTCCCCCTCATATACCACTGCCTAACTATCCAATTTTAAAAGCAACACTGGATGCCTGGAGATGGCTGAACTCCTCCCATTGCTCAGTTCCCTTCCCTTCCCCTATTCTGACGGTTGCAGGTACGTCCTCTCCAATTTTATTGCAATCCTCCTCCAAACGTATTAAATCCTCCACTTTGCCCATCAGAAATCTCTTGGACTCCCCGGGGAAGCTCCTAGAGACCGATGCCATACATACCTTACTCAACCCCCGCCCATGTGACATTACCTTAATCCCTCACATTAGGTCCTTTCTAATAAGAAACAATACCGAAGGTGAACTCCTTCGTCCAATAGGTTGGTTCGAAGCCCTCATCATCAATCCCAAACCCCTGAGAAAGCTAATATCGCAAATACATAGCAAACTTATCGCCAAACCATCTTTCATTCACAACTGGGAAAGAGAAACTGGGATAACCATACCTTTCAGTGATTTGCCTGATTTATTTAACACTCCCCACAAGGCTTCCCAAGGCTTCCCAGAGTTGCAAGGTGACATAGAGTGGAGATAGTAGCAGCATGAGGAGGCCACAGAGTGGCACGGTGACACAGTTTGGAGATGGCGGCAGCATGAGGAGGCCACAGAGTGGCTAGGTGACAAAGTGTGGAAGTGGCGGCAGCATCAGGAGGCCATAGAGTAACAAGGTGACATAAAGTGAAGTTAGGAGCAGCATCAGGAGACCACTGAGTGGCAAGGTGACATAGTCTGGAGGTGGCAGCAGCATCAGGAGGCCACAGAGTGGCAGAATGATAGAGAGTGCAGGTGGTGGCAGCATCAGGAGGCAACATAGTGGCTAGGTGAGATAGTGTGGAGATGGCAGCAGCATCAGAAGGCCACAGAGTGGCAAGGTGATATAGTGGTGAGGTTAAAGCAGCATAAGGAGACCACAGTTTGGCCCAATCACAGAGTCCGAAGGTGGCGGCAGCATCAGGAGCCCACAGAGTGGCACAATGACAGAAACTGGAGGTGGCTGCAGCATCAGGAGCCCGCAAAGTGGCAAGGTGACATCAAGTCTATATAGTAAAACCATGAGGAGTGACTAGGTGACATAGGGTGGAGGTAGGAGAAGCTTTAGGAGACCACAGAGTGGCAAGGTGAAATAGAGAGGAGGTAGGAGCAGCATAAGGAGGCCACAAAGTGGCAAGGTGACAAAAAATGGAGGTAAGAGCAGCAGAAGACCACAGAGTGGCAAGGTGACATAGAGTGGAGGTAGGAGCATCATGAGGAGGCCACTCAATGGAAAGGTGATACAGTTTGGAGGTGGCAGCAGAATACGGAGGCCACAGACTGGTAAGGTGACATAGTTTGGTAGTGGCGGCAGCATCAGGAGGCCACAGAATGGCTAGGTGACATAGTTTGAAGGTGGTGACAGCATCAGGAGTCCACAGAGTGCCAAGTTGACATAGAGAGGAGATAGGAGCAGCATCAGGAGGCCACAGAGTGGCAAGACGACATAGTTTGAAGGTGATGGCAGCATCAGGAGCCCACAGAGTGGCTAGGCGACATAGTGTAGAGATAGCGGCAGCATCAGGAGGCCACAGAGTGACAACGTGACATAGAGTGGAGGTAGGAGCAGTATCAGGAGACTACAGAGTGGCAAGGTGACATAGAGTGGAAGTAGGAGCAACATGAGGAGGTCACAGAGTGGCAAGGTGACATAGTTTGTAGGTGGCGCCAGCATCAGGAGGCCACAGAGTGGCAAGGTGACATATTTGGGTAGGTAAAAAGCAGCATAAGGAGGCCACAGAGTGGCAATGTGACATAGTTTTAAGGTGGCAGTAGCATCAGGAGGCCACAGAGTGGCTAGATGACACAGTGTGGAAGCAGGCGGCAGCATCAGGAGGCCACAGATTGGTAAGGTGACATAAAGTAGAGATAGGAGCAGCATCAGGAAACCACAGAGTGGCAAGGTGACATATATAGAGGTGGCAGCAGCATCAGGAGGCCACAGGGTGGCAGAATGACAGCGTGTGTAGGTGGCGGCAGCATTAGGAGGCAACAGAGTGGGGGTGGAGGAGCTAGAAGCTGACTGGGACAAAAGCATGGTGGAGGAGCTCCAGGGACAAAGACTTTTATGCCCTTTACAGCGGCATTTTTTGCTCAAAACTGTTTACCTCATTTAAATAGACTTCTTTAGAACAAGAATAAGCAGGAAGTTTGGTCCTAAACTTTGATCGGAGATAACAGCGTTACGGCCTACGCCACTCGTACAACTGCGGCCTCATCTAGAGTCCTGAAGTGTGACTGAGAACAACACACCAGCATAATCAGCTCTTACCCACAGTGAATACAGGTGAATCTTGGTCCGGCGGGGTGACGGAAGCCAGAGGCTGTTACAGAAGCGGAGACGGCTCGGCGAGAAGCAGAGCCTTTCGTCTCCCAAGATGGCGGCGCTGGTGAATCAGACAAACAACAGCGCCTCAGTGACAAGCCAAATAGCCCAAGAAGATCTGGGCCCTCAAGGTTCTCTTCTTAAATAACCTTTGATTAGCCACACTAAAGTAGGACTTGTCTGCTTGGGCCAAAGCTACTATAAACTGAGGGGTGACAACCATTGTGACACATCAATCTTTTATTCTTGGAATCGCGTACAGACACCAGTAAACAAGATATAAGAAACTAAGCACTGTATACAACCCTCTAAGCCACAATTCATCATTGTTTTATTCCTTTAATAAGAGGGATATTACTCCTGCGGTCCTTTTCTGGACTTCGCTCTATCTGTTCTTTCTTTATTATTTTTTGGGGTCCTTTAAATCACATTGACGCTTACCATTGCATGTATTACTTGAATAACTCCCTATCTGCCTCTGAGAAATAAAACACTTGAGATGACACCTTAGTCCGTATCATGTTGTACAATACTGATATGTGAGGGTGAGCATTTCAGCTAAATAAGGGCTCATTAGTTAAGCACCTATGGTGAAAGTTGGCAAATATGTGCCTAATCCTCCCAAACAGAATCAATCCTCCTCTATGTCACAAACTGATTTTGATAAATTCATCATGAAAAAATCTCAAGCATCTGCAAATGTACCAACACCCATTTCTAAAGTATCATCCAACAGATCTACTTCCTTGCAGTCTGACAGAGAAAGTGCCAATGAGGATGGAATGGAAACTTCCACAGACCTTCTCATATCAAGATCTTTCATATCTCAAGCTCTCACAAAGGCTTTAAACCCTGTACTAGAAGAACTAGCCAAAATTAAAAAAAGAAATTAGACAAATTGTTCAATAGGTGGAAAACCTTGAAGCCACCCAATCAGTCATGATAGACTATACCAAAAAGAACACGAACGCTCTCTCAATTTACCAACAACACCTGAACTATTTGCTATGATCACTTGGAAGTCCAAGATAATAGGGGTAGGAGAAACAACATACGTTTGAGAGACATTCCAGAAACAGTAGCCCCTGAGGCAGTCCCAAAAGCTGTTACAGAAATATGTGAATCTATATTGAGAGAGGACTATGTGGACCCCATAATACTGGAACGTGCACACAGAGCCCTGCGTCCTAAACCAAAACCTACAGACCCACCCAGGGACATTATTTGCAAGTTCTTAAGTTACACCCAAAAGGAGATTGTGATAAAAAAATCTAGAGAATGTACAAATATTAAATATGAAGGATCCAATATTTAGCAGTTTCAAGACCTGGCCCCTGCAACTCTGAATGAGTGACGCATACTCAAACCACTGACTGACTATCTGAAGCACAAACGCATCGGTTTTAGATGGCTCTTTCCCTTTGGGATAATGATCTCTTGGAGAGACAAGAAACTAATCATCAGATCACACAAGGATCTACAAGATGTCTTGGCTGCTTTAGAAATTGAAGACCTAGATATACCAGATTGGTCAGTGACCAACGACATATGCATTCCATCTGAGATCACCCATCCAACTCCGTGGGAACTGGTCAGTCTCTCCTGAGATTAGCTGTTTAGTAGTTTTATGTTTTGACTCAGTAAAAGGCCTCTCCCTCTGCTCCATGTGGCTATCTATTTCCCTATTTGGGGAGGCAGCTGTAGAAATACAGATGACGGTTACCAATAGATCCATTTGGTAAAAAAAAATTAAAAAGTAGCGGGAATATTGAGCATGACCTATATTTTGCAGTTCCCTTACCCTTCCTTCCTTCCTTTCCTACTAACTGGAATGTAGGTCAACACGCCAGTTCATTCTGAAAAAAAAGATTTGAGGTACACTTTAAATCGAGGTAGGTCAAATAGCATTGTCATCCAATTTTACACATACTCAAATTATGACTAGTTTAAGGTTGGTGATTTACAACGTTAGGGGTCTTAAGTCCCCTGCTAAGAGGAACCAGATTTTGAGACTTTTCTATAAAGAAAAATTGCAGATAGTGTTCATCCAGGAACACTTCAAACATGACAAAGTTATTTATAGTACCATAGTACTAATTTATAGTACCATAGCACGTCAGCTTTCTCTAACATATTAGGTGTCGGCATAGTTCTACACAAACATGCCAACTTCTCTTTAATAGGAATTAAAACAGATGAAGAAGGTAGATTCCTCTTTGTTAAAGGATGTATAGACTCCCAAATTTATGCAAATGTATGCTTTTGCTAACTTCTATGCCCCCAATACAGCGCATAGGTCATGGTTTGCTAAAGTGATGCCATTATTAGAGATGTTTTCTGAAGGCACCACCATAGTGGCAGAAGATTTGAATGTGTCATTAAACCCAGTCTTAGATTCCTCCACTGTCAGATCAGCAATTTAATACAGCACTTTGGCGGCTATAAAGAAATTGATGCACAAAAGTTCTCTATCGGATGTATGGCGCTCTTTATAGAGATGGCTAGATAAAAACTGAGGGATGGGGGAGGGGAGGGGCAGTGGGGGGGCGGAGGGAGTATGAGAAAAAAAATGAGAAAAATTCCCGATTTCTTTACTTCTTATATCTTTTTTTTTTGTTTTTTTTGTTTCATTTGTGTTGTGTTTTTTCTGTGTGGCAACCGACTAGCTATGGGTGGGTAGGGGGGGGAGTAGGTATATCTAATTATTCAATGTAATTATGTAGGTACAAGAGACAAGAGATTGTGTAAAACTAACTTGTATAACTAACCTATGTAGATATGTTTGTGAAAATTTAGCAAGAATTGAAAAAAAAAACCTGTAATAAAGATTTATTTAAAAAAATATATATATATAGGTTGGACTATGTCTTCTTTCCCTCAACACCAATGCACTTATGTACAGAAGCCCAGATTGGCACCATGATACACTCAGATACCTTCCCGGTATTTATATTCTTCAAGGTACCGAATAGTCGTCCAAAGGTGTTTGTGTGGAGATTAAATGAAACAATCCTTAATAATCAAACAACTAGGAAAAGGGTAGAAGACAGTTTAAAATAATTTTTCACCTTGAATGAAGATATAACACCACATCTTATGTGGGAATCCCACAAGTCTGTGATTAGAGGTGTATTTTATAGCCACAGCTTCTCATTTAAATAAAACTAGAAAAGAGAAAATAGCTGCCTTATACAATAAAATTATTATTTTTTTTAAAAAGGGAAAAGGAGAGAGCAGCACACTGTATAAAGCAGGTGCAAATCCGGCAAAGACCAGCAACCAAAGTCAAGTTCGATATATGAAGAAAAGAACGTCAGCACTCCAACGTAGGACATCAAACTGAATAAATTACAGTTTGATGTGCTATGTTCGAGTGCTGCCGTGCTTTTCTTCATATAATAAAATTAACAGATTAGAGGCTTACCATAAACGTTTGCTGGCAGATCAACTTATGGTGAAACTGACATCATTAAGAGAAGAGCTTCGAGATGTTCTGAACGCCCAGTCTGCTAAGTTTTACTTCTCTTTGAGGAAGAAATTCTTTGCACATTGTAATAAACCTACCAAATTTATGATAGCTATGCTAAAACAGAATATCAACCATTAAACATAGGGATAACCTGTTATCGACAGATGACACAGGAATTGCCAAAGCGTTTCACACATATTATTCAGCGCTTTACAATATAAATGAATCAGATTCTGAAGAGCTAAAAAATAAACTCACCAACACTTTCCTGAAAGATATAAACTTACCGTCTATTACACCAGAACAAGCTTCACATTTATGTGAACCAATAACAAGTCAGGAACTCTCTACAGCATTAAAATTCATGGCGAAGGGGAAAGCACCAGGCCTGGACAGCCTATCGCTATTGTACTACAATACCTTTATGGACACACTGGCACCTTATTTACTTAAAGCTTACAATTCTTCTATTCTGGGATCCCCTTTTCTTTCTCAGACTTTAACAGCCGATATTGCTTTAATTCATAAACCTTAAAAAGACCCTACACTATGTTCAAATTATCGCCCCATTTCATTATTAAACCTTGATGTCAAGGTCTTTGCAAAAATCCTGGCCTCTAGAATTAAGCCGCTTCTACATGATCTTATACATTCAGACCAATGTGGATTCACCACATAATACATTTAAAATAATAAACGCGATTACCCTTATGAAAAAGAAAAAGGAAAAAAGATCAATGATTTTATTGGGCACAGATGCGGAGAAGGCCTTTGACAGGCTGGCCTGGCCATTAGTTCGGAACACCCTGTCAAGGTTTGGCTTTTTCAATGTATGTAACACCCAGCGCCGACATAAAAATAATTATATTTTATCCCAGTCAGTTTATATTAATAACGGAACTAGAAAGGGGTGCCTTCTATCGCCTACTTTGTTTATTCTGACTCTCGAACCACTTCTCCAATGGATGCATCAATCATCAGAGATAATATTTTACAAAGATGTAGAGATTAAACAAGCTGCTTATGCAGACGATCTTCTTCTGTTGATCTCTAATCCTATACAAGCATTCCCAACCTTATTACACATATTCAAATCATTCTTTATATCCAACTATAAAATTAACCCCTCTAAATCATATGCAACAGTAGCATGTATCTTCAGCCAGTTTAATAACCATGATCCTGATGATGGAAACCTTTCAAAAAGTGTTGACCACAACTACAACATATTTGTACCTCTAACTTGCTCACTTGTCTACCCTGCCCATGCAGCGCTTTCCTTTTAGAATATTTAAAAGAAATATCTACTAAAAGAAAAAAAAAATCATGTTTTTAAGTCACCACATTCTGAGATCCATATATTTTTTTAAAATTCTCAGAATAGTCTTGTGCTAGGGCTTGTTTTCTGTGGGATGTGAGGTAATATATTCATTGGTACCATTTTGGGGTACATATGACTTTTTGATAGCTTGATATTATGAATTTTGTGAGACAAGGTGACCAAAAATGGCTGTTGTAGTGGTAGTTTTGGAAACTGGCACCGTCGGATCCTAAACCTTGTGAAGTACTATTAGCTATATTTAGATATATGGAGACTTTCAAATGTAAGCAACCAGCACCAATGAAATAAGACTTGCGTACAGTCTGGTTCGTGTCCAAGAAATTCTGTGTCTGTTAACATGTGTTAGACCTTTTTACTGGGCTAACCCCGCCCTCCATGGCACATGGCCGCCCAATAATATTACAGATAGGCAGGTACAATCCACCTCATGCCTTGACCAATAGGAATGCATTTCAGAACTGAAAGGTACACATTTGCACATTTCCTGAGAGTGCCAGTGGGTGGAGCTCAAACATTCTGACCATCCACTACCACACCCAGAACACGTGCAAATGCTTCCAAATGAATCAGCCTTTTATTTAAACAGATATGGCCCTAATCGGACAATATCTATTTAATTCGGTACAGATATCCTACTGACCCAAAGTGAACCTCTGTTAGACATTGTTCCGAAAGGGGGGATCAGTCCCTGAGGAATGTCTTTTAAAACAGGGTCGACTAAGAAAGGTGATATAGCATTCACATGGCCACCAGTCCCACCAACCAATATTTTGTAGCATGTTGGGGCCCCCATGGTTCAATGAGACCGGCATCAGTGTGCTATACCCGACCGTTGCTGATGAGGATCCGCTGGTAGCATTCACTAAGAACATTGCTCTCAGAGCCAGCAGCCATTAGATCCCCCTCAAACCAACGGTCGCGGCTTTCACATGGGGGGTAGGAACCTGATCTATAGAATTTCCCTTGTAACGCCGTGACCCGATCACGATCCTTTATATCCGTAATCCGGCCAGACCTTACACAGGGAGGCATATACTAAATAAACCTACATAACATTCCTAAGCTAAAGAGAAAGTCCACTATAGTCATCCTATGCTAATAAAAATTTCCACAACACTGTTCTGGTCCAGTTTTTTTTTTTACGGTGTTCACCTGATGGAGCAGATCATTTTTATATGCAGCCGGTCATTATGAACATGCAGATACATAACTATTAGTTTCTTTATTATACTATAGTAAATGGCTTGATAAGATACTTTTCAACTTTTTAGGGTCTGATTGTTCCTACAATTACATTACTGTACACACTGTATTGCTTATGCATTGTGTCAGTTTTACACTCCACCTATGAGACCAGGCTTGATATTGGGCCTCATAGCCTCCTGTAGCTGACAGGATCAAAGGTGTTTGTAAGGCCTCAAGTGGCCATTGCAACCATCGGCAGCCCATTATCACATCATGGGGAGACAATAGAGTTAGAGAGGGACCTCCCTTCCTCTGTAAACCGCTTAAATGAGGTTGTCACCATTGACTGTTGCATCTAAGGCAGGGATGGGCAAACTGCAGCTCTCCAGCTGTTGTAAAACTACAAATCCCATCATGCCCTGCTGTAGGCTGATAGGTGTAGGCGAACTGGGCATACTGGGAGTTGTAGTTTTACAACAACTGGAAAGCCCCAGTTTGCCCATCCCTGATCTAAGGGGTTAAACAGTCAGCATCAGAGTTTTCACTGATGCCAGCAGTTACAACAGGGCCTTGTCATGATTGAGTGAGCTCAGCTCCTGTGTCTGTCCTATCAGTTCACCGTAATAGTATGGTACGTGTCTTTAACTCCTTTCCAGCTGTGCCACACATATGTTGGAAAGGGGTTAAATTGACCCTTCAAAAAAGTTCAAGAAACAACAATCACATTAACTTTGGAATGAACAGTACACTTACATTGTTTTTGTTTGCTGCTTATTCTCAGGCTCTTCTTCTGCCATTCAAGATGGCTACTGCTTTTCAAACTATCTGATGCATACTGTGTATCTGTAGCCCAAGATACTTCATACCTGTTCAGCCCTGCTCTTAGATTGACCAGCACTTTTCACACAAGCAATGTTGGGGATTCTAAGATCTGCAGGAAGATTGAGCTACCAAAAGCAAAGTATGTATAAGGTGAAGTGCTGTGGCCATCTTGGATGGCAGAAAAGGAGTTTGAGAATTGATGGATTTGCAGCTAAATAGATGAAAACAAGAGCTCCATGTAAGAGTTCTGTTTGTTTCATGGTTAAAATAAATTCTGCTAATTTAAACAGTTGAATTATGCAAACTTCATTTTCAATATCTTACATATTATTTGTCTAGGAAAAATACATTATAAATGTATAATAATATTCTATAAAAATGTTGTTTATTGAGCAGAAGTTGTTATGTGTCAATCGGCGATTACATTTTTGGCAATCAAATGCACCACTGCATATGTCTTTGTTTTTTGTTTCAAAAATTGCAGATATGATGCAGAGAAAAGGAAAAATAGTATGAAAAATGAAATACTGTTTAAAACAATACAAATTAAATACATTAAAGGTTTGATGAAGCTGATTGTGAGGACAATCGGGTATAGTATAGGACAATTCTTCAGTTTACCTTATGCTTGATATTTAAATCTGTCTGCAAATATATATATATTTTTTTTAACTGGTGGGCTAAGACTAGGTGGAAACATGTTTGTAGATACACAGGATATGGAGATCCTGCTCCCTAACTCTCTGCAGCTCATCCTGAGCAGCAGCAATAAATGACATTATGCAGTAGAACTAAACAGTTTTGTATAAATCTAGCAGTGAGTCAGTAAATCATTTACAAGCCAACAGTCTCTGTGTCAGACTCTGTCTTTGCATGTCTGCAGAAGCCCTTCCATTCACCTCCTTGCCTCATCTCTATAGACTATGTAATCTGATCCTTCAGTGAGCAGGCATCATGGATCTGAGCAGTGAATTAAGATATTGTGAAGAGGAGAGCAGGAGAGGAGTCTGATAACAGGATAAGTTTAATCTCTTAACAGATGTACCCCACAAGATGTGTTTCACAACTGATAACAAAGGAAAAATAGTATACAATTTGATTCTGGTATCACATTTCTACAAAAACAATTAAAACAAAGCAAAAGTCCAGGTAGGGTTGCATTTAGTATAAAAATACAATATGAGTATTAATGTGTACACGTGAATGGCATCCATCATCATCATAGTCCACTCCAAAGGAATTGTCCAAGTTAAATAAAAACTTGGGCAACTCAAGTAAATGTGCTAAAATAGCAAAAGAAGTGATACTTACCCATTTCTTTCCTGTTGTTTCCAGTTCTGTGATACAGGCCTCTCCGTTGCAGTCTGGGCTTTCAGGCTGCAGTAGTGATGCTCTGTAGACACAGGTCACTACTGCAGCCAATCATTGGCCTCAACAGTGACATCCTGTGTACTGCTGAAGCCTGTAATTGACTCCACAGAGACCTGTGTGCATGGAATGCCGCTTCTGAAGCCAGGAAAACAAGGGGCAAGTATTGCTTATTTTTATTATAGCACATTTATGTGGGCTGCTCAAGTTTTTTTGTAACTAGGACAGGCCCCTTAAAATAGGGATTTTGCATAGTGCCGTGCCTAGTGTGTTTGGCACCCGGGGTGGTTCCGTTCTCTGGCACCCCCCAATACTTTTAAAAAAATTGTACCCTCTAACAGTAGTATTGCCCTCATTATAAAACACTTACAGTAGTTTTGCATAGATGTGTGCCCCCTCACAGTAGTTATGCCCACATTGTGCCCTCTCATGGTAGTTATGCCCACATTGTGCCCCTTTCACAGTTATAATGACCTCTTTGTGCCCCCTTTACAGCGTTTCCATCTGCATTGATGGAAGCTCTCATTGCTTCTGGTACTCCCTGAGAGCGGCACCTGGGGCAGACCGTCCCCAATGCCCTCCCCTTGTATGCCACTGATTCTGCAAAAGGGTAGTTAGTTGTTGTTTTTAAACCAGGAGTGCACAACTCATGGCCCACAGAGCTACCGTTTGTGGCTCCTGTCCTGCTGAAAATAAACATAGCTATTCAGCTGTACACTGCTGGATTAAAAGTCCTGCTCTTAAAAAGCAAAAAAAAAAAAAAAAAAAAAAAAAACTGTCAGTTTCCCCCATAGGTGGTGATACAAAAAAATAAAATGAGAATATAATAAAATACTAATAAAAGAAAAAAATACAAAAGAAAAAGTGTAAAATAAAAAAGTATCAGTGTTCCCCAGAAGTCTTTTAGTGACCTCTTAGGGGACATATTAAGTGGCGATCTATATGATAATTAAGAAAATAATGCAATACAAATAAAAGAGAAAAAAAATCTTCCATGGCAACCATTATAACCCTGTTCACATGAAACTATACATATTATATATGAAGACAACCAACACAAAATAAGGAACTTATTTTAATTACTTATTTTTTGTGTCAATTTGCACATTTAAAGAAAAAGGAGCTATAGTTTAAAAACATTAAAATAAAATAAAGTAAAGTGACACTAGTGTTGAGCGTGAATATTCGTATAGCAATCTCGAATATTCTTTTTTTTTTTTTTTTTTTGTGCTTCTAGCTTGTGGGCAAATGAGAAGGCTGCAATATCTTTGTCAGAGCTTAGCAACATCTCTCGCAACCAATAAGAACGTTTTCTACCCCTTACTATATAAGTACTTCCCCAGGGGGGCGGAGCTAGCACCGCACCGTGATGGCCGCATAGTTCGGAGCTCTCCGCAGTAGATCCTCTACAGCACCAGCTTACACCAGCGGACAGACACCAGCATGGTGAAAATCGGGCACCCGAGAGCCGGAGACACCTCTGGAGCTGCCAGGCAGCCGAATAACAACGGCGACATGGATAAATTTATTAAAAAAGCGGCGGCCACAGTGGCGGCAAGAGAAAGCAAGATGGCGCCGAACCCGCTTCCTAAGGTGAGCGAGTGCGCGGCTGACATGTCAGAAGGGGAGAGCGATACAGAGGACTCACATAGTAAGACGGCGCTGCCGATTACCCGCCGTTTCCTGAAACAGTCGCTGAGTAAAGAGATGGAGCCAATTCTAACTGAGCTCACTGCCACGCGCCAGGATATCCAGCATATTGGAGACAGGGTAGTTACCCTGGAAGCGCAACAAACCACAGTGCTCGAGCATCAAATAGCTACAGCCTCCTCCTTTCAAAAATGCCGCACACACCTGAATGACCTCCATAATGCCCTGGAGGACCAAGAGAACAGAGGGCGCAGGAACAACCTGCGATTCAGGGGGATACCAGATACAGTCGCTGCGGATGATATTCCTGGGGCCGTGATAGATATATGCTGCTCCCTGCTAGGCTCTGATGGCCGCTCCGATATTGTCCTTGAACGTGCACACAGAGCGCTCAGGCCTAAGCCTAAAGGGACGGAACCGCCAAGGGATGTAATTTGCAGGTTCCTGAATTTTCAAGTGAAGACCGCTGTCCTAGAAGCAGCTAGGAACCAAGAAGACCTGGCATATGAAGACTCCAGAATCCTGATTTATCAAGACCTGGCCCCGTCTACATTAAAGAAAAGAAGATCGCTTAAGCCCTTGACGGACTGGCTCAGGAAGAACAAGATCCTGTACAGATGGACCTTTCCCTTTGGGATTTCGTTCGCCCATGCAGGACGCCGCCACACTATCAACACCTTTGCTGACCTGATGGGAGTGTACGAACACCTGCAGATCCCACCTCTTGAGATCGAGAACTGGGAACTTTATCAAGATATTACAGAGCTTCCTGACCTGCCGAGGCCCGTTCCCTTTGAGCTACCACGAACACCAAAGGCCCAGAAGTTCAAGCGGAGGAACACGCAACCCACACCATAGAGACTGGCTCTACTAACGTAACGACTCGCTTTGTCTCTTCCATCTCTCTCATAACCTATTCCTAATGCCTTTTTTATCTTTCATATATCCTCTCCTCTCCCATAAATAATCTCTTATTTGCTGCATTAGTCGGCACAGCCCTTATCCCCCTTTCACCTGTCCTCACCCTGGCCTCTTATATGTCTGTCTCTTGATCTCATCAAAGGGATGCACAATTTGTGCGTGGAGGATCACAATAGGGTTGAATGACCATCTTCCCCCTTGTGACCCTGGTAACTGATAATGTTACCCAGGCAACTCTCACTGTTCAAGCCCATTGTATTGGGTACTGTTCACATATTGTTCAAACCCATATTCATGGGTACAGTTACTTTGAATCTCTTAACTATGTTTTTTTCTGTTTGGTTCATCGTTTTTATATTGTTTTGAAGGTACATGTATTGTTTATCTTAAAAGCCCGAAAGAAGCAAGAACTCCCTCTGGAGCCCGGACTCGCTCGGCCTTCACTTTGCAGCCTCAGTATCAGTGCGCCCTCCTGGAGAGGGAAGGTCATTCAGCAAGGTAACACGTTGTATTACACATATCATGACTGACCTATTATTTGCGTCTTACAATGTCAACGGCTTTAATTCTCCATCTAAAAGGAGTCAGGTTTTTTCATTGTTACGCAAATTGGGAGCCAGTGTCCTACTTCTCCAGGAGACGCACTTTAAGTTCAACCATTACCCTAACCTTTCGCATGGCCACTATTCCCAATGGTACCATTGTGGAGGTGATTCCTCTGCTTCGGGTGGTGTGAGTATTGGGTTCCAGAGGAGAGTTCCCTTCCAATGTAGCTCACAACTACAGGACCCTGACGGTCGCTACCTAATGGTCAAAGGTAATATAGGTCCCCAGATATACACATTCATTAACCTCTATGCACCGAACACTGGTCACTATAACTGGTTCTCCAAGGTTTTCCCCATCATTGAATCATTTGCAGAGGGTCTGATAGTAACAGGAGGTGACCTTAATGCCACTTTGAACCCCCAATTAGATTCGTCAGCATCAAAATCTGCTCTGGCGCTAAAAACTCTCCGCTATATTAGAGAGGGCCTATGGAGTCTTCACCTGATAGATGTTTGGCGCACATTTTATCCCACCAGCAGCGACTATACGTTCTATTCTTCTGCACATGGGTCATATCATCGCTTAGATTACCTGTTCATATCCAAACAGCATCTCCAGCTTTGCCACAATCCCCAAATAGGGTCTATCCACCTGTCGGACCACGCCCCCATATCCCTCTCAGTATCAACTCCGGTACCAAAACAACACAAGTTTACGTGGCGTTTAAACGAGTCCCTTTTAGGGAACCTGAATACTAGAGATAAGATAGCTGGACTCCTTGACGAATACTTTACCCTTAACAAAGTCCCAGATGTTTCAGCTCTATCCTTATGGGATGCCCACAAACCTTTTATAAGGGGACACTTCATTAGTATAGGGGCTCACCAGAAGAAAGAAAGAAACAAAAAAATTGACAGCTTACTTCAGAAAATAGATTCCCTGGAGTCACAACATAAGAAATCCTTTTCTGCCTCGCAACTCCAAGAATTATCTGATACCAGAGCGGAGTTGAAAGCCATGCTACAGCACTCCTCAGCTAAGCTATTCTTAAATTCGCAACACAAATTTTTTGCCCATGGGGACAAAACGTCCAAGTTTATGATGAACAGGATAAAAAATAGGAGATCGTCAAATTACATACACCAATTAGAATCCCCCCAAGGCCTACCTCTGTACTCCTCCAAAGAAATAGGCGCCCAATTTCGGGAATTCTACGAATCCCTTTATAATCTGCCCCACACAATAGCCCCCGAAAACCTGACAACTACCCTTAACTCCTTTCTAGATTCACTCCCTCTGCCAACTATTTCTGAAGTCCAAAAACAGAAATTAGCTTCCCCTTTCACCTTAGAGGAATTAGAGACTGCATTGAAACAATCCCCCTCAGGGAAAAGCCCAGGCCCGGACGGCTTTCCGGTCCAATACTACAGAACGTTTCAACAACGATTACTTCCCCACCTATTAGAGGTTTGTAATTTGGCCTTACAGGGAGAGAAGCTTTCCAGGGACATGACACTAGCACACATCACATTGATCCCTAAAGAAGGGAAGGATCCCAAACACTGTGCTAACTACAGGCCCATTTCCCTCCTTAACATTGACCTTAAATTATTGGCTAAGTTGTTAGCTAACCGACTTGCAGTTTTCCTCCCATCTATAGTGCACGGGGATCAGGTGGGCTTTGTCAAAGGCAGGGAGGGTAGGGACAATACGGCTAGAGTGCTGAATATAATACAGTTCTCTTCCATCCACTCAAAACCGCTTTTACTGTTAAGCACGGATGCAGAAAAAGCATTCGATAGAATCAGCTGGTCTTATCTGCGAAATATCCTGGCTCGATTTGGCCTACCTGATCCCTTTGCACAGGCCACCTTTGCAATGTATGCTCAAGCATCGGCCTCTGTTATGATAAATGGTGACCTATCGGATCCCTTCTCAATTCAAAACGGTACCAGACAGGGGTGTCCGTTATCCCCCCTGTTATTTGTCTTGGCCCTGGAACCGCTCCTCCTAAAATTAAGAAATGACTCGGGGATATGTGGAGTTACATTAGGAGGTACAGACCATAAAATTGCCGCCTTCGCGGATGACATTATGATCATGACGTCCAATCCAAAGGAATCCCTACCTGTAATCCAAAAACATTTAGACATATATAGCGCCATTTCCAATTTTAAAATCAACAAACAAAAATCATTAGTAATCTGTATAGGTATCCCCCACTCAACCCAAAGAAGTCTAGGGAAAGACTCCCCCTTCAATTGGTCCTCTCCTACCATAACGTATTTGGGAATTAAAATCAGCCCTAAACCCTCTGAGTTATACTCACTGAATTATACTCCATTATTGGATAACATTTCTCATAGCATAAGTAAACTGGATATCCCAACTATATCCTAGTTCGGTAGGAAAAACCTGCTCATGTCTTTGATTCTTCCTCGCCTTACCTACCTACAACAGGTTCTGCCTATCCCAGTCCCCAAAACTTATTATAATTCTCTAAAAAAACTTTTTCGATCCTTTATCTGGAAGGGAAAGAAACCTAGACTGTCGTACGAGCTATTATCACGCCCTAAATGTTTTGGAGGCATTGCACTACCTGACCCAGAACTTTATGGAAAGGCCATTTTACTATCTAGAGCAATAGACTGGCTCAAACCTGATAACATGAAGCCCTGGGTTGCGATAGAGCAAGACCTGATGCGCAAACCCTTTAGATCCCTCTTATTAGCGCAAGGAAGCTCTTGTACGTTTCCCTCATCACCATATCCTATTATCCAGGCCACCATCAATGCATGGAAGTGGTTTCAATCTTCCCACTGCTCAATTCCTTTTCCTTCCCCACTTCTCTCAATCAAAGACATCCTGGGTACTGCTCTACCTGCGCTCATTGAATGTACCCCTAAAGAACTGAGGGACTCATCTACCCCAATATTGTCTTTCTTTGACACTAATGGCACCATACTCCGACTTAAAGAGTTCCAAAAACTTTTCAATATCGATGGCCAACATATCTCCTCTACATCATATGCACACGCATTCCTATCTCAACACATCACCAAAAGCGACCTCTTTCGCCCTTTACAGTGGTCAGAGGTTCTCATCTCAGACCCTATTCCTCCGAGAAGATTGATCTCACAAATATATAGAAGACTCAACATGCCATCGCCTTTCACCACACCGGCGTTTATCAGGCATTGGGAAAAGGATTTAGGTCAGGAAATTCCCTTTTCTGCTTTGTCAAAGGCCCTATCATCCCCACACCAACTGTCTAGATGTGTGCGCATACAGGAAAATGGATATAAAATCCTCACCAGATGGTACAAGACACCAGATATTACAGCCCTGTATTCGCCCACAGCCTCTGATGTATGTTGGAGATGTGGCAAAAATAGAGGAACCTTCCTCCACATTTGGTGGGACTGCCCAATTATTAGGACTTGGTGGATAGAAATATTTCAGATTAGCAATTTTATCTGTTAGACAAAAATACAAATGTCAGCGAGCAGAGCCCTCCTTAATCTTGATGTAGATAAGGAAATACATCCTATACCTTTTCTTTTCAAGCAGCTCTTAATAGCAGCTAGATTATTAATACCTAAATTTTGGCTGTCTACATCACCTCCCCCCATTGAACAATGGAAATTGAAGATAGATCAAATTTTTAGGTTTGAGGAAATTTCCTCATGGGAAGCAAGAAACCACCCGAAATTTCAACGCCAATGGCATCTGTGGCAAAAGTACAGGCACCCTTGCTACTCACAGTAAATTTTCCATGATTTTCATCATAACTTACCTCCTCGTAATGTTATTGAGATCCTTTAGTCTCCAATAAAACGGATACAGGAATCTTCCTAAATGATGCTGTATATCTATATAGTACTAGGAATACGGTATGGTGTGCCACGGCTGTATTGTGTGTGATAAGTGATTTGATCTCTTTGTAACGCAACATGCCCTGCGAGGTGTGTCAGTAACTTTACTTGTACCTTGTTGTGTTGTATAAAATAAAAATTTTATAAATAAAAAAAAAAATAAGTACTTCCCCAGCAGCCATGTTGTGCTGTTTCATGCAGTTGTGAGAGAGAGAGGGGTGGGATTTCTGTACTTTGCTGAATTGCTTTGTCATACTACATTTGATACCTCATATATATAATCCAGATAGTTAGTGGTAGATAGTGTAGGTTAGTTTGTGAATAGTGTAGCTGATCCAGTGTAGGCTGTTAGGTACATTAGTTAGTTAGCTCAGTCATCTATATAATCCAGATAGTTAGTGTAGGTTAGTTAATAGAGAATAGTATAGCTGATAGGGTCCAGTGCAAGGTGTAGTATAGGTTAAATAGAGATATAGTATTATGTAGCCTTTTGTTGTCTGTTTAATCTGTGAAAAAAAAAAAAAGTATTTTGCTGTGTTTTATGGTTTCATGTGCTAGGATTATTGTCAGCATCTTTTGTCTGTGAAAAAAGCAAAAAACAAAAGTATTTTGCTGTGTTACTGTTTTAGGGTTTCGGTGCTAGGTAGGGATTAGTCTCAGCATCTTTTGTCTGTGAAAAAACCCAAAAAATGGCTTTTCCTGTCTCTTTTTGTGTCATTGTCTTAGGGTTTAGTGTCAATTTTATTTCATTTTTGCCCCATTGTCCCCAACCCAATAAAGTTAGCCCAGACTACCTCATTATTTTCATTCTATATTTTTTTTTATGGATTTGGCCGTGCCGGCAGCCGTGGCCGTGGTAGGGAAGTTGGTTCTAATGGTGGACCGCTGCCAGCACGGGCCGCTCCTCTACCCATGGACGGGCAGGCGCAGGTGGCAGAGGCCTCATCAGTGATTTTTTGGGCTTGGAAGCTGCCCCATTTCGTCTCAGGATGCCGAGGCAGTTGTGTCATTCGTGACACAAGCCAGTGGCATGGAGTCCTCTGCCCCGGCTATGGGCAGCAGCAGCTCTCCGCCTCCTGTAGGACCAGCCCCCAAGACTCGTCCCTGATGCTGTTTAACAGCAACAGCGAGAGGCTGCCAATTCTTTGCCAGGGACTGGCATCCCTGCCATACACCAGCACATTGTGGAGAATGTATCACTGTCGCTGGATCACTCTGTCAGCGACAGGGTGCATCTGACAATGAATGCCTGGACCAGGAGACATGGGCAGGAACCATACATCAGCTTTACAGCCCATTGGGTGTCCCTCCAAGGCACATCATAAGATGTGGCAGCATCTCAGTTTGTGGTGCTGCCCCGGTGTGTCCAGTGGAGAACTGCTGCTCTCCCTCAAGCCACTGTCTCCATTGCTGCTGAGCCCCCCAGCAAGCGTCCCCGTAGCTACACAAGTGTGGGGCACATCCGCTGCCAGGCTGTGCTCCAGCTTGTGAGCTTAGGGGAATGGAGACACACTGGACCTCATGTTCTGTCCACCCTGCAGGCTCAGGTCCACAAGTGGGTGACACCCTGAAGGCTCCAGGCAGGTATGGTTGTCTGTGACAATGGCAGCAACCTCCTTGCTTCCCTCCATGCTGGCAGTCTAACACACATGCCCTGTATGGTACATGTCCTCAACCTTGTGGTACAGAAGTTCCTACGCACATACCCAAGAATGAGCGACATCGCGCAAAGGGTATGGAGGATTGCAAGCCACTTCCAATGTTCCCCAACCGCCACCGCGTCCCTTTCGAAACTGCAGCAGGAAAACAGCCTGCCACCTCACAGGCTGATTGTGGACAGTGTGATGTGGTTGAACGCCACCCTCCACATGCTGGAGAGGTTGTGGGAGCAGCGACGGGCGGGGAAAGAGTATCTGCTGGACACACCCACTCCCCTACATTGCAATGCAGAGTGGGGGCAGATACACTAGGTCTGCCAAATTTTGGCCCCATTTGAGCAGGCAACCAAGATGGTCAGCGGGGAGCATGTCGGCCTCAATGACGTGCTACCCATAGTGTTCCTGCTGGGAACGCCTGCTTGATGCTGGGGAGTGCCTTGGTGAAGCAAGAAGAGGCAACACTGCTCCACCAAGACCAGGCCCAGGACGAGGAGGAATAATTTTTTAAGACGTTTGCTGAAGTCCAGGAGTCTGGGCCTGGTCAGGAGGGAGAGCCGATGCAGGGGGCACCGTTAGTCCGGGGGTGGGGTGACTCCCACAGGGAGCAGCAGGAGGACCAAGATGTCATGGTCCCAGGCAGCGAAGAAGAGTCACATCAGGCTGTCCTCTTCCCCATGGGTGCCCACATGCTGCAATGCCTCCGGAGGGACCCCCGAATCAGAAAAATGAAGGAGAGGGATGATTTTTGTTTGGCCACCCTTTTAGATCATCGCTGCAAGGGGAAACTGAAGCAGTTCATCCGAGCCAGCCGGAGGGATGCCCGTATGCCAAACCACATGGTGGCAGACTACATGGGGTCCGTTGGTGCTTCCAACAGCATGAGCACAATGACCCCATGGAGTAATGGGTTGCCAGGCTGGACACCTGCCGTGAGCTCGCTCAGTATACGCTGAAACTGTACTGTTTTGCCCCCCCACCCGGCGTACTGTCTAAACAAACATTCAGAGCGGCAGGTGGGGTGGTCACCCACAAGCGGACCCGTCTATCCACAGACTCCGTGGATAGACTGACATTTATCAAAATGAATGAGTCCTAGATCGGCAGTGACTTCTTGGCCCCTACTGTCGGTTTAGGGCGCTTAAAGGGGTTCTGCACTTTCATTTAACTGATGATCTATCCTCTGGATAGATCATCAGCTTCTGATCGGCGGGGGTCCCGGGTATTTCAGCGGTTTGAGAAGGCAGCGGCGCTCCAGCAGCGCTGCGGCCTTCTCACTGTTTACCGCCGGGCTGCCGGCCCAGTATCAACTAGCGTGGGCGGGGCTAAGCTCTGTTCACTTGAATGGAGCTTAGCCGCTCCCACGCTAGTTGATACTAGTCGTGACGTCAGTGGGCCGACAGGCCGTCGGTAAACAGTGAGAAGGCCGTGGCGCTGCTAGAGCGCCACTGCCTTCTCAAACAGCTGATCGGCGGGGGTCCCGGGTGTCGGACCCCGGCCGGTCAGAAGCTGATGATCTATCCAGAAGATAGATCATCAGTTAAATGAAAGTGCAGAACCCCTTTAAGGGTCCCTTGTCAATCCCTGTCCTTGGCTCTCCCTCCTAGACAGTTTAACTTCTGTATATATTTCTGGATAAATGTATTTATTTATTTATTTAGAGATGAATAAAATATATTTTATATATTTCTTTATTGATGACTTTATATATTTCTGCATTGATGAATTTATTTATGTATTTGTTGATGAATTTATTTACGCATTTGTTTATTGATGACTTTTTTATATATTTTTCTATATTCATTATTTTATTTTTGTATTTATTTATTTATGTATTTATTTATTCATGACTTTATTTATATATTTCTGTTTGATTAATATATATTATGTATTTATTGATGAAATTATATATGTATTTATTTATTGATGACTTTATATATTTCTCTATTGTTCAATTGATGTATTTATTTGACAAATAATTTTTATATATTTTATCAATCGATGAGTTTATTTATCTATTTTTCCATTAATTTATTTAACCTGATGAAGCACAGCTACATTAGTTTTGTGCGGTAAGTTTACCTTCAGTTCTATGTAACTCGAAAACACATGGTGCCTTTAAAACAGACTACAAACTCTGCTCTGCTGGATGACAGTGTAGGTGCTCCCCGTTGCCTGTCAGCTCCTTCCTGGTGATATCTGGCCCTGGCTATGTGACACTACCCCCCGATTGTAGCCAAGCCTCGCAGCTAAAGGCTTATTCAGCAGCCTGACCTGCGATCGATGATCCAGGCTGAGCACTGGAGGCAGACACCGAGGACCCCGCCAGCAGCCGGTGACCATGACTGAGTCATCACCGAGGGGAGGGGAACTGATTCCGGTGGCAGAGTCGGGGACACTTCCAGACCCGGGCCGAGGCAAGCTGACTCCTCACTGGCTTCTGTGCTCAGCTGGGAAGAGGACGGCTGGGTGCTGACGATGGCCAGAGCCCAGCGTGTGTGTGATGCTGATCATGTATGGGTGGTGCGATCGGTGGTAACCATGCCTCTTCACAGACAAAAGGAGGATGAGAGAGCCGCTGCTAAACCACGCCAGTTCTGCTGCCCTCTAGCTTGGAGGAATCAGCACACAGCGCGTCAGGCTGCGTCAACACAGTGTTCTTCTCTAGACTTGATTTGCCTGATATGGAGACTGAGAGCAGACTGGTGCATGCAGCGTATGAAGCTAATGTTGTACTCATTTATTGTGTGCTTTACAAACTTAAAATACATTTGAAAAATATTTTTTTTTAAAGGAAAATGATGCATTTTGCATGCATGGGAGCACATTCCTGCTGAAAACAAAGAACCTGCTACTGTCCCTGCTGAGTTAGGCCGAGCTATGTGTAGGCCTTAGACTCGACAATTACCATGTAACTGATGCTGCTGCTATCTGTACTGATCATGCTGAGTTATGTGAAGGCCTTATACTCCACTGTTATGTTTACCTGCTACTGCTGTCTGTCCTGATCTTGATGAGTTATGTGTCGGCCTTATACTACAGTGTTACTATTTCCCTGCTGCTGTCTGTTCTGTTCCTGCTAAGGCTACTTTCACACTAGCGTTGTTTAAATCCGGCATTCAATTCTGACACTGGAACTGCCCGCCGGATCCGGAAAAACGTGTGAAAACGGATTACATTTGAAGCCTGATCAGGATTTTGATCACAATGAAAAAATGCATTGGAAAAAAAGGATCAGCCATTTATGGACTTTAACTTTTTTTTCAAATTTTTCAGGTTTAACATGCAAAAGCCGGATCCGGTTTCACTGAACACACTGCGCTGGATCCGGTGTTAATGCAAGTCAATGGGAAAAAGGCCTGATCAGGCGTTCAGTCAAAGTGTTCAGGTTTTTTGGCCGGAGGTAAAAATACAGCATGCTACGGTTTTCTGAAAAGTCTGATCAGTCAAAAACACTGAACTGAAGACATCTTGATGCATCCTGAACGGATTACTCTCCATTCAGAATGCATTAGGATAAAACTGATCAGTTCTTTTCCGGATTTGAGCCCCTATGACGGAACTCTGGCGCCGGAAAAGAAAAACGCTAGTGTGAAAGTACCCTGAGTTAGGCCCAGCTATGTGTTTGCCTTATACTACAGGGATACCATTTACCAGCTGCTGCTGTCTGTCCTGATATTGCTGAGATAGGCCCAGCTATGTGTATGCCCTATAATACAGCTTTACCATTTACCTGCTGCTGTCTGTTCTTGCTGAGTTAGGTCCAGCTATGTGTATGCATTATACTACAGCGTTACCATTTACCATTGGTACATGATCTATAATGCTGAGTTATAGATCATGTACCAATGGATTATAGACCATGTACCAATACCCAGGAGGGGTGGCAATTGAATTTCACTGTTAAAGAAAAAATAAATGTGTTGGATATACACCCTCAATTCTTTGTTACCACATGGCCTCAATGCAGACTTTAATTTAGGATAAGTACAAACCGGATTTCAAAAAAGTTGGGACACTATACAAATCGTGAATAAAAACTGAATGCAATGATGTGGAGGTGCCAACTTCTAATATTTTATTCAGAATAGAACATAAATCACGGAACAAAAGTTTAAACTGAGAAAGTGTACCATTTTAAGGGAAATATGTTAAAACAGAATTTCATGGTGTCACCAAATCCCCCAAAAGTTGGGACAAGGCCATTTTCACCACTTGGTGGCATCTCCCCTTCTTCTTACAACACTCAACAGACGTCTGGGGACCGAGGAGACCAGTTTCTCAAGTTTAGAAATAGGAATGCTCTCCCATTCTTGTCTAATACAGGCCTCTAACTGTTCAATCGTCTTGGGCCTTCTTTGTTGCACCTTCCTCTTTATGATGCGCCAAATGTTCTCTATCGGTGAAAGATCTGGACTTCAGACTGGCCATTTCAGTACCCGGATCCTTCTCCTACGCAGCCATGATGTTGTAATTGATGCAGAATGTGGTCTGGCATTGTCTTGTTGAAAAATGCAGGGTCTTCCCTGAAAGAGATGACGTCTGGATGGGAGCATATGTTGTTCTAGAACCTTAATATATTTTTCTGCATTGATGGTGCCTTTCCAGACATGCAAGCTGCCCATGCCACACGCACTCATGCAACCCCATACCATCAGAGATGCAGGCTTCTGAACTGAGCGTTGATAACAACTTGGGTTGTCCTTGTCCTCTTTGGTCCGGATGACATGGCGTCCCAGATTTCCAAAAAGAACTTTGAATCGTGACTCGTCTGACCACAGAACAGTCTTCCATTTTGCCACACTCCATTTTAAATGATCCCTGGCCCAGTGAAAACGCCCGAGCTTGTGGATCTTACTTAGAAATGGCTTCTTCTTTGCACTGTAGAGTTTCAGCTGGCAACGGCGTATGGCACGGTGGATTGTGTTCACTGACAATGGTTTCTGGAAGTATTCCTGAGCCCATTCTGTGATTTCCTTTACAGTAGCATTCCTGTTTGTGGTGCAGTGTCATTTAAGGGCCCGGAGATCACGGGCATCCAGTATGGTTTTACGGCCTTGACCCTTACGCACAGAGATTGTTCCAGATTCTCTGAATCTTCGGATGATGTTATGCACAGTTGATGATGATAGATGCAAAGTCTTTGCAATTTTTCGCTGGGTAACACCTTTCTGATATTGCTCCACTATCTTTCTGCGCAACATTGTGGGAATTGGTGATCCTCTACCCATCTTGGCTTCTGAGAGACACTGCCACTCTGAGAAGCTCTTTTTATACCCAATCATGTTGCCAATTGACCTAATTAGTGTTGATTGGTCTTCCAGCTCTTCGTTATGCTCAAATTTACTTTTTCCAGCCTCTTATTGCTACTAGGGATGAGCGAACTCGAACTGTATAGTTCGGGTTCGTACCGAATTTTGGGGTGTCCGTGACACGGACCCGAACCCGGACATTTTCGTAAAAGTCCGGGTTCGGGTTCGGTGTTCGTCGCTTTCTTGGCGCTTTTGTGACGCTTTCTTGGCGCTTTTTGAAAGGCTGCAAAGCAGCCAATCAACAAGCGTCATACTACTTGCCCCAAGAGGCCGTCACAGCCATGCCTACTATTGGCATGGCTGTGATTGGCCAGAGCACCATGTGACCCAGCCTCTATTTAAGCTGGAGTCACATAGCGCCGCTCGTCACTCTGCTCTGATTAGCGTAGGGAGAGGTTGCGGCTGCGACAGTAGGGCGAGATTAGGCAGATTAACTCCTCCAAAGGACTTGATTAACTGATCGATCTGCAGCTGTGGATCATTGAGCTGCTGATCCTCAATTGCTCACTGTTTTTAGGCTGCCCAGACCGTTTGTCAGTCACATTTTTCTGGGGTGATCGGCGGCCATTTTGTGTCTTGTGGTGCGCCAGCACAAGCTGCGACCAAGTGCATTTAACCCTCAATGGTGTGGTTGTTTTTTGGCTAAAGCCTACATCAGGGTGAAGCTGTCACACCAAGTGCATTTAACCAGCAATAGTCTGTTTATTTTTTGGCCATATACTACATCAGGGGCAAGCTGCGCCTGTCACCAAGTGCATTTAACCCTCAATGGTGCGTTTGTTTTTTGGCTAAAGCCTACATCAGGGTGAAGCTGTCACACCAAGTGCATTTAACCAGCAATAGTCTGTTTATTTTTTGGCCATATACTACATCAGGGGCAAGCTGCGCCCGTCACCAAGTGCATTTAACCCTCAGTAGTGTGGTTGGTCAAGCTATCACACCAAGTGCATTTAACCAGCAATAGTCTGTTCATTTTTTGGCCATATACTACATCAGGGGCAAGCTGCGCCCGTCACCAAGTGCATTTAACCCTCAGTAGTGTGGTTGGTCAAGCTGTGACACCAAGTGCATTTAACCAGCAATAGTCTGTTCATTTTTTGGCCATATACTACATCAGGGGCAAGCTGCGCCCGTCACCAAGTGCATTTAACCCTCAGTAGTGTGGTTGGTCAAGCTATCACACCAAGTGCATTTAACCAGCAATAGTCTGTTCATTTTTTGGCCATATACGACATCAGGGGCAAGCTGCGCCCGTCACCAAATGCATTTAACCCTCAGTAGTGTGGTTGGTCAAGCTGTGACACCAAGTGCATTTAACCAGCAATAGTCTGTTCATTTTTTGGCCATATACTACATCAGGGGCAAGCTGCGCCCGTCACCAAGTGCATTTAACCAACAATAGTGTGGTTATTTTTTGGCCATATCCCAGTCGAATTCTGTCACTAAATCCATACCGGTCACCCAGCGCCTAAATACTAGGCCTCAAATTTATATCCCGCTAAATCTCTTGTTACCGCTGTCCTGTTGTGGCTGGGAAAGTTATTTAGTGTCCGTCAAAGCACATTTTTTGTTCTGGGTTGAAATACAATTCCCAATTTAGCAATTTCAAAATTTAGTGGTTTCTGCTATATCAGAGCTATTTGAAATCTATCCCTAAAAGGGTATATAATATTCAAGGTGCACATAGGGTCATTCAGAATAACTTCACACACACACGCTACTGTGCATATTCCCAGTCTAATTCTGTCACTAAATCCATACCGGTCACCCAGCGCCTAAATACTAGGCCTCAAATTTATATCCCGCTAAATCTCTCGTTACCGCTGTCCTGTTGTGGCTGGGAAAGTTATTTAGTGTCCGTCAAAGCACATTTTTTGTTCTGGGTTGAAATACAATTCCCAATTTAGCAATTTCATAATTTAGTGGTTTCTGCTATATCAGAGCTATTTGAAATCTATCCCTAAAAGGGTATATAATATTCAAGGTGCACATAGGGTCATTCAGAATAACTTCACACATACACGCTACTGTGCATATTCCAAGTCTAATTCTGTCACTAAATCCATACCGGTCACCCAGCGCCTAAATACTAGGCCTCAAATTTATATCCCGCTAAATCTCTCGTTACCGCTGTACTGTTGTTGCTGGGCAAGTTATTTAGTGTCCGTCAAAGCACATTTTTTGTTCTGGGTTGAAATACAATTCCCAATTTAGCAATTTCATAATTTAGTGGTTTCTGCTATATCAGAGCTATTTGAAATCTATCCCTAAAAGGGTATATAATATTCAAGGTGCACATAGGGTCATTCAGAATAACTTCACACATACACGCTACTGTGCATATTCCAAGTCTAATTCTGTCACTAAATCCATACCGGTCACCCAGCGCCTAAATACTAGGCCTCAAATTTATATCCCGCTAAATCTCTCGTTACCGCTGTACTGTTGTGGCTGGGCAAGTTATTTAGTGTCCGTCAAAGCACATTTTGTGTTCTGGGTTGAAATACAATTCCCAATTTAGCAATTTCATAATTTAGTGGTTTCTGCTATATCAGAGCTATTTGAAATCTATCCCTAAAAGGGTATATAATATTCAAGGTGCACATAGGGTCATTCAGAATAACTTCACACACACACGCTACTGTGCATATTCCAGTCTAATTCTGTCACTAAATCCATACCGGTCACCCAGCGCCTAAATACTAGGCCTCAAATTTATATCCCGCTAAATCTCTCGTTACCGCTGTACTGTTGTGGCTGGGCAAGTTATTTAGTGTCCGTCAAAGCACATTTTTTGTTCTGGGTTGAAATACAATTCCCAATTTAGCAATTTCATAATTTAGTGGTTTCTGCTATATCAGAGCTATTTGAAATCTATCCCTAAAAGGGTATATAATATTCAAGGTGCACATAGGGTCATTCAGAATAACTTCACACACACACGCTACTGTGCATATTCCAAGTCTAATTCTGTCACTAAATCCATACCGGTCACCCAGCGCCTAAATACTAGGCCTCAAATTTATATCCCGCTAAATCTCTCGTTACCGCTGTACTGTTGTTGCTGGGCAAGTTATTTAGTGTCCGTCAAAGCACATTTTTTGTTCTGGGTTGAAATACAATTCCCAATTTAGCAATTTCATAATTTAGTGGTTTCTGCTATATCAGAGCTATTTGAAATCTATCCCTAAAAGGGTATATAATATTCAAGGTGCACATAGGGTCATTCAGAATAACTTCACACACACACGCTACTGTGCATATTCCAAGTCTAATTCTGTCACTAAATCCATACCGGTCACCCAGCGCCTAAATACTAGGCCTCAAATTTATATCCCGCTAAATCTCTCGTTACCGCTGTACTGTTGTTGCTGGGCAAGTTATTTAGTGTCCGTCAAAGCACATTTTTTGTTCTGGGTTGAAATACAATTCCCAATTTAGCAATTTCATAATTTAGTGGTTTCTGCTATATCAGAGCTATTTGAAATCTATCCCTAAAAGGGTATATAATATTCAAGGTGCACATAGGGTCATTCAGAATAACTTCACACAACACGCTACTGTGCATATTCCAAGTCTAATTCTGTCACTAAATCCATACCGGTCACCCAGCGCCTAAATACTAGGCCTCAAATTTATATCCCGCTAAATCTCTCGTTACCGCTGTACTGTTGTGGCTGGGCAAGTTATTTAGTGTCCGTCAAAGCACATTTTTGTTCTGGGTTGAAATACAATTCCCAATTTAGCAATTTCATAATTTAGTGGTTTCTGCTATATCAGAGCTATTTGAAATCTATCCCTAAAAGGGTATATAATATTCAAGGTGCACATAGGGTCATTCAGAATAACTTCACACACACACGCTACTGTGCATATTCCAAGTCTAATTCTGTCACTAAATCCATACCGGTCACCCAGCGCCTAAATACTAGGCCTCAAATTTATATCCCGCTAAATCTCTCGTTACCGCTGTCCTGTTGTGGCTGGGAAAGTTATTTAGTGTCCGTCAAAGCACATTTTTTGTTCTGGGTTGAAATACAATTCCCAATTTAGCAATTTCATAATTTAGTGGTTTCTGCTATATCAGAGCTATTTGAAATCTATCCCTAAAAGGGTATATAATATTCAAGGTGCACATAGGGTCATTCAGAATAACTTCACACACACACGCTACTGTGCATATTCCAAGTCTAATTCTGTCACTAAATCCATACCGGTCACCCAGCGCCTAAATACTAGGCCTCAAATTTATATCCCGCTAAATCTCTCGTTACCGCTGTACTGTTGTGGCTGGGCAAGTTATTTAGTGTCCGTCAAAGCACATTTTTTGTTCTGGGTTGAAATACAATTCCCAATTTAGCAATTTCATAATTTAGTGGTTTCTGCTATATCAGAGCTATTTGAAATCTATCCCTAAAAGGGTATATAATATTCAAGGTGCACATAGGGTCATTCAGAATAACTTCACACACACGCTACTGTGCATATTCCAAGTCTAATTCTGTCACTAAATCCATACCGGTCACCCAGCGCCTAAATACTAGGCCTCAAATTTATATCCCGCCAAATCTCTCGTTACCGCTGTCCTGTTGTGGCTGGGAAAGTTATTTAGTGTCCGTCAAAGCACATTTTTTGTTCTGGGTTGAAATACAATTCCCAATTTAGCAATTTCATAATTTAGTGGTTTCTGCTATATCAGAGCTATTTGAAATCTATCCCTAAAAGGGTATATAATATTCAAGGTGCACATAGGGTCATTCAGAATAGCTTCACACACACACGCTACTGTGCATATTCCAGTCTAATTCTGTCACTAAATCCATACCGGTCACCCAGCGCCTAAATACTAGGCCTCAAATTTATATCCCGCTAAATCTCTCGTTACCGCTGTACTGTTGTGCTGGGCAAGTTATTTAGTGTCCGTCAAAGCACATTTTTTGTTCTGGGTTGAAATACAATTCCCAATTTAGCAATTTCATAATTTAGTGGTTTCTGCTATATCAGAGCTATTTGAAATCTATCCTAAAAGGGTATATAATATTCAAGGTGCACATAGGGTCATTCAGAATAACTTCACACACACACGCTACTGTGCATATCCCAGTCTAATTCTGTCACTAAATCCATACCGGTCACCCAGCGCCTAAATACTAGGCCTCAAATTTATATCCCGCTAAATCTCTCGTTACCGCTGTACTGTTGTGGCTGGGCAAGTTATTTAGTGTCCGTCAAAGCACATTTTTTGTTCTGGGTTGAAATACAATTCCCAATTTAGCAATTTCATAATTTAGTGGTTTCTGCTATATCAGAGCTATTTGAAATCTATCCCTAAAAGGGTATATAATATTCAAGGTGCACATAGGGTCATTCAGAATAACTTCACACAACACGCTACTGTGCATATTCCAAGTCTAATTCTGTCACTAAATCCATACCGGTCACCCAGCGCCTAAATACTAGGCCTCAAATTTATATCCCGCTAAATCTCTCGTTACCGCTGTACTGTTGTGGCTGGGCAAGTTATTTAGTGTCCGTCAAAGCACATTTTTTGTTCTGGGTTGAAATACAATTCCCAATTTAGCAATTTCATAATTTAGTGGTTTCTGCTATATCAGAGCTATTTGAAATCTATCCCTAAAAGGGTATATAATATTGAAGGTGCACATAGGGTCATTCAGAATAACTTCACACACACACGCTACTGTGCATATTCCAAGTCTAATTCTGTCACTAAATCCATACCGGTCACCCAGCGCCTAAATACTAGGCCTCAAATTTATATCCCGCTGAATTTGAATACAATACATTGGGCCAAATAATATTTTTGTTGTTGTGGTGAACGATAACAATGAGTAAAACATCTAGTAAGGGACGCGGACGTGGACATGGTCGTGGTGGTGTTAGTGGACCCTCTGGTGCTGGGAGAGGACGTGGCCGTTCTGCCACATCCACACGTCCTAGTGTACCAACTACCTCAGGTCCCAGTAGCCGCCAGAATTTACAGCGATATATGGTGGGGCCCAATGCCGTTCTAAGGATGGTAAGGCCTGAGCAGGTACAGGCATTAGTCAATTGGGTGGCCGACAGTGGATCCAGCACGTTCACATTATCTCCCACCCAGTCTTCTGCAGAAAGCGCACAGATGGCGCCTGAAAACCAACCCCATCAGTCTGTCACATCACCCCCATGCATACCAGGGAAACTGTCTCAGCCTCAAGTTATGCAGCAGTCTCTTATGCTGTTTGAAGACTCCGCTGGCAGGGTTTCCCAAGGGCATCCACCTAGCCCTTCCCCAGCGGTGAAAGACATAGAATGCACTGACGCACAACCACTTATGTTTCCTGATGATGAGGACATGGGAATACCACCTCAGCATGTCTCTGATGATGACGAAACACAGGTGCCAACTGCTGCGTCTTTCTGCAGTGTGCAGACTGAACAGGAGGTCAGGGATCAAGACTGGGTGGAAGACGATGCAGGGGACGATGAGGTCCTAGACCCCACATGGAATGAAGGTCGTGCCACTGACTTTCACAGTTCGGAGGAAGAGGCAGTGGTGAGACCGAGCCAACAGCGTAGCAAAAGAGGGAGCAGTGGGCAAAAGCAGAACACCCGCCGCCAAGAGACTCCGCCTGCTACTGACCGCCGCCATCTGGGACCGAGCACCCCAAAGGCAGCTTCAAGGAGTTCCCTGGCATGGCACTTCTTCAAACAATGTGCTGACGACAAGACCCGAGTGGTTTGCACGCTGTGCCATCAGAGCCTGAAGCGAGGCATTAACGTTCTGAACCTGAGCACAACCTGCATGACCAGGCACCTGCATGCAAAGCATGAACTGCAGTGGAGTAAACACCTTAAAACCAAGGAAGTCACTCAGGCTCCCCCTGCTACCTCTTCTGCTGCTGCCGCCTCGGCCTCTTCTGCTGCTGCCGCCTCGGCCTCTTCCTCCGCCTCTGGAGGAACGTTGGCACCTGCCGCCCAGCAAACAGGGGATGTACCACCAACACCACCACCACCACCTCCGTCACCAAGCGTCTCAACCATGTCACACGGCAGCGTTCAGCTCTCCATCTCACAAACATTTGAGAGAAAGCGTAAATTCCCACCTAGCCACCCTCGATCCCTGGCCCTGAATGCCAGCATTTCTAAACTACTGGCCTATGAAATGCTGTCATTTAGGCTGGTGGACACAGACAGCTTCAAACAGCTCATGTCGCTTGCTGTCCCACAGTATGTTGTTCCCAGCCGCCACTACTTCTCCAAGAGAGCCGTGCCTTCCCTGCACAACCAAGTATCCGATAAAATCAAGTGTGCACTGCGCAACGCCATCTGTAGCAAGGTCCACCTAACCACAGATACGTGGACCAGTAAGCACGGCCAGGGACGCTATATCTCCCTAACTGCACACTGGGTAAATGTAGTGGCAGCTGGGCCCCAGGCGGAGAGCTGTTTGGCGCACGTCCTTCCGCCGCCAAGGATCGCAGGGCAACATTCTTTGCCTCCTGTTGCCACCTCCTCCTTCTCGGCTTCCTCCTCCTCTTCTTCCACCTGCTCATCCAGTCAGCCACACACCTTCACCACCAACTTCAGCACAGCCCGGGGTAAACGTCAGCAGGCCATTCTGAAACTCATATGTTTGGGGGACAGGCCCCACACCGCACAGGAGTTGTGGCGGGGTATAGAACAACAGACCGACGAGTGGTTGCTGCCGGTGAGCCTCAAGCCCGGCCTGGTGGTGTGTGATAATGGGCGAAATCTCGTTGCAGCTCTGGGACTAGCCAATTTGACGCACATCCCTTGCTTGGCGCATGTGCTGAATTTGGTGGTGCAGAAGTTCATTACACAACTACCCCGACATGTCAGAGCTGCTGCATAAAGTGCGGGCCGTCTGTTCGCGCTTCCGGCGTTCACATCCTGCTGCTGCTCGCCTGTCTGCGCTACAGCGTAACTTCGGCCTTCCCGCTCACCGCCTCATATGCGACGTGCCCACCAGGTGGAACTCCACCTTGCACATGCTGGACAGACTGTGCGAGCAGCAGCAGGCCATAGTGGAGTTTCAGCTGCAGCACGCACGGGTCAGTCGCACTACAGAACAGCACCACTTCACCACCAATGACTGGGCCTCCATGCGAGACCTGTGTGCCCTGTTGCGCTGTTTCGAGTACTCCACCAACATGGCCAGTGGCGATGACAGCCGTTATCAGCGTTACAATACCACTTCTATGTCTCCTTGAGAAAACACTTAGGGCGATGATGCAAGAGGAGGTGGCCCAGGAGGAGGAGGAGGAGGAGGAAGAGGGGTCATTTTTAGCACTTTCAGGCCAGTCTCTTCGAAGTGACTCAGAGGGAGGTTTTTGGCAACAGCAGAGGCCAGGTACAAATGTGGCCAGACAGGGCCCACTACTGGAGGACGAGGAGGACGAGGATGAGGAGGAGGTGGAGGAGGATGAGGATGAAGCATGGTCACAGCGGGGTGGCACCCAACGCAGCTCGGGTCCATCACTGGTGCGTGGCTGGGGGGAAAGGCAGGACGATGACGATACGCCTCCCACAGAGGACAGCTTGTCCTTACCCCTGGGCAGCCTGGCACACATGAGCGACTACATGCTGCAGTGCCTGCGCAACGACAGCAGAGTTGCCCACATTTTAACCTGTGCGGACTACTGGGTTGCCACCCTGCTGGATCCACGCTACAAAGACAATGTGCCCACCTTACTTCCTGCACTGGAGCGTGATAGGAAGATGCGCGAGTACAAGCGCACGTTGGTAGACGCGCTACTGAGAGCATTCCCAAATGTCACAGGGGAACAAGTGGAAGCCCAAGGCCAAGGCAGAGGAGGAGCAAGAGGTCGCCAAGGCAGCTGTGTCAATGCCAGCTCCTTTGAGGGCAGGGTTAGCATGGCAGAGATGTGGAAAACTTTTGTCAACACGCCACAGCTAACTGCACCACCACCTGATACGCAACGTGTTAGCAGGAGGCAACATTTCACTAACATGGTGGAACAGTACATGTGCACACCCCTCCACGTACTGACTGATGGTTCGGCCCCATTCAACTTCTGGGTCTCTAAATTGTCCACGTGGCCAGAGCTAGCCTTTTATGCCTTGGAGGTGCTGGCCTGCCCGGCGGCCAGCGTTTTGTCTGAACGTGTATTCAGCACGGCAGGGGGCGTCATTACAGACAAACGCAGCCGCCTGTCTACAGCCAATGTGGACAAGCTGACGTTCATAAAAATGAACCAGGCATGGATCCCACAGGATCTGTCCGTCCCTTGTCCAGATTAGACATTAACTACCTCCCCTTAACCATATATTATTGGACTCCAGGGCACTTCCTCATTCAATCCTATTTTTATTTTCATTTTACCATTATATTGCGAGGCTACCCAAAGTTGAATGAACCTCTCCTCTGTCTGGGTGCCGGGGCCTAAATATATGCCAATGGACTGTTCCAATGTTGGGTGACGTGAAGCCTGATTCTCTGCTATGACATGCAGACTGATTCTCTGCTGACATGAAGCCAGATTCTCTGTTACGGGACCTCTCTCCTCTGCCTGTGTGCTGGGCCTAAATATATGCCAATGGACTGTTGCAGTGGTGGCTGACGTGAAGCCTGATTCTCTGCTATGATATGCAGACTGATTCTCTGCTGACATGAAGACAGATTCTCTGTTACTGGACCTCTCTCCTCTGCCTGTGTGCTGGGCCTAAATATATGCCAATGGACTGTTGCAGTGGTGGCTGACGTGAAGCCTGATTCTCTGCTATGACATGCAGACTGATTCTCTGCTGACATGAAGCCAGATTCTCTGTTACGGGACCTCTCTCCTCTGCCTGGGTGCTGGGCCTAAATATATGCCAATGGACTGTTGCAGTGGTGGCTGACGTGAAGCCTCATTCTCTGCTATGACATGCAGACTGATTCTCTGCTGACATGAAGACAGATTCTCTGTTACGGGACCTCTCTCCTCTGCCTGGGTGCTGGGCCTAAATATATGCCAATGGACTGTTGCAGTGGTGGCTGACGTGAAGCCTCATTCTCTGCTATGACATGCAGACTGATTCTCTGCTGACATGAAGACAGATTCTCTGTTACGGGACCTCTCCTCCTCTGCCTGGGTGCTGGGCCTAAATATATGCCAATGGACTGTTGCAGTGGTGGCTGACGTGAAGCCTGATTCTCTGCTATGACATGCAGACTGATTCTCTGCTGACATGAAGACAGATTCTCTGTTACGGGACCTCTCTCCTCTGCCTGTGTGTGTGCTGGGCCTAAATATATGCCAATGGACTGTTGCAGTGGTGGCTGACGTGAAGCCTGATTCTCTACTATGACATGCAGACTGATTCTCTGCTGACATGAAGCCAGATTCTCTGTTACGGGACCTCTCTCCTCTGCCTGTGTGTGTGCTGGGCCTAAATATATGCCAATGGACTGTTGCAGTGGTGGCTGACGTGAAGCCTGATTCTCTGCTATGACTATGCAGACTGATTCTCTGCTGACATGAAAGCCAGATTCTCTGTTACGGGACCTCTCTCCTCTGCCTGTGTGCTGGGCCTAAATATATGCCAATGGACTGTTGCAGTGGTGGCTGACGTGAAGCCTCATTCTCTGCTATGACATGCAGACTAATTCTCTGCTGACATGAAGCCAGATTGTCTGTTACGGGACCTCCCTCCTCTGCCTGGGTGCTGGGCCTAAATATATGACAATGGACTGTTGCAGTGGTGGCTGACGTGAAGCCTGATTCTCTACTATGACATGCAGACTGATTCTCTGCTGACATGAAGCCAGATTCTCTGTTACGGGACCTCCCTCCTCTGCCTGTGTGCTGGGCCTAAATATATGACAATGGACTGTTGCAGTGGTGGCTGACGTGAAGCCTCGATTCTCTGCTATGACATGCAGACTGATTCTCTGCTGACATGAAGCCAGATTCTCTGTTACGGGACCTCTCTCCTCTGCCTGTGTGCTGGGCCTAAATATATGCCAATGGACTGTTGCAGTGGTGGCTGACGTGAAGCCTGATTCTCTGCTATGACATGCAGACTGATTCTCTGCTGACATGAAGACAGATTCTCTGTTACGGGACCTCTCTCCTCTGCCTGTGTGCTGGGCCTAAATATATGCCAATGGACTGTTGCAGTGGTGGCTGACGTGAAGCCTGATTCTCTGCTATGACATGCAGACTGATTCTCTGCTGACATGAAGACAGATTCTCTGTTACGGGACCTCTCTCCTCTGCCTGGGTGCTGGGCCTAAATATATGCCAATGGACTGTTGCAGTGGTGGCTGACGTGAAGCCTGATTCTCTGCTATGACATGCAGACTGATTCTCTGCTGACATGAAGACAGATTCTCTGTTACGGGACCTCCCTCCTCTGCCTGGGTGCTGGGCCTAAATATATGCCAATGGACTGTTGCAGTGGTGGCTGACGTGAAGCCTGATTCTCTGCTATGACATGCAGACTGATTCTCTGCTGACATGAAGACAGATTCTCAGTTACGGGACCTCTCTCCTCTGCCTGTGTGTGTGCTGGGCCTAAATATATGCCAATGGACTGTTGCAGTGGTGGCTGACGTGAAGCCTGATTCTCTGCTATGACATGCAGACTGATTCTCTGCTGACATGAAGCCAGATTCTCTGTGACGGGACTCTCTCTCCTCTGCCTGTGTGTGTGCTGGGCCTAAATATATGCCAATGGACTGTTGCAGTGGTGGCTGACGTGAAGCCTGATTCTCTGCTATGATATGCAGACTGATTCTCTGCTGACATGAAGACAGATTCTCTGTTACGGGACCTCCCTCCTCTGCCTGGGTGCTGGGCCTAAATATATGCCAATGGACTGTTGCAGTGGTGGCTGACGTGAAGCCTGATTCTCTGCTATGACATGCAGACTGATTCTCTGCTGACATGAAGACAGATTCTCTGTTACGGGACCTCCCTCCTCTGCCTGGGTGCTGGGCCTAAATATATGCCAATGGACTGTTGCAGTGGTGGCTGACGTGAAGCCTGATTCTCTGCTATGACATGCAGACTGATTCTCTGCTGACATGAAGACAGATTCTCAGTTACGGGACCTCCCTCCTCTGCCTGGGTGCTGGGCCTAAATATATGACAATGGACTGTTGCAGTGGTGGCTGACGTGAAGCCTGATTCTCTGCTATGACATGCAGACTGATTCTCTGCTGACATGAAGACAGATTCTCTGTTACGGGACCTCTCTCCTCTGCCTGTGTGTGCTGGGCCTAAATATATGCCAATGGACTGTTGCAGTGGTGGCTGACGTGAAGCCTGATTCTCTACTATGACATGCAGACTGATTCTCTGCTGACATGAAGCCAGATTCTCTGTTACGGGATCTCTCTCCTCTGCCTGTGTGTGTGCTGGGCCTAAATATATGCCAATGGACTGTTGCAGTGGTGGCTGACGTGAAGCCTGATTCTCTGCTATGACATGCAGACTGATTCTCTGCTGACATGAAGCCAGATTCTCTGTTACGGGACCTCTCTCCTCTGCCTGTGTGCTGGGCCTAAATATATGCCAATGGACTGTTGCAGTGGTGGCTGACGTGAAGCCTCATTCTCTGCTATGACATGCAGACTAATTCTCTGCTGACATGAAGCCAGATTGTCTGTTACGGGACCTCCCTCCTCTGCCTGGGTGCTGGGCCTAAATATATGACAATGGACTGTTGCAGTGGTGGCTGACGTGAAGCCTGATTCTCTGCTATGACATGCAGACTGATTCTCTGCTGACATGAAGCCAGATTCTCTGTTACGGGACCTCCCTCCTCTGCCTGTGTGCTGGGCCTAAATATCTGACAATGGACTGTTGCAGTGGTGGCTGACGTGAAGCCCGATTCTCTACTATGACATGCAGACTGATTCTCTGCTGACATGAAGACAGATTCTCTGTTACGGAACCTCTCTCCTCTGCCTGTGTGCTGGGCCTAAATATATGCCAATGGACTGTTGCAGTGGTGGCTGACGTGAAGCCTGATTCCCTGCTATGATATGCAGACTGATTCTCTGCTGACATGAAGACAGATTCTCTGTTACTGGACCTCTCTCCTCTGCCTGTGTGCTGGGCCTAAATATATGCCAATGGACTGTTGCAGTGGTGGCTGACGTGAAGCCTGATTCTCTGCTATGACATGCAGACTGATTCTCTGCTGACATGAAGACAGATTCTCTGTTACGGGACCTCCCTCCTCTGCCTGGGTGCTGGGCCTAAATATATGCCAATGGACTGTTGCAGTGGTGGCTGACGTGAAGCCTGATTCTCTGCTATGACATGCAGACTGATTCTCTGCTGACATGAAGACAGATTCTCTGTTACGGGACCTCCCTCCTCTGCCTGGGTGCTGGGCCTAAATATATGCCAATGGACTGTTGCAGTGGTGGCTGACGTGAAGCCTGATTCTCTGCTATGACATGCAGACTGATTCTCTGCTGACATGAAGACAGATTCTCAGTTACGGGACCTCTCTCCTCTGCCTGTGTGTGTGCTGGGCCTAAATATATGCCAATGGACTGTTGCAGTGGTGGCTGACGTGAAGCCTGATTCTCTACTATGACATGCAGACTGATTCTCTGCTGACATGAAGCCAGATTCTCTGTGACGGGATATCTCTCCTCTGCCTGTGTGTGTGCTGGGCCTAAATATATGCCAATGGACTGTTGCAGTGGTGGCTGACGTGAAGCCTGATTCTCTGCTATGATATGCAGACTGATTCTCTGCTGACATGAAGACAGATTCTCTGTTACGGGACCTCCCTCCTCTGCCTGGGTGCTGGGCCTAAATATATGCCAATGGACTGTTGCAGTGGTGGCTGACGTGAAGCCTGATTCTCTGCTATGACATGCAGACTGATTCTCTGCTGACATGAAGACAGATTCTCTGTTACGGGACCTCCCTCCTCTGCCTGGGTGCTGGGCCTAAATATATGCCAATGGACTGTTGCAGTGGTGGCTGACGTGAAGCCTGATTCTCTGCTATGACATGCAGACTGATTCTCTGCTGACATGAAGACAGATTCTCATGTTACGGGACCTCCCTCCTCTGCCTGGGTGCTGGGCCTAAATATATGACAATGGACTGTTGCAGTGGTGGCTGACGTGAAGCCTGATTCTCTGCTATGACATGCAGACTGATTCTCTGCTGACATGAAGACAGATTCTCTGTTACGGGACCTCTCTCCTCTGCCTGTGTGTGTGCTGGGCCTAAATATATGCCAATGGACTGTTGCAGTGGTGGCTGACGTGAAGCCTGATTCTCTGCTATGACATGCAGACTGATTCTCTGCTGACATGAAGCCAGATTCTCTGTTACGGGATCTCTCTCCTCTGCCTGTGTGTGTGCTGGGCCTAAATATATGCCAATGGACTGTTGCAGTGGTGGCTGACGTGAAGCCTGATTCTCTGCTATGACTATGCAGACTGATTCTCTGCTGACATGAAGCCAGATTCTCTGTTACGGGACCTCTCTCCTCTGCCTGTGTGCTGGGCCTAAATATATGCCAATGGACTGTTGCAGTGGTGGCTGACGTGAAGCCTCATTCTCTGCTATGACATGCAGACTAATTCTCTGCTGACATGAAGCCAGATTGTCTGTTACGGGACCTCCCTCCTCTGCCTGGGTGCTGGGCCTAAATATATGACAATGGACTGTTGCAGTGGTGGCTGACGTGAAGCCTGATTCTCTACTATGACATGCAGACTGATTCTCTGCTGACATGAAGCCAGATTCTCTGTTACGGGACCTCCCTCCTGTGCCTGTGTGCTGGGCCTAAATATATGACAATGGACTGTTGCAGTGGTGGCTGACGTGAAGCCTCGATTCTCTGCTATGACATGCAGACTAATTCTCTGCTGACATGAAGCCAGATTCTCTGTTACGGGACCTCTCTCCTCTACCTGTGTGCTGGGCCTAAATATATGCCAATGGACTGTTGCAGTGGTGGCTGACGTGAAGCCTGATTCTCTGCTATGATATGCAGACTGATTCTCTGCTGACATGAAGACAGATTCTCTGTTACGGGACCTCTCTCCTCTGCCTGTGTGCTGGGCCTAAATATATGCCAATGGACTGTTGCAGTGGTGGCTGACGTGAAGCCTGATTCTCTGCTATGACATGCAGACTGATTCTCTGCTGACATGAAGACAGATTCTCTGTTACGGGACCTCTCTCCTCTGCCTGTGTGCTGGGCCTAAATATATGCCAATGGACTGTTGCAGTGGTGGCTGACGTGAAGCCTGATTCTCTGCTATGACATGCAGACTGATTCTCTGCTGACATGAAGACAGATTCTCTGTTACGGGACCTCCCTCCTCTGCCTGGGTGCTGGGCCTAAATATATGCCAATGGACTGTTGCAGTGGTGGCTGACGTGAAGCCTGATTCTCTGCTATGACATGCAGACTGATTCTCTGCTGACATGAAGACAGATTCTCAGTTACGGGACCTCTCTCCTCTGCCTGTGTGTGTGCTGGGCCTAAATATATGCCAATGGACTGTTGCAGTGGTGGCTGACGTGAAGCCTGATTCTCTACTATGACATGCAGACTGATTCTCTGCCGACATGAAGCCAGATTCTCTGTGACGGGATCTCTCTCCTCTGCCTGTGTGTGTGCTGGGCCTAAATATATGCCAATGGACTGTTGCAGTGGTGGCTGACATGAAGCCTGATTCTCTGCTATGATATGCAGACTGATTCTCTGCTGACATGAAGACAGATTCTCTGTTACGGGACCTCCCTCCTCTGCCTGGGTGCTGGGCCTAAATATATGCCAATGGACTGTTGCAGTGGTGGCTGACGTGAAGCTTGATTCTCTGCTATGACATGCAGACTGATTCTCTGCTGACATGAAGACAGATTCTCAGTTACGGGACCTCCCTCCTCTGCCTGGGTGCTGGGCCTAAATATATGCCAATGGACTGTTGCAGTGGTGGCTGACGTGAAGCCTGATTCTCTGCTATGACATGCAGACTGATTCTCTGCTGACATGAAGACAGATTCTCAGTTACGGGACCTCTCTCCTCTGCCTGTGTGTGTGCTGGGCCTAAATATATGCCAATGGACTGTTGCAGTGGTGGCTGACGTGAAGCCTGATTCTCTACTATGACATGCAGACTGATTCTCTGCTGACATGAAGCCAGATTCTCTGTGACGGGATATCTCTCCTCTGCCTGTGTGTGTGCTGGGCCTAAATATATGCCAATGGACTGTTGCAGTGGTGGCTGACGTGAAGCCTGATTCTCTGCTATGATATGCAGACTGATTCTCTGCTGACATGAAGACAGATTCTCTGTTACGGGACCTCCCTCCTCTGCCTGTGTGCTGGGCCTAAATATATGCCAATGGACTGTTGCAGTGGTGGCTGACGTGAAGCCTGATTCTCTGCTATGACATGCAGACTGATTCTCTGCTGACATGAAGACAGATTCTCTGTTACGGGACCTCCCTCCTCTGCCTGGGTGCTGGGCCTAAATATATGCCAATGGACTGTTGCAGTGGTGGCTGACGTGAAGCCTGATTCTCTGCTATGACATGCAGACTGATTCTCTGCTGACATGAAGACAGATTCTCAGTTACGGGACCTCTCTCCTCTGCCTGTGTGTGTGCTGGGCCTAAATATATGCCAATGGACTGTTGCAGTGGTGGCTGACGTGAAGCCTGATTCTCTACTATGACATGCAGACTGATTCTCTGCCGACATGAAGCCAGATTCTCTGTGACGGGATCTCTCTCCTCTGCCTGTGTGTGTGCTGGGCCTAAATATATGCCAATGGACTGTTGCAGTGGTGGCTGACATGAAGCCTGATTCTCTGCTATGATATGCAGACTGATTCTCTGCTGACATGAAGACAGATTCTCTGTTACGGGACCTCCCTCCTCTGCCTGGGTGCTGGGCCTAAATATATGCCAATGGACTGTTGCAGTGGTGGCTGACGTGAAGCCTGATTCTCTGCTATGACATGCAGACTGATTCTCTGCTGACATGAAGACAGATTCTCAGTTACGGGACCTCCCTCCTCTGCCTGGGTGCTGGGCCTAAATATATGCCAATGGACTGTTGCAGTGGTGGCTGACGTGAAGCCTGATTCTCTGCTATGACATGCAGACTGATTCTCTGCTGACATGAAGACAGATTCTCAGTTACGGGACCTCTCTCCTCTGCCTGTGTGTGTGCTGGGCCTAAATATATGCCAATGGACTGTTGCAGTGGTGGCTGACGTGAAGCCTGATTCTCTACTATGACATGCAGACTGATTCTCTGCTGACATGAAGCCAGATTCTCTGTGACGGGATATCTCTCCTCTGCCTGTGTGTGTGCTGGGCCTAAATATATGCCAATGGACTGTTGCAGTGGTGGCTGACGTGAAGCCTGATTCTCTGCTATGATATGCAGACTGATTCTCTGCTGACATGAAGACAGATTCTCTGTTACGGGACCTCCCTCCTCTGCCTGGGTGCTGGGCCTAAAAATATGCCAATGGACTGTTGCAGTGGTGGCTGACGTGAAGCCTGATTCTCTGCTATGACATGCAGACTGATTCTCTGCTGACATGAAGACAGATTCTCTGTTACGGGACCTCCCTCCTCTGCCTGGGTGCTGGGCCTAAATATATGCCAATGGACTGTTGCAGTGGTGGCTGACGTGAAGCCTGATTCTCTGCTATGACATGCAGACTGATTCTCTGCTGACATGAAGACAGATTCTCAGTTACGGGACCTCCCTCCTCTGCCTGGGTGCTGGGCCTAAATATCTGACAATGGACTGTTGCAGTGGTGGCTGACGTGAAGCCTGATTCTCTGCTATGAAATGCAGACTGATTCTCTGCTGACATGAAGACAGATTCTCAGTTACGGGACCTCTCTCCTCTGCCTGTGTGTGTGCTGGGCCTAAATATATGCCAATGGACTGTTGCAGTGGTGGCTGACGTGAAGCCTGATTCTCTACTATGACATGCAGACTGATTCTCTGCTGACATAAAGCCAGATTCTCTGTTACGGGATCTCTCTCCTCTGCCTGTGTGTGTGCTGGGCCTAAATATATGCCAATGGACTGTTGCAGTGGTGGCTGACGTGAAGCCTGATTCTCTGCTATGATATACAGACTGATTCTCTGCTGACATGAAGCCAGATTCTCTGTTACGGGACCTCTCTCCTCTGCCTGTGTGCTGGGCCTAAATATATGCCAATGGACTGTTGCAGTGGTGGCTGACGTGAAGCCTCATTCTCTGCTATGACATGCAAACTAATTCTCTGCTGACATGAAGCCAGATTGTCTGTTACGGGACCTCCCTCCTCTGCCTGGGTGCTGGGCCTAAATATATGACAATGGACTGTTGCAGTGGTGGCTGACGTGAAGCCTGATTCTCTACTATGACATGCAGACTGATTCTCTGCTGACATGAAGCCAGATTCTCTGTTACGGGACCTCCCTCCTGTGCCTGTGTGCTGGGCCTAAATATCTGACAATGGACTGTTGCAGTGGTGGCTGACGTGAAGCCCGATTCTCTACTATGACATGCAGACTGATTCTCTGCTGACATGAAGCCAGATTCTCTGTTACGGAACCTCTCTCCTCTGCCTGTGTGCTGGGCCTAAATATATGCCAATGGACTGTTGCAGTGGTGGCTGACGTGAAGCCTGATTCCCTGCTATGATATGCAGACTGATTCTCTGCTGACATGAAGACAGATTCTCTGTTACTGGACCTCTCTCCTCTGCCTGTGTGTGTGCTGGGCCTAAATATATGCCAATGGACTGTTGCAGTGGTGGCTGACGTGAAGCCTGATTCTCTGCTATGACATGCAGACTGATTCTCTGCTGACATGAAGACAGATTCTCTGTTACGGGACCTCCCTCCTCTGCCTGTGTGCTGGGCCTAAATATATGCCAATGGACTGTTGCAGTGGTGGCTGACGTGAAGCCTGATTCTCTGCTATGACATGCAGACTGATTCTCTGCTGACATGAAGACAGATTCTCTGTTACGGGACCTCCCTCCTCTGCCTGGGTGCTGGGCCTAAATATATGCCAATGGACTGTTGCAGTGGTGGCTGACGTGAAGCCTGATTCTCTGCTATGACATGCAGACTGATTCTCTGCTGACATGAAGACAGATTCTCAGTTACGGGACCTCTCTCCTCTGCCTGTGTGTGTGCTGGGCCTAAATATATGCCAATGGACTGTTGCAGTGGTGGCTGACGTGAAGCCTGATTCTCTACTATGACATGCAGACTGATTCTCTGCCGACATGAAGCCAGATTCTCTGTGACGGGATCTCTCTCCTCTGCCTGTGTGTGTGCTGGGCCTAAATATATGCCAATGGACTGTTGCAGTGGTGGCTGACATGAAGCCTGATTCTCTGCTATGATATGCAGACTGATTCTCTGCTGACATGAAGACAGATTCTCTGTTACGGGACCTCCCTCCTCTGCCTGGGTGCTGGGCCTAAAAATATGCCAATGGACTGTTGCAGTGGTGGCTGACGTGAAGCCTGATTCTCTGCTATGACATGCAGACTGATTCTCTGCTGACATGAAGACAGATTCTCAGTTACGGGACCTCCCTCCTCTGCCTGGGTGCTGGGCCTAAATATATGCCAATGGACTGTTGCAGTGGTGGCTGACGTGAAGCCTGATTCTCTGCTATGACATGCAGACTGATTCTCTGCTGACATGAAGACAGATTCTCAGTTACGGGACCTCTCTCCTCTGCCTGTGTGTGTGCTGGGCCTAAATATATGCCAATGGACTGTTGCAGTGGTGGCTGACGTGAAGCCTGATTCTCTACTATGACATGCAGACTGATTCTCTGCTGACATGAAGCCAGATTCTCTGTTACGGGATCTCTCTCCTCTGCCTGTGTGTGTGCTGGGCCTAAATATATGCCAATGGACTGTTGCAGTGGTGGCTGACGTGAAGCCTGATTCTCTGCTATGATATGCAGACTGATTCTCTGCTGACATGAAGCCAGATTCTCTGTTACGGGACCTCTCTCCTCTGCCTGTGTGCTGGGCCTAAATATATGCCAATGGACTGTTGCAGTGGTGGCTGACGTGAAGCCTCATTCTCTGCTATGACATGCAAACTAATTCTCTGCTGACATGAAGCCAGATTGTCTGTTACGGGACCTCCCTCCTCTGCCTGGGTGCTGGGCCTAAATATATGACAATGGACTGTTGCAGTGGTGGCTGACGTGAAGCCTGATTCTCTACTATGACATGCAGACTGATTCTCTGCTGACATGAAGCCAGATTCTCTGTTACGGGACCTCCCTCCTGTGCCTGTGTGCTGGGCCTAAATATCTGACAATGGACTGTTGCAGTGGTGGCTGACGTGAAGCCCGATTCTCTACTATGACATGCAGACTGATTCTCTGCTGACATGAAGCCAGATTCTCTGTTACGGAACCTCTCTCCTCTGCCTGTGTGCTGGGCCTAAATATATGCCAATGGACTGTTGCAGTGGTGGCTGACGTGAAGCCTGATTCCCTGCTATGATATGCAGACTGATTCTCTGCTGACATGAAGACAGATTCTCTGTTACTGGACCTCTCTCCTCTGCCTGTGTGCTGGGCCTAAATATATGCCAATGGACTGTTGCAGTGGTGGCTGACGTGAAGCCTGATTCTCTGCTATGACATGCAGACTGATTCTCTGCTGACATGAAGACAGATTCTCTGTTACGGGACCTCCCTCCTCTGCCTGTGTGCTGGGCCTAAATATATGCCAATGGACTGTTGCAGTGGTGGCTGACGTGAAGCCTGATTCTCTGCTATGACATGCAGACTGATTCTCTGCTGACATGAAGACAGATTCTCTGTTACGGGACCTCCCTCCTCTGCCTGGGTGCTGGGCCTAAATATATGCCAATGGACTGTTGCAGTGGTGGCTGACGTGAAGCCTGATTCTCTGCTATGACATGCAGACTGATTCTCTGCTGACATGAAGACAGATTCTCAGTTACGGGACCTCTCTCCTCTGCCTGTGTGTGTGCTGGGCCTAAATATATGCCAATGGACTGTTGCAGTGGTGGCTGACGTGAAGCCTGATTCTCTACTATGACATGCAGACTGATTCTCTGCCGACATGAAGCCAGATTCTCTGTGACGGGATCTCTCTCCTCTGCCTGTGTGTGTGCTGGGCCTAAATATATGCCAATGGACTGTTGCAGTGGTGGCTGACATGAAGCCTGATTCTCTGCTATGATATGCAGACTGATTCTCTGCTGACATGAAGACAGATTCTCTGTTACGGGACCTCCCTCCTCTGCCTGGGTGCTGGGCCTAAAAATATGCCAATGGACTGTTGCAGTGGTGGCTGACGTGAAGCCTGATTCTCTGCTATGACATGCAGACTGATTCTCTGCTGACATGAAGACAGATTCTCAGTTACGGGACCTCCCTCCTCTGCCTGGGTGCTGGGCCTAAATATATGCCAATGGACTGTTGCAGTGGTGGCTGACGTGAAGCCTGATTCTCTGCTATGACATGCAGACTGATTCTCTGCTGACATGAAGACAGATTCTCAGTTACGGGACCTCCCTCCTCTGCCTGGGTGCTGGGCCTAAATATCTGACAATGGACTGTTGCAGTGGTGGCTGACGTGAAGCCTGATTCTCTGCTATGAAATGCAGACTGATTCTCTGCTGACATGAAGACAGATTCTCAGTTACGGGACCTCTCTCCTCTGCCTGTGTGTGTGCTGGGCCTAAATATATGCCAATGGACTGTTGCAGTGGTGGCTGACGTGAAGCCTGATTCTCTACTATGACATGCAGACTGATTCTCTGCTGACATGAAGCCAGATTCTCTGTTACGGGATCTCTCTCCTCTGCCTGTGTGTGTGCTGGGCCTAAATATATGCCAATGGACTGTTGCAGTGGTGGCTGACGTGAAGCCTGATTCTCTGCTATGATATGCAGACTGATTCTCTGCTGACATGAAGCCAGATTCTCTGTTACGGGACCTCTCTCCTCTGCCTGTGTGCTGGGCCTAAATATATGCCAATGGACTGTTGCAGTGGTGGCTGACGTGAAGCCTCATTCTCTGCTATGACATGCAAACTAATTCTCTGCTGACATGAAGCCAGATTGTCTGTTACGGGACCTCCCTCCTCTGCCTGGGTGCTGGGCCTAAATATATGACAATGGACTGTTGCAGTGGTGGCTGACGTGAAGCCTGATTCTCTACTATGACATGCAGACTGATTCTCTGCTGACATGAAGCCAGATTCTCTGTTACGGGACCTCCCTCCTCTGCCTGTGTGCTGGGCCTAAATATCTGACAATGGACTGTTGCAGTGGTGGCTGACGTGAAGCCCGATTCTCTACTATGATATGCAGACTGATTCTCTGCTGACATGAAGACAGATTCTCTGTTACGGGACCTCCCTCCTCTGCCTGGGTGCTGGGCCTAAATATATGCCAATGGACTGTTGCAGTGGTGGCTAACGTGAAGCCTGATTCTCTGCTATGACATGCAGACTGATTATCTGCTGACATGAAGACAGATTCTTAGTTACGGGACCTCCCTCCTCTGCCTGTGTGCTGTGCCTAAATATATGCCAATGGACTGTTGCAGTGGTGGCTGACGTGAAGCCTGATTCTCTGCTATGACATGCAGACTGATTCTCTGCTGACATGAAGACAGATTCTCAGTTACGGGACCTCCCTCCTCTGCCTGTGTGCTGGGCCTAAATATCTGACAATGGACTGTTGCAGTGGTGGCTGACGTGAAGCCTGATTCTCTGCTATGACATGCAGACTGATTCTCTGCTGACATGAAGACAGATTCTCAGTTACGGGACCTCCCTCCTCTGCCTGTGGGCTGGGCCTAAATATCTGACAATGGACTGTTGCAGTGGTGGCTGACGTGAAGCCTGATTCTCTGCTATGACATGCAGACTGATTCTCTTCTGACATGAAGACAGATTCTCTGTTACGGGACCTCCCTCCTCTGCCTGGGTGCTGGGCCTAAATATATGCCAATGGACTGTTGCAGTGGTGGCTGACGTGAAGCCTCATTCTCTGCTATGACATGCAGACTAATTCTTTGCTGACATGAAGCCAGATTGTCTGTTACGGGACCTCTCTCCTCTGCCTGTGTGCTGGGCCTAAATATATGCCAATGGACTGTTAAAGTGGTGGCTGACGTGAAGCCTCATTCTCTGCTATGACATGCAGACTAATTCTCTGCTGACATGAAGCCAGATTGTCTGTTACGGGACCTCTCTCCTCTGCCTGTGTGCTGGGCCTAAATATATGCCAATGGACTGTTGCATTGTTGGCTGACGTGAAGCCTCATTCTCTGCTATGACATACAGACTAATTCTCTGCTGACATGAAGCCAGATTGTCTGTTACGGGACCTCTCTCCTCTGCCTGGGTGCTGGGCCTAAATTTATGAAAATGGACTCTTACAGTGGTGGGTGACGTGAAGCCTGATTCTCTGCTATGATATGAAGACTGATTCTCTGCTGACATGAAGCCAGATTGTCTGTTAAGGGACCTCTCTCCTCTGCCTGGGTGCTGGGCCTAAATTTATGAAAATGGACTCTTACAGTGCTGGGTGACGTGAAGCCTGATTTTCTGCTATGACATGCAGACTGATTCTCTGCTGACATGAAGCCAGATCCTCTGTTACGGGACCTCTCTCCTCTGTCTGTGTGCTGGGCCTAAATATATGCCAATGGACTGTTGCAGTGGTGGCTGACGTGAAGCCTGATTCTCTGCTATGATATGCAGACTGATTCTCTGCTGACATGAAGACAGATTCTCTGTTACGGGACCTCCCTCCTCTGCCTGGGTGCTGGGCCTAAATATATGCCAATGGACTGTTGCAGTGGTGGCTGACGTGAAGCCTGATTCTCTGCTATGACATGCAGACTGATTCTCTGCTGACATGAAGACAGATTCTCTGTTACGGGACCTCCCTCCTCTGCCTGGGTGCTGGGCCTAAATATATGCCAATGGACTGTTGCAGTGGTGGCTGACGTGAAGCCTGATTCTCTGCTATGACATGCAGACTGATTCTCTGCTGACAAGAAGACAGATTCTCAGTTACGGGACCTCTCTCCTCTGCCTGTGTGTGTGCTGGGCCTAAATATATGCCAATGGACTGTTGCAGTGGTGGCTGACGTGAAGCCTGATTCTCTACTATGACATGCAGACTGATTCTCTGCTGACATGAAGCCAGATTCTCTGTTACGGGATCTCTCTCCTCTGCCTGTGTGTGTGCTGGGCCTAAATATATGCCAATGGACTGTTGCAGTGGTGGCTGACGTGAAGCCTGATTCTCTGCTATGATATGCAGACTGATTCTCTGCTGACATGAAGACAGATTCTCTGTTACGGGACCTCCCTCCTCTGCCTGGGTGCTGGGCCTAAATATATGCCAATGGACTGTTGCAGTGGTGGCTGACGTGAAGCCTGATTCTCTGCTATGACATGCAGACTGATTCTCTGCTGACATGAAGACAGATTCTCTGTTACGGGACCTCCCTCCTCTGCCTGGGTGCTGGGCTTAAATATATGCCAATGGACTGTTGCAGTGGTGGCTGACGTGAAGCCTGATTCTCTGCTATGACATGCAGACTGATTCTCTGCTGACATGAAGACAGATTCTCAGTTACGGGACCTCCCTCCTCTGCCTGTGTGCTGGGCCTAAATATCTGACAATGGACTGTTGCAGTGGTGGCTGACGTGAAGCCTGATTCTCTGCTATGAAATGCAGACTGATTCTCTGCTGACATGAAGACAGATTCTCAGTTACGGGACCTCTCTCCTCTGCCTGTGTGTGTGCTGGGCCTAAATATATGCCAATGGACTGTTGCAGTGGTGGCTGACGTGAAGCCTGATTCTCTACTATGACATGCAGACTGATTCTCTGCTGACATGAAGCCAGATTCTCTGTTACGGGATCTCTCTCCTCTGCCTGTGTGTGTGCTGGGCCTAAATATATGCCAATGAACTGTTGCAGTGGTGGCTGACGTGAAGCCTGATTCTCTGCTATGATATGCAGACTGATTCTCTGCTGACATGAAGCCAGATTCTCTGTTACGGGACCTCTCTCCTCTGCCTGTGTGCTGGGCCTAAATATATGCCAATGGACTGTTGCAGTGGTGGCTGACGTGAAGCCTCATTCTCTGCTATGACATGCAAACTAATTCTCTGCTGACATGAAGCCAGATTGTCTGTTACAGGACCTCTCTCCTCTGCCTGGGTGCTGGGCCTAAATATATGACAAAGGACTGTTGCAGTGGTGGCTGACGTGAAGCCTGATTCTCTACTATGACATGCAGACTGATTCTCTGCTGACATGAAGCCAGATTCTCTGTTACGGGACCTCCCTCCTCTGCCTGTGTGCTGGGCCTAAATATCTGACAATGGACTGTTGCAGTGGTGGCAGACGTGAAGCCCGATTCTCTACTATGATATGCAGACTGATTCTCTGCTGACATGAAGCCAGATTATCTGTTACGGGACCTCCCTCCTCTGCCTGGGTGCTGGGCCTAAATATATGCCAATGGACTGTTGCAGTGGTGGCTGACGTGAAGCCTGATTCTCTGCTATGACATGCAGACTGATTATCTGCTGACATGAAGACAGATTCTCAGTTACGGGACCTCCCTCCTCTGCCTGTGTGCTGGGCCTAAATATATGCCAATGGACTGTTGCAGTGGTGGCTGACGTGAAGCCTGATTCTCTGCTATGACATGCAGACTGATTCTCTGCTGACATGAAGACAGATTCTCAGTTACGGGACCTCCCTCCTCTGCCTGTGTGCTGGGCCTAAATATCTGACAATGGACTGTTGCAGTGGTGGCTGACGTGAAGCCTGATTCTCTGCTATGACATGCAGACTGATTCTCTGCTGACATGAAGACCGATTCTCAGTTACGGGACCTCTCTCCTCTGCCTTTGTGTGTGCTGGGCCTAAATATATGCCAATGGACTGTTGCAGTGGTGGCTGACGTGAAGCCTGATTCTCTACTATGACATGCAGACTGATTCTCTGCTGACATGAAGCCAGATTCTCTGTTACGGGATCTCTCTCCTCTGCCTGTGTGTGTGCTGGGCCTAAATATATGCCAATGGACTGTTGCAGTGGTGGCTGACGTGAAGCCTGATTCTCTACTATGACATGCAGACTGATTCTCTGCTGACATGAAGCCAGATTCTCTGTTACGGGACCTCCCTCCTCTGCCTGTGTGCTGGGCCTAAATATCTGACAATGGACTGTTGCAGTGGTGGCTGACGTGAAGCCTGATTCTCTGCTATGACATGCAGACTGATTCTCTGCTGACATGAAGACAGATTCTCTGTTACGGGACCTCCCTCCTCTGCCTGGGTGCTGGGCCTAAATATATGCCAATGGACTGTTGCAGTGGTGGCTGACGTGAAGCCTGATTCTCTGCTATGACATGCAGACTGATTCTCTGCTGACATGAAGACAGATTCTCAGTTACGGGACCTCCCTCCTCTGCCTGTGTGCTGGGCCTAAATATCTGACAATGGACTGTTGCAGTGGTGGCTGACGTGAAGCCTGATTCTCTGCTATGACATGCAGACTGATTCTCTGCTGACATGAAGACAGATTCTCTGTTACGGGACCTCCCTCCTCTGCCTGGGTGCTGGGCCTAAATATATGCCAATGGACTGTTGCAGTGGTGGCTGACGTGAAGCCTCATTCTCTGCTATGACATGCAGACTAATTCTCTGCTGACATGAAGCCAGATTGTCTGTTACGGGACCTCTCTCCTCTGCCTGGGTGCTGGGCCTAAATTTATGAAAATGGACTCTTACAGTGGTGGGTGACGTGAAGCCTGATTCTCTGCTATGATATGAAGACTGATTCTCTGCTGACATGAAGCCAGATTGTCTGTTAAGGGACCTCTCTCCTCTGCCTGGGTGCTGGGCCTAAATTTATGAAAATGGACTGTTGCAGTGCTGGGTGACGTGAAGCCTGATTTTCTGCTATGACATGCAGACTGATTCTCTGCTGACATGAAGCCAGATCCTCTGTTACGGGACCTCTCTCCTCTGCCTGTGTGCTGGGCCTAAATATATGCCAATGGACTGTTGCAGTGGTGGCTGACGTGAAGCCTCATTCTCTGCTATGACATGCAGACTAATTCTCTGCTGACATGAAGCCAGATCCTCTGTTACGGAACCTCTCTCCTCTGCCTGTGTGCTGGGCCTCAATATATGCCAATGGACTGTTCCAGTGGTGGGTGACGGGAAGCCAGATTCTCTGCTATGGGACCTCTCTCCAATTGATTTTGGTTAATTTTTATTTATTAAATTTTTATTTTTATTCATTTCCCTATCCACATTTGTTTGCAGGGGATTTACCTACATGTTGCTGCCTTTTGCAGCCCTCTAGCCCTTTCCTGGGCTGTTTTACAGCCGTTTTAGTGCCGAAAAGTTCGGGTCCCCATTGACTTCAATGGGGTTCGGGTTCTGGACGAAGTTCGGATCGGGTTCGGATCCCGAACCCGAACATTTCCGGGAAGTTCGGCCGAACTTCTCGAACCCGAACATCCAGGTGTTCGCTCAACTCTAATTGCTACTTGTCCCAACTTTTTGGGGATTTGTTGACACCGTCAAATTTTGAATCAACGTATTTTTCCTTTAAAATGATACATTTACTCGGATTAAACGTTTGATCTGTCATCTACGTTCTGTTACAAATAAAATATTGGCATTTGCCATCTCCACATCATTGCATTCAGGTTTTTATTCACAATTTGTTTAGTGTCCCAACTTTTTGGGAATCCGGTTTGTATTTGGATGTTAGCTTGCCCTTTCCCACTGTAGGTTCTCTCGTTCTTTCACCTTCCAGTCAGGTTGTAATGTAATTATTATACTGCAATATGTGGAGGATATATTTATATTAACTATTTTTCTCCATTTTACACACAGATTATTGTGGTGAGTGTCCAAGGACCACATGATTGATGAGCGGTGTGATGTACAATCAACGCAACTTCAACCCCAGATTTATTTTCTAGACGTCTTTTTACATGCGTTATTACCTGTGATAATATGGTTGTTCAGTTTCCTTAGTATGATTGTGATGACATGAGGAGATCCCTCATAATGTTGTGGGATCAGCAGGGTTAACACTGTGTGGAATTGCTGGTGACTCGACTGCTCCCACATGGTGCTCCCTGTATGTGATTCAATAGCTGGTGCCTGACGGTATCTTCGGTTGAATACAGATGATGTTATAAGCAATAGTGTGTTTAATGTATGAATAGTATGGTTTTGTCTGAATGGTAGTTTACATGGGTGGGGATGCTGTGCAATAGCTGCGTCTGACCTATGTTTTACCTTTTTCAAGATGGCGATTGTTAAGAAATACTGAATACTGCACAGGTGCATGTTTGTGATGATGCTTCTATATGACATTTGCATGATGCGCCATTTGGCGCATGCGCACTGGAGGACTGTGCACGCAGTGCGCAGCAGTTGATTCGCAATTGGGGTATGTAAGTTCCCTTGTTATGTGCCTTCACTCACGCCCACCATCATGTATTCCTGCCATTCCCCATACATAATGAATTGAAATAACCTTTTTAACCATTTAATGCTGGGAGCAATTTTTTAAAGCACTTTATGTACACATTGATTTTGCACCAATCATGTATGGACACTTATGACATTGTTTTACTGTATTGTACCATGAATGAATTACACATGTTTTATGATAAATTGTAATATCTTGATGTATTTGTATTGCTGTTCACGCCAGCATGGGTTAATGCTGGCTTTTTTTGTAAGCACTTCAATTTGATGATGTCACTTTCCTTAACTATATATGTCTATTTTGCATTGTTCACATTGCTTGAGAAAGGCTTCATGTTGGAGCCGAAACGTTGCGTCACACATGGGTGAATAAATACATCCCTTTTTTTACCGCAATCTTGGAGTGCTGCTCTATTTTTAAGCTACATATATATATATATATATATATATATATATATGTATAAAAAATAATTTCTTGTGGGCTTTACAATCTAAAAAATCCTTTGAAATAAAAATTACCAAATTAATATATTGCAATTTGTGTGCATGGGAACACTTTCCTGCTGTAGAAGAATAACCTGCTGCGGTCAAGGATGTATACGTTTATTTTTGGTGTTGGCCCGGTCTGGCGGGGGCCCATTCTTGTGAACATATTCCTGCTACAAACAAAGAACCGGCTCCTGTCTGTTCTGACTGAGTTTGGCCCAGCTATGTGTAGGACTTATACTATCCAATTACCATTTACATGCTACTGCTGTCTATCCTGATGATTTTGGCCGAGATATGTGTAAGTCTTATACTACCCCGTTACCATTTACATGCTGCTGCTGCTGTCTGTCCTTCTGAGTTTGGCCATGCTATGTGTAGGCCTCATACTACCCCGTTACCATTTACATGTAGCTTCTGTCTGTCCTGATGAGTTTGGCCGAGTTATGTGTAGGCCTTATACTACGTCGTTACCACTTACCTGCTGCTGCTGTCTGTCCTGCTGAGTTTGGACCAGCTATGTGTATGCCTTATACTACCTCATTACCATTTACATGCTGCTTCTGCTTTCTGTCCTGATGATTTTGGCTGAGCTATGTGTAGGCCTTATACTACTTTGTTACTATTTACATTTTGCTTCTGTCTATCCTGATGACTTTGGCCGAGCTATGTGTAGGTGTTATACTACACCATTACCATTTACCTGCTGCTGTCTGTCCTAATGATTTTGGCCAAGCTATGTGTAGGCCTTATACTACCCCATTAACATTTACATGCTGCTGCTGCTGTCTGTCCTGGTGATTTTGGCCCAGCTATGTGTAGGCCTTATACTACACCGTTACCATTTACCTGCTGCTGCTACTGTCTGTCCTGATGACTTTTACCCTGGACTGAAGGGGCCTTACTGCAACCTTAATGTTCAAAATTACACAAAAACAAAACAATATTAAAAAACAGAAGCACACAATACAACAGAATTTTTAATTTTTTTTTACAAACATGCCTCTATGGCAACTTTTTTAGTTGGTCATGAAGTTCCAACAACTGCATTCGTTTGAGGTGCAGCCCCGCCATCTTCGCATATGCTTGCACATCAGCCTCTGAATCTCGTGCATGCTGGCTTCATGCTCCTGCTGCATCTGCGTCATAAAAAAAAAAAATCTGTATTGTTAGGATAAAAATATTAAAATTATTTGCAATACAGATTAAGTGGCATGGATGCAGAATTATATTGCTATGTGCACATATTTACCCTCCTAGCAGGGGCAGGTGACATCCTCCTCCTCTTCATCGTCATAAGAACAGGGAAGGTTGAATCTGGCTGCTGGGAGGGTCCAGCCTCTTCCACCTCTACCTCTTCGTCCACATCAGGTGGGGCTGGCGCCTCATGCTGCTGCTGCTGGGAGGGTCCGGCCTGCTCTCCCTCCTACTACTTGGTGGACAACACCAGTACCTCCAGATCCTCTGTCGAAGGCCTGCTGCGGAAAGAGCAAACGGAAACCCCTGTAATAACACAATGTTCAGAATTTAGACAGACAACTCAGAACTCATAACAAATGCAAATTAAGCGTGGGGTGTATGTAATGTAATGATGGACGGGGCCTTTTACTGGAATACAGAATGATGATTGCAGTTTATGTATATACATATATATATATAGAAGCAAAAGAATCCGGAATGCACTCCAAAATAGACGTGAAATAAGTGGTTTATTCACCCATAAAATGGCACAACTTGCGACGTTTCGGATCACAAGAGCCTTCCTTAAGCATGGAAGCAGTGAAACCAATCAAATAGAAGTTGCAATTAACATCCAATTACATACATCTGTTATAGACATCCAAAGTGCATGTGCATCAATTGACATGTGTCGTATAATCTATGTTCTCGGAATAAGAATCCTTTTATATAAAAATATAAAAATAATGCCAGTGAAAATCATAATAAAAACAGTGATATGCGGAGGGATGCGGATCACAGAAATAGCGCCAGATGAAGCAATAGCGCCCACATAGACCATAATGTTGGTTTGGCGTCTCTGTCTCTTCAATGCGCATATCCAGCAGAGCGTCATCTTGTGAGTCATGTTGCAGACGCATGCGTTCTATGGTATCGTCCAGAAGTCGCCATCTTGGTTGAGGGCAGGTTGCCCTGCACATTACTAGTGTATGCTGTACCTGATATCATCCACATTAGGTAAGTAGCTGTAGTAGGGATCTCCTACATAAGTCAGTGGATGGATGGGGATCCCGCCCTGCCGAGAGGGATACCGAACCAGAGGGCCAGAGATGTCGACAGGGGACACTTCCATGGACCATATCGACATCAATGGCCAGACCACTGACAAAAGACCAGCTACAGGGAGATCATCCCTGAATAAGGGACAGCATCACGATCGAACAATAGTAAAAGTTCTACGTCTATAGGTAGAAATTATAGATCTGGATTAGCGCATATAGAAGAGACCCAGGACGTGCACTCTGATATCCATTGTCTCCAACGGGCGCAATTCATGGATCCGCATCCATCACCAGGTGTATTAAAATGTTCTAAAAGGCAAAGAGAAAAAAGAATGCATATGTTATTGTTCGTATAAAACTATATTACAATTATATATTAATCTTTCACAGTTCTCTTGCACAGTTATACTTTTCAGAGAAGGGCAGATTGCACACGGGGAGAAGGGGGAGCGAACCCTGAATCTCAGGACTCTCACCTGAACTCAACATTGAGGCCTCTCGGGTATAAGCTATCTAGATCATAGATCCAACGCAATTCTCTTTTCTTAAGTATTGCTGAGCGATCACCTCCTCTCCTAGGGAGCGTGATCTGGTCAATGATCCAGCATCTCAGATCACGCTCACTATGTTGGAGGGATCCAAAGTGTCTGGCCACAGGTAAATCGGTACGTTTTTTTCTAATAGAATTTCTATGGTTATTTAGTCTCAATTTTAATTCTGTTGTTGTTTCCCCAACATAGATTAAATTGCATGGACAAGACAATACATAAATTACATATGATGATGAACATGTTAAATGAAATTTAATAGGGAATTCATGATGTGTAACTGGATGTATAAAAGATCTGGATTTGCAAATGTACCGGCAATTTACACAGTTGAGGCAAGGAAAGCATCCAAGACCCAAAGGTGCCAATGTCCGCTGTATACTGACCTTCTTGGGGCCAACATCTGCCCTCACTAGATGGTCTTTGATGTTTTTGTTTTTGCGGTAAGACATAAGTGGAGGGAGTCTAAACTCAGGTACATCCTGAATGGATCTACTCAAAATGCCCCAATTGTCCCTCAAAATACGTCCTATCGCCACACTGTGATCGCAAAATGTGGACATAAAGGGTATCCTACGTATTTTCTGAGTGGCAATGGGGGCAGTCTCAGTATTGGTGTGTAAAATTTTATTTTTATGTTTATTCAACAGTCGGCGGGGATAGCCCCGTTCCTTGAATTTATCCGCCATCATCTCCAAAGTGGCAACAAATTCAGTAGGGTCTGATACAATACGCTTTGTGCGTAAAAACTGTGAATAAGGCAAATGCTTGACTAAACTGCGCGGATGGTTGCTTTCAAACCGCAAAAGTGTATTTCTGTCAGTTGTCTTGACATACAGACCCGTGTGAATAGAGCCATCGATCAATCGGACATTGGTGTCCAAAAAAGACAATTGTGTTTTAGAAAAAGATATAGTGTATTGCAAATCCACATCGATGCTATTTAGATAGGAGTGAAAATCAATCAGTTGAGACTCTGTGCCAGTCCACAGGAGGAAGACGTCATCTATGTATCTCCACCACCTCAGAACGTGCTGAAAGTGGTGGGATACATAGATAAAGTCCTCCTCCATATGGCGCATATATATATTGGCGTACGTTGGGGCCACATTTGACCCCATCGCAACGCCACGCTTCTGATTATAAAAGGTATCTTGGAACAAAAAATAGTTTTTCTCCAAGATCAATCTCAACATGTTATTAATGAAGTACTTGGCATTTAGTGTGAGGGGCGAATTGTCCAAGAATTTATTGACTGCAGCAATACCCTTTTCATGTCCTATTGATGTGTATAATGATACAACATCAAAGGACACGAGAGTTAAAATTTGTATATTATTAACATCAATACTTCTCAGTTGTTGTAAAAATTCACCTGTGTCTTTAATGTATGATCGGCCAGCGGTTGCAAGTTGTGCCATTTTATGGGTGAATAAACCACTTATTTCACGTCTATTTTGGAGTGCATTCCGGATTCTTTTACTTCTACAATACTTGGGGTATTGCCGCTACCCTGTGCTGGATAGTGCACCCACACCTAGGTTGATGCTCCCGCTGGATTTCTTCGTTTTTCATATATATATATATATATATATATATATACACTCACCTAAAGAATTATTAGGAACACCTGTTCTATTTCTCATTAATGCGATTATCTAGTCAACCAATCACATGACAGTTGCTTCAATGCATTTAGTGTTGTGGTCCTGGTCAAGACAATCTCCTGAACTCCAAACTGAATGTCAGAATGGGAAAGAAAGGTGATTTAAGCCATTTTGAGCGTGGCATGGTTGTTGGTGCCAGACAGGCCGGTCTGAGTATTTCACAATATGCTCAGTTACTGGGATTTTCATGCACAACCATTTCTAGGGTTTACAAAGAATGGTGTGAAAAGGGAAAAACATCCAGTATGCGGCAGTCCTGTGGGCAAAAATGCCTTGTTGATGCTAGAGGTCAGAGAGAATGGGCCGACTGATTCAAGCTGATAGAAGAGCAACGTTGACTAAAATAACCACTCATTACAGCCGAGGTATGCAGCAAAGTATTTGTGAAGCCACAACACGCACAACCTTGAGGCGGATGGGCTACAACAGCAGAAGACCCCACCGGGTACCACTCATCTCCACTACAAATAGGAAAAAGAGGCTACAATTTGCACGAACTCACCAAAATTGGACTATTGAAGACTGGAAAAATGTTGCCTGGTCTGATGAGTCTCGATTTCTGTTGAGACATTCAAATGGTAGAGTCCGAATTTGGCGTAAACAGAATGAGAACATGTATCCATCATGCCTTGTTACCACTGTGCAGGCTGGTGGTGGTGGTGTAATGGTGTAGGGGATGTTTTCTGGGCACACTTTAGGCCCCTTAGTGCCAATTGGCCATCGTTTAAATGTCATGGGCTACCTGAGCATTATTTCTGACCATGTCCATCCCTTCATGACCACCATGTACCCATCCTCTGATGGCTACTTCCAGCAGGATAATGCACCATGTCACAAAGCTTGAATCTTTTCAAATTGGTTTCTTGAACATGACAATGAGTTCACTGTACTAAAATGGCCCCCACAGTCACCAGATCTCAACCCAATAGAGCATCTTTGGGATGTGGTGGAATGGGAGCTTCGTGCCCTGGATGTGCATCCCTCAAATCTCCATCAACTGCAAGATGCTATCCTATCAATATGGGCCAACATTTCTAAAGAATGCTATCAGCACCTTGTTGAATCAATGCCACGTAGAATTAAGGCAGTTCTGAAGGCAAAAGGGGATCCAACACCGTATTAGTATGGTGTTCCTAATAATTCTTTAGGTCAGTGTATATATATATATTTATGTGTGTGTGAAACACACAAAATCAGCCGTTAAATCATACATCTGTACCTCGCTGTGAGTATAAATATATATATATATATATATATATATATATATATACTCATGGAGAGGTAAAGATGTATGGTGTAACCTGCTGATTTGCTACGTTTCACACCAGGTACTAAGTAATCATTTGTAAAGGGATACAAAAGAGAGATACAAAAATAATGTAAGCATTGTACCTGGGCATATTCTGTCACGGATCTCTCTGATCTGCTTCGAGTTCCTTCTCTTCAGATTGGACCATTTCTTTAGTAAGGCCTTAGTGTGCCTGACATTGAACTTCCTCCAAAGCTGGAAATGGATCCCCCTCATGATCCTTTGCTTCTCAGACTGGACCCGGGTCCTGTCATAGCCTCGCTCCAACATGCGCTGCAGGATAAAGATGCAAGCATATAATCCCACTTTTTTTTTATACAAGTATTGAAAAAAATGTCCTCAGAAAAACATCAAAAAGTATTTAAGTCTTTGAAGGGGAAATATTAGATTTATTGTTACCGTTATAAGATCGGATTATATTGAGATTGTATGTGTGTGGGGTCTGAGCAATTGGATATTGGCCAGCTGAGCAGAGATGTACCTGTCTAGTGAAGTGACGGTATGGTATGGAGTGTAAAGCTGGTTCGCCTAGCCGTGGTTCATCCTGGGTAACTCTAAATGAACCAGCAAATACTGGCGGTAATACAAAGAAAGCTTCTATTGAGTCCTGACCAACAGGACACAAACTCTAATCTATAGACTGTGTGTTTGTGTGTGTGTGTGTGTGTGTGTGTGTGTGGTATATAGTGTGTGGCAGGAAAATGGATGTGCAATGTGCATTTGAGAGATATGCTTTTCATATATATACAGCCACTGCCGCCAATAATTATTCATACCCCTGTCAAATTTTGACTTAAAGTTACTTTTATTCAACCAGCAAGTAATAACTCAAAACACACAGCAAAAGTGGTGAAGAAATGGTTAGCAGACAACAACATTAACGTTTTGGAGTGGCCCAGCCAGAGTCCAGACTTGAATCCAATTGAGAATCTGTGGAGGGAGCTAAAGATCAGGGTGATGGCAAGAAGACCCTCCAACCTGAAAGATTTGGAGCTCATTGCTAAAGATAAATGGGCAAAAATACCTGTGGAGACATGCAAAAAGCTGGTCTGCAATTATAGGAAGCATTTGATTGCTGTAATAGCCAATAAAGGCTTTTCTATTGATTATTGAGGAGGGTATGAATAATTTTGGACTGGACACTTTTTGCTCAAATGTAAATAAAAACAGAGAAATTTTGGTTTTCCACAATAATGCCTCTTGTACATAGTCTTATTATCTTTTGGGATACACCTATGTCATTTCCCGTCAAAAAATTACTTGCTGGTTGAATATAAGTAACTTTAAGTCAAAATTTGCCAGGGGTATGAATAATTATGGGCAGCACTGTACATGGTACAGACTTAGTTCTGTGATGTCAGAACAATACTTAGTGCACCAAGTACTGATAAAATGTGAAGTTGTATATATTGCGAAAAACATTTGCATCACAAGTGGCAATTTTCACAATCGCAAATATATTATAAGAGTCTATCTGCATATAAAGTGAATGTTCTGACATGCATGTGACATGTAATCAAATACACTGCTGTAATGTCATATTAGTTACAGTGATCAGGAGTTCTTCCTTACTGTCGCGAAAATTGCTGCTAAACATGTTTTCCAATCTCCTCAAACTTCGGGTAGTTTGAAAGCAGTTGCTAAACTAGGCCATGCCCCTTTTTCGCATGTGCAATAAGCAAATTTTACATAGCAATTTTTGCATTGATAAAAAATAATGAATGGAAATAGTGAATTTGCGAATTCGCCAATATATGCCGAATATTCCCCAAAATATTTGTGAAATATCGCAAATTCGAATATAGCCTCTGCCGCTCATCACTAATTGTCATGTGTTTATAGGGCACATTAATTAATACCGGTATTTTAGACGCCAGTCTTAATAAACCCTATAGCTAGCGGTGGATCCGCTGAAGTTATGAAGAGGCGCTGGCCTCTATATGACTTCGACGGATCCTCCACCGCTTCTAAATGTAAGACAGCATCCTAGCTGTCTTATACTTAGACTATTTTCTACACCTAAAACATGCTTAGAAAATGGTAAATGAGACGGGCCTGCTGGCCTGTCCCATTCCCTGCCCATGCACACTTTTTTAGACTTGGTGTGCGTGGGGAGAAGTCACAGATTGTGGCACAAAGGACCTTTGTTCTGCAATCTGTGGCAGAAATACGCCTAATTTATGCGTATTTTTGTTTGATAAATTACCCCCTGTATGTCTAACAAACTCCTTAAAACTTCTTAAAATGATTATGTGGGTAAGGAGGAATGGGAGATCTGGGATCTTCACAGTGGGGATTGGCGGGGCTCCCTATGATTAAAAACACTCTATAGAGAAGTGATAAATGTAATTGGTGGAAAAACACCCCTAAATCCTAAAGCTGTCATCATATATTTAGAAGAGATCATTCTTTGCTCTATCTATCTGTCTATCGATCTACTGTATATTCATCTATTCATCCTTTTTATGTGTTACACTGAACATAGTTAAGAAAACATTACATAATCCTGTTTTGTGTACGATCTGTAATCTTGTTGCAGTAGGAATCTTCTGTGCACTGATCTCAATGTTAATGTATTCATGCTTACATTTGACTTTTGAATAAACTACAGCTAATTATCATTATGCAGGACGAAAGATCAGAGCCCTATGTGAGGTGCTCAATGTGAAAACAAAAAGAGGCCAGCTTTGTAAGTTGGCATCATTTCAAAAACTACAATATAGCATGTTATAAAATGTGGGTACACTTGTTTGTATCCTAACTTTCTGAAATAATATAAAAGGGTGGGGGAATCTAGAAGAAATTTTTTTGGGGGTGAGCAAAAAGAGGGCAAATTCTCCTCTTAAGCATCTTGTCAATATGTTGGCATGTCTCCTCTTATTAAGATGCCATCCAACTGATAACAAGTCCTGCTGTGTTTTACCAACATAAAAAATTAGACTAGAGACCGAAGAGCGGCAGGTGGCTTTTGGCACCAAGAAATAATCACACTTGATGTGGAAAGTAAAGTAAAAGGAGCCATCTGTTCACTGCAGGAGGACTTGAAAAATCACATTAACATATTGTCACTAACATCATGAAATACACAGTTAATAATTTAGTTATCATGGCAAGCTGCATTGGATGCTTGCTTAGGAAAACGTAAAATGTGAAAGATGTTTCAGTCCTCACCCTTTTGAAAACTATATTTTTTGTTCTTGCATTGCCCAAAACAAAGCTTGCCCCTTGCTATATGTCACTGACTATAAGAACAGACAGGGCTGTGTTCCTGTGGGAAAGTGAATGACTTTACCAATTCCCTATCCTCTGCCTCTGTCCTTTAATCCACCGTGTTTTCATCTTAATATTCCTTTCATGACTGTCTGACAAATGAATTTAAATGGCAGAAATGGAAGCCTCTGAACTGCTACAGTAGCTGTAGACTTCTGCAAAGGATGGACTAATTACTTTGGAGGCTGGAGTTACAACCAGCAAGAATTTGCAATGTCATGTTCCATGACCTGGATCTTAAATTCATTCTTTTCACTGGAGAACGCTTCCATTGCTGGAAAGGTTTTAGATTAAAATAAAGTCATCAAACCTATAAACTTTATGTGAATGTAAAGATAATATGAAATACATTTGAGACACTAAAATAACTAAATGGTCTTAAATACATATTTATAACTTCGGTATTTGTTGCTCACAGTTTATTCTCTTCACTAAGGGCTCATGCACACAATTGCAAATTGTGGATACATTTTGAGGAACAGAACGTTCCGGGTCATAATAGAACAGTCCCATCCTTGTCTGTAATGTGGCCAAAATTAGGACAAGTGCTATATTTTTGCAGGTGCCATGGATATACGGATACGGACAGCACACAGTATGCTGTCCGCATTTTTTGCGGCCCCATTGAAGTGAATGGGTCTGCATCTGACCCGCAAAAAAGATGGGATGTGGACAATAAATATGGCTGTGTGCATTAGCCCGAACACTGAATAAAAATTGGCCCAGTTTGAGACAAGGAGAATATTTACTGAATGTGGCAGTGGCATTTTTTTTTAGGGTGCCCTCACATTTGGCAGATTTGACAGTGTTGCGGCATATGATGGGTATTTGTTTGTGAATTGTGGTGTAGATTTCTGTGCGAATTACATCTCCATTGAAATGAATAGAGAAATTCAGCGATAGGAAATCCGCAACAAAACAATATTTGTGTTCTGCTCCACTGCGGAATTAGTATACTGCAGCAGAACAGAACACAGGAATTCACACTTTTTATCCCCATAGGGGATATCTTTATGTTTTAGACCAGGGCTGGCCAACCTGTGGCTCTCCAGCTGTTGCAAAACTACAACTCCCACCATGCCCTGCTGTAGGCTGATAGATGTAGACTGTCTAGGCATGCTGGGAGTTGTAGTTTTGCAACAGCTGGAGAGCCGCAGGTTGGCCATCCCTGTTTTAGACTATGTTGTGAAAAACAATTTATGTAACATTTGAGGGCACCCTTTACTAGTACAAATTCCAGAAAAAACTGCTGCAGTTTTTGCAACATTTTTTGCACACAAGGGGCACAATGTATAAACTTCAATAGTCTTAAATTGTGCCAGATTTATCCCAGTGGCTGATGCTGGATCATAAATCTATCATATCTTTAGACTTTATGGGGAGAGTTATCAAACTGGTGTAAAGTAGAACCCATAGCAACGAATCAGATTCCACCTTTCATTTTTCACAGCCCCTTTGGATGCTAGGGAGGATCATCCCTGCCTGCCATTGGCTGCTCCCCCCAAAACTGGATGTTTTCATCAGTGCATGGGGAGAAGCAGCAACGGCAGTGCTGGTCCAGGAGCAGTGCTTGGAGCGGGGAGAGGGGCAAATATATTCCCTGTAAAGGGCCTGGCATATGGGGGGGCAGTTTATAGTATTGGATAACCCCTTTAAATATGCTCTGATTGCCTAAAAATTGGCATACGACACAAATTTTTGCTCTTTATGTCTAACCCCTGCCCTCCTTTTAAGCTTTTGAATGCATTGACAGCAATAGCAAATAATGTCAGAGTGATATTGACATATATAGCTTTGGGTAAAAGTACTGCCGGTGTTAAGAAACATACTGCCTCATCGCATGTGTTATGTTTTTTATACTAGAAAGCTTCCAAATTATGGCCCTTATCAGTGGCAAATGGTGTTTAGAAGAAATTGTTTTTATTGGCATTTTCTGTGAGTTGGCAAGTTAAGCCATAATTCACAATATTTCAAAGTATAACAATACGTGCCTACGCAATAGGCTTGCTTATAAGACAATAGTATACAAGTATAAATTGCATATTTGGTGAGGTCTGTAACAAATAGACCGTAACATTGAGGGGTAAGGGGGGGGGGGGAGGAAAACACGGGGAGGAAAGAAGGGGTTTGGGATGATCCCTATCGCAGTCTACCCAAATTTGAGAGACCTGTTTCCACTAGGCGTTCCCTACTGTCTTCACTCTCAGTGCAGGAACGTCTCAGTAATTCAGGGGGATCCCATGGATCCCAAGTGAGTAGCCTGGATTTAAGGGGGATAACAGTGGGAGGCATTAAACTCTCATATCTACACGACTTGTTAATCTCCTGTATAACCTCTGCTATAGTCAGTGAAATGGATTGCTTCCAATAACGTGTAATAATCAGTTTAGCGCTAAGTAGGACATGACCTACCAAGTTCCTACAATCTGGGGGGATGCTGTGAATACCCAAGAACAAGAGAGCCAGTTCAGGGCAAGGATCCACAGCCCGGGCTAGTATCCCAGAGATCAGGTCAAAAACACTGTGCCAGTAAGGGGTGATTACGGGGCATGCCCATAGGATATGGAGTAAAGAACCTCTAGCACCTCATTCTCTCCAGCAATTGGGGGAGGATGCAGGGTAGATTGTATTTAGTCTCTGTGGGGTGAAATACCAGTGTAGGAGGGTCTTCAACCCCGCTTCGTAGTGGGTAACGCATTTGAAATTAGAAACCAGAAATCTGATAGCTTGTGCCCAATCTTCGTCTGGAAATGACTTCCCCAAATCTGTTTCCCTTTTTTGGATAGGTAAGGTTTTGGCAAAAGTGGCTTTGTCTCCTAAAACATCGTATACATAACGTGTGGTATGTTTTTTAAAGAGGAGTGGGAACTGGAATAATCTCAATATGTCGGAATTTATTGAGGGTGGATTCTGCGTAATCTGCGCAATAAAGTGTCTGATCCTAAGAAAATTATAGAATTCTGTATGCGGCAATGCGAATAAACGGTGAACAGAATCAAAGGGGAGAAGACAGCCGTCTGACAAATTTTGAGATATAGAAGTAATCCCTTTTTCCCGCCAATTTGTCAAATTAATGTCAGGAATGGTTAATTCCAGCGTTCTCATAGTGGCGTGTGTTAAGAGGGTAGATGTCGTGTCCTTCTGAACAGTGTGAATCGTGGACCACAGGTTACAAACATGCTGTATCGTGAGCAGATCCCTGCGCGGCTGGGATGGGTTCCACAGTTGATGAATCAAGTAATCTTTCAAAGAAGCGTGTTTTATAGTAGATGATTCAATCTGAATCCAGGCTTTTGTGTCATCAGGGATCCACCATTCCCGGGCAAAGGAAAGTGCTACCGCTCGAAAGTAGTCCCTAATGTCAGAAAGGCCTAGTCCGCCAGCGTGCTTTTTCTTAGAAAGTAATGCCCTCGCTACTCTGGGTTTGGTTGGACCCCATATGTATTTACCCAAGGTCATCTGTGCTTTTTTGAAAAATGTCATAGGAATCGGGATTGGGAGGGCTCTAAATATATATATAAACTTAGAAAGGGTCATCATTTGAAATGATGCCACTCTACCCACCCAGGATAACGCTTTCATAGAGAAGCTGTTAAGATCGCTCAACATGGTATCTAGGAGGGGAAGGTAGTTCCTATTGTACAGTAGAGAGCAAGGAGAGGTAATCTTAACCCCCAAGTACGGGAGCTCTGATGTTTGCCAGTCTAAGTCATGAGAGGATTTTAAAGAGGCCACCTCCGCTAGTGGCATATTAATAGGGAGAGCTTGACATTTGGCATTGTTGATTTTATAATATGAAAGGGACCCATAATGTGCAATCATTGAAAGGGCAGCGTCTAATGAGTTACTGGGGTCAGTTAACGTGAGAATGATATCGTCCGCATAAAGCGTGATTTTGTGGGACCTGTTACCTATTTTCATTCCAGCTATTAAAGGTGAATTCCTAACAGATTGCGCCAAGGGTTCCAGTGCAAACACAAACAATAGAGGTGATAGGGGGCAGCCCTGTCTGGATCCGTTAGTAATTCTAAATGGATCTGACACCACTCCATTAACCCAGACCTTCGCGGATGGAGAAGAATATAAGCTGTGAATAGTCTGTAATATTTGCCCTGAGAATCCCATTTGACGGAGCGTAGAGAATGTGTAATCCCAGTGCAAGCGATCAAATGCTTTTTCCGCATCTAATGTGATCGCCAGCATTGGGAGGTTATGCATCTCAGCGTAATTGAATAAGTCTACAATCCGTCTAGTGTTATCAGATGCTTGTCGACCAGACACAAACCCAGTTTGGTCAGGGTGGATCAGGGAGGGGAGAAGAGGAGCTAATCTATTGGCGATCACCTTGGCAAAGATTTTTATGTCGGAGTTAAGCAATGAAATAGGGCGGAAATTCTGGGGTACATCAGGCACTTTGCCAGGTTTTGGGATAGTGACTATTAGGGCTTCTAACATGTCCGAGGGGAAAGAGTGTCCATCTTGCACCAATTTAAACATCTCATGCATGTAGGGAGCAAGGATATGCTAAAAGTGGCGATAGTACTCATTAGAGAGTCCATCGGGACCCGGGGATTTACCCAGCTGGAGAGACATAACAACCTTTTTAATTTCTGCAAGTGAGAATGGTGCATTGAGGGACTGCAATTGTGTTTGAGTGAGAGTAGGGAGAGTCGCCTGTGTGAGAAAGTTCTCCACAAAGGTAGAGTAATTGTCAGGAAGAGGAGTGCTATCCTTAAGGTTATAAAGAGATTGGTAATATAATTTAAATTGGTTGGCAATCACGCGGGGATCTGTCAGTTTTGCTTTATTTATGGGGTGGAGCAAGTGTGATATTTTGGACTTCGCCTGTTGGGTTTTTAGTTGTTGCGCCAAAAGTCTACCCGCTTTATTGCTCTGAGAGTAGTATTTGGAGTGGAGCCGTAGGAGAGATTTATGGTAATTTTGGAAGAGTAGGCTACTAAGCTTATTACGTGCGTCCCGAAGCTCAGGGGAACATTGAGAGGTAGGAGCGGGCTTATTTATGGCCTCTAATTTAGCAATGTGTTCTAGGGTTTGGGTAATGTCCCGTTCCCTGAGCTTTCTTAAAGTAGAATTTAGTTTAATCAAAGAGCCTCGCATGTAGGCTTTGTGGGCCTGCAACAAGATAAACTTGTTCGAAACTGAGCCATTGTTAAACTGAAAATACTCATACAATTGTGTAGAAAGCTCTAATACATATTTTGGGTTGTTGAAGAGAAATGTGTTATTTCTCCAAATAGGGGGTCTAGTCGATTGAAACTGCTCCTCAAGGGTGATGGTAATTGGGGCGTGATCTGACCACTTAATAAGGCCTATGTCAGTGGAAATTGTTTGAAGTAGAGCAGTGTGATCTACCACAAACATGTCTATTCACGAGTAGGACATATGTATTGGGGAGAAAAAGGTAAAATCTTTTTCGAGGCTATGCTGCGCTCTCCACATGTCCGTAAGGCCCTCAGAGTGTAAGAAGGAGGCAACCCCTGCATCTGGTCGCCTGGTAGGAGAAGTGGAGTCAATAGTGGGGTGTAAGACGGTGTTAAAATCTCCGCAAAGGATTACCTTCCCCTGTTTGAGCCTATTCACATTGCGCATAAGTTTATGTAAAAAAGCCAACTGATGAGAATTAGGGGCGTATAGGTTAACTATTGTGTACGTAATGCTGTTAATGGAGCAAACTAGAATAACATAACGACCTTGTGGGTCAGTTCTAGACTTAATCGGAGTATAGGCAACAGTGTTTTTGACTGCGATCAGGGTACCTCTCTTTTTCTTGTCACAGTGCGAATGCAGGACCGTAGGAAACAGGCGGTGGTGTATTCTATCAGCGTCTGCTTGCAGTAAATGAGTTTCCTGTATACACAAAACATCAATGTTAGCTGTCAGAGCTTCTTTCCACATATAAGACCTTTTCTGAGGGCAGTTAAGGCCTTTAACATTAAGGGACATGATCTTGAGACCCATGATGTCAAAGGGAACTGCTTAGTCAACCTCTAGGTTGAGTGAGGGAATACAATGTTTTGCGTTCAAGATCAATAAGGCAGAGTTTCAGGCACTAACGTTATATAGAGGAAAGAGGGGGAGGAGAGTGGGAGGGAGGGAAGAACAACAATCAAACAAATGAGACGGAGGTAACTGCCTGAGACTTAGTAGGTATTGAACAGGACGGAAATAACCGTCTAGGCAGAGAAAGGGCGAAAGTTCGATGCTAAAATTGAAATAAATCAAAATAATTAACGGTGACAGAGGACCTGCACCCAAACATGGAAAGTACTGTTCCAACACCCAGGTAGGGTAATACGGAGAGAGTCTCAGCATAATAGACAGAACAGTGTATCGCCACGCCGGTAATTCCCGATTCCTGGCTGTCTGGTATAGGGGAGACACTCAGGGCATCAGCCCTCTGACGTACGTGGGGTAGCAGGAACTACGGTAGCAATGTCAGCGTCCATATTACTGGAGGACAATGGGATCTGCCAGAGACGGAGTAGTTGCTTCCCTTCTTCCAGGGTCTTGATGGCGTGTGTCTGTCCGTTCCTACGGATGAGGATTTTTAGGGGGTAACCCCATTTGTAGGGGAAGTCATTATCCCTGAGGCCACTAGTGATGGGCTGTAGTGCTCTGCTCCGGCGAAGGGTGACCATAGAAAGGTCCGTGTAGAGTTTGATCTTCTGATACGGAGCAGGTAGCGAAGGCTTATTCGGTGCTGCCATCATGAGTGCATCTTTAGTATACAGTTACAGCTTCCAGCTCATCAGCCATAGCATTATGGGCATCAATTATAGCATTTCGTGATGCTGCAAATTCAGCCTTTTTTACTTCCACATGCTGCACCTTGTCCTCTGTGGTCTGCAGTCTGGCCGAGAGAGGGTTAATCAGTCCGGATATGTCTGTCTGCAGGGAGGATTTCAGGGCTAATAACATGGCTTTAAGAGAGTCCTCAGTAACAGGCTTATCTGAGGTGGGAAGCATTTGGAAGGGATCCAGGGATGAAACATTGTGAGAGGTGTACTCACTCAGCTGTGGATGGCCTCCGGTACGCTGGAGACCGAGCGGCTGTTCCCGCTGCGCCATAGGACGGGCGCCATCTTGGATCCCATGCTGTGCTTGCCCTGGAACTCTGGATTCTTCTGGAGTCGGCGGGAGCGACGGAGGCGACACATGCATCAGGTTAGCGCTGCCAGATACGTCCGGTGGGGAGGGAGAGCGGGCTGTAAGCGCCGGTGACATCGCTCTGATAGGGGATCCCAGTGCTGACTTGTCTGTTCCATCGGCGCCATCTTTGAATCGTCCCCAGTAGGGATGAGCGAACCCGAACTGTATAGTTCGGGTTCGTACCGAATTTTAGGGTGTCCGTAACACGGACCCGAACCCGGACATTTTCATAAAAGTCCGGGTTCGGGTTCGGTGTTCGTCGCTTTCTTGGCGCTTTTTGAAAGGCTGCAAAGCAGCCAATCAAAAAGCATCATACTACTTGCCCCAAGAGGCCGTCACAGCCATGCCTACTATTGGCATGGCTGTGATTGGCCAGAGCACCATGTGACCCAGCCTCTATTTAAGCTGGAGTCACATAGCGCCGCCCGTCACTCTGCTCTGATTAGCGTAGGGAGAGGTTGCGGCTGCGACAGTAGGGCGAGATTAGGCAGATTAACTCCTCCAAAGGACTTGATTCATTGATCGATCTGCAGCTGTGGATCATTGAGCTGCTGATACTCAATTGCTCACTGTTTTTAGGCTGCCCAGACCGTTTGTCAGTCACTTTTTTCTGGGGTGATCGGCGGCCATTTTGTGTCTTGTGGTGTGCCAGCACAAGCTGCCACCAAGTGCATTTAACCCTTAATGGTGTGGTTGTTTTTTGGCTTATTCCTACATCAGTGTGAAGCTGTCACACCAAGTGTATTTAACTAACAATAGTCTGGTTATTTTTTGGCCATATACTACATCAGGGGCAAGCTGCGCCTGTCACCAAGTGCATTTTTTTTTTATAATTGTATGTTTATTATGGTATATAAAACATAAAACGTGAATACACTCATATAATGTCATAATGCACAGAAGTTCCAAGGAGCACATCACATACATATTGGATGAGCATATGTAACACTTGACAATATTCAATGACAGAGCAATAGAGACCAGACAAAAATAAAGCGTTGAATTAATCCAACTGAGATTATGTCCATCTCTAACTAGCCTAAGAAGCAGAAAAAAAGAAAAAAAAAAAAACTGCTGTGCAAAATATCAGAAACAGAAAACCAACAAACAGGACAAGCGACATGAACAAAGACAGAGAGGGAAGGGAGGGGGGGAAGGGGGGGAACCAAACCCTTCATCCAGATTCCTCAAGGTTGCCTAGTAGCCCAATAAGTGTCCCAAATGTCCCATACAGCATTGAAGAGTGCCATTTTGTCCTGATACATAGCAGTGGAATACTCCATAGTGCGGACCTCCATTACCCTGGCATACAAGTCAGAGACCCGTGGTGGGTCGGGGCATTTCCACGATCGGGAAACTAGACAACAAGCTGCTGTTAGAATCAGAAGCAGCAGTTTAAGTGCGGGTTTTTTGACTTGTTTGGGGACCACATTAAGCAGGAAGGACATGGGTTCCGGTCGGATTTCGGTTCCAATAATGCCGGTCAGAAGAGCGCCAACCTCAGACCAGTAAGGGCCTATCTTGGGACAATCCCAAGTGTAAGCCACATCTCCAACAATCACCCGGGACCACTGGATTCATTCTATGGAGGAGGTCAGGAGTGTGATACCAGTACATTAAGATCTTATACTGGTTCTCCTGATGGAGTACCGACATAGATGATTTCGCTGCCCTCCTCCATATAAGGTGCCAGAGCGAGTCCGGTAAGGCCCTCCCCAAGTACTCCTCCCACTTCACCATGTAGGAATGCCTTTGGGCTCGGTCAGGGAAGGGAGTCAGCAATATAGAGTAAATCTCAGAAATCAAACCTTTCGCTTGAACCCCTTCCCTGTATATGCGCTCAAAGGGGGTCGGAAGGGAAACCGTAACCCCCGAAAAGATGGACTGGGCAAAGTGCCTTATCTGAACATAGAAAAAATTGGAGGAAGGTGGGAGATCATACTTGGCCTGCAAGGTAGTGAACGGTAGGAGGACCCTAGTGAAGGGGTCCACAATATCAGCATATCGAAACACCCTCCGTTGAAACCACGGTCTCGTTGTGGACGTGATAAGACTAGCAGGAAGCATAGGGTGATATAGGAAGGAGGTCATGGCGGAATGAGTGGACTCTAGAGGGAATTTACTACTGCACTGCCGCCATATACGTCTAGTACACACCATGGGCCCTAGGAGATCCTTGTCTGGCTGATTCCTGTCAGGCCCAGCCCAAAGCATGGAGTTAGGGTGTACAGGAGCTAGCCAGAGTCTTTCTACCTGCATCCAGACAGAGTAAGGGTGCAAGGAAGCCCAGGCCGTAACGGGGCGTAGCTGGGCTGCCCAGTAATATTTAGTTAGGTCTGGAACCCCCAGACCGCCCTGAAGCTTACTAGATAGAAGAACCGACCTTGGGATTCTGTGCCGCCCTCCCGCCCATATGAATCTGAGGAGGTGGGATTGAATGGATCTCAGGTCCTTAAGAGGGACTTTAATCGGTAAGGTCTCAAAAAGATACAAGAGCTTAGGTAGAATCGTCATCTTAGTCGCAGCAATACGCCCCAAAAAAGAGAGAGGGAGAGGGTGCCACCTATCTAAAAGACCCCTAATCTCCGTGTACATGCGTGGGAAATTAGCCTTGTAAAGCTCGCCATATCGGGGAGTGGGGTCAACCCCCAAATATCTCAGTGAATCCGTCTTCCAATGGAAAGGAAAGTTCACTTTGAGAGAGCTCAGGGCCGTCTGAGAAAGATTGAGAGGAAGGGCCTCAGTTTTATGGGTATTGACCTTATACCCCGAAAGGCGACCAAATTCCTGTAATATGGAGTGGAGATTCGGTAAGGAAATGTGAAGCCTGGTAAGAGTAAGGAGAATGTCGTCAGCATATAGTGATAGCTTAAACTCCTTATCCTTGACCATAACACCCCTAATATCCGGACAAGCCCTGATCTTGGCCGCCAGGGGTTCGATACACATAGCAAAAAGTAGAGGAGATAGGGGGCAACCCTGCCTCGTCCCATTAGTAATGTTTATGGGTGAGGATTGAGCATGAGGAAGTCTGATCGTCGCTGTGGGGGAGGAGTACAGGCTATGGATGGCGTTAACAAACGGGCCAGAAAGGCCGTATGCCTGGAGGGCAGCAAAGAGAAACGGCCAACCCAAACGGTCAAAAGCCTTTTCTGCATCCAAACTAAGAAGTAAAGCCTCCTCCCCCGAGTGAGATACGACATCTATCAGGTCAATGTTTCTTCGTGTGTTGTCGGCCCCCTGACGGCCCGGAACAAATCCCACCTGATCCTTATGAATCAAGGAGGGGAGAAAGGCGTTTAGTCGGGTAGCCAGGATTTTGGTGAAAATCTTAAGGTCAGAGTTAAGTAGAGCAATGGGCCTATAGTTAGGACATTCGTGCGGATCCTTCCCAGGCTTCGGGATCATCGTGAGATAGGAGTGAGACATTGGGGCAGGGACAGCGTTGCCCCCTAAAAAATGATTAAATAGGGCAACTAAGTGAGGAGTTAGCTCAGCCTTAAAGGTCTTATAATATTTGTATGAAAAGCCGTCAGGCCCTGGGGATTTACCCTCAGGTAGATGTTCCACTACCTCCTCAATCTCTTCCGATACGATCGGACTATTAAGGGCAGCAAGGTCCTGAGCTAATAGGGTAGGAAGATGACAGGACGCCAAATAAGACCTGAGCATATTATCTCTCAGTCCTTCATCCGTGGGAAGGTCGGAGGGTAGATTATACAGGGAAGAATAATAGGCTGAAAACCTCTCCGCAATCACCCTGGGATCATAGTGGATTGTCCCATCAGACCCCCTAATAGCATTCGGCCCCACTTGGGAGCTATGGTTCCTAAGTTGTCTGGCCAGCAGAGTGTGGGGTTTGTTTCCCCAGGCATAATAGCGCTGTCGAGTGTAGAGTAGCAACTTACTAACGCGGCCTAAAGCTAGGGTTTTCAATTGGGTCCTAGCATCTACAATTTGTCTCAGTGTGCAGCGTGAGGGGTGAGCAGCCATCTTACCTTCTAGTGACTGAAGGCGGGACTTAAGGGTATTAACTAGGGTAGTCGAGTCTTTCTTTAATTTTGAGCTTATTGCGAGGCAATGGCCCCTCATGACCGCCTTATGCGCCTCCCACAAAGGGCGGATATCTCCCACCGATCCCTCATTAAGTTCAAAATACGTCTTCAGGTGTTCACGTAGTTCCTCCCTAGTAATAGGTTGTTTCAGGAGGGAGTCATTCAGTCTCCAGTGGCAATGGCGTACATGACCTGACCCATTACTAATGTCAACTAGTACAGGGGCATGATCTGACCAGGTAATTTGGCCCATGTCTGCTCCTTCTAACAATCTGAGGGTTGAAATGGTCCCAAACAGATAATCAATACGGGTGTGTGAACCATATGGGGCCGAGTAATAGGAGAAGGACCTATCCGTGGGATAAGTGAGACGCCAGAGGTCATACAGGGAGTATTTCCGTACCAGTTTACGAAAATCTCTGGCTAAACGATGCTGTGTCGAGTGTATTGGTCTACCTGGGAGGGCCAGGCGATCCATCGATTCAGAGAACACTGCGTTAAAATCCCCAACTAATAGGACCAAGGGCTCCGGGGAGTCCATACTTCCATCGAACACTTTGCGGAAAATTCCGCCAAGAAAGCGAATCTGGGACGTGTTTGGTGCATAAACATTACACAAGGTAATAGGTCTATCCGCCAGACGGCCCCGTAATATAATGTAACGACCCTGTGGATCCAATATTGAAGATTCAATCCTGAGTGGACACTGTGCAGACAGCAAGATGGCAACACCTGCCCTCCGACGGCTATGAGTGGCCGAGTAAACAGTAGGATAAAGGTGAGAAGCAAACCGGAAGGAGGAGCCGCCATCAAAGTGTGTTTCTTGTAAGAACACAATGTCCGCCTTAAGGGATTTCAATTCCAAAAGCAAGAGCTTCCTCTTGGCGTTGGAGTTTAGCCCCTTGACATTAAAAGTTATGCACCTCATCGCGCGGAAAGGAGTTGGTACACAATGTATGTAGGATACAGCTCACCAAGAGGGTCCGTTTATATCAGGAGATTCACACTAGTCGGACAACGGGACGGAGGCAGAGTTGAAGTACACGCTCACCGCAGGCAAGGGAGTTCAGGTACCTACAACAAGAGAGAGAACACAAGGGGGAGGGGGAAGAGACAGGACAGGAAAACACAAAGACAGACCAACAGATAGCAATAAACCGCTTTTCCCAGGGAGATAATCCCTGCTAGGGCACCAAAAAAAAGCCCTTTCGAGGAAGTAAGTGTCGGAGACCAACAGGTGAAGGCTAACCGGAACGTTGACTACAAACAAATTGAGAGAAACTAAAACAAGGTACTACTAGGTGGAGCCTTCTAAGAGCCTGCACCATAATGTAGCAAAAAGAAGGCAATGACTGGCTAAACAGAGGGAATGAGTGATCAAAGATGGAGGCCCCTCTACTCAGAGGGTAGAAGGGGTTAAGGACCAGTTCTGGACAACCTATCCCCCTTAGTCCTCAATGATCAAGCAGATGGACGATGTCCTGACGACGGAGGAGATCGTGGGGAAGAAGGCACACTTGGACCAGGTCTTCTTTTCCTGGTTACAGGGGACCAAATGCGGGGTGGTGGAAGCGCCGGAGACTCAAACTCCCAGTCCGACATGTCAGGAATAGGTATTCCAATTGCCTCGCAGAAGGGTCGAAGATCCGAGTAGGAACGGAGAGTCTCTGTTCTTCCCTGATGACGGACCGTCAGAGCGAAAGGGAATCCCCAACGATATGCAATCTGGCGGTCCCTGAGTAACATGAGGAGAGGCTGGAGGTGTCTCCGCTTCTGAAGTGTGAACCAGGATAAGTCCGTAAACAATTGAACCGGAGCGCCATCAAAATCAAAGTTGCGTAGAACTCTCGCCTTCGCCATAATGGATTCTTTGAGGGCAAAATCATGGACACAACAAATAATGTCCCTAGGACGCGCCGCAGATCCCTTAGGCTTGAGTGCTCTGTGAGCTCTGTCCAGCTTGATCTTATGTGATGATGGTTGCCCTAGGATTATATTAAAGATGGCTTCCAGTGTAGCAAAGAGATCCTCGTCCCCAGTGGCCTCAGGAAGACCCCGAACACGGATATTATTCCGACGCCCTCGGTTATCTAAGTCCTCCAAATGGCGCCCCATACCCCTGAGCACCGCCGTTTGAGCAGAGATGGATTCATGAAGCGTGGAAATATACTGCCTAGTATCATCATGGGCATTTTCTAGGGAGTCAACCCGATCCACCACATGTTTAATATCGGTGCGAACAGCCGCAATTTCAGCTCTGCAGGCTTCCGTGACTTCAGAGATAAGAACCCGAAAGTCATCTTTAGTAGGGAAGCGATTAAAATAGCTTGTCCAAGGCTGCGGGAGTTCAGGCAGGGGCGGAGGGTCCACAGCGACAAGTGCTGGAGGGCTTGGAGATCTGGCCCAGATGTCAGAAGGGAGGGGAGAGCTGCTGTCCCCTTGGTCCAACGCTGGGGACTGCATAATTTTCCGGGGTTCGTATGGGGGGGTCCCGGGGAGTACAGATGTAGAGTCCCCTGGGATACAATCCCGTCCCCTGGGGGTCACAGTACCTTTAATTGCAGTCATCCCCTGAAGAGCGGATCCCGAAGTGATCTTGTGCAACCCTCTTCCACTCAGGAAAGGGTATTATATAAAAAAAAAAAAAAAAAAAAAAAAAAAAAGGAAGGCTGTGTCTTTAAGAAGATGCAGCAGTGCTGCTATGGTGCAACTCTCACAAGGCCTGCTGTGGTCGTCAGACACTTGTATCCTTGCAGATTATCAGCAGGCTGGAAGCTCTCCCTAGAGATCACTCACTCCTTATGGCTCCGATGGTCTGCAGAGTCTCCACACACCTACAGGAGGATACTGAAGAGGGAGAGCGCCACCTCCAAGATGAAGCCCCTGCCGAGCCGACGACCGTCTTCTGAGCCAGTGAGTGAGGAGAAGCAGGGGGAGAAAGCTGACCTTATAAAGCCCGGTCTCCACTTATTCCCTTCCAGGTTCTGCAAAAGTCAGAGAGTGGATCCTAGGGCCTCCGGAACAGAGCGCCTGCACTCTGGCCGCACTGCAGCCGAAAATCAAGGCCGGGGATCCGCCTGGACAGCTAGGCCGCAGCTGTATCTCAGGCCTCCGAGATCGTAGGAGGTTCCCACCTGGATCAAACAGTGCCGGGAGGTGAGTGGGACACAGTAATGGGGAAACTGGGGCACTGTGGCGACGGGAAAGCGGTGGATTAGAAAGGATACAGTCCAAACCGCAGGAGCTGTGGAAGATCGCGTCCTCACTCCACCAAGTGCATTTAACCCTCAATGGTGTGGTTGTTTTTTGGCTAAATCCTACAACAGGGTGAAGCTGTCACACCAAGTGCATTTAACCAGATATAGTCTGTTTATTTTTTGGCCATATACTACATCAGGGGCAAGCTGCGCCTGTCACCAAGTGCATTTAACCCTCAGTAGTGTGGTTGGTCAAGCTGTCACACCAAGTGCATTTAACCATAAATAGTGTGGTTATTTTTTGGCCATATCCCAGTCTAATTCTGTCAGTAAACCTATACCTGTCACCCAGCGCCTAAATACTAGGCCTCAAATTTATATCCAGCTAAATCTGTCGTTACTGCTGTACTGTTGTGGCTGGTCAAGTTATTTAGTGTCCGTCAAAGCACATTTTTTGTTCTGGGTTGATATACAATTCCCAATTTAGCAATTTCATAATTTAGTGGTTTCTGCTGTATCAGAGCTATTTGAAATCTATCCCTAAAAGGGTATATAATATTCAAGGTGCACATAGGGTCATTCTGAATAACTTCACACACACGCTACTGTGCATTTCCAAGTCTAATTCTGTCAGTAAACCTATACCTGTCACCCAGCGCCTAAATACTAGGCCTCAAATTTATATCCAGCTAAATCTGTCGTTACTGCTGTAGCTGGTCAAGTTATTTAGTGTCCGTCAAAGCACAGTTTTTGTTCTGGGTTGAAATACAATTCCCAATTTAGCAATTTCATAATTTAGTGGTTTCTGCTGTATCAGAGCTATTTGAAATCTATCCCTAAAAGGGTATATAATATTCAAGGTGCACATAGGGTCATTCAGAATAACTTCACACACCCGCTACTGTGCATTTCGAAGTCTAATTCTGTCAGTAAACCTATACCTGTCACCCAGCGCCTAAATACTAGGCCTCAAATTTATATCCAATTAAATCTGTGGTTATTGCTGTGGCTGGGCAAGTTATTTAGTGTCCGTCCAAGCACAGTTTTTGTTCTGGGTTGAAATACAATTCCCAATTTAGCAATTTCCTAATTTAGTGGTTTCTGCTGTATCAGGCCTACTTTAAATACATCCCTAAAAGGGTATATCAGAATCAAGGTGCTGATAGGGTCATTCTCAATAACTTCACACACACGCTACTGTGCATATCCCAGTCTAATTCTGTCCGTAAAACGTATACCTGTCACCCAGCGCCTAAATACTAGGCCTCAAATTTATATCCTGCTAAATCTGTCGTTACTGCTGTACTGTTGTGGCTGGGCAAGTTATTTAGTGTCCGTCAAAGCACATTTTTTGTTCTGGGTTGAAAAACAATTCCCAATTTAGCAATTTCCTAATTTAGTGGTTTCTGCTGTATCAGAGCTATTTTAAATCTATCCCTAAAAGGGTATATCAGATTCAAGGTGCACATAGGGTCATTCTGAATAACTTCACAGACACGCTACTGTGCATTTCCAAGTCTAATTCTGCCAGTAAACCTATACCTGTCACCCAGCGCCTAAATACTAGGCCTCAAATTTATATCCTGCTAAATCATTCGTTACTGCTGTACTGTTGTGGCTGGGCAAGTTATTTAGTGTCCGTCAAAGCACATTTTTTGTTCTGGGTTGAAAAACAATTCCCAATTTAGCAATTTCCTAATTTAGTGGTTTCTGCTGTATCAGAGCTATTTTAAATCTATCCCTAAAAGGGTATATCAGATTCAAGGTGCACATAGGGTCTTTCTGAATAACTTCACACACACGCTACTGTGCATTTCCAAGTCTAATTCTTCAGTAAACCTATACCTGTCACCCAGCGCCTAAATACTAGGCCTCAAATTTATATCCTGCTAAATCTGTCGATACTGCTGTACTGTTGTGGCTGGGCAAGTTATTTAGTGTCCGTCAAAGCACATTTTTTGTTCTGGGTTGAAAAACAATTCCCAATTTTTTTAATTTCCTAATTTAGTGGTTTCTGCTGTATCAGAGCTATTTGAAATCTATCCCTAAAAGGGTATATAATATTCAAGGTGCACATAGGGTCATTCGGAATAACTTCACACACACGCTACTGTGCATTTCCAAGTCTAATTCTGTCAGTAAACCTATACCTGTCACCCAGCGCCTAAATACTAGGCCTCAAATTTATATCCTGCTAAATCTGTCGTTACTGCTGTACTGCTGTGGCTGGGCAAGTTATTTAGTGTCCGTCAAAGCACATTTTTTGTTCTGGGTTGAAATACAATTCCCAATTTAGCAATTTCCTAATTTAGTGGTTTCTGCTGTATCAGAGCTATTTGAAATCTATCCCTAAAAGGGTATATAATATTCAAGGTGCACATAGGGTCATTCTAAATAAGTTCACACACACGCTACTGTGCATTTCCAAGTCTAATTCTGTCAGTCAACCTATACCTGTCACCCAGCGCCTAAATACTAGGCCTCAAATTCATATCCTTCTAAATCTGTCGTTACTGCTGTACTGTTGTGGCTGGGCAAGTTATTTAGTTTCCGTCAAAGCACATTTTTTGTTCTGGGTTGAAATACAATTCCCAATTTAGCAATTTCCTAATTTAGTGGTTTCTGCTGTATCAGAGCTATTTTAAATCTATCCCTAAAAGGGTATATCAGATTCAAGGTGCACATAGGGTCATTCTGAATAACTTAACACACACGCTACTGTGCATTTCCAAGTCTAATTCTGTCAGTAAACCTATACCTGTCACCCAGCGCCTAAATACTAGGCCTCAAATTTATATCCTGCTAAATCTGTCGTTACTGCTGTACTGTTGTGGCTGGGCAAGTTATTTAGTATCCGTCAAAGCACATTTTTTGTTCTGGGTTGATATACAATTCCCAATTTAGCAATTTCCTAATTTAGTGGTTTCTGCTGCATCAGAGCTATTTGAAATCTATCCCTAAAAGGGTATATAATATTCAAGGTGCACATAGGGTCATTCTGAATAACTTCACACACACGCTACTGTGCATTTCCAAGTCTAATTCTGTCAGTAAACCTATACCTGTCACCCAGCGCCTAAATACTAGGCCTCAAATTTATATTCAGCTAAATCTGTGGTTACTGCTGTGCCTGTATTAGTGTAATATGGTACCTAAATAGATAGCCAGATAGTGTTAGGTGTCTGTAAAAAAAAGGCCTGAATTTGAATTCAATACATTGGGCCAAATAATATTTTTGTTGTTGTGGTGAACGATAACAATGAGGAAAACATCTAGTAAAGGACGCGGACATGGTCGTGGTGGTGTTAGTGGACCCTCTGGTGCTGGGAGAGGACGTGGCCGTTCTGCCACAGCCACACGTCCTAGTGTACCAACTACCTCAGGTCCCAGTAGCCGCCATAATTTACAGCGATATTTGGTGGGGCCCAATGCCGTTCTAAGGATGGTAAGGCCTGAGCAGGTACAGGCATTAGTCAATTGGGTGGCCGACAGTGGATCCAGCACGTTTACATTATCTCCCACCCAGTCTTCTGCAGAAAGCGCACAGATGGCGCCTGAAAACCAAGCCCATCAGTCTGTCACATCACCCCCATGCATACCAGGGAAACTGTCTGAGCCTCAAGTTATGCAGCAGTCTCTTATGCTGTTTGAAGACTCCGCTGGCAGGGTTTCCCAAGGGCATCCACCCAGCCCTTCCCCAGCGGTGGAAGACATAGAATGCACTGACGCACAACCACTTATGTTTCCTGATGATGAGGACATGGGAATACCACCTCAGCATGTCTCTGATGATGACGAAACACAGGTGCCAACTGCTGCGTCTTTCTGCAGTGTGCAGATTGAACAGGAGGTCAGGGATCAAGACTGGGTGGAAGACGATGCAGGGGACGATGAGGTCCTAGACCCCAGATGGAATGAAGGTCGTGCCACTGACTTTCACAGTTCGGAGGAAGAGGCAGTGGTGAGACCGAGCCAACAGCGTAGCAAAAGAGGGAGCAGTGGGGAAAAGCAGAACACCCGCCGCCAAGAGACTCCGCCTGCTACTGACCGCCGCCATCTGGGACCGAGCACCCCAAAGGCAGCTTCAAGGAGTTCCCTGTCATGGCACTTCTTCAAACAATGTGCTGACGAAAAGACCCGAGTGGTTTGCACGCTATGCCATCAGAGCCTGAAGCGAGGCATTAACGTTCTGAACCTTAGCACAACCTGCATGACCAGGCACCTGCATGTAAAGCATGAACTGCAGTGGAGTAAACACCTAAAAACCAAGGAAGTCACTCAGGCTCCCCCTGCTACCTCTTCTGCTGCTGCCGCCTCGGCCTCTTCTGCTGCTGCCGCCTCGGCCTCTTCTGCTGCTGCCGCCTCAGCCTCTTCTGCTGCTGCCGCCTCGGCCTCTTCCTCCGCCTCTGGAGGAATGTTGGCACCTGCCGCCCAGCAAACAGGGGATGTACCAACACCACCACCTCCGTCACCAAGCATCTCAACCATGTCACACGGTAGCGTTCAGCTCTCCGTCTCACAAACATTTGAGAGAAAGCGTAAATTCCTAGCCACCCTCGATCCCTGGCCCTGAATGCCAGCATTTCTAAACTACTGGCCTATGAAATGCTGTCATTTAGGCTGGTGGACACAGACAGCTTCAAACAGCTCATGTCGCTTGCTGTCCCACAGTATGTTGTTCCCAGCTGCCACTACTTCTCCAAGAGAGCCGTGCCTTCTCTGCACAACCAAGTATCCGATAAAATCAAGTGTGCACTGCGCAACGCCATCTATGGCAAGGTCCACCTAACCACAGATACGTGGATCAGTAAGCACGGCCAGGGACGCTATATCTCCCTAACTGCACACTGGGTAAATGTAGTGGCAGCTGGGCCCCAGGCGGAGAGCTGTTTGGCGCACGTCCTTCCGCCGCCAAGGATCACAAAGCAACATTCTTTGCCTCCTGTTGCCACCTCCTCCTACTCGGCTTCCTCCTCCTCTTCTTCCACCTGCTCATCCAGTCAGCCACACACCTTCACCACCAACTTCAGCACAGCCCGGGGTAAACGTCAGCAGGCCATTCTGAAACTCATATGTTTGGGGGACAGGCCCCACACCGCACAGGAGTTGTGGCGGGGTATAGAACAACAGACCGACGAGTGGTTGCTGCCGGTGAGCCTCAAGCCCGGCCTGGTGGTGTGCGATAATGGGCAAAATCTCGTTGCAGCTCTGGGACTAGCCAATTTGACGCACATCCCTTGCCTGGCGCATGTGCTGAATTTGGTGGTGCAGAAGTTCATTCACAACTACCCCGACATGTCAGAGCTGCTGCATAAAGTGCGGGCCGTCTGTTCGCGCTTCCGGGGTTCACATCCTGCTGCTGCTCGCCTGTCTGCGCTACAGCGTAACTTCGGCCTTCCCGCTCACTGCCTCATATGCGACGTGCCCACCAGGTGGAACTCCACCTTGCACATGCTGGACAGACTGTGCGAGCAGCAGCAGGCCATAGTGGAGTTTCAGCTGCAGCACGCACGGGTCAGTCGCACTACAGAACAGCACCACTTCACCACCAATGACTGGGCCTCCATGCGAGACCTGTGTGCCCTGTTGCGCTGTTTCGAGTACTCCACCAACATGGCCAGTGGCGATGACGCCGTTATCAGCGTTACAATACCACTTCTATGTCTCCTTGGGAAAACACTTAGGGCGATGATGGAAGAGGAGGTGGCCCAGGAGGAGGAGGAGGAGGAGGAGGAAGAGGGGTCATTTTTAGCACTTTCAGGCCAGTCTCTTCGAAGTGACTCAGAGGGAGGTTTTTTCCAACAGCAGAGGCCAGGTACAAATGTGGCCAGCCAGGGCCCACTACTGGAGGACGAGGAGGACGAGGATGAGGAGGAGGTGGAGGAGGATGAGGATGAAGCATGTTCACAGCAGGGTGGCACCCAACGCAGCTCGGGCCCATCACTGGTGCGTGGCTGGGGTGAAATGCAGGACGATGACGATACGCCTCCCACAGAGGACAGCTTGTCCTTACCCCTGGCCAGCCTGGCACACATGAGCGACTACATGCTGCAGTGCCTGCGCAACGACAGCAGAGTTGCCCACATTTTAACCTGTGCGGACTACTGGGTTGCCACCCTGCTGGATCCATGGTACAAAGACAATGTGCCCACCTTACTTCCTGCACTGGAGCATGATAGGAAGATGTGCGAGTACAAGCGCACGTTGGTAGATGCGCTACTGAGAGCATTCCCAAATGTCACAGGGGAACAAGTGGAAGCCCAAGGCCAAGGCAGAGGAGAAGCAAGAGGTCACCAAGGCAGCTGTGTCACGGCCAGCTCCTCTGAGGGCAGGGTTAGCATGGCAGAGATGTGGAAAACTTTTGTCAACACGCCACAGCTTACTGCACCACCACCAGATACGCAACATGTTAGCAGGAGGCAACATTTCACTAACATGGTGTGCACACCCCTCCACGTACTGACTGATGGTTCGGCCCCATTCAACTTCTGGGTCTCCAAATTGTCCACGTGGCCAGAGCTAGCCTTTTATGCCTTGGAGGTGCTGGCCTGCCCGGCGGCCAGTGTTTTGTCTGGACGTGTATTCAGCACGGCAGGGGGCGTCATTACAGACAAACGCAGCCGCCTGTCTACAGCCAATGTGGACAAGCTGACGTTCATAAAAATGAACCAGGCATGGATCCCACAGGACCTGTCCATCCCTTGTGCAGATTAGACATTAACTACCTCCCCTTAACCATATATTATTGTACTCCAGGGCACTTCCTCATTCAATCCTATTTTTATTTTTATTTTACCATTATATTGCGAGGCTACCCAAAGTTGAATAAACCTCTCCTCTGTCTGGGTGCCGGGGCCTAAATATATGCCAATGGACTGTTGCAGTGGTGGCTGACGTGAAGCCTGATTCTCTGCTATGACATGCAGACTGATTCTCGGCTGACATGAAGCCAGATCCTCTGTTACGGGACCTCTCTCCTCTGCCTGGGTGCTGGGCCTAAATATCTGACAATGGACTGTTGCAGTGGTGGCTGATGTGAAGCCTGATTCTCTGCTATGACATGCAGACTAATTCTCTGCTGACATGAAGCCAGATTCTCTGTTACGGGACCTCTCTCCTTTGCCTGGGTGCTGGGCCTAAATATATGCCAATGGACTGTTGCAGTGGTGGCTGACGTGAAGCCTGATTCTCTGCTATGACATGCAGACTGATTCTCTGCTGACATGAAGACAGATTCTCTGTTACGGGACCTCTCTCCTCTGCCTGGGTGCTGGTCCTAAATATCTGACAATGGACTGTTGCAGTGGTGGCTGACGTGAAGCCTGATTCTCTGCTATGACATGCAGACTAATTCTCTGCTGAAATGAAGACAAATTCTCTGTTACGGGACCTCTCTCCTCTGCCTGTGTGCTGGGCCTAAATATATGCCAATGGACTGTTGCAGTGGTGGCTGACGTGAAGCCTGATTCTCTGCTATGACATGCAGACTGATTCTCTGCTGACATGAAGCCAGATCCTCTGTTACGGGACCTCTCTCCTCTGCCTGGGTGCTGGGCCTAAATATATGCCAATGGACTGTTCCAATGTTGGGTGACGTGAAGCCTGATTCTCTGCTATGACATGCAGACTGATTCTCTGCTGACATGAAGACAGATTCTCTGTTATGGGACCTCTCTCTTCTGCCTGGGTGCTGGGCCTAAATATATGCCAATGGACTGTTCCAGTGGTGGCTGACGTGAAGCCTGATTCTCTGCTATGACATGCAGACTGATTCTCTGCTGACATGAAGCCAGATCCTCTGTTACGGGACCTCTCTCCTCTGCCTGGGTGCTGGGCCTAAATATATGCCAATGGACTGTTGCAGTGGTGGCTGACGTGAAGCCTGATTCTCTGCTATGACATGCAGACTGATTCTCTGCTGACATGAAGACAGATTCTCTGTTACGGGACCTCTCTCCTCTGCCTGTGTGCTGGGCCTAAATATATGCCAATGGACTGTTGCAGTGGTGGCTGACGTGAAGCCTGATTCTCTGCTATGACATGCAGACTGATTCTCTGCTGACATGAAGCCAGATTCTCTGTTACGGGACCTCTCTCCTCTGCCTGGGTGCCGGGGCCTAAATATCTGAGAATGGACTGTTCCAGTGGTGGGTGACGTGAAGCCAGATTCTCTGCTATAGGACCTCTCTCCAATTGATATTGGTTAATTTTTATTTATTTTATTTTTATTTTTATTCATTTCCCTATCCACATTTGTTTGCATGGGATTTACCTACATGTTGCTGCCTTTTGCAGCCCTCTAGCCCTTTCCTGGGCTGTTTTACAGCCTTTTTAGTGCCGAAAAGTTCGGGTCCCCATTGACTTCAATGGGGTTCGGGTTCGGGACGAAGTTCGGATCGGGTTCGGATCCCGAACCCGAACATTACCGGGAAGTTCGGCCGAACTTCTCGAACCCGAACATCCAGGTGTTCGCTCAACTCTAGTCCCCAGTCAAAGTAGCTCTCTAAGTTTCCGTCCTGCATTTTCTGCAAGTGCTTTCTAGTCTTCCCCATAGTGTCGGCAGGGGAGTAGTGCATCTGAGGGAGTCGGTAGATGCTGCTGTATGCTGAATTGAGACGGGCGTGCAAGGTTACAGTCGCTGAGGTGCAGGAGCTCTTCACTCAAGCGGCCATCTCCTTTGGCAGCCTAGCCACGCCCCCTGGCAAATGGTGTTTAAACATACACAGTGTTATGGGAAAAGAACAGTGACTTGGTGAGACCAAGCATCCAAAATTATGCCTGAACAGGGACAGATGCCTGCCCCTGTTTTGACACACACACACACACACACACACGTTAAAGGGAACCTGTCACCTGGATTTTGGGTATTAGTTTAAGCTAATGGTTGTTCTAATATTAAACACTTGTGTGTATAAATATGGGCAGGTATTCTTGCTCCATTTACACAACATTTTTGGATGCTTGTGCTGAATAGGAGACTGTTTCTAATGACATTAAAGGGAACCTGTCACCTGGATTTTGGGTATAGAGCTAAGGACATGGGCTGCTAGATCGGCGCTAGCACATCCACAATATCCAGTCTCCATAGCGCTCTGTGCTTTTATTATGTCAAAAAAACTATTTTATAGATATGTAAATTAACGTTAGATGAGTCCTGTCTCCTCCATGCTTGAGAGATGAGTCCAGCGTTCTCTGACTCTGAGCCCAGCCACGCCAACTGTGAAGGAGCCCAGCACCACCCTGCATACTCCAAATCTCCTGCTTGTTCCACAACGTCACAAAGCTAGAGCGCCGTTATCTCGCGATGCGCGAGCTAGCACATGCGCAGTTCATTCCCTGAGGCTGATGCCAGCACAGGGAAGGAACACTATGCCGATACTGCGCATGCGCTAGCTCATGTATCGCGAAATTACGGTGCTCTAGCTTTGTGACATCGGGGAGCAAGGAGGAGATTCTGAGTGTGCTGGGCTACTTCACAGTGGGCGTGGCTGGGCTCCGGAAACATTAGTAGGCTCATTTACATATATATATCAAATAGTTTTTTTTAAACAATAAAAGCACAGGGAGCTATGGGGAATGGATATTGCGGATGTGCTAGCAGCGATCTAGAAGCCCATGTCCTTAGCTCTATACCCCAAATCCAGATGACAGGTTCCCTTTAATGTCATTAGAAACAGTCTCCTATTCAGCACAAGCATCCAAAAATTATGTGTAAACTAGGGAAGAATGCCTGCCCATATTTATACACACAAGTGTTAATTGTTAGAACAAACATTAGCTAAAACTAGCCCGGAAAAAATATTCCTTTGAATTGGAAGCAGCAGTACAGTGTAGATGTGGAAAGGTTAAGGTAATAGTGGCATGTGGCCATAATAGTTGAACCAGCAGTAGTAGCATAGCATGGGATATACAGGGCAGCAGATGTGTGTGGTTGTTTAGGAGCATTGATGGCCAGTTCGCATTGTTCGCCCGCGAACATATGCGGGCTGCCATATTTTTTCACAAGTCCGGCGAGGCACAGGTAAGCCCCTACCTGTGCCTGTGCGCGTGTCGGTCTGAAAACAAATGCGGTCACCAGGAGCAGGCAGTTCCGAGAACAGCCCGATGAAGGCCCACGGTGGCTGTTCTCGGAACTGCCTGCTCCCGCTGGAAGCACTTGTTTTCAGACCGGCTCGCACACAGGTAAGGGCTTACCTGTGCCTCGCCGGACTTGTGAAAAAAGATGGCAGCCCGCATATGTTCGCGGGCGAACAATGCGAACTGGCCATCACTGTTTAGGAGTACTAGTATCAGTAACAGCTATGTAGCTGTAATAGTAGTGGCAGTAAGAGTAATGTAAGTGGCAGTAGGAAGTAGCAGCTGCGGTGGCAGCAGCACCAATATGGTACGAAACATAATCATCGGCAGACATACAGCAGCAGTTTTGTGGTACAGAACATTTGGTAGGATGGCAGACAGTGGCAGATGGCAGCAGCAGCCATACGGTGCGAAACATGATGGTAAATAGTGCCAGTGGCATGATGGAAGTAGCAGTAATACGGTATGCAACATGATTGCAAGCAGGCAGACAGCGGCAGTGGCATTATGGGGCATCATTAGCAAGGGCAGATCTATTCATTAGCCTCAGATAGAGGTGTGTGAAAATCCTCACTGATCCATGTCTTGTTTAATATGACAAAAGTGATGTTTTATACTCTGACAGAGGACAACATTGTCCATTTGGATTTCACAATGCTACCTGCTGCTCTGAAAATCCTCTCTGAGATGACATTGGAAGCAGGGCAAGACAGTAAAGAGAGAGTATAGAGGGCCAGTTCAGGTCACTGTCCCAATCTTGCTGCCTAGAAGTCTGTGGGGCAAGGGAACACAGTGTACACCAGAGAAAAGCCAGGTAGGACTGAACCTGGGTGTTGAGTATGTCTTGCAGTGGCATAGCTATCAGGAAAGTAGGGGACGCAGCTGCTTTGGGACCCAAACTCAGAAAAAATACAAATTTTTATTGTATGTCATAGGTAATGGGAGTCCAAGATGCATCCAGCCATCCTAATGCTGTTTCCAAACCATTTTGATGGGGTTTCCATGAATTTCTAACCTGTTTTTGTAAACCGTACACCCTCTCTTCTTCAGAGCAGGGGGTGCCTGGCTTGATGCTTGGGTCTCCCATTGACTTTCATTGTATTAAATTGTGCTCGAACACACGCAGTATTCGGACGAACACTGTGATGTGCCGAGCATAGTGATGCTCGAACCGAACAGCAGTTCGGCCGAGCATGCTCGCTCAACACTAGTGATAATGTCATTACAAGTCCTGTACATCTAGTAAAGTAACTGCACAAAGAGTGGCATAGTTCTCAGGTTAGATTCCCTATTTTACTCATATGTATAGTATTGCAGACAGTGTTACAACCGCTATTACATTGTGCATCTCACACAATAACCATAATATCTGTACCCACTGCATCTATTAAACCTTGTACTTATACATCAGTATACTAGTACATCAGTACACTGCTCTATAATATATACAGTACATACCAAAAGTTTGGACACACCTTCTCATTCAAAGAGTTTTCTTTATTTTCATGACTATGAAAATTGTAGATTTACACTGAAGGCATCAAAACTATGAATTAACACATGTGGAATTATATACATAACAAGAAAGTGTGAAACAACTAAAAATATGTCATATTCTAGGTTCTTCAAAGTAGCCACCTTTTGCTTTGATTACTGCTTTGCAAACTCTTGGCATTCTCTTGATGAGCTTCAAGAGGTAGTCACCTGAAATGGTCTTCCCACAGTCTTGAAGGAGTTCCCAGAGATGCTTAGCACTTGTTGGCACTTTTGCCTTCAGTCTGCGGTCCAGCTCACCCCAAACCACCTCGATTGGGTTCAGGTCCGGTGACTGTGGAGGCCAGGTCATCTGGCACAGCACCCCATCACTCTCCTTCATGGTCAAATAGCCCTTACACAGCCTGGAGGTGTGTTTGGGGTCATTGTCCTGTTGAAAAATAAATGATGGTCCAACTAAACGCAAACCGGGTGGAATAGCATGCTGCAAGATGCTGTGGTAGCCATGCTGGTTCAGTATGCATTCAATTTTGAATAAATCCCCAACAGTGTCACCAGCAAAGCACCCCCACACCATCACACCTCCTCCTCCATGCTTCACGGTGGGAACCAGGCATGTAGAGTCCATCTGTTCACCTTTTCTGCGTCGCACAAAGACACGGTGGTTGGAACCAAAGATCTCAAATTTGGACTCATCAGACCAAAGCACAGATTTTCACTGGTCTAATGTCCATTCCTTGTGTTCGTTAGCCCAAACAAGTCTCTTCTGCTTGTTGCCTGTCCATAGCAGTGGTTTCCTAGCAGATATTCTACCGTGAAGGCCTGATTCACAAAGTCTCCTCTTAACAGTTGTTCTACAGATGTGTCTGCTGCTAGAACTCTGTGTGGCATTGACCTGGTCTCTAATCTGAGCTGCTGTTAACCTGCAATTTCTGAGGCTGGTAACTCGGATGAACTGATCCTCCACAGCAGAGGTGACTCTTGGTCTTCCTTTCCTGCGGCGGTCATTATGTGAGTCAGTTTCTTTGTAGCGCTTGATGGTTTTTGTGACTGCACTTGGGGACACTTTCAAAGTTTTCCCAATTTTTCGGACTGATTGACCTTCATTTCCTAAAGTAATGATGGCCACTCGTTTTTCTTTACTTAGCTGCTTTTTTCTTGCCATATTACAAATTCTAACAGTCTATTCAGTAGATCCACCTGACTTCTCCACAACGCAACTGATGGTCCCAACCCCATTTATAAGGCAAGAAATCCCACTTATTAACTCTGACAGGGCACACCTGTGAAGTGAAAACCATTTCAGGTGACTACCTCGTGAAGCTCAACAAAAGAATGCCAAGAGTGTGCAAAGCAGTAATCAAAGCAAAAGGTGGCTACTTTGAAGAACCTAGAATATGACATATTTTAAGTTGTTTCACATTTTTTTGTTATGTATCTAATTCCACATGTGTTACTTCATAGTTTTGATGCCTTCAGTGTGAATCTACAATTTTCATAGTCATGAAAATAAAGAAAACTCTTTGACTGAGAAGGTGTGTCCAAACTTTTGGTCTGTACTGTATATACAACGTCCGACAGTGGCAAAGGGTCCCTTTAAGAAATATTCATGATGCCAGTTGCAGTGAAACAACAATGGAACAGAGTCCCTTTAAAGAAAAGGTGTTTGTGGTTGGTGGTACCCAGGTGTAGGAATGGCCAAGTGGCATAGCGGCATAGGGTGGCCTACAATGTCCCTTAAAGTAATGTTGTGTCACGGTGCTCCTACCTAGATACGCTGGACCCTAGGCGTAGTCTTCCGTGGCAAAAAAATGAGAAAAGTTAACTTGGGGATGAAGAATAAATTGAGTCCAGACTTTGTGATGAAGTTCAATAACAGCTTTACTTTTCATAAACATTTCTCCAAACGGGTTACAGACTTTGTCTTGGTTCAAGCAGGCTTTAGCATTAAAGCTCTGGCAGGCAAACTCCTTTCTACTACATCTGTTGCTCTCTGGCTCCGCTGTACTAACAAGCTTGCTATAGAACTCAGCTTCTTCTTTATGCTGTACTTCACTTTGTAGTCTGGTCTGTCTCTAGATTTGTCCAGCAAAAACTCCTCCTGGCTTCTGAGGCTTTGAGCTGTGGCCTCTATATCCAGCAGAGCTGAAGGTGCTCTAGCCAAGTTGTTGGGCTTAGCTGGGGCACGTTCAATGGCGACGTGCCCAGCCCTTGCTTCCTTTTCCTAGCAGGGGGAAAGCTAGACTGACCTCAAACTAATTAGTCCCCTCCCCTACTTAGAGGGAGAGTTTGAATGGAAAGAATGTTTCCATTCTCTCTAACTTTAGCTCTGCCATGCTAGCTTCCACCTGCTGGTGAACCAGGAAAATTACTCTTGAACATAACAGTTGCAAAATAGGAAATGCACAGTGTTTGGACCTGAAATAAATACACATATGACATTATATTAGACCAATATATATATATATATATATATATATATATAGTCTGTTTATATATACACACACAGAAACCTTAGTAGTAATTATTCCACCATAGTGCCCCCAGTAGATGTAACCTCCCCTATAGTGCACCTAGTAATTATGATGCCCCCTATAGTTACTCCAGTATTTATTATTCCCCCTGTAATAGCACCAGTGATTATAATGCCGCCTCTCTAGTATGCCCAGTATTTATAAAGCCCCTCTGTGGTGCCTTTAGTATTTATAACGCCCTCTACAGTGCACCCCTGTAGTTATAATGCCTCCTGGCAGTTCTAATGCTCTCCTGCAGTTATAACACCCCTGTAGTGCTCACTGTACTATAATGCCCCCTGTAGTGCTCTGACCTGTATAAATGTACCCTGCCCCAGTGGTGCCCCTTGTATTATAAAGCTCACCTGTATTGCTCTAGTCTGTATTAAAGGGGTTGTCTCACCTCAGCAAATGCTAGTTATCATGTAGAGATTTTGCTGAAAAATTGAACCTACTTTAAAAATTAACTTTTAATGGATACTTTATAAGATAAATCCCAAATAACAATATTTTTACATATATATATAGATTTAGATAACGACTGCAGTATATTTTATACTGGCTGCAGTTTCATATCTAGCATAGAGAGTTCACAGGGTTCTTTTGTGTTTCCAATGTGTATCACACTAGATAAAAAGATTGTTACCACTCACGGTTACCGACGGTGATTCACAGTGGGTCCCAGACCAAGTTTTCAGAGGATGACTGGATGTTGAGTTCCGGATCCGAATACCCTTGATATTCAGGTGTAGGTGCGGTTTCTCCACTATCAGTTTTGCCAATATGTTAGATTGGAGAAAAACGGAACAAAAAATAAGAAAAAGTAGGGAGGTCTGACCCTAAACTACTTGTGAGTCCCTGCCTAAAAGTGGAGAGACCCTCTGCCTAAATGCAGAGGTATCACCCCCTAATGAGGCGACCCCACTTATCGACGGCTAAACCCTGAGTGGTAGCCCTGAGGATAAACTCCCAAAACAATATAGTAGATCCCGACGCGTTTCTCACTGTCACTGGTTTGGTGACAGGATCATCAGGGGATATCAGATGTAAGTGGCACAATCGCCCAAAAAGTTTTTAAGCCAGATGAGAGCTGCTGGTATTGCTGCTAGGTGGATGTAGAGATGGCAGTCCTGGACTGCCATCTCTACATCCACCTAGCAGCAATACCAGCAGCTCTCATCTGGCTTAAAAACTTTTTGGGCGATTGTGCCACTTACATCTGATATCCCCTGATGATCCTGTCACCAAACCAGTGACAGTGAGAAACGCGTCGGGATCTACTATATTGTTTTGGGAGTTTATCCTCAGGGCTACCACTCAGGGTTTAGCCGTCGATAAGTGGGGTCGCCTCATTAGGGGGTGATACCTCTGCATTTAGGCAGAGGGTCTCTCCACTTTTAGGCAGGGACTCACAAGTAGTTTAGGGTCAGACCTCCCTACTTTTTCTTATTTTTTGTTCCGTTTTTCTCCAATCTAACATATTGGCAAAACTGATAGTGGAGAAACCGCACCTACACCTGAATATCAAGGGTATTCAGATCCGGAACTCAACATCCAGTCATCCTCTGAAAACTTGGTCTGGGACCCACTGTGAATCACCGTCGGTAACCGTGAGTGGTAACAATCTTTTTATCTAGTGTGATACACATTGGAAACACAAAAGAACCCTGTGAACTCTCTATGCTAGATATGAAACTGCAGCCAGTATAAAATATACTGCAGTCGTTATCTAAATCTATATATATATGTAAAAATATTGTTATTTGGGATTTATCTTATAAAGTATCCATTAAAAGTTAATTTTTAAAGTAGGTTCAATTTTTCAGCGAAATTTTTGCAATATACCTACCCAAATTATGTATTGAAAAATTCTGTGAAAATTATCATGTAGAGAACGTTAATACAAGGCACTTACTAATGTATTGTGATTGTCCATATTGATTCCTTTGCTGGCTGGATTTATTTTTTCATCACATTATACACTGCTTGTTTCCATGGTTACGACCACCCTGCAACCCAACAGTGGTGGTTGTGCTTGCACACTATAGGAAAAGCATCGGCCACTCTGGTAGCTGGGACCATAGAAATGCATATAGGCTAGTGCTATTTCTTATAGTGTGAAAGCACGACCACCGCTGATGGATTGCAGGGTGATCGTAATAATATATTAGTAAGTAGCTTGTATTAACTTTGTCCACATAATAACTGCTATTTGCTGAAGTGAGACAGCCCCTTTAATACAATGCACTTAGTACTGTATTGTGATTGTCCATATTGCTTCATTTGGTGGCCATGCTTGCACACTATAATGTGCAAGCATGGCCACTGCTGCTGTATTGCAGAGTAGTTGTAACCATGGAGACATGTAGTGTATAATGTGATGGGAAAATGTATCAAACCAGCAAAGAAAGCAATATGGATAATAACATATTGCTGTAACCCCCTCTGATCGCTAGAATAGGGGCCCTGCACCCCCTGCAGCCCCACTAAACTGAATGGAGCAGCTGGTCAGGCATGCGTGTGGCCGCTCCATTCAGCTCTATGGGAAATCCGGAGATAGCCAAGCACTGTACTCGGGTATCTCCATAACTCCCATAGAAGTTAATGGAGTGGCCAGGCGCATGTGCAACCTGCCTCTCTGTTCATTTCAGGGGGGCTGCAGGAGAAACAGGGACCCCATTCTTTTGATCAGTTTGGGTCCCAGCAGTAGGACCCCCATCAACCTAATTAGATCAGTGAGGGATCCACATTTTAAAAATAGTGGAAAGGTGGGCAGACCTACAACGAGGTGTGTCTCTGGGAATCAGATTCATGTGTGGTATGCAGTATGCAATATTAGCCAGCACCAGTTCACCCTCCTCTTTGTTATGTGACAGGAGGCTGGCTAATTACATGCAAAAAGTGAAAGGCTGTATGACATATGTTTCCAATAGGACCCGAAACCTCTTGTAGGTATATCTGAGAAAGATAACGTGACCAGCAAGATTTACAGGATATTTTTATAGACCCAGAGTTACCAAACACAAATATGAAATACAAATCCTGTCAGCATGGTGGCTCAGTGGTTAGCACTGGTTCGTCAGGTTCCTAGGTTAGAATCTGACCAATGGCAACATCTGCATGGAGTTTGTATCTTCTGCTCATGTTTGCATGGGTTTCCTCCCACACTCCAAAAACATACTGATAGTGAACTTAGATTTTGAGCCACACTGGGGACAGCTTGATGCTAATGTCTGTAAAGCGCTGTGGAATATAGTAGCGCTATTTAAATGCATAAAATAAATAAATAAACAACAATATGTAATTCAGTAGGTTTCCTAAGGCTGAAAATAATGTAACTTGAGACGAAAAAAGCACCCAAGTTCCCTGATGATAAGAACATAAGTTATTTATTACAAAACATGAATTATGAACAAGGCTACGTTCGATGTACAGTATATCTTCTGGTCTACTGATATATACAGCATCATTGGGTGGCCTGGAGACATACCATTAGCATCTCTACATTACCTAACAAAACAGTACAGTTTGGCCTTTTTACATTTTTTTAATTTCATTAGCACCTCTGTGATAACTGGCAAGCAGTACAGTTTGGTCTTTTGTATGCAGACAACTTTATCCCCTCCCCACCTCCAGTCTACAACATCCTGTGTTTAATACACTCTCATCTCTCCCAGGAAAATGCCATCCGAACTCATAAATCAGTGGACCCATTCACTTTAGTTCTCTGTGTCTCAGTTGTCTCTGTGAAGTCCAACCAGAGCTGTAGAGTATGTCACGCATTTCACACTTGCATAATAACTGACTAAATATTACGAGCAACAGAGATATCTATGTTGCTTCATGTTCACTTATTGTGGTTATTAACTGTACTTTGGCAGGTGCTAGTTGCTGCCTCCGAAATGAAGAACCATTGCTGGGTCATCTCCGCCTTCCATAACCATTAGCTCTCAGTTCCTATTATCCACCAGTAAGTTTGTTCCAAAGCCTTGTTTTCTGCCAATGTTCATCGTGCTTCATATGTTGTTTTTGTGACTGGTTGTTGTGCAGTACAAGCCTACTGTAAATCCTGGTTTGTATCTGGGTACCAAAAGCTATTGTTAGGACTTGGTAAAGGTGATTGCTATTGATTAAGTCAGTTCAGTGGTCTTGTGCACAACCAGTGTCTTTACATTGCTATTGTATTTGCATAATGGTTTTATCACATTGATGGGGGGATTCGCTCTGGTAGGCAGGACAAGCGGATGCAGTATAGAGGCAAAGAACAGTTTGCAACTCAAAAACTTCAGTGTTTTATTCACACTTATGGCAACAATACAGTACTACAGTCCATTTACAGTTTTGGTGTTCGTTCACACCTAGATAGTTCATACAGCAAAAGAGTCACCTGTTATCCTATATGTTAGTTCATACTCGATCGGCATTGCTTAGGACAGAGCAGACCTCCCAAACTTAGGCCTCCAGCCTAGCACACGGCTCAGATCCCAATCCAGCGATTGCCCGAGCTCCTCTGTCAGACAGAGAGGTAATTACCACCAGCTGACACTGATGGCTGGGTTTTTTATATAGGCCACTCAAGACCCGGCCTGGAACGTGGGGAGTAGTCACCCACCCAGCACTTTGACTACTCCCAGTAAGAGCCGTCCCGGATCAGCTATTACAGCTATACTAAATAGCAAGGTGTCAAACAGCAACTGTTGCTGACACATGAAAACTGTCTCTTACTCCACCAAGGTCAGGAACCTCGGTGACATTCTACACAATATTACAGATATTTAGTAAAATCTCACACATTGCTTGAGAAAGGAAAAAGATTGCAGGCTGAAATATTGCATCAGACACATGGGTGAATAAAAAGCGCTAACAGGTTTTATTTTATCTTATAAGTGGGAGTCCGAGGTGTATCCTTTGGTGCTGCTTATATTTTGCTGTTGTATCACTGTACACGTTACAATGGCCTCAGGTGACAATCATTTTAAACTGCAATGGACTCGTCTAGGCTAGGGATGCTCAACCTGCGGCCCTCCAGCTGTTGTAAAACTACAACTCCCATCATGCCCTGCTGTAGGCTGATAGTTGTAGGCTGTCCGGGCATGCTGGGAGTTGTAGTTTTGCAACAGCTGGAGGTCCGCAGTTTGAGAATGCCTGGTCTAGGCCATTGCAATTTGAACCTCATTCAACATAAAAAGCTACAAATGGCCTGGATGGCTTGTGTGATGGTCTAGAGGATTCATTTAATCAGCATAGACATTTCACTGGTAAAAACCTCATAAACTTATTTTATGTCTAGTAGCCTCTACAGTACAGTGCAGTACCACATGTTTTCTACTACTCCTTACAACTCTGTGCCTCGTTGAGCCTCTCCTTTGGACACCAGGTGAAGGCAGCTACATGTTAGTTTTCTGGTATATGTGTGTACAGTAAAGGACCATGGAGTAACTCCTGTTCTCCACATAGAAAGTGATTTACAGCTTCCAACAGCTGTCTCTGCCTTTTATATATTTTGTTTTACCTGTTTTAATTATCTTTTATTTTTCTTTAGTTTTCATTTTCTTCTTATTTGAGAATGGGAGGGATCTATTTATCCTTCTTTCTTGTCATATTTTATTTACATACATATTATTTAATTTATATTTATCTTATTTAGACATGTTCATTCTTATCTTGATTTCATATCCCACGTCATTGCTTGGCTATATTTCTTTCTCTTTCTTTAGAAGCTAATGACATGCTATTACCATTCCATTTTTATACAGCTATAACCACCTTCAAAAATTACTATTGAATGGAGAACATAATCCTCTCATTTATATTAAAATAATCTCCTAATCTCAATTTTAATGTTAGACATCTGCAATTTTCTTGTGTGGTCCACTGTGTGGATTACACTTCAGTACAATGAATTCTGTAGGCTTTATTCAAAAACTACCATAACATTTTCATGAATTATAAATGTGAACTTATATATAATATTCATTGTGTGTACATATGTACATCTTAATTATGATTCTTGAACATGTTTATTATCCCTACATTAATATTAATATAAGCCTCTTACATTTAAGCACTTCATATGCTAAACTATGTAAATTTGTTTTACTAATACCATTGATCAAATTTAAACCATATTTCAAAATTCTCTTTGAACAACTGAGTGGTGAACTTTCACCTTCTACATGTCTGTCATCCTGGTAAAAGATATGTAATTAAACACCATCATCATGATCATAAACACATATAACATGACAAATAAGTTACAAAATATCATAAATAAGTGAAAATCGGAGGTAAAGAACATGAAGTAGATTCAAAATTAATTTTATTGAGCAATTAAACATATGTCAGGAGGCGGCCAGACAAAAATGCTGCCTGCCGCAACAGCCTGCCTGAACGACCTGCAGGAACGAGTAATGCCAATGTGAAAGTAGACTAAATAACTAGTTTAATCCCCCACCAAGAAAAATTCATTTCAACTGTGTAGAAAGTGAGTACACGGAAACTGAACCTTAAGCATTAGTGGCAGTGGAATGGTGCATTGCAGGCCAAAACTTTGCCTGAACTGTGAGAAAATGGCAGTATTGATGCAGTAATCCACTAAAATTATGCAGCGCCTCAAAGAAAATTAATGGAGGGGGGCAAAAAAAATTCAAAATTTCAACTGTGTTAACCCTCTGACCCCAAGTAATTTTAAAATTTCAACCGTGTGAGAAGTGAGTACACAGAACTGACCCTCATGCATTAGTGCCAGTGGCATGATGAACTGCAGACTCGACCTTCGCATGGACTGTGAGACAATGAGGTTGTTGATACAGTGATCACATACTGTACATCTATGCTGCGCCTTAAAGAAATTTACTTCTTCCCTCACAAAAATGTTAAAATTTCAACTATGTTAACACCCTGGATGATTTAAAGACATTAGTAGCATGATGCAGGGTGCAGCAGCTGTACAGAGCATGGAAATAGGCATACAGACAGCAACAGCAGTAAGATGGGGCACCACCAGCAAGGGAGGTGGACAAGGTCTATACATTGGGATCTAGAGGAGAGCAAATCCTACGGAACCCAAGTTTGTCTCAATTTGACAAAAGTGATGTTTTGGACTCCGGCAGAGGACAACTTGGTTTGTTTCAGTGTCAAAACACCCCCTGCGTTGCTGAAAGAACATAGAGAGTGTGCTGTGCCAGTCTGGGCTACTGTTCCAGTCTGCCTGCCCCAAAATCTATGGGGTCAAGGAACTGGGTATGTGACAGAGACTAGCCATAGTTTAGGCAGGCTTGAACCTGGGCATTGAGGTGGGAGCTGTCAGCTTGCTGACTAGCCTCAGCCGGGAGTGGCATGTGGACAAACTGCTCCATCATGTAGAGGAGACTGAAATGGCTTCTGCTGCTTCTACTGCTGCTTGTGGTGGTAGGAGGAGGGGGTGACTCTATAGAGGGCAGGTTGGCGTCAGGCGGCTGCTTGCTGTAAGCTGTGGCAAGCTGCGCACACAGTGTTTCCTTGTAGTAATGTAATTTGTCCTCCCTTTCTGCCAGACGAAAACATTCCCCCATTTTGTCTTGGTAGAGAGGGTCTAAAAGCATGGCTATCCAGTAATCATCAGACTGCTTGATTTCAACGATATATCTATTACTGTATAAGCAAGCCATTCTACAGATGGCCATTTTGGCCAGCCTGTCTGAGGAGCCACTTTTTTCTGACTCTGCGACTGAGACAATTCTGTGTTTTGGCCGCAGCTATCCTCATCATCGTCCTCATTTTTCCTGTACCTCTGACTCCTCTTCCTCTTGCAGTGGCAGTTCCTCATTCTCCTCCTCTGCAGATTTCCTTTGTGTGTCCCCAACAGTTATAGGGTAGACAGAAGATACGTCAGCTGCTCTTATTCTGTTGTTGTCCCCTGCTACATGAGCATCAGTGTCTGTTCTAAGATAAATATGAGAGGGATGACGTCGTTCATGCAGTAATTGTCCCTGCTGACAAACTTTGTGGCCTCTTCGAAGGGCTTCAGCACCCAAAAGTCGTCTCAGATGAGTTGCTACTGCTTGACCTCAAAGCAACACGTTCTCCCTGTACCTGGTGTATGACAAAATTGTTCACGGCTTTCCATTGCTTACATAGACTCTGTGCTGATGGATGCAGTCTGGCTGCTGCTAGGTGGAATGTGGGATGGAGGGAACTGCTGGCTGCCACCTCTGTTTCCCAATGGGATGGGATAATGCCTCTTCAAGTGGCTTAATAGAGCTGTGGTGCCTATATTTGGGTTTGCCTGCTCACGTTTTATTTTGCTCTTGCATAGCTTGCACAAGGCAAGTCCTCACTCTCCCTTTCGCTTCTATCAGACTGTGGGATATCACGGTGGGCTCTTTGGTCCCCCTCCCCTGCTCTTCCCCGACTGCCACTGTCGCTGTCCCCAATGCCAATAGTGCGGCTGCCTAGGCCCGCTACTACAACCACCACCAACACAGCTACAGTATGTCTGGGGTCTGTAGCCTCCTTCTACATCTCCTCCTCAGTGCAGTACCAACTCTGACTGCTCTCACACAAGTCATCAATAGGGAGACTATCTTGACTATCTGTCATAGGGCATGGTGGGGTTTTCTTGCCACTTCTTAGGGAAGGTGCCCCCTTAGGAAGGTGCAGTGAAGACTAGGAGGACTCCACTGAAGGCCTTCTTTGGGGCTTCAAGAAAGAGGAGCATGAGGAACACTGTGACACCTATCTCCATAGCACCATGTAAGACTTTGAAGTCACCTTCACATCATTCTGTGGCAACTGAGAGGAGGATTGAGCCATCTAATCCACTATCTCATCTTTTTTCTCTCCTTTCTCTTATATTATAATGATGTGCCTTTCTGAAGCCAGAAGGGACAACTGTAGCCTACTACTACAATATCTACTCCTGGACAGAAATTTGGTACTACCCACATTTTGTCTATGGGTCTTTCATTTGGAACTGTTACGTAGCCCAGACATTTTTGGGCCTCTCAGATAATGTTGTGCACTACCCTGTTTAGGGTTGTTACGGGTATGAAACTTTCGATACCCAATCGATACTTTTAGCCTGGTATCGATACGATACCAGGATTTATCTTTTATTCCTACTAGGCTGCGCTACTGCACAGCCCAGAATCAGAGAATATGGATCACGCTGCTCTCAGCATGCACCATGTTCCCTCAGCAGCACAGGGAAGAGGGAAGCAGTCTCTCCCTCCCCCTGTGCTGCTGCTGCCTCTGCCGCTTCCTCCAATGAGAGGGCAGAGGGGCAGGGGAGGGGAGGGGCTGTGTCCACTGCGCCACCAATGATAACTAACGTTCAATACATAAAAAAATGCAGGTGGTTTCCGGAACCTGACACCCTGCCTCTGACAGTGCTGCACCTGAGGGGTTAACTGCCACTGATTGCAGCGCCCTGTCAGTGGTCGGGTGCCGGCAATGTGTTTCTGCCGCCGGCTGTATTTGTATATTAAACGTTATTTATAATTGGTGGCACAGTGTGCCCTCTCCCCGTTATAAAAACATTGGTGGCACAGTGCACCCCCCCTCCACAGTATTAAAAGCATTGGTGGCGCAGTGCGCCCCCCCCTCCCTCCCCAGTATTAAAATCATTCCTCTCACCTCCTCTGATTGGTGGCAGTGGCAGCTTCTGATCAGAGCCCCTGCAGTGTAATTGCGGGGCTCCGATCAATTACAATGGCAGCCAGGATGCTACTGAAGCCCTGGCTGCCTGCCATGCCTGCTGCTGTGTCAGGGGCGTAGCTAGAACTGACTGGGCCCCACAGCAAATTTTTGTACTGGGCCCCTCCCAAACTTAATGGACGCACTCATACACGCACTCGCCACATACATGGACGCACTCATACACGCATTCACAACATACATGGACGCATTCACCACATACATGGACGCACTCATACAGGCACTCACTATATACATGGACGCACTCATACACGCATTCACCACATACATGGACGCACTCATACAGGCACTCACCACATACATGGACGCACTCATAAAGGCACTCACAACATACATGGACTCACTCATACAGGCACTCACCACATAAATGGACGCACTCATACACGCACTCACCACATAAATGGACGCACTCATACAGGAACTCACTACATACATGGACGCACGTATACAGGCACTCACTACATACATGGACGCACTCATACAGGCACTCACCACATACATGGAGGCACTCATACACTCACCACATACATGGACGCACTAATACAGGCACTCACTACATACATGGACGCACTCATACAGGCACTCACTACATATATGGACGCACTCATACAGGCACTCACCACATATATGGACGCACTCATACAGGCACTCACCACATACATGGACAGACTCACATACGCACTCACCACATATATGGACATATATACTGTATATATATATATATAGATATATATATAGACATATATACACACACATTACATACACATGAACTTGCAAGTAGTTATACACCTATTTCTACAGACAGACACTATTTCTACAGACAGACACTTACCTTTCCTGTAGACAGCTGATGTCTGGTCCTCACAGGCAGCCTGGAGAAGTAGGTGCCATCACCCCTCTGTGCCATCCAGTGACAGCAGTAGTAGGTTTTGGGCGGGACCAGTCTCCCTCCATAGTCCCACTCCCAGTCCCTCCTCCCCACAGCAGGACAGGTAACACCCCCCCCCGGCCTGGCCCCGCCCCCTCCACCGCCTGAGTCCGCCTCCTACTAACTAGAGGGACTGGGTGGGAGGACTCAGGAGGCGGACTCAGGCGGTGGAGGGGGCGGGGAAATTCATTCCTTTCCTGCACTGCGGTCTGCGGGCGGCGCTGGTGCCAGCCTGGCTCCGCCTCCGCTACGCCCCCGTTCCGGCCCCCTCCACCGCATCCGCCGGCCTACCTCATGTTCTCCAGATCGAGCCACGGACCGCCCGCGCCCCGCCCACTACACTGGGCGGGCGGTCGGCCCTGGCTGCCTGTGAGTGCTGTAATGTATAAAAAAATAAATAAAAAATTATGCGGTCCGGATGGGCGGGCCCCCAGTGGCGTAGGGCCCCATAGCCACTGCTATGGTTGCTATGGCGATCCCTACGCCACTGTGCAGCTGTGTGTACTATGCACAGGGCAGCAGGGAGAGTGTAAGATCCTATTCACCCTAATTAGGGTGAATAGACAAGGGATTAAAAGATCCCAGGTTCTAGCCCCTAAGGGGGGAAATAGTTATTAAATAAATTGTAAAACAAAAAAAAACAAAAAATTAAAAACACACCTAAATATTAAGTATAAATAATCCACTTTCCCAATTTTACATATAAAATATATAAACAATAAATAAAATATTACATATCGCCACTTCCGAAAAGTCCAAACTATTAAAATATAAAAAAAAATCTCCTATGTGGTGAACGCCATAAAAGAAACAATAGAAAAAAGAAAAACTGCGTAATTCGCCATTTTTTTTCACCTTGTCCCCTTAAAAAATAGGATAGGACTGTCCGATTATGAGCTGGGCGTTCCATAAAATGCAGAATGCACGCAACTTTTGGGGGCATTTTTTTTTTTGCGTAGTATCGAATGGTATATGAAGCATATTGAAAGGGACCTTAAATGTTATATAATTGATCATGTACCTATGCTAACACGAGGGGGTAATAGATCCACTCTGTTGAGGAAAAAAGAACTAGAGTAGATCTATGTACTCAATTCTCTTAAACCAAGGGGTCTCAATGTAGAATATAATGTATGATTGGTTAGATAGGTTTGTGGTTTGCCCATATTTCTCCCCTGCTCCGGTCCAAACATTATCGCTATTCTGTGGTGGGTAGTGAGTATTTGGACTGTTATTGGTCTATCATTTCCCATATACTAAGTGAATACAAAGTTTTTTTTATTTTATTTCTTTGGAGTGCTGCCTTTTTCCTATATATATATATATATATATATATATATATATATATATATATATATATATATATATATATATGTATATATTGTGAGATAGTGACAGGCCTCATGGTTGTTAGGGGAGATATATGGCAGGATTTGCTGTGTCTTCCCCAGAATCACCAGGTCTGAAGAAAGACCAGGTGCAGTAATCACCTGGGGATAAAGGAATCCTCAGAGTGAGAGGGGGTGAGGGACTTGCACACAGAAGGCTGGAGTGGCTCTGTGTGGTCTGAGCCGGGAGGGCTGTGAGACCTCTATCCCCCAAGAGACCCTGGTGTGGGAGCAGCCTGGAGGCTGCTGGAGGTTGGGCTGGGAAAGCCGCATCTCATCACGGGTGTGAACTGTGGTACGCTTTAGGTGAGTCAGGGAAACCTATATGTTTAGATAGGGCCCTGACGGGCAAGGTATTTTATTTTGGCTTTGTGTGTTTTTTGCTTTATGCCGTGTGCCACAATAAAGCACAGTTTGGCCCCTAAATCCTAGTGTCTGTGAAGAAGCGTGTGTTTGCAACCCCTGGAAAAGAGCTAATCCCCTACAATTGGTGTCGGATGCGGGCACATGTCCGTGCTGAAAAGATAAAAAAAACAACGTGGTTGCTAGGGGCAACAACATCACTGAAAGGAGCAGGTGCTACTCATGCTGTTCTGGACACTTTTTGCTGGGTTGCAAAGGTGTTACTGTGCAGGATTTAAAGGGCCAGAAGCTGAGTATGAGAGACTGACTGGTGGAAATGGCTGCAAAATGGTATAGCCAGTGGGAGAAATCCTGCGAGTTAGTGATCGGGGGAATCCCGCTGGGGGTCATTCTAGACTCTCGCCAGCAATTGTCTCGGGTCCTGCCTGAAATTCTGGACTTTCTGGAGAGAGGGCCAGAGACGGATGCCACCGTGTCTCTGACCTTTGTGACAGAGTATGGCTCTGTGCAATGGGAGCTGTTAAAATGTGAGACACTGGAAGTGGAATTTGTACTGGGCAAGGACTTTCCATTGTTTGGGCAGTTGTGGAGCAGAGTTCCTGATAAAAAGCAAAGATATGCCGTTGCCAAGGGCAACCGTCGGGAAGAAAAGGAGGTGGAGAGCGGTGCGGTTCTCAGGAGTGCATATCTTCCCTGCGACTGTGTCCAGATTCCTAGAGAGGAAGTGCGGAGGTGCAGTAAAGCTGTTGCTAGGAGCAACCATAACCTTGATGAGTCCGCGGGAGAGAATGTCACTGCTTTACCAGAATGGTTGATTACAAAGGGTAAGACTGTTCCTGTTATTAACTATGTGGCAGAGCTAGTGACAGCGAGCCGGCGGCAGTTGATACCTGCTGGGCCGGTAGGTGATAAGTCACACAGAGAAAAAACTTTGTCTGGACAGGTGGGTAAGCCTGCTGTGATTGCTCCCTCGCAGAAATCTACAGAGGAGAAGGTTTCTGTGTTACCTCAGTTGCCCATGACCAAAGCTAGACATGGGATGACAAGGATCCGGGATCCCATGCTAGCCCGGGTAAGGGGTAGCACAATATTGAAACCTGAGACTGGTAAAATAATAAAGGTGCTGGACAGTCATGCGGATAAGGACTATCCGCTGATTTTCAATGAGCGTGAGACTCCAATGAGAACAGGGACTTTTGAACTAGATGTTACACATACGCTCATGCAGGAGGGAGTGTTGGGGTGTAATTTTCCCTTATGCTGGGAGTTGTGGAGTAATGGAGACACTTCTGCAGAGAGTGCAAAAACTCCTGCAGAACTTGTACCTGTCCCTTTAAGTGAACGTGTAAGGGAAAGGACCATTGAAAACAGTGATGTAGTTGAAGTGAAAAATGAAAATGTGAGGTCATGTGAAGTATATGATGATGACATTTCCCTTTCAGGATGTGATCAGGAGAGAAGCGCCCACAGGTGGTAAAAATGTAAATGATGATGAATCTTTATTTTCTTCATCTGCTATTTTTCATGAAGAACTTTATGACTTGATCAGGAGGTTTGAAGAATTGCATATAAGTAATGTGAACCAGGCACCTGAAAGAGAGCCTGAGCAAGTGCAGGTGGTTCTCGCTGAGGGGGAGTCTCCAGTAAGAACTGGGTCTTATGGACCTGATGTTACAAATATGTTCTTATATGATGTGATGTTGGGTTGTGATAACGTTTCGTTGTTATGGGGCAAGGTAGACACTTCTGCAGATAGTGACGAAACTCCTGCCGAACCTGTACTTGCCTGTGTAAATGAAGGTCTAAGGGAGCTGCACATTGACTGCCATAAGGAAAGAATATTGCCTATTGAAAACAATGATGCAGAAGTGCAGATATATGTTGTGAGCACTGAGTGGAGCAATCCTACTCTGGTGAATGTGCAAGAAAGGGTAGCAGTCCTAGAGGGAGTATCACAAGTACCAGAGGTGGACATGCAGTCTCCACAGTGTTTTATGGACCATAAAGTAATGTCCCAGGTAGGGATTAACTCGGCAGTGCCCCTAGAGGTCAGAGTTAATAATGACACCAGTGACATAGGCGATATATGCGCTGTGACCATTAGCAACTCTGAGAAGGAAGCTACCAAGTCAAGGTATTGCAAAATTCAGGTGGTCACTAGTAGCGACCAGACGACAGTTATACCTGACGTGATGAGAGCTGAATGGGGAGATGGCAGCCTAGTGTCTGAGACCCATACCCAGACAGGGGTAGATGAGCTGACACGTCAGTACAGCTGCAATCCTGAAGATTTTTCTCTCTCCACACGGTCCCTAGATATGATAGAGAAGGGACTAGATATCTTCACAGAGTCACCGAAGAATACTGCAGTAGATACAAACAAAGTGCTTAAAGAGACCCTGCGTGGAACCCCCACAGGGTGGCCAAAAGAGAATGGTGATACTCCTACATCTGCTGCAGCAGAGCCAAGTGAAGAGCATCTGGAACAGGAGACACTCTCCTTGGCTCGATCCCTTGAAGAAGCGCTTGAGGAGCGAGATAAATGTGAGAGGCTGAACAGACAACTCAGAGCAGGGATGGAAGATCTCATGAGCTCAAAGGATGATGTGAGGAAGAACGTCTATGAGTTGAAGAAGTCTAAGCCAGAGCCTGTTAAGAATGGGTCTGGAGATGGTGGCGCCGTGCTGCCGACCGAGGCGGAGAAGATGGAAGATCTTTCTGCTCATCCAACTGATGGTGCTGATGTGAATGCAGAGGCCAAGAGACTCGTGGCAATAAGTAGCCAGGACCTGGTCATGAAAGATGTTCCCTCTGCCGTCAGTGCCTTACAGAAAGCCAGCGGTCTGCTGGAGAAGAAATACCAGGAAACAGACGATCAGCATACAGATGGTGTCTACTACTGTGATATGGCTCCACTAGAGCTTAAGCGATTGGGGAACAATATCCTGAGTGAACCTCTAGAGGGTTTGCCAGAAGGCAACGAGTCTGGTGAAGATCCTGATGTCCCCAGTGCCTCCAACCTTGATGAGAAGGAGGAGGCGTTAAGAAGGCAAGGATATAAGGCCAAGTCCGTGAAGGATTAAAAGGATAATAAAGTAAATGGAGACTCCAAAGAAGCTAAGGCAGAGGTCTTAAAATGGGAGAAAACCTTGGATGTCCCAGAGAACAAGGTTAGGGCGAAAAGAGCGACTGCTGAAGTGGGAAAAGCCACTGAAGACGCAGAAGACTCTGAAGTTGGCTCCAAACCAGAAGAAACCCCTACTGAGAATAATGGTAAAGGGGTCCAGATGTGTGGAAAAGGTGCGAGACATAAGAAACCTGCTCTGCTGAAGGAGCCCCGCAAGGCAAAAGAGAAAGGGTTGGGACACGACCATGACTGGAGGCTGCTGGAGGTTGGGCTGGGAAAGCTGCATCTCATCATGGGTGTTAACTGTGTTACGCTTTAGGTGAGTCAGGGAAACCTATGTGTTTAGATAGGGCCCTGACGGGCAAGGTATTTTATTTTGGCTTTGTGTGTTTTTTGCTTTATGCCGTGTGCCACAATAAAGCACAGTTTGGCCCCTAAATCCTGGTGTCTGTGAAGAAGCGTGTGTTTGCAACCCCTGGAAAAGAGCTAATCCCCTACAATATATACAGTGGGGTTTCACTCTGGTAGATAGGGAAACCGGGTGCAGTACAGAGGCAAAATACAGGTTCTTACTCAAAACATCAGTGTTTATTCACACTTAAGGCAATTGCACAAAACAGCACGTAACTTTGCAGTCTTGGTGTTAATTCACACACAATGGAAAGTTCATATAAAACAAGTCACCTTGCTGGCAGTTCTGCCTCCAGTAGTCCACAGCAGGCTCTTTAGGGGGCTTGTTTCCCAAGCATGCGGCACTCAGCCCGCCAGCACGGCACAAAGCCTCAGATCCCAAAAACAGAGACATCTCTGCTGAGCCCAGCTGCCTATTTAAGGACAGCCAGGTGCTGCCAAAACCTGGCCCGGCACCTAAACACTGGACCGGTATTTTACCTCATCTGGCTGGAAACCAGCCGAGCCGCATATGCTAGGAGGAAAATACCTGCCTTGCCAGACACAACCCCTTACTGTGTCACTGGGGAACAAACCTCATGTAATAGCTAGTGATGGATGAACAGTGGCCGGGATTGTTCGTGAACGCGATAAAATATTTGCGAACCGCAAGTTCGCAGCGGGCCCCATTCTTCAGGAAAACTTGAAAAACCTTCAGCTCATATTAGCAGCCATTAAATACTTAGTAGAAGTGCACAAATAGTCCCACAAAATGGACAGTGACATACTAGAGGGAGATCAATGACAAAAATTCCAGCAAAAAATATGTATCTTAATCAGGGGACATTTATATGCGTCTTAAAGGGAAATTCTCTGAAATGTGCCCTGTTGGAGCCTAGAAAAATGTTATTTTAGGCCATGGGAGTACGGGCTTAACCACCTCCCGACCGCCGTACGCGTATATGCGTCCGGGAGGTGGTTGCTTTATTCCTCCTGGACGCATATACGCGTCTTCTCGCGAGACGCGAGATTTCCTGTGAACGCGCGCGCACAGGCGCGCGCGCTCACAGGAACAGAAGGTAAGCGAGTGGATCTCCAGCCTGCCAGCGGCGATCGTTCGCTGGCAGGCTGGAGATCCGAATTTTTTAACCCCTAACAGGTATATTAGACGCTGTTTTCATAACAGCGTCTAATATACCTCCTACCTGGTCCTCTGGTGGTCCCTTTTGTTAGGATCGACCACCAGAGGACTCAGGTAGGTCAGTACAGTCCCACCAAACACCACACTACACACCCCCCCCCCCCGTCACTTATTAACCCCTTATAAACCCCTGATCACCCCATATAAACTCCCTGATCACCCCCCTGTCATTGATCACCGCCCTGTCATTGATCACCGCCCTGTCAGGCTCCGTTCAGACGTCCGCATGATTTTTACGGATCCGATCCATGTATCCATGGATCCGTAAAAATCATGCGGACGTCTGAATGGAGCCTTACAGGGGGGTGATCAATGACAGGCGGGTGATCACCCATATACACTCCCTGATCACCCCCTGTCATTGATCACCCCCCTGTCATTGATCACCCCCCTGTCAGGCTCCATTCAGACGTCCGCATGATTTTTACGGATCCGATCCATGTATCCATGGATCCGTAAAAATCATGCGGACGTCTGAATGGAGCCTTACAGGGGGGGTGATCAGTGACAGGGGGGTGATCACCCTGATCACCCTCTGTCATTGATAACCCCCCTGTAAGGCTCCATTCAGACGTCCGCATGCGTTCTGTGGATCCGATCCATGTATCCATGGATCCGTAAAAAATCATGCGGATGTCTGAATGGAGCCTTACAGGGGGGGTGATCAGTGACAGGGGGGTGATCACCCTGATCACCCTCTGTCATTGATAACCCCCCTGTAAGGCTCCATTCAGACGTCCGCATGCGTTCTGTGGATCCGATCCATGTATCCATGGATCCGTAAAAAATCATGCGGATGTCTGAATGGAGCCTTACAGGGGGGGTGATCAGTGACAGGGGGGTGATCACCCTGATTACCCTGATCACCCCCTGTCATTGATAACCCCCCTGTAAGGCTCCATTCAGACGTCCGCATGCGTTCTGTGGATCCGATCCATGTATCCATGGATCCGTAAAAATCATGCGGACGTCTGAATGGAGCCTTACAGGGGGGGTGATCAATGACAGGGGGGTGATCAGGGAGTCTATATGGGTGATCACCCCCCTGTCATTGATCACCCCCCTGTCATTGATCACTCCCCCCCTGGTAAGGCTCCATTCAGCCATTTTTTTGGGCACAAGTTAGCGGACATTTTTTGTTTGTTTTTGTTTTTTCTTACAAAGTCTCATATTCCACTAACTTGTGTCAAAAAATAAAATCTCACATGGACGCACCATACCCCTCACGGAATCCAAATGCGTAAACATTTTTAGACATTTATATTCCAGACTTCTCACGCTTTAGGGCCCCTAAAAAGCCAGGGCAGTATAAATACCCCACATGTGACCCCATTTCGGAAAGAAGACACCCCAAGGTATTCCGTGAGGGGCATATTGAGTCCATGAAAGATTGAAATTTTTGTCCTAAGTTAGCGGAAAGTGAGACTTTGTGAGAAAAAAAACAAAAAAAATCAATATCCGCTAACTTATGCAAAAAAAAAAATAATTCTAGGAACTCGCCATGCCCCTCATTGAATACCTCGGGGTGTCTTCTTTCCAAAGTGGGGTCACATGTGGGGTATTTATACTGCCCTGGCTTTTTAGGGGCCCGAAAGTGTGAGAAGAAGTCTGGGATCCAAATGTCTAAAAATGCCCTCCTAAAAGGAATTTGGGCCCCTTTGCGCATCTAGGCTGCAAAAAAGTGTCACACATGTGGTATCGCCGTACTCAGGAGAAGTTGGGGAATGTGTTTTGGGGTGTCATTTTACATATACCCATGCTGGGTGAGAAAAATATCTTGGTCAAATGCCAACTTTGTATAAAAAAATGGGAAAAGTTGTCTTTTGCCAAGATATTTCTCTCACCCAGCATGGGTATATGTAAAATGACCCCCCAAAACACATTGCCCAACTTCTCCTGAGTACGGCGATACCAGATGTGTCACACTTTTTTGCTGCCAAGGTGGGCAAAGGGGCACATATTCCAAAGTGCACCTTTCGGATTTTGCAGGGCATTTTTTACACATTTTGATTGCAAAGTTCTTCTCACACATTTGGGGGCCTAAATTGCCAGGGCAGTATAACTACGCCACAAGTGACCCCATTTTGGAAAGAAGACACCCCAAGGTATTCCGTGAGGGGCATGGCGAGTTCCTAGAATTTTTTATTTTTTGTCGCAAGTTAGTGGAATATGAGACTTTGTAAGGAAAAAAGAGAAAAAAAAAAAAATCATCATTTTCCGCTAACTTGTGACAAAAAATAAAAAATTCTAGGAACTCGCAGTGCCCCTCACGGAATACCTTAGGGTGTCTTCTTTCCAAAATGGGGTCACTTGTGGCGTAGTTATACTGCCCTGGCAATTTAGGCCCCCAAATGTGTGAGAAGAACTTTGCAATCAAAATGTGTAAAAAATGCCCTGCTAAATCCGAAAGGTGCACTTTGGAATATGGGCCCCTTTGCCCACCTTGGCAGCAAAAAAGTGTGACACATCTGGTATCGCCGTACTCAGGAGAAGTTGGGCAATGTGTTTTGGGGTATCATTTTACATATACCCATGCTGGGTGAGAAAAATATCTTGGTCAAATGCCAACTTTGTATAAAAAAATTGGAAAAGTTGTCTTTTGCCAAGATATTTCTCTCACCCAGCATGGGTATATGTAAAATGACAGCCCAAAACACATTCCCCAACTTCTCCTGAGTACGGCGATACCAGATGTGTGACACTTTTTTGATGCCAAGGTGGGCAAAGGGGCACATATTCCAAAGTGCACCTTTCGGATTTCACCGGTCATTTTTTACAGATTTTGATTACAAAGTACTTCTCACACATTTGGGCCCCTAAATTGCCAGGGCAGTATAACTACGCCACAAGTGACCCCATTTTGGAAAGAAGACACCCCAAGGTATTCCGTGAGGGGCATGGCGAGTTCCTAGAATTTTTTATTTTTTGTCGCAAGTTAGTGGAATATGAGACTTTGTAAGGAAAAAAGAGAAAAAAAAAAAAATCATCATTTTCCGCTAACTTGTGACAAAAAATAAAAAATTCTAGGAACTCGCAGTGCCCCTCACGGAATACCTTAGGGTGTCTTCTTTCCAAAATGGGGTCACTTGTGGCGTAGTTATACTGCCCTGGCAATTTAGGGCCCCAAATGTGTGAGAAGAACTTTGCAATCAAAATGTGTAAAAAATGCCCTGCAAAATCCGAAAGGTGCACTTTGGAATATGTGCCCCTTTGCCCACCTTGGCAGCAAAAAAGTGTGACACATCTGGTATCGCCGTACTCAGGAGAAGTTGGGGAATGTGTTTTGGGGTGTCATTTTACATATACCCATGCTGGGTGAGAGAAATATCTTGGCAAAAGACAACTTTTCCCATATTTTTATACAAAGTTGGCATTTGACCAAGATATTTTTCTCACCCAGCATGGGTATATGTAAAATGACACCCCAAAACACATTCCCCAACTTCTCCTGAGTATGGCGATACCACATGTGTGACACTTTTTTGCTGCCAAGGTGGGCAAAGGGGCGCATATTCCAAAGTGCACCTTTCGGATTTCACCGGTCATTTCTTACACATTTTGATTGCAAAGTTCTTCTCACACATTTGGGCCCCTAAATTGCCAGGGCAGTATAACTACCCCACAAGTGACCCCATTTTGGAAAGAAGACACCCCAAGGTATTCTGTGAGGGGCATGGTGAGTTCCTAGAATTTTTTATTTTTTGTCGCAAGTTAGTGGAATATGAGACTTTGTAAGAAAAAAATAAAAATAAAAAAATCATCATCATTTCCGCTAACTTGTGACAAAAAATAAAAAGTTCTATGAACTCACTATGCCCATCAGCGAATACCTTAGGGTGTCTACTTTCCGAAATGGGGTCATTTGTGGGGTTTTTCTACTGTTTGGGCATTGTAGAACCTCAGGAAACATGACAGGTGCTCAGAAAATCAGAGCCGTTTCAAAAAGCGGAAATTCACATTTTTGTACCATAGTTTGTGAATGCTATAACTTTTACCCAAACCATTTTTTTTTTGCCCAAACATTTTTTTTTTATCAAAGACATGTAGAACTATAAATTTAGCGAAAAATTTATATATGGATGTCGTTTTTTTTGCAAAATTTCACAGCTGAAAGTGAAAAATGTCATTTTTTTGCAAAAAAATCGTTACATTTTGATTAATAACAAAAAAAGTAAAAATGTCAGCAGCAATAAAATACCACCAAATGAAAGCTCCATTAGTGAGAAGAAAAGGAGGTAAAATTCATTTGGGTGGTAAGTTGCATGACCGAGCGATAAACGGTGAAAGTAGTGTAGTGCCGAAGTGTAAAAAGTGGCCTGGTCATGAAGGGGGTTTCACCTAGCGGGGCTGAAGTGGTTAAAAATTAGGCATTCACCTGACATAAAAAAAATTCTGATTATGTGGCTCTAGGTACATTATGCGGTCAATGGATAAAAATTTTACTGTAGGCCACTGGACTACAGACCCCAAACAATAGGCATTCACAGGACAGAAAAGATCAAGTGATTATGTGGCCGGAGGTATATTACACAGTCAATGGATATCAATAGGGATGAGCCAACCCGTACTGTATAGTTCGGGTTCGTACCAAATTTTGGGGTGTCCGTGACACGGACCCGAACCCGAACATTTTCGTAAAAGTCCGGGTTCGGGTTCGGTGTTCGTCACTTTCTTGGCGCTTTTTGAAAGGCTGCAAAGCAGCCAATCAACAAGCGTCATACTACTTGCCCCAAGAGGCCATCACAGCCATGCCTACTATTGGCATGGCTGTGATTGGCCAGTGCAGCATGTGACCCAGCCTCTTTTTAAGCTGGAGTCACGTAGCGCAGCACGACACTCTGCTCTGAACAGTGTAGGGAGAGGTTGCAGCTGCGACTGTTAGGGCGAGATTAGGCAGTGATTAACTCCTCCAAAAGACTTAAGTCAGTGATCGATCTACAGCTGTGGATCATTGAACTGCTGCTATTCAATTGCTCACTGTTTTGAGGCTGCCCAGAGCATTTTTCAGTCACTTTTTTCTGGGGTGATCGGCAGCCATTTTGTGTCTTGTGGTGCGCCAGCACAAGCTGCCACCAAGTACATTTAACCATCAATAGTGTGGTTATTTTTTGGCTATATCCTACATCAGGGGCAAGCTGTCACCAAGTGCATTTAACCATCAATAGTGTGGTTATTTTTTGGCTATATCCTACATCAGGAGCTTGGCTGTGCTTGCTATTTTATTGTGGGGTGAAATACAATTGCCAAAATAGCAGTACCCTAAATCTGGTGTTTCAGCTGTGGCCAGCCAATTATAATACTGTCTGCTGTCTGGCAAAGGATATATTTTTGTTCAGGGTTGAAATACAATTCCCAACTTAGCAATTTCCTAAATTAGTGGTTTCTGCTGTATCAGGGCTACTTTAAATCTATTCATTAAAAGGGTATATTAGATTCAAGGTGCTGATAGGGTCATTCTCAATAACTTCACACACACGCTACTGTGCAATTCCAAGTCTAATTCTGTCTGTAAACGTATACCTGTCACCCAGCGCCTAAATAATAGGCCTCAAATTTATATTCAGCTAAATCTGTTGTTATTGCTGTAACTGGTCAAGTTATTTTGTGTCCGTCAAAGCACAGTTTTTGTTCTGGGTTGAAATACATTTCCCAACTTAGCAATTTCCTAAATTAGTGGTTTCTGCTGTATCAGACCTACTTTAAATCTATCCATAAAAGGGTATATTAGATTCAAGGTGCTGATAGGGTCAACCACAATAACTTCACACGCTACCGTGCATTTTCAAGTCTAATTCTGTTAATAAACGTATACCTGCCATCCAGCGCCTAAATATTAGGCCTCAAATTTATATTCAGCTAAATCTGTGGTTACTGCTGTGCCTTTATTAGTGTAATACGGTACCTAAATAGATAGCCAGATAGTGTTAGGTGTCTGTAAAAAAAAAGGCCTGAATTTGAATTCAATACATTGGGCCAAATAATATTTTTCTTATTGTGGTGAACGATAACAATGAGGAAAACATCTAGTAAGAGACGCGGACATGGTCGTGGTAGTGTTAGTGGACCCTCTGGTGCTGGGAGAGGACGTGGCCGTTCTGCCACAGCCACACGTCCTAGTGTACCAACTACCTCAGGTCCAGTAGACGCCAGAATTTACAGCGATATTTGGTGGGGCCCAATGCCGTTCTAAGGATGGTAAGGCCTGAGCAGGTACAGGCATTAGTCAATTGGGTGGCCGACAGTGGATCCAGCACGTTCACATTATCTCCCACCCAGTCTTCTGCAGAAAGCGCACAGATGGCGCCTGAAAACCAAGCCCATCAGTCTGTCACATCACCCCCATGCATACCAGGGAAACTGTCTGAGCCTCAAGTTATGCAGCAGTCTCTTATGCTGTTTAAAGACTCCGCTGGCAGGGTTTCCCAAGGGCATCCACCCAGCCCTTCCCCAGCGGTGGAAGACATAGAATGCACTGACGCACAACCACTTATGTTTCCTGATGATGAGGACATGGGAATAACACCTCAGCACGTCTCTGATGATGACGAAACACAGGTTCCAACTGCTGCGTCTTTCTGCAGTGTGCAGACTGAACAGGAGGTCAGGGATCAAGACTGGGTGGAAGACGATGCAGGGGACGATGAGGTCCTAGACCCCACATGGAATGAAGGTCGTGCCACTGACTTTCACAGTTCGGAGGAAGAGGCAGTGGTGAGACCAAGCCAACAGCGTAGCAAAAGAGGGAGCAGTGGGCAAAAGCAGAACACCCGCCGCCAAGAGACTCCGCCTGCTACTGACCGCCGCCATCTGGGACCGAGCACCCCAAAGGCAGCTTCAAGGAGTTCCCTGGCATGGCACTTCTTCAAACAATGTGCTGACGACAAGACCCGAGTGGTTTGCACGCTGTGCCATCAGAGCTTGAAGCGAGGCATTAACGTTCTGAACCTTAGCACAACCTGCATGACCAGGCACCTGCATGCAAAGCATGAACTGCAGTGGAGTAAACACCTTAAAACCAAGGAAGTCACTCAGGCTCCCCCTGCTACCTCTTCTGCTTCTGCCGCCTCGGCATCTTCTGCTGCTGCCGCCTCGGCCTCTTCCTTCGCCTCTGGAGGAACGTTGGCACCTGCCGCCCAGCAAACAGGGGATGTACCACCACCACCTCCGTCACCAAGCATCTCAACCATGTCACACGCCAGCGTTCAGCTCTCCATCTCACAAACATTTGAGAGAAAGCGTAAATTCCCACCTAGCCACCCTCGATCCCTGGCCCTGAATGCCAGCATTTCTAAACTACTGGCCTATGAAATGCTGTCATTTAGGCTGGTGGACACAGACAGCTTCAAACAGCTCATGTCGCTTGCTGTCCCACAGTATGTTGTTCCCAGCCGGCACTACTTCTCCAAGAGAGCCGTGCCTTCCCTGCACAACCAAGTATCCAATAAAATCAAGTGTGCACTGCGCAACGCCATCTGTGGCAAGGTCCACCTAACCACAGATATGTGGACCAGTAAGCACGGCCAGAAACGCTATATCTCCCTAACTGCACACTGGGTAAATGTAGTGGCGGCTGGGCCCCAGGCGGAGAGCTGTTTGGCGCACGTCCGTCCGCCGCCAAGGATCGCAGGGCAACATTCTTTGCCTCCTGTTGCCTCCTACTCGGCTTCCTCCTCCTCTTCTTCCACCTGCTCATCCAGTCAGCCACACACCTTCACCACCAACGTCAGCACAGCCCGGGGTAAACATCAGCAGGCCATTCTGAAACTCATATGTTTGGGGGACAGGCCCCACACCGCACAGGAGTTGTGGCGGGGTATAGAACAACAGACCGACGAGTGGTTGCTGCCGGTGAGCCTCAAACCCGGCCTGGTGGTGTGTGATAATGGGCGAAATCTCATTGCAGCTCTGGGACTAGCCGGTTTGACGCACATCCCTTGCCTGGTGCATGTGCTGAATTTGGTGGTGCAGAAGTTCATTCACAACTACCCTGACATGTCAGAGCTGCTGCATAAAGTGCGGGCCGTCTGTTTGTGCTTCTGGCGTTCACATCCTGCCGCTGCTCGTCTGTCTGCGCTACAGCGTAACTTCGGCCTTCCCGCTCACCGCCTCATACGCGATGTGCCCACCAGGTGGAACTCCACCTTGCAAATTCTGGACAGACTGTGCGAGCAGCAGCAGGCCATAGTAGAGTTTCAGCTGCAGCACGCACGGGTCAGTCGCACTGCGGAACAGCACCACTTCACCACCACTGACTGGGCCTCCACGGGAGACCTGTGTGCCCTGTTGCGCTGTTTCGAGTACTCCACCAACATGGCCAGTGGCGATGACGCCGTTATCAGCGTTACAATACCACTTCTATGTCTCCTTGAGAAAACACTTAGGGCGATGATGGAAGAGGAGGTGGCCCAGGAGGCGGAGGAGGAGGAAGAGGGGTCATTTTTAGCACTTTCAGGCCAGTCTCTTCGAAGTGACTCAGAGGGAGGTTTTCTGCAACAGCAGAGGCCAGGTACAAATGTGGCCAGCCAGGGCCCACTACTAGAGGACGAGGATGAGGAGGAGGTAGAGGAGGATGAGGATGAAGCATGTTCACAGCGGGGTGGCACCCAACGCAGCTCGGGCCCATCACTGGTGCGTGGCTGGGGGGAAACACAGGACGATGACGATACGCCTCCCACAGAGGACAGCTTGTCCTTACCTCTGGGCAGCCTGGCACAGATGAGCGACTACATGCTGCAGTGCCTGCGCAACGACAGCAGAGTTGCCCACATTTTAACGTGTGCGGACTACTGGGTTGCCACCCTGCTGGATCCACGATACAAAGACAATGTGCCCACCTTACTTCCTGCACTGGAGCGTGATAGGAAGATGCGCAAGTACAAGCGCACGTTGGTAGACGCGCTACTGAGAGCATTCCCAAATGTCACAGGGGAACAAGTGGAAGCCCAAGGCCAAGGCAGAGGAGGAGCAAGAGGTCGCCAACGCAGCTGTGTCACGGCCAGCTCCTCTGAGGGCAGGGTTAGCATTGTAGAGATGTGGAAAAGTTTTGTCAACACGCCACAGCTAACTGCACCACCACCTGATACGCAACGTGTTAGCAGGAGTCAACATTTCACTAACATGGTGGAACAGTACGTGTGAACACCCCTCCACGTACTGACTGATGGTTCGGCCCCATTCATCTTCTGGGTCTCTAAATTGTCCACGTGGCCAGAGCTAGCCTTTTATGCCTTGGAGGTGCTGCCCTGCCCGGCGGCCAGCGTTTTGTCTGAACGTGTATTCAGCACGGCAGGTGGCATCATTACAGACAAACGCAGCCGCCTGTCTACAGCCAATGTGGACAAGCTGACGTTCATAAAAATGAACCAGGCATGGATCCCACAGGACCTGTCCATCCCTTGTGCAGATTAGACATTAACTACCTTCCCTTAACCATATATTATTGTACTCCAGGGCACTTCCTCATTCAATCCTATTTTTATTTTCATTTTACCATTATATTGCGGGGCAACCCAAAGTTGAATGAACCTCTCCTCTGTCTGGGTGCCGGGGCCTAAATATATTACAATGTACTGTTCCAATGTTGGGTGACGTGAAGCATGATTCTCTGCTATGACATGAAGACTGATTCTCTGCTGACATGAAGCTATATTCTCTGTTACAGGACCTCTCTCCTCTGCCTGGATGTCGGGGCCTAAATATCTGACAATGGACTGTTCCAGTGGTGGGTGACGTGAAGCATGATTCTCTGCTATGACATGAAGACTGATTCTCTGCTGACATGAAGCCAGATTCTCTGTTATGGGACCTCTCTCCTCTGCCTGGGTGCCGGGGCCTAAATATATGACAATGGACTGTTACAGTGGTGGGTGACGTGAAGCCAGATTCTCTGCTATGGGACCTCTCTTCAATTGATATTGGTTAATTTTTATTTATTTTATTTTTATTTTAATTTTTATTCATTACCCTATCCACATTTGTTTGCAGGGTTATTTACCTACATGTTGCTGCCCTTTGCAGCCCTCTAGCCCTTTCCTGGGCCTTTTTACAGCCTTTTTAGTGCCGAAAATTTCGGGTCCCCATTGACTTCAATGGGGTTCGGGTTCGGGACGAAGTTCGGGTCGGGTTCGGATCCTGAACCCGAACATTTCCGGGAAGTTCGGCCGAACTTCTCGAACCCGAACATCCAGGTGTTCACTCAACTCTAGATATCAATTTTACTGAAGGCCAGAACAAATACAGGTCAAATACATTCAGTACAGACCAAAAGTTTGGACACAACTTCTCATACAAAGAGTTTTCTTTATTTTTATGACTATGAAAATTGTAGATTCACACTGAAGGCATCAAAACTATGAATTAACACATGTGGAATTATATACATAACAAAAAAGTTGGAAACAACTGAAAATATGTCATATTCTATGTTCTTCAAAGTAGCCACCTGTTGCTTTGATTACTGCTTTGCACACTCTTAGCATTCTCTTGATAAGCTTTAGGTGTAATGGTGTGGGGGTGCTTTGCTGGTGACATTGTTGGGGATTTTATTTAAAATTGAAGGCATACTGAACCAGTAGGGCTACCACAGCAGCTGCATGCTATTTCATCCGGTTTGCGTTTAGTTGGACCATCATTTATTTTTCAACAGGACAATGACCCCAAACACACCTCCAGGCTGTGTAAGGGCTATTTGACCATGAAGGAGAGTGATGGGGTGCTGCACCAGATGACCTGGCCTCCACAGTCACCGGACCTGAACCCAATCGAGATGGTTTGGGGTGAGCTGGACCGCAGAGTAAAGGCAAAAGGGCCAACAAGTGCTAAGCATCTCTGGGAACTCCTTCAAGACTGTTGGAAGACCATTTCAGGTGACTACCTCTTGAAGATCATCAAGAGAATGCCAAGAGTGTGCGTAATCAAAGCAAAAGGTGGCTACTTTGAAGAACCTAGAATATGACATATTTTCAGTTGTTTCACACTTTTTTGTTATGTATATAATTCCACATGTGTTAATTCATAGTTTTGATGCCTTCAGTGTGAATCTACAATTTTCATAGTCATGAAAATAAAGAAAACTCTTTGAATGAGAAGGTGTGTCCAAACTTTTGGTCTGTACTGTATGTTTAAAAGAACTAAAAATATAAAATTGGATTAAAAACATGGCTAACGAAACCCCCCCTCTTGAAACAAAACTCTAATGATAATAGTTGAAATTCGATAACATGTCGTCACTGGTGTTGAATTCCTCCGAGGCCCCAACAATTATTCATTAACCATACAGAAAAGAACAAGTATGTGGCTGGAGGTAGATTACACAGTCATTGGATATCATTTTTACAGCAGGCCAGTGGACTGCAGGCCCCAAAAATTATGCCTTCAGCAGACAGAAAATAATAAGTACAGTATGTGGCTGGTTGGCGGTAGATAGGTGTTTTTGCTATATATTTCTATGAAGTTAATGAAATCATGTAACTTTTTCATTTAAATTATGAAGTGCAGTCTTTGGTGCATGTTTCCTTTTTCTCCTTTTTTTGGATGATGTAATTGTCAATGGTATCAGTACAATGACAGTTGACTCTGCTTTCTTAGCAGTTCAGTGAAAGTGTGACTAATCTAAAAAGAATATGAATGAAATAAATATAAATTAAATAAAAGATTTACAGGGGATAGATGACTAAAGGTTAACCTTAATCTTTGACATCCCTTCAAACATTAAACAGGTTTTCCCACTAATGCAAACACAGCTCATTAAAAAGATAGCTACCATTTGTTATTCTCTGTCATTTGTTTCAATTAAAGAAAATGCCTTTAGCATGTGGTATTGGTTTACCAGTAGCCCCTAGCAGAAATTTCTTTAGAATTTGTGTTCTAAAGACAATATCTACCCATGGTCTGTGAGAATAGTGATGATTCATGTGCATATCTTTCTCTCCTTCCACCTCTACTACTAACAATGGCATATGTGCATAACTTTTTGCTTCCTTTTCTCCCAATGTTTACCCTTGAGCCCCCAAAGGAGGTGCAGCTGTTCCTAGTCAGATCCCCATTTTTCAACTATTAAAATCGTCATACTGAAAGCATAGGTAGAGCAATATCAAGCTTTGCAACAGATCCAGATACACATAGTGCATGGTAGGTAGATCAGAAAGAGACAGTGCAGCAATAAATCTTCCATACTCTGAAAGGTACAAGAGTCATAACCAGATAAGTGGGAGGATGTACTCAGATTATCTAGAATTTGAAACCAGAAGCATGAAAAACACAAGTCAGAAGGTAAAATCAAGGAACGTGGGGCAGTGATATTCAAACAAGTTGTCAGTGCCAGAAATGGGGACTGGATACAATTATACAAGCCAGGAGTCAATGTAAGAAACATGAGGTGTGTGATGTCACGCAAACCAGGAGTCAATGGCACAAAGCAGGAATGTAAAAACCAGAAAGTGCTAAAAAGAAAACAAGATAATTGGCAAAGATCAGAAAGGCAATTTAAATTCCAAGTCATATTTGTATCTGATACAGGTAATTTTTAATAAAACTATCTAGATGACTGTAGAATTGGTTGACTCTCCAGAGCAGCACTCAAGCAGCACTCAACATTTCTTCCACCACTACCCGGACTGGTCCTAGGTCTGGCAGCTTTTGAGCCTATACAAACAGCAGCAGTGGCTTTACATGCTTCAGAGCTGACCACAGTAGATGCAGATCTGACTCCCCTATTTTTTGCTGCTACCGCCCTCCTGCTTTCATATCATCATCTCCTTATCACCCTGATCAGGTACCCTGTCTAAAACCCAATCCTGGTCCAAGGTACTATCCAATGCATACTATGAGATATTTCATAATGTGCCCCTTGCTCCCTCATGATTCCCACCAAATCTCTGACTGTTCTAATAAAACTCATCTACAGGACTCTATCTTGAATATCTTCAGTATCTTTTGTAACAAGAAGTTACAAATGAGGATCCGACTGGCTTGATCCAAAACGAAGGAACAAAAGGGTGACCCCTATTAGAGCCCTGAAGCTCTCCCTGTCTTCTCAGCCCATGCAAAGATCTCAGTGATAGAAGGTTGCATGTCCACGTACCTAGACTGAATGACACCTGCAAACCCTATAATAGTGAGGGGACACGACCACCAACTCCCTGCACTTAATACGGAGGGAGTCAGGGTCACCTACAACCAAGCCAACAGGAAAACAACAAATACAGAAATAGACTTATCTGAAAACCCAGCTGTAGCAACTTCTAGCATGTAATATAAACCGCAAGGTGAGGCAGTATGGGGAGGAGATATATAGGGAGGCAATCACTGCTAATAGATGACAGCTGGGATAGGGAGGAGAGATGTCAAAACAAAAGCAAAACAAAAGAAGATCATGCTGGAGGTACTGAAGAACGTCTATCAGAACTTCTCAAAGATCTGGTGGTGACAACAGCTGGTTGTAACATTGCTGCTAACTAACCGTTGTGCAGCAATCTGCGCTTGAAATATGTCCAATATAGGTGTATTTCAGTGTAATAAATGACCCCCTTTATTTTTAAGCCTGTTAATGAAGAAAAGCAATTAGCCATCGGACAGTTTATACATTAAAGTTGGACAAAGTTCAGTGTAAGTGCTGCACAACTGTGATGCAAAGCAATTCATCTGGCATACTCTGAGCAACAATTCTCTTAACTAAATTTGAAAAATGGAATTGAACAAATGGTCACCTGGATAGAATCCAGTATATTTACTATAATACTGGCGCGGAACAATTCATGAGGTACACTCAGATCAACTGAATTTATATAATTAACTTTGGAAAATGTTATGAATTAAAAATGGTCACTTTGACAGAGTTTATAATAATCGCTATATAATTGTGACAAAGAAAAATACATCAGATCTACTTTGAACAAATCACTTAATTTAATTAAATTTAGAACAACTGCATTTCTGAAGAGAAATGGTCACTTGGAAAGTCAAGTGTAATTACTATATAGCTCTGATGCAGAAATACAGGCACAATCTGATCAACTGAATTTAATTAACTTTGAATTTTTTAAAAAAAATTGTCTATTTTAATTGCTATAAAACTTTGACTCAGAACAAAACATCACACCTACTTTGAACAATTGAAGTTATTTAACAAAATTTGAAAAATAGTCAGAACAATATATCAGGAACACTATCGACACCAGGATTACTAAATAATATTATTGCATAAAATATGTGATTGTGAGTGATGTGATGAAGACTGGGGTGATTCACATTAATAAGTAATTGAATTATATAGTGTTAGCTGTGGTAGCACTCACAGAAATGACTGCCAGACTGCCTTACTATTTAAACACAATGGGGAAGATTTATGAAAAGTGGTATGACGGAAAACTGGCTTAACCTCTTGGCAACCTCCACTGTACATGTAAGGTGGAAGTCCTGCTTTAAATATGTTTATGGGTTTGTGCTGTTTCAAACAGCAGAGACCCATGGCGGATGTATGCGATCAGCCCAAGAACGGTCAGTTCTAGAGGGCTTAAACCTGGTCTGCTTGTGTATTGGCCCTATAAGAATTACTCAGGTTCAAGTCTATTTCATTTGTTGCTTGTGTGTGTGTGTGGTTAAACTATATGCACAGTGCCTCCCATAATAGTGATATCCATAGTGGCCCTAATAAGTGACATCCACAGTACCCAGCCCATTAACAGTGACCTCCACAGCACCCTGCTGCCTTAACAGTGACCTCCACAGCACTCCTCCTTAAGTGACCCCCACAGAGCCCCCATAACAGTGACATCCATACTGGCCCTATAACTATGAAGAAAAATAGCCGAGTTGTTACAGAAACCTGGTGTAAAAATATGGGGCACATTTAATAAGACCGGCGTGTTAGACCTCAGTCTTAATAAGCCCTATATCTGGTGGTGGATTGACAAAGTTATGTAGAGCTGCTGGCCTCTACATAACTTTGGCGCATCCAGTGCCAATTCTAAATGTTAGACAGCTTCCTTCTAATTTAATACCCCACTTTAATATGATAATTAACTCTGAGGTTCTTAACAAATATATTTTGATCAAAACACATCTATGCCCACCTACCATGGCAAGGTGACCTTAATCCAAGCAGGAACCTACTCTCTTTAATGCCTATCTCTATGCCAGTGGGGATTTACATTCAGGAGAGCCGAACCTGCATATATGCTGTGTTGCTACTTGTTACCTCTGTGTGCATTTAAGCATCTAATAGGAAGAACAGAAAACTCAGCTATATGTATGTACCATTTAATTGAAAGCAGTCTGTGGGACAGGTGGGATAATACTAGTGCATTCCGAATTTGAGGCACAGTTCCAAGAAGGCAATGCAAATGCAAAAAAATGAATAAAAACATCTTCCGTGATTAGTTAAGAGCAGCAGGGGTCATATTTGAATTTGTGATATTTCGCAAACATTTTGTAGAATATTCGTCATATATTCGCAAATTTGTATATTCGATATATTCTACATTCTTTTTTTTTCCGAGAAAATCGGCAAGGTAATGATTGCGTAATATGCGAATATTGCGCGATCAATACAGGCGTGGGTCAAAAATGAATATATAGTACTATAGAATATAGTGCTATATATAAATTTTTAGAATATTTGTCATTTTATCTATCTGAACACATGATTCCTCCCTGCTTCTTGCTTGTGGGCCAATGAGTCATTGGTCCACAAGCAACTTAAGCAAGGAGGAATCATAACTTCAGATGGAAAAAAATGCTGAATATTCAAAAAAACTAATATATAGCACTATATTCAATATAGTGCTATATATTTGTTTTTTAGAATATTCGTAATTTTTTTCCATCTTAAGTTATGATTTCTCCCTGCTTAAGTTGGTTGTGGGCCAATGACTCATGGGCCCACAAGCAAGAAGCAGGGAGGAATTATGTGTTGTTCAGATGGAAAAAAAAATGACGAATATTCGTCATTGCGAATATATAGCACTATATTCTAAATAGTCGCAAATTCTCGATCTGACGATATTCGAGATTAAAATTTGCTATTCGAATATTCGCGCTCAACACTATCCATGATATGATAAATAAATACGTGGATGTATATGGCCACAACTAAAGGCAAAACACTTGTAGGTGAGCACTGATGATTAGGAATGAGCAAACCCGAACTGTATACCGTATTTTGGGGTGTTCGTGACACAGACCCGAACATTTCCGTAAAAGTTCGGTGTTCGGCGCTTTCTTGGCGCTTTTTGAAAGGCTGCAAAGCAGCCAATCAACAAGCGTCATACTACTTGCCCCAAGAGGCCATCACAGTCATGCCTACTATTGGCATGGCTGTGATTGGTCAGTGCAGCATGTGACCCAGCCTCTATTTAAGCTGGAGTTACGTAGCGCCGCACGTCACTCTGCTCTGATCAGTGTAGGGATAGGATGCAGCTGCTGCTGTTAGGGCGAGATAAGGCAGGGATTTACTCTTCCAAAACACTTAATGAAGTGATCGATCTACAGCTGTGAATTATTCAACCTCTGCTATTTAAATGCTCACTGTTTTTAGGCTGCCCAGAGCGTTTTTCTGTCACTTTTTTCTGGAGTGATCGGCGCACATTTTATGTCTTGTGGTGCGCCAGCAGAAGCTGCCACCAATTACATTTAATCAATAGTGTTTTTTAGTTTTTTTTTGCTATATCCTATATCAGGGGCTTGGCTGTGCTTACTATTTTATTGAGGGGTGAAATACAATTGCCAAAAAAGCAGTACCCTAAATCTGGTGTTTCAGCTGTGGCTAGCCAATTGTAATACTGTCTGCTGTCTGGCAAAGGATATATTTTTTTTCTGGGTTGAAATACAAGTCCCAAATTATCAATTCCCTAAATCAGTGGTTTCCCGCTGTAGCAGGCCAAGTTTAAAACTATCCATAAAAGGGTATATTACATTGAAGGTGCTGATAGGGTCATCCTCAATAACTTTACACGCTACCGTCCATTTCCAAGTCTAATTCTGTCCGTAAACGTATACCTGTCATCCAGGGCCTAAATACTAGGCCTACAATTTATATTCAGCTAAATCTGTGGTTACTGCTGTGCCTGTATTAGTGTAATACGGTACCTAAATAGATAGCCAGATAGTGTTAGGTGCCTGTAAAAAAAGGCCTGAATTTAAATTCAATACATTGGGCAAAATAATTTTTTTCTTATTGTTGTGAACGGTAACAATGAGGAAAACATCTAGTAAGGGACGCGGACGCGGACATGGTCGTGGTGGTGTTAGTGGACCCTCTGGTTCTGGGAGAGGACATGGCCGTTCTGCCACAGCCACACGTCCTAGTGTACCAACTACCTCAGGTCCCAGTAGACGCCAGAATTTACAGCGATATTTGGTGGGGCCCAATGCCGTTCTAAGGATGGTAAGGCCTGAGCAGGTACAGGCATTAGTCAATTGGGTTGCCGACAGTGGATCCAGCACGTTCACATTATCTCCCACCCAGTCTTCTGCAGAAAGATCACAGATGGCGCCTGAAAACCAAGCCCATCAGTCTGTCACATCACCCCCATGCATATCAGGGAAACTGTCTGAGCCTCAAGTTATGCAGCAGTCTCTTATGCTGTTTGAAGACTCTGCTGGCAGGGTTTCCCAAGGGCATCCACCCAGTGGCGTCTCTAGCTTTCAAATTTTGGGGGGGGCACACTGGGGGCCAGGACAAAAGTAGGGGGGGCAGCTATAACAACGATACATTTACACAAGTACGCTTAGAAATGCTGCGATACTTTACCCAATACCTAAAACCGCAACAGGGAAGAAAAGTCCAGCTGTCTGTGGATGACACTTTATAGAGAGGGGGATCTGTGGATGACACTGCTATGGGGGGGATCTGTGGATGCCACATACCGTGTAATGTATAGCATCTTATGCTATATGTGTCATCCACAGATCCACCCCATGACAGTGTCATCCATCCCCATTTCCCCCTCCCTATAACAGTGTCATCCACAGATGCCCCTCCCTATAACAGTGTCATCCACAGATCCTCCTCCCTATAACAGTGTCATTCACAGATCTCCCTCCCCGCCTCTCACAGGAGTGTACATTTGACATTTCTAAACCGTAATCCATATCCTGCAGTAACTTTAACTTTAAATCAGGATTAAGCGGCCGCTCATCTCTACTAGTACCTTAACCTTACACCACTCGGCTAGCTTCGGTAACAGGGCCAGGCTACAGCCTACAGGTCCTGCCTGTTAGTTGTTATCGAGCGAGTGCTGATTTCTGCAGGTCAGAGGATACGGATTACAGTTTAGAAGAAATGTACACTCCTGTGAGCGGTCCAGTGGCGGATCAGAGCCTGGTCTCGGGAGGGGCACTTCCAGATTATTTTCTGTCCGCCGCCACAGAACAAGGGTGCTTATAGAACAGACTACACAGTGTAGCGGTATACTATATATTGTGGGGCACAGTGTAGCGGTATACTGTATATTGTGGGGTACAGTGTAGGCTATATGTGTATAACAAACATATTTCACATGAACACTTACAGTTACTTGGCCCTTGGGGATCTCGGACGCCACTTCCACACTTGGCCGGGGGCTCGGTGGAGCTGATGTTGTGTTTTATCCTAATGAGAAAGATTTCATAATAAGGATTTGGAGAAGGGGCAGAGGGATAGCAGAGCAGGGAGAGGCTCGTGCTGCTACTAGGGGGTCATACCATGGGGGAGTAATAAAGCCCACTATAATGCCCCCCAGTAGTAATAATTCTCCTTATAATGTGACAATGCAAAAAATACCCCCTTATGCCCCCAGTTGAGCTAATGTCCCCCATAATGTGCCAGTATAAAATACCCCTATATAGTGCCCCCAGTAAATGCCCCATAGTGCTCCTCTCCCCTTCCTCCTAGTGCCCCCATAATGTACCAGTATAAAATGCCCCAGTAGATGCCCTCAATGTCCCCCATAATTTTGCAAGTATAAATTACCCCTTCTTAGTGCCCCCGTAGATGACTCCACGTGCCAGTAATAAGCCCCCCATTACGTGCCAGTAATAAGACCCCCATTACGTGCCAGTAATAAGACCCCATCATGTGCCAGTAATAAGCCCCCCATCATGTGCCAGTATTAGGTCCCCCCGTCATGTGCCAGTATTAAGCCCCCCCATCATGTGCCAGTATTAAGGCCCCCCCATCATGTGCCAGTATTAAGTAAGTACCCCCCAACATGTGCCATTATTAAGTATGTCCCCCCCCAATGCCTGCAGCCTATCAGAGCAAGGGGAAGGGACACGCCTCTCCCTCCCCTGCACCGCCGCTTAGTGATGGGAAGTTCGGATCTTTTAGGTGAATCGGTTCATTTGAATCAGCTCATTCAAATGAACCGATTCATGAATCGGATCTTCGGTTCACTTGGTGAGTCAGACTGCTGAGCTGACTCGCAAGTGAACCGAAGACTCTAGGTGCCGATGCGCATGCGCAGATGCTTGATACATTCGATTCACTCACTACTTGCTGCGCTGCTGACTCAGTGCAGTCGGCTCGTCTTCTTCAGCTCTCTCTGAACTCTGATTACTAGTATTGAGTGAGTCAGGAAGAGTGATTTATTATAGTAAAGGGAAGCTGAGGCTGACGCCGGACAGGAGGACTCAGGAGTCAGACAGGAGTCAGAAGCTGTCACTGTGGTGTGCAATGTGAATTGTTGTCTGTTGTGCATTGTTACCCACAGTGACAACAGTCTGACACTGACAGTACAATCCATAAAGGTGATGTGAACCCACCCTTAGGCCCCTTTCACACTTGCATTATCCGGATCCGGCATATAGTTCCGTCGTCGGGGCTCTATGCCGGAAGAATCCAGATCAGGATTATCCCCATGCATTCTGAATGGAGAGAAATCCGTTCAGGATGCATCAGGATGTCTTCCGTTCCGGAACAGAACGTTTTTTGGCCGGAGAAAATACCGCAGCATGCTGTACTTTTTGCTCCGGCCAAAAATCCTGAACACTTGCCGCAAGGCCGGATCCGGAATTAATGCCCATTGAAAGGCATTAATCCGGATCCGGCCTTAAGCTAAACGTCGTTTCAGCGCATTGCCGGATACGACGTTTAGCTTTTTCTCAATGGTTACCATGGCTGCCGGGACGCTAAAGTCCTGGCAGCCATGGTAAAGTGTAGTGGGGAGCGGGGAGCAGTATACTTACCGTCCGTGCGGCTCCCGGGGCGCTCCAGAGTGACGTCAGGGCGCCCCAGGTGCATGGATGATGTGATCGCATGTACACGACATCCATGCGCCTGGGGCGCTCTGACGTCACTCTGGAGCGCCCCGGGAGCCGCGCGGACTGTAAGTATACCGCTCCCCCGCTCCCATTGTGGCATAGTAACACTGAAAGCATTTTGAAGACGGATCCGTCTTCAAATGCTTTCAGTACACTTGTGTTTTTCCGGATCCGGCGTGTACCTCCGGCAAGTGGAGTACACGCCGGATCCGGACAACGCAAGTGTGAAAGGGGCCTTAGTTATATAGCTACTGAATGAGATGCCTTTAACATATATATCTCCTGAGAAGCCAATTTGATTCTAAAGGGTTAATTTAATTCAACCTGTAATCTAAACTCTTGTGTCATCTGTCACTTCTCCTATCTGTTGCAACAAAAGCAGCCTCAGCCTCAGTGTAAACTGCTCTACAGTCTGACTCACGGCTCTTTTAACTCAATGAATTGAATGAGTCACAAACTAAGTCGGATCTTTTGATTCTTTTAACTTGTGACTCATTCGATTCCTTTCTATTCTGACTCCCTGCACTTGTGTGACTCAGACGACTCGAGTCAGAGCTGCCAGTGTGCTTGCCTCGCCTCCTCAGCTCTGGTCGGTGATTGGTTGGTGGGTGTGGAGGGGTGGGGCTGGCAGAAGCCAGCTTCCACTCTGAGATCATATTACGCTCCTCCCCATCCCTCCCTCAGGCTCCGGCTCCCTGAGTCCCTGCTGCCAGCAGCGTGAGGTGAGAGACTCTCTGTGACTGAGCTGAGCCGTTTCAAACGGATCGGATCAGTCAAGTGAATGCCGCTGGCACAGCCAGTAGTAAGGAGATGAGTGCAATGGAAGCGCTCATCTCCCTGTGCCTGGCGGCGGCGGCGGCTCACTTGGGGGGGGGGGCGCATTTTAGTTGGGGGGGGCACATGGGGGGGCCCAGCATGATGTAGGGGGGGCCGTGGCCCCCTCTGGCCCCCCCCCCGGCGACGCCACTGCATCCACCTAGCCCTTCCCCAGCGGTGGAAGACATAGAATGCACTGACGCACAACCACATATGTTTCCTGATGATGAGGACATGGGAATACCACCTCAGCACGTCTCTGATGATGAAACACAGGTGCCAACTGCTGCGTCTTTCTGCAGTGTTCAGACTGAACAGGAGGTCAGGGAGGAAGACTGGGTGGAAGACGATGCAGGGGACGATGAGGTCCTAGACAACACATGGAATGAAGGTCGTGCCACTGACTTTCACAGTTCGGAGGAAGAGGCAGTGGTGAGACCGAGCCAACAGCGTAGCAAAAGAGGGAGCAGTGGGCAAAAGCAGAACACCTGCCGCCAAGAGACTCCGTCTGCTACTGACCGCCGCCATCTGGGACCGAGCACCCTAAAGGCAGCTTCAAGGAGTTCCCTGGCGTGGCAGTTCTTCAAACAATGTGCTGATGACAAGACCCGAGTGGTTTGCACGCTGTGCCATCAGAGCCTGAAGCAAGGCATTAACGTTCTGAACCTTAGCACAACCTGCATGACCAGGCACCTGCATGCAAAGCATGAACTGCAGTGGAGTAAACACCTTAAAAACAAGGAAGTCACTCAGGCTCCCCCTGCTACCTCTTCTGCTGCTGCCGCCTCGGCCTCTTCTGCTGCTGCCGCCTCTGGAGGAACGTTGGCACCTGCCGCCCAGCAAACAGAGGATGTACCACCAACACCACCACCTCTGTCACCAAGCATCTCAACCATGTCACACGGCAGCGTTCAGCTCTCCATCTCACAAACATTTGAGAGAAAGCGTAAATTCCCACCTAGCCACCCTCGATCCCTGGCCCTGAATGCCAGCATTTCTAAACTACTGGCCTATGAAATGCTGTCATTTAGGCTGGTGGACACAGACAGCTTCAAACAGCTCATGTCGCTTGCTGTCCCACAGTATGTTGTTCCCAGCCGCCACTACTTCTCCAAGAGAGCCGTGCCTTCCCTGCACAACCAAGTATCCGATAAAATCAAGTGTGCACTGCGCAACGCCATCTGTGGCAAGGTCCACCTAACCACAGATACTTGGACCAGTAAGCACGGCCAGGGACGCTATATCTCCCTAACTGCACATTGGGTAAATGTAGTGGCGGCTGGGCCCCAGGCGGAGAGCTGTTTGGCGCACATCCTTCCGCCACCAAGGATCGCAGGGCAACATTCTTTGCCTCCTGTAGCCTCCTCCTCCTCCTCGGCTTCCTCCTCCTCTTCTTCCACCTGCTCATCCAGTCAGCCACACACCTTCACCACCAACTTCAGCACAGCCCGGGGTAAACGTCAGCAGGCCATTCTGAAACTCATATGTTTGGGGGACAGGTCCCACACCGCATAGGAGTTGTGGCGGGGTATTGAACAACAGACCGACGAGTGGTTGCTGCTGGTGAGCCTCAAGCCCGGCCTGGTGGTGTGCGATAATGGGCGAAATCTCGTTGCAGCTCTGGGACTAGCCGGTTTGACGCACATCCCTTGCCTGGTGCATGTGCTGAATTTGGTGGTGCAGAAGTTCATTCACAACTACCCCGACATGTCAGAGCTGCTGCATAAAGTGCGGGCCGTCTGTGCGCGCTTCCGGCGTTCACATCCTGCCGCTGCTCGCCTGTCTGCGCTACAGCGTAACTTCGGCCTTCCCGTTTACCGCCTCATATGCGACGTGCTCACCAGGTGGAACTCCACCTTGCACATGCTGGACAGACTGTGCGAGCATCAGCAGGCCATAGTGGAGTTTCAGCTGCTGCATGCACGGGTCAGTCGCACTGCGGAACAGCACCACTTCACCACCAATGACTGGGCCTCCATGCGAGACCTGTGTGCACGGTTGCACTGTTTCAAGTACTCCACCAACATGGCCAGTGGCGATGACGCCGTTATCAGCATTACAATACCTCTTCTATGTCTCCTTGAGAAAACACTTAGGGCGATGATGGAAGAGGAGGTGGCCCAGGAGGAGGAGGAGGAGGAGGAAGAGGGGTCATTTTTAGCACTTTCAGGCCAGTCTCTTAGAAGTGACTCAGAGGGAGGTTTTTTGCAACAGCAGAGGCCAGGTACAAATGTGGCCAGCCAGGGCCCACTACTGGATGACGAGGAGGACGAGGATGAGGAGGAGGTGGAGGAGGATGAGGATGAAGCATGTTCACAGCGGGGTGGCACCCAACGCAGCTCGGGCCCATCACTGGTGCGTGGCTGGGGGGAAACGCAGGACGATGATGATACGCCTCCCACAGAGGACAGCTTGTCCTTACCTCTGGGCAGCCTGGCACACATGAGCGACTACATGCTGCAGTGCTGCGCAACGACAGCAGAGTTGCCCACATTTTAACGTGTGCGGACTACTGGGTTGCCACCCTACTGGATCCCCGGTACAAAGACAATGTGCCCACCTTACTTCCTGCACTGGAGCGTGATAGGAAGATGCGCGAGTACAAGCGCACATTGGTAGACGGGCTACTGAGAGCATTCCCAAATGTCACAGGGTAACAAGTGGAAGCCCAAGGCGAAGGCTGAGGAGGAGCAAGAGGTCGCCAACGCAGCTGTGCCTCACCATAAAGTGGCCTGGGAGAACAGATGCTCTGATGTTGTGGTCCAGCCTGCCGCAGAAACCGCTGCATCACCCAGTGGCATGCACCCACTTTCAGGCAGTCAAGGCTCCACCACCTCAGCCAAAGGAAGCTGTCTGTCCTTCCCATCATCTGCTTGTCCTGATGCTCCTGCTCCTCCTCCTATTCCTCGTCAGTCATTCCGTCAGCAATCACTGAAGCGATTGCCAGGAGACAACAATATGCGTTCACTCATTAAATGGAACAGAACCTGAATGTGCTCCATGCCAAGTTGCAAGTTCTGCAGTCCCTCTCTTTGCAAGTGGTGGACTCTGCACCTTTCAGAGAACTGATGCCTTGTGCCGAGCTAAGGTGGAGAGTCCCAAGCCGTCATTTCTTTGCAAAATAGGCAGTACCAGCTCTGTGCACATATGTAGAACAGAAGATGGGCCCGTCCTTGAGCCTGTTGGTGTCTGCCAAAGTGCCGACGTGTGGAGCTGTAATTATGTTCAGGGACAGAACATGTCCTTTATGGCCCACTGGGTGAATGTGGTTCCTGCACAACCATACCAGCAACTAGGCCAGTTGATGCCGCTTCCGCCTCCACGTTCTCACGCAGTTGGTCCTGCGACAATGTCCACCTCTGCCTCCTCATCCTCTACTGTGTCCTCAACTTCCACTGCAGGGACAATTTACAGTGCCACTACAGCATACCACATGTGTTACGCTGTTCTGCACCTCATTTGCCGGTGCGAACTGAGTCACACATGGTAGGAACTGCTCCATGTCCTTCATCAAGAAATGCAATCCTGGCTTTCTCCGCCACAACTCAAAATCGAAACCATGGTGACCGACAACGGGAAGAACATGGTGTCAGCACTGAGTCAAGAAGGGCTGAGCCATGATCCCTGCATGGCACACTTGTTCAATTCGTTCGTGAAGTCTTTCACCTATCTGCAAGATATCCTAAAAATGTCCATGAAATATTGCATGCACTTCAGCCACTCGTACACCGCAAAGCACACCCTCCTTGAGCTGCAGCGGCAGAACGGCATCCCCCAACATAGGCTGATATGCAATGTTTTCACCTGTTCGAATTCCACCTTCCATATGTTGGACCGACTATACGAACAGAGAAAGGCTATAAACAATTTATTGATGATCCAAGCGGACATAAGTACTCCCTTGTGTAACTTCGATATCTCAGCCAGTGACAGCTCATGCGTGACACCTGCCGTTTACTCAGGCCCTTTGAGGAGCCCTCTGCGCTCACGTTAGGGTACTTTCACACTAGCGTTTTTCTTTTCTGGCATAGAGTTCCGTCACAGGGGCTCTATAACGGAAAAGACTGATCAGGCGTATCCCCATGCATTCTGAATGGAGAGTAATCCATTCAGGATGCATCAGGATGTCTTCAGTTCAGTCATTTTGACTGATCAGGCAAAAGATAAAACCGTAGCATGCTACGGTTTTATCTCCGGCAAAAAAAACTGAAGACTTGCCTGAATGCCGGATCCGGCATTTTTCCCTATAGTGCCGGATCCGGCATTCAAAATACCGGAATGCCGGATCTGTCCTTCTGGCCTGCGCATGCGAAGACTGGTAAAAATGTGAAAAAAAATACAAGACTGATCTGTCTGTCCGTATGACAAGCAGAGAGATGGATCCGTTCTTGCAATGCATTTGTGAGACGGCTCTGCATCCGGATCAGTTTCACAAATGCTTTCAGTCACATCCAAATCGGCGGATCCGGCGGGCAGTTCCGACGACGGAACAGCCCACCGGATCACACTGCCGCAAGTGTGAAAGTAGTCTTACTCTGCCATGGCTGCTGTGGCAGGGGGGGGGGAAGGTAGGAGCAGTTCCAGCTCCATCAGCAGCAACTTGAGTCTAGAGTCGCTGATGAGCAGCTTTCTTCACCCGCCTAGTGAAGAAATGACTCACTGGCAGTGTTCCCTCTAAGCTGCGCGGGTGTGTGGCTACGCAGAAATTATTGTGCCCCCGCTCACAAGTTTAATAAGTCCACTCAGCACCCGCTCGCAAAATGCCCACACTTGCCGACACTATTGATGAGTTCTTCAAAACTTTCTCCTTCTGTGAGCGGCTCAGCGGGGCGCCGCCTACCACATACTGCCACGCTGCCTCCTCCTCCTTTTTCTAACTGAAGAGGAGGACTGAGCAGCAGTGCACAGGCAGAGGTAACGTAGAGGCAGCGTTGGGGGTCTGATGGAGAGAAGGGCCCCGCTGCTAATGTCCCCCGGCCCCATAAATCTCACTGCTGTGCAGGAAGGAGACAGAGCAGTCCCTGTTCCTGAAATCCTAATATATTCTTCACATCCCGCCCCAGAGCAGTCACCCTGATACCGCCACAGTAATAAGATGGGGGGGCCGCTAATATTGATTAAACTGGACACACTCAGTGACAAGAGGCATTCTGGGCGGTAAGTTCTGTTCCCTACCAGGAAAAGTCACTTTATGGAGTTTGTCACGTACGGAGACCAGGATACCGGTCCTATTTGTGGATGGAATGCATGCAGCAAAGCTGAGCCTTTTAAAGTAACAGAGCCGAGCTTGTTAAGTGCAGCAGGGCCGAGCTTGTTAGGTGCAGCAGAGCCGAGATTGTTAGGTGCAGCAGAGCCGAGCTTGTTAGGTGCAGCAGGTCTGAGCTTGTCAGGTGCAGCAGCAGGGCCGAGCTTGTTAAATTCTGCAGAGCTGATCTTGTTAGGTGCAGCAGGGCAGGTGCTTACTGTATATGTTGGGGTACAACTTGTAGTGAAATCCTACTGTGTCCTTACATTGGACTGTAGCCACATGAACCGACTGTTCACAGCACAGACACTGCAGCCTCAAACAGTCCATTTACAAACCCAGCCCTGCTACATCTGTTCACAAATCTGTGTGCCTATACTGCAATAATATTTATTTTTAGTTCTATCCCCTTCTAGAAAAGCTGGGTGAAAGCCAATATTGCTGCCATTCCGACCTTCACCCAGCTTTCCCAGACCGCAGAACGACAAACCCTGAGGAGCAAATGTCGGGTGCACCTCTGCCGGAATGTGCATTCCACTGAGGCCTTCTCCACACAGCTGGGGGGCAGATATAGGTATAGGCCATATATAGGTATAGGCTGTAAATAGGTATAGGCTGTATACAAACTGGATTCCCAAAAAGTTGGGACACTATACAAATCGTGAATAAAAACTGAATGCAATGATGTGGAGATGCCAAATGTCAATATTTTATTTGTAATAGAACGTAGATGACAGATCAAACGTTTAATCCGAGTAAATGTATCATTTTAAAGGAAAAATATGTTGATTCAAAATTTGACGATGTCAACAAAGCCCAAAAATGTTGGGACAAGTAGCAATAAGAGGCTGGAAAAAGTAAATTTGAGCATAACGAAGAGCTGGAAGACCAATTAACACTAATTAGGTCAATTGGCAACATGATTGGGTATAAAAAGAGCTTCTCAGAGTGGCAGTGTCTCTCAGAAGCCAAGATGGGTAGAGGATCACCAATTCCCACAATGTTGCGCAGAAAGATAGTGGAGCAATATCAGTAAGGTGTTACCCAGCGAAAAATTGCTAAGACTTTGCATCTATCATCATCAACTGTGCATAACATCATCCGAAGATTCAGAGAATCTGGAACCATCTCTGTGCGTAAGGGTCAAGGCCGTAAAACCATACTGGATGCCCGTGATCTCCGGGCCCTTAAACAACACTGCACCACAAACATGAAGAGGGCATTGGCAATACGTTCGGTCCACCACACCACTTACCATCCCTAATCCACCCCCAATCCCATAGAAATAAATACACGACACCACTGCTTGGATTTTATCGGCCACAGCAGCAGTTTATTAAATAAATACATAACATGGTATGTCGGGGGGCGGAGCCTAGCTGTGACTGCAGATGGTTGTGTGAGACCTCGGCTCCTCCACACTCTAACGATTCAAACCATTTAAATAGCGGTGACCCACTTTATAATGGTCAAATACGGGAGAGATAGGAGTGCTGATGCTCCTGACACCCCGAGAACCCAAAAGAGCCAGCAAGCTATGCAGAGATTTCTTTAAAAAAAAGCACTCATCTCTCCAGGCGCAGGCCCTAAGATGGCGGCGGCAGCGGCATGTGAAGAAGGGGAGGACTCCGATGCAGCCAGCTCTCAAGGAGACACAGCGGAATCGAGAGACCCTTCGCCAGTGTCAAAATCCTTTCTCACAAAGGTACTGGGACAAGCGCTTGAAAAAGCTATAAAACCAGTACTTAATGAACTGTCCGATATCAAATCGGAGATAGCGCAGATGGGACACAGGGTTGAAACTCTGGAAACCGCAACGCAAGAGATTGTGTCGCACTTCACAGGAGTAGAGGAATACCTCAATTTTCATACTGCGGAGCTTAACAAAGCAATGTTAATGCTCGAAGACCAGGAGAATAGAGGCAGAAGACGTAATGTACGTTTCAAGGGCCTACCTGAGTCCTGGGCCTCTGAATCCCTGCGCAAAGTCGCCCTGGAAATCTTCGCCGATCTACTTGGCGAGGAGTCGGTGGGCTCAATTGTAATTGAACGGATCCACAGGGCCTTGAGGCCCATGCCGAAGCCGACTGACAGGCCCAGAGATGTTATCTGTGGCCTTCTTTCATATGTGGACACCTCACGCATAATGGCGGCTGCCAGGGAAAAGAGGCGAATTGTTTATGACGGCGCAGAAATAGCACTGTACCAGGACATTGCGCCCACCACATTAGCGAAGCGGCGCATAATGAAGCCACTCTTGGACGAACTGAGAGCGCAGAAGATCCCATATGTATGGTTATATCCATTCGGAATTGCGATTATCAGGAATTAACACAACATAACATAAGTGGGAGTCATTAGGGCTCTGATGTGTGTGTGTTCTATACATCCTTTAGATTAAAATGCATATCTACATTAACGGTTTGTTTGCAGTTATACTCCCCCACCTATCTCACGTAGATATTTGTCCCTATAGCGAGTCAGATGCTATCCAACCCAGGGAGGATGGAATAGTGGTTCGGATTAGTGGGTTCACCAATCAGTTGGGGAAATGAAAACTGGTTTGTGGGATGGAGTGTGTGGGGACAGTCCAGTTTCTTTACTCTCTCCCGACTCCTACTTGATACACCCCTTACCAAGAATTTATTATATTGATTAATACTTGCATTCTTCTATTTTTTCATTTTTTTTCTTTTCTCAAATTTTTCTTCTTTTCCTAGTTCTATTCTATACCCTACTGTCCTCCTTCTTTTTCCCTCTCCCCCCTCTCCCATCCTGTAAAAAGTACACAAATATACTAAGCTAGAGAGGATAATCGGGATTGTGTCACTAAGAAGGAAATGGTGGAAATTAAAATAACAACCTTTAATGTAAAGGGCCTCAACTCTCCTCAAAAGAGAGGTCAGGTGATGTTAGCCATAAAAAAAATGGGCGCGCACATAGTCTTTCTACAAGAGACTCACCTGCGTCAGAAAAAAATCCCAAAGTTGCCATCTCACCCATTTAGCCAGTGGTTTCACAGCGCTCACCCTACTTCAGCTTCTAAGGGAGTATCTATTGCCATCCATCACTCGATACCTTTCACACTGAATCAACAGTTTGCAGATAAAGAAGGCAGACTCCTGATTCTGAAAGGGGAAATAGCCTCACGAAAATACACTTTAGCTAACTTATACGCCCCAAATAAGGCTACGGTCCAATGGCTTCTCAAAGCTTTGGAAACCCTAAAACACTTTGCAGAGGGACAGGTGATACTGGGAGCTGATCTTAACCTAGTTCTCAACCCAGAAATCAACTCTTCCACCTCCAAGTCACACATTTCTCAGAAACACATTAGCAAATTACATAAAAAATTACAGGACTTACAACTTATCGATGTATGGAGATATAGCAATCCCTTGGTTAAGGATTATTCCTTTTTTTCCAATCCGCACGGCTCCTATCAGAGACTCGACCACATCCTAACATCTGCTTCTCTTTTACCCGTTTCCAGAAATGCCGAGATCGGGAGTATCACCATCTCTGATCATGCACCCTGCCACGTGACCCTTGCCCTGGCCTCCTTACCAAGAAGAGAATGGAATTGGAAACTGAACGAATCTCTGTTGAATAACAAACTTCATACTGAACAGGTCAGATCTCAACTGGAGCTGTATTTCAGGGTCAACTCCACCGCACACAGCACCTCTCCTATCGAATGGGAAGCACACAAGGCATACATTAGAGGGTGTTTCATTTCCATTGGTACTAGGGCCAAAAAAGAACAGCAAAAGGCCATAGATTCCATCCTATCTCAGATATCGAAAATCGAAAAGCTAAACAAACTGTCTGCTTGCAGAAAAAAACAGGAAGAGCTAGCGGACCTCAGAGCCCAACTTAAAAAACTGTTATCTCATAGAGTGAGGAAACAGCTACTAAACTTCCAGCATAGGGTATACACACATGGTGATAAGGGAGGCAAAATGATGACCTCGATCCTAAAAAAACCTAGAAATATATCACACATCTCTAAAATAAAAAAAGTTGACGGTAAAACCACTCAGGAAACGTCTGAGATAGCCGAGGCTTTTCAAAAATTTTATGAGGACCTATACAACCTAAATAAGGACAAACCCCCAGACCAAAAGGATAATAGGCAAACACTAATCAGAAATTTTCTGGACTCCCTGAAGCTACCGGTGATACGACCGGAGGACTCAGACTCCCTGACTACTCCAATTACGCTAGACGAAGTAGAGTCCATTGTTTGTAGTTTCCCCCCGGGAAAGAGTCCAGGACCCGACGGTCTGCCTTTACTCTACTACAGGAGCTTTCGGGATATTCTATTACCCAGATTTACTAACGTATGCAACTCACTATTACAAGGAGGTCAACTCCCTAGACAGACACAAGAATCTTATGTCACGCTTATACACAAAGAAGGGAAAGACCCCCAGAATTGTGGAAGCTATAAACCAATTTCCCTGTTGAATTTGGACCTGAAGATTTGGGCCAAAATATTAGCAACTAGACTAGGTAAACTATTACCCTATCTAATAGGCCCAGAACAGTCGGGGTTCATACAAGGGAGAGAGGGGAAAGACAACGCTTGTAGAATCTTCCACGCAATTCACGCAGCTAAAACAAAGAGGTTCCCGTTGACCCTGTTGAGCATAGATGCTGAGAAGGCGTTTGACAGGGTCAACTGGAGCTTCATGAAAATGACACTTGAAAAATTTGCCATACCAGAACCTTTCATACATTCAATATTCACCCTCTATCAGCACCCACATGCTAGATTGAAGGTCAATGGTACCCTGTCCCCGACCTTTGAAATAACAAATGGAACAAGGCAGGGATGCCCTCTGTCCCCTTCCCTATTCATTCTAGTTGTAGAAACACTCATTCAGCTAGTTAGACAGACCTCAGAAATTAAAGGAGTTGGCAGAGGCCAAGGAGATCTGAAATGTACTGCGTTTGCAGACAATCTTCTATTTTTGGTAACCAACCCCGAGACAGGACTAGTACATCTAGCCCAAAAAATCGAGATCTTTAGCTCAATCTCAGATTTTAAGGTCAATCACTCTAAGTCTGAAATTCTAAACATCTCTTTCTCTGAATCACGAGCTACTTCTCTAAAGTCCCTCCTTCCATTCCACTGGACCAAAGGCCCATTAAAATATCTAGGGATTTTTATACCAAGAAATTTGGAGGATTTATTTAAATATAATTTTTCGCCTCTCAAAAACGACACCACTAGCCAATTGCAAAAATACAACTTGCCATATTTATCTTGGATGGGCAGGAAGAATGTAATCAAAGCCTATGTTTTTCCCAAGATTCTTTATGTAATGCAAATGGTCCCGATCCACTTACCAAAAACATTCTTCGGGGAGATTAGACAAACCTTTTCTAAGTTCCTATGGAACGGGAAGAAACCTAGACTCTCACATAACCTTCTGGTCAGGCATAGAGATAAAGGAGGCCTGGGACTCCCGGAAATATCAAAATATTACCATGCTATTCAGTTAAACAGATGGCTAGAATCAGTGGATCCCAAGAGACAATTAGATGTACTAAACCTTTTGCGTCAAAGTGCAGGACCCGCACTCCAGAGACTCCTCTGGCTACCTGACATACGCCAAAATACGAAAGATTTGGACCCTCTATTGAAAGGGATTAGAGAAACATGGAAAGAGTTAAACAAAACTCTAGCACCCATCCCATCCCCACTCTTGCCAGCAAATCTCATCCCGGATTTGCTAGGAAAAAGCAGAGACATTCATCAGGAGGTCTGGACATCATTAACCCAAGCTAGACTAAGGGACTTACTCCCTGACACTGAAGCGGCTATACTGAGTAGATTACCGGAGCAAATCAAGAATTCTGCGGGCTTCTTCCTAACAAAATCTTACTTAGGTGCTGTGTGCGGTGAACTTGATAAGAGGTGCAACCCAGGTAGGTCTTTAACTGACTTCGAAAATATCTTACTATCACCACTTCCTGAACAGAGGAGAATTTCGTCACTCTATACTTTGGTAGGAGCCGAGGGCGAGGTGAAAAAACCTTTATACATCAGGGAATGGGAGAGAGAGCTTGATACTACCTTCTCGGATCAGGAACTCAAGAAGGTTTTAGCCTTTTCACATGGAACGTCACCATGTATACGCTTACAAGAAAACCATTTCAAGCTCTTATCGAGATTGTACAGAACCCCTGAGTTCTTACATAGGTGTGGTTTGGCCCCCGATCGGCTGTGCTGGAGATGTGGTGGAGATGTGGGATCATTATCTCACATATGGTGGTCTTGCCCTCTCATTATACCTCTCTGGGAAAATGTCACTAAGATAATCAACAAAGTTTCTGCTCCTGAGCTCAAGGTCACATTGGAGATGGTTCTCTTTTCTCTACCATCTGACCTATATAGGCCATCTAAACGCAATTTAGTGACTCACCTTATCTCGACAGCAAAGGCTATTATACCCCTCCACTGGAGAAACACCAATACTCCCTCAATACAGGAATGGAAAGCCAAAGTAAACCAAATATGCCAATTCGAAGAAATGACGAGCTGGATTAACAGAAGCCATGAGAAATATTTGAAAACTTGGCAACCTTGGAAGAATCTGATCGAGGGTGAATGCGGTGAACTCACTGTAGGGATGGTTTGAGGTAACGGGCAAGGTTATTGCTTATTATTGCATCACAAAGATATACATCCACTAGGTACCTTAGATACCAGATAGGCTTATTGGTTTTAGCCAGCGGTATATGCCCCCCCCTCCTCCCCCCCCCCCTATTCTTCTTCTTTCTTCTCTCCCTTCCCCAATTTCTTCTGCTCAAAGTACTTGGTTTTAATTTTCCTATAAAGGTTTTTGTCTATTAGTACATATACTAGATGTTTAACTCGCCCGACAATAAATTGTAGGTGTGGACCTGGGTAGTCGAGCTCATGGCTGCATGGTTGTGGGTGCGACTATTCGGATGTCACACACGGTGTTACGTCTCCTTCTACACAGAGGGCTACTATTCTGTAAATGATCATAACATTGCTATGTGTACTCTCTGTTTGTTATGCCTGAAAATATGTTACTGTATAACTATCGATTTCAAAGTAAGACCTTCAGGTCATTGTATGTTTGTTTCTATACTGAAAAATTCTGAAAATAAAGAATTAATAAAAAAAATAAAAAATAAAAATAAATACATAACATAATTAACATATAAATTAACCCAGGACGAGGGAGGTCCTAGAAGCCCCAAAAACCTCATAAACACCAATAAAACCTGCGTCTCCATCTTGCCCCCAGCTGTTGAACCCAGCTCGGAGGCAGCAACTGATGGACGCGTAGTTAGTTACTACCAGCTCGTCAATGAGAGTCCAGCCCCTCCCGCGGGGCCCTCCCATCCTCAGGTACCACCATATTCTTCCACTTCAAGGACCTCCCCCGCCTCCAAGAACGCGCAGCTTGACCTCCTCAAACCTGCGCGTCCCTCCACATCCGTAACGCTGTCTCCACACCACTCTGGAGCCCCAGAGACCACAAATCCGTCCCCACCGCATTCAGATGCACTCCATCTGCTCTCCAAAAAGCACCTTCACCCTTCTCCAGCTCCATATGTCGCACCACCACTGCCCCATTCTTCGCCATAAAACGACCCACCGCCCTATTCACCTTTATCCGGGCCTTGTTAATACTTCCCACCGACCTTGCCCCCCTCCAAGCAGTCCGTGGAACAATGTCCGACCAAACCGTGACTATACCTGGAAACAGCGCCCAAATCCTCAGCAGATCAAACTTAACGTCCCTAATCAATTCCCTAAACGGCCGCCTACCCAAATAGTTGCCCCATACATGAAGCACCAACACATCCGGCGGGCGATCCAACCGCGCAAAGCGATGAACCTCTCGCAACACTCCCCCCCACAACATCCCCCTAACCCCCAACCACCTGACCGTCGCTAACTCCGGACTAAAACCCAACTGGCGCCCACACGGCCGCACATTTGCTCTGATCGCCCCCCAAAAAACATAGGAGTGACCCAAGATCCACACCAAGGCCGCCGCCACACCTGCAAACAACAAAAGAAAAGTTAATTAACACAAACTCACCCCCCCGCACCCTACTACAAAAACCCTAACCGAACATACGATTTAAACCGCACCGACTCCCAACGCCCGATTCTCCTAATCCCATCATCACTGACCCCCAACCTCGCCGCCTCAGTCGCGGCCCCAATCCGAAAAGAATGCCCAGCATAGCCCTTTTCTGGCACACCCAACCCTCTCAAATATTTTTTGAACACTGCCAAAAACTGAAATCTGGACAAAAAGGAACCATCCTCATGCCTAAGAAATGGCAACGCATCCTTTTTAATCCCCGACCCATAAGTACCCACGCACCGCACCGGGCACATACCACAACCCGGAACCGCAAACAACGCAAACTGCTGCCCCCTACCCTCCTGATCTGTTTTCGACCTCCGAATCCGGACCACCACCCTATCCCCTGCCAGCTCCACATCCTCGCACCGCAGCCCCCCGCTCTGCTAACACTGCCACTCACCAACTCCCCCAATCTAAAGGCCCCAAAGAACGCTAGCGCAAAAGCCGCCCTAAACAACCACAGCTCCCAACCCGACCTACAAATGACACTCAACTATTCGCCCATCCGCAACAGCAGCTCAAAAGACACCGGCCTCCTCTGATCCATCACCTTACCTTCACCCCCCCCGGGGCGCCAACCCTTCAACACCTGCCGTACCAGGAAACCTTTAGTCAAGTCCGGCAGCCCTCGCAACCGAAACCCAAAAGCCACCCCCGCAATAAAACGATTTACTTTTGACACCATCCAACCCTCCCTCTTCAAACAACCCAGCAACTTCAACAGCCCAACATCCCCACCCCCAACACCAGTCCCCCCGGTCTTATTCCAACACTCCCAGGGTCGTCCACGCCTTACCATACTCCCTCCAAGTACCCAGACTCAGCGAATCCCTCAACAACCCCATCACTTCTCCTCCAGGATCCCCCAGAGCCACGGCAGACACTCCAGACCCTCCACCTCCGCTTCTGGCACTAGAAGCCGGAACCGCTCCCACTGTGAACGAGAAAGAGAATCCGCCACAGAATTAGACACACCAGCCACATGCACCGCCACCACCCACACATTAATCGACAAACAACGCAACACCAAAAACTGCAAAAGCCGAACCACAGGCGGAGAAGACGCTGACAAACTGTTGATAGCCTGAACCACCCCAAGATTGTCGCAATGAAACCGTACCTTCCGATTCCCAAATTTCTCCCCCAACAACACAACCGCCATGACAATGGGAAAAAGCTCTAACAACGCCATATTCCTCACCCAACCTCGAGTCACCCACGCCTCCGGCCACCTACCCGCTCACCATTGTCCCTGGCAATAAGCCCCAAACCCCACCCCCCCGACGCGTCTGTATACAACTCCCCCATCACGAACGTCTGCCCATTGTACTGCCCCAAAAATTCCGCCCACACCCTCAGATCCCCTTTTAACTCTTTCCCCAACCTTATGAAGTGATGAGGCGCCGACACCCCTGCCGTTGCAGCAGCCAACCGCCTGCAGAAAATCCTCCCCATCGGCATAATCTGACATGCGAAATTAAGCTTCCCTAACAACGACTGCAAATTCCGCAACCTAATCTTCTCCTTCCCTATGGCCCAATCAATCCCACGGCGCAAATCCAGTAACTTATCCTCCGGAAGCCTGCACTCCATCCGCTCAGTATCTATGACAATCCCCAGAAAACATAACTCCGTCACCGGACCCACCGTCTTCTCCGGCGCTAACGGCACTCCAAAACGCTCAAAAACCGACTGCACCGTGTGCAACAACAAAGAACTAACCCGCGAATCCGCCGGCCCCAAACACAAAAAGTCGTCCAGGTAATGTATAATTGACGAACAACCCGACACTTCAATCACCACCCACTCCAAAAACGAGCTAAAAGTCTCAAAATACGCACACGAGAGGGAGCACCCCATAGGCAAACACCTATCAACAAAATACTCCCCCTCCCAAAAACAGCCCAACAAACCCATGCTCTCCACGTGAACCGGAAGCAAACGAAAAGCCGCCTCAACATCAACCTTTGCCAACAACGTCCCCCGCCCCCACCGCCTCACCCACCTAACAGCCGCGTCAAAGGAAGTATAGACCACCGAACAAAGCTCAGGATCAATACCGTCATTGACCGACGCACCTTTCGGGTAAGACAAATGATGAATGAGCCGAAACTTATTCGGCTCCTTCTTCAGCACCACCCCCAAAGGAGACACCTTAAGATTCGGAAGCGGCGGCTCCCTAAACAGGCCCGCCATCCGCCCCGACTCAACCTCCCTCCTCAATTTGTCCCCCACCACTCCCCCATGCTCAAGTGCAGACCTAAGGTTCTTGTGAACAATAGGCCCCACTGCCACCACAGAAAGAATGCAAAATCCAAACCTAAAACCGTCCCCCAACAACCTGGCCGCCTCCTGATCCGGATACCTATCTAGAAACTCCTGCATCTCGTCCACCCGCACCGGAGTCAGTCCCGTTTCCAGCCCCCTCACCCCCCCGCTGCCTTCCCCCCTTAAAGCAACGGCTAGCTCCATGGGAGCCCCCACACACCGTGCATTCGTGCTTGAATTTGCACTTGGCCCCAAATCTGCAGTTTCCTTCATTAAAGAGGAAACACAGCCCCTTCGCCGACGCAGCCGCCAACGCCCCCGGAGAAGACCCCCCAGGCTCCCCCCGAAAGTACTGCCCAGCCCTAGGCGGTGCTGTCACCCTCAGCCATAGCCCAATATCCTTATGGTCCCACCGGATATCAGGCCGCACCGCCTTACGCTGCCGGAACTGCTCATCATAACGGAGCCAGCCCACCCCCCAGTAGACGCCTCCCCTATGGCATCCTGATAACAAAACAGGGCCGAACAGCATTCCAGGGACCTCTCCCCAATTACACTTGCTAAAATGGCAAACGCTTGGAGCCAATTAGCAAATGTGCGCGGGATCAACCGATGCCGTCGCTTATCCTCCTCCTCCACCTCCTTACTCTCATCCTTCTTCCCCCTATCCAAGTTAAACCGTTCCAATGGGAGCAGCGAAAAAATCTCCACATACTCCCCCTTCCATATTCTCTCCCTCACCTCCTGCTTCAAATGAGCCCCCCAAGGGCCCTCAAAGCACACATACACCTCGCCGCGCACCCTGTCATCCAACCTCTGCCTCTCCTCATCCCCCCCAACCAGAGTCTCAACCGACACCGACCCAGCCGCCCCCCCCCCCCCGGCGTCCCAGCCACCGACCCCGGCAACACTCCCCATCCCGGCAATGGCGACCCCCTCGCCCGACCCCAAACCAGACAACCATCCCGCCAGCCCACCCAAAAACGGCCCCAACCCCTTACCTAACTCGCCCATGGCCGCCCCACCCCCAGCCCCCCCCCACCGGGAAGCCCTGCGCTAAAATGGGACCCCATGCAATCTCACCAGGCACCACGGGCGCTGTGACTCCCGCTGCCGCCGATCCAGACTCCCGTCGCACCAATACTTCACCGGCGTAGCTCCTGGACGTCGACGGCTGCTCCTCCTGGACCACCTGCACGACCCTCTGGACCACGCTGGAAGGCCCACGGGCCGGAAACGCTGCGTCCGCGACGACGAGGGGACACTCTTCATTCCCGCCTTGATCTTCCCTGGGCCTGCACGGGTATTCCCCTCCATCCAATGCAGCCGGAGGCACCCGGATCCCATCATGAAGCAGAGTGGACCACCCGCTGTAGGAAGGCCCGGGCCGGTCCACCGTTCCTGGTCTCGCATCCACTGTGATTGTCGCAGGAAGCGGGGAAGGGGGCGTCCCGCTCCTCTCAGGGCCCCGCCGTGTAGTGGGATTCCTCCCGCGGCGAGAGCGACTCGCTAATGGCTGAGCGGCCACTCTCCGCCGCGGAGGGTCCGCAGAGGGGCTCCCTACTCGGCGCCGGACCCGGGGGGTGCTTTCAGGGCTGAGGCGCGCCTGTTCAAGAGGGGTAGCCACAGGAGCAGGCAAAACTCTGCACGCACCCACCTGCTCCTGCAGCCAGCCAGGCCCCCCCACCTCCGCCTCTCTCCTCAGACACTCCAGCATCTCCTCCACTGACATCACCGGTGCCTCCATCTCACAGCCTGACCGCTCCGTTCTCTTGCCCTGGCCGCAATGCTCTCTCTCCCGCCTCTTCCTCCCTCACGCCTGCTAGTCACACCCCCCGCTCCCCTGGCAACTCGCGCCTAAGCTCTCCCTACCTCCCCACTTAACCCCTACCTCGCCTGTCCCTTCACTGCCACCGCCTCTTCATGAACGACCTCCCCCACCGCTGAGCTCCTCGTCCGGCCTGACTGGAATGCTACTGTGAAGGAAATCCAGAAACCATTGTCAGTGAACACAATCCACCGTGCCATCCGCCGTTGCCAGCTGAAACTCTACAGTGCAAAGAAGAAGCCATTTCTAAGCAAGATCCACAAGCTCGGGTGTTTTCACTGGGCCAGGGATCATTTAAAATGGAGTGTGGCAAAATGGAAGACTGTTCTGTGGTCAGACGAGTCACGATTCGAAGTGCTTTTTGGGAATCTGAGACGCCATGTCATCCGGACCAAAGAGGACAAGGACAATCCAAGTTGTTATCAACGCTCAGTTCAGAAGCCTGCATCTCTGATGGTATGGGGTTGCATGAGTGCATGTGGCATGGGCAGCTTGCATGTCTGGAAAGGCACCATCAATGCAGAAAAATATATTCAGGTTCTAGAACAACATATGCTCCCATCCAGACGTCATCTCTTTCAGGAAAGACCCTGAATTTTTCAACAAGATAATGCCAGACCACATTCTGCATCAATCACAACATCATGGCTGCGTAGGAGAAGGATCCGGGTACTGAAATGGCCAGTCTGCAGTCCAGATCTTTCACCTATAGAGAACATTTGGCGCATCATAAAGAGGAAGGTGCAACAAAGAAGGCCCAAGACGATTGAACAGTTAGAGGCCTGTATTAGACAAGAATGGGAGAGCATTCCTATTTTTAAACTTGAGAAACTGGTCTCCTCGGTCCCCAGTTGTCTGTTGAGTGTTGTAAGAAGAAGGGGAGATGCCACACGGTGGTGAAAATGGCCTTGTCCCAACTTTTGGGGGATTTGTTGACACCATGAAATTCTGATTCAACATATTTTTCCCTTAAAATAATACATTTTCTCAGTTTAAACTTTTGTTCCGTGATTTATGTTCTATTCTGAATAAAATATTAGAAGTTGGCACCTCCACATCATTGCATTCAGTATTTATTCACGATTTGTATAGTGTCCCAACTTTTTGGGAATCCGGTTTGTATATGTACATAGGTATAGGCTGTGTATAGGTATATCTATCTATCCATATACTGTCTATCTATCTATCTATCCCACAGGGGTTATATTGTCTGGCATGGTGTAACCTCCATACATTTGCTGTACAGTATACATTATAATCCCTGCATACTTTATATTCCATACACTATGCCGTTCAATATACGGTATAACCCCTACACTGTGGGGTAATGATGTATATTGTACGGCATGGTATATGGATTATAATGTATATTGTACAGCATGGTGCAGGGGTTATAATGTATATTATACGGCATAGTGCAGGGATTATAATGTATTCTGTACAGCATGGTGTAGTTATTATACTGTATATTACACATCATGGTGCAGGGATTATACTGTATTGCACGGGACGGTGTAGGGATTATATTGTATGCTCTTTAATGTGACAATTATTTTAGGTTTTCCTATCGCCCACCTTTGATGGCGCTGTGCCCAGCTCTGAGCCGACCCCGCTCAACAGCTGCCAAAGCTTAGAGAGAACACTGGCCACCAGCAGCAGCAGCAGCCGCTAGACCTGGAGCAGGAGCTAAACCAGCAGGTGGTGGCATACTTGGAAAGCACCCTGCCACCCCACATTGAAGATCCGCCGGACTACTGGGCAGCAAAACTGGATTTGTGGCTGCAACTGGCAGAGTTTGCCCTGGAAAAAATGTGGAGAGACTGACCTTTGTCAAGATGAATCAGGCGTGGATCAGCCAGGATTTCCACCCACCAATGCCTGATACATGAGACAAGATCATCCATGGTGCCACACCAACACTTTGACAAAAGAGACCGGCTTTTTCTGGCTACCTGTCTCAGCTACTATTCTGATGCTACCACCCGCCTGATGCCGCACATCTGATGCCAAGTGCTCCTTTCCCCCCCCCACCATCTTCAGCTGGTACTGGTATTGCCACCCACCTCCCCTCTCTGTCAACGGGTCACTCTGTGGTCTCCTGATGCTGCTGCCACCTCACCACTCTGTGGCCTCCTGATGTTGCTGCCACGTTCACAATGTCATTGTGCCACTGTGTGGCCTCGTGATGCTGCTGCTGCCACCTCCACACTGTCATTGTTCCACCCTGTGGCCTCCTCCTGATGCTGCCACCACCTCGAAACTGTCATTGTGCCACTCTGTGGCCTCCTGATGCTGCTGCCACCTCCACACTGTCATTGTGTCACTCTGTGGCCTCCTCCTAATGCTACTGCCACCTCCAGACTCTGTCATTGGGCCACTCTGTTTTCTCCTCATGCTGCCTCCACCTCACCACTATATCATAGGGCCACTCTGTGGCATTCTCATTCTGTTCCCACACTCCACACTTGATGACTGGGCTACTATTTTGCCTTTCGGCCTGACTGAAATCATCATTTATTTGACCCTCCTTCTGATCTGTCAGAAGGAAGGAAAATTGAGACGCACCATGGATCCTGTCTATGCAACAGCTGTAAGGTCTGCTTGACATGGTCCCTATTTTTGCATCATAATTGGCTTATTATTTGGTAGCCAAAAGCAGGAGTGGGTACAAAACATGCAAATATTCCATTCACGTGTCATCTGTTTTGGATCCACTCCTGTTTTTTGGGCTTTAGCGATACTGATGGATTACTGACCAAATGCTGACTAAGTGAAGGCAGATGCTCAACAGACAGGATCCGTTTTTTTGGGATTATTGTTCTGACGGATCAGAGGAAGGGCAAATGAATCAGTGACATCAACACAAGCTTACTGCTGACACCCTCTCCACTCTGTCGGGGGGGGGGGGGGGGCTCTACTAAGTGTTTAATAGAATAGGTTCTGTAGACATCTATGTATAATCAGCTGACGACGGTGTAAAAGGAGTGCACTCTTTGACGCTACAGTAGGATCTTGGGCCTCTGCACGGTACTTTATACCTGGCTCTAACATCGACCTGTAAAATTGAGTTCACACTTGAGGGTGAGTTTGGTCAGTTTTGGCCACTCAACTGCCGAAATAAGTAAAGTGTGCAGTGATTCTAAGAGAGATTCCTGTCATCTACATGTCATACTGACTCACAGTATTATTTCACTACCACAGCAGACTCCCTATGTGTGTTACTGCAAGGCATAGTGTTCTACACCATAAAGGCTTTCTGCAGCCCGGAAATAGCTGTTTTTTAACGTGATTTGCCACAAATAAATTTGTATCGAACCCAATTTTTTCAGAAAATTCGGCGAACAGGCCAAATCATTTATTTATTTTTTTAAATCGCTCATCTTTAGCTGCAGGGAGAAACAGAGCATTGCATCCTGTTGCTAAGGATGTGGTTGAGTGAAGGCATCAGAGCATCTCTCCTGGTACCACCGTACTAAAGCTGAGGATTGTGCGACTGGAACCCGGACAGGTAAGTTTGTCACATCTGGAAGGAAGTCAAAGGGGTGTTCTTCTGGGGCAGTTTAAGTTTATACCAAAAAGATCCTAATTTGCCAATCTTGAATAAAAATGCTAAATTTATTGTACTGTTCATGTTATGTCACTATATTCATCTCATAGCAATAAATGCAATTTGATAAAATATTTACCTAATTTAGTTTCTACTTTGTGAACTTAAATAGTGTGCCACATTATTATTCTCTTATCATTGACTTACATTCAATCATAAACATGCTTTTTTTTTATCAGATATCCTTATGGATCCATAATTAACCCTTCATTTGGTAAATAAGAAACACTCACAAGTATCACTGTAAGGGCAAATCTGGCACTTAAGGAGATCAGCAAGAAATAACGGTTAATGCCTTGAACATTTAATTTATTTTTCCGTGGCGTTGTCTTTTGCAGTTTAACTTGAAGTAGCATTTTATATAGCTATCAAAAACTTAGCAAAAATTAATGACTCAGAACTGATAGCTTTCAAGAGTGTTGCATTGATTTATTGAGTGGAGCCAGCTTCTTTGTGTGAAGAGCCCTTGTCTTGATGTAATATGGCTAATATTACTTCAAGCTGTTGTCAGTTGACTTGGTAAAATGTTTCAAAACACTCCCTTTGCAGTTAGCTGATGATTACCCTTAAGTGTTCTTTATGTAGCAACCTAAGGGAAACAATGATTAATCTCCAATGAAGATGTTGTTGCTGCCATACAAACAACCTCTTCAATTCTGTGGATTTTAATGATGTAGACAAGGCCCAAGTCACAAAGCCCACTATGTGCTGCTGCATAGAAACTTAGCAATTTGTAGGGTAACAGTGATTGGAGTCAATTCCTGTGACGCACGACATCTACTAATCACTGCTCAGAGACTACTGGTGTTGAAAAGCAGCAGGAGGGAATTGGTTTTTAAGAGCTAAAGTAGGCAATGGCATATGCTGTAGAAAAGAGGATGGGGATTGCTTTAATATTGATAGATGAACATCCTTTGCATGCATATATAAAAGCCTATTAACAAGGCAAAAAAACACAATTGTATTTATGGCCATCAAGATAAATATGTGAAAGTGTGCCTCTTTAAAAATAAAATGTGAATGTCTCTATTGTTCAGCAGTAGTGATGAGCGGGAGGTGCCATATTCGAATTCGACGAAATTCGCGAATAGTCGCTAGAGTATTCGTCTCATATTCGTCAAAATCGAATATTCTTCATTATTCTAGTTATCGCGATTAATATGCGATTTAAATTATCACATATTGTGATTTTAACTTAAGGCAACGTTCCTATTGGTTTGATATCTAGAATTAGCGAAGATGACGAATATGACGAATGTATTCGTCATATTCCTCAAAACGAAGAAAATATTCTCAATCTTCGTTTTAGCTCTATATTCGTCAACTTCGCTAATTCTAGCAATCAAATAGGAAAGTTGACTAGAGACAGCAGTTTTTAATTCGCTATGCGATTATATTACTTTGCTTTTTTAAATAAATAGAATAATTATAATACTTGATAATTATTATAATTATTCTATTTATAAAAAAAGAGCAAAGTAATATAATCGCATAGCGAATTAAACACAGCTGTCTCTTTAGTCAACTTTCCTATTTGATTGCTAGAATTAGCAAAGTTGACAAATATGGAGCTAAAACGAAGATGGAGAATATTTTGTTATCTTCGTTTTAAGGAATATGGCGAATACATTGGTCATATTTGTCATCTTCGCTAATTCTACCAAGCCAACCATAGTAAACTAGGTCTAAGTTGAAATCGCAATGCGATTACTTCAAGTTATATTAATTGCATTGCGATTTCAACTTAGAGCTGTGTTTCCAATGGGTCAGCTTGCTAGAATTAACGAAGTTAATGAATATGGAATATAGCAGTGCTAAGTTGAAATCGCAATGCGATTACTTTAAGTTATATTAATCGGATTGTGATTTCAACTTAGCACTGCTATATTCCATATACGTTAACTTAATTCTAGCAAGCTGACCCATTAGAAACCCAGCTCTAAGTTGAAATCGCAATGCGATTACTTAAAGTTATATCAATCGCATTGCAAATTCAACTTAATTCTCACATCCGACAGTACATTCTAGTATGGAAGCGTTCCCATGGTGATGAGGACGCTCCATGAGCATGGAAGTCGGCAGAAGCTGCAACGGGCACTGACTGGAGCAGCCAGGAAGCCAGGAATCCACAGAACAGGTAAGAACTACTTTTGGGAAGATAAATCCACAGTCCCCCACCCCTTAACACTGACCCCCCCCCCCCCACAGTGCCCCGACACTTTAAGATGGGACCCTCACAGCAGCCCATCCCCTTAACTTTAACCTTCACAGCAGCCCGCCCCTTTAACAATGAGTTTCACAGCACCTCACTCCCTTGATATTAACCTCCTCAGGTGCCTGCCCTCTTAACAGTGACCTCCACTGTACCCCGCTGCCTTAACAGTGACCTCCACAGCAGTAGCCCCTTTATTAGTGGCCCCTGCCCACTTAACAGTGACCTCCACATGTGTAGTGCGACAATAAGTCGCACGACACATATGGCACAACTACACTGCTACATGCGTCATGCGACATTGATGTCACACCAATGTTAAGTGACAATTTTTATAATGATAGGCTATTGTGTCGCACTGCGACATGTGACATGCTAAGACTGCGACACGACAGTTGCAAAAAATCCATATAAGATGGATTTTTTTTACAACTGTCGCATCGCAGTCGCAGCATGTCACATGTCGCAGTGCAACACCATAGACTATCATTATAAAAATTGTCGCTCGACATTGGTGCAACATCAATGTTGCACGACGCATGTAGCAGTGTAGTTGTGCCCTATGTGTCGTGCAACTTATTGTCGCACGACACATGTTGTCGTGTAACCCTAGCCTAAAACTGACCTACAGCAGCGAAGAAAAATGGCTTGGTTGTTATGGAAACCTGGAGTAAAACTGTGTGTATGTGGAGGCTAAGGGCCTGCTAGCTTCTATTGGCTGATAAGGGAGATGTGACCATGTGTATGGCAGTTGGGATACGAAGAGAAAGACTTGCAGGTTTCTATTGGCTAATGCAGGTAATTTTTTTAGAAATATCTCACGAACGGTACGTCCTAAAGAGCTGTGACCCCCACAAGATTTCTTTCCAGGTAGCAAGGGATGTGTATACTAAGTTTCGTTAAAATCGATGGTTGCATTTTTAAATGATTGTGGAACATACATACGTCTTTCTTCATAGATATGGATATCTCTTATCTCATCTGATATATATATATATATATATATATATATATATATATACACTCACCTAAATAATTATTAGGAACACCTGTTCTATTTCTCATTAATGTGATTATCTAGTCAACCAATCACATGGCAGTTGCTTCAATGCATGTAGGGTTGTGGTCCTGGTCAAGACAATCTCCTGAACTCCAAACTGAATGTCAGAATGGGAAAGAAAGGTGATTTAAGCAATTTTGAGTGTGGCATGGTTGTTGGTGCCAGATGGGCCGGTCTGAGTATTTCACAATCTGCTCAGTTACTGGGATTTTCACACACAACCATTTCTAGGGTTTACAAAGAATGGTGTGAAAAGGGAAAAACATCCAGTATGCGGCAGTCCTGTGGGAGAAAATGCCTTGTTGATGCTAGAGGTCAGAGGAGAATGGGCCGACTGATTCAAGCTGATAAAAGAGCAACGTTGACTGAAATAACCACTCATTACAACCGAGGTATGCAGCAAAGCATTTGTGAAGCCACAACACACACAACCTTGAGGTGGATGGGCTACAACAGCAGAAGACCCCACCGGGTACCACTCATCTCCACTACAAATAGGAAAAAGAGGCTACAATTTGTACAAGCTCACCAAAATTGGACTGTTGAAGACTGGAAAAATGTTACCTGGTCTGATGAGTCTCGATTTCTGTTGAGACATCCAAATGGTAGAGTCCGAATTTGGCGTAAACAGAATGAGAACATGTATCCATCATGCCTTGTTACCACTGTGCAGGCTGGTGGTGGTGGTGTAATGGTGTGGGGGATGTTTTCTGTGCACACTTTAGGCCCCTTAGTGTCAATTGGCCATCGTTTAAATGCCACGGGCTACCTGAGCATTGTTTCTGACCATGTCCATCCCTTCATGCCCACCATGTACCCATCCTCTGATGGCTATTTCCAGCAGGATAATGCACCATGTCACAAAGCTTGAATCATTTAAAATTAGTTTCTTGCACATGACAATGAGTTCACTGTACTAAAATGGCCCCCACAGTCACCAGATCTCAACCCAATAGAGCATGTTTGGGATGTGGTGGAACGGGAGCTTCGTGCCCTGGATGTGCATCCCTCAAATCTCCATCAACTGCAAGATGCTATCCTATCAATATGGGCCAACATTTCGAAAGAATACTATCAGCACCTTGTTGAATCAATGCCACGTAGAATTAAGGCAGTTCTGAAGGCAAAGGGGGGTCCAACAACGTATTAGTATGGTGTTCCTAATAATTCTTTAGGTGAGTGTATATATATATAAGAGTTTCTGTCTGTCTAGACGTCTGTCTGTCTGTTCTTTATGCGCAACCAAACGACTGGACCAATCTTCACCATTCGTCACACAGGTACATCAGGTGTCTGGGAAGGTTTTAGACCGGATCTCGGCTCTCTAGGACTTAACATTCCTGAGATATTCCCCCAAAATTATCTGCATTAGTTAAAGGGGCAGGCACTATGGAGGTCTCTGTTAAAGGGGCGGGCACTGTTAAAGTCACTGTTAAAGGGGTGGGTATTATGAAATCACTGTTAAAGGGGTGGTCAATGTTAAAAGGGCGGGCACTGTGGGGATCACTGTTAAAGGGGCGGGCAATAGTAAAAGGACGGGCAATGTGGAGGTCGCTGTTAAAGGGGTGGGCACTGTGGAGGTTACTGTTAAAGGGGCAGACACTGTGGAGGTCACTGTTACAGGGGCGGTCCCTTATCATCCAATAGAAGCTCGCAGTTCCTACTCCAGGTTCTCATAAACGATCACAGGTTTGTCACAGTAGGTAAGGGAAGGAAACAGAACACGGCAAAGCAAACAAAACAACTGACTAGGCCCCAAATGCTAGGGAACAAAGGGGTCACCTCCTAGCAATCCCTAAAACACTTTCCCTAACCTGCTATGCCCATGTGCATATCTCGATGTTAGATATGCAAATGCTCACGTACCTAAGATTGTAACACACTGAACCAAACCCTCAGCTGTAGGGAAGAGGAAAAGAGGCACCCAGCTCCTTCAATAACTGAAAGAGCTAGCGTCACACTAGAGGCCTAGTCAAAATAGACACAGAAGGAAAAGGGGAAAAGGACTTATCTAGAGATCTGTTGGAGCGGACGATCCAGCAAACTTCCAGAGCTCACACAAGGCCAAACTATAACCCGCAAAGGCTATAGGGAGAGGGAGGAATAAATAGCCTAACCAATTACCTAAAGAGCAACACCTGGGAGGAGGTGCGATTCAGCTCAAACCCACAACAGAACAAACTGTCAGATCGAGTCACGTGCAGCAACTCTGACAGATCTCCTCAGGACACCCACAGGGCAGGGCGTGACAAGGTTTCAGCAGGTCGCAGGTCCTTAAATATTTAGTCATACACTGCTACATGCATGGGGAGCAGGGGCGGGCACTGTGTAGGTCACTGCTAAAGGGGCGGGCACTGTGAAAGTCACTGTTAAAGGGGCAAGTATTGTGGAGATCACTATTAAAGGGGCGGCCACTATGAAGGTCACTGTTAAAGAGGAGGTCAATGTTAAAGGGGCGGGAACTGTGTAGGACATTGCTAAAGGGGTGGGCACTGTGAAAGTCACTGTTAAAGGGGCGGCCATTATGAAGGTCACTGTTAAAGGGCTGGGCACTGTGGAGGTCATTGTTAAAGGGTCGGGCATTGTGGAGGTCACTGTTACAGGGGCGGACACTGTGGAGGTCACTATTAAAGGGGCGTGCACTGTGGAGATCCCTGTTAAAGGGGCGGGCACTGTGGAGGTCATTGTTAAAGGGGACTGGTACTGTAGAGGTTACTGTTATGGGGGATACTGTTGATATCTTTTTAGGACACACGGAAACATGAAATGAAATAGATTAACTATACCCGTGCAAAGTTGGGTCCTTCTGCTATCTCATATATATAAAAATGAATGAATTTATGTCTGTCTAGACATCTGTCTGGATGTTCTTTATGCACGACCAAACAACTGGACCGATCTTCACCAAATTTGGCACATAGGTACATCAGGTGTCCGGGAAGGTTTTAGACTGGTTCTCAGCTCTATAGGACATACTGTTCCTGAGATATTACCCAAAAATGAGCCCCCTTAATACAAGCCTGCAAGTCTTTCTCTTCAAATCCCAACTGTTTTAAACACAGTTTTACTCCAGGTTTCCATAACAACCCAGCCATTTTTCTTTACTGCTTAATGAAACGGGCAATGTGGAGGTCACAGTTTATAAAGGGGCAGGCACAGTAAAGTTCACTGTTATTAAATGGGCGGGCACTGTGGAGGTCACTTTTATTAACCCCTTAGGGACTTAGGACTCTCCACGTTTGCCGAGTCCTTAAGGACTCAGGACGTACCAGTACATCCTAAGTTTAAAAATAGATTGCGGTGCAGTGGGGGTTAATTTTTTAAAAATTAAAAGTTTCAAGTAAAAATAAACAAAAACTTAATTTTCCCCAACTAAAGTTTAAAAAATTTATAAAAAATAGGGGGGGGGGGAGACATATTTGGTATCGCCGCGTCCGTATCGACCAACTTTATAAATATATCACATGACCTAACCCCTAAGATAAACACCGTAAAAAAAAAAAAATGCTAAATAAACAATTTTTTGGTCACTTTACATCACAAAAAGTACAACAGCAAGCGATCAAAAAGGCGTTTACCCACCAAAATAGTATCAATCTAACCGTCACCTCATCCCGCAAAAAATGAGCCCCTACCTGAGACAATCGCCCCAAAAAATAAAAAACTATGGCTCAGAATATGGAGACACTAAAACATAATTTTTTTGTTTTAAAAAAGCTGTTATTGTGTAAAACTTACATAAATAAAAAAGTATACATATTTGGTATCGTCGCGTTCATATCGACTGGCTCTATAAAAATATCACATGACCTAACCCCTCAGTTGAACATCGTAAAAAATAAAAATTAAAACGGTGCTAAATAAGCCATTTTTTGTCACCTTACATCACAAAAAGTGTAATAGAAAGCGATCAAAAAGTCATATGCACTCCAAAATATTGCCAATAAAACCGTCATCTCATCCCACAAAAAATGAGACACTATCTAAGATAATCGCCAAAAAACTGAAAAAACTATGGCTCTCAGAAAATGGAGACACTAAAACATGATTTTTTTTTTTTTTCAAAAATGATATTATTGTGTAAAACTTACATAAATAAAAAAAGTATACATATTAGGTATTGCCACGTCCGTATCGACCGGCTCTTTAAAAATATCACATGACCTAACCCCTCAGATAAAGACCGTAAAAAATAAAAACTGTGCTAAATAAACCATTTTTTGTCACCTTACATCACAAAAACTGTAATAGCAAGCGATCAAAAAGTCATACGCACCCCAAAATAGTGCCAATAAAACCGTCATCTCATCCCACAAATATTATACCCTACCCAAGGTAATCACCCAAAAACTGAAAAAAATATGGCTCTCAGACTATGGAAACACTAAAACATTATTTTTTTTGCTTCAAAAAAGAAATCATTGTGTAAAACTTACATAAATAAAAAAAAAGTATGCATATTAGGTATCGCCGCATCCGAGACAACCTGGTCTATAAAATAATCACATGATCTAACCTGTCAGATGAATGTTGCAAATAACAGAAAATAAAAACGGTGCCAAAACAGCTATTTCTTGTTATCTTGCCTCACAAAAAGTGTAATATAGAGCAACCAAAAATCATATGTACTCTAAACTAGTACCAACAATACTGCCACGCTATCCCGTAGTTTCTAAAATGGGGCCACTTTTTTGGAGTTTCTACTCTAGGGGTGCATCAAATGTGACATGGTGTCAAAAAAAACAGTCCAGCAAAATCTGCCTTCCAAAAACCGTATGGCATTCCTTTCCTTCTGCGACCTGCCATGTGCCCATACAGCTATTTATGACCACATATGGGGTGTTTCTGTAAACTACAGAATCAGGGCCATAAATTTTTAGTTTTGTTTGGCTGTTAACCCTTGCTTTGTTACTGGGAAAAATTGATTAAATTGGAAAATTTGCCAAAAACTGTACATTCTGAAATATCATGTCCATTTGTCAATAACTCTTGTGGAACACCTAAAGGGTTAACAATGTTTGTAAAATCTGTTTTGAATACCTTGAGGGGTGTAGTTTCTTAGATGGGGTCACTTTTATGGAGTTTCTACTCTAGGGTTGCATCAGGGGGGCTTCAAATGGGACATGGTGTAAAAAAAAAACAGTCCAGCAAAATCTGCCTTCCAAAAACCGTATGGCATTCCTTTCCTTCTGCGCCCTGCCGTGTGCCCGTACAGTAGTTTACGACCACATATGGGGTGTTTCTGTAAACTACAGAATCAGGGCCATAAATATTGAGTTTGGTTTGGCTGTTAACCCTTGCTTTGTAACTGGAAAAAAATTCTTAAAATGGAAAATCGGCCAAAAAAGTGAAATTTTTAAATTGTATCTCTATTTTCCATTAATTCTTGTTGAACACCTAAAGGGTTAACAAAGTTTGTAAAATCAGTTTTGAATACCTTGAGGGGGGTAGTTTATAGAATGGGGTAATTTGTGGGTGATTTCTATTATGTAAGCCTCACAAAGTGACTTCAGACCTGAACTGGTCCCTGAAAATTTGGTTTTTGAAAATTACTCAAAAATATCAAGATTTGCTTCTAAACTCCTAAGCCTTGTAACTTAAAATAAAATATCATTCCCAAAATGATCCAAACATGAAGTAGACATATGGGGAATGTAAAGTAATAACTATTTTTAGTTAGTTAGTAGAGAAATTGAAACTTGGAAATTTGCCATTTTTTAAAAATTTGGGGTAAATTAGTTTTTTTTTATAAATAAAAATGATTTTTTTTTACTTCATTTTGCCAGTGTCATGAAGTACAATATGTGACGGAAAAAAAATCTCATAATGGCCTGGTAAGTCCAAGCGTTTTATAGTTATCAGCACTTAAAGTGACACTGGTCAGATTTGCATAAAATGGCCAAGTCCGTAAGGTGAAATATGGCCGAGTCCTTAAGGGGTTAAAGGGGCGGGCGCTATGAAGGTACCTGTTAAAGGGGCGGTCACTGAGAAAGTCACTGTTAAAGGGGCGGTCACTGTGAAAGTCAATGTTAAAGGAGCGGTCACTGTGAAAGTAACTGTTACGGGGGCAGCCACTGTGAAAGTCACTGTTAAAGGGGCGTTCACTGTGAAAGTCACTGTTAAAGGGGCGGTAACTGTAAAAGTCACTGTTAAAAGGGCAGTCACTGTGAAAGCCACTGTTAAAGGGGCGGTCACTGTGAAAGTCGAAGTTAAAGGGGCGGTCACTGTGAAAGTCACTGTTAAAAGGGCGGTTTCTAAAAAGGTCACTGTTAAAGGGGTGGTCAATGCTAAAGGGGCAGTCGCTGTTAAAGGGGCAGGCACTGTGGAGGTCACTGCTAAAGGGGCAGGCACTGTGGAGATCAATGTTAAAGGGGCAGGCACTGTGGAGGTCAATGTTAAAGGGGCGGGCACTGTGGAGGTCACTATTATGGGGTAAACTGTTGATATCTTTTTACGACACAAGGAAACATAACACGAAATAGATAAAATATACCCGTGCGAAGCCGGGTCCTTCTGCTAGTCTCTTATATATATAAAAATGAGTTTCTGTATGTCTGTCTAGACGTTCTTTATGCGTGACGAAACAACATAAATTTGGCACACAGGTACACCAGGTGTTTGGAAAGGTTTTAGACTGGGTCTCTATCCAGCAAGCTTTTCACTTAAATCCGAATTGCCGGTTACAAGGTCACATGTCCCTTATTAGCCAATAGAAGCTCGCAGGTCCTACTCCAGGTTGCCATAACAACTGATCACAGGTCTTAAATATTCAGTCATATGACGTGTAACGGCACAACTACACTACTAAATGCATGGGGGGCAGGGGCCACTATTAAACGGACGGCGTTGTGAAGTTTACTGTTAAAGGGGCGGGCACTATGGAGGTCATTGTTAAAGGGGCAGACACTGCGGAGGTCACTGTTAAAGGGGCGGCCATTATGAAGGTCACTGTTAAAGGGGAGGTCAATGTTAAAGGGGCGGGCACTGTGGAGGTCACTGTTAAAAGGGTGGTCAATGTTAAAGTGGCAGGCATTATGGATTTCACTATTAAAGGGGAGGTCACATTTAAAGGGCCGGGCAATAAGGAGGTCACTGTTAAAGGGATGGGTACTGTAGAGGTCACTGTTAAAGGGGCGGCCACTGTGAAGGTCACTGTTAAAGAAGCGACCACTATGAAAGTCACTGTTAGAGGAGTGGTCATTGTTAAAGGGGCGGCCACTGTGGAGATCACTGTTAAAGGGCAGTCACTGTTAAAGGGGCGGGCATTATGGAGGTCACTGTTAATGGGGCAGGCAATGAGGAGGTCACTGTTAAATGCGCGGGCACTGTGGAAGTGACTGTTAAAGGGGCGGGCACTTTAGAGGTCACTGCTAAAGGGGCAGGAACTGTGAAGGTCACTGTTAAAGGGGTGGCCACTATGAATGTCACTGTTAAATGGGTGTCCATTGTTAAAGGGGCGGGTAATGTAGAGGTCACTGTTAAAGGGACGGGCACTGTTAAAGAAGTGGACACTGTAAAAGGGATGGGCACTGTGGAGGTCACTGTTAAAAGGGTGTGCACTGTGAAGGTCACTGTTAAAAGGGCAGGCACTATCGAGGTCACTGTTAAAGGGACGGGCACTGTGGAGGTCACTGTTATGGGGGAAACTGTTGATATCTTTTTACGACACACAGAAAAATTAAATTAAATTGATGAAATCTACCAGTGTGAACCCGGTCCTTCTGCTAGTCTTTTATATATATATATAAAAATTACTTTCTGTCTCTCTGTCTGTTATTTATGCACTACCAAACTACTGGACCGATCTTCACCAAATTTAGCACACAGGTCCGCCAGGTGTACGGGAAGGTTTTCGTTCCTAAAATATTCCCCAAAAAATTACCAGAATTAGTCAATTCAAGCCTGCAAGTCTCTCTTCATATCAGATTCCCAACTACCATACTCAGTCACATGTCCCTTTTCAGCTAATAGAAGCTCGCAGGCACTTAGTCTCCACATAAACACAGTTTTACTCCACTGTTAAAGGGGCACTGTGGAGGTCACTATTAAGGGGGCAGGGGCCCCTATTAAAGAGGCATCTGCTGTGGAGGTCACTATTAAGTCAGCTGGATACTGTAAGGTCACTGTTTAGGTAGCAGGTAGTGATGGACGATCATCTGCTGGGACGGCTCGCAAACGCAATCAAATCTTTGTGAACCGCAAGTTCGCGGCAGGTCCCATTCATTTTAATGGCAGGCGAACCTGAAAAACCTTCAGCTCATATTTGCAGCCAATAAATAATTACTAGAAGTGCACAAATAGTCCCACAACATGGACAGTGATATACCAGATGTATTATTCAAATTTACGATCTCTATTCATTATTTTTTTCAACGCAAAATATCGGCAAAATAATTTTCACGTATGCACATGCGCAAGTTGTACTATACGGTACCCAAATGCGCTATAAAGAAAGTAAATTTGTATATAACACCCCGCTTCAATCATTTTTTTGGGGGAACAGGTATATCACACCAGTAGAAATTATTTGTTCCAATAACGCTTGTCCCTCTATATACCTGCAGTATCGCAGCAGAACAGCACAGAACTGCCAAACAATACAAATGCACTATAATATACTTTCTAACAAAGAAAGTATTTTATAACATTGTACAAGGAAGGCAATCCATTAGAATATACATAAAGATAAAACATAACCTTTAATAATGTTACTATGAGGGTCCATTCACATGTCCGTAAGTGTTTTTTGGATCCGCAAAACACAGACACCGGCAATGTGCATTCCGCAATTTGCGGACCACACATCGCCGGCACTATAATAGAAAATGCCTTATCTTGTCTGCAATTGCGGACAAGAATAGGACATGTTCTAATTTTTTGCGAAAACGGAAGAAGTGCGGATCCGCAAATGTGAATGTGGATCCACAAATGCGGATGCGGACAGCACATTCCGGCCCCATTGCAAATGAATGGGTCTGCACTCGTTCCGCAAAATTGCAGAATGGATGTGGACCCATTTTGAGGACGTGTGAATAGAAAAGATATCCCTCAAAATAAAAATAATAAAATTATGAAAGTTAAGCAAAAAGCATAGATGTGGTAGTCAATAACAAGTGCTCGGCAGCACTAAATCAGGTGCTTGGCAGCACCAAATCAGAAACCATATGCCCGGGGGCGGAGCTAGCGCCGGACGGAGATGGCCGCATAGTTCTGTGCTCTCTTAAGAGGATAGCGTATAACATAAGCTTACAGCAGCACTTTCGGGAGATAATGGTCAAAATCGGTAACCCGAAGCAAGGGGACTCCTCCGCTACCTTCAAAAACCAAGTTCCTCCGGGTGATATGGAGAAATTTCTTAGGAAAGCCGCAGCAACGGTCGCGCAGAAAGAAATCAAGATGGCGCCGACACCACAGCCTAAAGCAGCAAAGCGCGCTCCAGGCCCATCGGAAGGAGAAAGCGACTCGGAGGATCCCCAGGCCAGCTCCGATTTACCCTTAACCAGAAAGTATCTGGACCGGGCCCTGAACAGGGTAATGGAGCCTATCCTCACGGAATTTGCGGCATTCAGACAGGAGGTACGGCACATTGGAGACCGGGTGGAAGCCCTAGAATCGCACCAAGCAGCGTCCCTGAACCACCATACGGCAGTGTCTGATGCCTTACGCCGCTGCTCTACCTACCTGAACGGGCTGCATAACGCGATCGAAGACCAGGAAAACCGAGGACGCCGCAACAATCTGAGATTCCGCGGGATTCCAGAGGCGGTGCTACCGGGGGATATTTCGGTGACCGTCCTGGCTATATGTAGTTCACTGTTGGGCCCCGACTTCCCGCAAGAGGTGATCATCGAACGGGCACACAGGGCACTGCGCCCGAAACCCAAGCCAGCCGACCCACCCAGGGATGTTATATGCAAATTTCTGAACTTCCCGGTCAAGTCCGCCATCTTAGCAGCTGCCCGAAATAGCGCAGATCTATCCTATGAGGACTTCAAACTTGAAATCTATCAAGATCTAGTCCCCTCTACTCTGAGAAAACGCAGGGCATTGAAGCCTCTGACCGACTGGCTCCGCTCTAACAAGATCATATACCGCTGGTCCTATCCTTTTGGACTCTCTTTTACCTGCGTTGGGAAGAAAGTTTTCATCTCGTCTTACACTGACTTACAAGCTGCCTACGACGTCCTGAGCATTAACCCGTTGCCGATTGAGAATTGGGAGCTCTATCAGGACTTGAACGACCTACCGGATCTTCCTACAATAGCTCCATTTGAGGTCCTGCGTACCCCAAAGTCATCCAGATCCAGGAAGAGAGGTCTGCAGTTTACCCCCAGAAGCACCTCCCGAGACCACCAACCGACCCAGTAGTGACTCTTCTCTGTATGTATGGGACCCAACTTGTATTGTTTCTCTCCCTGAGTAGGTCCTCACTTGAAGTTTTTGCTAAATTCCTTCAATGGCTTAACCGTCATAATGTATATGTTCGCCATACCGACCAGACGGGCCCATTGTCCCCGACTGCTCATTAGAATTCTGATTTGTTATACGACCTCTTACATGGTCATAAGACCACACTCCCCCCTCATGTACGTTGCATATGTAATTATGCTCAGTTCTTCTTTGTTTCCCCTGTTATGTTTTGTCCCCTTTCCCTACTTGTTCCTTCCCCCAGGATATGAGACACTCCTAATCGCTTTACGCGTCCTATGCTGCATCCTGATCCCGTCAAAACATACTGAGAAGAGATTGTACGACACCTCCTTGCTCTCCTGGAGGGGACATCATTGGCTTAAAGGTAACCTCACTCACACTATGTCATATGGCTGAATTACTTATGGCTTCTTATAATGTCAAGGGCTTTCACTCCCCTTCCAAGAGGAGTCAGGTTTTTGCCGTTCTGAGAAAAGCCAAGGCCGAGGTGGTGTTCCTCCAGGAGACGCACTATCGCTTCAATCGCTACCCCAACATGCAGTACTCCTATTATTCCACCTGGTATCATTGTGGAGGTAACTCCTCCGCGTCCAGTAGGGTGAGCATAGGTTTCCACAAAAAGATCCCATTTAAGCTTGCTGACCAAGTACTTGACCCAGAGGGAAGATATATGCTGATCAAGGGCTCAATAGGCCAACAAACTTACACCTTCGTTAATGTTTATGGTCCTAACTCCAACCAGTCCCACTGGATAGCCAGTCTAGCCCCTATTATCAACCTTTTCAGTGAAGGGATTGTGATAGTGGGAGGAGACCTTAACATTGCCCTATTCCCTCAATTAGATATATCCACGCATAAATCTTCCCACTCTGGCAAATCCCTCAAATTTATCAGGAAAACCCTTTGGGATCTTCATCTGATTGACACCTGGCGCTCCCTTCACCCCAATGACCATGATTACACCTTTTACTCTCCAGTTCATGGCACGTACCATCGACTGGACTATTTTTTTATTTCCAAAGAACACCTTCATCTATGTAACACAGCGTCGATAGGTTCCATCCACCTGTCTGACCACTCCCCAATATTTATTAGGGTCTTAGCCCCCGTAAAAAACCCATCTTGTTTTAACTGGCGACTTAATGAAACCCTCCTAGGCTCCCAGGATCTGATAGACCAAATCTCTAAACACCTAGCTGACTATTTCTCCTTGAATGGGAGCACTGACATCTCATTTAATACCCTCTGGGACGCCCATAAGCCGGTTATCAGGGGTCACTTTATTAACATCGGGTCTTACAGGAAAAAACTACAAGAAAAAGCTATAGACGAAGTCCTGAAGAAAATTCAGAGCTTAGAGTATATAGAATATACCCCTCTGAAACCCAGTTAAGAGAGCTCTCTGAGTACAGAGCAAAGCTTAAATCCCTGTTATCGGCAAGAACTGCTAAATATTTCATGAGCATGCAACACAAGTTTTTTGCTCATGGGGATAAAGCAACCAAGTTTCTGATGAGCAGAGTCAGGGGGAGAAGGTCTTCTAACTACGTCCATCAGCTACATACCTCTGGTGGGAAATCGATCTTCTCAGTTTCCCAGATTGCAGTTCAATTCCGGGACTTCTATAATAGTCTGTATAACCTTTCCCCCCCTGACTCCGCCGACAGCAGAAAATCGGCTATAGAAAGCTTCCTAGACTCATCCGAGATGCCCCACCTTTCACCCGAACAGAAGTTGAAATTAGAAGCCCCTTTTACCATTTTGGAACTTAAGACCGCCATGTCACAAATGCCCATAGGGAAAAGTCCGGGCCCCGATGGCCTTCCACTTTCATATTATAAGACCTTTCAGAATCTTCTCCTCCCCCACCTCCTGAAGGTTTGTAACCAATCTCTACTCGGCTGTCCACTTTCCAGAGATATGACGGTGGCACACATCTCTCTTATTCCTTAAAGAGGGGAAAGACCCCAAACAATGTTCCAATTACAGGCCCATATCCCTCCTATACATATACCTCAAACTCCTCGCTAAGATGTTGGCCAATAGGCTTGCTGTTTTCCTTCCCCTCCTCATACATGGCGATCAGGTTGGCTTCATCCGGGCCAGGGAAGGCAAAGACAACACTACCAGAGTGGTAAACGTCCTCTGTCACGCCAAGAAGCACTCCTCCCCCCTGCTTTTCCTTAGTACGGATGCGGAAAAAGCATTTGATAGGGTCAATTGGCAATACCTAAAGAGCGTCTTGCTTAAATTTGATCTCCCTGACCCCTTTGTAAGGGCAATGTTCGCCATGTATGAGCAGGCATCAGCTAGAGTACAGGTTAATGGAGGTCTATCACCCCCTTTTCCGATAAGTAACGGGACAAGACAGGGCTGCCCCCTCTCGCCCCTCCTGTTTGTCTTGGCTTTAGAGCCGCTTCTTGCCAACATTAGGCGAGATGAGGAGATTTCGGGTCTATGTTTGGGAGGCAGGGAACAGAAAATTGCAGCATTTGCAGATGATGTCCTTATGATGACGACCAACCCTAAACTTTCCCTACCTCGGATTCAAACCCATTTGAGCGCTTTCAGCTTAGCATCAGATTTTAAAATTAACGCAAGTAAATCCCTCGTCCTATGTAGGGGAATTCCCCAATCCACACAGAACGACTTAAAGAAGGATTCTCCCTTCAACTGGTCTTCTCCCACTATCACATACTTAGGGATTAAACTTTGTCCTAATATCAATGACCTTTTTTTCCCTTAACTATATCCCTTTACAAAAATCTATATTCGAGGCCATCGACAAGTTAGCACAATCCAACCCGACCCTCTCTTGGTTCGGCCGCAAAAATCTTCTCACATCCTTAATCCTCCCTAGACTGACATATCTACAACAAGTCCTACCAATCCCAGTTCCCAAGCAATACTATGTGTCATGGAACCATGAACCAGACGTACAACAAGAGATAAGTGGAAATAAGAAGGCTTTATTGAAAATCAAGCCGTAAGGCAAAAGTCCAAACGGATGGCTAAACCGAAGCAGGGTCTTGCGAAGCCAGAGGTCAGGAACCAGAAGGGTAGTCAGACGAAGCCTGGATCAGGAACCAGCAGGGTAGTCAGACGAAGCCTGGATCAGGAACCAGCAGGGTAGTCAGACGAAGCCAGGATCAGGAACCAGAAGCAGCAGCAGTCTTAGAAGCATGTGAACACAGGAGGACCAAGCAAGGAACTGAAGCTACAGACCTCCTATATATATGAGCTAGGCATCCAGCTCCTCCCAGTGGGAAGGAGAAGCCGCAGGGTGGGAGGCTACAAGAAACCCAGAAACCAAGATGGCCGCCAGCACATGTCAAACGAAGGAGAACAGCAAGAAGGTAAGACCATGACACTATGTGCAAATATCCAAGAAGTTTAGATCTTTCATCTGGAATAACAAAAAAGCTAGACTATCCCATTCCCTTCTAACCAGACCTAGACATGCAGGAGGGATTGGAATGCCTAACCCCGAAATTTATGGTAGGGCTATCCTCCTTACTCGAGTGGTAGCCTGGCTGCGTCCTCCCCCGTATTCTCTCTCGGTGGAAACTGATATGGCCATATTGGAAAAATCCCCTAGGGCCCTACTCCTTGGTTCCCAAACGGTTCTCTCTGGACAATATTCTCATTACCCAATAATAAAAGCCACACTAGAGGCCTGGAAATGGTTCTCGTCCTCACACTGCTCTGTTCCATTCCCATCCCCCCTATTGACAATAAAGGATATTGTAGATACAGCCCCTTATCCCATACGATCCGGGTCCTCCCAGGGATTAAAGTCTTCTCCCTTGTGCATCACTGCTTTGGCACTCCCCTCGGGTAACTGGATGGATCAACAATCAACGGACGCCCTCCTAAACCCCCATCCTTGTGATATCTTCACCATCGTCTATATTAGAGCTTTCCTGAAGCAACATGTAGAAATAGGAGACCTATCTCGCCCTATGGTGTGGTTCGAGTCGATTATCTCTCACCACTCAGTCCCTAGGAAGCTCATATCGTTAATCTACGGTAGACTCCGCTCGCCTCCCATGATTTCCAAGCCATCATTCATCACTTGCTGGGAAAGAGACCTCGATATCGTGATCCCTTTTAGTAGTCTGCCCTGACTGCTGTGCTCTCCCCATGGTGCCTCCCGCTGCGTACGGATCCAGGAAAATAATTACAAGATCCTCACCAGATGGTACAATACCCCTGACAAAACATCACTGTATTCTGCTTCGGCCTCTGATGTCTGCTGGAGGTGCCACGGGGAGAGGGGAACCTTTTTCCATATATGGTGGTCCTGTCCATCTATTTATAAATGGTGGACGGAGATTTTTGCTCAGTCAAACTTGATTTGTGGGACCTCTATTCCCATTTCACCTCAGCTAGCCCTCCTCTCCATCCCTCCAATAGTACAAATGACGAAACCGCCATATGTATTTACTCAAATGCTGATTGCGGCCCGCCTCCTGCTTCCCAAGCATTGGCTACAACCCCATGTCCCAACCATTGAAGACTGGTTACAAAAAATAGACCAACTTCACAGATTTGAAGAGCTCTCTTCGTGGGAAATGCGGTCTCATGGAACCTTTCTCAGGAAATGGCTTTTATGGTCGGCTTACAGAGACCCTAATAAGTAACTCAGTTCACCTGAGAATTTTTACCTGATGCCTCGGGGTCCTTCCACATTAAATCTCCCTCTTGACAGTCTTCAACTATGGTGACCATTGGGCTGGTTACTTACCTCCTGATTTGGAAGGCTGTTCTATAAAATCGCCTAACTCATCCCTTATTGATAATGGCCTATATAGGAATGGGTGTCCTCACTAGCCACCATGTCTATATGGTCCTGTCCCCAGATGTTCCAGTCTTGCTGAACGCCACGTCCTTGCCTCCCTCATAGACACACCCCTGCTGATTGGGCTCTTTACCTATGATTTTTAACCTATGGCTCCCTATATGTTGTGTGACATACATGACTTGAACTTGTGCAACTCCTAATGCTGAACAGTAATGTACTTGATGCTAAACAGTGATGTACTTATTTGAACTCATATGCAGGCCTGCGTGCCTTAATCCTGGTACCATGTTACCCCCTGTTTCTTTTTTATGTTGAAAAACAATAAAAACATAATAAAAAAAAAAAAAGAAACCATATGCCCTACCACAATCGGGGGGGGGGGGGGGGGGGGTTCCAGTGCACATTCATGAATCCCGGAGGGAAAGCAAAAAACATCTTTCTGGGCTAGATGATGATGTGGTATTGAAGGACACGGTGGGCAAATAACTTACCCTATATAAAAATGGCCCTAGTAAGCCCCTAGCGCCTAGGCCCCTGATTTCCACGTGATCAATATATACCTCTGTGTTTTTGACTCATTATAAATGTAGATTATAAGTATATTGCACCCCTCTGTGTATCACACCTATCGTTAGCATACCTATACCAGTCCTTAAAAAGACTTTTGTGGCCCTATTAGCTAGCGTTTGGTGTCCCTAACAGCCTGTCCCTGCTCCACACAGCAACCTCTGCCTACACTGGTAAAACACTGAATGCAAAATGGCGGCCAGATCAGGTTTATTTATAAGGTAGGGGGTTTGTCCATGTGCTGAAACGTCTCAATTGGCGGTCCTGTACCAACTGATGGATGTGTCATTGGTTAAAGTTCTTCACAATGCAAAAGAATATGGCGGGCGCAACTATCTCCACATGTTCGTATGATCGTCGAATCGCGAACACGCAAAGTTCGCTGTGAAATGACCGACAGGCGAACCGCAAGGTCATCTCTAGTAGCGAGATACTGTTGAGGTCACTGTTAAGGGAGCTGGGTACTGTGGCAGTCACTGATAAGGGGATGGGTGCTGTGGAGGTCTCTGTCAAGGGGGCAGGGAACAGTGGAGGTCACAGACAAGGGGACGGTCTCCTATTGATGTCAGTGTTAAGGGGCGGAGTGCTGTATACTTAACTTTTAAGTAGGAGGACCCCTGAGGAGGTCAATGTCAAAGGAGTGGAGTGCTGTGAAACTCACTGTTAAAGGGGCGGGCTGCTATGAAGGTCAAAGTTAAGGGGATGGGCTGCTGTACATTTGTGGGAGAGGCGGAGGCTCTTCGTATACGAGCCACACCCTCACTCACAGGCGTGTGTTTTCAGGTGCACAGCTGCCGCTGGGTGTCATTAGCAAACTAGGTTCTCCGGTGGTAGGAGTCTTTCTTTGCAGCATGGAGCTTGTTTTATTGCTCTCTGCTACTGTAGCATGCACGCGCCATACAACGTAAGTAAGTCGGTCCGGGGCAGTCTCTCCTGGCGTTACCCGGGCTGCACGTGATGTCATGTTTGGAGATCGGACGCAGCATTTATTGTTTAGGCCTCTTGCTGTAGCTGTTCCTTTCCACGTGTCTCCCCCTCCCCCCGCTACCACCATCTTTAGATTTCATGGATTTCACTTTTGTAAGCCATGTAGCGGGGTGGGCTCTCCAGGATACAGCAAAGTCACAGACAAGGAAAGTGACACTGACACCAGCTTTATATGCAAGAATATAAACTTTACTTTGGAAACAGTATTAACACAAGTACGAACAGTATAAGTAATACCCCAGGCCCCCAGTCACTGTCCCTGTCCGAGCGACAGGCCTAGCCCATTGGCCTACACAGCAGAGCCTACAAGTCGTACTGTGCCGCTATAGAGGACACACCTAACCGGTGGCAGACGCAGCGGAGCCTGCAAGTCAATTACTGCGCTGCAGTCCAGTACATTAAGGCCTAACAAAGCTATAACCCTATCTAACTAGCTAATACAAGGCCTAGGCTAGTCTCTGTTACTTTAGGCACCAAACAGTAAAGTACAATTGGTAATCAGGTGTACTGACCTTCGTCCGTTCTGGGCCCTAGGGTGCCGCTTACCCGGGATGGCCACCAAGCTCTCAGCAACCGTGCGGCCTTGCTTGATGCTAAGGTTTTCTGTCCATACACTGGAACTGGTCTTCCTGGGACAACCTCTCTTTCAAAGAGCTGGATCCAGACACTTGAGTGTCCATTCACTGCCGCACATCCGCAAGCCAGGATGGAATGGCTCAGGACCCATGGCTTCAGGGGTTTGTCCAATGGTTGTCTGTCCACCTGTGCAGCTATGCTTTTGAATGACTCATATCTTTACCTGCTTGCCAGCTTATGTTATTCAGCTTGCCAGCTTATGTTATTAATTTTAGTTAATGTCCGTTATTATCTCCATTTTCTGTCACGTTTCCCTTCGTCTTTTCAGGTCATGCAGTTGAACTCATATTGGGGTCACCTTCCACGTCGGTCAGGTCTCGTTCCTAACGATATTTCGCCTTGCATGTTATTCAGGCCACGTAGTTTATCTTAGGTATCGCCTGCTACATCAGTCAGGCTCATGGTTTAATTTCACCTGCACCTTATTCAGGTCACTTTTTATAGTTATAATAAAAATAAAAATAAACTCGGCGCCATGGCTTCAGGGGCCCGATGACAGCTTCGGCCCCATGGCTTCGGGGGCTTGACGACAGCTTCGGCCCCATGGCTTCTGGGGCCTGACGACAGCTCTGGCTCCATGGCTTCGGGGGCCCGATGACAGCTTCGGCCCCATGGCTTCGGGGGCTCGACAACAGCTTCGGCCCCATGGCTTCGGGGGCTCGACGACAGCTTCGGCCCCATGGCTTCGGGGGCCCGACGACTGTTTTCAGTCCTGCTGGGCTGATTGCCTGGTTGGTTGTCCATCTGTGCATTTGGGCTGGTTTGGCCCCTATGTATCGCATACATACCTGCTTCCCTAATTTACTAATAATCCATGTTGATCGCTCACTTTATGTTTTGACCGCAAACTGGTCCGGTTCGCCTTACAGCATCATTGTCATGTCTTACGCAGATATTTCGTCTTTCTTTAATTGTTCATGCTTTCGTTCAGTTCCTGCCAGAGGAAGAACAAGTAGGGTAATTGCCTCCAGCATTTCAGTCTCTGATCGTAGTTGATCATATCTTGTCAACCAGGTCCCCGCGCAAAGTCTTTGCCTTTTTACCACGACCAGAAATTCATTTTCGCCAGTAGCTTCATTGCATTGCATTCCCTCACTCATGGGAGGGCATAGACAGAATCTTGTATATTATGGCTTCGTAGCTTCTTGCCGCACTAACCTCCGACTCCCTACAACCATGTTGAATCGGATTTTGGACAAGGCCCAGCATTTCCTCACGGTAGAATATTCAGATAGTAGGTCGGTCTTCACGTCTCAAGCGTAAAAACAATTCTCAGGGGCGCACAGTAGAACAACGCGCGGATAGCTGTTGTCTGGGGAACTATTCAAGGATTCTCTTCCTATCTACATGGTTCTTTTTGGCCCTCATTCCTGCCTAGTCTAGGCAGTTAGGTTTCGGTCCCATGATCTCCTGACGCTAGGGCATTGCCAGTACTCGCACTAGAACCAAACTTTACAAGTTTCAGTTGGTTTTTATGATCCATTTCACAACGTATTCCCGGTCTTCGATTCCGCTTTGGGGCAGTATCCACAATATTGAGCATCATGTCTCTGGCCTTGTCATCCACAAGATGGGTTGTAGGTCTCCTACTGGTCTTGCCTCATATACCCCGAATTTTCGCTCTAGATCCCAGACGCCTTGCAGTTGGCTTGGGGATTAGTTTGCACATGCCATTCAAATTCCTTTTCTACCCTACTTGGCTTGGTTTTTGCCCACTTATAGGCCTACCCACGATCATGGCTTAGGGCACACAACAAGCCATTTAGTCAGGTCAGCTAAGACACGCCTAGCTGGGTTAGGTTGTTCCCGTTGTTTTTCTCCCTAGGGTTCTTCGGATATCTCTTAGCCGTAGCCATGACCACAAGTTGGTAAGGCTGATTAGTCAGCCTGCATTTGTGGGAGGGGCGGAGGCTCTTCATATACAAGCCAGACCCTCACTCATAGGCGTGTGTTTTCAGGTGCCCCACCCTCCCTCCCTCCCTTATCTTCTGATTTCCACAGGGTATGCCCACTTATAGGCCTACCCACGATCATGGCTTAGGGCACACAACAAGCCATTTAGTCAGGTCAGCTAAGACACGCCTAGCTGGGTTAGGTTGTTCCCGTTGTTTTTCTCCCTAGGGTTCTTCTGAGATCTCTTGGCCGTAGCCATGACCACAAATTATATATATATATAAAAACGAGTTTCTGTCTGTTTTTTATATGCAACCAAACGACTGGACAAATCTTCACCAAATTTGCCACAGAGTTACATCAGGTGTCTGGGAAGGTTTTAGACCAGGTCTTAGCTCTCTAGGACGTACTGTTCCTGAGATATTCCCAAAAAATTACCTGTATTAGCCAATAGAACCCTGCAAGTCTTTCACTCATATCCCAACTGCCATACACATGGTCACATGACCCTTATCAGCCAATAGAAGCTTGCAGGCCCTTAGTCTCCACATATACATGGTTTTACTTCAGGTTTCCATAACAACCCAGACATTTTTCTTCACTGCTGCATGTAAGTTTTAATGGGGCAGGGAGCTATGGATGACACTAAGAGGGTAAGGGCCACTATTAAAGGGGCAGCTGCTGTGGAGCTCAATGTTAAGGAAACAGGGGCCACTATTGACAGGGCAGCTGCTGTGGAGGTCACTGTTAAAGTGTTGGGCACTGTGGGTGTTACTGTTAAAGGGGTTGTCCGGGTTCAGAGCTGAACCCGGACATACCCTTATTTTCACCCCGGCAGCCCTCCTGAGCCTGGCATCGGAGCATCTCATGATCGCGCAGGGCACAGGCTCTTGTGTTTTCAATAACACACTGCCGGGCGGTAACTTCCGCCCAGCAGTGTGTTCGGTGACGTCACCGGCTCTGAGGGGCGAGCTTTAGCTCTGCCCTAGCCGTTTTACTGGCTAGGGCAGAGCCAAATCCCGCCCATCAGTGCCGGTGACGTCACCGGGCTGCCTGTCAGCCCCATAGAGAGCCCGGTATGTCACCGGAACTCAGAAAAATGCCTTTGCCCTGCGCGATTTAGCGCAGGGCAAAGGAGAGCATCGGAGCATGAACTGCTCCGATGCTCATGTCAGGGGTGCTGCCGGGGTGAAAATGGAGGGATGTCCAGGTTCAGCTCTGAACCTGGACAACCCCTTTAAGGGTGTAGGCCGCTGTGAATGTCACTGTTAAAGGGGCCCACCCCTTTAACAGTGACATTCACAGCGGCCTACACCCTTAAAGGGGTTGTCCAGGTTCAGAGCTGAACCTGGACATCCCTCCATTTTCACCCCGGCAGCACCCCTGACATGAGCATCGGAGCAGTTCATGCTCCGATGCTCTCCTTTGCCCTGCGCTAAATCGCGCAGGGCAAAGGCATTTTTCTGAGTTCCGGTGACATACCGGGCTCTCTATGGGGCTGACAGGCAGCCCGGTGACGTCACCGGCACTGATGGGCGGGATTTGGCTCTGCCCTAGCCAGTAAAACGGCTAGGGCACTGTGGAGGTTACTGTTAAGGGGGCAGGGTCTACTATTAAAGGAGCAGCTGTTGTGGAGGTCACTGTTAAGGCAGCTGGGTACTGTGAGGTCACTGTTAAGGGAGCAGGGTACTGTGGAGGTCACTGTTAAGGGAACGGGGTGCTGTGGGGGTCTCTGTTAAGGGGGCAGAGAACAGTGGAGGTCACAGATAAGGGGACAGTCCCCTATGGAGTTCCGTGTTAAGGGGCGGGGTGCTGTACAGGTCACTGTTAAGGGGGCAAGCATCTGAGGAGGTCTATGTCAAGGGAGTTGGGTGCTATGAAAGATTAGAATTTAATGGTCACTAGGACTGGGCGTATTTTCGCAACTCCTCTGACTAGTAATAAAACTACATTTTATTTCAATGCTTTAAAACCAGTACTTTACTTGGGAACATTGTTTAAAAACTTCAGGAGTACACAATATCAGGGTCGAATGCCAAGTTTCCTTATACACTTCTTATGCATTACACCTTCATTTTATTGGAAAAGACTAGTTGTGTATCATCTTTTAATTCAGATGTCACTTCTGGGTGCTATGAAACTCACTGTTAAAGTGGATGGGCTGCTGTGGAGATCCCATTTTAAGAAGGCAGGACACTGTGGGAGGGTCAGTGTTAAGGGGTGAGGGGCTGTGGAGTTCACTGTTATGGGGGATACTGTCGATATCTTTTAGCGACACACACAAACATTAAATGAAATAGATAAAATATTCCCGTGCAAAGCCGAGTCCTTCTGCTAATCTCATATATGTATATAAAAATTTGTTTCTGTCTGTCTGAACGTCTGTCTGTCTGATCTTTATGCGCGACCAAACGTCTAGGCTGATCTTCAGCAAATTTGGCACACAGGTACATCAGGTGTCAAGGGAGGTTTTAGACCTGTTCTCGGCTTTCTAGGACGTACTGTTCCTGAGATATTCCCCAAAAAATGACCTGCATTAGCTAATATAAGCCTGCAAGTTTTTCTCTACATATCCCAACTGCCATACACACAGTCACATATCCTATATCAGCCAATAGTAGCTAGAAGGCCCTTAGTTTCCATAAACACACAGTTTTAATCCAGGTTTCCATAACAACCCAACGATTTTTCTTCACTGCTGTAGGTCAGCTTTAGGCTAGGGCTACACACACAACAATAAGTCTCACGATACATAGCTACACTGCGACATTGATGTCGCACGGCAATTTTTCTAATAGTCTATGGTGTTGCATTGCGACATGCGACATGATGCGACTGTGATGTGACAGTCACAGAAAAATCCATCTTGAATTTTAAAAGGGGCACGGTGCTGTTGAGGTCACTGTTAAGGGGCAGAGGCCAATATTAAAGGAGCAGCTGCTGTGGAGGTCACTGTTAAGGGGGCAGGGGCCACTATTAAAAGGGAAGCTGCTGTGGAGCTCACTGTTAAAGGGGAGGGCCCTATGGAGGTCACTGTTAAAGGGGTGTTCACTGTGGATGTTACTGTTAAGGGGGAAGGCCACTCTTGAGGTCACTGTTAAAGGGACGGGCACTGTGGAGGTCACTGTTAAGGGAGCAGGGGCCACTAATAAAAGGGCAGCTGCTGTGGAAGTAACTGTTAAATCAGCAGGGTACTGTGAGGTCACTGCTAAGGGAGCAGGGTACTGTGGAGGTCACTGTTAAGGGAACAGGGTACTGTGGAGGTCACTGTTAAGGGAACAGGGTACTGTGACAGTCACTGTTAAGGGAACAGGGTACTGTGACAGTCACTGTTAAGGGACGGGTGCTGTGGAGGTCTCTGTTAAGGGGGCAGGGAACAGTGGAGGAGATCACAGATAAGGGGACGTCCCCTAAGGAGGTCAGTTTTAAGGGGCGGGCTGCTGTTTCATTTTTCAGGCCTCTAAAGAGGTCAATGTCAAGGGAGTGGGGTGCTGTGAAACTCACTGTTATAGTGGCAGGCTGCTGTGAAGGTCAAAATTAAGGGAATGGGCTACTGTGGAGGTCCCATTTTATGGAGGCAGGGGCACTGTGGGGAGGTCAGTGAGGCGCTGTGGAGTTCACTGTTAAGGGGGTGGGGTAGTGTAGAGGTCACTGTTATGGGGGATACTGTCGATCTCTTTCAACCAGAGATGAGCAAATTTTTCTAATCCGAATAATATTAAAAAACTGCTATTTCCTGGCTGCAGAGAGCCTTTATAGTGGTGCAGAACACTGTGCCTTGCAGTAACACGCATAGGGAGTCTGCTGTGATAGTGAAATTATACTGTGAGTCAGTGTGACATGCAAATGACAGGAATCGCTCTTAGAATCACTGCACACTTCACTTATTTGGGCAGTCACGGGGCCAAAACTGACCAAATAATTCAAGTATGAACGCAGCCCTAAAGGTCGATGTTAGCGCCAAGAAGCGCACTCTATTTACACCGTGCCCACGATAGAGTTGAGAGGGTGGCAGCCAGGGGCGTAGCTAGAAATGCATGGGCCCCATAGCAAAAAAAAAATATGGGCCCCCCCCCCAATAACAGTGTCCCTGATAGTGACTGACCCCGGCAACTATTGTAAGACGGACGCCGCGTTCCTTATGTAAGTGAGCTTAAAGGGAATCTGTCACCAAAAAATCGCTTATTAAGCTGTAAATAGTACCTTATAGTGCTGCATAGTAGTTTCCTAATGCACTTTTTCTTCGTTTAGCCGCATCTAGCCTCCTTGAGAAATCAATGTTTTATTCAGCCGCTGCCCCGTGCTTCAAGTCAGGTTTGAAGTCAAGGGGGCAGCGGCCTAGGCGTCTCCAATCCTGCTCTCCCCGCCTCCCGCCGCCTTTATTGACACACTGGATCTCAGTCCCGGGACCGCGCTCCCAGCCCGCATGCGCAGTAAAGGACTGCTGTAGCCTGTACCGATCCCGGCTCCGGCTCGTACACTCAGCCGGCTTCAGTTTCGCTACTATGCATGCGCCCGCCAGCCTTACATACTAGCGCAGTTACAGAAGATGCCGGGCACATGCGCAGTAGCGAAACTGAAGCCGGCTGAGTGTACGAGCTGGAGCCTGGATCGCGCTACAGGCTACAGCAGCCCTTTACTGCGCATGCGGGCTGGGAGAACGGTCCCAGCACTGAGATCCGGCTTGTCAATAAAGGCGGCGGGAGGCGGGGAGAGCAGCATTGGAGACACCTAGGCCGCTGCCCCCTTGACTTCAAACCTGACTTGAAGCACGGGGCAGCGACTGAATAAAACATTGATTTCTCAAGGAGGCTAAATGCGGCTAAACGAAGAAAAAGTGCATTAGGAAACTACTCTGCAGCACTATAAGGTACTACATACTAGTACATACTTTGCACAAGTTTATTATTTACAACTTAAAGGGAACCTGTCACCAAAAAAATCGCTTATTAAGCTGTTAATAGTATTAACAGCTTAATAAGCGATTTCTTTGGTGACAGGTTCCCTTTAAGTTGTAAATAATAAACTTGTGCAAAGTATGTACTAGTATGTATACTACTATCTAATAATCCTTATCTATCACTTGACACTTCACTAACTTACTGGGGAGTCGGGGACAGTCAGGACTCCTCTCCACTCCAGACTTTTTCTTTTTACTGTGGCAGACTGCTGGCAGTGCAGAAAAGAAGATCATCAGAATCCATTCACTTCTGGCCTACTGGGCATGGGCAGTTAGGCACACTGGGCACGGGCGGGCAGGCAGGCTCCCACTCTCCACATTCAAAATAGGCAGCCGGCGGCAGCGTGACGTCACTCACTCCGTCACGCCGCACGCGCATGCTCCTCCCACTTTAGAAGCAGGCGGAGCAGGCGCGTGACGTCGGAGTGAGTGACGTTACGACGCCGGCCGCCGGGAGTCTGAGACAAGGAGGCGGAGCACATGACCTGACTACTCCTTTGTTTCCCAATCCCCAGCCAGGCCCGAGCAGCGGACCGCCCGGCACCACCTCACTCACTTGCGAGTCGCATCTTCTCCTCCACGTCCGGCCAGTACTGCCACGGGAGCGGGACCTCCCTCCTCTGGCTGAGCCTCCGCCCCTCTGTGAACTTAGCCGCCGGCGCCGCCTGCAGCGCGCAAGTGTTGTAAACTACCCGTGCCAGGGCTGTACTGCTTATCTCCTGGGGGGCCCCCTATAGCTACGCTACTGCCGCCCACGCCCCGCCCACTACACTGGGCGGGCGGGCCTGGCTGCCAGTGCATTAATTATGCGGTCCGGACGGGCCCCCAGTGGCGTAGGGCCCCATAGCCACTGCTATGGTTGCTATGGCGATCCCTACGCCACTGGTGGCAGCAGTACGTTTGTGTTGACGTTACTGATTATTTTGCCCTTCCTCTGATCCGTCAGAACATTAACTCCCAAAAAATGGATCCTGTCTATTAAGCATCTGCCTTCACTCGGTCAGCATTTGGTCAGTAATCCATCAGTATTGCTAATGCAAAAACAGAGATGACACATAAATGGAATTCTTGAATATCTTCTGTGTTTTGTACCCATTCCTGCTTTTGGCTTCCAAATCATAAGCCAATTCTGATGGGACCATACAGGCCTTACAGCTGCTACACAGACAGGATCCGTTGTGCGTCTAATTTTTTCTTCCTTCTGAAAGATCAGAAAAAGGGTCAAATAAATGATGATGTCAGTAAGGCCGAAAGGCAAAATAATCGCCCAGTCATGAAGTGGGGAAGGTGGGAACAGCATGAGAAATCCACAGAGTGGCCATATGACATAGTGATGAGGTGGAAACGACATGAGAAGACCACAGAGTGGCCCAATGACAGAGTCTGGAGGTGGCAGCAGCATTTGAAAGGGGACACAAAGTGGCACAATGACAGTGTGGAGGTGGCATCAGCATCAGAAGACCACAGAGTGGCAAGGTTACATAGTGTGGAGGTGGCAGCAGCATCAGGAGACCACAGAGTGGCAAGGTGACATAGAGGGGAGGTGGCAGCAGCATCAGGAGGCCACAGAGTGGCAAGCTGACATAGTGAGAAGGTGGCAGCAGCATCAGGAGACCGTAGAGTGTCAAACTGACATAGTGTGGAGGTGGGTGGCAATACCAGTACCCACTAAATATAGTGAGTGAAAGAAGGAGCACTTTGAATTAGATGAGTGGCAACAGGCAGGTGTCAGCACTAGAATAGTAGTTGAGGCAGGTAGCCAGAAGAAACTAATCTCTTTTGTCAAAGTGTTAGTGTGGCACCATGGATGATCTAGTTTGATTCATCAGGCATTGGTGGGTGGAAATCCTGGCCGATCCATGCCTGATTAATCTTGACAAAGGTCTGTCTCTCCATATTTTGGGTGGACAGGCAAGTTCTTCTTGGGGTATAACCCCCGCCACACTAAACACCAGCTCTGATGCCACACTACTGGCCGGGGAGGAAAGCTTTTCTAGGGCAAACTCGGCCAGTTGCGGCCACAAATACAGTTTGGCTGCCCAGTAGTCCAGCGGTTTTTCAATGTGGGGTGGCAGGGTGCTGTCCAAGTATGCTACCAACTGCTGGTTCAGTTTCTGCTCCATATCTATCTGCTGCTGCTAATGAGTATTTTATTCAGTAGGCGGATGAAGTAAACTGCTCATCATTGACTCTAGACTTAAAGGGAACCTGTCACCTGAATTTTGGGTATAGAGCTGAGGACATGGGTTGCTAGATGGCTGCTAGCACATCCACAATACCCAGTCACCATAGCTCTGTGTGCTTTTATTCTGTAAAAAAAAAACATTTGAAACATGCAAATTAAACTGAGATGAGTCCTGTACCTGAGATGAGTCAGGGACAGGACTCATCTCAGGTTAATTTGCATATCTATCAAATCGTTTTTTTTACACAATAAAAGCACACAGAGCTATGGGGACTGGGTATTGCGGATATGCTAGTGGCCATCTAGCATCCCATGTCCTCAGCTCTATACACAAAATCCCGGTGACAAGATCCCTTTAAGTTGCTGCTGATGGAGCTGGAACTACTCCTACCCCCCCACCCCCCTCCAGGAGCCATGGCAACATGAGCGCAGAGGGCCCCCTGGTTAGACCTGCGTAAGGATGAGCGATTGAGCATATAGACAGTAGCCAACTGACTACATAGGATGTCTCTATAGTAGTTCAATTTGTCCTCCTTCTCAGCGGGTGCAAAAAAGGCCCCCAATTTGGACTTGTAGTGAGGGTCCAACAAGGTGGAGAGCCAGAAGTCATCCCTCTGCCTAATGGTGACAATTCAGCTGTCACTACGCAAGCAAGAGAGCATGTATCGGGCCATTTGCGCAAGTTAATGGGTGGGACTCCCTGCCTCCATCTCCACTGCATACTGCCACAGTGTTTCTGGGTCCTCTGCCTCATCTTCCTCATCGCCCTGTAGCTCGTCTGCCTGCTCCTCTCCCCCCTCTCCTGTCACCTGTGTAGAAAAACCACCCTTTTCGCTACACATTGCTTGTGCTCCAAAGTCCTCCTCCTCCAGTTAAGCCCCCACAGGGCTCATGTGGCTGTGAGATCTAGGTGCCATGTCTCCAGTCCCCTGACCAGCATCTGTTCCAGGACATGAAGCAGTGGAATGACGGGAATGAATCCCGTAGTCACAGCAACAAATATCGTGGCCTCCTCAAAGGGCCTGAGAAAACGTCAGGTGTCACGCATGAGCTGCCACTGGCTGACATCGAAGTTACACAGGGGAGTACTCCTGTCCACTTGGCTCATCAAGAAATCGTTTATGGTCTTTCTCTGTTCGTTTAGTCAGTTTAACATATGGTGGAATTCCAATGGATGGAAATGTTGCATATCAGCCTATGGGGGATGCTGTTCTGCCGCTGCAGATCAAGGATTTGCTGTGTACGAGTGGCTAAAGTGCATGCAATTTTTCCTGACCATTTTTAGGGTGTCTTGCAGATGGGTGAAAGACTTCAGGAACTGCTTGACAACTAGATTTAACACGTGTGCAATGCAGGGCGCATGGCTCAGCCCTCTTTGACGCAGCGCCGACACTATGTTCTTCCCGTTGTCAATCACCATGGTTCTGATTTCTTGATGAAGGACATGGAGAAGTTTCTACCCTGTGTGACTCCATTCACTCAGGCAAACGAGGTGTAGAACAGCCTGACACCGCCGTGTCCTGCACATGTGGTATGCAGGAGGAGCACTGTGAATTGTCCCTGCAGTGGAGGCTGAGGACATGGTAGAGGATGAGGAGGCAGAGGCTAACATTGTCGCAAGACCAACGGCTTGAGAACATGGAGGCGGAAGCAGCATCACCTGGTCAAGTTGCTGGTGTGGCTGTGCAGGAACCACATTCGCCCAGTGGGCCATAAAGGACATGTATTGTCCCTGACCGTAGTTACAGATTCACACATCGGCGCTGCCGTGCACTTTGGCAGACACCGACAGGATCAAGGACTGGCCCACCGTCTGTTCTACATGTGTGTGCAGGACTGGTACTGCTTTTTTGGCAAAGAAATAACGTCTTGAGATTCTCCACCTCGGTTTGCCACAAGCCATCAGTTCTCTGAAAGGTGCAGAGTTCACCACTTGGAAAGGGGGTGGACTGCAGCACCAGCAACTTTGATAGGAGCACGTTCAGCTTCTGCGCCATTGGATGAGTGCACACAAACTGTTGTCTCTTGGCAATCTATTCGGTGAACGATTGCTGACGGAATGAGGAGGAATAGGAGGGCGAGGAGCAGGAGCATCAGGACCAGCAGATGATGGGAAGGACAGGCAGCTCCCTTCAGCTGAGGTGGTGGAGCCTTGACTGCCTGAACTCGGCTGCATGACACTGGGAGATGCAGCGGTTGCTGTGGTAGGTTGGACCACCACAACGGAGCCACGGTTATTCCAATGCACTTTATGGTGACGCTCCACATGTTGACGCAGGGCTGTGGTGCTCTGGCCACGCTTCACCTTCTGCCCACAGATTCTACATATGGCCTTTTTCACCTCCTCCTCCAGAGGCCTAATAAAAAACTGCCACACAGCCGTTTAGGTGATTTTACCTCCAACACTATGCACTGACAGACTGCTATCGCCGCTGCCTCAGTAAACCCGTGCACCAGGCTATAAGCTGTGCGCTGCGATTGGCCAGCGCTGCAGCAAGGGACACGCCTCATACAAAAAATCAGTCCAGTACAACAGACGGAGCTGCAGACACCGGAGCCTATACCGGGCGAATGGAGCGGTGCCCAGACATACTAGTAAGTGCAGGGGGACCCCTGGGCGCCGCTCTGCCCACTGATATAGTTCGTTTTTAGTTTGTAAACTAGTGAAAGGTCCTCTTTAAATTTTGTCAGAAGAACCTCATAGTAGTTTGTAAAGTAGTAAGTATTCCTATGCAGCAGAGGCATCATTTCATATTTCACTGCAGATTAAGATGGAGCTTTATAGCATAGTGGTTAATGTTCTTGTGAGTTCAAATCCCGGCAGAAACTTTTCAGAAATAGAGGCTAAATTTAATTTAAAATTATATATATATGTTTTTAGCCATAATATATTTACATATATTATTATATATTTAGAATATTTAATATATTACATATGTAAATCTATTATTGCTAAACACATCAGTAGTAGTTTCCCACATATTATGCATTTATGTGTATCAGAAGTATGATTTTTATCAATATATATTGTGGGGACTCGCTCTGGTAGACAGGATTATCGGACGCAGTATAGAGGTAACAATAAGTTCTTTGGATCAAGTAGTTCAGTGTTTTATTCACACTTTAGGCAAGTGACAAAACAAGCAGTCATATTTAAACAAAAAGTCCCCTTGCGGTGTTGATGGTAATTTACACCATGGGCAATACTGCCTCAAAGAGTCCTTGCTGATAGCAGCACCAACCTGTTTTCACGCCAAACAGGTAGCAAGCCTTCATCCAGACGGAAGGCAAGGCTCCCAGATCCCAACACAGATACCTCGCTTCTGAGCCCAGCTGCCTATTTAAGGACAGCCAGGTGCTGCCAAAACCCGGCATTTAAAATCCAGTCCGGTATTTGACCTCACCTGGCTGTAAATCAGACCAGCAGCACATACTGGGGGGAAAATACATGTTTTCCCAGACTAAACCTCTCACTGTGTCATATACCCACCTTTGTTCAACCCTGAGGGGGTGAACACATGCTAGACAGTGTACCTGGGACAGGGAATCCCTGTTTCCCTGTAACCAGCCTACACTGTGTTCCATCAAAAACTCTAAGTTTTGTAGGGAGAGAAACCATCGGGTGACCTGGGCATTTCTTTCCTTGGCCTGGCTCATCCACTTGAGAGGGGAGTGGTCAACCACCAGGCGGAATTTTCTTCACAATAAATAATAGCGGAGAGATTCTAGCACCCACTTGATAGCCAGGCAATTTCTCTCCACTATACTATAACAGGTCTCAGCTGGGGTGAGCTTACGGCTGAGGAAGACAACGTGATGGTCCTCCCAGTTGACTTCTTGAGACAGTACAGCACCGAGGCTAACTTCAGAGGCATTGGTCTGTACGATAAACTCCCTTTTAAAGTCGGGCGTCACCAAAACCGGGGACCCGCACAGGGCTGACTTCAAAGCGGAGAAAGCCTCCTCCGCCTGATCATCCCAGCGAACCATCATTGACTTGTGTACCTTCAAGAGTCCTGTCAAGGGCACGGCTAGCGTAGCAAAGTGGGGAACAAACCTCATATAATTGCCCACCATTCCCAGGAATAACTTTATTTGCCTAGTGGTGACAGGTCAAGGACAATTCCGTATCGCCTCTATTTTGTTCACTTGGGGTTTGATGACTCCGCACCCAATGACATTCCCCAGGTACTTAGTCTCTTCTAACCTTATCGCACATTTTTTTGGGTTAGTGGTTAGGCCAGGTTTCTCTGCACTTTGGGTAGGTGACTTTCCCAGTCGGTAGTGTAGATGACAATATGGTTCAAGTAAGCCGAAGCGTACTGATGATGTGGACGAAGCACAATGTCTATTAGTCGATGAAAAGTGGCAGGAGCGCCATGCAGACCAAAGGGTAAGACCTTATATTGATACAGACCCTCAGGCATGATGAAGGCAGTTTTCTCTTTGGCAGCCTCTGTTAAGGGAACCTGCAAATACCCTTTCATTAGGTCTAAAACAGAATACCTGGCTTGTCCTAACCTCTCAATGAGCTCATCCACCTGGGGCATGGGATATGCATCGAATTTGGAAACCTTGTTAAGTTTTCGAAAGTCGTTACAAAACTGCAATGTCCCATCTGGCTTTGGTATCAATACTATAGGACTGGCCCACTGACTTCTTGACTTCTCAATGACATCTAGCTGCAACATTAGCTGCACCTCCTCCGATATGGCTTGTCGCCAAGCATAGGGGCACCTAGTATGGTTTTAATCAGTCTTTTGCCTGAGGCTCAGTGACAATGTCATGCTGGATTATGACAGTGCATCCAGGGAGGTCCAAGAACACATTTGTGTTCCGAATAATGAACTCCCTGGCCACCTGAGTCTGTTTAGAGGAGAGGCTGTCAGCAATTTTCACTGTGGCAGCTGCCTCGCTTGCATCAGACAGAGGGGCCGGTACCTCTTCTCCTAGAAAACCAGTCCGCGGGCTGTCTTCTATACAGGTTTTCCTGTGTTTCCACGGTTTGAGTAAATTCACATGGTACACCTGCTCTGGCTTTCGCCGCCCTGTCTGGTGTACCTTGTAGTTTACATCTCCAATTTTCTCAAGTACCTCGTAGGGCCCCTGCCACCTAGCCAGGAATTTACTGTCCACGGTCGGCAACAGAACCAAAACCCGATCACCCGGGTTAAAGATCCGGACCCGAGCGTGCCGATTATAGATCCGACTCTGGGCTCGCTGAGCTGCCTCCATATGCTCCCTAATGTGAGGCAACACTGTCTCTGTCCGATCTTGCATCTGGGTAACATACCCAATGACACTTTTATGTGAAGTGGGTTGTTGTTCCCACTAGTGCTGATCGAGCACCAAGGTGCTCGGGTGTTCTGGTCGAACACATCGGGATGCTCGGCTGCTCTACCGAGCACCCGAGTATAATGAAATTTAATGGAGAACCCAAGCATTAAAGGGCTTCTGTCAGCCCACTAAACCGTTCTCTGCTGGCCCTGCCTGTTTGCAATCAAAATCTGGCGCCTGCGCCGCAGCCGTATCTATCTTCAATGTGCGCAGGCGCACTGAGAGGCGGCCGCTCGCTCGGCCGCTCCATCCTCAATGCGCCTGCGCCGGGTGTAGATGTGACGTCATCGGCGCAGGCGCATTGAGGATGGAGCGCCGAGCGAGCGGCCGCCTCTCAGTACGCCTGCGCACATTGAAGATAGGTACGGCCGCGGCGCAGGCGCCGGATTTTGAATGCAAACAGGCAGGGCCAGCAGAGAACGATTCCGTTCCCTGGCCCTGTCAATCACAATGCGGAGGGGGCGTCATTAGGATCGGAGGATGCGGCTGCTACCAGCAAGTAGCCGCCCTACTTGCTGGTAGCAAGGTAATTTACATATTTTAAAAATAGCTTTATATAAAATTCTACTGAACCAAAATGATTATTTAACTTATGTATAGGGAGCTCGCAGTATAGGGATTATTAGTAAACAAAAAAAAAAAAACGGTTTAGTGGGCTGACAGAAGCTGATTCATAGGAAACCAGGGAGGTTGCCTGATTCATAGGAAAAAGTAATAAATTGATAGAAACACCAATCAAATGGTACTGGAACAGCATGGGGAGGATTCCTAGATCGCTGCTGGGAACGTTGTTGTATGAGTAGTAATTCACTTTTACAAACTGACAATAATACGCACACAAAAAAAGACCAAATACATTTTAGAGGAAAAATTGTTAGGAAACATTCTTTTCTGTATATTTACTTGTATATAAAGCGCAAGTGCTGCCACAGATTACAAGCAAGACACTCTGATACAGCCTGTATATCACATAAAGGAGGGCCTTGTTTACATTGTGGTACAATTGTTCATGCAGTGGGACTCCTACACTTATAAAGCCTATGCACTAAGTGAAAGGGCTGCCAAGGAAATGGCACTCCAATACACCCATTGTTACACATAAAGGAGGGCATCATACACACCCTTGACAAATTATGATTGATGGCCTGCTCGTGACTCTCTAAAACATTTGGCGCAAGGGCCTGCTAAACTGACCATCTAAAACATTAGGGACGAGGGCCTGCTGCTGAGCTGACTATTAAAAAAAATATGGGAGAGTGCCTGCTGCTTAGCTGGCCATAAAAAAATAATAATAATAATTGTGTTCAAAGCAGGCTGGGTCGCCTAAATACTTCAGCTAGGAATAATGGAATAGGACTCCGATCAGATACAGTCATAGTTCAGACCATAAATTATGCCGACCTGCGATCTGGCGGCATTATTCCCATGACCAGCCGAACAGCTTCCGGGCAAACAAAGTCTTTGGGTTCCAGGGGGAGTATGGTTGCAAAGCTGAAAATTAAAGCAATTGATGGAAGGACACCACCAGGATTGACAGATTGATAGGTCTTTCTTGATTCTGTGGGTCGTGGTGCATGGAAGTTCTTAGTTGGTGGAGCGATTTGTCTGGTAAATTACGATAACGAACGAGACTCCTCCGTGATAACTAGTTACGGGACCCCCAGCGGTGAGGATTGTGTTGACCAGACTCTTGGATAGTGAGACTAGACTTATAAGTAAGGGCCTGCTGGTGAGCTGACCCTATAAAAAATGATATGCCAGGACTTCAGGTGAGCTGACCCTGTAAAACATTATATGTGTGGGTCTTCCGTTGAAGTGACCATGTAAAAGATTGTAGGTGAGGGCCTGCAGGTGAACTGACCGAGGGCCTTGGGGTGAGCTGACCCTGTAAAAGATTGTAGGTGAAGGCCTGCTGATGAGCTGACCCTCTAAAACAGGCATCCTCAAACTGCGTCCCTTAAGCTGTTGTAAAACTACAACTCCCACAATGCCCTGCTGTAGGCTGATACCTGTAGGATGTTAGGGCCTGCTGGGAGTTGCAGTTTGAGGATGCCTGCTCTAAAATATTATAAGCTAGGGCCTGCTGGTGAGTTGACCCTGTAAAACATTATATGTGAGGGCCTGCTAGTGAGCTGACCCTATAAAAGATTGTAGTGAGGGCCTACTGATGAGCTGACCCTGTAAAATATTATATGCGAGGGCCTGCTTGGGAGCTGACTCTGTAAAAGATTTATGGTGCGGGCCTGCTGGTGAGCTGAACATGTGAAAGATTTTAGTTGCGGGCCTGCTGGTGAGCTGACCTTGTAAAAGATTGTAGGTGAGGGCCTTCTGGTGAGCTGACCCTATAAAAGATTGTAGGTGAGGGCCTAATGATGAGCTTACCCTGTAAAATATTATATGCAAGCGTCTGCTTAGGAGCTGACCCTGTAAAAGATTTTAGGTGCGGGCCTGCAGGTGAGCTGACCCTCTAAAAAATAATATGCGAGGGCCTGCAGCTGACCTGACCCTGTAAAACAATATATGCAAAGGGCATATATGCGAGTGCATTATATTCAACAAATAAGCATGTTGATATGATGGAAGAGGAGAAGGAGGATGAGAAAAGGAATATTCAACCATATACCCTTGTTTGTGGTGGAAGGGGTGCATGGGAATACAGAGTATTCAGTGCATTATAAACAAGACATTTAAAGTGCCTTTATGTTCATCATCAGCTTTCTTCTGGTGGAGTCGAGAAGTCATGGTCAATCCAGGCCTTGTTCATTTTTATAAGAGTCAACCTGTCAGCATTTTCAGTTGACAGGCGGATACGTTTATCTGTTATAATGCCACCAGCAGCACAAAATACCAGCTCTGTTAAAACGCAGGCGGCAGGGCAGACCAGCACCTCCAAGGCGTAGAGCACTAGTTCGTGCCACGTGTCCAGCTTGGACACCCAGTAGTTGTAAGGCACAGAGGGATCATTGAGGACGCTGACAAGGTCTGCTACATAATTCTTCACCATCTTCTAAAATGTTTCTCTCTTTGTGATACTAGGCCTCGCATCAGAGTGAGGGTGCTGGTGGGGTGTCATGAAACTGTCCCAGGCTTTGGAGTGTTGCCCTGCCTCTGTTGGAACTGCTGTGCTTTTCCCTTGTCTTGCCTCGTTGGTTCCCCAAGGAACTATGGACTCTGGCGCCAGTGTTGTCAGCTGGAAATTTTTGAAGCACTGTTTTGCTCGTCCTCTCCACCAGAGGAATGAGAGATGAGTTCTCTTTGTAGTGGGGGTCGAGAAGGGCGAACAACCATTAATTCTTGTCTAAAATGCGTATATAATGCGCGGGTCACAGGAAAAGGCAGCCTAACATGAAGTCAACAGGCAAGACTTCGCTGTCGTCATCAGGAGGCTCACTGTCAATCTCCTCATCCTCTTCCTCCTCTTCTGATGACCCACACAGAACAGTTGGAATTAAACTTCCATGGGTACTACCCTTTGTAGTGGAGGCAACCTTCTCCTGCTCTTCCTCTTCATCTGCCAATTTGCACTGAGAAGACGAACTGAGGGTGGCCTGGCTAACACCCTGTGTAATGTCTTCCCCCATTTTCAACTCTTCCAGATGCAAATCATTGTCCTTAATTGTGAGCAGGTAGCTTTTGAGTAGACCCAGAAGTGGGATGGTTACGCTGATAATAGCATTATCACAGCTCAACATCTGTGTTGATTCCTCAAAGTTTTTTAAAACCTCACAGAGGTCAGACATCCATGTTTACTCCTCGCTTGTAAATAGCGGAAGTTGACTGGAAAGGCGACGACCATGTTGCAGCTGGTATTCCACTACTGCCCTCTGCTGCTCACAAAGCCTGGCCAACATGTGGAACATTGAGTTCCAGCGCATGTTAACGTCGCACAACAGCTGGCAATTTCAAGCGCTGCTGCAGCATTTACAGACCGGCTGAAGCTGTCGATGACTTTAGGAAATGTGCACACAAGCGGCGCACCTTCACCAGTAGCTCAGGAAAATTGGGGTAGGTTTTGAGAAACCTCTGAACCACTAACTTTAAGACGTGGGCTAGGCATGAGATGTGTGTGAGCTTGCCGAGGTCCAAAGCCGCCACCAAGTTACGGCCATTATCAGACAAAACCACTCTAGCTTGAGTGGCGAGAGCCACAGCTCAGTCTGTTCTTATTCCCTGTCACAGCTCTGTGGTGGTGTGCTGTTTGTCCCCTAAGCATATCAGCTTCAGCACAGCCTGTTGCCAATTCCCCACTGCAGTGCTACACTGCTTCCAGCTACTGACTGATTAATGACTAGTTCTGCATGCGGATAATTCAGAGGTGAAAGTTGAGGAGGAGGCAGAGGAGGAAAAGTGGGGGTTGGAGCCACTAACGTAGGTACTGGTGGAAACTCTGATCAACGTAGGGCCTGCAATCCTTGGCTTCGGTAGCAATTGTGCAATCTCAGGGTACGAATCGCTCCCGGCCTCCACACCATTTACCCAGTGTGCCATCAGGGAAATGTAGCGTCCCTGTCCGAATGCACTTGTCTATGTGTCCATGGTTAAGTGGACATTCCCAATAACTGCATTTGTCAGGGCACGTGTGATGTTACGGGACACATGTTGGTGTAAGGTGGGCACAGCTCACCTTGAAAAATAGTGGCGGCTGGGGACTGCGTAACGCGGGACGGACGCCGACATAAGGCTGCGGAAGGCCTCAGTGTCCACAAGCCTAAATGGCAACATTTCCAGGGCCAGTAATTTAGAAAGTTGTGCATTTAGCGCTATGGCTTGTGGACGGGTGGCTGGGTATTTGCGCTTGCATTTAAATGCCTGGGGTTAGGACATTTAGACGCTGTGCTGGGACATGGAAGTGGATGTGGTCACTGATGGTGCTTGTGAAGGTCCAGGTGCAGGTTGGGAGGCATCCTTGCCTGCGCCTGTGACAGAGGATTGGCCAGCACTTAACACAGGGGAAGAGGAGGCAGTGGTGTGACCCGCAGACACAGATTGTGGACCCAGGCGTTCGTTCCACTTATTACGGTGCTTGGATGCTATCTGCCGGATCATGCTGGTGGTGAGGTTGCTAGTGTTCACGCCCTGTCTCATTTTGGTACGGCACAGGTTTCAAATTACTATTCTTTTGTCATCCGCACTTTCCTCAAAAAAGCTCCAGACTGCGTAACACCTACCCCTTGGCAAGGGAGATTTCTGCAAGGGTGTGCTCCATGGAACCGTTGCTGGCCTGTTTGGTGTGGTGCGCCTTCTCCCTCTGTACTGCTGTCCTTGCTCGGCTTTCCAGCTTCCCAGGTTGGGTCATGACTTCATCATCCAGTACCTCCTCTTCCACTTCCTTACTCTGCTCATCCTCCTGACTTGTTGAACTAACCACTACCTCAGTGATTGACAACTGTGTCTCATCCTCTTCATCAACCTCTTGAGACACTAATTGCCATTGAGTTATTGGCAACTGTGTCTCATCATCCTCCACCTCATTAAACAGTAAGAGTTTGGGAATCAGGGCACAAGATCTGTCCCTCTTCAAGCGTGCTTGGCGAGAGGGCCAAATCAAGGAATGGCGCTGAAAAGAGCTCCTCGGAATATCCGAGTGTGGGATCAATTGTTTGCACAGACTCTTCATGGTGGGAGGAAGGCGGATCAGGGTGAGGATTGGGTTGAGTAGACTCTTGGCTAATGAGACTGGACTTGGTGGAAGACAGGGTGGTGCTTAAGTGACTGGAAACCGATTATTAGCTGCTGCAGTCCAACTGACCACCTGGTCGCACTGGTCTGACTTCAAGAGTGGTGCCCTGCACCAACCTGCAAACTGGAACATGAAGCTAGGTATCGTAGATGCATGGATGATTGTTTTTCTTGTTCTCTGGCAGCAGGCACAATTTCAACGTGCCCAAGGCCACGGCCTGTGCGTGCACCATCAGCATCATTGCCACATCCCTTACTTCTCGCATTTTTCATATTAAATGTTATATATGATTGAAAGTCTCTCACACATACAGTAGCGTAGGATTTTGAAGTGTATGCGCAAACAAATTAAAAAAGGTGTTTGGGATGTGCAAACGTCACACAGGAGATATCCCACAGGTTATGCCAATGCTGTCACCAGCGGCTAATGAAAAATTACAGGGAATGTCACAGGTGTTTGGGATGAGGAAACGTCATACAGGAGAGGTACCTTCGGTAATGTCACTGTCTGCAGCGTCTACGCAAAAAAGTACACTGGATGTCAGCTATTTTTTGGATGCGCACACTTTACACAGGAGATGTGGCGCAGCTAATGTCACTGTCCACAGCGGGCACCGTCTACATAAAAAGTTCACTGGATGTCACAGATATTTTTTGGATGAGCACACTTTACACTGGCGATGTGGCACAGCTAATGTCACTGTCCGCAGCGGACACTATCTATGGAAAAAGTACACTGGATGTCAGATATTTTTGGGATGTCCACACTTGAAACTGGAGGTGTGGCGCAGCTAACGTCGCTGTCTGCAGAGGCCTAACTATTGTACGCTATTTAGCCCAGGATGTGCTAGAAATAGATATTGCTGCCACACACAATTGTCCTTAAAAGGACTTTTGGGTCTGTAAGGTTTTAGCAATTTAGCGCTTAAGGGCATTGCCAGGAGATACCTGACCGATCCAGTGCTGGAGAGGGTATGGCAAAGCCCACCAGAACATATCGGCTAATAGTCTATCTAGCATAGCCGGGGAACTCAGCACATCAGGCTGTAGCCATTTTTGCAAGAGGTGGAGTAAGCCATAATACTGGGTCCTCACAGGCTCAGCCGGCTTAAACCCCCACTGATGTCCCCGCTGGGCCCGGACCAACACATTCACCCCCAGTCTTGCCAAAATCTCACCCTTTAATTTGGTAGTCGGCCGCTTGATCATACGGCAAGTCGAAATATACCCGCTGGGAATCAGATGCCAGGAAGTCAGCGATGAACTCAGCCCACTGGTCATGGGGTAGCTTTATCCTGATGGCCACTTTCTCGTACATCACCAGGTAGGTTTCAATATGGTCTGCGGGGGTCATGTGAGGAATCGCAGCACGGACTGCTTTCCAGGCATCGTGGACGCTCGGGGTTGCTCCTGCTGTCTGCAAAGCCATCATGTATTGTAGCAGCAACTGGTTAGTCTCATGCTGCTGCTTATTAGCTTCGCGTTGCTGAAGTTTTGTCTGCAGATTAGCCTCCATGAGGGCCTTCACAACAGCCTCCATTTTGTTGTGGGGCACTGGTTGTAATACAGCTGGTTTAATGTACAACATACAACCGTGCCTGAAAAATGCGGAAACCAAAAATATCGGTGTTCACGCCAGCCTCGCTGCTTTTGCACGCATCCTCCACCAATTGTGGGGACTCGCTCTGGTAGACAGGATAAGCGAACGCAGTATAGAGGCAACAACAAGTTCTTTGGATCCAGCAGTTCAGTGTTTTATTCACACTTTAGGCAAGTGACAAAACAAGCAGTCATATTCAAACAAAAAGTCCCCTTGTGGTGTTGGTTGTAATTCACACCATGCAGCAATTCTGCTTCAAAAAGTCCTTGCTGATAGCAGCACCAAACAGTTTTTACGCCAAACTGGTAACAAGCCTTCATCTAGACACAAGGCTCCCAGATCCCAACACAGAGACCTCGCTTCTGAGCCCAGCTACCTCTTTAAGGACAGCCAGTTGCTGCCAAAACACGAACCGGCATTTAAAATCTGGTCTGGTATTTGACCTCACCCGGGTGTGAATCAGCCCAGCAGCACATGCTGGGAGAAAAATACCTGTTTTCCCAGCCAAACCTCTGATTGTGTCACTATATATATACAGTGGGATGCGAAAGTTTGGGCAACATTGTTAATCGTCATGATTTTCCTGTATAAATCGTTGGTTGTTACGATAAAAAATGTCAGTTAAATATATCATATAGGAGACACACACAGTGATATTTGAGAAGTGAAATGAAGTTTATTGGATTTACAGAAAGTGTGCTATAATTGTTTAAACAAAATTAGGCAGGTGCATAAATTTGGGCACTGTTGTCATTTTATTGATTCCAAAACCTTTAGAACTAATTATTGAAACTCAAATTAGCTTGGTAAGCTCAGTGACCCCTGACCTACATATACAGGTGAATCCAATTATGAGAAAGAGTATTTAAGGGGGTCAATTATAAGTTTCCCTCCTCTTTTAATTTTCTCTGAAGAGTAGCAACATGGGGGTCTCAAAACAACTCTCAAATGACCTGAAGACAAAGATTGTTCACTATCATGGTTTAGGGGAAGGATACAGAAAGCTGTCTCAGAGATTTCAGCTGTCTGTTTCCACAATTAGGAACATATTGAGGAAATGGAAGACCACAGGCTCAGTTCAAGTTAAGGCTCGAAGTGGCAGACCAAGAAAAATCTCTGAAGCCAGCTTCATTTTGGAATAAGGTGCTGTGGACTGATGAAACTAAAATTTAGTTATTTGGCCATAACAAGGGGCGTTATGCATGGAGGAAACAGAACACAGCATTCCAAGAAAAACACCTGCTACCTACACTAAAATATGGTGGTGGTTCCATCATGCTGTGGGGCTGTGTGGTCAGTGCAGGGACTGGGAATCTTGTCAAAGTTGAGGGACACATGGATTCCACTCAGTATCAGCAGATTCTGGAGACCAATGTCCAGGAATCAGTGACAAAGCTGAAGCTGCGTCGGGGCTAGATCCTTCAAAAAGACAATGACCCTAAACACTGCTCAAAATCCACTAAAGGCATTTATGCAGAGGAACAAGTACAACGTTCTGGAATGGCCATCTCAGTCCCCAGACCTGAATATAATTGAAAATCTGTGGTGTGACTTAAAGAGAGCTGTTCCTGCTCGGAAGCCATCAATCCTGAATGAACTAAAGATGTTTTGTAAAGAGGAATGGTCCAAAATACCTTCAACCAGAATCCAGACTCTCATTGGAACCTACAGAAAGCGTTTAGAGGCTGTAATTTCAGCGAAAGGAGGATCTACTAAATATTGATTTCATTTCTTTTTTGTGGTGCCCAAATTTATGCACCTGCCTAATTTTGTTTAAACAATTGTAGCACACTTTCTGTTAATCCAATAAACTTCATTTCACTTCTCAAATATCACTGTGTGTGTCTCCTATATGATATATTTAACTGACATTTTTTATCGTAACAACCAACGATTTATAGAGGAAAATCTTGACGATTAACAAGGTTGCCCAAACTTTCGCATCCCACTGTATATTTATATATATATATATATATATATATATTTGTGGTCATGGCTACGGCCAAGAGGTATCCGATGAACCCTAGGGAGAAAACAACAGGAACAACCTAACCCAGGTAGGCGTGTTTTAGCTGACCTGACTAAATGGCTTGTTGTGTGCCCTAAGCCATGATCGTGGGTAGGCCTATAAGTGGGCATACCCTGTGGAAATGAGAAGATAAGGGAGGGAGGGTGGGGCACCTGAAAACACACACCTGTGAGTGAGGGTGTGGCTCGTATATGAAGAGCCTCCGCCCCTCCCACAAATGCAGGCTGACTAATCAGCCTTACCAACTTGTGGTCATGGCTACGGCCAAGAGGTATCCGAAGAACCCTAGGGAGAAAACAACAGGAACAACCTAACCCAGCTAGGCGTGTTTTAGCTGACCTGACTAAATGGCTTGTTGTGTGCCCTAAGCCATGATCGTGGGTAGGCCTATAAGTGGGCAAAAACCAAGCCAAGTAGGATAGAAAAGGAATTTGAATGGCATGTACAAACTAATCCCCAAGCCAACTGCAAGGCATCCAGGATCTAGAGCGAAAATTCAGGGTATGTGAGGCAAGACCAGTAGGAAACCTACAACCCATCTTGTGGATGACAAGGCCAGAGACATGATGCTCAATATTGCGGATACTGCACCAAAGCGGAATGGAGGACCGAGAATACGTTGTGAAATGGATCATAAAACCAACTGAAACTTGTAAAGTTTGGTTCTAGTGCGAGTACTGGCAATGCCCTAGCGTCAGGAGATCGTGGGACCAAAGCCTAACTGCCTAGACTATGCAGGAATGAGGGCCAAAAAGAACCATGTAGATAGGAAGAGAATCCTTGAATAGTTACCCAGACAACAGCTATCCGCGCTTTGTTCTACTGTGCGCCCCTGAGAATTGTTTTAACGCTTGAGACGTGAAGACCGACCTACTATTTGAATCTTCTACCGTGAGAAAATGCTGGACCTTGTCCAAAATTCGATTCACTGTGGTTGTAGGGAGTCGGAGGTTAGTGCGGCAAGAAGCTATGAAGCCATAATATACAAGATTCTGTCTATGCCCTCCCATGAGTGAGGGAATGCAATGCAATGAAGCTACTGGCGAAAATGAATTCCTGGTCGTGATAAAAAGGCAAAGACTTTGCGCGGGGACCTGGTTGACAAGATATGATCGACTGCGATCAGAGACTGAAATGCTAGAGCGAATTGCCCTACTTGTTCTTCCTCTGGCAGGACCTGAACGAAAGCATGAACAATTAAAGAAAGACGAAATATCTGCGTAAGACATGACAATAATGCTGTAGGGCGAACCGGACCAATTTGCGGTCAAAACATAAAATTAGCGATCAACATGGATTATTAGGAAATTAGGGAAGCAGGTATGTATGCGATACATAGGGGCCAAATCAGCCTAGATGCACCTGAAAACACACACCTGTGAGTGAGGGTGTGGCTCGTATATGAAGAGCCTCCGCCCCTCCCACAAATGCAGGCTGACTAATCAGCCTTACCAACATATATATAGAGTTGCAAGAAAAAGTTTGTGAACCCTTTGGAATGATATGGATTTCTGCACAAATTGGTCATAAAATGTGATCTGATCTTAATCTAAGTCACAACAATAGACAATCACAGTCTGCTTAAACTAATAACACACAAATAATTAAATGTTACCATGTTTTCATTGAACACACCATGTAAACATTCACAGTGCAGGTGGAAAAAGTATGTGAACCCTTGGATTTAATAACTGGTTGAACCTTCTTTGGCAGCAATAACTTCAACCAAACGTTTCCTGTAGTTGCAGATCATACGTGCACAACGGTCAGGAGTAATTCTTGACCATTCCTCTTTACAGAACTGTTTCAGTTCAGCAAAATTCTTGGGAAGTCTGGTGTAATTCACTTTCTTGAGGTCATGCCACAGCATCTCAATCGGGTTGAGGTCCAGACTCTGACTGGGCCACTCCAAAAGGTGTATTTTCTTCTATTTAAGCCATTCTGTTGTTGATTTACTTCTATGCTTTGGGTCGTTGTCCTCTTGCAACACCCATCTTCTGTTGAGCTTCAGCTGGTGGACAGATGGCCTTAAGTTCTCCTGCAAAATGTCTTGATAAACTTGGGAATTATTTTTTCCTTTGAGGATAGCAATCCGTCTAGGCCCTGACACAGCAAAGCAGCCCAAAACCATGATGCCCCCACCACCATACTTCACAATTGGGATGAGGTTTTGATGTTGGTGTGCTGTGCCTCTTTTTCTCCACACATAGTGTTGTGTGTTTCTTCCAAAAACTCTACTTTGGTTTCATCTGTCCACAGAATATTTTGCCAGTACTGCTGTGGAACATCCAGGTGCTCTTGTGCAAACTGAAAATGTGCGGCAATGTTTTTATTTTTTTACAGCAGTGGCTTCCTCTGTGGTATCCTCCCATGAAATCCATTCTTGTTTAGTGTTTTACGTATAGTAAATTCGCTAACAGGGATGTTAGCTTATGCCAGAGACTTCTGTAAGTCTTTTGCTGACACTTTAGGATTCTTATTCACCTCATTGAGCAGTCTGTGCTGTGCTTTTGCAGTCATATTTACAGGAAGGCCACACCTAGGGAGAGTAGCAGCAGTGTTGAACTTTCTCCATTTATAGACAATTTGTCTTACTGTGGACTGATAAACAGCAAGGCTTTTGGAGATACTTTTATAACCCTTTCCAGCTTTATGCAAGTCAACAATTCTTAATCATAGGTCTTCTGAGAGCTCTTTTGTGAGAGGCATCATTCACATCAGGCAATGCTTCTTGTGAAAAGCAAACCCAGAACTGGTGTGGTTTTTTTTATAGGACAGGGGAGCTGTAACCAACACCTCCAATATCATCTCATTGATTAGACTCCAGTTGGATGACACCTCATTACAATTAGCTCTTGGAGATGTCATTAGTCTAGGGGTTCACATCCTTTTTCACCTGCACTGTGAATGTTTACATGGTGTGTTCAATAAAAACATGCAAACATTTAATTATTTGTGTGTTATTAGTTTAAGCAGACTGTGATTGTTGTGACTTAGATAAAGATCAGATCACATTTTATAACCAATTTGTGCAGAAATTCATATCATTTCAAAGGGTTCACATACTTTTTCTTGCAACTGTATATACAAAAAATAAAATAAAACAGCAGTCCAATAAACCACGGGTGCAAAATCCTCAAAACCGCAGGCACAGCAGTCAGTATAAGGCAATATTGATCCAAAAACGAGGCAGCACTCCAAAAGTAAAGTGAAGATGGTAGACCCTTTATTGACCCCTCTGCAACGTTTCAACCGCTCAATGCAGTCTTTATCAAGCATGATAAGGACTGCATTGAGCAGTTGAAACATTGCAGAGGGGTCAAAAAAGGGTCCACCATCTTCACTTTACTTTTTGAGTGCTGCCTCATTTTTGGATACATATTTGTTTTTTATTTTTTAGTAATTACACATATATTTTGTGCCATACATTTTTTACAATTACTAAAAAAAAATATAAAATATATACATTTAATCTTTATTTCTGAAACGTTTCTACGGGGTTTGAACTCACAACTAGTGATGGACGAACATCTGCCAGGACAGTGCGCAAATGCGATAAAATGTTCGCGAACCGCAAGTTCACGGCGGGTCCCATTCATTTTAATGGCAGGCGAACCTGAAAAACCCTCATATGTGCAGCCAAGAAATATTTACTAGCAGTGCACAAATAGTCCCACAACATGGACAGTGACATACCAGATGTATTATTCGAATTTGCGATCTCTATTCATTTTTTTTTTTCAAAGCGAAATATCGTCAATAAAATTTTTGCGTACGCGCATGTGCAAATGCATTCATTATACAGTACCCAAATGCACTATAAAGAAAATATATTGGTACATAACACCCCGTTTCAATCAGTTTTTTGGGGGGTCGACTGGTATATCCCACCAGTAGAAATTATTAGTTTCAATAACGCTTGTCCCTCTATATACCTGAAGTATTGCAGCAGAACCGCACACAACTTCTGCACAATACAAATGCACTATAATATACTTTCTAACATAGAAAGTATATTATAACATTGTACAAGGAAGGCAATCCATTAGAATATACATAAAGATAAAACGTAACCTTTAATAATGTTACTATGAGGGTCCATTCACACGTCCGTAAGTATTTAGTGAATCCGCAAAACACGGACACAGGCAATGTGCATTCCGCAATTTGCGGACCGCACATCGCCGGCAGTATAATAGAAAATGCCTAATCTTGTCTGCAATTGCAGACAAAAATAGGACATGTTCTATTTTTTGGCGGAAAAGGAAGCATGGATGCGGAAGTGCAGATCCGCAAATTGCAAATGTATGGGTCTGCACCCATTCAGCAAAATTGCAGAACGGATGCAGACCCATTTTGCGGACATGTGAATGGAAAAGATATCCCTCAAAGTGAAAATAAATTTTATTATAAAAGTTAAGCAAAAAGCATAGATGCGATAGGCAATAACAAGTGCTCGGCAGCACTAAATCAGGTGCTCGGCGGCACCAAATCAGAAACTATATGTTTATTGTCAGCAAGAGAATTTATGCCAGGAGAGGTTTCCCTACCCAAGGATAAAGCCAGCTATTAGGCATACGGGCCTTGGAGAATGCCAGACAGGATCTTCAGAAAGTACAGCCTGATCTGTGAGTTTTAATTCCCTCTGAGTCACCTTGCTAGGATTCTACCTGCCACCTATGTAAAGCCTGCTTGTTGCTAATATTCTTCATATGGAACTGTTTGGAGTTTGTACATAGTTTGAACTGTTCAGTAAAGAAGAATTCTAGTTCACTGCAATCATGTGTACCTCCATTATTCCTCCTAACAATCGGTGTGCCACCGTTACCGACACTGAAGTCACGAACTGTAAGGGATCTTGCCACAGGCACGCTAAACCTTCAACACCCAGGGCACCTCACCTATTACCCGGCCTGGTCCCTATAGCTAGAGAGTGCCCCAGAGGATCTATGTGCCAGCCTTTTCATCACTGACTGTACGCCTGCCCAGGTTATACTACAAACTGTGAGTACTAAGAGCAACCCTCGGTCTGTCTACTGACTCCCGTGACCTCACACTCGCTCACCCTGAAGGACTGGTGTACTGCACTATGGTAAATCAATATCACATTCCTGTACACCTGCTAAAGAATCCTCTGCTGGTGACTGTCATCAGTGGACAAGTGCTGACGGATCCAGTGTGGTTCATCACTGGGCCGTTGGAACTGCAGGTAGGAGTTTTACATGTGGAAAAGATTTATCTATATGTGCTCCCCTAACTGTCCCATTCTCTCTTGCTGGGGTTGCCCTGGCTTCAGATGCACAATCCAGTAATCAAATGGTGTTCTGGAGAGGTTCTTCAATGGGGACAGCTGTGCCAAAGCAAGTGCCTACGTTCCATTCAACAAAAGGTTTCTATACCTCTTCCGAAAAGTCTGGAGGCTTTGCCAGTGGCCTATCATTCCTTTGCTGATGTATTTGATAAGAAAAGAGGCTGAGATACTACCACCCCATCGCCCCTATGACTGCCCAATTGATCTGCTACCTGGGACATCTCCTCCTCAGGGTCATGTTTATCCTCTGTCTCCCACTGAAATCGCAGGCTACAGCGGATTACAATAAGGAGAATCTTGAGGGGTTTCATCAGGAAATCATCGTCACCCGCTGGGGCAGGATTTGTTTTTTTTTCGTAAAAAAAAAAAAAAAGATGGTTCCCTTCGCCCCTGTATAGGTTACTGTAGTCTAAATAATATCACGATCAAGAATAAATACCCGTTACCATTAATCTCCGAGTTATTTGATAGACTCCGTGGGGCTCGGATCTTCTCTAAGCTGAACAATCTGATACGTATTCGAGAGGGTGACGAATGGAAGACGGCCTTTAATACCAGGGATGGCCACTATGAATGCCTCGTTATGCCATTTGGGCTCAGTAATGCCCCTGCTGTCTTCCAGGAGTTCGTTAATGAAATTTTTCGAAATCTGCTTTATTCTTGAGTTGTTCTATTTGGATGATATTCTTATTTTTTCCAGAGACATCAGAACTCATTGCAGGCATGTGCAGGTGGTCTTACAACGTTTACGAGAGAATCATCTTTACGCTAAATGGGAAAGGTGTGTCTTCGAAAAGTAGTCTCTTTCCTTCTTGGGATATATCATATCGGATCAGGGTCTCAAGATGGATCCTGGAAAGGTGCTTTAGTACTCGACTGGCCCCGTCCATCCGGCCTGAAGGCAATACAGAGGTTATTGGGCTCTACTTGTCACAACCAGACAGCTGAGAAGCTCTGACAGAAGCCTTTCAGAACCTCCTCCTTGAGTTTTCTTTGTTGTGGTATTCAGTTCCTCATCTCGTTAGCCTCTCTCAGCTGTCATGTAGTTGGACTGATTGCATCCCTTTAAATTCCGCCCCATAATGCATTACTGGGCGGCTTATACTTCTTCCTGGAGTGTGTGTGCATGCTGATCCTATTTCCCAGTCTGCTACTAAGTTAAGTGCTGTACATTCATCTGTTATTTTCTGTTTGCTGGATCCCAGGTGACCCTGACTCCCTCCGTGTCTAGTGTAGGGAGCCGGTGGTCGTGTCCCCTCACTATTGTAGGGTGTTCAGGTGTTATATAGTCGAGGTACGTGGATATGCAACCATCCAGCTTTGGGATCTTTGCATAGGCTGAGCAGCCAGGGAAAGTGCCAGGTCTTGTGCAGGGGTCTCCCTCTTGGTTCCTTAGCTTTGGATCCATTGAGTCATATATGCATGTTGCATTGTCTTGTTTCCTGTACACCGTCCGTGACATTATAAGCCGCCATAACCGTCTCAAGCATGGATCCGGTTTCACTTTTGGCTGAACGCCTTCAGGGTCTTTCATTGGAGGTAGCTGATCTCCGTAGGACTTTTTCTCAGCTTCAAGTGACCGGTTCAGCTGGCGTTCATGGAGTTTGTTCTGAGCCTAAGATCTCGCTCCCGGATACGTTTTCCGGGTGTAGTGAGAATTTTGTGCGTTTTAGAGAGGCTTGCAAACTCCATTTTCGCCTTCTTCCCCATTCCTCTGGTGATGAGGAACGGAGGGTGGGGATCATTATATCGCTGCTCAGGGGTAACGCTCAGTCCTGGGCCTTTTCGCTGCCGGAGGGGGCACGGCCCCTCCGTTCAGTGGATGAATTCTTTTTAGCCCTGGGTCAGATATATGATGATCCGGATCGTATTGCTCTGGCTGAGTCTAGACTACGTCTATTATGCCAGGGTAAACAATCCGCAGAGATATACTGCTCAGAATTTTGGAGATGGGCAGCTGATACTGGTTGGAATGATGCTGCACTCCAAAGTCAATTTTGCCATGGTCTTTCAGAGGGATTAAAAGATTTATTTGCCTTTCATGAAAGGCCTATTTCCTTGGACTCTGCTATGTCTCAGGCCGTTCGTATTGACAGGCGTCTTAGAGAGGAGGAGAGATCTCTCCTTCCTGTCATACTCAGTCCCAGGACAGTGCAGCGGTCCCATTCTGTGCGCAGGGGTCTCAGTCGCTGTCAGCCCCTTCTGAGCAGGAGCCCATGCAGCTGGAGTTGATTGCTTCTGACAATAGAAGATTCAGCCCGCATGGGAGGGTTTGTTTTTGTTGTGGAGGTATAAATCATTTGGCAAATGTTTGTCCCTCTAGGAGATTCAGGCAGTTCTCTGGGAGTAATAAAGAAACAAAGAGGAAAAAATCTTTTAAAAATGTTTCGTCTGTTACTATTGGCAGGGTTGAGGTGGAAATTGAAGGTTTTCCGTTTGCTTGTAGTTCCCGTTTTGTCCTGCCTGCTAGGGTGGCGCTAGAGAGCAAGAGCATTTTTTGTGAGATTTTTGTGGATAGTGGAGCAGCTGTCAATCTCATTGATAATCAATTTGCAATAACTCATGGTTTCCAGGTGTGCAATATGGGAAAGGATATTCCTGTTTTTGCTATTGATTCCGCTCCACTTTCTCAGAAATCATTAAAGGGCATAGTTCACAATATCCGTTTAATTGTGAGTGATGCTCATGTTGAGGATGTGTCATGTTTCTTCCCTAGCGGTTTGCCTACTCCTCTAGTGTTGGGGCTACCCTGGCTCACTAAACATAACCCCACCATTGATTGGCAAGCGAGGCAAATAAATGGTTGGAGGGACTTTTTCAGAGAGAATTGCCTCACGACATCTGTTTCTGAGGTTGCTACTAAGACTGTACCATCTTTTCTCTCTGAATTTTCGGATGTCTTCTCTGAGAGTGGAGTTCAGGATTTGCCTCCGCACAGGGAGTACGATTGCCCTATTAATATCATCCCAGGCGCCAAGCTGCCTAAATCTCGTTTATACAATCTTTCCCAACCTGAAAGGATCGCTATGCGTGCTTATATCTCTGAGAGTCTGAGAAAAGGACACATACGACCCTTCGAAGTCACCTGTTGCCGCTGGTTTTTTCTTTGTTAAGAAAAAAGATGGTTCTTTAAGACCTTGTCTGGATTTCAGGGAGCTGAACAGTATCACTATTCGTGACCCTTATCCGCTTCCTCTGATCCCGGACCTGTTTAACCAGGTTGTTGGGGCTAAAGTCTTTTCCAAATTAGATCTAAGAGGGGCATACAACCTGGTCAGGGTCAGAGAAGGAGACGAATGGAAGACGGTCCTTCAATACCCCTGAGGGCCATTTTGAAAATTTGATTATGCCTTTTGGTTTGATGAATGCCCCAGCCGTTTTTCAGCATTTCGTGTACAGCATTTTTTATCATTTGATGGGAAAATTTGTATTAGTGTATTTGGATGACATTTTGATTTTTTCTCCTGATTTCAAAACTCATAAGGAACATTTACGTCAGGTCTTGCTCATCCTGCGGGAGAATAAATTATATGCGAAACTGGAAAAATGTGTGTTTGCGATTCCAGAAATTCAATTTCTGGGGTTTCTTCTCTCCGCTTCTGGTTTTCGCATGGACCCCGAGAAGGTCCGCGCTGTGCTTGAGTGGGAGCTTCCTGAGAATCAGAAGGTGCTGATGCGTTTTTTGGGCTTTGCCAATTATTACAGGAAGTTTATTTAGAATTATTCCTCTATTGTTAAACCACTCACTGATATGACCAGAAAGGGGGTAGATTTTTCTTCTTGGTCGGTAGAGGCGCGTAAGGCTTTTTCTAATATCAAGGAGAGTTTTGCTTCCGCTCCCATCTTGGTGCAACCTGATATTTCTTTACCCCTCATAGTTGAGGTTGATGCTTCTGAGGTGGGTGTGGGTGCGGTCTTGTCTCAGGGTTCCTCTCCTGCCAAATGGCGACCGTGTGCCTTTTTCTCGAAAAAACTCTCCTCCGCAGAGAGAAATTACGATGTGGGAGATAGGGAATTGTTGGCCATCAAGTTGGCTTTTGAGGAATGGCGCCATTGGCTAGAGGGAGCCAGACACCCTATTACCGTGTTTACTGACCATAAAAATCTGGCCTACTTGGAGTCAGCCAAGCGTCTGAACCCGAGACAGGCCAGATGGTCTTTGTTCTTTTCAAGATTTAATTTTGTTGTCACGTTCCGCCCTGGGGTTAAGAATGTGAAGGCAGATGCCCTGTCACGTTGTTTTCCGGGAGGTGGGAATTTTGAAGACCCGGGTCCCATTTTGGCCGAAGGTGTGGTGGTCTCTGCTCTTTTTTATGAATTGGAGGCAGAGGTGCAGGCAGCCCAGTCAGAGGCTCCTGATCTTTGTCCTCCTGGGAGGTTGTTTGCGCCTCTCGCTTTAAGACACAAGATTTTTAAGGAACACCACGATACGGTCCTTGCTGGGCACCAGGGGGCAAGAACCACACTGGATCTCATCGCTCGGAGATTCTGGTGGCCTGCGCTTCGTAAGTCGGTTGAGGGTTTTGTGGCAGCCTGCGAGACTTGCGCTCGTGCCAAAGTCCCTCATTCACGGCCATCAGGTCCTCTCCTTCCCTTACCCATTCCTTCCCGTCCTTGGACACATCTGTCCATGGACTTCATAACGGACCTGCCTCGTTCCTCGGGGAAGACTGTGATTCTGGTGGTGGTGGACCGTTTTAGCAAAATGGTGCATTTCATCCCTTTTCCTGGTTTGCCCAATGCTAAGACGCTGGCGCAGGCATTTATTGATCACATTGTCAAATTGCACGGTATTCCTTCAGACATAGTCTCTGATAGGGGCACGCAGTTTGTTTCCAGATTCTGGAAGGCTTTCTGTTCTCGCTTGGGGGTTCGGTTGTCATTCTCTTCTGATTTCCACCCACAGTCGAATGGCCAGACGGAGCGCGTCAATCAGAATCTGGAGACATATCTGCGCTGTTTTGTGGCGGAGAATCAGGAGGATTGGTGTTCTTTTTTGTCCCTTGCTGAGTTTGCTTTAAATAACCGTCGTCAGGAGTCCTCTGATAAGTCACCATTTTTTGGTGCATATGGGTTTCATCCGCAGTTTGGGACTTTCTCGGGAGATGGGTCTTCTGGTTTACCGGATGAGGACAGATTCTCCTCGTCTTTGTCATCTATTTGGCAAAAGATTCAGGATAATTTAAAGAGCATGATTGAGAGATATAAGCGTGTGGCAGATAAGAGACGTGTGCTTGGTCCGGACCTGAATGTTGGTGATCTGGTGTGGTTGTGTACCAAGAATATCAAATTGAAGGTTCCCTCCTGGAAGTTGGGTCCTAGGTTTATTGGGCCTTACAAAATCCTGTCTGTCATTAATCCTGTTGCCTACCGTCTTGATCTTCCTCAGACTTGGAAGAGCCATAATGTTTTTCATAAGTCCTTATTGAAACCTTATGTTCAACCCATTGTACCATCGCCTTTGCCTCCTCCTCCGATTATGGTAGATGGGAATCTTGAATTTCAGGTCTCTAGGATTGTGGATTCTCGTCTTGTCCGCGGTTATCTCCAGTACCTTGTTCATTGGGAGGGTTATGGTCCTGAGGAGAGGATGTGGGTCCCAGTGACGGACATTAAGGCCTCTCGTCTCATCAGGGCTTTCCATAGGTCCCATCCTGAGAAGGTGGGCTCTGAGTGTCCGGAGTCCACTCGTAGAGGGAGGTGTACTTTCACAACCAGACAGCTGAGAAGCTCTGACAGAAGCCTTTCAGAACCTCCTCCTTGAGTTTTCTTTGTTGTGGTATTCAGTTCCTCATCTCGTTAGCCTCTCTCAGCTGTCATGTAGTTGGACTGATTGCATCCCTTTAAATTCCGCCCCATAATGCATTACTGGGCGGCTTATACTTCTTCCTGGAGTGTGTGTGCATGCTGATCCTATTTCCCAGTCTGCTACTAAGTTAAGTGCTGTACATTTATCTGTTATTTTCTGTTTGCTGGATCCCAGGTGACCCTGACTCCCTCCGTGTCTGGTGTAGGGAGCCGGTGGTCGTGTCCCCTCACTATTGTAGGGTGTTCAGGTGTTATATAGTCGAGGTACGTGGATATGCAACCATCCACCTTTGGGATCTTTGCATAGGCTGAGCAGCCAGAGAAAGTGCCAGGTCTTGTGCAGGGGTCTCCCTCTTGGTTCCTTAGCTTTAGATCCAGTGAGTCATATATGCAGGTTGCATTGTCTTGTTTCCTGTACACCGTCCGTGACACTACTACTTTGACAGCTCCTATTTCCGGTCTGACCAAGAGGAGTGCCAATCCCAAACTATTGTCCCCTAAAGCGGAGACGGCATTTTCTTCCCTCAAGCAAGCTTTTTCTTCTGCTCCTGTCCTTAGATGCCTGGAAATTCACAAACAGTTCTTCTTGGAGGTAGACACATCCTCCGTAGGAGCCGGGGCGGTCCTGTCTCATAAGAATGCTTCAGGTTGTATGTCTCCTTGTGGTTTCTTTTCTAAATTATTTTCCGCGACCGAAAAAAACTATTCTATTGGAGTCAGGGAACTCCTAGATATCAAAGTGGCTCTAGAGGAATGGAGATACCTTCTGGAGGGTGCTAGTCTACCTTGCCCTAATTTATACTATTCACAAAAATCGGACCTACAGTACTTACAGACAGCTCAGTGGCTCAATCCTTGTCAGGCTCGTTGGTATCTCTTCTTTGCCCGATTTCATTTTTATCTTTATTTCAGGTCCACTGATTACAATATCAAAGTGGACACTCTCTCCAGGTTCTTCGAAACCACTTATGCTGAACACAAACTCCAGTTCATCATTAAACCGGCCAAAGTAGTCCCAGTGGCTCCAGTCAACCTGTCCAAGGTTCCCCCAGGTAAGATCTTTGTTTCAGAACCCTAACGCAGGAAAGTTTTATGGTGGGGATGCGTCCAAGATTGCTAGCCATCCAGGTCAATGGGGGACCTTGAATCTCATCTCCAGACCTTACTGGTGGCCTTCCATGACCGCAGATATTAAAGACTTTGTAGAATAAAATTAACTGGGCACTCTCAAGATATCTGAGCCAATTGAAATTTATTAGCATATATAACAATAGCACTGAGCAACAGTATATATTGGCGGTAATAGTAGACACTAAATATCAATATATATAAAAACACACAACATGCAGTAATATCATATAAAACAACTGGAAAATATAGATCTAAAAATGTAATAAAATTCGAGGAATAAAATTGGAATACTCAATAGTAAAATGTTTGTATAAATATTCAGCCGAATATTTGTATGGAAAAGTCGGATACTGGTAGCAATAAACGGTCTCCTCTAATATTGTCCTATTCGATTTGATCACAGGGGTATCCAAAACTACAGTCCCAATACGTGGTCCACTGAACCAACTTTAAGCGGCGTCCCGCTTATAACATCCACCAGCAGCGTCCCACTGGACTAAAAGTCATATGAATAAAGGTGCTGGATAAAATCGCTGGATAAAATCAAACGGTCTTACCGTGTCCCTTGATAGTTCAACAAAGGTAATAATGTGGTTCTCTGAGTCTGTAGACCGATAGTTCGTCAATAGATTTACACACTGGCAATTGTTTGGCACATGTATTCAGGCCTTCCACATGGACTCAGGCCTCACAGGTTGGATTCCAAGTGAGCCATTCGTGTGACAGACGATTCCTTCTTAACGGATATCCAGTCGATTCTCCAGATTCCCAAGTGGTCCAAGTTTCTGGGGTCCTGTCTAGGCTAGATGCGTTTCGGGGTATCACATTACCCCTTCCTCAGTAGCTCTCTATTAAATACTTTGTGGCGTCCTGTACCTCGTGCGCCCAGAATAAATTCCCGAGGATGAAACCTGCAGGTTTGTTATTGCCACTGCTAGTGACGGAGGTCCCCTGGCAGCATATTGGAATGGACTTTATAACCGATTTATCTGTCTCCAAGGGCTGCACAGTCATTTGGGTTGTTGTTGATCGTTTTTCCAAGATGTCACACTTTATTCTGCTTCCAGGTCTACCATCTGCTCCTCGTCTGGCTGAGCTATTAATTTTACATGTTTTCTGCCTCCATGGATTTCGTCTCCACATCGTCTCTGGTAGAGGAGTACAATTCACCTCCCGGTTCTGAAGATCTTTATGTAAGTCCCTGAATGTATCTTTTGACTTTTTCTCTGCTTTCCTTCCACAGTCTAATGGTCAGGTAGAACTCATGAAACAAATACTGGTCAACATCCTGCGACATTTCTCTATTGCCAATCAGGATGACTGGGTGAAGCATCTTCCCTGGGCAGAGTTTGCTCATAACATTTAAGTCAGCCAAACCTCAGGTAGCCCTACATTTTTGTTATCTACGGCCAACATCCGAGTGTTCCTCTTCCTGTGCGACCTTCTTCTGGAGTTCCTGTGGCAGACTCTTGTGTGGAGCAGCTTTCTCGGGTCTGGTCTGACACGAAGAAATCTCCTTAGAGAACTGAGGACCAGATGAAAAGGTCCGCAGATAAGAGGCGCAGACCTCCTCCTCAGTTTGCCATTGGAGACAAGGTATGGCTCTCTTCCAAGAATATCTGTATCAGACTGCGCTCTTACAAACTGGCTCCACGATTCTTGGGACCTTTTTTCTGTGATTAAAGAAATTAATCCTGTTGCCTGCAAACTCAAACTACCAGCAAACTTGCGGATTCCCAACTCATTTCATGTGTCATTAGCAGCTGTCTTTAGCAGGTTTTGCAAAGGCACTTCACAGAATCCTCCTCCTGTCACTATGGATGACGAATTTGAGGTCAAGGACATTGCTCAGCAGACAGTATCACACAGGATAGGATTAGATACACATCTCAGGAGACAGTATTACATATGATAGGATTAGATACACAGCTCAGCAGACAGTATCACACAGGATAGGCTTAAATACACAGCTCAGAAAGGATTAGATACTCAGCTCAGCAGGCAGTATCACACAGGATAGGATTAAATACACAGCTTAGAAGACAGTACCACAAAGGATAGGATTAGATACATAGCTCAGTAGATAGTATCACACAAGACAGGATTAGATACACAGCTCAGCAGGCAGTATCACACAGGATAGGATATTAGATACATAGCTCAGCAGACAGTATCACACAGGATAGGATTAGATACACAGCTCAGCAGACAGTATCACACAGGATAGGATATCAGATACACAGCTTAGCAGACAGTATTACACAGGATATGATTAGGTACACAGGACAGCAGACAGCATCACACAGGATATTATAAGATACACAGCTCAGCAGACAGTATCACACAGGCTAGGATTAGATACATAGCTCAGCAGACAGTATTACACAGGAAAGGATTAGATACATAGCTTAGCAGATAGTATCACACAGGATAGGATTAGATACACAGCTGAGCAAAAAGTATCACACAGAATATGATTTGATACATAGTTCGAAGGACAGTATCACACAGAATAGCAATAGATACATAGCTCAGCAAACAGTATCACACAGGATAGGATTAGATACACAGATCAGCAAGGATTAGATACACAGCTCAGCAGGCAGTATCACACAGAATATGATTAAATACACAGCTCAGCAAGGATTCAGGACAACGGAGCGAGGCGCAGGCGTAGCGCAGTGATAGTTGACTGAGGGGTAAGTAGCAGACCTGGATGGGGTTAATTTTCATGGGAGGGGTGGAGTTGGCCGGGGAGGAGTAAGGGGTGTTTCGTCAGTTTCGCGGGCCGTTTATATGCTGGGTAGTGGGGGGGGGGGGGGGGGGGCGGCACCGGAGGTCATTATTCTTTTTAGAGTTGCGGTGTGCAGGCGAGCGCTTGTTGGGCATGGCGGGCATGGCGTCGTTAGAGGACTTGCTGGTGGCAGTGCGGGCAGTGGCAGAGCGACACGGTTCCGAGTGGCTGGTCAGTAGTTTACATGCGGCTGTGGGGACACCTCCTGTGCCTCCGGCTGTTGCAGGGGGGAGGGTTAGGGCTAGGCGGTCGGTACCGCCGGAGCATTTGAGCCCGGAGGTGACCCCTCGTGCGCGGCGTCGACTTGGGAACCCTGCTAGGAACCCTCCGCAGCAAACGCTTCTGCCAGCTGTCGCAGCGGGAGGACTCCTTCCCAGCGTAGTGCGGTCGCATGCGATTTGCGCAGCGGTGGTAGGTCGCGGTCGCCGGTGAGGGGGCCAGTGAGCGGAGTCGGCGGGGCTGTTGGTCGGGGCCCGGCGTGCGCGGCCCGGCGTGCTAGTGGGGCCCAGGCGTCTGGCGGTGGTCGTGTGGGGAACAGGCAGGGGGTCGCGGCTTCACTTACCCCAGGTGAGGGCCGGGCGGCAGATACTTCCATCCGGACGCGGCGGGAGGCATGGCGGCTGGGGCTGGCAGTTGGCGGTGGTGTGGACGCAGGAAGTGCGGGTGTTGCGGCTGTGCGTTCGGCTCGCAGGGGCCCATCGGTGGTGGAATCAGCCAGAAGGTTGCCGGCAGCGTCACGGTCTCGGTCTGCTGGCCGGAGGCCTGGGTCTACTGCGCAGCAGCAGAGTGCTAGATCGGGACTATCGCCACCTGCTGGTACGTCTTGTGTGCCAGGCAGCAATGTGCAGATGGACACGCTGGCTGGGGGCCTGGGCCTTGCTTCAGCCTCAGTGCAGCGGTTAGACACTTTTTCTGAGGGACGTGTGTTAGCGGCTCACGGTGGGACATCTGTGGAGCCGGAATTTAGTGATATTGAAGGGGAGGACGACCAGAGTCAGCGGCCGCCGGGCGGTGGGCCTGCTTGCGGGGAGGTGATCGTGTCGCGGCCACGCCACTTGGATCTTGGCGGGGGTCTCATGGAGGATCAGGCGCTGGAGGACGGAGAAGTCGGCCAGGAGGCTTGGGAGACCGAGGGTCGGGCGGATGATGCAGTCGGCGCATGTCCCTCTACGTCCGGATTGTCGGTGGAGTCATCGCAGAAAGGTGCTACGGTGTGGTCGGCGGCTGCTGGGAGGACGCCCCAGGGACAGCCAGGTGAGAGGACGTCTGGGCGAGATTCTGGAGTGGGGGTGGGGGAGGTGCAGGCTGGTGAGGACGGGTTAGTGCGGGAGCTGTTGGCGGGCATGTGGACTTTGTTGTCTCGTTGGAAATCTGGGGCTGTGTCGTCTCCGGCTGCAGTATGGGCTGCTGCGCCTGCGGTTGTGGACGGTGGGCGTTTGGATGCGGCTGGTGGGGGGGGCTCTCCTGCAGTCGGGGGGGGGGACGTCGGCGGCGGCTGTCGTCGGGAGTGGAGGTAGTCAAGGTGCTGGGGAGGATGTCAGGCTGGCGGATGCTGCTAAGGGTGAAGTGTATGTGTGCTTTGAGGGGCCGTTGGGGGCTCACTTGAAGGCTGAGGTCAGGGAGAAGATTTGGAAGGACGAGTATGTGGAGATATTTTCGTTGCTTCCGTTGGATAAGTTTCAATTGGATAGGGTAAAACCGGATGAGAGTAAGAAGGAGGAGGAGGAGAAGCGGAGATATAGGCTGATTCCACGTACCTTTTTGAATTGGTTGCAAGCTTTTGCTATTCTGGCTAGTGTGGTGGGTGAAAAGGCGCCGGAGTATTGTTCGGCTCTTTTTTGCTACATGGACGCTATAGGGGAGGCGTATCGGACGTATGGAGGTGTGGCGTGGCTTAGGTACGATGAACAGTTTCGTCAGAGGAAGGCGGTCAGGCCTAGCATTCGGTAGGACCATAAGGACATTGGTCTATGGATGCGTTTGATGACGGCACCAAAAGGGGTGAGCCAGCCCTTTCGTGGGGCAGCCGGGGGTTCCTCGGCGTCAGAGTCAGCAGGAGGGGTCAGGAAAGGTTGTTGCTGGCAGTTCAATGAGGGTCACTGCAAGTACCTGTCGGAATGTCGGTTTAACCCCTTAAGGACCAGGCTCATTTTCACCTTAAGGACCAGGCCATTTTTTGCAAATCTGACCAGTGTCACTTTAAGTGCTGATAACTTTAAAACGCTTTTACTTATACAGGCCATTCTGAGATTGTTTTTTCGTCACATATTGTACTTCATGACACTGGTAAAATAAAGTCAAAAAAAATAATTTTTTTGCATAATAAAATACCTAATTTACCAAAAATTTGGAAAAATTAGCAAATTTCAAAGTTTCAGTTTCTCTACTTCTGTAATACATAGTAATACCCCCAAAAATTGTGATGACTTAACATTCCCCATATGTCTACTTCATGTTTGAATTATTTTGGGAATGATATTTTATTTTTTGGGGATGTTACAAGGCTTAGAAGTTTAGAAGCAAATCTTGAAATTTTTCAGAAATTTACAAAAACCCAATTTTTAGGGACCACTACAGGTCTGAAGTCACTTTGCGAGGCTTACATAATAGAAACCGCCCAAAAATGACCCCATTCTATAAACTACACCCCTCAAGGTATTCAAAACTGATTTTACAAACTCCGTTAACCCTTTAGGTGTTGCACAAGAGTTATTGGCAAATGGGGATGAAATTTGAGAATTTCATTTTTTTGCCTAATTTTCCATTTTAACCCATTTTTTCCACTAACAAAGCAAGGGTTAACAGCCAAACAAGACTGTATCTTTATTGCCCTGACTCTGCCGTTTACAGAAACACTGCATATGTGGCCGTAAACTACTGTACGGCCACACAGCGGGGCGTAGAGTGAAAGGTGCGCTGTATGGTTTTTGGAAGCCAGATTTTGCAGGACAGTTTTTTTGACACCATGTCCCATTTGAAGCCCCCTGATGCACCCCTAGAGTAGAAACTCCATAAAAGTGACCCCATCTAAGAAACTACACCCCTCAAGGTATTCAAAACTGATTTTACAAACTTTGTTAACCCTTTAGGTGTTGCGCAAGATTTAATGGAAAATAGAGATACAATTTCAAAATTTCACTTTTTTGGCAGATTTTCCATTTTAATATTTTTTTCCCAGTTACAAAGCAAGGGTTAACAGCCAAACAAAACTCATTATTTATGGCCCTGATTCTGTAGTTTACAGAAACACCTCATATGTGGTTGTAAACCGCTGTACGGGCACACGGCAGGGCGCAGAAGGAAAGGAATGCCATACGGTTTTTGGAAGGCAGATTTTGCTGGACTGGTTTTTTGACACCATGTCCCATTTGAAGCCCCCTGATGCACCCCTAGAGTAAAAACTCCATAAAAGTGACCCCATCTAAGAAACTACACCCCTCAAGGTATTCAAAACTGATTTTACAAACTTTGTTAACCCTTTAGGTGTTGCACAAGATTTAATGGAAAATAGAGATACAATTTCAAAATTTCACTTTTTTGGCAGATTTTCCATTTTAATATTTTTTTCCCAGTTACAAAGCAAGGGTTAACAGCCAAACAAAACTCATTATTTATGGCCATGATTCTGTAGTTTACAGAAACACCTCATATGTGGTTGTAAACCGCTGTACGGGCACACGGCAGGGCGCAGAAGGAAAGGAATGCCATACGGTTTTTGGAAGGCAGATTTTGCTGGACTGGTTTTTTGACACCATGTCCCATTTGAAGCCCCCTGATGCACCCCTAGAGTAGAAACTCCATAAAAGTGACCCCATCTAAGAAACTACACCCCTCAAGGTATTCAAAACTGATTTTACAAACTTTGTTAACCCTTTAGGTGTTGCACAAGATTTAATGGAAAATAGAGATACAATTTCAAAATTTCACTTTTTTGGCAGATTTTCCATTTTAATATTTTTTTCCCAGTTACAAAGCAAGGGTTAACAGCCAAACAAAACTCATTATTTATGGCCCTGATTCTGTAGTTTACAGAAACACCTCATATGTGGTTGTAAACCGCTGTACGGGCACACGGCAGGGCGCAGAAGGAAAGGAATGCCATACGGTTTTTGGAAGGCAGATTTTGCTGGACTGGTTTTTTGACACCATGTCCCATTTGAAGCCCCCCTGATGCACCCCCAGAGTAGAAACTCCAAAAAAGTGACCCCATTTTAGAAAGTACGGAATAGGGTGGCAGTATTGTTGGTACTAGTTTAGGGTACATATAATTTTTGGTTGCTCTATATTACACTTTTTGTGCGGCAAGGTAACAAGAAATAGCTTTTTTGGCACTTTTTTTGTTGTTATTTACAACATTCATCTGACAGGTTAGATCACATGGTAATTTTATAGAGCAGGTTGTCACGGACGCAGCGATACCTAATATGTATACAATTTTTTTTTATTTATGTAAGTTTTATACAATAAATTCATTTTTAAAACCAAAATATTGTTTAGTGTCTCCATAGTCCGAGAGCCATAGTTTTTTCAGTTTTTGGGCGATTATCTTGAGTAGGGTCTAATTTTTTGCGGGATGAGATGACAGTTTGATTGGCACTATTTTGGGGTGCATATGACTTTTTGATCGCTTGCTATTACACTTTTTGTGACGTAAGATGGCAAAAAATTGCTTTTTTTACACAGTTTTATTTTTTATTTTTTTACGGTGGTCACCTGAGGAGTTAGGTCATGTGATATTTTTATAGAGCCGGTCCATACGGACGCGGCAATACCTAATATGTATACTTTATTTTTATTTATGTAGGTTTTACACAATGATTTTATTTTTGAAACAAAAAAAATGATGTTTTAGTGTTTCCATAGTCTAAGAGCCATATTTTTTTCAGTTTTTGGGCGATTATCTTGAGTAGGGTCTATTTTTTTGCGGGATGAGATGACAGTTTGATTGGCACTATTTTGGGGTGCATATGACTTTTTGATCGCTTGCTATTACACTTTTTGTGACTTAAGATGGCAAAAAATTGCTTTTTTTACACAGTTTTTTTTTTTTTTTTTTTTACGGTGGTCACCTGAGGAGTTAGGTCATGTGATATTTTTATAGAGCCGGTCCATACGGACGCGGCAATACCTAATATGTATACTTTATTTTTATTTATGTAGGTTTTACACAATGATTTTATTTTTGAAACAAAAAAAATGATGTTTTAGTGTTTCCATAGTCTAAGAGCCATAGTTTTTTCAGTTTTTGGGCGATTATCTTGAGTAGGGTCTCATTTTTTGCGGGATGAGATGACGGTTTGATTGGTACTATTTTGGCGTACATGCGACTTTTTTGATCACTTTTATTACTTTTTTTGGGAAGTAAGGTGGGCAAAATTTCTATTTTATCATAGTTTTTATTTTTTTATTTTTATGGCGTTCACTGTGCGGGGAAAGTAACATGACCGTTTTATAGATCAGGTCATTACGGACGCGGCGATACCTAATATGTGTAGTTTATTTTATTTTTTTAATTTTTATTCAGTGATAAATGTTTTTTTTTTTTATCTTAACTTTTTTCACTTATTTTTTTTATTTTTTGACCCAGACCCACTTGGTTCTTGAAGATCCAGTGGGTCTGATGTCTGTAAAATACAGTACAGAACCTATATAGGTATCTGTACTGTATTTTACTTACACTGAACAGATCTATGCTTTCAGCACAGATCTGTTCAGCACCATGGACAGCAGGACGCCTGAGCAGGCGTCCTGTTGCCATGGGAACCTTCCCCGTCTGCCACAACTTCGCAGACGGGGAAGGGTGAGGACTGGGGTGTCGGGGGGCTGTCTGGGGGCTCTCTCCCTCTCCCATCGGGGGGCTGCAAAGGCACAGCAGCCCCCCGATCGGAGAGGGAGGGAGCTCCCTCTTACTGTTAACCTTTTCCATACAGCGGTCCGTACGGACCGCTGTATGGAAAGGGTTAAACGGCTGACATCGCATCAACGATGTCAGCCGTTTATACCAGGGTGCCAGCAATGTGCTGGCACCCTGGTATACCCACTGTACACCAACGATTACGCAATTGGAGGCGGGCGGGGGATCGCGATCCCGCCTGCCGCACCGCCCGCCTCCCGCAACGCCCCCACCGCCTGCGACACCCCCCCTGCACCACCCGCCGCCATCAAATCATGCAGGGGTGCAGGGGGGGGTGTACTATATCGATTTTAGGAACTTTAAAGCTTCTGATCCCCGCGGTCAGGGACCGCGGGGATCAGAAACTGCAAAAAGCGCAGCAAACCGCAGGTCTGAATTGACCTGCGGTTTGCTGCGATCGCCGACCCCCCCTGGCATTTTAACAGGATGCCGGCTGAATGATTTCAGCCGGCATCCTGTTCAAATTAACCCCTGCGGCGCCGGAATGCCGATTTTAAAGTCAGGACGTACCGGTACGTCCTCGGTCCTTAAGGACTCGGGAAATAGGGCATACCGGTACGTCCTCGGTCCTTAAGGGGTTAAGCATGAGTGCTCCGGTTGTGGCGGTGCCCACAGTTTTGCGCGGTGTTTCAAGCGTGGTAGGGGGAAGGGATTTGAGGCTGCGCAGAAGAGGGGTGACCCCGGTGAGGGTGGACGTGATGGGGCCCTTTCTAGAGACATATCCAAATAGGGAGGCGGCTGCTTTATTATTGGCGGGGTTTCGGGATGGCTTTAGGATTCCATGTTCGGCAGTCGGAGTGGGGGGTGCGGTGCGCAATTTGTCCTCGGCATTGCAACGGCCATAGGTGGTTTCCGAAAAAATTGCGAAGGAGGTGTCAGCAGGGAGGGTTGCGGGCCCTTTTCTTGATTGTCCGTTGCCGGATTTGTGGGTTTCGCCTTTGGGGTTGGTCCCGAAGAAGGAGCCTGGCAAATTTCGGCTTATTCATAATTTGTTTTACCCGGCGGGGTGTTCTGTGAATGATGGGATTGACGATGAGTTGTGCTCTGTGACTTATACGTCATTTGATGAGGCGGTTCGGTGGGTGCGTCGTTTTGGGCAGGGTGCATTGTTAGCAAAGACGGATATCGAGGCGGCGTTTCGCTTGCTATCTATTCACCCGGATAGTTTTCGTTGGCTTGGTTTTAAATGGGAGGGGCAGTTTTTTGTGGATTGTTGTTTGCCTATGGGGTGTGCGATCTCGTGTTCGTTGTTTGAAACGTTTAGTTCTTTTTTGGAATGGGTGGTGCGGCAGGAGGCGGGATGGAGTTCTGTGCTGCATTACCTTGATGATTTTTTTGTTTTTAGGGCCGGCGGGGTCCAGGGTGTGTTCGGTCTTGTTGCATACTATGGAGCGAGTGTCTGCGAGTTTTGGGGTTCCGTTGGCGCGTGAGAAAACGGAGGGTCCGGCTACATTGGTGAAGTTCTTGGGTATTGAGATTGACAGCGTGGCTATGGAGTGTAGGTTGCCTTTGGATAAGGTGGAGGACTTACGTTGTGAAGTGGGTTGGTTGCGGAAGGCTAGGAAGGCGCAGCTTAGACGGGTACAGTCCGTGTTGGGTAAGTTGAATTTTGCCTGTAGGATCTTGCCTATGGGTCGCGTTTTTTGTAGGCGCTTGTCTATGGCCACCGCGGGTGTGAAGGCCCCGTTTCATTTTGTGCGGTTGTCGGCGGAGGTGCGTGCTGATTTGGAAGTGTGGGAGTGTTTTTTAAGTGAGTTTAACGGCCGTTCGGTGTGGATGGAGTCGCCCGTTCTTAATGTGGACTTGGAGTTGTTTACGGACGCGTCTGGTTCGTGTGGTTATGGGGCTTTTTGTCAGGGACAGTGGAGTGCGGGTGCTTGGCCGGAGGAGTGGAGGGTTGCTGGTTTCCTTGGGAACTTGGCTTTGTTGGAGTTGTTCCCTATTGTTTTGGCTACCGAGTTGTGGGGGGATTTGTTGAGGAATAAGCGGGTGCGTTTTTGTTGTGACAATTTAGGGGTGGTGCAGGCGGTGAATAGTCAGTCGGCGAATTCGCCCCCGGTGGTGCGATTACTTCGTCATTTGGTTTTGAATGGTCTGAAGTTGAATGCATGTTTTGTAGCAGTGCATGTACCTGGGGTAGATAATTCCATCGCTGATGCTCTTTCTCGTTTCCAGTGGGATCGTTTTCGCAGCTTGGTTCCGGGGCGCGGAGGTGACGGGTCTGCGGTGTCCTCAGTGGCTCTGGAGCGTGGCCTTGGGGTCTCGTTAGATCTGGTGCAGCGGTCCGTGAGTAGCAGTACGTGGTCGGCTTATTCGTTGGTGTGGTCGCAGTGGGAACGTTTGATGGAGCAGGTGGGGGGTTGCAGAGGGGTGGGGGATTTTCACTTGTTGCTGGTTTACTTCGTGGGAATGTCGTTTAGCGAAGGACTGTCTTTTTCGGTGGCGGCTAAGAGGGTGGCGGCGGTAGCTTTTTGGTTGCGAATGAGGGGTTTGGCGGATGTATCCCGGAGTTTTTTGGTGCGGCAGGCGTTAAAGGGGTTTCGTCGCAGTGTGGTGCCGAAGGATTCCCGTCGTCCGGTTTCTTTTCAGATTTTGCAGTTGTTGTGGGATCGGGCGGGGAGCGTGTGTAAGTCTTGGTATGAGGTGTGTTTGTTTAGGGCAGTTTTTTCCTTGGCTTTCTTTGGGGCATTTAGGGTTTCGGAGCTGGTGGCTGCTAGTCATGTGCGAGGGGGTGGCTTGTTGAGGGAGGATGTGAGTGTTTATGAAGGGGGTTTGCGGTGTGTTTTGCGGAAGTCCAAAACGGACCAGTTGGGTAGGGGTGTGTGCATTGTGTTGCGGCCTCTGCCGGGTTCTGTGGTGTGTCCCGTGCGTTGTTTGGAGGACTTTCTGTCGCTGCGGCTGAGTGGGGGGGATGTGTTGCTAGTACATGCGGATGGCTCGGCTTTGTCGCGTTATCAGTTTGTGACGGTCTTCCGGAAGTGTTTGACAGCGGCAGGTTATGTGGCGAGTGAGTTTGCGTCACATTCTTTTCGTATTGGCGCGGCAACGGAGGCCGCCAGATGGGGTTTGGGTGAAGATGTCATTATGCGTATTGGCCGGTGGGAGTCTGCGTGTTTCCGTTCTTATATTCGCCCGCATATGTTGTGATGTTGGTGTGTTGGGGGGGAGTTCTGTGTGTCGATGAATCATTAATAGCCTGTTGGGTCACTGTTTGCTTCTTTTGTTTGTTTACAGGTTCGCGTTCTTGTTTGGCGTGGATTTTCGGTCATTCCTATGTATGCTGGGGTGCGTTGAGAGCTGATTTGCGGAGGAGCGGTCGGCAGTTAGGTTTCCAGCCGGACGAGTTGCAGGTCCAGTGGATAGGTTTGAGGGGTATGTTGTGGGGGTATCACGATCGGCGTAACTGTCACATACGTGACACGGAGGGAGGAAAAGAGGGAGGCCCTGCCCTAGTGAGAGGGAAGGTGGTGACCCCTGACTCACCTTGCGGCTGGCGCCTGGCTGCCCTGTCGTCCCTAGACGGGCTCCTCACCCGTACGCCGATCACGTGCCTAAAACCCTGGCTTTCCCTAGGATGAGCCCTAGATAGTGAACAGGGCGGTGGGAACACTAGTCCGCACCACTAGCTCTAAAGGAAAACACCAAGGGGAGGACAGACAATACAAACTAAACATATAATCCCAGGTGGGCAACAACAGGAGACAACAAAAGCCCAACAGGGATCCGGAGGGTAGCACTCTGGAACAACAACCAGATTCTCAGCTCCAGTGGGTCAGCATAGATGTCCAGGCAGGAAGCTCTATAACTGGCAACAAGAGAAGTGTGAGAGGAGAATATAAGGAGTTTGGGAGTGGCAGACAAGAAACAGCTGAGGAGGAGAAGCTACGGATCCCTGAGTGAGACAAAAAGGATAGCAAGGCAAACACAGAAAACAAACACTAAGAAACACCGTGATCTTTAGACATAGAGCGCGCAGCCACCCGCTGCGACTTCCTGACCCCGGGTATAACGGAGTCAGACGTGGCTCTTGACACCCTCGTGACAGTACCCCCCCATTCACGAGGGGCCTCCGGACACTCAGGACCAGGTCTCTCCGGATGAGAGACATGGAAAGCCTGAATCAACCTGTTGGCGTTTACCTCTGACGCTGGAACCCACATTCTTTCCTCGGGACCGTAACCCCTCCAATGCACCAGATACTGAAGAGAGCGGCGGACCCGACGAGAATCAACAATTCTGGATATTTGAAACTCCAGATTACCATCCACAACAACAGGAGGAGGTGGCAGCGGTGCTGGTTCTAGAGGTGGAACATACTTCTTGAGCAACGACTTATGGAAGACGTTATGGATCTTAAAAGTCTGAGGTAGCTCCAGGCGAAAAGCCACAGGGTTAATGACGGCTACAATTTTATAAGGACCAATGAACCTAGGACCCAGTTTCCAAGAGGGAACCTTCAACTTAATATTCCTAGTAGACAACCACACATAGTCATTCACTCCTAGGTCCGGACCTGGCGACCGTTTCTTATCGGCCATGCATTTGTATTTACCACTAATATTTTTCAAGTTAGCTTGCACCTTCTGCCATACCGATGAAAGAGATGAAGAAAACCGTTCCTCTTCGGGAACCCCAGAAGACCCCCCTCTTTGAAAGTACAAAATTGGGGATGAAAACCGTATGCACCAAGAAATGGTGACTTGCCAGTGGATTCCTGACAGCGATTATTTATGGCAAACTCGGCTAACGGTAAATATGATGACCACACCTCTTGGTTTTCAGACGCAAAACACCTTAAATATGTTTCTAGGTTTTGGTTGGTACGCTCAGTCTGTCCATTCGACTGAGGATGGAAAGCTGAGGAAAAGGATAAGTGTACCCCTAAACGGGTACAAAAAGCTTTCCAAAACTTAGAAATAAACTGGGTTCCCCGATCCGAAACCACATCGGAAGGGACCCCGTGAAGCTTCACGATTTCACTGATAAACACCTGAGCAAGAGTCTTAGCATTAGGAAGTGCAGGTAGCGCAATAAAGTGTACCATTTTGCTAAACCTGTCTACTACTACCAAGATAACTGTTTTACCCGCAGACAAAGGTAAGTCAGTGATGAAATCCATTGATAGATGTGTCCATGGTCTATTGGGGATGAAAAGTGGCAATAAAGACCCTGCTGGACGTGTATGAGAGACTTTCGCGCGTGCACAAGTAGAACAAGTAGACACGAAATCTATTACATCCTGACGCAACCTTGGCCACCAAAAACGACGAGACAATAGCTCCAAGGTTGCTTTACTACCCGGGTGCCCAGCAAGTGCCGAATTATGATGTTCCTTCAATAACTCAAGACGCAGGTTTAACGGTACAAACAATTTCTCTGAGGGGCAAGAGGCCGGGGCGTCCCCCTGGGCCTCTAACACCTTTCCCTCTAGAACAGAGTGTACAGCCGAGACAACCACTCCTCTTTGTAAAATAGGTACCGGATCACTAACATTACCCCCTCCAGGGAAACTACGAGACAATGCGTCTGCCTTGGTATTTTTTGCCCCAGGACGATAGGTGATTACAAAGTTAAATCTGGTAAAGAATAGCGACCACCTAGCTTGTCTAGGGGTGAGACGCTTAGCCGATTCTAGGTACAGAAGGTTTTTGTGATCCGTAATTACCGTGACGGGGTGGATTGCTCCCTCTAAGAAGTGACGCCACTCTTCAAACGCCAGTTTAATCGCCAACAGTTCCCTATTTCCAATATCATAGTTCTTTTCTGCTGCAGATAATTTTTTGGAAAAGAAAGCGCAAGGACGCCATTTGCCAGGAGACGGACCCTGAGACAATACAGCCCCCACTCCCACCTCCGACGCATCAACTTCAACAATAAAAGGCTGGGAGACATCAGGTTGAATTAGGACAGGTGCCGAGGTAAATCTCTCTTTTAGAGAGGAAAATGCAATTTTAGCGGCGTCAGACCATTTAGAAAAATCAGTCCCCTTCCTAGTCATGTCAGTAAGGGGTTTAACGATCACTGAATAATTTTTAATAAACTTTCTGTAGAAATTTGCGAAACCCAAAAACCGTTGTAGAGCTTTAAGGTTCTCAGGAAGATCCCAATCTAAAATTGCCTGGACCTTCCCAGGATCCATACGGAAACCTGAAGCAGATAATAGATATCCCAGGAATTGTATTTCCTGAACGGCGAAGACACATTTTTCAATTTTCGCATATAATTTATTCGTCCGTAGGACCTGCAGTACTTGCCTGACATGTACTTCATGTGTTTTCAGATCAGCCGAATAAATTAAGATATCATCTAGGTATATGACTACAAACCTGCCGATGAGATGACTAAAAATATCATTAACGAAATGTTGGAAGACAGCAGGGGCATTGGTCAGACCGAAAGGCATGACTAAATTTTCGTAATGCCCCTCAGGGGTGTTAAAAGCTGTCTTCCACTCATCCCCTTCCTTGATACTAATCAGATTGTAGGCCCCCCTAAGATCAAGTTTGGAGAACCACCTAGCACCCGCAATCTGATTAAAAAGGTCAGGAATGAGAGGAAGAGGGTATGGGTCTCGGACGGTTATCCGGTTTAGCTCACGGAAATCTAGGCAAGGACGCAGGCCCCCATCTTTCTTTTTAACAAAGAAAAACCCTGCAGCCACGGGTGAAGAAGAGGGTCTGATGTGTCCCTTGGCCAGACTCTCGGAGATATAATCTTTCATGGCTTGTCTCTCGGGACCCGAAAGATTATACAACCTGGACTTGGGTAATTTTGCACCGGGAATCAGGTTAACCGGGCAATCATAAGGACGATGAGGTGGTAGCTTCTGACAACCCTTTTCAGAAAAAACGTCCTCAAAGTCCGAAATAAAAGTAGGTAGGGAAGCTATGGAGGCGATTAAGCAATTGTTATTTAAGCAATTCTCTCTGCAATGCTCACTCCACTCCAATATCTCCCTGGCCTGCCAATCCACCACTGGATTGTGCGCTACCAACCAGGGAAGACCCAATACCACAGGAGAGGGAAGGCCCTCCAGAACGTAACATGAAAGACGCTCCTTATGGTGGTCCCCTACCCAAAGATGTAAGTTATGGACAACGTGAGTGAGGTTTCTCTGAGACAGAGGAGCAGAGTCAATAGCGAATATGGGAATGGGTCTCTGCAGCGTACAGAGAGACAAACCCATAGTGCGGGCAAAATGGGCATCTATCAAATTTACCCCTGCACCACTGTCTAGAAAAAAAGAAATAGACTCCGTCTTAACACCAAAAACAATAACCGCTGGCAACACAAATTGAGATGTTCGTATGGAGGAAACGTATACCCCCCGGCTGACATCCTCCGCACAGCCTGGGGTTAGTAGTTTTCCGACGGTCTTTTGTTTTTGGGAAAGGAGGGACAGACATTAATGAAATGACCCTTCCCCCCACAGAAAAAACAAGCCCCCCACCTACGGCGAACCTCAGGAGGACGGACCTGACGAGAAGTTCCTCCTAGCTGCATAGGCTCATCCAAGTCAGTACAGACTAACTGCTGCTTGGGAGAGGTTACCGATTGCTCAGGAATTTTCGATCTCTCCCTAAGACGTCTATCTATCCTGATAGAGAGGGACATAACAGCATCAAGGGAAAGGGGGGTCTCATACAGCGCCAGCGCATCCTTAACCCTTTCAGATAACCCAGAGCAGAACTGACTCCTGAGAGCCGGGTCGTTCCACTGAGTATCCGTAGCCCACCTGCGGAACTCTGAGCAATATTCCTCTGCTGGCCGATCTCCCTGTAGGAGTCTCCGTAACTTCGACTCAGCCAGGGCGACACGGTCAGGGTCATCATATATGAGACCCAAAGCCCCAAAAAATCCCTCCACTGACCGGAGAGCCTGGGAACCAGGGGGTAACGAGAACGCCCAGGATTGCGGGTCCCCCTGAAGCAGGGAAATAACAATCCCCACCCGCTGTTCTTCATTACCTGAGGAGTAAGGGCGCAGCTTAAAATATAATTTGCAGGCCTCACGGAACAACACAAATTTGTCCCTTCCCCCAGAGAATCTGTCAGGAAGAACAACCTTGGGTTCTGTAACAACCTGGTTACCCATAGCAACCGCTGGGCTTACGGTCTGCTGCATTTGCTGCTGCTGTTGGAGGACAGACGCCTTCAATCCTGCCACCTCCAAAGACAGGCCTTGAAGCTGTTTTGCCAAAGCAGCAATAGGATCCATATTGGATTCTAAGTAGAGAAAAAAAAAAAAATTATATATTTTTTTTATTTTATTTAAAAAAAAAAAATAAATAAGGGCCAGTTATAATATCACGATCGGCGTAACTGTCACATACGTGACACGGAGGGAGGAAAAGAGGAAGGCCCTGCCCTAGTGAGAGGGAAGGTGGTGACCCCTGACTCACCTTGCGGCTGGCGCCTGGCTGCCCTGTCGTCCCTAGACGGGTTCCTCACCCGTACGCCGATCACGTGCCTAAAACCCTGGCTTTCCCTAGGATGAGCCCTAGATAGTGAACAGGGCGGTGGGAACACTAGTCCGCACCACTAGCTCTAAAGGAAAACACCAAGGGGAGGACAGACAATACAAACTAAACATATAATCCCAGGTGGGCAACAACAGGAGACAACAAAAGCCCAACAGGGATCCGGAGGGTAGCACTCTGGAACAACAACCAGATTCTCAGCTCCAGTGGGTCAGCATAGATGTCCAGGCAGGAAGCTCTATAACTGGCAACAAGAGAAGTGTGAGAGGAGAATATAAGGAGTTTGGGAGTGGCAGACAAGAAACATCTGAGAAGGAGAAGCTACGGATCCCTGAGTGAGACAAAAAGGATAGCAAGGCAAACACAGAAAACAAACACTAAGAAACACTGTGATCTTTAGACATAGAGCGCGCAGCCACCCGCTGCGACTTCCTGACCCCGGGTATAACGGAGTCAGACGTGGCTCTTGACACCCTCGTGACAGGGGGCGCGTGTTGCCTGAATTCCATGCTTTTGCCTCCTTGGACAGGTGCCCGGACATTGTTGTTTTGCATATGGGTGGGAATGACTTAGGTGTTCGCCGCTCGAGGGATGTCATTAAGGACATCAAATTGGATCTGCTGCGTTTGATGGAGGAGTTCCCGGATTTGTTGGTGGTGTGGTCGGAGGTGGTGGCGAGGAGTGCGTGGCGTTTTGCGAGGTCTGTGGACCGAATCAACAAGGCTCGGGCGAAATTGAATAAGGAGGTCGGGCGCTTCGTTCGGCAGCAGGGTGGTTTTGTGGTTCGGCACAGGGAGTTGGAGGTGGCTTCGCCTCAATTCCTCAGGTCGGATGGGGTGCATCTTAATGAGATCGGCACGGATTTGTGGGCACTGGGGCTTCAGGATGGTTTGGAGTCAGCGTACAGGGTGTGGCGGGACGTCCATAGGTGAGGTGTCTCCTATGTGCGTCGATGGCGGGTTAACGGGGGGTCCTGGAAGGCAATACTATGTTTAGTAGGTGCATGACACGTTGGAACAAGCATCCATGTGGTTCGGTAAGCTAAAAGCTGGGGGCTCCTGTTGGGCTAAAAAGGCCTACAGGGGTAGAGGAATATATGGTTTTGGAGGATTTGGTGCCCTTGGGTCGGCGAGTGCGGCCGAGGGTAAAGGAAAGATGGGTGGAGTGAAGATCGCAGCTTGCTAGGGTTGCCTTCTAGGATCCTTCCGCAGAAGTAAAATGTTAGCGCATTGTATTGATATGTTTTGTATTTATTGATTGATATTTATTACTGTATGGTTTGAAAATGATGTTCGATTATTAGTGTTGTTTAATAAACGGCTGCTATGGCCTTTTCCACCAAGAATTACGGACTATGTGTTTTATTGGGATAGGGGATAACAGTGTGGTATAGGGGTCTGGAAAGATCTTACCTCCTCAAGTCATAGATACACAGCTCAGCAGGCAGTATCACACAGGATATGATTTGATACATAGCTCAGCAGACAGTATCACACAGAATAGGAATAGATACACAGCTCAGCAGACAATGGGGTGGGGTGCTGTAGAGGTCTCTGTTATGGGGGACACTGCCAATATCTTTTATCGACACATATAAACATTATTATATATACCCGTGCGAATCCTGAAATAGCCAATAGAAGCCTGCAAGTCTTTCTCTTCAAATCCCAACTACCGTACACATGGTCACATGTCCCTTCTCAGCCAATAGAAGCTGGCATGGCCCTTAAGCCCCTTTCACATGGGCGTTGCGGGAAAAGGTGCGGGTGCGTTGCGAGAACATGCGCGATTTTTGCAAAACATTGTAATGCGTTTTGCACGCCAGTGATAAAAATAGGCATGTTTAGTACCTAAACCCAAACTTCTTCACAGAAGTTCGGGCTTGGGATCAGTGTTCTGTAGATTGTGTTATTTTCCCTTATAACATGGTTATAAGGGAAAATAATAGTATTCTGAATGCAGAATGCTTAGTACAATAGCGCTGGAGGGGTAAAAAATGTTTAACTCACCTTAATCCACTTGCTTGCGCAGCCCGGCTTCTCTTCTGTGCTGTGTACAGGAAAAGGACCTGTGGTGAAGTCACTCCGGTCATCACATGGTCCATCACATGATCCATCACCATGGTAAAAGATCATGTGATGGACCATGTGATGACCGGAGTGACGTTTTCCTGTACACAGCACAGAAGAGAAGCCAGGCTGCGCGAGCAAGTGGATTAAGGTGAGTAAAAATATTTTTTTATTTTTTTTTAACCCCTCCAGCGCTATTGTACTATGCATTCTGTATTCAGAATGCTATTATTTTCCCTTATAACCATGTTATAAGGAAAAATAATAAAGATCGGGTCCCCATCCCGATTGTCTCCTAGCAATCGTGCGTGAAAATCGTACCGCATCCGCACTTGCTTGCGGATGCTTGCAATTTTCACGCAGCCCCATTCACTTCTATGGGGCCTGCGTTGCGTGAAAAACGCACAAAATAGAGCTTGCTGCGATTTTCACGCAATGCACAAGTGATGTGTGAAAATCACTGCTTATGTGAACAGCCCCATAGAAATGAATGGGTCCTGATTCAGTGCAGGTGCAATGCGTTCAACTCACGCATTGCACCCGCGCGGAAAACTTGCCCGTGTGAAAGGGGCCTTAGTCTCCACATACTCCAGGTTAGCAAACATACCCAGTCATTTTTCTTTACTGCTGTAGGTCAGCTTTAGGATAGGGCTACAGGACGACAACACATAGGGAACAACTACGCTGCTACATGCATCCATCTTGAATGGATTTTTTGCGACGGTCTTATCGCAGTCAGAGTTCGACACCATAGGCTACCATTATAAAAATTGTTGCGTGACATTGGTACGTTTTGGCAGGCCACTGTGGAGATCACTCTTAAGGCGGCAGGGGCCACTATTAAAGGGGCAGCTGCTGTGGAGCTCACTGTTAAAGGGGCAGGCACTGTGGAAGTCACTGTTAAGTGAGCAGGGTACTGTGAGGTTATTGTAAAGGGAGCCGGGTACTGTGGAGGTCATTGTTAAGGGAACAGGGTACTGTGGAGGTCACTGTTAAGGGAACAGGGTACTGTGGAGGTCACTGTTAAGGGAACAGGGTACTGTGGCAGTCACTGTTAAAGGGACTGGTGCTGTAGAGGTCTCTGTTAAGAGGCAGGGAACAGAGGCGGGCTGCTGTGAAGGTCAAAGTTAAGAGGATGGGCTGCTGTGGAGGTCCCATTTTAAGGAGCACTATGGGAGGGTCAGTGTTAAAGGGTGAGGGGCTGTGGAGTACACTGTTATGGGGGTGGGGTACTGTAGAGGTCACTGTTATGGGGATACTGTTGATATCTTTTAAAGACACACAGAAGCATTAAATAAAATAGATGAAATATACCTGTGCGAAGCAGGATCCTTCTGCTAGCATATATATAAAAAATTGTTTGTGTCTGTCTGTTCTTTATGCATGACCAAACGACTGGACCGATCTTCACCAAATTTGGCACCCAGGTACATCAGTTATCCAGGAAGGTTTTAGCCGGGTCCTTCTAGGACGTACCATTCCTGAGATATTCCCAGAAAATGACCTGCATTAGCCAATATAAGCCTGCAAGTCTTTTACTCATATTCTAACTGTCATAGACATGGTCACATGTCATAGGCAGACCCTTATTTCTGATATTTACAGACTCTATACTGACAGGGAGTGTTCCATAGGAATGGCGCATAGCAAATGTGGTGCCAATATTCAAACAGGGTCCAAGAACAGAGCCTGGAAACTATAAGCCGGTAAGTTTAACATCTGTTGTGGATAAACTGTTTGAAGGTAATCAGTTTCTATGAGGAGGTAAGTTCTAGACTTGACAGTGGTGAATCAATGGATGTCGTATATCTGGACTTCTCCAAATCATTTGACACTGTACCGCATAAAAGGTTAGTATATAAAATGAGAATGCTCGGAATGGGAGAAAATGTCTTTATGTGGGTAAGTAACTGGCTCATTGATGGTTATTAATGATACACACTCAGATTGGGTCACTGTCACTAGTGGAGTACCTCAGGGGTCAGTATTGGGCCATATTCTCTTCAATATATTTATGAATGATCTTGTAGAAGGCTTGCATATTAAAATAAACATTTTTGCAGATGACACTAAACTGTGTAAAGCAGGCATGCTCAACCTGTGGCCCTCCAGCTGTTGTAAAACTACAACTCCCACAAGGCCCTGCTGTAGGCTGATAGCTGTAGGCTGTTCGGGCATCCTGGGAGTTGTAGTTTTGCAACAGCTGGAGGGTCACAAGTTGAGCATGACTGGTGTAAAGTAATTAACACTGAAGAGGACAATATACTGCTACAGATGAATCTGGATAGATTGGAGGCTTGGGCAGATTAGTGGCAGATGAGGTTTAACACTGACAAATATAAGGTTATGCACATGGGAAGGAATAATGCAAGTCACCCATACATACTAAATTGTAAAACACTCAGTAACACTGACATAGAAAAGGACCTAGGAATTTTAATAAACCACAAACTAAGCAGTAAAAACCAGTGTCAGGCAGCTGCTGCCAAGGCCAATAAGATAATGGGTTGCATTAAAAGGGTCATAGATGCCCGTGATGAGAACATACTCCTACCACTTTACAAATCACTAGTCAGACCACACATAGAGTACTATGTACTATGGGCTCCTGTGAATAAGGCAGACATAGCAGAGCTGGAGAGGTTTCAGAGGAGGGCAACATAAGTTATAACTGGAGTGGGGCAATAGTGTTGAGCGCGAATATTCGCATAGCAAATATTAATTGCAAATATCGCAACTTTGATCATTTGCGAATATAGTGCTATATATTCGTTAAATCGAATATTCGTCATTTTCTCTATCTGAACACATGATTCCTTCCTGCTTAAAATGCTTGTGGGCCAATGACTCATTGGCCCACAAGCAAGAAGCAGGGAGGAATCAAGAGTTTAGATGGTAAAAAATGACGAATATTCTAAAAAAACAAATATATAGCACTATATCACATATATTCATTTTATAGAATATTCTTTTTTTTCCCCCAATTAGTACAGTTATTGCCCTTTGGCATACTCCTCCCCGAAAAGCGTCCCTGTTACCATGGGAACGCCTGGTGGTTAGAATATACCATCAGATCTGAGTTTTCACGATCTAACTCAGATCCGATGGTATATTCTATATTCTATCCACCAGGCGTTCCCATGGTGACGGGGACACTTGAAGTTAGAATATACCGCAAGGGCACTGTGATCCACGCAATTAACCCCTCAGGTGCAGGTTAATTGCGCAGATCATAGTGCCGTGTGCGCCCTCCCCCCCACCTCCCCAGTATTAAAATAATTGGTGGGCAGTGCGCCCCCCCCCTCCTAGTATTAAAATAATTGGTGGCCAGTGCGCCCTAACCCCCTCAATCCAATATATTCGCAAAATATCGCAAAATTGAATATGGCACCTCCCGCTCATCACTATGGGGCAACTACAGTACCCTGAAAGATTATCAACATAAGGGTTATTCACTTTAGAAAAAAGATGACTGAGGGGAGATTTAATTACTATGTATAAATATATCAGGGGACAGTACAGAGATCTCTCCTATCATCTAGGTATCCCCAGGACTGTGACGAGGGGCCATCCACTGCGTCTGGAGGAAAGAAGGTTTGTACACAAACATAGAAAAGGATTCTTGACGGTTAGAGCAGTGAGACTATGGAACTCTCTGCCTGAGGAGGTGTTGATGGTGAGTTCACTAAAAGAGTTCAAGAGGGGCCTGGATGTATTTTTTGAATGTAATAATATTACAGGCTATAGCTACTAGAGAGGGGTCGTTGATCCAGGAAGTTATTTTGATTGTCTGATTGGAGTTGGTAAGGAATCTTTTTCCCCCTTAAGTGGGAAAAATTGGCTTCTACCTCACAGGGTTATTTTTTGCCTTCCTCTGGATCAACTTGCAGGATAACAGGCCAAACTGGATGGACAAATGTCTTTTTTCAGCCTTATATACTATGTTACTATCTTACATGTCCCTTATCAGCCATTATAGAAGCTCACAGGCACTTAGTCTCCACATACTCCAGGTTTCAATAACAACCCAGCCATTTTTCTTCACTGCTGTAGGTCAGCTTTAGGGTAGGGCTACACGACGACAAAAAGTTGCATGACACATAGGGAACAACTACACTGCTACATGCATCCATCTTGGATGGATTTTTTGCGACGGTCATATCGCAGTATGTCGCATGTCGCAGTGCGACACTGTAGTCTATCATTATAAAAATTGTTGTGCAACATTGGTACGACAAAATGTCGAGCAACACATGTCGTCATGTAGCTCTAGTCTTAAAGGGGCAGGGCGTTGTGGAGGTAACTGTTAAGGGAGCAGGGTACTGAGAGGTCACTGTTGAGGGAATGGGGTACTGTGGCAGTCACTGTTAAAGGGATGGGTGCTGTGGAGGTCTCTGTTAGGGGGCAGGGAACAGTGGAGGTCACAGACAAGGGGACGTTCCCCTATGGAGGTCAATGTTAAGGGGCGGAGTGCTGTATAGGTCTTTGTTAAGGGGGCGGGCCCCTGAGGAGTTCACTGTGAAGGGAGTGGGGTGATGTGAAACTCACTGTTAAAGGGACAGGCTGCTGTGAAGGTCAAAATTAGGGGGATGGGCTGCTGTGTCTAATTTTATGGAAGCGGGGCACTGTGGGGAGGTCAGTGTTAAGGGGTGAGAGGCTGTGGAGTTCACTGTTAAGGAGGCTGGGTACTGTAGAGGTCACCGTTATGGGGGATACTGTTGATATCTTTTAACGACACACAGAAACATTAAATGAAATAGATGAAATATACCCGTGCAAAGCCAGGTGTCACGACTGAGAATGGGGAAAACCCTCAGCCGTGCGATGACAGAAAATGGAAATCACGACTCGGCCAGGAAGACAGAATTAGGGAGCAGGTCACCTCCTATTGCTTCCCTAATCTTACTCTAACTCCTAGCGACATGAGCCGACCTTGAAGGTAGGAGGACTCATGCTGTGGAACCTCGGGTCCCTACTAACCCTCCGCAGGTCCCTAAGCTAGGAGCTGGGTAGACTACCTGTTCCTCCTGGACATGAAGAAATAGGAGTCTAAAAATGGCCAAAATATAAAGAAAGGGGAACTGGAACAGTCATATGGCAATGGCAGGTAAGTGCAACTAGTACTAACACCTACCTGCCACAGACACAGAGCCTGGGACCCCAGTATCAGTGCTGCTGTCCACAAACACAATAGACAGAGCACACACCACACAGGACGCCAGGAAACCATACACTGCAATAAATGACATGACACACAAACACATCCTCATAACATCGTGTATAACAATACATAACAATTAGTTTATGACCACAAGGGTGGCCCCCACTGGCAGATGTAATTACCAGGAGGGTGTCTCCAGCAAAGCATGGCTGAAGAACCCCTCAGCTACTGATCTCCAAAGAGGCTTTATAGCCCGAAGTGGCCACACCCACACAGACACACACAGGAGAGGGAATTAACCCTTCCAAGACTAACCAGGGAGTGAAACCACTTAAAGGGGAAGTGTCCAAAAGAAGATCACACTGCAGCTGTTACCGCAGGCAACAACATGAGTGGCAACCATGTCCTGAGAGTCAGCCAGAAGGCCGAGACACTGCCACCACATGTACACATTCAAACCAAACGTTGCCACGGGCAGCCACAGTGAAGGGAAGTGTCACAGTGCACACCTACATAAACCACGTGCACACCAGACAAACAAAGTGCATAACATACACACACACCTAACAGAGAGGTTCCTAGGTGCAACCGCATGAACATTGCCGCAAGCTGCCTAGCACTAGCTCAGGCTGCTATACTGCGACAATACCAAATGACTTTTTGCCCGTGGCAACCACAAGTGAGGCAACACACTAGCGGCCCTCACCTGTGGTTGAAAAACCAAATCCCATGGCCGTGACACCAGGTCCTTCTGCTAGTCTTTTATAAATATAAAAATGAGCTTGTGTCTGCCTGTCTGTATATCTGTTCTTTATGAGCGACCAAATGACTGCACCGATCTTCACCAAATTTGGCACTTAGGTACATCAGGTGTCCAGGAAGGTTTTAGACCGGGTCTCAGCTTTCTAGAACATGCTGTTTGTGACGAATACCAGACCTCGTGCCCACTCGACGTCGCCTCACGAGACGCGGTACAGTCACGAGTTACCAATAACGTGACGTTACGTCCTCCAGTGGAGCAGGTAAGGTCAGCTTGGTACAGTTTACACACACACCTCCTGTCCACGCGGGTACAGACAGGCAACAAGCTGAGAGAGCCTTTTCACTGCCCCAGTGAAAACAGCGCTGTCTGAGCCCGGGTATCTGCCACCAGCTTCTCGTTTGATATAAGCCCGGTCCGCTAACTGGATTATATAGGGTGAGAAACCACCCGCGGTAGCTTATAACTAGGCCAAAACACAATAATTATAGTGGATGGCACTCCTTGTACAGCTAGACCAACCTATAAGAAAAAACTCACATATAATGTATAGATTACACTGGGGTCTAGTATAATATACTGAGCCAACCCAAAAACAGAACCAATAACCCCAAAGAAAAGTGGGAGACACACATATAAAATATATGTCATTTATTGAGACATGATCACATAACAAACAATATATGAAACAAAAGGCACAAGTGTACAGGAGGGGGGGAGACCTCATGTAAGGAGGTCAGATACAACCTCTCTCCCAAACACCCAGCTGGCAGGGAAAAAGATGTCACAGCCCTAGGTATAAATCAGCATGAAAATTGTAAGAACTGTAGGTTCACTCAAAGTAACATGTACTGGTATGTATGTTGCATGCACAGAAAGATAAATAAAAAAATCAGATAAATGAAAAACTCCTTGTACAGCTGTTGGTGCTCAGTGGAAGTGATCAATTTGACTTAAGAAGTAACCACGGCACTCATTTGGATGATCAAGAGATAATTTGTTTATTTAATTGTCCATCCCAACGTGATCTTTTAAATAATGGTTAACGTTTCGGTCCACCAGGACCTTGTTCACGGCCTAAGTATAAATACAGGTCCTTCTAAAAATTAGCATATTGTGATAAAGTTCATTATTTTCTGTAATGTACTGATAAACATTAGACTTTCATATGTTTTAGATTCATTACACACCAACTGAAGTAGTTCAAGCCTTTTATTGTTTTAATATTGATGATTTTGGCATACAGTTCATGAAAACCCAAATTTCCTATCTCAAAAAATTAGCATATTTCATCCGACCAATAAAAGAAAAGTGTTTTTAATACAAAAAAAGTCAACCTTCAAATAATTATGTTCAGTTATGCACTCAATACTTGGTCGGGAATCCTTTTTCAGAAATGACTGCTTCAATGCGGCGTGGCATGGAGGCAATCAGCCTGTGGCACTGCTGAGGTGTTATGGAGGCCCAGGATGCTTCGATAGCGGCCTTAAGCTCATCCAGAGTGTTGGGTCTTGCGTCTCTCAACTTTCTCTTCCCAATATCCCACAGATTCTCTATGGGGTTCAGGTCAGGAGAGTTGGCAGGCCAATTGAGCACAGTAATACCATGGTCAGTAAACCATTTACCAGTGGTTTTGGAACTGTGAGAAGGTGCCAGGTCGTGCTGAAAAATGAAATCTTCATCTACATAAAGCTTTTCAGCAGATGGAAGCATGAAGTGCTCCAAAATCTCCTGATAGCTAGCTGCATTGACCCTGCCCTTGATAAAACACAGTGGACCAACACCAGCAGCTGACATGGCACCCCAGACCATCACTGACTGTGGGTACTTGACACTGGACATCAGGCATTTTGGCATTTCCCTCTCCCCAGTCTTCCTCCAGACTCTGGCACCTTGATTTCCGAATGACATGCAAAATTTGCTTTCATCCGAAAAAAGTACTTTGGACCACTGAGCAACAGTCCAGTGCTGCTTCTCTGTAGCCTAGGTCAGGCGCTTCTGCCGCTGTTTCTAGTTCAAAAGTGGCTTGACCTGGGGAATGCGGCACCTGTAGCCCATTTCCTGCACACGCCTGTACACGGTGGCTCTGGATGTTTCTACTCCAGACTCAGTCCACTGCTTCCGCAGGTCCCCCAAGGTCTGGAATCGGTCCTTCTCCACAATCTTCCTCAGGGTTCGGTCACCTCTTTTCGTTGTGCAGCGTTTTCTGCCACACTTTTTCCTTCCCACAGACTTCCCACTGAGGTGCCTTGATACAGCACTCTGGGAACAGCCTATTCTTTTAGAAATTTCTTTCTGTGTCTTACCCTCTTGCTTGAGGGTGTCAATGATGGCCTTCTGGACAGCAGTCAGGTCGGCAGTCTGACCCATGATTGCGGTTTTGAGTAATGAACCAGGCTGGGAGTTTTTAAAAGCCTCAGGAATCTTTTGCAGGTGTTTAGAGTTAATTAGTTGATTCAGATGATTGGGTTAATAGCTTGTTTAGAGAACCTTTTCATGATATGCTAATTTTTTTAGATAGGAATTTTGGGTCTTCATGAGCTGTATGCCAAAATCATCAATATTAAAACAATAAAAGGCTTGAACTACTTCAGTTGGTGTGTAATGAATCTAAAATATATGAAAGTCTAATGTTTATCAGTACATTACAGAAAATAATGAACTTTATCACAATATGCTAATTTTTTTAGAAGGGCCTGTAAATATATAGAGAGTTTAAATACAGGCTTAGCCCTCGGGACAGGCAGACAATATTACATATGACATAAATATAGAGGTATAAAGGTAAATACATAGATGTAAAAAAAACATAGAAAGTTGGAGTTGAATATTATCACATAGACATATCCATCTGAGTAGGATGATTCCAAGCATTTTTCTTCAGTCCGAGTTGAACTAATCTAGGACCTACTGTATGTGAGGGGGTGGTGATAAATAAGCAAAAAAATATATACGTAAAAATATGCAACAATATGTAGAGATATATATGAGATGTCATATAGTAGTTCACATCTAGCCACAAGAGTATCATTAGCACATAATCGCTATCAGGAGACAGTAATATGTTATATGCAGCGTCATAAAAGGTTTATACCGACGTTGTATAATTAATCACATGTGGACTTAGTCATATTGGTACGCCCCAAAATATCATATTATTAGCTATATAGAAGCCATCTATATATATATATATGAGAAGCAATGGTCAAATAGAATCTATGCTCCATAGATCAGGAGAAAACATACGAATGATCCCACATATATGTATATATAACATAGCCGCAAGATTGCAAAGCTGTAAGGAAAGACAATTAGTTCGCAGGAAAGACAATTAGTTTGCGCAAGTGGATACAGACCTTGTCATTTGGATCGAGAGGTATTGGGAGGACTGCTGGCAGGCGCAGAGATTGGGGATTTAAACTATCGGGCATAAATGGAAACTGCGCATGCGCCGGCGTCTCTCGGCTCCTGCGCAATACGTGTAACTTCACATTTTAGCAGCTCTGACTACATATTACTAATTAGTGCACTAAGTATTGTTGTGAGCTTCTGACATCACAGCACTATGTATGCAGCATGTACTGTATGTATTGTAGGGATTTGCTCTGGTAGGCAGGGTAAGCGGACTCAATACAGAGGCAAGACCACGATTGAAAAGCAAAAGTTCAGTGTTTATTCACACAAAAAGGCAGAAAAGAAAAACAATACTGTGCAGCAAGAGTCCTGGTGTTAATTCACACAGAACAAAACATGTCACCTGGCAATCCACAGCAGGCTTTAGGTCGGCTCTCATGCGGCTCTCATCCTTGCAGCATGGCGGAACTCCTCAGCTCACAAACACAGAGCGTCCACAGCTCCACTATCACCTGGAGGATAATTCCACACCCAGCTGAGCTGCTGGCTGGATTTTTAAATCCCAGCCCAAAACCTGGCTTGGAACGTGGGGAACAGCCACCCACCTTGCTCTTTGTCTGCTCCCAATAAGAACTGGCCGGATCGGCTTTACAGCCACGCTAAGTAAAAACAGTGTCAGCCAGCACTAGCTGCCGCTGACACACAAAATTACTGGTTCCTATCTCACCAAGGCCAGGAACTCGGTGACTCGTACCTAACATCAATGACGGACCCTTGCGCCTTCCTACATACCTCCCCCTTTGTTCAACCCTGAGTGGGTGAACACACGCCAGACAGTGTACTCGGGACAGGGCATCCTCGTAAACGTAAAGTTTTGTAGAGACAAGAACCACCTGGTGATTCCTCTCTTTGGCCTGGCTCATCCACTTGAGAGAGAGGAGTGGTTGGTCACCAGACGGAACTTCCTCACCAAAAGATAATAGCGCAGAGACTCGAGTGCCCACTTGATGGCCAGGCACTCTCTCTCCACTATACTGTATCGGGTCTCAGCTGGAGTAAACGACGACTTCTAGCAAGAGAAGCACACCTGACTACACAGAAGTCTGTTACGGTCCACGCAATATCTGCAAACGGACACCACAGCGACTTCTATACAGTCCAGTGCTGCAAGGGGATAGCCGCTTCAAGCAATGTAGACACATTTGATTGCATACTGTGACCGCTCTCTAAGCACAGCGACCGGCATTCCACCGCACAGTAGTCTCCACGCGGTTAAGTGTCTTCATCAACACCATGTCGCGTAGCACAGTATCAAGCTACAAGACAAGATCAGGGAAGGATGGTTCCACTAAGTCGTCTTCTGTTAGCAATGCGGCTGCCACCTAGGTGCATCTTGTAGTGCAAAAAATACAGTGACTCGTGTGTAAATGTATAGCTTGTGGCTCCTGGTAGTCATACGTTGTTTTTTGGGGCTCTTTGTGTCTGTAAGGTTGGTCACCCCTGCACTGGACTGATCTAAACTCTCCTTTTTATATAGAGAGACCCATATAGTGGTGGATGTAAATGTGCCCTATTAACACCTTAATAAGCACAAATAAATGAAATACATCTGTAACATGAAAACATAGCTTTACATCCCTTTTTGCAGAGTATACAGCTCTAATACTTTAGTATTTTACGCTGTACTGTGGTATTTAGTTTTTCTTGGGCGGCATTTATTGCAGCACTGTTGTGTTTGGTTCTGCTCAGGCACTATTTTGTGCTGCACTAGGGTACTTGTGCTGCACTGGGCAAAATTTTGTGCTGAACTGTGGAAGTTGGTTCTGCTAGGATGGTATTTTGTGCTGCACTGTGATATATAGGGTCTGCTGGGGCGATGTTTTGTGCAGCACTGTGGTAGTTGGTTCTGCTGTGGCAATACCTTGTGCAACTCTTTGATATTTGGCTCTGCTGGGGCAGTATTTTGTGCTACATGTTTGTATTGTTGCATCCACCTACTTGTGTTGACCCCATCTATTTTTGTTGGACCCACATTCTGTAAACTTGGAACCGCTTACAATATGAAACCAGTATTTTAGGGCTGGCCTAAATTCCCAGTTCATCCCTGTATATATCAAAGGAGTTTTTTTTATTAATATATAAACAATATTTACATCACATTTCAGTGACAGTAAATAATGAATATACATAGATGAGTTGTGTTACACAGCCAAGGAGATATGTAGACATAGACTGTTAGAGGACTTTTTGATCCCATCACCTTTGCTATCAGGTGGCATGAACTTGTGAAGGGCTCTCCTTTCTAGATGAACTGTATTGTCGGCAAACAATAGGGTGCCAATTTGGCCCATGGAAGTGAGGAAAGAAAATAATATTTCTTTCTCAGGTAGCAAACAGGGGCCTGGTTAGATCTTTGCTTTTCATGTCTGTGTTTGAAAGTAGTGACAGGTGTCATTTCTAATTGTCCAGCCAGTAGTATGTTGTTTTGTTATCCCACCTGCTCTTGTATGGTGAAATTTCACTTTCTTTGAATATATCTGAATAGGCAGGAAGGTGGCAGTCTTTGTCAGTTGGCTGAGACTGTTTGGCCACAGATGTTATGATGGTAGAAGTGCAACAGTGCCTATACCACATGGGAGCACAAGTGCAAAGAAATGTCTTATTCTCTGTGCTGGTGGAGCTTTTATGGTTACTAATTTTTCACACAACGTTTTTATAAATCAATAGTACAAATGATTACAAAAAACTTTATAAAATTAGTTATCAGTAAGAAATGTCTACAGTCGTGGCCAAAAGTTTTGAGACTGACACAAATATTAGTTTTCACAAAGTTTGCTGCTAAACTGCTTTTAGATCTTTGTTTCAGTTGTTTCTGTGATGTAGTGAAATATAATTACAAGCACTTCATACGTTTCAAAGGCTTTTATCGACAATTACATGACATTTATGCAAAGAGTCAGTATTTGCAGTATTGGCCCTTCTTTTTCAGGACCTCTGCTATTCGACTGGGCATGCTCTCAATCAACTTCTGGGCCAATTCCTGACTGATAGCAACCCATTCTTTTTATAATCACTTCTTGGAGTTTGTCAGAATTTGTGGGTTTTTGTTTGTCCACCCGCCTCTTGAGGATTGACCACAAGTTCTCAATGGGATTAAGATCTGGGGAGTTTCCAGGCCATGGACCCAAAATGTCAACATTTTGGTCCCCAAGCCACTTAGTTATCACTTTTGCCTTATGACAAGGTGCTCCATCGTGCTGGAAAATGCATTGTTCTTCACCAAACTGTTGTTGGATTGTTGGAAGAAGTTGCTGTTGGAAGGTGTTTTGGTACCCTTCTTTATTTATGGCTGTGTTTTTGGGCAAAATTGTGAGTGAGCCCACTCCCTTGGATGAGAAGCAACCACACACATGAATGGTCTCAGGATGCATTACTGTTGGCATGACACAGGACTGATGGTAGCGCTCACCTTTTCTTCTCCGGACAAGCCTTTTTCCTGATGCCCCAAACAATCAGAAAGATTAAATATGACTTTGCCCCAGTCCTCAGCAGTCCATTCACCATATTTTCTGCAGAAGATCAATCTGTCCCTGATGTTTTTTTTGGAGAGAAGTGGCTTCTTTGCTGCCCTTCATTGACACCAGGCCATCTTCCAAAAGTCTTCGCCTCACTGTGTATGCAGATGCACTCACACCTGCCTGCTGCCATTCCTGAGCAAGCTCTGCACTGGTGGCACTCCGATCCCGCAGCTGAATCCTCTTTAGGAGACGATCCTGGCGCTTGCTGGACTTTCTTGGACGCCCTGAAGCCTTCTTAACAAGAATTGAACCTCTTTCCTTGAAGTTCTTGATAATCCTAAAAATTGTTGATTGAGGTGCAGTCTTAGTAGCCACAATATCCTTGCCTGTGAAGCCATTTTTATGCAACGCAATTTGGCTGCACGCATTTCTTTGCAGGTCACCATGGTTAACAATGGAAGAACAATGATTTCAAGCATTACCCTCCTTTTAACAGGTCAAGTCTGCCATTTTAACCCAATCAGCCTGACATAATGATCTCCAGCCTTGTTCTTGTCAACATTCTCACCTGAGTTAACAAGATGATTACTGATATGATCTCAGCAGGTCCTTTAATGACAGCAATGAAATGCAGTGGAAAGTTTTTTGGGGGATTAAGTTAATTTTTATGGCAAAGAAGGACTATGCAATTCATCTGATCATTCTTCATAACATTCTGGAGTATATGCAAATTGCTATTATAAAAACTTAAGCAGCAACTTTTCCAACATTTATGTAATTCTCAAAACTTTCACCCACGACTGTAGTTCTCATGTTATCAGCTGTTTACCTCTCCCCCCCATCCTCCTCGCTAATTGCTTTTCATTTTGGAAAAATGTCTTACAATGGATCAGAACTACAGGAGGATCATATTACATATATCAATGCAAGTCAAAGAGAGGGGAAGCAGAAGTAGTAAACAGCAGTTAAATGAGACACATGCAGACAAGCAACTGGACTGCTACATAGGAAGCTTATATCTCAGCACACATACTTTATTCACAACCATACAGGTCAGTAACTCTCTGTAATGTCCTCCATGTGCTGGGGCTGCGTCTGAATAAGAGAAGGATAAGAAGCAGATTCTTCTCTACTTTCTATGTGCAATGGATGGCAACTAGTCTAGACCTGCATCTCTGGGAGAACTGCAAACTAGACATTCACTATACGCAGAGGAAAATGGCTAAAAATGCCAGATAAAAGTCATATAGAGGCCAGAAAGAGTATTATTCCTCATGTACACACATTGACAGCATGTTAATTTGTGGGTGTGGCTATGTGACCCACCTCTGAGGAGTTAAGGAAGTACTCATAGACTAGTGTCATTCCCTCCAAGTCAGTGTGGTGTGGTGTGGTGAGCACCCTGAGTAGTCACACGTGTATTGATTTCTGACTAGAAGGGCTAGGACCAGCAGAGCTGGTGTGCTCTGCAGAAGCTGAAGTAGCTAGCTTTGAGAGATAGCCAGGAGCCTGGAAAAGGACTATGATTGCCACTGTGTATTGGCCAGGAATCCAAGAAATGTTAAAAGTTACCACCTCATATTGAGAGACTCTTTGTAACATACAGTATAAAGGGAATCTGTTACCAGCGACCTCTCTATTCAACTGTTTATATAGACATGTAGCTGTTGTTAATCTGATTAAAACACTGTTTCTCTTTTGTTGATTTGAGGCAGATTTTTTTGTCATAATACTTTTTCCTAATATGCAAATTAGGTGCAATGGCAGAGTCATTGTTGCTCTTGTTGCTTCCCAACTCTAATCCTTTCTGTGGTCAACACCTCTCTTTCTCCTTTGCCACTGCCTGGCCCTGTCAATCAATGCAGAGAGGGAGGAGTTGGCCACACAAATGAGTGGAGCTTGGGTATAGCAAGAGCCATAATGACATGCCCTCATTGCACCAAAGGCCTAATTTGCATATTAGAAAAATTATAACTCGGGAACAGAGCATCAGATTAACAACATAAAAACAGCATTTTAATCAGGTGAACCTCGGCTATGTGTCTATGCAAACGGTTGGAGAGAAGGTCGCTGATGACAGATTCTCTTTAAACTGTGTTGCCTCTCTGTGTAGCATGCTGCCTAGTAAAGTTGAGCTCTGTTGCCAGCAACTTGTCTCTGACTCTGCTCTACCACCATTGTCCACAAATTCTGAAGCTTTCTGGAAGTCAGTATTGCTGAGCCTGCTCTATACTTGACATAAACGCGGCACTTTACATCGTTGCATCTTTTTGCCAGCAATACTCCTACTCAGGGGCGGACTGGGCCGGGGGGCAGGGGGGCAATTGCCCCGGGCCTCCCTGGCTTGCTGTCCCGGCCGGCCGGGCCGGAATAAACAGCCACTCTATGCCAGGGAGACGGGGAGCAGGGGAGGCGTGTTGCCGGCAGCCTATCAGACAGGCCGCCGGACCGGCGCAGGCGGCCCGATGACGTCATCGGCGCGATGACGTCATCGCGCCACCTGCGCCGGTCCTGCGGCCTAACTGAGCCGCTGCCGTAAAGTGATTGCATCTGTGTGTGCTGGCTGGAGGCGGGACCGGAGTAGTCCAGAGAAGCAGGGACTATCTGGCTACTACTGGGCTGGCACTTTATGAGGGGGGTGGGGGGCAGGGGGCACAATCTGGCTAGTGGTGGCTACTCCTGGCACATTATAGGGGGGCCCCCCCCTAATCTGGCTACTACTGGGCTGGCACTTTATGAGGGGGGTGGGGGACAGGGGGGCACGGGGGCACAATCTGGCTACTGGTGGCTACTCCTGGCACATTATAGGGGGGCCCCCCTAATCTGGCTACTACTGGGCTGGCACTTTATGAGGGGGGTGGGGGGCAGGGGGGCACGGGGGCACAATCTGGCTAGTAGTGGCTACTCCTGGCACATTATAGGGCCCCCCCCCCTAATCTGGCTACTACTGGGCTGGCACTTTATGAGGGGGGTGGGGGGCACGTGGGCACAATCTGGCTAGTGGTGGCTACTCCTGGCACATTATAGGGACCCCCCCCTAATCTGGCTACTACTGGGCTGGCACTTTATGAGGAGGGTGGGGGGCAGGGGGACACAATCTGGCTAGTGGCTACTCCTGGAACATTATAGGGGGCCCCCCCTAATCTGGCTACTACTGGGCTGGCACTTTATGAGGGGGGTGGGGGGCAGGGGGGCACAATCTGGCTAGTGGCTACTCCTGGTACATTATAGGGGGGCCCCCTAATCTGGCTACTGGGCTGGCACTTTATGAGGGGGGTGGGGGGCAGGGGGACACAATCTGGCTAGTGGCTACTCCTGGCACATTATAGGGCCCCCCCCCCTAATCTGGCTACTGGGCTGGCACTTTATGAGGGGGTGGGGGGCAGGGGGGCACAATCTGGCTACTCCTGGCACATTATAGAGGGGCCCCTATCTGGCTACTCCTGGCACATTAGTGGGGGGGCCCTATCTGGCTACTGGCACATTAGTGGGGGGCCTATGGCTGCTGGCAGATTATAGGGGGGCCTATGGCTACTGGCACATTATGGGGGACCTATGGCTACTGGCACATTATGGGGGACCTATGGCTACTGGCAGATTACAGGGGGGGCTATGGCTACTGGCAGATTATAGGGGGGGGCTATGGCTACTGGCAGATTATAGGGGGGCTATGGCTACTGGCAGATTATAGGGGACCTATGGCTACTGGCACATTATGGGGGGGCCTATGGCTACTGGCACATTAGTGGGGGGCCCTATCTGGCTACTGGCACATTAGTGGGGGGCCCTATCTGGCTACTGGCACATTAGTGGGGGGCCTATGGCTACTGGCAGATTATAGGGGGGCCTATGGCTACTGGCACATTATGGGGGGGCTATGGGTACTGGCACATTATGGGGGGGGCTATGGGTACTGGCACATTATGGGGGACCTATGGCTACTGGCACATTATGGGAGGCCTATGGCTACTGGCAGATTATAGGGGGGCCTATGGCTACTGGCAGATTATAGGGGGGGCCTATGGCTACTGGCAGATTATAGGGGGACTATGGGCTGATGGCACATTATGGGGGGGCCTATGGCTACAGGCACATTATAGGGGGGCCCTATGTGGCTACTGGCACATTATGGGGGGCCTATGGCTACTGGCAGATTATAGGGGGCTAATGGCTACTGGCACATTATAGGGGGGGCTATGGCTACTTGCACATTATAGGGGGGGCTATGGCTACTGGCACATTATGGGAGGCCTATGGCTACTGGCAGATTATAGGGGGGCCTATGGCTACTGGCAGATTATAGGGGGGCCTATGGCTACTGGCAGATTATAGGGGGCCTATGGGCTACTGGCAGATTATAGGGGGCCTATGGGCTACTGGCACAATATAGTGGGGCCTATGGGCTACTGGCACAATATAGGGGGGCCTATGGCTACTGGCACATTATATAAGGGGCCTATGGCTACTGGCACATTATATGGGGGGCCTATGGCTACTGGCACATTATATGGGGGGCCTATGGCTACTGGCACATTATAGGGGGGGCCTATGGCTACTGGCACATTATAGGGGGGCCTATGGCTACTGGCACATTATAGGGGGGCCTATGGCTACTGGCACATTATAGGGGGCACTATGGGGACATTGGCTCAACTGGGGACATTACAAGGGGGTATTTTTTGCACTGTCTATTATAAGGAGAATTATTACTACTGGGGAGGGGGCATTATGGTGGGCTTTATTACTCCCCCATTGTATGACCCACCTAGTAGCAGCACCGGCCTCTCCCTGCTCTGCTATCCCTCTGCCTCTTCTCCAAATCCTCATTATGAAATTTTTCTCATTAGGATAAAACACATCAGCTCCGCCGAGCCGCGGCCAAAGTGTCGAGGTGTCCAAGATCCCCAAGGGTCAAGCCAAGTAATTGTAAGTTTTCATGCATATACCGTGCCACACAATATACCGTTTCTTCTGCAAAAGTCAAGTGTTGTGTGGGGGCCCCCTTATTGTTTTTTACCCCAGGGCCCCAGTTAACCTAGAACCGGCCCTGGTGATAGTCACTTCTTTATACTATGCGATCTCCGAATCAGATCGGCATCGCATAGTACTGTCCTGTGTGTGGCTCCTCCCCTGCCTTGCGGCGCGGCCAAGTAGCGTGACCGTGCACTTGTGAAAATAAGTGTCCCTGAATGGCAGTTAGGAAATGTGCTCACCCTACTGTTGCCTCTATAAATGGCCCCGTCGGTGCAAACACTATTGTCACCCAGCTCCTCTCGGCCGCTCTGCTAGTTCAGCGGCTGGCGAGAACATGCTGCCTTCCCAAATGCGCGTGTCTCTGATCGGGCTCCTTTGCGGCCACGGCAGCTCCCTCCGCCCACTTCTGCTACTATTGGCTGGGAGGGAGACTGCCCACCTACCATTGGCAGGCTCTGAAGTGATCCGGGGACCTGAAGGGAGGAGACAGTGACACCACAGGGAGCTGCGGGAGCATTTATCTCGGCGGCTAGAGGCTGCTGAAGCATTCATCTGACCCCCAGGCCACAACTATCAGGAGAGAAAGACAAGAGGGAACAACACCTAAACGGTGCCATCCACAGATTCCCCCCCCCCCCCCCTTCCCCCGACGCTCACAGGAATACATTTATAAACTAATCAGTAACTTTATTAATTGGTGATGTATTTTCTGACGATGTATCGTCTATATCACCCACCCCTACCATTACCCCTTCTTCCGGTCAACACTGACAGAGAGGTATTTTTAAAATGTAGAAAAACAAAATCAAATAAAGTAGATTACTATACAAATTAACCCTTTATGGTGATTATCTGCAACTGAGGTGCAGATTTGTTTTGCACCCTAAGGAGTTAATTTTTGTTTTATCCCCACATGACTTACATCATACTCCTTTATCACTGAGGGTGTTATTTAATAAGCTGCAAAATAAATACCTGTCCCGAAATGAAGGAAGCTGAAGCTTCTTCGACTATTCACTTCAGACCTGTACGGCTAATTTTATCGCTTTGTCTCCCTTCACTTCCCCTTTAGTTAAGCTGAACAGCCTCAGGACTTTTGGCTGAACCAAAGGGAGTATTCTGGTTAGCTCAGCCGATCCAACATCTGGGTCTGCTGAGGCAAACATTCGTCAGTTTATTCACTTTTGTACGGGCTATTCTCTCAGGGGCCAAACAGCAGAAAGTGAACAGCCGACTGTTCAGCTTAATCCTTTGGCTCCTTAGTGAACCCCCTATGTTTTTTAGTGACATCGCACATTGTATGCCACATTAGTTTGCAAACTTTGTTGTTAGTAGATCTAAAGGAAATTGTACAATCAGATTGTAAGGTGTGTGTTGAGCTTTAGGGTTCCATTGCAAAGGCCTGCTCTGGATGCCCAACGCTCCAGGAAGTAATGCTTGTGGGGTGGTGCCCTTACACCTGTGGGAGCACACTGGCATGGCATGCCCTCACCTTCGGGTCACCTTAGATGATTGGCATATATGAAGCTTTAATTTGTATTTTGGATATGTACTATAAAGCCCTTATTCCTGTCCTAATTGTTACTCCCTTTTATTTGTTTGATGTCCAGCAAACAGTTTAGTTCATTCCTTATTGATAAATATGGAGAGCATACCATCAAAAAGCAAGGAAAAAAGTGGAGCTCAAAAAATACGCGAGAAAAGGGCTAAAGAGCTTGACATAGCAGGAAAGGATCCTAAGCAAATGAAATTATCATTTGCAGTGGTGACTTGAAAGTTTAGAAGTTGTAAAGCAGGGGTAGGCAGCCTTCTGCACTGCTCATAATGTTCATAATTTTTATATGACTTTTTGTAGGGTCATGGTGCAACAGTACCCAAAGAAAGACCAACAGAGGTTTGCACAGACCAAGATAGGCTTCCAGTGAGGCAAGATGTGCTAGTTGAAGAGGAGTTGAGAACACATAGTCCAAGTAGCTTAATAGAGAAGGAGTTGGACTTTGAAAGCAGTTCTGAAATGACTATTATAGAACAATCACCCATCCCTTGCTCTGAAGCTACAAGCTTTCATGATTTAGAAAGCGGTAGAACAAAAGAAGAGTCTGCATCTTCTGATGTTCAGTTTGACACCACCAAAACTCTCTTTAGTCTTCCTTCTACATGTTCCATGGCAGAAAAAATTACATTTGTGCAAATGCATCCAGTGCAACCAAGCACTACCGATTGTGAAGGCCTTCCCTTTAAAGAAATCGATTTTTATTTCCGTAGAAATCCAAATGGAGATCTTATTAGGCGTTCATGGCTTACTTGCAGAGTAAACAATAGAAAGCTTGAAGCTTTTTTTGCAGTATCTGCATAGCATTTTCAAATTCCACTTCATCGTTCACTAGTGGGTGTACAAATTTTAGGCATTGTTATCAGGTTACTAACAAACATGAGATATCAAAAACTCACCGTGAAGCTGTGAACACCTATTTTACTATAACAAAGAGCAAAGGCATTGATAAGGCATTGCTTCAAAAAGAAAGAAGGAGATACTTCAAAACATAGAAGTAATGAAACGAATCTTTGATATTGTTAAACTGCTAGCAAAACAAGGATTACCTTTTCGTGCCCATGGAACTAATGAATCATTATGTAATTTGAACAATGCTGAAATTAACCACGGAAACTTTCTAGAAATGGTTTTATTTCTCTCGAATTATGACGTTCCGCTTAAAAATCACATTCGGAAATGCATTTCTGAAAGTGAAAAGAGTAAAAAACAGAGAAGACTCCTGGGAAAACAGACAGCTGGCCGTGGATCACTTGTGACATTTTTGTCATATAACACAGTAAAAAAAGTTATTATGGCAATCGTTCAGACCATGAAGTCATCAATAGTGTCTGAAATTGGTGAAAAGAGATTTAGCATCCAAGTAGATTCTACACAAGTGTTGGAGTAGTTGACCAAGCTACTGTGGTTGTTAGATATGTAAAAGAGGAATCTGTTAAGGAACGTCTCATCTCTGTTTTACCGGTAAAAGATACATCTGGAAGAGGACTCAATGAACTTTTAATGTCAAGTTTTAAAATTCTTGGACTGGATTACAAAAAAATAGCAGGAGAGTCTTTTGATGGAGCAGCAAACATGAAAAGTGCTTATGTGGGGTTGCGTGCTCAGATTGCAAAGGAAGTGCCTAATGCTGTCTACATTTGGTGCTATAGTCACATTTTAAACCTGTGCATATCTGACTGCTGTGATGTTTTAGAGGCAAAAACTTTTTTTGGTCTTCTACATCGCCTAGCAACATTTATTGGGGACTCTCACAAGAGAATGAATGTCTGGAGGGATCAGCTTGATAAGAGATGTGGGCATGAGAAACTTCTCAGGTTGCAAAAAATTTGGGAGACAAGATGGTGGGCCAAAGATAAAGCCCTCCACTGGCTATTTGGAGAAAAACACTCACTATTTTTGGACACTTTAGAAGTGTTATTGTTGATTTCACAGTTCAAACAGTCTGATTCAAAGACTACTTCAGAGGCTTCTTCTCTGTCAGAAAACCTATGTTTGTTTAAGACCATTTTAACTGCACATCTATTTTTGGCTATTTTTGATGTTATTGGCCCTGTTTCAAGATATCTTGAAAGAGGTCTTGACTAGGGATGAGCGAACTCGAACTGTATAGTTCGGGTTCGTACCGAATTTTGGGGTGTCCGTGACACGGGCCCGAACCCGGACATTTTCGTAAAAGTCCGGGTTCGGTTTTCGTCGCTTTCTTGGCGCTTTTGTGACGCTTTCTTGGCGCTTTTTGAAAGGCTGCAAAGCAGCCAATCAACAAGCGTCATACTACTTGCCCCAAGAGGCCGTCACAGCCATGCCTACTATTGGCATGGCTGTGATTGGCCAGAGCACCATGTGACCCAGCCTCTATTTAAGCTGGAGTCACATAGCGCCGCCAGTCACTCTGCTCTGATTAGCGTAGGGAGAGGTTGCGGCTGCGACAGTAGGGCGAGATTAGGCAGATTAACTTCTCCAAAGGACTTGATTAATCGATCGATCTGCAGCTGTGCATCATTGAGCTGCTGAAATTCAATTGCTCACTGTTTTTAGGCTGCCCAGACCGTTTGTCAGTCACTTTTTTCTGGGGTGATCGGCGGCCATTTTGTGTCTTGTGGTGCGCCAGCACAAGCTGCGACCAAGTGCATTTAACCCTCAATGGTGTGGTTGTTTTTTTGGCTAAAGCCTACATCAGGGTGAAGCTGTCACACCAAGTGCATTTAACCAGCAATAGTCTGTTTATTTTTTGGCCATATACTACATCAGGGGCAAGCTGCGCCTGTCACCAAGTGCATTTAACCCTCAATGGTGTGGTTGTTTTTTGGCTAAAGCCTACATCAGGGTGAAGCTGTCACACCAAGTGCATTTAACCAGCAACAGTCTGTTCATTTTTTGGCCATATACTACACCAGGGGCAAGCTGCGCCCGTCACCAAGTGCATTTAACCCTCAGTAGTGTGGTTGGTCAAGCTGTCACACCAAGTGCATTTAACCAGCAATAGTCTGTTCATTTTTTGGCCATATACTACATCAGGAGCAAGCTGCGCCCGTCACCAAGTGCATTTAACCCTCAGTAGTGTGGTTGGTCAAGCTGTCACACCAAGTGCATTTAACCAGCAATAGTGTGCTTATTTTTTGGCCATATCCCAGTCTAATTCTGTTAGTAAATCCATACCGGTCACCCAGCGCCTAAATACTAGGCCTCAAATTTATATCCCGCTAAATCTGTCATTACCGCTGTACTGTTGTGGCTGGGCAAGTTATTTAGTGTCCGTCAAAGCACATTTTTTGTTCGGGGTTGAAATACAATTCCCAATTTAGCAATTTCATAATTTAGTGGTTTCTGCTATATCAGAGCTATTTGAAATCTATCCCTAAAAGGGTATATAATATTCAAGGTGCACATAGAGTCATTCAGAATAACTTCACACACACGCTACTGTGCATTTCCAAGTCTAATTCTGTTAGTAAATCCATACCGGTCACCCAGCGCCTAAATACTAGGCCTCAAATTTATATCCCGCTAAATCTGTCGTTACCGCTGTACTGTTGTGGCTGGGAAAGTTATTTAGTGTCCGTCAAAGCACATTTTTTGTTCTGGGTTGAAATACAATTCCAAATTTAGCAATTTCATAATTTAGTGGTTTCTGCTATATCAGAGCTATTTGAAATCTATCCCTAAAAGGGTATATAATATTCAAGGTGCACATAGGGTCATTCAGAATAACTTCACACACACGCTACTGTGCATTTCCAAGTCTAATTCTGTTAGTAAATCCATACCGGTCACCCAGCGCCTAAATACTAGGCCTCAAATTTATATCCCGCTAAATCTGTCGTTACCGCTGTACTGTTGTGGCTGGGAAAGTTATTTAGTGTCCGTCAAAGCACATTTTTTGTTCTGGGTTGAAATACAATTCCCAATTTAGCAATTTCATAATTTAGTGGTTTCTGCTATATCAGAGCTATTTGAAATCTATCCCTAAAAGGGTATATAATATTCAAGGTGCACATAGGGTCATTCAGAATAACTTCACACACACGCTACTGTGCATATCCAAGTCTAATTCTGTTAGTAAATCCATACCGGTCACCCAGCGCCTAAATACTAGGCCTCAAATTTATATCCCGCTAAATCTGTCGTTACCGCTGTACTGTTGTGGCTAAGCAAGTTATTTAGTGTCCGTCAAAGCACATTTTTTGTTCTGGGTTGAAATACAATTCCAAATTTAGCAATTTCATAATTTAGTAGTTTCTGCTATATCAGAGCTATTTGAAATCTATCCCTAAAAGGGTATATAATATTCAAGGTGCACATAGGGTCATTCAGAATAACTTCACACACACGCTACTGTGCATTTCCAAGTCTAATTCTGTTAGTAAATCCATACCGGTCACCCAGCGCCTAAATACTAGGCCTCAAATTTATATCCCGCTAAATCTGTCGTTACCGCTGTACTGTTGTGGCTGGGAAAGTTATTTAGTGTCCGTCAAAGCACATTTTTTGTTCTGGGTTGAAATACAATTCCCAATTTAGCAATTTCATAATTTAGTGGTTTCTGCTATATCAGAGCTATTTGAAATCTATCCCTAAAAGGGTATATAATATTCAAGGTGCACATAGGGTCATTCAGAATAACTTCACACACACGCTACTGTGCATATCCAAGTCTAATTCTGTTAGTAAATCCATACCGGTCACCCAGCGCCTAAATACTAGGCCTCAAATTTATATCCCGCTAAATCTGTCGTTACCGCTGTACTGTTGTGGCTGGGAAAGTTATTTAGTGTCCGTCAAAGCACATTTTTTGTTCTGGGTTGAAATACAATTCCCAATTTAGCAATTTCATAATTTAGTGGTTCCTGCTATATCAGAGCTATTTGAAATCTATCCATAAAAGGGTATATAATATTCAAGGTGCACATAGGGTCATTCAGAATAACTTCACACACACGCTACTGTGCATTTCCAAGTCCAATTCTGTTAGTAAATCCATACCGGTCACCCAGCGCCTAAATACTAGGCCTCAAATTTATATCCCGCTAAATCTCTCGTTACCGCTGTCCTGTTGTGGCTGGGAAAGTTATTTAGTGTCCGTCAAAGCACATTTTTTGTTCTGGGTTGAAATACAATTCCCAATTTAGCAATTTCATAATTTAGTGGTTTCTGCTATATCAGAGCTATTTGAAATCTATCCCTAAAAGGGTATATAATATTCAAGGTGCACATAGGGTCATTCAGAATAACTTCACACACACGCTACTGTGCATTTCCAAGTCTAATTCTGTTAGTAAATCCATACCGGTCACCCAGCGCCTAAATACTAGGCCTCAAATTTATATCCCGCTGAATTTGAATACAATACATTGGGCCAAATAATATTTTTGTTGTTGTGGTGAACCATAACAATGAGGAAAACATCTAGTAAGGGACGCGGACGTGGACATGGTCGTGGTGGTGTTAGTGGACCCTCTGGTGCTGGGAGAGGACGTGGCCGTTCTGCCACATCCACACGTCCTAGTGTACCAACTACCTCAGGTCCCAGTAGCCGCCAGAATTTACAGCGATATATGGTGGGGCCCAATGCCGTTCTAAGGATGGTAAGGCCTGAGCAAGTACAGGCATTAGTCAATTGGGTGGCCGACAGTGGATCCAGCACGTTCACATTATCTCCCACCCAGTCTTCTGCAGAAAGCGCACAGATGGCGCCTGAAAACCAACCCCATCAGTCTGTCACATCACCCCCATGCATACCAGGGAAACTGTCTCAGCCTCAAGTTATGCAGCAGTCTCTTATGCTGTTTGAAGACTCCGCTGGCAGGGTTTCCCAAGGGCATCCACCTAGCCCTTCCCCAGCGGTGAAAGACATAGAATGCACTGACGCACAACCACTTATGTTTCCTGATGATGAGGACATGGGAATACCACCTCAGCATGTCTCTGATGATGACGAAACACAGGTGCCAACTGCTGCGTCTTTCTGCAGTGTGCAGACTGAACAGGAGGTCAGGGATCAAGACTGGGTGGAAGACGATGCAGGGGACGATGAGGTCCTAGACCCCACATGAAATGAAGGTCGTGCCACTGACTTTCACAGTTCGGAGGAAGAGGCAGTGGTGAGACCGAGCCAACAGCGTAGCAAAAGAGGGAGCAGTGGGCAAAAGCAGAACACCCGCCGCCAAGAGACTCCGCCTGCTACTGACCGCCGCCATCTGGGACCGAGCACCCCAAAGGCAGCTTCAAGGAGTTCCCTGGCATGGCACTTCTTCAAACAATGTGCTGACGACAAGACCCGAGTGGTTTGCACGCTGTGCCATCAGAGCCTGAAGCGAGGCATTAACGTTCTGAACCTGAGCACAACCTGCATGACCAGGCACCTGCATGCAAAGCATGAACTGCAGTGGAGTAAACACCTTAAAACCAAGGAAGTCACTCAGGCTCCCCCTGCTACCTCTTCTGCTGCTGCCGCCTCGGCCTCTTCTGCTGCTGCCGCCTCGGCCTCTTCCTCCGCCTCTGGAGGAACGTTGGCACCTGCCGCCCAGCAAACAGGGGATGTACCACCAACACCACCACCACCACCTCCGTCACCAAGCGTCTCAACCATGTCACACGCCAGCGTTCAGCTCTCCATCTCACAAACATTTGAGAGAAAGCGTAAATTCCCACCTAGCCACCCTTGATCCCTGGCCCTGAATGCCAGCATTTCTAAACTACTGGCCTATGAAATGCTGTCATTTAGGCTGGTGGACACAGACAGCTTCAAACAGCTCATGTCGCTTGCTGTCCCACAGTATGTTGTTCCCAGCCGCCACTACTTCTCCAAGAGAGCCGTGCCTTCCCTGCACAACCAAGTATCCGATAAAATCAAGTGTGCACTGCGCAACGCCATCTGTGGCAAGTTCCACCTAACCACAGATACGTGGACCAGTAAGCACGGCCAGGGACGCTATATCTCCCTAACTGCACACTGGGTAAATGTAGCGGCAGCTGGGCCCCAGGCAGAGAGCTGTTTGGCGCACGTCCTTCCGCCGCCAAGGATCGCAGGGCAACATTCTTTGCCTCCTGTTGCCACCTCCTCCTTCTCGGCTTCCTCCTCCTCTTCTTCCACCTGCTCATCCAGTCAGCCACACACCTTCACCACCAACTTCAGCAGAGCCCGGGGTAAACGTCAGCAGGCCATTCTGAAACTCATATGTTTGGGGGACAGGCCCCACACCGCACAGGAGTTGTGGCGGGGTATAGAACAACAGACCGACGAGTGGTTGCTGCCGGTGAGCCTCAAGCCCGGCCTGGTGGTGTGTGATAATGGGCGAAATCTCGTTGCAGCTCTGGGACTAGCCAATTTGACGCACATCCCTTGCTTGTCGCATGTGCTGAATTTGGTGGTGCAGAAGTTCATACACAACTACCCCGACATGTCAGAGCTGCTGCATAAAGTGCGGGCCGTCTGTTCGCGCTTCCGGCGTTCACATCCTGCTGCTGCTCGCCTGTCTGCGCTACAGCGTAACTTCGGCCTTCCCGCTCACCGCCTCATATGCGACGTGCCCACCAGGTGGAACTCCACCTTGCACATGCTGGACAGACTGTGCGAGCAGCAGCAGGCCATAGTGGAGTTTCAGCTGCAGCACGCACGGGTCAGTCGCACTACAGAACAGCACCACTTCACCACCAATGACTGGGCGAGACCTGTGTGCCCTGTTGCGCTGTTTCGAGTACTCCACCAACATGGCCAGTGGCGATGACGCCGTTATCAGCGTTACAATACCACTTCTATGTCTCCTTGAGAAAACACTTAGGGCGATGATGGAAGAGGAGGTGGCCCAGAAGGAGGAGGAGGAGGAAGAGGGGTCATTTTTAGCACTTTCAGGCCAGTCTCTTCGAGGTTTTTGGCAACAGCAGAGGCCAGGTACAAATGTGGCCAGCCAGGGCCCACTACTGGAGGACGAGGAGGACGAGGATGAGGAGGAGGTGGAGGAGGATGAGGATGAAACATGGTCACAGCGGGGTGGCACCCAACGCAGCTCGGGTCCATCACTGGTGCGTGGCTGGGGGGAAAGGCAGGACGATGACGATACGCCTCCCACAGAGGACAGCTTGTCCTTACCCCTGGGCAGCCTGGCACACATGAGCGACTACATGCTGCAGTGCCTGCGCAACGACAGCAGAGTTGCCCACATTTTAACCTGTGCGGACTACTGGGTTGCCACCCTGCTGGATCCACGCTACAAAGACAATGTGCCCCCCTTACTTCCTGCACTGGAGCGTGATAGGAAGATGCGCGAGTACAAGCGCACGTTGGTAGACGCGCTACTGAGAGCATTCCCAAATGTCACAGGGGAACAAGTGGAAGCCCAAGGCCAAGGCAGAGGAGGAGCAAGAGGTCGCCAAGGCAGCTGTGTCAATGCCAGCTCCTCTGAGGGCAGGGTTAGCATGGCAGAGATGTGGAAAACTTTTGTCAACACGCCACAGCTAACTGCACCACCACCTGATACGCAACGTGTTAGCAGGAGGCAACATTTCACTAACATGGTGGAACAGTACATGTGCACACCCCTCCACGTACTGACTGATGGTTCGGCCCCATTCAACTTCTGGGTCTCTAGATTGTCCACGTGGCCAGAGCAAGCCTTTTATGCCTTGGAGGTGCTGGCCTGCCCGGCGGCCAGCGTTTTGTCTGAACGTGTATTCAGCACGGCAGGGGGCGTCATTACAGACAAACGCAGCCGCCTGTCTACAGCCAATGTGGACAAGCTGACATTCATAAAAATGAACCAGGCATGGATCCCACAGGATCTGTCCGTCCCTTGTCCAGATTAGACATTAGCTACCTCCCCTTAACCATATATTATTGGACTCCAGGGCACTTCCTCATTCAATCCTATTTTTATTTTCATTTTACCATTATATTGCGAGGCTACCCAAAGTTGAATGAACCTCTCCTCTGCCTGTGTGCTGGGCCTAAATATATGCCAATGGACTGTTGCAGTGGTGGCTGACGTGAAGCCTCATTCTCTGCTATGACATGCAGACTAATTCTCTGCTGACATGAAGCCAGATTGTCTGTTACGGGACCTCTCTCCTCTGCCTGGGTGCTGGGCCTAAATTTATGAAAATGGACTCTTACAGTGGTGGGTGACGTGAAGCCCGATTCTCTGCTATGATATGAAGACTGATTCTCTGCTGACATGAAGCCAGATTGTCTGTTACGGGACCTCTCTCCTCTGCCTGGGTGCTGGGCCTAAATTTATGAAAATGGACTCTTACAGTGGTGGGTGACGTGAAGCCTGATTCTCTGCTATGATATGAAGACTGATTCTCTGCTGACATGAAGCCAGATTGTCTGTTACGGGACCTCTCTCCTCTGCCTGGGTGCTGGGCCTAAATTTATGAAAATGGACTCTTACAGTGGTGGGTGACGTGAAGCCTGATTCTCTGCTATGACATGAAGACTGATTCTCTGCTGACATGAAGCCAGATTGTCTGTTACGGGACCTCTCTCCTCTGCATGGGTGCTGGGCCTAAATTTATGACAATGGACTGTTGCAGTGGTGGCTGACGTGAAGCCTCATTCTCTGCTATGACATGCAGACTGATTCTCTGCTGACATGAAGACAGATTCTCTGTTACGGGACCTCTCTCCTCTGCCTGGGTGCCGGGGCCTAAATATCTGAGAATGGACTGTTCCAGTGGTGGGTGACGTGAAGCCAGATTCTCTGCTATGGGACCTCTGTCCAATTGATTTTGGTTAATTTTTATTTATTTAATTTTTATTTTAATTCATTTCCCTATCCAAATTTGTTTGCAGGGGATTTACCTACATGTTGCTGCCTTTTGCAGCCCTCTAGCCCTTTCCTGGGCTGTTTTTACAGCCTTTTTAGTGCCGAAAAGTTCGGGTTCCCATTGACTTCAATGGGGTTCGGGTTCGGGACGAAGTTCGGATCGGGTTCGGATCCCGAACCCGAACATTTTCGGGAAGTTCGGCCGAACTTCTCGAACCCGAACATCCAGGTGTCCGCTCAACTCTAATCCTGAGGATAGGTCAGCAATATGTACTGTAGGCACAATTCCTTTAACCCTTTGAGGACCATAAGATTACCTTCATCAATATAAAAATAATTATATTTTTTTCCCTTTAAGAATGTATTTGAACAATAAATAAAGCTAGATCCATTTGTTGATAAGAACTAATATTTTGACTCAAACAAAAAAAAAAAAAAGTATTTTAAGTTCTTAATCAGATGATACAGGCAATTAAAAACATGGGACAAATACGTCCTCAAAGGGTTAACTAAGCATGTGTAAAATCTTCCACCTCTGACATAGCAACCAAAGAAAAGATCTGGTTTGTGACACCAAGTCATGTGAAATCAAAAACCCACTATGTCTGTGGACTACTGCCAGTCATATTATGTGGTCCTCTCAATAGTGGTTTGCGCAAAGTAAAGTTGTGCAAGCCTGCCAGTTTATTCACAGTATCTAAATACGGAATCAAAGATTGTATTTATAGATATTTGTTGACGTTCTTTACTTTTGTGTTGATGTTCTTATCTTTTTTAGTCATTAACCCCTTAAGGACCCAAGATGAGAATGCTCATCCTAAATGGCCGGTACTTTGTGAACCTCATCCTGCAGTCCTTCTCTTCCTCCATGTGCAGTGTCACAATCAGCAGCGGGGATCTGGCTGTTACCGACAGCCGGATCCCTGCTGCATCCACCAGCATCGTTGATAACGCCGATGCCGGGATATTAACCCCTCATAAGCCGTGGTCAGTGCTGATCACAGCATATGGGTGGTTTTCGCTCCCTCTCCTCATCCATCGGGTCCCAGTGCTGCAGTGACGAGGACCCGATGGTTGCCATGGCAGCCCCAAGCCATTCAAAGGCCTTGGGGCCTGGCAGCTACAGAAGCCTATGAGGCCTAACCCCTAGGCTGGGTCTCATAGGCAAATGATCAAAAATCAAACCATGCCAAAAAAATCAAATTTTTTGTAAGCATACATCACAAAAAGTGTAATACCAAACAATCAAAAAGTAGTATGTACCACAAAATAGTACGAATAGTATCAAAATGTAATCTCATCCTGCAAAAAATGAGACCCTAACTAAGACAATTGCCCAAAAATGAAAAAAGATATGGCTTTCAAAAATGGAGACACAAAAAGTTTTTTTTCAAAAATGCTATATTATGCAAAACTGAAACAAAAGAAAAATAAAAGTTGACATATTTGATATTGTTGCATCCATGTGCTATAAAAATAGCACATGATCTAGCCGCTCAGATGAACACCGTAAAAAAAAAAAAAAGTCAGTTTCCTTGCCTGACAACAAGTATAATGTAGAGCAATCAAAAGTCATATATACCACAACATAGTACCAATAAAAGTTTCACCTTATCCTAAAATTTCCAAAATGGGGTCACTTTTTTTAGAGTTTCTACTCTAGGGGCCCTAGGACTGATTTACACCTGTTAATCCTACACCTACCTCTATTCCTAAAACTTAACCTTTATTAATGTACTATTTATAATGCTAGTTCCTAGCTATATATTTAAAATTCCAGTACGTTGCAGCCATAGGTGTATGTCAATTTCCTATTAGGGGTCTCCTAACTAAATATACTGGTCCAGGATAGATTGCACTAGTACCTTTCTGGCTGCGCGCTACCAGTAGTAATCTGGTACCACAGTACCCAGATTAACACAGTAACACAGTACCCAGATTACTACTGGCAGCGCGCAGCCAGAAAGGTACTAGTGCAATCTATCCTGGACCAGTATATTTAGTTAGGAGACCCCTAATAGGAAATTGACATACACCTATGGCTGCAACGTACTGGAATTTTAAATATATAGCTAGGAACTAGCATTATAAATAGTACATTAATAAAGGTTAAGTTTTAGGAATAGAGGTAGGTGTAGGATTAACAGGTGTAAATCAGTCCTAGGGACACTAGTTAATGTTTTTTGTATAAAACACCGCATCCTGACACTAAAAGGGAAAGTCCAGTTTTTTGAATGTCTACTCTAGGGGTGCATCAGGGGGTCTTTAAATGTCATATGGTAACTTAAAATTATCCCAGTGAAATCTGCCCTCCAAAATCCATATGGCGCTACTTTCAGGGTAAGAATCAGGGTAATAAATATTGAGTTTTATTTGGCTATTAACCCTTGATGTGTTACAGGAAAAAAAATTATTAAAATGGACACTCTGCCAAAAAAGTGAAATTTAAAAATGTCATCTTTTTTTCCCTTTAATTCTTTTGGAACACCTAAAGGGTTACCAAAGTTTGCAAAATCTGTTTTGAATAACTTGAGCAGTGTAGTTTCTACAGTGGGGTGTAATGGTCCTTAAAAAAGTGGGTTTCGTAAATTTTCTTAAAAATTTGCTTCTAAACCTTATAAGATCCTAAAAAATTAAATAAAATTTACAAATTTAATGATGCAAATATAAAAGTAGACATATGGCAAATATAAAGTAATAACTATTTTATGATGTATCACTATCTGCCTTAAGAGCAGATAAATACAAAATTTTTAAAAGAACAAATGTTTCTAAATTTTCTGTACATCTGGGATTTTTTTTATAAATAAAGGTGAATCATATCAACTAAAATGTTTCACTATCATAAAGTACAATGTATCGCAAGAAAACAATCTCAGAATCGCTTGGATAAGTAAAAGCATTCCAAAGTTATTACCACATAAAGTGACACATGTTAAGTTCCCAAAAAATTGCCTGGTCCTTAAGGTGAAAAATGGCAAGGTCCTTAAGATGTTAAAAAACATAAATGCTCTTTAGTGATCATCTTGTAATTGTTTATTAAACATATGGAAATTTATTAGATTCACTGATTGGGGAAGGAAGCTGATATGGTTGATTATAATTATATCCTGTAATAATATTTTAGGCCGATTGACAACTTTCCTAACTCAGTTCCCAAAAATACTGTATAAGCTCTCACAGAGGAACTCCAGGTGGCATAATTAATGTGTTATGTATCATAGCAATCAGTATTGTGGATGTCTCACTGGGGAAACAGTGCTGATATTGATAAACATATTAAATGTTATGATAATAGAGTATACACTCAATATGGTTGGTAAATAAATTGGGTTAGTCTTGATGTATGTCCCAGTGACCTTCTAGCAGTGCAATTCAATTAGACACTATTCATGAAATTAGGATGAAATAAGAAAAAGTCAGTTTTTGGCTGACATGTGGGAAGAGGGTAATATGAATGTTGGTGAGGGACCATTTACCAATCTTTAACCCCCATCTACAAAAAAATCACCCCATTTGAGACAATACCCCTATGGATACCTTTTTGACAATAGTCACTGATCAGTTAAGATCTCTAGTTCAGCATAGATTCGAATAGAGCAACATGACTTGCTCTGAGTTGGAGGGCTTGCTGGCTCTGGAAAAAGATCCATCCACTGTCATCAAGCCCTCCGACAAAGGAGGTAATGTGGTAATTCTTGATCGGGCACAATATACGGAGATGTGCCTAAATATTCTCAATGATCCATCCCGCTTTAGCATCCTCCCAAATGATTCGTTGTCGTCCCTCCGGCGCGATCTGAGTGGTATACTCAATTGGGCACTTTGCTCTAGACTCATTAGTAAATCTGAACTGGAATTCCTGCACCCCCTACATCCCCAAATGGCGTGTTTTTATGGGTTACCTAAGGTGCATAAACTACTTGATCCACTTAAAGGTCAACCCATTGTATTGGGCACTAACAGCTTGACACATCCCATCAGTACCTATGTGGATTAAATCCTGAGGCCGTTCGTCACCTCACTTCCCTCCTATGTGCATGACTCTGTAGAGATCAATTAAGAAGGTGGATGGCCTCCATGTTGAGGAGGATACTTTGGTAGCTAGTCTTGATGTGGAGGATTTATATAGCTCCATACCGCATGAGAAGGGATGGGAGGTGGTGGCTTCCTTTTTGCATGAACATGCCATGCACCTCTGGCTCCATAATGAATTAGTGCTAATAAGTTTCATACTGGAACACAATATATTTATTTTCAATAACAAGGTTTACCATCAGAGGAAAGGTGTAGCCATGGGCAGTCTGTGTGCCCCTACATATGCAAATATATATCTGGGAGGTTGGGAACAGGAGGTTGTTTTCAGTGAAGGGATGTCCAACTGGGCATCGTCCGTCTTGCTCTGGCTTAGGAGAAGAAGGTCAGTGTGCGTGATGTCTGGCCTCAGCAGCCATGTTAGAGAGTTATCCAAACTCCATAGTCAGTTCCATGTACCAGCCTATAGAAGGGAAAGATAACAGAGGAACCAGGCAACTCAGAGAGTGAGTGAGAATATTGGCAAAGGAAGGTAACTGTCGTTTATCAGGCTCTAGTCTCCATTGCATTAGGTGGAGAGATTCTAAGCTACAAGCTGCCCACCATAACCAAGGACAGAAAGGCCATTTGTCAGGATATAGTATTCCTAGAGAGGATGCAGAAGTATATGATTATACAGTATAGCAGACATAGTACATCCATCCAGCCTGGAGAAACAAGGGAGAAAGATTGATTGTCAAAGAAAACTGCTCCTTATGCAACTTCTGGAAACTAATCTGAATCACAGTAAAAGCTGTCTTGCTGTAAATGACTTTTGCATACATTGATGACCTTTAGATCAGCTTCAGTAAAGTACTGGGAGTTTGTTAAGAAACTTGGTCTCCTTATTCCACATCATCTCCTCATTGCACCTCACGGTGCTGGCATCATGAACACAGGGGCCCAGCAACCAAAGCACCCTAAGCATACCAATTACCATCAAGGGCACCTCAACTTCCATCTGGCTGGTGTTCCTTGCAATAGAGAGTGCCCCAGAAAATGTAGTGCTTCCTCATCACTGCACGCCGACCCAGGGAGCTGCAAAACCGTGAGTACGACTACTACCCCCATCAGCCCACCATACACTCACATACTGCCCCTGCGGTCCAGTCCGCTGCAACAGTACCATGTCTACTCTTCCAGATCAGCATATCATTTTGTTTATCATTCCTGTCCAGAGTTTTATAAGCAAGGGCAGACAATATCCAGGAGTAGAAGTTTATTCCTTCCTCCAGGTTGGGATCTCAGTGTATTGATTGAGATTTGCTGTTCTGATAATATTTAATACCTTTTATCCAGTTGGCTGACATGAGGTCAACTGGATTCTTATGTGTTAATCTGGTTTACATGTTGTTCCATCATGTTCTATCTATTTCTGCCATGGGTGTCCGCTTGGGTAATTACCAGTTCTCTGGCCTCCATTAGTTGTGTATGCGATGATTGTTATTGTGGGGAGTGGTTATCTCAGCTCTCCCTACCCACGTGACTTGCCGCATCATGGTTTGGCCCCTAACTGGGAGGAATTACATCCTTTAAAGGCAGACAGGTTCAGCGGCCACTTTCACGGCCATTCTAGTGCCGGAGGGGCCGCCACATGAGAGTTGCCGTGCGCTCTGCTGCTGTTACAAAGTAGATTATTGCTGGTGCTATCTTTAGCTCTTATGCTCCAGATGAAAGATAGGGAACGCGTCGAGCCATATGGCAACATAGATAGCCAGTTGATTGGCAGAATGCAGTATTAGCCAGCTTGTTAGGTTTAGGGCAAAATTAGGGTATAGTGACTGGTGGTCGATAATAATCACTCGTGAGGGACAATTTGAGGGTGATATTACTGTAGAGTGCATACCACCGCTACCTGATTCCCTGTATAATAGTTGTCCAGTATCTGTCCTGATGCACAAACTGTGCATGCTTCTGCGTATTATATAGTGTGTCATAACCTCCCATGAACTGTACCTATGTATTATATAGTGTGCACTAACCACCTATGAACTGTGCCTGCTACTGCATATTTTATAGTGTTCCATAATCTCCCACCCCAATGAACTAAGCCTATGTACTATATAGTGTGCCCTATGACTGTGCCTGCTGCTGTCTGTGTTTTATTAGGTTTATTAGGGCAAATATTCCCTAAATTAAAGTTTAGCCTAGTTCCTAGAACAATGTAGGACAACAAGATTGGTGTGAATTGATCCTTATGTATAGTAAGGTATGGAGGTTATTTGTTCTCTGGACAGGTGTATAAGATACACAAAAACAAAAAAATATAATGTTTTATTTTCTGTAAATGGAGTTAGAGACACTGGGATAGTTTAACCTTGTAGACTCACATAACCTAGGAGGAAATTATTTCCGTAGTCCTTGTTATCACCTGCATCATCCACCTGACAACCTTTTCAGCAACAGACATCTTATCAGTCATGACTGATTACTGTAATCTGTACTCTGGGCAGCCATTAAGCAAATTACCTGAATCATTGCAAGGATTAGTCTCATTAACACATGATTAGCATCAAATTAAAATAATGAGTGTTTAACTTCTGATGTCTTCCAGTTGTTTGAACAGCTTGATCAGCCACACCAGGCTGGCAGGGAGGTGACGGGTGTCAGAGAGTCACAAGAAAAAGTTAGACTGGACATCATTATTCAAATGCGTACAGAACGTAGAAAGAAGGCCTTAGAGATTCAACAATTGATGTTTACATTAGCGGTGTTTCCTTGAAGGCCTCTCTGAATAAATCTTCTGATATAACAAGCTGTTGGATGCCCTTTTCAATGTTTTGCACTTTCTTCCCAATTTTTCTGTGCGACAAATAAATGTCCTTGATAATAAAAATCCATTTATAAAAATATAAATACAAATTCTTACTAATGATCTTCTATTTATCTGCAAAATGGAAACACGGTGCACTACATTTAGAGGAACATGTAATTAGTGTTTTAAACTAATTCTATTTGACTAAAAATATTAAAGAGAATCAGTCAAGGCCCTGAACTACTATAAGAGACACATGTCAAGGAACTGACTCTTATCTCTGAACTCCCTTTTAGCCTAAAAACAATCCATAATCTGCACTGTAATGGATCCCCTGGACTCCTAAATGTAGAGAAATCATAAAGAGGACTCTTAGATGATTCACTAGCATGCAGATCATGAGCCATTTGCAGGCTTAAGGCTGTATTAGACAGCACTATTTTGCCAGTGATTGTCAGGAAGCAGCACTTGCTAACCCGCTCGCTAGCGGAGGAGACCACTGCTATTACACGCAGCGATCTCATCCACAGTATGGGGAGGAGCGATCGTTATAACTAGGGATGAGCGAACTCGAACTGTATAGTTCGGGTTCGTACCGAATTTTGGGGTGTCCGTGACACGGACCCGAACCCGGACATTTTCGTAAAAGTCCGGGTTCGGGTTCGGTGTTCGTCGCTTTATTGGCGCTTTTGTGACGCTTTCTTGGTGCTTTTTGAAAGGCTGCAAAGCAGCCAATCAACAAGCGTCATACTACTTGCCCCAAGAGGCCGTCACAGACATGCCTACTATTGGCATGGCTGTGATTGGCCAGAGCACCATGTGACCCAGCCTCTATTTAAGCTGGAGTCACATAGCGCCGCCCGTCACTCTGCTCTGATTAGCGTAGGGAGAGGTTGCGGATGCGACAGTAGGGCGAGATTAGGCAGATTAACTCCTCCAAAGGACTTCACTTGATTAATCGATCGATCTGCAGCTGTGCATCATTGAGCTGCTGAAATTCAAATGCTCACTCACTGTTTTTAGGCTGCCCCGACCGTTTGTCAGTCACTTTTTTCTGGGGTGATCGGCGGCCATTTTGTGTCTTGTGCGGTGCTGCGACCAAGTGCATCCAAGCTGTGACCAAGTGCATTTAACCCTCAATGGTGTGGTTGTTTTTTGGCTAAAGCCTACATCAGGGTGAAGCTGTCACACCAAGTGCATTTAACCAGCAATAGTCTGTTCATTTTTTGGCCATATACTAAATCAGGGGCAAGCTGCGCCTGTCACCAAGTGCATTTAACCCTCAATGGTGTGGTTGTTTTTTGGCTAAAGCCTACATCAGGGTGAAGCTGTCACACCAAGTGCATTTAACCAGCAATAGTCTGTTTATTTTTTGGCCATATACTACATCAGGGGCAAGCTGCGCCCGTCACCAAGTGCATTTAACCCTCAGTAGTGTGGTTGGTCAAGCTATCACACCAAGTGCATTTAACCAGCAATAGTCTGTTCATTTTTTGGCCATATACTAAATCAGGGGCAAGCTGCGCCCGTCACCAAGTGCATTTAACCAGCAATAGTCTGTTCATTTTTTGGCCATATACTACATCAGGGGCAAGCTGCGCCCGTCACCAAGTGCATTTAACCCTCAGTAGTGTGGTTGGTCAAGCTATCACACCAAGTGCATTTAACCAGCAATAGTCTGTTCATTTTTTGGCCATATACTAAATCAGGGGCAAGCTGCGCCCGTCACCAAGTGCATTTAACCAGCAATAGTCTGTTCATTTTTTGGCCATATACTACATCAGGGGCAAGAGGCGCCCGTCACCAAGTGCATTTAACCCTCAGTAGTGTGGTTGGTCAAGCTATCACACCAAGTGCATTTAACCAGCAATAGTCTGTTCATTTTTTGGCCATATACTAAATCAGGGGCAAGCTGCGCCCGTCACCAAGTGCATTTAACCAGCAATAGTCTGTTCATTTTTTGGCCATATACTACATCAGGGGCAAGCTGCGCCCGTCACCAAGTGCATTTAACCCTCAGTAGTGTGGTTGGTCAAGCTATCACACCAAGTGCATTTAACCAGCAATAGTCTGTTCATTTTTTGGCCATATACTAAATCAGGGGCAAGCTGCGCCCGTCACCAAGTGCATTTAACCAGCAATAGTCTGTTCATTTTTTGGCCATATACTACATCAGGGGCAAGCTGCGCCCGTCACCAAGTGCATTTAACCCTCAGTAGTGTGGTTCGTCAAGCTGTGACACCAAGTGCATTTAACCAGCAATAGTCTGTTCATTTTTTGGCCATATACTACATCAGGGGCAAGCTGCGCCCGTCACCAAGTGCATTTAACCAGCAATAGTGTGGTTATTTTTTGGCCATATCCCAGTCTAATTCTGTCACTAAATCCATACCGGTCACCCAGCGCCTAAATACTAGGCCTCAAATTTATATCCCGCTAAATCTCTCGTTACCGCTGTCCTGTTGTGGCTGGGAAAGTTATTTAGTGTCCGTCAAAGCACATTTTTTGTTCTGGGTTGAAGTACAATTCCCAATTTAGCAATTTCATAATTTAGTGGTTCCTGCTATATCAGAGCTATTTGAAATCTATCCCTAAAAGGGTATATAATATTCAAGGTGCACATAGGGTCATTCAGAATAACTTCACACACACGCTACTGTGCATTTCCAAGTCTAATTCTGTCACTAAATCCATACCGGTCACCCAGCGCCTAAATACTAGGCCTCAAATTTATATCCCGCTAAATCTCTCGTTACCGCTGTCCTGTTGTGGCTGGGAAAGTTATTTAGTGTCCGTCAAAGCACATTTTTTGTTCTGGGTTGCAATACAATTCCTAATTTAGCAATTTCATAATTTAGTGGTTTCTGCTATATCAGAGCTATTTGAAATCTATCCCTAAAAGGGTATATAATATTCAAGGTGCACATAGGGTCATTCAGAATAACTTCACACACACGCTACTGTGCATTTCCAAGTCTAATTCTGTCACTAAATCCATACCGGTCACCCAGCGCCTAAATACTAGGCCTCAAATTTATATCCCGCTAAATCTCTCGTTACCGCTGTTCTGTTGTGGCTGGGAAAGTTATTAAGTGTCCGTCAAAGCACATTTTTTGTACTGGGTTGAAATACAATTCCCAATTTAGCAATTTCATAATTTAGTGGTTTCTGCTATATCAGAGCTATTTGAAATCTATCCCTAAAAGGGTATATAATATTCAAGGTGCACATAGGGTCATTCAGAATAACTTCACACACACGCTACTGTGCATTTCCAAGTCTAATTCTGTCACTAAACCCATACCTGTCAACCAGCGCCTAAATACTAGGCCTCAAATTTATATCCCGCTAAATCTCTCGTTACCGCTGTCCTGTTGTGGCTGGGAAAGTTATTTAGTGTCCGTCAAAGCACATTTTTTGTTCTGGGTTGAAATACAATTCCCAATTTAGCAATTTAAAAATTTAGTGGTTTCTGCTGTATCAGAGCTATTTGAAATCTATCCCTAAAAGGGTAGATCATATTGAAGGTGCACATAGGGTCATTCAGAATAACTTCACACACCCGCTACTGTGCATTTCCAAGTCTAATTCTGTCACTAAACCCATACCTGTCACCCAGCGCCTAAATACTAGGCCTCAAATTTATATCCCGCTAAATCTCTCGTTACCGCTGTCCTGTTGTGGCTGGGAAAGTTATTTAGTGTCCGTCAAAGCACATTTTTTGTTCTGGGTTGAAAAACAATTCCCAATTTAGCAATTTAAAAATTTAGTGGTTTCTGCTGTATCAGAGCTATTTGAAATCTATCCCTAAAAGGGTAGATCATATTGAAGGTGCACATAGGGTCATTCAGAATAACTTCACACACCCGCTACTGTGCATTTCCAAGTCTAATTCTGTCACTAAACCCATACCTGTCACCCAGCGCCTAAATACTAGGCCTCAAATTTATATCCCGCTAAATCTCTCTTTACCGCTGTCCTGTTGTGGCTGGGAAAGTTATTTAGTGTCTGTCAAAGCACATTTTTTGTTCTGGGTTGAAATACAATTCCCAATTTAGCAATTTCATAATTTAGTGGTTTCTGCTATATCAGAGCTATTTGAAATCTATCCCTAAAAGGGTATATAATATTCAAGGTGCACATAGGGTCATTCAGAATAACTTCACACACCCGCTACTGTGCATTTCCAAGTCTAATTCTGTCAGTAAATCCATACCGGTCACCCAGCGCCTAAATACTAGGCCTCAAATTTATATCCCGCTGAATTTGAATACAATACATTGGGCCAAATAATATTTTTGTTGTTGTGGTGAACCATAACAATGAGGAAAACATCTAGTAAGGGACGCGGACGTGGACATGGTCGTGGTGGTGTTAGTGGACCCTCTGGTGCTGGGAGAGGACGTGGCCGTTCTGCCACATCCACACGTCCTAGTGTACCAACTACCTCAGGTCCCAGTAGCCGCCAGAATTTACAGCGATATATGGTGGGGCCCAATGCCGTTCTAAGGATGGTAAGGCCTGAGCAAGTACAGGCATTAGTCAATTGGGTGGCCGACAGTGGATCCAGCACGTTCACATTATCTCCCACCCAGTCTTCTGCAGAAAGCGCACAGATGGCGCCTGAAAACCAACCCCATCAGTCTGTCACATCACCCCCATGCATACCAGGGAAACTGTCTCAGCCTCAAGTTATGCAGCAGTCTCTTATGCTGTTTGAAGACTCCGCTGGCAGGGTTTCCCAAGGGCATCCACCTAGCCCTTCCCCAGCGGTGAAAGACATAGAATGCACTGACGCACAACCACTTATGTTTCCTGATGATGAGGACATGGAAATACCACCTCAGCATGTCTCTGATGATGACGAAACACAGGTGCCAACTGCTGCGTCTTTCTGCAGTGTGCAGACTGAACAGGAGGTCAGGGATCAAGACTGGGTGGAAGACGATGCAGGGGACGATGAGGTCCTAGACCCCACATGGAATGAAGGTCGTGCCATTGACTTTCACAGTTCGGAGGAAGAGGCAGTGGTGAGACCGAGCCAACAGCGTAGCAAAAGAGGGAGCAGTGTGCAAAAGCAGAACACCCGCCGCCAAGAGACTCCGCCTGCTACTGACCGCCGCCACCTGGGACCGAGCACCCCAAAGGCAGCTTCAAGGAGTTCCCTGGCATGGCACTTCTTCAAACAATGTGCTGACGACAAGACCCGAGTGGTTTGCACGCTGTGCCATCAGAGCCTGAAGCGAGGCATTAACGTTCTGAACCTGAGCACAACCTGCATGACCAGGCACCTGCATGCAAAGCATGAACTGCAGTGGAGTAAACACCTTAAAACCAAGGAAGTCACTCAGGCTCCCCCTGCTAACTCTTCTGCTGCTGCCGCCTCGGCCTCTTCTGCTGCTGCCGCCTCGGCCTCTTCCTCCGCCTCTGGAGGAACGTTGGCACCTGCCGCCCAGCAAACAGGGGATGTACCACCAACACCACCACCACCACCTCCGTCACCAAGCGTCTCAACCATGTCACACGGCAGCATTCAGCTCTCCATCTCACAAACATTTAAGAGAAAGCGTAAATTCCCACCTAGCCACCCTCGATCCCTGGCCCTGAATGCCAGCATTTCTAAACTACTGGCCTATGAAATGCTGTCATTTAGGCTGGTGGACACAGACAGCTTCAAACAGCTCATGTCGCTTGCTGTCCCACAGTATGTTGTTCCCAGCCGCCACTACTTCTCCAAGAGAGCCGTGCCTTCCCTGCACAACCAAGTATCCGATAAAATCAAGTGTGCACTGCGCAACGCCATCTGTAGCAAGGTCCACCTAACCACAGATACGTGGACCAGTAAGCACGGCCAGGGACGCTATATCTCCCTAACTGCACACTGGGTAAATGTAGTGGCAGCTGGGCCCCAGGCGGAGAGCCGTTTGGCGCACGTCCTTCCGCCGCCAAGGATCGCAGGGCAACATTCTTTGCCTCCTGTTGCCACCTCCTCCTTCTCGGCTTCCTCCTCCTCTTCTTCCACCTGCTCATCCAGTCAGCCACACACCTTCACCACCAACTTCAGCACAGCCCGGGGTAAACGTCAGCAGGCCATTCTGAAACTCATATGTTTGGGGGACAGGCCCCACACCGCACAGGAGTTGTGGCAGGGTATAGAACAACAGACCGACGAGTGGTTGCTGCCGGTGAGCCTCAAGCCCGGCCTGGTGGTGTGTGTAATAATGGGCGAAATCTCGTTGCAGCTCTGGGACTAGCCAATTTGACGCACATCCCTTGCTTGGCGCATGTGCTGTATTTGGTGGTGCAGAAGTTCATACACAACTACCCCGACATGTCAGAGCTGCTGCATAAAGTGCGGGCCGTCTGTTCGCGCTTCCGGCGTTCATATCCTGCTGCTTCTCGCCTGTCTGCGCTACAGCGTAACTTCGGCCTTCCCGCTCACCGCCTCATATGCGACGTGCCCACCAGGTGGAACTCCACCTTGCACATGCTGGACAGACTGTGCAAGCAGCAGCAGGCCATAGTGGAGTTTCAGCTGCAGCACGCACGGGTCAGTCGCACTACAGAACAGCACCACTTCACCACCAATGACTGGGCCTCCATGCGAGACCTGTGTGCCCTGTTGCGCTGTTTCGAGTACTCCACCAACATGGCCAGTGGCGATGACGCCGTTATCAGCGTTACAATACCACTTCTATGTCTCCTTGAGAAAACACTTAGGGCGATGATGCAAGAGGAGGTGGCCCAGGAGGAGGAGGAGCAGGAGGAGGAGGAAGAGGAGTCATTTTTAGCACTTTCAGGCCAGTCTCTTCGAAGTGACTCAGAAGGAGGTTTTTGGCAACAGCAGAGACCAGGTACAAATGTGGCCAGACAGGGCCCACTACTGGAGGACGAGGATGAGGAGGAGGTGGAGGAGGATGAGGATGAAGCATGGTCACAGCGGGGTGGCACCCAACGCAGCTCGGGTCCATCACTGGTGCGTGGCTGGGGGGAAAGGCAGGACGATGATGATACGCCTCCCACAGAGGACAGCTTGTCCTTACCCCTGGGCAGCCTGGCACACATGAGCGACTACATGCTGCAGTGCCTGCGCAACGACAGCAGAGTTGCCCACATTTTAACCTGTGCGGACTACTGGGTTGCCACCCTGCTGGATCCACGCTACAAAGACAATGTGCCCACCTTACTTCCTGCACTGGAGCGTGATAGGAAGATGCGCGAGTACAAGCGCACGTTGGTAGACGCGCTACTGAGAGCATTCCCAAATGTCACAGGGGAACAAGTGGAAGCCCAAGGCCAAGGCAGAGGAGGAGCAAGAGGTCGCCAAGGCAGCTGTGTCAATGCCAGCTCCTTTGAGGGCAGGGTTAGCATGGCAGAGATGTGGAAAACTTTTGTCAACACGCCACAGCTAACTGCACCACCACCTGATACGCAACGTGTTAGCAGGAGGCAACATTTCACTAACATGGTGGAACAGTACATGTGCACACCCCTCCACGTACTGACTGATGGTTCGGCCCCATTCAACTTCTGGGTCTCTAAATTGTCCACGTGGCCAGAGCTAGCCTTTTATGCCTTGGAGGTGCTGGCCTGCCCGGCGGCCAGCGTTTTGTCTGAACGTGTATTCAGCACGGCAGGGGGCGTCATTACAGACAAACGCAGCCGCCTGTCTACAGCCAATGTGGACAAGCTGACGTTCATAAAAATGAACCAGGCATGGATCCCACAGGATCTGTCCGTCCCTTGTCCAGATTAGACATTAACTACCTCCCCTTAACCATATATTATTGGACTCCAGGGCACTTCCTCATTCAATCCTATTTTTATTTTCATTTTACCATTATATTGCGAGGCTACACAAAGTTGAATGAACCTCTCCTCTGTCTGGGTGCCGGGGCCTAGATATATATGCCAATGGACTGTTCCAATGTTGGGTGACGTGAAGCCTGATTCTCTGCTATGACATGCAGACTGATTCTCTGCTGACATGAAGCCAGATTGTCTGTTACGGGACCTCTCTCCTCTGCCTGTGTGCTGGGCCTAAATATATGCCAATGGACTGTTGCAGTGGTGGCTGACGTGAAGCCTCATTCTCTGCTATGACATGCAGACTAATTCTCTGCTGACATGAAGCCAGATTGTCTGTTACGGGACCTCTCTCCTCTGCCTGTGTGCTGGGCCTAAATATATGCCAATGTGCAGTGTCCCAGGGGGTCAGTAATGTATGCTGGGCTTTGTAGTGCAGATTGACCACTAACCTGGGATCCACTGTCGTCTTCAAATCGGGGCGAATGCTGGAACAGGCAGGTAGTTAAAGAGTTCGTGACGCCAGTGTCAATTAAACGGTGACACGCCGTGTATGATGTTATAAAAGAATGAAGCAAGCATAGGGTAGCCAACAAAAACTGGAACTTTACTGAATATCAGTCAGGATAATACATGGACACAGGTAGAGCACAGTTCCATGAAAGACGGTTGGTTTTCCATACAGATACAGGTGGTTCTTGGGAGTACAGAATGGCCGGTCTTAGCAATGTATAATACAGAGTGTTGATTGCAGGAGATGCAGTACAGGCGGCTTGCACACTATTCCTGACTGGTCCTGACACATGTGACTTTCTCTCCAAGGTCTAATGCCCTTTATCTGGCGTACCCTTGAAGCTGTCCTTATCTAGTACCTCCTCTGTTATCTTGAGTACCTCTTGCTTTATCTGATCGGCCTCTGTGGTAATCTGTGTCTTGGCTGGTGGCTTGCTTATGCTGCTTCAGCTAAACGGATGATGACTCAGGAGGGGAACCTTTTCCTTGGATCCGGAACCCGGTTACAGGGCCTTTACTACCCTCTCCTAGTCGGCAGGCTTCAGGCCTGCTCTGCTCTCACAGGCCCAAAGCCTGGCCTTCACTCAGACACAGGATCATTTCTGACCTCTGCTCCCACTGTCTGTCTCCTGCTACTACTTCCTGACTGGGCCTTATATAACCTAGGGTTCCCTAGCTCCCTCTAGTGACTCAGAGCTGGAACTACACCCTAGCCGGCCTGCAAATGCACGTTTCACAGTAACAGGAAAATACATAGCATGACATTATAAGATGTTTTATACCAACCTCCCCTTAAATACAGGGGGAACGACAATACCCAAGTGACCCTTCTGTAGTGACGGGGTATTACTCTCCCGTACACTACATACCCCGCTGCTTTAAGCTGAGTACGACCTCGTACTCCATCAGGGCCCGCCCAACTGGAATCATGACCTGAAATAGAGGAAGACACATGCATGCATACATATATGTCATTTACACTCTTATCAGACCCAATTGGCAAAGGTGAAGTCTGGTGACAAGGGGCGTCGTTCTCTTTTTCACAGGATAGTGAGTGGAACGGGGGCGCTGACCTGGCACAGCGGATGTTGAAAGAACCAGGATAGTCCATGACAATAAATAAGTCCATAATAAAATTAACCTCTCAGAGGCTTGCACATAGGAAGTCCATCTCTGGGCACATATACTTGAATAAGAAAACCGGTTATTAAATACTGTCAGCAGCACATATATAAAATGACAATACAGGACTCTGACAATACCAGGGCCATGTTATCCTGGCAAGTCCTGCTTACCCTTTAAAATAGTGCTGACATAAAAATGTCTTTTCAACCTGAAATGGGGGTAAAAGGGAAAAAATGGTGCAAACTAAGGCACAACTGGGATTATAGCAGCGAACCGGATGTCCCAAACATAACAAGGGCAGCTGGAAGCAGTGGTATACAGTGGCACACTATTCAACTAGGATGCCACCGGCCGTGGGTAACTGGCAGCAAGCTTCACTAGCTCTGCAAACTGGAGGGACAAAACGGCCATTTAAGGAGATGGACATGAGGGAAAGAGTACTCACAGGCGAGTGTCATGTTCTTCCTCGGATGACGAGTCAACGTAGGGAACCTGCAGCAGTTGTTCTGGCAAGGCCGGCCACATTTGGAAACCGTCACCCCTGACAATCTTTAGAGGGGGAGGCTTGTCCTTCATGGCCTCCATTTCAGCATCCGTCCTCGGAAACGGGAACCATCGCACGCCTCCTGCGTACCCGAGGTCCGCCACCCAATACACCCTCTTGCGTAGGGCCTCTAGTTCAGCTTTGGTGCAGGTGGTTGGAGCTACCGGAGGTTCAGGGGCTGTGACCGCTGGGGTAACAATGGCAGCTGCTCCGTGGCGCCTGGCCTCAGCACATTCCTCTGCTCGCCGGCAGCTGTCCTGCCGCTCCTTCTCTTCCTCACGTCTCACTGCATCCGGAGGGGGATACCGCTCCTCCAGCCCCTGCAGCACGATAGGCTCCCAGAAAACGTCGGGACTGAGGTACGCCTGGCTATGCAGGTGGGTGGTTCGGGCCTGTTCCACGTGCGCTCTCTCTGGCTCAACTGGTTCTGACCTCTCTTTCCCAGAGTCCCAGTTTTCAGCCGGCGCCTTCGGGCGAGTCACTGCGGTGGCGTAGGGGCCCCTTAGACTTTCGGCAGGGGTGTACTCTACGATCTCCCCCATAGTCAGATTGTGGAGATGCTCCGGGAGGTAGTGCCGCTTCACCGATCGCCGGTTTACATAGAAGTCCCGGCCAGTCCCCAACTCCTGGATAAACCCGTAGCCTTTCTCTTTATCAAAGGACACCACGATCCCGCGGCGCCTTTCTAGCTGGGGCTTACCCGGAAAGGAGTCTCCTTGTATGGACTTAGCCATCTCCTCAAACCGCTTCTTCCGGCTGGTGTTCTTTTTTGCCACCGCGGCTCTCAACTCCTCCATGATAGCCGGCCATTCTGCATGCCGGCGACGGATCGGTGGGGACTCAGGTCGGGTGAGACTTAAGTCCATGGCCTGGGCCCCGGGGGTGGCCGTCCAGGCTAGAGGGTCCCATGGCCCCAACTCAGGAAAGTCCGGTGGAGTGGCGCCCCACTCGCACGAGGCCTCCGCGCACGTGGTATCGAACTCCGGCTCTTCCGCGTACGCCATCTCTTCACTCACTGGCTGCAGAGTCGACACTGACTCCTCCCACACACGGGGCCGGTCTACCTCAATCGGAGGCCCGCCTCCCAGGCATAACTCACCAAGGAACTCAGCCACGTCATCACTCCTCAGGGTGGGCGGCGCTCCAGGGCAATCGTCTCCTCCTTCTTCTGGGAAGGTTTCGGCGCCAAATCTTCGCGCCTCTGCACATCCTGATGGCGCAGTAAAAAGCCTCATGGCGTCGGCGGCCATTTTAAGGGTCCTGATGCCGCAATTCACTGACAGCAAGCAGGATGATGAAAAGTCCAATAAAACACAGTCCACAAATGCGATTTTCTCTCTGGGGGTAGCGCAACACAGTACAGCATCTCTGATTCCTCCCAGGCACAATTGTAATCCACAAGTTAGGAATAAAGGTTACAGTCTTTGCAACACGGTGGTGAAATAGTTAAAGCACACAGTTCACACTTCTCTGCACTGTCGAAGTATGCGGATCCTGTTCGTGACGCCAAAAAGAGCGATGCAGTGTCCCAGGGGGTCAGTAATGTATGCTGGGCTTTGTAGTGCAGATTGACCACTAACCTGGGATCCACTGTCGTCTTCAAATCGGGGCGAATGCTGGAACAGGCAGGTAGTTAAAGAGTTCGTGACGCCAGTGTCAATTAAACGGTGACACGCCGTGTATGATGTTATAAAAGAATGAAGCAAGCATAGGGTAGCCAACAAAAACTGGAACTTTACTGAATATCAGTCAGGATAATACATGGACACAGGTAGAGCACAGTTCCATGAAAGACGGTTGGTTTTCCATACAGATACAGGTGGTTCTTGGGAGTACAGAATGGCCGGTCTTAGCAATGTATAATACAGAGTGTTGATTGCAGGAGATGCAGTACAGGCGGCTTGCACACTATTCCTGACTGGTCCTGACACATGTGACTTTCTCTCCAAGGTCTAATGCCCTTTATCTGGCGTACCCTTGAAGCTGTCCTTATCTAGTACCTCCTCTGTTATCTTGAGTACCTCTTGCTTTATCTGATCGGCCTCTGTGGTAATCTGTGTCTTGGCTGGTGGCTTGCTTATGCTGCTTCAGCTAAACGGATGATGACTCAGGAGGGGAACCTTTTCCTTGGATCCGGAACCCGGTTACAGGGCCTTTACTACCCTCTCCTAGTCGGCAGGCTTCAGGCTTGCTCTGCTCTCACAGGCCCATAGCCTGGCCTTCACTCAGACACAGGATCATTTCTGACCTCTGCTCCCACTGTCTGTCTCCTGCTACTACTTCCTGACTGGGCCTTATATAACCTAGGGTTCCCTAGCTCCCTCTAGTGACTCAGAGCTGGAACTACACCCTAGCCGGCCTGCAAATGCACGTTTCACAGTAACAGGAAAATACATAGCATGACATTATAAGATGTTTTATACCAACCTCCCCTTAAATACAGGGGGAACGACAATACCCAAGTGACCCTTCTGTAGTGACGGGGTATTACTCTCCCGTACACTACAAATGGACTGTTGCAGTGGTGGCTGACGTGAAGCCTCATTCTCTGCTATGACATGCAGACTAATTCTCTGCTGACATGAAGCCAGATTGTCTGTTACGGGACCTCTCTCCTCTGCCTGTGTGCTGGGCCTAAATATATGCCAATGGACTGTTGCAGTGGTGGCTGACGTGAAGCCTCATTCTCTGCTATGACATGCAGACTAATTCTCTGCTGACATGAAGCCAGATTGTCTGTTACGGGACCTCTCTCCTCTGCCTGTGTGCTGGGCCTAAATATATGCCAATGGACTGTTGCAGTGGTGGCTGACGTGAAGCCTCATTCTCTGCTATGACATGCAAACTAATTCTCTGCTGACATGAAGCCAGATTGTCTGTTACGGGACCTCTCTCCTCTGCCTGTGTGCTGGGCCTAAATATATGCCAATGGACTGTTGCAGTGGTGGCTGACGTGAAGCCTCATTCTCTGCTATGACATGCAGACTAATTCTCTGCTGACATGAAGCCAGATTGTCTGTTACGGGACCTCTCTCCTCTGCTGTGTGCTGGGCCTAAATATATGCCAATGGACTGTTGCAGTGGTGGCTGACGTGAAGCCTTATTCTCTGCTATGACATGCAAACTAATTCTCTGCTGACATGAAGCCAGATTGTCTGTTACGGGACCTCTCTCCTCTGCCTGTGTGCTGGGCCTAAATATATGCCAATGGACTGTTGCAGTGGTGGCTGACGTGAAGCCTCATTCTCTGCTATGACATGCAGACTAATTCTCTGCTGACATGAAGCCAGATTGTCTGTTACGGGACCTCTCTCCTCTGCCTGTGTGCTGGGCCTAAATATATGCCAATGGACTGTTGCAGTGGTGGCTGACGTGAAGCCTCATTCTCTGCTATGACATGCAAACTAATTCTCTGCTGACATGAAGCCAGATTGTCTGTTACGGGACCTCTCTCCTCTGCCTGTGTGCTGGGCCTAAATATATGCCAATGGACTGTTGCAGTGGTGGGTGACGTGAAGCCTGATTCTCTGCTATGACATGCAGACTGATTCTCTGCTGACATGAAGCCAGATTGTCTGTTACGGGACCTCTCTCCTCTGCCTGGCTGCTGGGCCTAAATTTATGCCAATGGACTGTTGCAGTGGTGGCTGACGTGAAGCCTCATTCTCTGCTATGACATGCAGACTGATTCTCTGCTGACATGAAGCCAGATTGTCTGTTACGGGACCTCTCTCCTCTGCCTGTGTGCTGGGCCTAAATGTGCCCTGTGTTATTGGTTTCTTGTTCCCGTGCTTATTGGATTACTCGTACCTCTAACCCTGGCTTGTCTTCTGACAACTCTGTCTCTTGTTTAAAACTGTCCATCTGGTTTTGATCTCGGCTTGTCTTCTGACCACTCTTTGTCTCATTTGGCACAGCATAGCTTGTCTAGTTCTTATCCATTAGCATATGACTCTGGTATTCAGTTTGTCTGTCTTTTTTTAGTCTATCTCTGCACTTAAAGGGGTTATGCAAGCCTGGAAATGCCTCCCAAATGCCCGGGAAACCCTCCAAACAGCTTTCTGAAGACAAAGGCATGGATTACTGGAACCATGTCCCGTGGTCTGATGAGACAAAGATAACTTATTTGGTTCAGATGGGGTCAAGCATGTGTGGCGGCAACCAGGTGAGGAGTACAAAGACAAGTGTGTCTTTCTTACAGTCAAGCATGGTGGTGGGAGTGTCATGGTTTGGGGATGCATGAGTGCTGCTAGCTGTGGGGAGCTACAGATCATTGAGGGAACCATGAATGCCAGCATGTGCTGTGAGATACTGAGGCAGAGCATGATCCCCTCCCTTTGGAAACTGGGCTGCAGGTCAGTATTCCAACATGATAGCAACCTCAAACACAACTCCAAGACTACCACTGCCTTGCTAAATAAACTGAGGTTAAAGGTGCTGGACTGGCCAAGCATGTCTCCAGTCCTAAACCCTATTGAGCATCTGTGGGGCACCCTCAAATAGAAGGTGGAGAGGTGCAAGGTCTCTAACATCCACCAGCTCTGTGATGTCGTCATGGAGGAGTGGAAGAGGATTCCAGTAGCAACCTGTGTAGCTCTAGTGAACTTCATATGCAAGAGAGTTAAGGCAGTACTGGAAAATAATGTTGGCTACACAAAATATTGACACATTGTGCACAATTTAGCCATTTCACTTAGGGGTGTACTCACTTTTGTTGCGAGCGGTTTAAACATTAATGGCTGTGTGTGGAGTCATTTTAAGGATGCACCAATTATACAAGCTGTACACTGATTATTTTACATTGTATCTTCAGAGCTGTCCCATGAAAAGATATAATAAAATATCTACAAAAATGTGAGGGGTCTACTCACTTTTGTGAGATACTGTATAGCCGCGCCCCTCTGCCTAATCATATTCATCCCACTTGGTGGCCCACTCTCAGTGTGAAGGTTTGGGACTTAAACTTCAGGGAGAGAGTGAGGGAGACTGCAGAGGGAGTGTATCGCCTTGTGCATTATGTTCTAGTTCACCCACATTCATGGTTAATCCATTCTGTAGGTACTGTGCTGTCAGTACTATAGGAAATTGTAATTTACTGTCATCTACATCACTGTACAAGATTCATAGATGATCCCTTCTGTCAGCTGTTGAACTACTGTGTGTCAGTGAAGCACCCTTCAGTAAAGCAAAAAAAGTATCCACCACTGCAGGCGCTGTGTCCAAATGGCTGTGTCCTAAATAACTTAATAGAGGTCAATGTATCAGAAGTGCAAAGGGCAGCAAGTGTAATAAAAACAGGTTATATACAGATAAGGGTAGTGTAGAAGGTAGGAATAGTCAAGTATACAGGTGTCTATATTGCTATACAGAGAGCAAATATACAGATGTACTATGGACAAATATACAGATGTACTGATGTATACATATATGCAGATGTGCTAATGTATACGTATATAACAGAGACTTATGCTATGACAGTCTCAAATTATAGCAGTAACCAATGTGAACATACAGTGAATATTGAGAATGAATGACAGTCAATATCATGGTCATGGGAGGGATGGGGGGGGGGGGGAGGAGTGTAGAGGGAAAGGTTCATCAGGGGACTGAGTTCAGTAGGATGGCAGCTGTGGGAAAGACAGCTGTGGTTTTAGTCTGAAAGGTCCTTTAGGGCCTTCTAGAGGGAACAAGATGGAAGAGTTTATTGGCAGGATGAGAGGAGTCCCTAAGAATGATGCGTGTCCGACATAGACATCTCTTCTTGTGAACATCCTCAATGGCAAGAAGTGGATTCCCTGTGATGCGTTGTGCACTTTTTCACCACCCGTTGCAGTGCCTTACGGTCAGCCACAGAGCAATTCCCATATTAAACTGTAAAATAGTTGGTCAGGATGCTCTCTATCGCACAGCGGTAGAAGTTACCCAGTATGTCATCAGACAGGTGGTTTGTCTTCAGTGTCCTCAAGAAAAAAAAAAAAAGAGACTCTGATGTGCCTTCTTCACCAGGCTGGAGATGTTGGCTGACCAGGACAGATTCTCAGAGATCTTAGCGTAGCGTCAGGTCTAATTTATTGCCATGGACTTAACTGAACAGGGACCTAAGATTCAAGTAGCAGACCCATGACAGAGTGGGGATGTTGGCAGCAGCAGTAGTGCCCTCATGACAGAGTGGGGATGGTGGTGACAGCAATAATAGTAGCCCGTGACAGAGTGGGGATTGTGGCAGCATTAGTGGCAGTAACTGATAATAGTTGCCCCATGTACCAGTGGGAATAGTGGTTGGACCAGCAGCAGTAACCATGACAATAGTATCCCCATGACAGAGTGGGGGCAGTGGCAGCAGCAGCAACCATGCCAGTAGTGGCCCCATGACAGAGTGGGGACGGTGGCAGCAGCAATAGTGGCCCCATGAGAGAGTGGTGACAGCAGTAGCAGTGGCAGTAGTGGCCCAATGACAGAGTGGGGATGGTGGCAGCAGTGAGTGAGGAAGGTGGCAGTGGCAGTGACAATAGTGGCCCCATGACAGAGAGGGGATGGTGGCAGCAGCAGTAGTGGCCCCATGATGGTAGTGGAAGCAGCAGCAGTGGAAGTAACTGTCATAATAGTGGCTCCATGGCAGAGTGGGGATGGTGGCAGCAGCAGACCTGACATTAACCATGACAATAGTGGCCCCAACAAAGAGTGGGGACGGTGGCAGCAGCAATAGTGGCCCCATGACAGAGTAGGGATTGTGGCAGCAGCAATAGCAGTAACTGTGATAATAGTGGCCCCATGACAGTGGGAATGGTGGTGGCACCAGCAGCAGTAACCATGACAATAGTGGCCCCATGACAGAGTGGGGCTGTGGCAGCAGCAGCATCAGTGGCAGTAACCAGGACAATAGTGGCCATTATGGTAGTGGAAGCAGCAGCAGTGGCAGTAACTGTCATAATAGTGGCTCCATGGCAGAGTGGGAATGGTAGCAGCAGCAGACCTGACATTAACCATGACAATAGTGGCCCCAACAAAGAGTGGGGACGGTGGCAGCAGCAATAGTGGCCCCATGACAGAGTAGGGATTGTGGCAGCAGCAGTAGCAGTAACTGTGATAATAGTGGCCCCATGACAGTGGGAATGGTGGTGGCACCAGCAGCAGTAACCATGACAATAGTGGCCCCAATGACAGAGTGGGGACAGTGACAGCAGCAGTTGTGGCCCCATAACAGAGTGGGGCTGTATGTCGATCAGTGTGGGGGGGAAACTCTACACTGAACACAGGAGGGAAGGGGAACAGTAACTGGACCTGGAAACTAGGGAAGAAACAGTTCACCTCCTAGACAACCTTAATCCGGGCCCTAGCTATCTATCAATATGAATAGACCCTGAAGGTAGGAATATTCATATGCAGTATACCTAAGCATTTATATCCCTATAAGGCCATGGAAAATGTTAGGACCAGAGACAACCCATTCCTCCCCAGATGGATGAATGGAAGTCTCCATCTTAGGCTCAGATACAAGCAACAGGGAATATTACAAACAAAAGCAAACGTGACATAACTTCTGTAGAGAGGACAAGCAGGAACACCAGAGACAAACTCACACCAGCTCAGCCAAACCCAAATGAAGCTATCTACCGCATGGTCCGAAGGGTGGGGTCAGACTATAAAGAGTAGAAGTGGTGACCACTGAGCAACAGCTGAGAAAAGGGAAGTGGTCATTAACCCCATCAACACTGAATCAAGAGAAATCAAGGAGGCTGTTAGATTCCTCCATGCTCAGACAATCTACTTGATTTCCTGACATCAGTCAACTGAGGGACCGTAAAAAGTACCCCCCTTCTACGGGTGACCTCCGGGCACCCAGGACCAACTTTATCAGGATGGGCTCTGTGAAAGGCCTTCACCAGACCATTCGTATTAACATCGGCCGCTGGAACCCACATCCTCTCCTCTGGTCCGTAACCCTTCCAGTGGATGAGATACTGGAGGGATCTACAGAGAACTCGGGAGTCCACAATCCTGCTGATTTAAAATTCTAAATTACTGTCCACCATAACAGGAGCGGGAGGCAAGGAGGATGGCTCAACAGGTTCGACACATTTCTTCAATAACGACTTATGAAATAGGTTATGAATTTTCAAAGCCTGATGAAGTTCAAGATGGAAGGCTACAGGGTCAACAACGCCAGTGATCTTATATGGATCAATAAATCTTGGGCCCAACTTCCAAGAAGGTACCTGAAGCTTAAGGTTTGTGGACAGCCACACAGAATCACCCACTATCCGGTCCGGACCATTCATACGTCTCCTGTCAGCCACACGCTTATACCTGTCGTCCATCTTTTTCAGGTTATTTTGAATTTTGCGCCAAATCAAGGACAAAGAAGAAGAAAATAGTTCCTCCTCAGGAATACCGGAAGTTTGATAACCAGAAAATGTGCCAAACTGCGGATGGAATCAATATGCCCCATAAAAAAGGTGACTTATCAGTGGACTCCTGTCTACGGTTATTAATGGCAAACTCAGCTAACGACAAGAATGAAGTCCACTCCTCCTGGTTCTCCGAAACAAAACATTTTAAGTAAGACTCCAGATTCTGATTGGTGCGCTCCGTCCATTCGACTGAGGATGAAAACCCGCAGAAAAGGACAATTGTACCCCCAGTCTAGTACAGAACGCTTTCCAGAATCTGAAAACAAACTGAGTCCCCCGATCAGACACCACATCGGAGGGAATGCCATGTAGTTTCACAATGTTATTGACAAACACCTGTGCAAGAGTCTTGGCATTAGGTAGAACCGGCAATGCTATAAAATGCGCCATTTTGCTAAACCGATCAACTACCTCCAGGATCACGTTTTTTTCCCGAAGAATTCGTTAAATCCGTGATAAGGTCCATGGACAAATGCGTCCAAGGTCTGGACGGGATGGGTAACGGAAGAAGAGATTCAGAAGGCTGTGTACGGTATGTGTCACCTTAGCACGAGCACAGGTACAACAGGCTAACATAGTCCTCAACACACTTACGCAGCCCCGGCTACCAAAATCTGCGCAAGATGTGGACAGTGGATCTACTCCCAGGGTGTCCAGCCAAGACAGTGCAGTAATGTTCCTCAAATACTTTATAAATACCGGTGCATCCTCTTGGGTCTCCAACACCTTAGCCTCAAGCTGAGGATATAGGGCAGATAGGACTACCCCTTCAGACAAAATAGGACTGTCTGAAGGGGTCAATGGGGACCCAAACTTTTAAACACTAAAATGGCTGTAAAAATGTAATGAAAAGGCCTAGAGGGCTGCAAATGGCATCAAAATGTGGTTAAGAGCATGGCAACTGCATGGATAGGGAAATGACTTTGAATAACAAAATACATAAAAAATAAAAATTATTAATCTTGATCTAGGAGGATGGAGGGAAGGGTGATATTTGAATAATATATATATATTTGTGGTCATGGCTACGGCCAAGAGGTATCCGAAGAACCCTAGGGAGAAAACAACAGGAACAACCTAACCCAGCTAGGCGTGTTTTAGCTGACCTGACTAAATGGCTTGTTGTGTGCCCTAAGCCATGATCGTGGGTAGGCCTATAAGTGGGCATACCCTGTGGAAATGAGAAGATAAGGGAGGGAGGGAGGGTGGGGCACCTGAAAACACACACCTGTGAGTGAGGGTGTGGCTCGTATATGAAGAGCCTCCGCCCCTCCCACAAATGCAGGCTGACTAATCAGCCTTACCAACTTGTGGTCATGGCTACGGCCAAGAGGTATCCGAAGAACCCTAGGGAGAAAACAACAGGAACAACCTAACCCAGCTAGGCGTGTTTTAGCTGACCTGACTAAATGGCTTGTTGTGTGCCCTAAGCCATGATCGTGGGTAGGCCTATAAGTGGGCAAAAACCAAGCCAAGTAGGATAGAAAAGGAATTTGAATGGCATGTACAAACTAATCCCCAAGCCAACTGCAAGGCATCCGGGGTATGTGAGGCAAGACCAGTAGGAAACCTACAACCCATCTTGTGGATGACAAGGCCAGAGACATGATGCTCAATATTGCGGATACTGCACCAAAGCGGAATGGAGGACCGAGAATACGTTGTGAAATGGATCATAAAACCAACTGAAACTTGTAAAGTTTGGTTCTAGTGCGAGTACTGGCAATACCCTAGCGTCAGGAGATCGTGGGACCAAAGCCTAACTGCCTAGACTATGCAGGAATGAGTGCCAAAAAGAACCATGTAGATAGGAAGAGAATCCTTGAATAGTTACCCAGACAACAGCTATCCGCGCTTTGTTCTACTGTGCGCCCCTGAGAATTGTTTTAACACTTGAGACGTGAAGACCGACCTACTATCTGAATCTTCTACCGTGAGAAAATGCTGGACCTTGTCCAAAATCCAATTCACCGTGGTTGTAGGGAGTCGGAGGTTAGTGGGTCAAGAAGCTATGAAGCCATAATATACAAGATTCTGTCTATGCCCTCCCATGAGTGAGGGAATGCAATGCAATGAAGCTACTGGCGAAAATGAATTCCTGGTCGTGGTAAAAAGGCAAAGACTTTGCGCGGGGACCTGGTTGACAAGATATGATCGACTACGATCAGAGACTGAAATGCTAGAGCGAATTGCCCTACTTGTTCTTCCTCTGGCAGGACCTGAACGAAAGCATGAACAATTAAAGAAAGACGAAATATCTGCGTAAGACATGACAATAATGCTGTAGGGCGAACCGGACCAATTTGCGGTCAAAACATAAAATGAGCGATCAACATGGATTATTAGGAAATTAGGGAAGCAGGTATGTATGCGATACATAGGGGCCAAATCAGCCTAGATGCCCAGATGGACAACCAACCAGGCAATGAGCCCAGCAGGTTTGAAAACAGTCGTCGGGCCCCCGAAGCCATGGGGCCGAAGCAGTCATCGGGCCCCCGAAGCCATGGGGCCGAAGCAGGTCGTCAGGCCCCCGAAGCCATGGGGCCGAAGCAGGTCGTCGGGCCCCCGAAGCCATGGGGCCGAAGCAGGTCGTCGGGCCCCCGAAGCCATGGGGCCGAAGCAGGTCGTCGGGCCCCCGAAGCCATGGGGCCGAAGCAGGTCGTCGGGCCCCCGAAGCCATGGGGCCGAAGCAGGTCGTCGGGCCCCCAAAGCCATGGGGCCGAAGCAGGTCGTCGGGCCCCCGAAGCCATGGATCAACATGGAGCGATCAACATGGATTATTAGGAAATTAGGGAAGCAGGTATTTGTGCGATACATAGGGGCCAAATCAGCCTAGATGCACAGATGGACAACCAACCAGGCAATCAGCCCAGCAGGTTTGAAAACAGTCGTCGGGCCCCCGAAGCCATGGGGCCGAAGCAGGTAGTCGGGCCCCCGAAGCCATGGGGCCGAAGCAGGTTGTCGGGCCCCCGAAGCCATGGGGCCGAAGCAGGTAGTCGGGCCCCCGAAGCCATGGGGCCGAAGCAGTCGTCGGGCCCCCAAAGCCATGGATCAACATGGAGCGATCAACATGGATTATTAGGAAATTAGGGAAGCAGGTATGTGTGCGATACATAGGGGCCAAATCAGCCTAGATGCACAGATGGACAACCAACCAGGCAATCAGCCCAGCAGGTTTGAAAACAGTCGTCGGGCCCCCAAAGCCATGGGGCCGAAGCAGGTCGTCGGGCCCCTGAAGCCATGGGGCCGAAGCGGTCGTCGGGCCCCCGAAGCCATGGATCAATATGGATTATTAGGAAATTAGGGAAGCAGGTATGTGTGCGATACATAGGGGCCAAATCAGCCTAGATGCACAGATGGACAACCAACCAGGCAATCAGCCCAGCAGGTTTGAAAACAGTTGTCGGGCCCCCCGAAGCCATGGGGCCGAAGCAGTCGTCGGGCCCCCGAAGCCATGGGGCCGAGTTTTTTTTTTTTTTAAGAATTATAACTATGAAAAGTGACATGAATAAGGGGCACGTGAATTAAACCATGAGCCTGACCGATGTGGCAGGCGATACCCAAGATAAACTACGTGGCCTGAATAACATGCAAGGCGAAATATCGTTAGGAACGAGACCTGACCGACGTGGAAGGTGACCCCAATAGTTCAACTGCATGACCTGAAAAGACGAAGGGAAACGTGACAGAAAATGGAGATAATAACGGACATTAACTAAAATTAATAACATAAGCTGGCAAGCAGGTAAAGATATGAGTCATTCAAAAGCATAGCTGCACAGGTGGACAGACAACCATTGGTCAGACCCCTGAAGCCATGGGGCTGAAGCAACCACCAGGGGCCCATAGGGCCGGGCAGCCGCTGGGATGCGAACCTTAGAATTAAGGACGGCTGAGGAAAAGATTGGGCCTTAACCCAACGGGTTTAGTAAGCAACCGGGACTCGATAACCTAGAAAGACAAAGACATGGACTCGCATAACCTCCAACAGAAACCTGGGACACTAACCAGCCTACAACCATGTCGTACCCTTAACAAACAAAACATGAAAAGCGGTCAAGGGGCCCCTGGAGCCATGAGGCCGGATCGGTCATAGGGCCCCCGAAGCCAGAGGGATGACGTTGCGGTGACGATAAGTAATTAAAACGTAAGCCGGACCTGATGGCATATGAAGCGACTTGAATGATTGGATTGGCTAGAAGGTGGCCTAAGGAACATGACTGCCAATAGGCGTTAAAAATATAGACATTAGTAATCCGAAGCACGTGCATACATAAAACACTAACCACCGCGAACCATAAACGTAAACATGAAATGCATGGGGCATTGCAAGTTCGCTAAGAGAAGTATCTTATCTCTTATCGTGACAAACTAATGAACAGCTTGTGAAAACATAGCAGGAAACATACTCCTATCGGCCCACTGACCTCCGCTGAGGAGCTGTTTGGTGAACTGGGGCAGGAGACCAATCTGAGTGAATACGAACCAGAAGTAAAAGGAGACCAATCTGAGTGAATACAAACCAGGATTAAACAGAAACTAGGCCTATGGAATGTAACAGACCACCGAGGAAGGTAACGTAAGCCTGGAAAGAACGCAGTTATGTTTGTCAGGAGAGAGGTACCAGAGCGGTGGGTGCAGACTGCCCCGGTGAGATTGAGCAAAACCATGATGTAGCAATAAACAGGAGAATGCAGCTTTGGATGTGAGTGGTACCTAAAAACATGGTATAGGCGCAGCTTTGAGTATGGGTAGCGCATGAAAAGCATGGTATAAAGCAGACGTATAAATGCAACCTGAAAGTGATCAGAGTATTGACGTGATGCGAAAGCAGATATGTGGACGCAGCTCTAGTAGTGAAAGGAGTATAGGACAAGATGTGAAAAGCAGACATGCGGACGCAGCTTTGGATGTGAACGGAATATTAACTTGATGTGACCGCAGACATGGAAAGCGGCTTTGGTGAGTGGGGTTTACAACCTGGTGTAGCAGTAGAAGTGTTAACACAACTTTGGGTATAAGCAGAGCATGAAAATTGGTATAAACGCAGCTCTGGTTGTGAGTGGAGCAAGGTGGGAACCCCAGGGTGGTGCGTCCAGAGCATGAAAACGGAGTAACAGTAGCAGCTATGGCTGTAAGCCGAATATACAACATGTAATAACAGGCATGTAATACGGATCCGGCTGTCGGCTGGGGACGGAATGAGATGTAACAGCCAACAGGTGAGCGCAGCTTGAATGTGAGACCAATCTGAGTGAATACGAACCAAGAGTAGAAAAGTGCAGTACAGTGAAGACGTGCGGATGCAGCATAAGACATTAAATAAAAGCCAAAAGTGTAAATGCCGCTCAGGATAACAGCGGAGCATGAAAGTATGAGATTGTGGATAAGCTCTGCCTGTATATTTATGTTTAAATTGTACTGGAGATGTCATTTGGCATTCCGGGCACTAGAGGCCGCTGTTTTGCAGCACAGTCAGCATGCTTCTGGGTGAACCAGTAAGTGTTGATCTGACATGGTGGAAGGATTGTGCTGTGAGGGGCTGAATCCGATTCCATCCTGGCTTGTGGATGTCCGGCAGTGAATGGAACTCAAGGGAAGGAGAGTATCTGCTGTCCCCTTTCTGGATCCAGCACTTTGAAAGAGAGGTTGTCCCAGGAAGACCAGTTCCAGTGTATGGACAGAAAACCTTAGCATCAAGCAAGGCCGCACGGTTGCTGAGAGCTTGGTGGCCATCCCGGGTAAGCGGCATCCTAGGGCTCAGAACGGACGCAGGTCAGTACACCTGATTACCAATTGTACTTCACTGTTTGGTGCCTAAAGTAACAGAGACTAGCCTAGGCCTTGTATGCGCTAGTTAGATAGGGTTATAGCTTTGTTAGGCCTTACTGTACTGGACTGCAGCACAGTAATTGACTTGCAGGCTCTGCTGCGTCTGCCACCGGTTAGGTGTGTCTTCTATAGCGGCACAGTGCGACTTGTAGGCTCTGCTGTGTACGCCAACAGGCTAGGCCTGTCCCTCGGACAGGGACGGTGACTGTGGGCCTGGGGTATTACTTATACTGTTTGTACTTGTGTTAATACTGTTTCCAAAGTAAAGTTTATATTCTTGCATATGAAGCTGGTGTCAGTGTTGCTTCCATGTATGTGACTTTGCTGTATCCTGGGGAGCCCGCCCCGGTACACAGCTTACGAAAGTGAAATACATGAAGTTTAAAGATGGTGGTAGCGGGGAAGACACATGGCAAGGAATAGCTACAGCAAAAGGCCCAAACAATAAACACTGCGTCCGATCTCCAAACATGACGTCACGTGCAGCCCGGGTAACTCTTACTTCAGCCGGATTGCTGTAAAGAAACTTTTCATACGAGACGAATGAAGCAAAGTGAAACTTGTAAGATTTATAGGAACCAACTCTTATTACCAACAAACAAAAATGAAAAGCAAATGGAAGTATTTAGGCCCAAACGAGCAAACCTGAGGTAGCAGATTCTGAGGCGAAGCCTCCCGTTCGCTAGCAAAGTCGGATCCGACCGGCCTGGAGAGACGGCCCCGGCCCATCCTACTTACGTAGTATGGCGCGTGCATGCTACGGTAGCAGAGAGCAAAATAACAAGCTCCATGCTGCAAAGAAAGACTCCTACCACTAGAGAAGCTAGTGTGCTAATGGAAACCAGCAGCAGCTGTGCACCTGAAAACACACACCTGTGAGTGAGGGTGTGGCTCGTATATGAAGAGCCTCCGCCCCTCCCACAAATGCAGGCTGACTAATCAGCCTTACCAACATATATATATATATATATATATATATGCGGAAAATTAGGACTGCACTCCTGAATTATAGTGAAATCAATAAAAACTTTTATTCACCCATAATATGGCAAACTTGCGACGTTTCGGCTCGCATGAGGAAGGCTCATGTGAGCCGAAACGTCGCAAGTTTGCCATATTATGGGTGAATAAAAGTTTTTATTGATTTCACTATAATTCAGGAGTGCAGTCCTACTTTTCCGCTTTTTTATACTATTGGGTATTGCCGTAACCCTTTGCTAGACATTGCACCCTGGATTTTTTCATATATATATATATATATATATAAAAAGCCTAGTTCTGTTATGACATGGGTGTGTGATATGCCATGGTGTAGCTTGGGGATGCTCTCATTTACACCTTGGGCAGGAATTCCTTTGATTCCTTTGTCTGTACAGATCCTGAGCTAGCCTCAGTTGGCCAACTAGCAGTTCAAGCATTCCATCACACGCCCACGATGATGTCATCACCCTCCTGCTTTTCGGCTTATATTAACCCAAGTCAGGACAAATGGCTCTCTTTTGGGGCGGCCTCAAACAGAGACACATGGGAGCAGCTCCATGAAAGAAGATGGACCGAACAGCTCCCTGAAGGAAGAGAGGCTATGAAGAGAGGCTGAGCCCCACAAGCCCCTGGAGTAACCCTTTCCCTCCAGCATTGCAGTACCCCTAATACCCTTGCCCTGATTTACCCCTATTCACCTCTGGCCTGCTTTGGGTTAACCCTTACCCTGCAGTTAATCCCTTTCTGGACTGTCCTGCAGAGTCCCTGTACCCCAGTTCTGCCCTGCATTAGCCTCTGCAATAGCATTAGCCCCTGCAATTCCCTGCTGCCACAGACCCCTGTAACCCCTTTAGTACTGCAGTCCCTGCACTGCAGAAACCCCTGCATTGCCTTCTGCCCTGATCCCTTTAACCCCTGCATTCCCAGCAGCTCTCCCTGTGGACCCTGTAACCCCTGTAGCAGTCCCTTTAACCCTTGCATTCCCAGCAGCCCTCTATGTGGACCCTGTAACCCTGCAGCAGTAACCCCTTCACTGCATTACTTGCTGCCCTACATTCCCAGCAGCCCTCCCTGTGGACCCTGTAACCCCTGCAGCAGTAACCCCTTCACTGCTGCACTATACCTGTTGAACCCAAAACTGACCCTGTGTTCCCTGGCCTGCAAGTATTAACCCCTGCAGTGCCACAATTGTGTTTTTACCCCTTGTACCCCGTAGGGACAGTGAGTAGCCAGGCGGGTGGGTTGCTGATATACATATGAATGTATGCAAGTGTATTGTATAGATAGAGTGTGTGGGGTGGAATTGGGTATTGTGTAGTGTAGTTAGGTTTGTATTGTGGTTATTAATATGGTTTGTAGGGTCCCATGACTCCCTGCTTCGATCAATTTGCGACATTCGAGAGTTATGGGAAGGTGGCTGGTCTGTCCATAAATTGGAATAAATCAGCCTGTATACAGTTAGATCTAAATTGGGAACTTTATCCCTGGTTGCCTGAAGATTATAAAAGAGGGAGAGAATTTGCAGTATTTTGGGAATACAGATATCATCTAACCTTTAAGACTATATAAAATAAAATCTAGTTTCCACAATAGTGAAAATTTGAAATAAGATACGCATTTGGAAAAAACTCCCCCTGTCTATGTCTGGTAGAATTTCGCTGATTCGGGATGTGTCTACTCCCAATGAAACCATATTTTATGGAACTCCCCAATCAAAATCCCTAAAAAATATAGGATAATTCTCCTGAGTGATTTAATTTGGAGGGGTAGAAGGCCAAGAATGAGATTACAACTGTTACAATTGCCGACTGGAGAGGGTGGTCTGGCAATTCCTGACCTACAAGCATATGCAGGGCAGTTTAAAAACTGCTTGGACTGGAGTAAATCCCAACTTTATAATTCTGTTTTGAGCTGCATACGGTATATAAAAATGTTACTTCCACTGGAATATCCCAGATATTAGAAGCTTTTATACACCTGCATCCCCAGTTTAATAAATCCCCTACTATGAAATGAATGTATAAAACATGGCAAGCTATTAGACAACTATGGGAAAAGACATTCTATCATGATGATACGCTGCTTTGGGGAAATTATCATTTAAAAGAACTATTAGGTATTGATGAGAGGTTCTGGCAGACACATGGAATCGGTACTCTTGGCCAGATATGGGGAAATGGAGAAATAATGGGTTTTGAAGATCTTAAACATAAAATTTGTCTCATAGATAAAGATTGGCTCCATTCCTTTCATTTAGAGCGGCTCTTAAACAATCATTGTTGGGGAAAATAATAGCTACCTCACACCCTTTACCAGTCAAGGCAATTTCAAAAATGATTAATGGTAGAAGGAGAATATCAAATATGTATAATATTTTGTCAAAATTAATATGTTTGGTGTGAATAGCTCACTACCTTTTCAGTATGGAATAGGTGATCTAGTCTTGAACTGATCACCCAATCAGAGGATAATAATTGGCAAAAGTGAATAAAATATATAACACTGGCACTCAATCTATGTTAATCGCATGAAAAAAATAAATAAATAAATCACAATTTATTGGATATATGCTCCTAAAAATAGACCATAAAATAATACAATAAAATTATGTAGCATAAAATTAAGCATGACACTGCATGACTCTAATTGGATCCAATTGCGTCACACAGGCTTCACAATTCATGCCTATGGTTATAATGGGTACAAACATAATACTGAAAAATATATTAAAACGGTGCACCTGCAAAGGGACAAAGAGAAAAAAAAATAGATCACACTAGATCTCTCCAAAGTCGAATGTATGGTCCCTTAATTAGCTGTACAGAGAGGGAAATCCGAAGGCTGTAATAGAGAAGTCCTCCTCTAGATTCTGAGGATATATTATTATAAACAGCAATGTATTCCTACAAATATGTCCAGGTATTCACCTTGGAAAGGGTATTGCTCCACAAGAACGCACAGTAAACCTGTGTTGATCCAGTCATGCAGAGATTCAAGCCATCAGACGTAGTACAGGCTCTATCATCAGAACTGTCTTAGTCAGTTGTATAACTAGTGGTTAGGTAGAGAGCGGCTCTTAAACAATCATTGTTGGGGAAAAGAATAGCTACCTCACGCCCTTCACCAGTCAAGGCAATTTCAAAAATGATTAATGGTAGGAGGAGAATAAATATGTATAACATTTTGTCAAAAAAAAAAATGAGGAAAACACAAGGTGTGAAGATTAATATGAGGAAATGGAATGAAGGAGTGGAACAGATAAATTCCGAAGGGTGGAGTAAAATAGTAATAGTAAAGTAATAAAAAGTAATAAACAAGACCACCCAGAACCCAACACATAGCCCTATTCAATTCTTTGTCGTGCACCGTTTATATTACTCCCCTGCCAAACTTATGAAATATTATAAGAACAAGGTATTCAGATGTTTAAAATGTGGGGAGATTGGAGTTGAGGATGTGCATCTACTGTGGGAGTACAATTCTCTCCAAATTTTTGGGAATGAAGTGCTTGGTTATATTAAAGGTACTTCATAAGGTGGATATCCCCCTAACCTTTAGGGCATGTATGCTGGGTTTGGTGGAGACATAGGGGATTCTGTGAAATTCTTAATAACTAAATTGTTATTTCATGCTAGGAGATGTATTGTAAGAAAATGGATAGAGAAAACCGCACCCACAATAAGTATGTGGCTCAGTCTGGTCAAATATTCGCTGGCTTGTGAGAGATTACATATAGTTACAAACCCTAAAAAGGTGGAGGTTTGAGAGTATGTGGGCCGAATGGCTGAAAAACTGATTAAGATGGAGGTTGGACTGGGGTGTGGGGGGAGGGGTTAGGGATGGAGAGAGATGAGTTTTTTTTTTGGGGGGATGGGGAGAGGGGGGGGTGGAAAATTATAAATTGTGATGTGGTGATATACAATTTTGTAATACTGATTTCACATGCAGCTAAGATACGTATGTCCTTTTTAGGCATTTTAAAAGTATTAAAACAATAAAATAAATAAAAAAGAATATTGATTATTGTAGTACTGTTACTTTGCTGTGGTGTGTGCACATCTATATGTATATATATTTTTATCCATTGATCTATAAATATAGCGTATTGTTGGAATTGTATAGTTGTATTGTGAATTAAATACTTTATTGTTCATAATACAGCGTGTAGTGTTTTTAGTAGTCGCTGCCCTAGTATAGTGATAGTAAGTCACATGTAGAAAAAGAGGAGTGTAGCAGCTCTCACCTGCCCTTCGATTAGTTGTGAGCACGGACAGCCCGTGTCAGGTGCGGGCGACAATGAAGAAAAGAAGTTGAGAAAATCCAGCTCCACTTAAAAAGGAATAGGCGTTTATTCAGCTTGCGGTTAAAAACTCATCCGAGGATACAAAATAACAGTCTTGTCTAAGCTTTTCGGGCTACTAGAAACAATTCCAGCCCTTCTTGGATTTTCTCAACTTCTTTAAGTCACATGTAGTATAGTTCAGTGTAGTGTAAAGGCAACAGAGTTAGTTAGTTAGGCAATTAGCTGACTAACAGAGACAGTTTCCTATTTAGGAATTAATAGGCGGAGTCATCACTAGACGACTTACGCCTATTTATGAATATTAATTATCGAGATTACCCTAAATATCAATTATTAATATTTCCTTTAACAGAGAACGAGGCCCAATTTGAAGACACAGAAGATGCCGGGGGCAGAACCATCAGTCAGTTCATGTAGGAGTGTGCAAACATATTGCCCCACCATGTTGCATGTCCCCGTGATGTTCACAATCCAATTGGATATCTGCTCTATCAACTTTCAATGTTTTTTTCTGCGCCTACCATGTTGATCATGGTTAGCGGAGAATCAGGGTTCCAGGCCGGAGAGGGAGCTTGAGAAAGAGAGACCACATCCAAGGGAGATCAATGGATGAAATTTAATTGTGATCGAGCAGAAATGTGGGAGATGCTATTAAGACGGAAGAATTGAAGGAAAGGAAGTGGCGCGCAGAAATTACCCACTCCCAACTCGGGGAGGTAGTGACGATAAATAACAATACAGGACTCTTAAGATGCCCTGTTTTTTTAATGACTAAAAAAAATTACAGGTAATGTTACTGGGGTATTTTGGATTTGGAAACGTTAACCTGGAGAGGCCCTTCTTCCGCTTTATTGACTAGATAGCTTCTGCCTGATCGCACGTCCACCATCCATTTGGATATTTTCTCTATCAATTTTCGATGTTCTTTTCTGAACCTACCATGTTGATCACAGTTATCGGCGAATCAGGGTTCCACGCCAGAGAGGGAGCGTGAGAAAGGGAGACCTCATCCAAGGGAGGTCAATGGCTGCAATGGGATGAAGCGGAAATGTGGGACAAATTATTAAAGCAGAAGGATCGAATGAAAGGGCCAATTAAAGATGAATTTTAGAAATGTAAGTCGCTGTCACCTATGCAGAGCATGTCACCCACCAATGGAACAGATTATTTTAAAAAATTTCGGTATCTGTCACCTATGCAGAGCAGGGGTTTATGCACGGCAAAAATTGTAAAATGTCAACCCAAGAATGTAACTGAAAAATTTGTGAAATTTATTAACCTGTCTACTAGATAGAGCAGGGGTCTATCACAGGCAAAGATTGTTAAATGTCACCAAAAAATGTAAAAGAAAAATTAGTGAAATTTGTTAAGCTGTCAATTAGGTAGAGCAGGGGTATATCACAGCCAAAAATTGGTGAATTTCACCAGAAAATGTAACAGACAAGTTAGTGATTTTTTTTTTTACCTGTCTACTTGGTATAGCAGTGGTATATCACACCCAAAATGATGAGGAGCCGGTAGAGGATGAGGAAGCGGAGTAGGAAGCAACAGGAGGCAAACTGAAGCACCCTGCAATTCTGGGTGGTGTAAGGACATGCAGCAAACTGCTATACGCCTCAGGCCCAGGCGCCACTGCATTTACCCAGTGTGCTGTTAGGGAGATATAACGTCCCTAACCATGCTTACTGGTCCACGTATACGTAGTGAGATGCACCTTGCCACAAATGGCGTTGCGCAGTGCACACCTGATTTTCTCCCCCACTTGGTTGTGCAGGGAAGGGATGGCAAGCCTGGAACAATAGTGGCAGCTGGGCACAATATACTGTGTGACAACCACTGCCATAAGGCTTTTAAAACTCTCAGTCTTCACCAGACAGAATGACAGCATTGCAGGGCCAGGGATCACTGGTGTGTAGGGGGGGAATTTCTTTCGCTCCAGTGTTTGGGAGATAGAGAGCTTAACGCTTCCGTGGGACATTGTGGAGATGCTTGGTGACCCAGATGGAGGTGTTGCTGGCAGATCCTCTGTTTGCTGAGTGGCAGGTGGCACTGTCACTCCAGATTTGGATGAAGAGGCCGAGACTGTAGCAGAAGAGGAAGCAGGAGGAGCCAGATACCTTTCTTGGTTTTTGAGGTGTCTACTCCACTGCAGATCGTGCTTTGCACTTAGATGCCTGGTCATGCAGGTTGTGCTCAGGTTGAGAATGTTTATGCCTCGATTCAGGCTCTGATTGCACAGCGTGCAAACCACTCATGTCTTGTCGTCAGCACATTGTCTGAAGAACTGCAATGCCAGGGAACTCCTTGGAGCTGGCTTTGGTGTGCTAGGTCCCTTGCTGCGGTGGGCAGTAGGAGGCGTATTGTCTAGGGGACAGCCGCTCCGCTTTTGCACCCTGCTCCTTCTGCTGTGCTGGTGGCTCTGTGCGACCTCTGCCTCTTCCTCCGAACTACACAGGTCACTCGCATAACCTTGATTCCATGTGAGGTCGAGGACCTCATCGTCCTCCACATGATCTTCCACCCAGTCTCCACCCCTGCCCTCCTTGTCAGTCTGCACACTTTCGAAAGCCCCAGTAGTTGGCACCTGTGTTTTGTCATTATCTGAGACATGCTGCGATGGTCCTCCCATGTATTCATCTTGAAACATAAGTGGTTGGGCATAGGTGCACTCTTCCACTTCTGGGGCAGAGATAGGTGGATGGCCCTTGGGAAACCCTGCTAACAGAGTCATCAAAAAGAGGTAGAGACTACTGAATGACTTGGGGCTCAGACTGCTTTTCTGATTTGCAAGGGGGTGAGGTGAAAGACTGATGGACATCGGCTGCGGGTGCCAACTGTGGTCTTTCAGCAGGAGACTGGGTGGGAGACAATGTGAAGGAACTTGAGGCACTGTCAGCAACAGAAATCTACTATCGCCTGTACTTGTTCTGGCCTCGCCATTCGTAGAGCCGCATTAGGCACAACCAAGTAATGCTGCAGGTTCTGTCACCTACTCGCACCTGAGGAAGGTGTTTCACTTGCGCGTGTAGCTGGCACAGATTGACCACGTCCTCTCCCTGCAACAGGAGCTCAACCCGCAGCACCACGACCGGGGCCACGTCTTATTTGACACTTTCCTCATATTTCTCAAATTTAGGATCTTGCCCAAAATGGGTGTTTTTTTATTGCAGAATAGAACATTATATAAAGGGTGTATCTCACAATTACATATGCAGGAAAGGCTTCAAAATTATTTTTTTTTACTCTAAATGGGTGTTTTTCTAATAGCGGAATAGAACCACAGTAACTAAAGGTGTATCTCACACGTACAGATGCAGACTAGGCCGCAATTAAAGATTTTTGCCAAAAAGGGTGTCTTAAAAACCCAGAAAATTAAAGCTGTATTTCTATCTTAAATTGCACACTGACTAATGCGACAGAGGCCCAATATGAAAGCTATTGCCAAAAATGGGTGTTTTTCAAACCCAGAAAATTTATGAAGTATTTCAAACTCGTTTTTAACAATCACAGATGCAGCAAAGGCTGCAATATTAAGTATTTTGCCCAAAAGGGGTGTTTTTTTTACTAAGAATATAACGCTTGAATTTCACACGTGCTGATGCAGCAAGGGCTGTGAAATTGTATATTTTGCCCAAAAAAGTTGTTTTTTAAAACCCTAACCCCCCAGGATTGCGTTGGAGGCAGTCGATTCATTCCTCCTTCACGCTTCGGCGCGTCATCTCGCAAGACGCGAGATTACACGCACAGCCTGCCCGCGCATGCGCATTGCGGGCCAGCAAAAGTAAAAGGAGGAGTTAGTCACCAGCCTGCCCGCCAATGATCATGGCTGGCAGGCTGGTGATTTTCAAAAAATCTAAAATCACAATCCAGTTAACACATTATATTTCTAAATATAGTGTGTTAAATGGCTTCTGTGCTCTCTGCTGGTTCCAGCAGAGAACTTACATCACTGTAACTACACAAGACACAACACATTTAGCCCCAGATCACCCCTCCATCACCCCAATTAACCCCTTGATCACCCCTGTCAATCACTAGTGAATGGGAAAACAGTGATCAGCATAAACTATCACAATTTTTTTTCACCAGTATTGACTGTTAGTTTAGGCCCCTTGGTTAGGTAGTTTAGCGATCGGTTAGCGCCCAGCCCACCGCACCGCAGTCACTGATTCGCTGATTAGCGTATCGCTAATCAGCATTGGTACTTTTATAGTATCTGTAAGTGATCAGAACTGATCAGTCAGATCTATAATAGTATTAGTGCCACCTTAGCTCGTCCTCCACCCAAAACGCAGCGTTTGCCCGATCAGGCCTGATCGGTCGCCCACACGTGCGTTCACCCACGCCCGCCCCGCTGCAGTGACAAAAATATATATATATTTTTTTATCACGGCATAATCACTTCACAAGCGCTGCGGCGATAAAAATAAATAAATCAGTTTTGATATTTTTTTATCAATCACAGCGGGTTCCTGTACTTCGCTAGCCTCCCATTTGTAAGACAGGTTTGCATTTTTTTCTTGGGTAGTCTCAGGGAATACCCCCTAAATTTAGTTGACCAAATGGCAAGTAAGGGGTATCCTTCTGAAGAGGCCTACAGGCTTCTGACCCAGTCGGATGAGGAATGGGAACCCTCATCTGACGAATCCAGCGGGTCAGAATATGAACCTGTAGATAGCAGTGGCAGTCTGACCCAAAGTTCGGACAATGAGGTTGAGGTCCCTGATACCACCAGGCGTACCAGGCCCCGTGTTGCTAGACCACAGGTTGCGCAGGATCCTCTTCAAGGGCAGCAGCGTGGTGCTGTTGTTGTCGGATTACGTGGTGGTGAGGCATACACCAGCAGCACAGCCCATCCTGGACCCAGTACCAGCACTGCCGTAGAACATGGTGAAGTAGCGAGCACCAGAAGGGCAGTTGAAGCTGGTACGGTTGCACGTGCATTAGTTCCCCCGTCGCAGCCACTGCACAGACAGGCCCGTAGAGCTCCTAGAGTCCCTGAGGTGCTGGCAAACCCTGATTGGCAGCCCCCAACTTCAGCCGCACCAGTAGTTCCGCCTTTCACCACCCAGTCTGGAGTTCGGGTTGAGACAGCTCAGATCGGATCAGCACTTTTTTTAGCTGTTCTTGACTGCGGAGCTCTTGGACTTAGTCGTGGCAGAAACAAATCGGTATGCCACTCAATTTATAGCCGCCAACCCGGGAAGCTTTTATGCCCAGTCTTTCCAGTGGAAACCCGTCCAAGTTTCCGAATTTAAAAAACTTTTCTGGGCCTTCTCCTCAACATGGGCCTGATAAAAATCATGAATTGCGGTCATATTGGTCCACAAACCCAATTCATCACATGCCCATGTTCTCTGCTGCCATGTCCAGGACACGATTTGAGACCATCCTGCGTTTCCTGCACTTTAGTGACAACAGCACCTCTCGTCCCAGAGGCCACCCAGTTTTGACCGGATCCACAAAATTCGGCCCCTCATAGATCACCTTAACACCAAATTTGCTGATTTGTATACCCCTGAGCAAAACATCTGCATAGACGAGTCCCTGATACATTTTACTGGGTGCCTTGGCTTCAAACAATACATCCCAAGCAAGCGCGCACGGTATGGGGTTAAATTGTATAAGCTCTGTGAAAGGGCCACAGACAATACGCACAAATTTCGAGTCTATGAGGGTAAAGATCAGAGCCTGGAGCCGGTCGGTTGCCCTGACTACCTGGGGAGCAGTGGGAAGAAGTCTGGGACATGGTGTCACCCTTATTTGGCAAGGGGTATTATCTTTATGTGGACAATTTCTACACAAGTGTGCCCCTCTTCAGGCATTTTTTTTATAGAACAGATTGGCTGCTGTGACACCGCGCGACCTAGTCGCCGGGGCTTCCCCCAACGGCTCGTTACCACCCGTCTTGCAAGGGGGGGAGAGGGCTGCCTTATGTAACGAAGAACTGCTCGCGGTGAAATGGCGAGACAAGCGTGACGTTTACATGCTCTCCTCCATTCACGCAGACACGACAATCCAAATAGAACAAGCAACCAGTGTCATTGAAAAGCCCCTCTCGGTCCATGTCTATAATTTGCTCATGGGAGGGGTGGACTTCAATGACCAGATGTTGGCTCCTTATTTAGTGTCCCGCCACACCAGACGCTGGTATAAGAAGGTGTCTGTATATTTAATTCAATTGGCTCTGTATAATAGTTTTGTTCTCTACAGTAAGGCTGGGAGAACAGGATCCTTCCTCAAATTTCAGGAAGAGCTCATCGAGAACCTCCTGTATCCAGGAGGTTCCGTGGCCCCATCCACCAGTGTAGTGAGCCGTCTACACGAGCGACATTTCCCCAATGTCGTTGCTGGTACCGCGACCTAAGCGCCAACCTGAAAAAGATGTCGTGTCTGTAGCAGGAATGGAATAAGGCGTGACACCCGCTATTTCTGTCCTGACCAGGGGTGTTGTTAGGTCAAAACATTCGGGAGCTTGAGCCCCGGATGTTTTGACCAGTGCCCCGAATGTTATGCTGGCAGTCATTTCCACACAATCTACTGCACAGCCCGGAGCCTGACCCCGCCCACTCATGTGACTGATCATGTGCTCCTGACATCATGAAAGGTCCTTATGCTTACTAGGAACTATCAACTCCTGAGGTAGGACATGTGAATGGAGCATTTCTAGGTGCATGTTTTGGCTGTATTCTGCCCCCTGTACTGTACCCCCTATGCTGCACTGTGTGTGCCTCCTGCCCTGTACTGTACCCCCCATGTTGCACTGTGTATACCCCCTGCCCTGTACTGTACCCCATATGCTGTATTTTGCCTCCTGCCCTGCACTGTGCCCCCTATGCTGCACTGTGTGCCCCCTGCCTTATTCTGTACCCCCTATAATGCACTGTGCCCCCTATGCTGCACTGTGTGTGCCCCCTGCCTTATACTGTACCCCCTATAATGCACTGTGCCCCCTATGCTGCACTGTGTGCCCCCTGCCTTATACTGTAACCCCTATAATGCACTGTGCCCCCTATGCTGCACTGTGTGCCCCCTGCTTTATACTGTACCCCCTATAATGCACTGTGCCCCCTATGCTGCACTGTGTGTGCCCCCTGCCCTGTATTGAGCCTGCTATGCTGTACTGTACCCCCTGCCCTTTAGTGTGCCCCCTATGCTGCATTGTACCCCTATGCTGCACTGTGCGTCCCCCCCTTGCCCTGTACTGTACCCCCTATACTGTGCCCTGTACAGGGCAACCTCCCTTCTCTGTCTCTAGTGCTTGCCACTATCATGGCACACTAAGGCCGGTTTTACATCACGTTTTGCCATTCGTCTAATGCAGGGGTAGGCAACCTACGGCACTCCAGCTGTTGTGAAACTACAACTCCCAGCATGCATTATTGCTCTGCTCTTCTCATAACTCCCATAGAAATTAATGGAACATGCTGGGAATTGTGGTTTCGCAAAAGCTGGAGTGCCAAAGGTTGCTGACCCCTGGTAATGTATACATAAAATGTATGTTAACAGGTGACTCAGACTGACACCATCAAAAAAATGATACATTAATGTATACATTTTTTTTTTTAACAGACTTTGCAGGATACAAAAGCGTAGTGTGCTGCACTTTTGTATCCCATTTTCCAACGTAAACATTAAACGGATGGCAAAAATGTGATGTGAACTCTCCCTTACATATGCACATATAGGATGCCAGGATAGTCATGGAGGGGGGGGGCCCATACAAAATTTTGCTGTGGGGCCCAGTCAGTTCTAGCTATGCTCCTGGCTGGCAGGGCTGGCCGCTCTGACTCTCCTGCGCTGCACAGCCCCGCCATCCTAATCCGTATCCTGCAGTAACTGAACTTTAAAACAGCGCTTATGATCTCATTACTATCTTACACACTCAGCTCCGGAAACATGCAGTGCTGGCGGCGCTCGCTCACTGACGTCACGCGCCTGCTCCTCCCACTAGGCGGTGCAGGCCGTGATGTCAGTGAGTGAGCGCTGCCTGTTACTGGAGCTGAGTGTCTAAGTCAAGATAGTAATGAGATGTACGCTGATTTAAAGTTAAGTTACTGCAGGATACGGATTACTGAGGGGATGATCTGTGGGGTTGCCCAGACGGCTAGGCCCTTCACAGTAGTTATTAACCCGTTTCAGCAGTCCTCCATTCACTGAAGGGGGGACTGCTGAAAGGGCTTAATAACTACTGTGAAGGGAGGACTGCTGAAAGGGGTTAATAACTACTGTAAAGGCCCATGGGGGCGTGTTCCCAGGATGTTTTCAGACCCTAGCAACGCCCCTGGTCCTGACTGCCCTGACCACCCTGCCCTATGCTTAGGGGAGTGTTTCCGGAAGTACCACACACACACACACAGGTACACTATTAGCATAGGGATTGCGTGACACAGGACAGGCACACAGGGCTCTTAGGGCCCTTTCACTCACAGCTGCCGCAAACCTCTCCTTTCACCTGGGACAAAGTGCATAATGTACTTCGCCACAACTCTGGGCGATTTGCGCTATGCACATTGTCCAATGGGGAAGGAGAGGTTTGTCCTATAAAAAGGTTAAAAAATATATTAAAAAAAATAAAATAATCACCGGTAAGCAAAAAAGTTAATGTTCTGTTCAAATGTTATATAAAGTTGATTTTAATACATTTATTGCGTTGCAGCCTGTTATTTTTTGGGGGGGGGGTTTGGTTTTTTACCTTCTAGGTGAACCAACCGATGAACCAGCTGCAGCACTGATGTGCATTCTGACAGAAGCATTGCGCTGCTGTCAGATTACACAAAAGTTGGTGTATGCGGTGCTGCAAGACGAGATTTCTCCTCTGCAGTAAAAGATACGTTTTCCGAGGCTTATGAGCTGAGGGGCGGGGTTCATATGCTTTGGCAAACACTTTGTATATATATAAAAAAAATAAAAAATCCCGGCAATGATTTATTCATCCACATCGATTGATGTGAATGGAGAAATCGGGTTTGCCAGGGCATACGGGCTGAGTGGGTTTGGATGTTGGGCGGAGCTCCTATGTCCTGGCAGACGCATTGATCGATGCGAAAGAAGAAATCTGTGCCGTTCATTTTTTCTTTCAGCCCAGAGGCTGAACGGAAAAAATACAAATCTCATTACCCGTATGCTCAATATAAGGAGACTAGCATAAACTCCTAATGCTGGCCATACATGTAAGGATTGTGGAGACCCTCAAATGCCAGGGCAGTACAAACAGCCCACAAATGACCCCATTTTGGAAAGAAGACACCCCAAGGTATTCGCTGAGGGGCATATTGAGTCCATGAAAGATTGAACTTTTTGTCCCAAGTTTGCGGAAAGGGAGACTGAGAAAAGGGCACAGGGCATTTTTTACACATTTGGATTTCAAACTACTTATCACGCATTAGGGCCCCTAAAATGCCAGGGCAGTATAAATACCCCACAAGTGACCCCATTTTGGAAAGAAGACACACCAAGGTATTTCGTAAGGGGCATGGTGAGTTCATGTAAATATTTTTTTTTTTGTCACAAGTTAGTGGAATATGAGACTTTGTAAGAAAAAATAAAAATATAAAAATCGTAATTTTCCGCTAACTTGTGCCAAAAAATAAAAACTTTATGAACTCACTATGCCCATCAGCGAATACCTTAGGGTGTCTACTTTTCGAAATGGGGTCATTTGTGGGGTGTTTCTACTGTCTGGGCATTGTAGAACCGCAGGAAACATGACAGGTGCTCAGAAAGTCAGAGCTACTTCAAAATGCGGAAATTCATATTTTTGTACCATAGTTTGTAAACGCTATAACTTTTGCGCAAACCAATAAATATACACTAATAGCATTTTTTTTTTTACCAAAGACATGTAGAACAATAAATTTAGAGAAAAATGTATATAGAAATGTAGTTTTATTAGAAAAATTTTACAACTGAAAGTGAAAAATGTAAATTTTTGCAAAAAATTCTGTAAATTTTGATTAATAACAAAAAAGTAAAAATGTCAACAGCAATGAAATACCACCAAATGGAAGCTCTATTAGTGAGAAGAAAAGGAAGTAAAATTCATTTGGATGGTAATTTGTATGACCGAGCAATAAACCGTGAAAGTAGTGTAGTGCAGAATTGTAAAAAGTGGTCTGGTCATTAAGGGGGTTTAAGCTAGTGGAGCTGAGGTGGTTAACTTGCACACTGACTAATGCTGCAAAGGCACCAGATGTAGGATATTGCCAAAAAAAGGGTGTTTTTTTTAAACCAGATTATTATTGCAGTAGTTCAAGCTTGGATTTGAATGTCACAATAGCACATATGCAGTGCTGGTGCACTGAGCTTGCATAAAATGGCCGCCACCCACCTAACTGACGGATAAAAGTTATTTTTCTTTGTCACTGGACTCAGGGCAGGGTAAAAAGATCTTGCACTCTACCCACACAACAAAATCTATGTAGATCGCTGAGTTCAATTAGAGTTCTGATTAAATATTCTGTCCTATTCTCTCCCTCACAGCAGCAGCATCCTATCCCTACACTAAGCACAGCAGAATGACATGCAGCCCTACGTCATTCCAGCTTATAAAGAGGCTGGGTCACATGCTGCACTGGCCAATCACAGCCATGCTATTAGTAGGCATGGCTGTGATGGCTTCTAAGGGCACACAGTTAAACGCTTGTTCATTGGCTGCTTTGCAGCCTTTCAAAAAGCGCCAAGAAATCGCCTAACATCGAACCCAAACTTTTACAGAAAGGATTTTTGCTTTTTGTAATAAATTCCAGTGCAGTGCGCTGCTCCTTTCTGCCTCTGGTAGAGTCTTCTCCTGCCTCCTGCAGTGTCCGGCTCTTAGTGTTGCAGCCTGGTCTCTTCCCCCACCATTCCTAGTGTTGTGCCTAGCTCTGCACAACATCAATGGGTAAGGCGCTCCCGGTGGTGGCCTTGTCTATATACTGTATGTGGCATTGTCATACAGCTCTGAAATCTATACTAATGCTAGGTGAACACTAAGCTTTTCTGATTTGAAATTTACATATCTAGTAGACAGCAAGAAAAAAACAAAACACATGCACAGCTTACCACTTCACATCAAGGCCATATCCAAGCCATTCTGAGATTGTTATCTCATGACACATTGTACTTCATGACAGTGGTAAATTTGAGTCAATATATTTCACCCTTATTTATAAAATAATCAAAAATGTACCCAAAATATTGAAAAATGTGCAATTTTCAAAATTTTATTTTCTCTGCTTTTAAAACAGAAAGTGATAGCTCTTAAAATATTTATTACTTAACATTCCCGTATGTCTACTTTATGTTGGCATCATTTTGGAAATGTCATTTTACTTTTTTTTTTTAGGACGTTAGAAGGCTTAGAATTTTAGAAGCAATTCTTAAAAATTTTAAGAAAAATTTACAAAACTGACTTTTTAAGGACCAGTTCAGGTCTGAAGTCATTTTGTGGGGCTTACATAGTGGAAACCACCCATAAATGATCCCATTGTTGAAACTACACTCCTTAAGTTTCTCAAAATTGATTTTACAAACTTTGTTAACCCTTTAGGCGTTCCAGAAGAATTAAAGGAAAATGGAGACTTTTTTGGCAGTTTTTCAATCGTAATCCATTTTTTCCTTTAACCCCTAAAGGACACAGCATTATTTCACCTTAAGGGCCAGGCTATTTTTTTTGCAAATCTGACCAGTGTCACTTTAAGTGCTGATAACTTTAAAATGCTTTGACTTATCCAGGCCATTCTGATATTGTTTTTTCGTCACATATTGTACTTCATGACACTGGTAAAATGAAGTAAAAACTGATAATTTTTATTTATAAATTAAAGTAATACCTCCAAAAATAGTTAATACTTTACATTCCCGATATGTACTTCATGTTTGGATCATTTTGGGAATGATATTTTATTTTTGGGGGATGTTTAGAAGCAAATCTTGAAATTTTTCTGAAATTTAAAAAAACCCAATTTTTAGGGACCAGTTCAGGTCTTAAGTCACTTTGCTAGGCTTACATAATAGAAACCACCCAAAAATGACCCCATTCTATAAACTACACCCTCAAGGTATTCCATTTTGTCCAGTTACAAAGCAAGGGTTAACAGCCAAACCAAACTCAATATTTATGGCCCTGATTCTGTAGTTTACAGAAACACCCCATATGTGGTCGTAAACCGCTGTACACTTATAATACAGTGAGGAACCGCACTCTATTCAAGTGTGTCACCGGTGCCAATCAAGGGCTTATTAAGCCATTTATCATGAGAATGAAGTATTGAGGCACTCAGGTTCTTTTTGCAATTTAAATGAAATTTATTTCATGAATTAATCTCTGCCTCATCCATTCGCCCGTGGTATATATAGGAGCATTAAACAACAGAATATTTCTGACCAAACGTTTCGGTCACGGTGGACCTTCGTCAGTGGTCATATTATCTGAGTGATGTATGGCTGTGTTCTGGGGCGCTGGATGCAGATGCAGATGGTAAACCGCTGTACAGGCACACGGCAGGGCGCAGAAGGAAAGGAATGACATACGGTTTTTGGAAGGCAGATTTTGCTGGACTGTTTTTTTTTTTTTACACCATGTCCCATTTGAAGCCCCCCCTGGAGTAGAAACTCCAAAAAAGTGGCCCCATTTTAGAAACTACGGGATAGGGTGGCAGTATTGTTGGTACTAGTTTAGGGTACATATGATTTTTGGTTGCTCTATATTACACTTTTTGTGAGGCAAGATAAGAAATAGCTGTTTTGGTACGGTTTTTATTTTTTGTTATTTACAACATTCATCTGACAGGTTAGATCATGTGATATTTTTATAGACCAGGTTGTCACGGATGCGGCGATACCTAATATGTATACTTTTTTTTATTTATGTAAGTCTTACACAATGATTTCTTTTTTGAAGCAAAAAAAATAAATAAATCATGTTTTAGTGTTTCCATAGTCTGAGAGCCATAATTTTCAGTTTTTGGGCGATTACTTTGGGTAGGGTATGATTTTTGCAGGATGAGATGATGGTTTTATTGGCACTATTTTGGGGTGCGTGTGACTTTTTGATCACTTGCTATTACACTTTTTGTAATGTAAGGTGACAAAAAATTGCTTTTTCGGCACTGTTTTTGTTTTATTTTTTCTACACTGTTCATCTGCGGGGTTAGCTCATGTGATATTTTTTATAGAGCTGTTTTTTATGGATGCGCAATACCTAATATGTCTACTTTTTATTTATTTATTTCACTATAAAAGCAGTTTTGAAGGAAAAAAATACATATTTTAGTATCTCTATTGTCAGAGAGTCATTGTTTTTTTATTTTTTGACCGATTGTCTTAGGTAGGGTCTCATTTTTTGCGCGATGAGGTGACTGTTTGATTGGTACTATATTGGGGGCATACGACTTTGATTGCTTGGTGTTGCAATTTTTGTGACGTAAGGTGACCAAAAATTGCTTTTTTGGCACGGTTTTCATCAAATTTTTTCTACGATGTTCACCTGAGGGGTTAAGTCATGTGATATTTTTATAGAGCTGGTCTTTACGGATGCGTCGATACCTAATATGTATATTATTTTTAATTTCACTTTAAACACAATCATAGCATTTTCCATGTTCTGAGAGCTATAGTTTTTTTTTTGTGATTTTCTCATGTAGGGGCGGGATGAGGTGATGGTTTTATTGGTACCATTTTGTGGGACACTCCTTTTTGATCACTTGGAGTTGCACTTTTTGTGATGTAAGGTGACAAATAGCTTTTTTTTTTTTTACACTTTCTAAAAAAAGAATTATGGTGTTTATTGGACGGGATGGATCATGTGATATATTCAAAGAGCCGGTCGTAATGGACGCGGCAATACCAAAAATTTATATTTATATATATATATATATATATATATATATATATAATCACCTTATTATTATTATTTTTTAAACACTTCTTTTTTTTTTTTTTTTTAACATTTTGCACTTTGCGTCCCCCATAAAGTCATACTAGACCTCTGGGGGAAATTTACCTTCTCCTTTTTTTTCCCACTATTGATTTCTCCTGTAACTGGGGCTGACATAGTAGCCTCTGTTACAGGGGAAATAGACCCCAGAGAGGCTGTAAATGACCAACTGGCCGGAACAGGAAGCGCATAGCTTATACAGCAATCTAGAAGGCAGGGACACCTGGGAACTGTCACTACCATCTCTCTGGGTTGCCCTGCTGTGACTGACAGCGGGCCCCCGCTCGGCAGCTGCACAATTAGCGTTCAGCTTCCAACTCTGAATGGACATTCCAGAACATCCATTCAGAGATAAACATCCACCCATAGGATGTTTATATCCTATGGGTGGATGTGAAGTCGTTAAGCCAACCAAATCTGATTCATGTATATAAAAATGTAATTACTTTAACTTTTGAGATTAGGGTTGAGCAAACCCAAACTGCAAAGTTCATGTTCGTACCGAACTTTATGATTTTTGAACCCCGGACCAAAACCCGAACATTTCTGTAAAAGTTCCGGTTTGGGTTCGGTGTTCGGCGAGTTAATGGCGCTTTTTGAAAGCCTGCGGAGCCACGTAGCGCAGCACGTCACTCTGCTCTGATTAGTGTAGGGATAGGATGCTGCTGCTGTGAGGGAGAGAATAGGACAGAATCTTTAATCAGAAGTGCTTGTTAACTCAGAGATCTATCTAGATTTTTTGGATGTGATATCCCTTTCGCAGGCTCCCTTTTCGGCCTGAAACCCTGAATCCCCGCCACCAGTGATCACCATGGTAGGCGCATAAAAAAAACATTGAAAGTTGATAGAGAAGATATTCAATTGGATCGTGGACATCACAGGGACGTGAGACATGGTGGAGCAGCATGTATGCACACACCTACACGTACTGAATGATTGTTCTGCCCCCTTCAACTTCCAGGTCTCCAAATTAAGCCCATGGCCCGAGCTTGCCCTTCATGCCTTGGAGGTGCTTGCCTGCCCTGCAGCCAGTGTTTTGTCTGAACGTGTGTTTAGCACGACTGCAGGAGGTTATCACAGGTTATATTTCCCACTGTTTTGGAGTTTACCCAAATTTAAAAAAATATTAACAAATTTAAAACCAAAAAACTGTGTAGGCTACTTCCTCCTCCATCGCCGCTTACACCTACACCACCACATCCACCGCCTCCTCAACCTCCTACTCCATATGAACCTTGTTCTCCTGGATCAAGATTATAATTCTTTATTTTTACGTATTTTACATTATTTAAAGTCATTTTGCTTGCAGAGCACTTGCCATGCTCTTAACCACATTTTGCTGGCATTTTCTGCCCTCTGGCCCTTTCCATGACATTTTTACAGCCATTTTAGTGCTCAAAAGTTTGGGTCCCCATTGACTTCAATAGGGTTCGGGGTCAATTTCGGGTCCCGAACGCAAACTTTTTTGTAAAGTTCAGCCGAACCCATCGAACCCGAACATCCAGATGTCCGCTTAACTCTACTCATGAAGTCATGCTGATATGAGATTAGCTTGTTTTCATTGAGATCCTCCAAGATAGCATCTTTTAGAAAACCTACAAACAGTTTACCCACAACAGATGTTAAACTTACCGGCCTATAGTTTCCAGAGCCTGTTTTTGCACCCTTTTTGAATATTGGCACCACATTTTTTTATGCACCATTGCGCCAATCCTGTGGAACACTCTGTCAGCATAGAGTCTGTAAATATCAGAAATAAGGGTCTGGCTATCACATTACTTAATTCTCTTAGGATACGGGGGTGTATGCCACCTGGTCCTGGCTATTTGTCTATTTTAATCTTTTTAAGTAGCTGTTGTACTTCTTCCTGGGTCAGACAGGGCACTTTTAATGGGGAATTCACATTTACATTCTGCATTTTAGCGGACAGTTTATTTTCCTCAGTGAATACAGTGGAGAAAAAAAATATTTAATATCTTTGCTTTCTCCTCATCGCTCTCTGCAACTTCCCCCTCATTGCTCTGCAGAGGGCTGACACCTTCAGATTTATACTTTTTACCATGTATATAATTGAAGAACATTTTAGGGTTGGTTTTGCTCGCTTTGGCAATTAATCTCTCGGTCTCTAGTTTGGCAGCTTTTATTTGTTTTTTTACATATTCTCTTTTTTCCCTTATAGTTTTTCAGCGTTTCCTCACTACCCTCCTTTTTTAGTGATTTAAATGCTTTCCTTTTCCTTTATTTATTTCTTTCTTTACAGTTCTACTTATCCACATTGGTTTCTTCTTGTTCCTTAACACAATGACCGAGTGTGGAGGTAGCGACAGCATCAGGAGGCCACAGAGAGCCACAGTGACATGGTGTTGAGGTGGTGGCAGCAGCATGAGGGGGCTACAGAGTGGCACGACGATGAGAGATTAAGGAAGTGGCAGCAGCATGAGCAGGCCACAAAGTGGCCGCTTTGTCTATTCATTTAGAGGGAATATAGGACAGAACAAAAGGTTAAAATTTCTCAACTTTATAAAGTATTGCTTAAAACACGATTTAATAATACACGTTCTCCGGCACAAAAGGCTTAGCAAATTGATTGTCTGTAAATTTCCCTCGAAGAATGGGATAATATATTGGCGAATTTAAGTTTACTTTTTTTTATAATTTTAATACATTTTTGGTTCAATTTAATATTCAATCAATTTTATTTAAAAAAAAATAAGTGTTGCTTAAGACAGGAGAGAATCCGCCAGTCTTGAGTTTATTCAACGACATAGTTACGATGGAGAAATCATTCCAAAAACTATTTCTCTCCACCTGGAGACGAATCCTGTCAAGATTGATGCAAGTGCAGTATTGGCTGCTCATCGACCCTGATACTTTCTGGGGGAACCTGCCTGGCATGAACAGGCCTCTAGCAGCTACAGAAAATGAGAAGACAAAGCGTCAAGATAGCTTTGACCCTGGAAGAGTTGAGAAGTTCATCAAGATACGTCACTAAAGATTTTACCACATATAACCACAACACTGACTGCTAAATAAATTTTGTTTTTCTACCGAAATAGTTCAATAAAGATTTTACCTCATATAACCGCAGCACTGACCGCTGAACAAATTAAGTTTTGTCCGAAATAGTTCAATACAGATTTTACAGCATATAACCACAGCGCTGACTGCTGAATATATTTTGTTTTTCGACCAAAATAGTTCAATAAAGATTTTACCACATATAACTGCAGCGCTGGACACTAAATAGAATTTGTTTTTCGACCGAAATAAGTCACAAAAGGTTTTACCACATATAACTGCAGCGCTGAATACATTTTGTTTTTCGTCCGAAATAAGTCAATAAAGATTTTACCACACATAACTGCAGCGCTGAAAGCATTTCTTTTGCTACCGAAATACGTCACTAAAGGCTTGGGACTGTCCACCTCGGCTCACCACAAGCCATCGGTTCTCTGAAAGGAAGGATATGCAGCACCAGCAACTTGGACAGAAGCACATTCAGCTTCTGCACCGTTGGATGTGTGCACGCATACTATTGTCTCTTGGCAATCGCTTCGGTGATCGATTGCTGACGGAATGACTGACGATGAATAGGAGGAGCAGGAGCATCAGGACCATCAGACGATTGGAACGACAGACAGCTCCCTTTGCCTGAGGTGGTGGAGCCTTGACTGCCTGAAATAGAGTGTGGCGTACCACTGGGTGATCCAGTGGTTGCTGCAGCAGGCTGGACCACCACATCGGAGCCACGGTTCTCCCAGGTCACTTTATGGTGACGCTGCATATGTTGATGCAGGGATGTGGTTCCAACATTAGCACACTGGCCACGCTTCCCCTTCTGCCCACAGATTCTACATATGGCCATGGTTACCACCTCCGGAGGCTGTTCAAAAAACTGCCACACCGCAGAGTAGGGTATTTTACCCCCAACACTATGCACTGACTGACTGCTACCGCCACTGCTTCCGTGCAAAAGTCAACTGAGAATATATTTTTTCTATTTGTACTGAAAAAGGCCAGTAAACGCTTTTAGCAGAAATAAATGCACCAGCGAAGTGCGTATATGTTTTACTTTCTGTACTGAAATAGGCCAACAAATGCTTTCAACACATATAACTGCAGAAGTGAACAGAGAATATATTTTTCTTTTTGTACAAATAACTACAGAAGCGAAATGCGTTTATATATTTTTCTTTTTTTCATAGATATAAGCCACTAAAGGCTTTTCAACATAGCACTTGTACTCCAAGAACAAATTGCTGGAATGCCAGAGCTGTATAATGGCTTCCCTGCACTTGTAAATTGCTTTTCTTTTCAAAATGAGGTTTTTCTAGGACTGTCCCTAGCGACTTCAGACGTCTATCCCTGCACTAAGATGCTGTGAAAGTATTCCTCCCTATGCAATACCTGCACTTATAAATAGTTTTTTCATGTCTGTTCCTGCACTCAGAACGCTGGAAAATGTCCGACTCAGATAGCCACAGTATTTATAGGGCTGTGACATCACAGGGCTGGCTTGCTGCTGATTGGCTGCATGCATGGCATTATGGGTGAGCCCGCCTTCCCAGTTTTTCTTGCCCCATGTCCTCACACGTGTAGCAGTCATTGTAGCTGCCATTTTAGGAAAAATTTTGATTTGTTACCATGAAGTGCGAGGAAATTCGCATTCAAATTTTTCCTGAAATTCGGATCAAATTCCACTTCATCTGATTTGACTCGCTCATCTCTAGTCTTCAATATCCGATTGACAGGGGTTTGACAATCCGTACCCCTGACAATCAGCTGTTCAAGGGTAGCTCCTGAACTACTTAGCTATGTTTATTGTTCAATGTATGGAGTGCGGTGCTGCCTTTCATTTTAACATGGCTAGCTCTGTAATAATCTAATCAGTTCCATCCACTACACAATGGGATCTGTGTATTTCCAACACTGGAGCTACTCTCAAACAGCTAATCGGCAGGGTTACAAGGTGTCTTTCAATGTAGAAATCAAGATGTACCCTTTTAAGGTGTACCTATGCTATACTGTAATCAACAGTATGATCATTATGAAGGAATTATCTACAGTCTTCTGGCCAAACAGCAAATGATAGATAAGAACAATTGGTATCACTGCATATGGGTTTGTTTTGCCTTTGGCCATCTTCATAAAAGTGTCATTAGTCTATATTTCAGCCACCAGTCCTAGTCTGATCTCAGCTCTAGTGAACCAGAATGACAGCATCATAGGTATCTATAATGCTGTCAGTTCAGGCCATTAAACCCCCAAGTAGTAGGGTTGGACTGGTGGTTGTAATGCAGGTGCACAAGTGTGCCTATATTACATTTGCGTCAAACTGACCATCTTCTGGATCAATACGGCTGATAATATATTAAATAAAATGGTCTTATGTCTTTTTTAACCTTACTGTATAATTTACTGAATAGTTCTGTATGTTGCAAAGTATTAACTCAATGATGCACTGCATGTAGAGAAATATGTTGCATGTGAAGGAAAAGGGTATGAGACAATACAAACAAAATTGTAGCAATGACCATTCCAGCATTTTGCGCACATCTTCGTTTATTTTACTATATGCAAACAAACACCCAAATTAGTGCCTCACTAATCTCTCTCCTTATGTGTTTTCAGAGACACATAATAATGTCCCTTTCATTGTTCAGGCTGTGATTTCTGGTTCACATTTTTACTATGGCACTAGGGGCATCCACATTTGGAAATAAACAGATTTAATTTTCCATGCATTATCAAGATAAATTAGTTACATTGTTTTTGTCGGTAATTGCAATCAAGGGTGCTCATTATTTTAGTAACAAAATGTTCCACCCCCGCTTGAACATAAATGCATTTATCAATAATTAGGCTTTTGTCAACTTGCAAAATAATTTATTCTAAATGAGCATTTAGATTTAGTATAGTTGATATCTGATTTTACAAAAAACATGGTGTGAATATAAAATGATATTTTCTCCTACCTACTGTAAAATATATGCATAAACATATAACAAAAAGCAGTTAATGTACTACTGTATGCACAGAAAATCATAAATTAATTAAAAAAAATTATGTAATAAATCCTAGAACAATAATACATTATTTATAAACTACTAGTGTTGTAATAATAATGATAATACTTTAAATTTTTAACCGGACCAAGTCATTTTTGGCCTTTTGACCATATCATTTTATTTTAACATTACTATAGATTTCCTAAAATTAGTTTGTTACGATTCGTCTGAATCATCCATAAAATTAGATTCAGGTACGAATCAAAAGCACTTTAAATGCCTGGAAACTCTCCCCCTTCAAGTCAAATTTGGATTGTAATGAATCCATTTGCTCATCTCTATTAGGGTACTTTCACACTAGCATTTTTCTTTTCCGGCATTGAGTTCGGTCACAGGGGCTCAATACCAGAAAAGAACTGATCAGTTTTATCCTAATGCTTTCGGAATGGAGAGCATTCTGTTCAGGATGTATCAGTTCATTCTCTCTTACGTTTTTTGGCAGGAGAAAATACCGCAGCATGCTGCAGTTTTCTCTCTGGCCAAAAATCCTGAACACTTGCCAGCATGCCAGCATTAATTTCCATTGAAATGTATTAGTGCCGGCACATTAAAATTGCCACATTGATGGATCCATTCTTCTGGTCCGCGCATGCGCAGACCTTTAAATTTCAATGCATTTGTCAGATGGATCTGCATCGTTTGCGTCCAGATTGCCGGATCCAACAAGCAGTTCCAGCGACATGACTGCCTGCTAGAATCCGCAAACGCAAGTGTGAAAGTACCCTAAGTTACATTGTTTTATAGTTGGAGTTGAAAAAGACACAGGTCCATGAAGTCCAGTCTATAAGCCTAGCTTGTTAATTCAGGGGAAGGCAAAAACCCTTATGAGGTGATGCCAGTTGGATCAATCTAGTATCCATTATTTATAAAAACTTTTAAATATTGGTATTTAGCACCTTTTGAACTTGCTCAATAAATCACAACATTGTGTGGCTCAGAATTCTGAAGTCATATTCGATATATAATCGATCATGTTGTGATGGTTATAGGGTTGGCAGAAACAGTATGATGGGATAATATAACAGTAAGGCCTCTTGCACACGACCTTATGGCTTTTTCAGTATTTTGCGGTCTGCAAAAAATACGGATGACGTCCGCGTGCATTCCGTTTTTGCGGAACGGAACAGTACTATCTTTGTCCGTTATGCGGACAATAATAGGACATGTTCTATCTTTGAACGGAATGGAAAAATGGAAATACGGTAACGGAAGGCATACGGAGTACCTTCCGTTTTATTTGCGGATCCATAGAAATGAATGGTTCCGTATATTGAACGCAAAAAACTGAAAATAAATGTAAAATAAAAGTTTGTGTGCAAGAGGCCTAAATGTGTTTTTTTTATGGGAATTTCGATAAGCACAATTTATTTTATGTACTATATACTTGCATTAGAGAGGAACAAATCTATTCTACATGAATGAAATTTGTTACAAATTTCCCAAAAGACTTTGATTTCGGTGAATCCAAAACTTTTGTGATTCATTCTGCCACCATTTTTCAGATTAGAGGACAAAGAAGAAGGCATCTGCCACCAAAAGGATGATTTTTGTATATATATTTTTTTTTAATCCAACAGTGCAGTGTGTTTTTAAACAGGCTGTTTATTACTGGCTACCATCCGTTTACCCATAGCCATCAATGTTACCGTCACTTTGACTTTACTAATGGTGCCTGTGTATTAAATAGCTTGAAAGGGATTGGATACAGTCCATCGCAATTAATTTACTCATCTCTAACTAGCATACTTTCATATATATATATAGAGAAGGAAAGTCCGCAGCACTCCTTTAAGTAAAAAAGTGAATTTTATTCACACATGTCAGACAACGTTTCGGTCCTCTCACAGGACCATTTTCAAGTCAGACTTGACTTGAAAATGGTCCTGTGAGAGGACCGAAACGTTGTCTGACATGTGTGAATAAAATTCACTTTCTCGTGCTTTTTTCCATTGGGGGACACAGACCATGGGTATAGCTTAGAGGTATTAGTAGGAGGGACACTATGCAAATGAAAGAGCTCCTCCTCCTCGGGCTATACCCCCAGACTCCACCAGGAGGAACTCAGTCTTTGCTTAGTGTCTGGTGAAGGAGGTTGACACTCTCTGATTCTACTCCTTTTTGTTATTTTTATTCTAGATGGGGACACAGGTCGGCATGGCGCCTTCCTGGTCCCCCGTGGAGTACCCGCCGCCGTCTTTGGGACGTTGCCTGGCTGCTTCCATTTCCCCCCAAGAAGATAAGTGGATCCGGGCTCGACCTGTTAGCTCCGGCATCCCACCAGCTGCTGGGACGCCTGCTGCCTACCCTCCTCCAGAGCACTGTTCTCCTGGATTGGAGTCAGAAGTCTGAAGAGGCGCATCCCTGCTGGTCTGGACATCGAGGGAGCATGCTGAGCAGATAAGTGTTGCCCAATCCCTCCCCCTCCCTCTGTGTCTATTTGTCTGTGGCTACCTGGGTGAACTTGAAGAAGGATCCTGATGGGGCACTTTCTTCATTTTGGCACTGGAGTACTGGCATCTCTTCCCCCTTAAACTGTGGGCTTCAGCGCTTCTCTCGTCGGGCCTTGGCTGCTGCGCTCCCTCAGCGCCCGCCGGCAGGCCGCTCCTCCACGTGGTGTTTGTTTAAATCACGCGCGCGCTTATTTCCGCGCGCGTGCGCTTATTTTCGCGCATATTTTCGCGCGTGCGCTTATTTTCACGCGTGCGCTTTTTTTTCGCGCATATTTTCGCGCGCGCGCGCTTATTTTTCGCGCGCTTTTTTCGCGCCATAATGACGCGTTCGGGGAGGCGGAGCCTCGGCATGCCGCTCTGACTCTCCTTACACCGGAGACTCTGTTTGCTCATGGCCGTGCAGCTCCTCATCACTCTACTCCGTTTTGTGCCAGGCAAGCTGGTAGCTCAGTGGTACTGCTGCTGCTGCCCCATGTCCAGGCTTTCTGAGTTCAAAGCCCCTTTCAGCCTTCAAAAATTGTTTATATTATTCTAGATGGGGACACAGGTCGGCATGGCGCCTTCCTGGTCCCCCGTGGAATGCCCGCTGCCGTCCTTGGACGCTGCCTGGCTGCCTCCATTGCCCCCCAAAGAAGACAAGTGGATCCGGGCTCGACCTGCAGCTCCGGTATCCCACCAGCTACTGGGTCTCCTGCTGCCACCCTCCACCAGAACACTGCACTCCTGGACAAGGAGTCAGAAGCCTGATGAGGTGCATCCCTGCTGGTCCTGGAGTCGAGGGAGAAGTTCTGCAGGAGAAGTTCTGCAGGAGCAGATAAGTATTACCTGCATCCCTGCCTTACCCCCCTCCTCCACCCCTCCTCCACGTCCCTGGGGGCCTGCGGTCCCCGCTTGGGCATCTGCCATGTCCAGCGCGGCCGCTAAATTGGTCTTAGTCGCCAAGGCAACCATGTCCTTTAATCCTGTGGCGCTAACGACTCCATCTCTCTCAGTGGTCCCCACAGTGGGTGACTGACTACGAAGAGGCAGCGTGAGCGGCAGCATCCCGGCAGCATCCCACCTCAGATGTCTCCGTCTCTCCACCCCCCTCACCTCGCCGGTGGCGCTTGCGGACTGCTCTTCCCCCTCCCTAGGGAGAGTAATCCGAAGGAGAATTATCCGGCTCGGACGAGCCAGGTCCTTTTTGGACTATAGGGCATTTTCAAATCCTGTGACGCCAACCACCTCTCTAAGTGGTTTTCCACAGAAGACGCCCGACTACTAACAGGGAGCGTGAGCAGCAGCATCCCTCCTCGGATGGCTCTGGCTCTCCCCCCCCCCCCCCCTCGTCTAGAGGCGCGTTCGGGCGACTCTCCCCTCCCTTAGGGAGCGCAAGTCTGAAGGAGAATTTCCGGCTCTGATTAGGTCATGGAGCGGGACCCCTCGCCTAAGCTCTCCACCAGGGTGGCTGACTTAGTGGTGACTGTCCGAGACACCTTTATTCTCCAAGGGGATTCTCCTCCTTCCACTGGTCAGGAGTTCCCCCTTTTTCCGTCCAGGCAGTCGGAGACTACCATGTTCCCGGTCCATGAGGGATTTTTCCGCGGTCATGTCCAGGGCCTGGGGTGGTCTTAATAAGGTTCTCGACCACCCAGCGCATGAATATACTTTCCTTTCCCTGCTGACGGCGAGGAGAGGTGTCTCCTCCCCCTAAGGTGGATCCTCCGGTGGCCGGATTAGCCAATTATGTGGCCCTTCCTGTCTTAGTCAGTTCCTCTTTCCAGGATGCTGTAGACAGACGCATAGACTCTCTTCCAGGTCCTTTTTTCGCTGGCAGCGCGTCCCTGTGACCTACCTTTCACTCAGCAGGGGTAGCCAGTGCTCTCTCGGTGTGGTTACAACACCACCACCAGGAACTGGCGGTACGAGATGCGGCTACTAACACACTGGAGTTGGTTCTCCAGATGTCTCAGGCTTCTAAGATTCTTTGCGAAGCTTCTAGGGACATTGTTTCCCTCTTTGCCCGCAGGTTGGCCATCTCTGTCACTCAGCGCGAAGAGATTTGATTGAAGGTGTGGGATGCTGACGCCTCCACCAAGCGTTCCCTTGCTAATCTCCCCTTTGGGGTTTCCAGACCTTATGGGGATCAGCTGGACGAGTTCATCTCTGCATGCCTTTTGCCGTTTCTCATCTGGTAGGCCGTCGCCTGCTTCCTCCGCCGGGGGTCTCAGGTCGCCCGCAAAGAGCCCTTCCTTTGCACCAGCCTTCCCGGCACTAGAGGGCCCAGTCAGCCCGCCCTGCTGCTCCTAGGCCTATCACATGTCCCGATTGCGGAATCCCACCATCGATTCCTGCGCTTCGCCATTATGGGTCGACACTGTCAGTTTGTCGCCCTTCCTTCGGGTTGGCGACCACCCCGCGGGTCCTTGCCACGGTCCTGGACCGCTCATGGCGCTTCTTCGTACCAGGGGCATTCCTTTGCTGCCCTATCGGGACGATATCCGGATAGAGGCCCCCCTCTCTACCGCAGACCACGGACAGCGTCCGGATCACTGTTCAGACCCTGGAACGGTTCGGCTGGCTGGTAACTTCCCAAACTCCTGCCTCTTCCCGTCCCAGAGGCTCTCCTTCCGGAGGGTGATTTTGGACACCTCGGCTGCCTAAGTATTCTACCAGCCTTCAAGTCCTCCCAGGTCCAGGGGGCAGTGTCGCATCTGCTGCGCTCCCCGTGCCTCTCCATTCGGGAATACTTGCAGGTCCTGGGTCTTATGGTAGCCTCTTTCGAAGGCCTTCCATATGCCCAGTTTCACACTCGCCTGGCGCAACAGGAGATCCTTTACCTTTCAGCGGGTTCGGGCAGCTCTCCCTTGGTGGCTGTTCCCAAAGAACCTGAGGTCGGGGAGTTCCTTTCTCGCATTCTCCTGGACGATCGCCGCCACCGATGCCAGCATCCTGGGTTGGGGGGGCGTTTTCCAGTCTCGCACGGTTCAAGGAATTTGGTCGGCGGCAGAGTCTCGCCTTCCAATCAACTTTCTGGAACTGAGGGCGATTTTTTCCGCTCTCTCTCTCCTATTGGACCTCTCTCCTTGCGGGCCTCCCAGTGCGGGTTCAAACGGGCAATGCCGCGGCCGTGGCCTATATCGACCATCAGGGCGGGACCCGCAGCCGGATGGTGATGCAGGAGGTGAAGAGAATTCTGACGTGGGCGGAGACGCACGTTCCGGTGTTGTCAGCAGTTTGCATTCCAGGAGTGGACAACTGGACAGCGGACTTTCTAAGCCACAACACGGTGGATCCAAGCGGGTGGTCTCTGCATCCAGAAGGGTTCGAGGAAATCTGCCACAGATGGGACCGTCCGGATGTGGACTTAATGGCGTCCGGGTTCAACAACAAGATCCCAGTGGTCCTGGCTCGCGCCCGAGATCCGGAGGCGTACGGATGGATGCGCAGGTGTCTCCGTGGCAGGACTTCAGCCTCCTCTGTTTTCCTCTCCTACCAAAGGGTCTACGCCAGTTCGAGGCGGAAGGGACTCCGACCGTTCTCATCACCCCAGAGTGGCCTCGCCGCGCGTGGTTTTTTCGGACGTGGCTCGGTTGCTGGCGGACGCCCCATGGCCTCTTCCCGACGGACAGGACCTACTGTCTCAGGGCCCGTTCTTCCACCGGAATTTGCGGTCTCTTCGTTTACCGGCGTGACTGTTGAAACCGCCATCCTGATAAAGATGGGGTTCTCGGATTCAGTGGTTAGGACCATGATCAGTCCGGGGAAGTCTTCTTCCTCCCGGATTTACTATCGTACCTGGATGGCCTTCCTATCCTTTTTTGAGGGTTCGGGGTTCCCTCCCCTTCGGTTTTCCATCTTGATGGTACTGTCTTTTCTTCAGTCTGGGCTTGTGCAGGGACTGTCGCTTAGTTCCCTGTAAGGTCAGGTTTCGGCGCGGGCCGTCAGAGGTCCCTTGCTCTTAAGGGTCCGGTGGTGACCTTTCTTCGGGGGTGGCGCATTCGGTTCCCCGTATGTTCCCCCTTTGTCTCCTTGGGATCTCAATTTGGTTCTGCGCGCTCTGCAGTCGGCCCCCTTCGAGCCTTTGAGGAGGGTCTCTCTGACTGTTCTCATCTGGACTTCCTTGTGACCATAGCTTCTGATACAGCTACATAGCGTAGTGATTAAAGTTCTGGGCTATTATGCAGTGGCTGTGAGTTCACGTCCCATCACGAGCTTTTAAGTCAGACTGGTGTCGGAGCTGGCCGCTCTTTCCTGTCAGGAGCCTTTCTGGTTTTCCACCAGGATTAAGTTGTGCTCCGTCCAGTCCCCTTCTTTTTGCCCAGGGTGGTCTCTCCCTTCCGCCTTGATGAGGATCTTGTCCTGCCTTCCTTTTGTCCTTCTCCGGCTAACCCCAAGGAATGCACTCTGCATTCCCTGGATGTTGTACGGGTCCTGGAGGTGTGTCTCGCGGCTACTGCTTCCGTCCGCCGTTCTTGGCGCTCTGGATCTGCTTGGCTATTTCCGCGGCTTGTCGCGCTTGTGGTGGAGTTCCCCCGGCTAGAATTGCCGTTCTCTCCATTGGGGCGGAGGGGGCTTCCTGGGCAAGACGCAGTCGTGCCTCTGCGTCTCAGCTGTGTACGGCGGCCACCTGGTCGTCCTTGCATACCTTTGCAAATTTTTGTCAGTTGCATTCACTGGCTTCGGCTGATGCGGCTTTGGCCGCAGGGTTTTGCAGGCTGTGGTTCCTGTTTGACCGTTGGGGCGTTCCTCCTGGCGGTGCTGGTATTTTTTCCCACCCCATGGACTGCTTTTGGACGTCCCATGGTCTGTGTCCCCCAATGGAAAAAAGCACGAGAAAAGGAGATTTTTGTGAAACTCACCTGTAAAATCTTTTTCTCGTCTTTTCCATTGGGGGACACAGCTCCCACCCATTATTCCTGTTGCAGGAGGGGTCTTTAGTTCAGTTTTTCTGTTTCTGGTTGGACCTTATGGCTTGGTCCGATGGTTTCCATGATTTTTTCTTGCTCCTTCTCCTACTGCTTGTGCAACGCCTGAGTTCCTCCTGGTGGAGTCTGGGGGTATAGCCCGAGGAGGAGGAGCTCTTTCATTTGCATAGTGTCCCTCCTACTAATACCTCTAAGCTATACCCATGGTCTGTGTCCCCCAATGGAAAAGACGAGAAAAAGATTTTACAGGTGAGTTTCACAAAAATCTCCTTTTTTTACTTAAAGGAGTGCTGCGGACTTTCCTTCTCTACTGAATTTGTCCCATATCGAGGGACCACCGCGGGCACCTGCATTATTTCTGCACTAAAGGGAGTGCTGCCTGAATCTTTTTATGGATATATATATATATATATATATATATATATACACACACATACACTCACCTAAAGAATTATTAGGAACACCATACTAATACGGTGTTGGACCCCCTTTTGCCTTCAGAACTGCCTTAATTCTATGTGGCATTGATTCAACAAGGTGCTGATAGCATTCTTTAGAAATGTTGGCCCATATTGATAGGATAGCATCTTGCAGTTGATGGAGATTTGAGGGATGCACATCCAGGGCACGAAGCTCCCGTTCCACCACATACCAAAGATGCTCTATTGGGTTGATATCTGGTGACTGTGGGGGCCATTTTAGTACAGTGAACGCATTGTCATGTTCAAGAAACCAATTTGAAATGATTTGAGCTTTGTGACATGGTGCATTATCCTGCTGGAAGTAACTATCAGAGGATGGGTACATGGTGGTCATGAAGGGATGGACATGGTCAGAAACAATGCTCAGGTAGCCCGTGGCATTTAAACGATGGCCAATTGGCACTAAGGGGCCTAAAGTGTGCCCAGAAAACATCCCCCACACCATTACACCACCACCACCAGCCTGCACAGTGGTAACAAGGCATGATGAATACATGTTCTCATTCTGTTTACGCCAAATTCGGACTCTACCATTTAAATGTCTCAACAGAAATCGAGACTCATCAGACCAGGCAACATTTTTCCAGTCTTCAACAGTCCAATTTTGGTCAGCTCATGCAAATTGTAGCCTCTTTTTCCAATTTGTAGTGGAGATGAGTGGTACCTGATGGGGTCTTCTGCTGTTGTAGCCCACCTTTCTTTCCCATTCTGACATTCAGTTTGGAGTTCAGGAGATTGTCTTGACCAGGACCACAACCCTACATGCATTGAAGCAACTGCCATGTGATTGGTTGACTAGATAATCGCATTAATGAGAAATAGAACAGGTGTTCCTAATAATTCTTTAGGTGAGTGTATATATATATATATATATATATATATATATATATGCGCAAGTTAGAGATGATTTGATTTGGCTGTTTTGCAAAATTTCACAAAGAAATTCACTTTGTGACTAATTACTTAGTCACAAAGTTCATCTTTGTATGTAGAGGCTGCAATGATGGGGACCGGTGATCCCGCCGGCCCCCATCATTGAACTCCTCAGATTCCGCATTCATTGCTGATCGAGGCATCTGAGGCCAACATTTAGGTCTTTCAGGATTAATGAGGGTAAACAAAATACTCACCTTATCCACTTGATTGTGTAGAGGCTGTCGCGGCCATCTTGATTGAAGACACAGCATCAAATTTTGAGGTGACGTGATGATGCTGGGCAAGATTTTGCTCAGTATCTTCAATTAAGATGGCTGTGACGGCATTTTTGTGAGCAAAAGGATCAGGTTCGTATGTATTTTTTTTAGTTTTTTACTGCCATTTCAGGAATAATTGATTTGTTACCGCAAAGCACAAGGAATGTCGGCTTCGCAGCAAATTACAATTTTCCTGAAATACGGATCAAAGTCAATTAGATGGACTTCGATTCGTTCAACACTAATGTCAGCATATTGTGCCTTTGCCTAGAATTATGCCAGGAACATGTTAGGGCTTACTATTAGTATGCCTTAACAGGCTTTCACAAGTGACAGTCCAGGGGATCTTCACCAGTCTGTCCTCAGTGATCATGGTTACAAGGGGTGTAACCATGAAACTATTTTGTACAGTACCATAATCAGTTTTAGGCCTCTTTCACACTACCGTAAGGCTATTTCAGTGTTTTGCGGTCTGTTTTTTACGGATCCGATGTTCCTTTTTTGTTTCCGTTCCGTTTTTCTGTATGGCATATACAGTAATTACATAGAAAAAAATTGGGCTGGGCATAACATTTTCAATAGATGGTTCCGCAAAAAACGAACGGATACGGAAGACATACAGATGCATTTCCGTATGTGTTAGTTTTTCTTTTTTGCGGACACATTGACTTGAATGGAGCCACGGAACGTGATTTGCTGGCAATAACAGGACATGTTCTATTTTTCAACGGAACGGAAAAATGGAAACTGAATGCATACAGAGTACATTCTGTTTTTTTTTATTTTTTATGCGGAACCATTGAAATGGATGGTTCTGTATACAGATAGTATACGGAACGCAAAAAACGGCTGGCAAAACGGTAGTGTGAAAGAGGCCTTACAGTGCTGAAATTGAAAAAAAAAAAAACACTATCACAGATTACTCTGTGCAGACATGTACTACAGATGTCCTTCCGCAAGTGATGCAGAGGCACATTAACAAAACTATCTGAAGTCCTTGATGTACTATTGTGTTGATGGTCAGGAATAAGTTGATAAATACTATTGTTGCCATCATCATAAGAGTGCTGAATTGTAATGTTTTTCTCTATAATAAAAATTAATCATTGGGTATTATTGACCATATATTGGTAGTTTCTTTATAGATTTGGCTCATTATTTTGTATTTCATTTTTATTTTCTTAAGAGACCTAAAATAAAATCTTCCAATCTAACTCCATACATTATACAGCATACATTGCCCATTTAGTCCCACTTAAATTAAAATGTAAGATACAGTGCTGCCCATAATTATTCATACCCCTGGCAAATTTTGACTCAAAGTTACTTTTATTCAACCAGCAAGAAATTTTTGGACGGGAAATGACATAGGTTTCTCCCAAAAGATAATAAGACGATGTACAAGAGGCATTATTGTGGGAAAACATAAATTCTCAGCTTTTATTTACATTTAAGGAAAAAGTGTCCAGTCCAAAATTATTCATACCCTTCTCAATAATCAATAGAAAAGCCTTTATTGGCTAATACAGCAATCAAACGCTTCCTATAATTGAAGACCAGCTTTTTGCATGTCTCCACATGTATTTTTGCCCATTCATCTTTAGCAATGAGCTCCAAATCTTATAGGTTGGAGGGTCTTCTTGCCATCACCCTGATCTTTAGCTCCCTCCACAGATTCTCAATTGGATTCAAGTCTGGACTCTGGCTGGACCACTCAAACGTTAATGTTGTTGTCTGCTAACCATTACTTCACCACTTTTGCTGTGTGTTTTGGGTCATTGTCATGCTGAAATGTCCACTGGTGCCCAAGGCCAACTTTCTCTGCAGTATGCCTGATGTTGTCGTTGAGAATCCTCATGTATTGCTCTTTTTTCATGGTGCAGTTTACTGTGATTAGGTTCTGTGGTCCATTGGCTGAAAAACACCCCCAAAGCATTAGGTTCCCACCACCATGTTTGACAGTGGGGATGGTGTTCTTTGGGTCGAAGGCTTCTGCTTTCTTACGCCAGATGAAGGAAACATCATTGTGACCAAACAATTCAATTTTTGATTCGTCTGACCATAACACAGAAGACCAGAAGTCTTCTTCTTTGTCCAGATGAGCGTTTGCAAAGACCAAGCGAGCTTTTGTGTGCCTTATCTGGAGAAGTGTCAGGAAGCAGGGGGTGTTACCCCTACTCTGGGACCACGGGCACGGCGCAGGGCACGGGTTCCCCTTCAGCTCGGTAGAACACCTGGTGCCCGAGGTGCGGGTGCACGGCGTGTGCGCAGTACACAGGCTGCTCGCACATTTCCGGGTGCATAGAGTTCCTGCATTATCCGGCTGTCAGGTGTGAGCCTTGCTGAGGGAGATTCCCAGTACACACCTTCCACCTTCCTCGCCTGCCATTGGTTCCTGGGGAGGGTGGTTCCTACCTTCCCTGGCTATAAAGACCTGGCCTGAGCTCTGGTTCATTGCTGAGTTATTCCACCTTATGGTGAACACCTAGCCTCCCTGCAGATCCTTCTATTGCCTGTTGTTTCTTTGTATCCTTCCCGGCTACTGACCCCTGGACTGTCTTCCGCCTTGAACCTTCGCTGCCTGCCTCGACCCAGATTGGACATTGACTACCCCTCTTGGATTATCCCTAAACTTGTACCGCATTCTGGGCTGTCAGCTGCTTACTGCCAGTGGGTTCCTCATCCCACTACTGGCTCCCTGGGAGGTTCTGACAGAATAACTCAGCCTTCACCATGGAACCCGCAAAAGCAGTGGATCCCATGACGGCCATGACCCAGCAACTTAACCTCATGACGCAGGCCTTCCAGGAGATGCAAGCGAGTCATGAGCACCTGCTGCAGAGGGTTGCCACACAGGAGCAGCGCATCGCAGAGCGCACCGCGCTACCACCCTCGCCTCCCCCTACGCCGGCGCGCACCCTGGAAGTGGTCTCTAGCGAGCCGTCAGTCAGCCTCCCTGAGCGGTTTTCAGGAGATCGGAGGAAGTACCGCTCCTTCATCATCTCCTGCGAGCTGTTGTTTTCCCTGAAGCCACGTACATATGCCACGGACTTCGTCAAGGTACGCACGGCAATTTCCTTGCTCTCAGGGCCTCCCCAGACCTGGGCGCACCAACTCCTACTAGCCGATGACCCAGTGCTGGCATCTTGGAAGTCCTTTGCCTCAGCTATGCAAAGACTTTATGATGACCCCCTGCGTTCTTCAACCGCTAGGGGTACCTTGCGCACCCTCCGCCAGGGCAGACGTCCAGTGGAGGATTACATCATGGAATTCCGTGAGGTAGCCCCGGATACGGGCTTGAACGAGGTGGCCTTGATTGACCAATTCCGCATCGGTTTGTCAGAGCAGCTCAAGGATGAGCTCGCCCGCATTGGGGTGCCGGGCTCCTTGGGGGGCCTGATGGACTCAGTAACCCACCTGGATCGCCGCTTCCGGGAAAGACGACAGGAGCGACAACAGACCCCGCCTCTAACGGAGCGCCGGTCGGAACCCTTAAGGCTTCCTGTTCCTGTGGCAGCAGACGGTAACCAGAAGGAGCCGATGCAGATCGGGGCTGTTCGGGGTCCCCTGTCCACGGTGGAGAGAACCAGGAGAAGAACCTTGCATCTGTGTTTATATTGCGCAAAACCGGGCCATTTCCTGAAGGACTGTCCCATCAAACCTCCCGAAGGTAGGCAGGAGACACCCACGGTATGCATTAACCTACCTATGTATAACAACTCGTCTCATCTCACCATCCCTGTTTCCCTGCAGCTGGGCAACAACAATATTGATCTCTCTGCCATCATTGATTCGGGCGCAAGCAGCTGTTTTATGGACAAGGATCTGGCTTCCCAACTAGGCATCCCGTTGCGCCCTAAGAAGAACCCATCCCAGCTGCATCTGGTGGATGGCAGCACCCTAAAGACGGGACCTATCGCCATGGAATCACATCCCTTGTTCCTCCGCATCGGCCTTTACCATTCCGAGAAGATCGTGTGGGACATCGTGCCTTCCCCCTTGTTTCCAGTCATTTTAGGCATCCCCTGGCTTAGGAGACACAACCCCACGATTAACTGGACCTCTGGCTCCATCACCTTCACGCCCCCCTCCGGTTCTCCTGTTCACGCGTCTCCGGCTCCAAGCCCTCCTACGGTTCTGGGCACCGTTGAACACAGACTACCTGACAAATATCGGGACTATGCAGACGTTTTTGAAAAAAAAAGGAGCAGACGCCTTGCCGCCACACAGGCCTTATGATTGCCCCATTGACCTGCTCCCTGGAGCCCCACTGCCGTACGGGCGCTTGTACAATCTGTCCGAACCCGAGACCAGGGCCCTGAAGGACTACATAGAGGAGAGCCTAGCGAAGGGGTTCATCCGTCCCTCGACCTCTCCAGTTGGGGCCGGCATCTTCTTTGTGGGGAAAAAAGATGGGGGTCTCCGGCCCTGTGTCGATTACCGGGCCCTGAACGACATCACCAAGAAAAACCGGTACCCACTCCCTCTCATTCCCGACTTGCTGGACAGAGTCAAGGATGCCCGTTTCTTCACCAAGATCGACCTCCGTGGGGCCTACAATCTGATTCGTGTCAGGGAGGGGGATGAGTGGAAGACAGCATTCCGCTCACGGTTTGGGCACTACGAGTACCTTGTCATGCCCTTCGGGCTCTGTAACGCCCCTGCCACATTTCAGTGCTTCATCAATGACGTCTTCCGTGACCTGTTGGATACCCATGTTGTGGTATATCTGGACGATATCCTTGTCTTCTCCAGATCACTGCCACAACACGAACGGCATGTCAAATCGGTGCTCCAGCGTCTGCGGACCCACAGTCTCTATGGCAAGCTTGAAAAAAGCACCTTCGAAGTCTCGTCCATTGAGTTCCTGGGCTACATCCTATCCCCAGGTCGAGTGGAGATGGACCCCAGGAAGATCCAGGCCGTCCAGAATTGGCCTGTCCCCCGCAATCGGCGGATGGTGCAGCAGTTCATTGGTTTTGCCAATTTTTACCGCCGATTCATTCGGAACTTTTCAGCGATCTGCGCTCCCATCACTGCTCTGACCAGGAGCAACACCCTGTTCGAATGGACCCCGAAGGTCCAACAGGCATTCCAGCACCTTAAGAGGCTGTTCACACAGGCACCTATACTGGTACAACCGGACGCCTCTTGCCCGTTTTTTCTGGAGACCGATGCCTCTGAGGGGGCTATCGGGGCTGTTCTCTCCCAGGTCCAAGGGGAGAAGCAGCTTCTCCATCCCGTTGCCTTTTATTCCCGCAAACTCACCGGGGCCGAACGCAACTATGATGTGGGTGAGAGGGAGCTGCTCGCCATCAAGGACGCCCTGGAGGAATGGAGACATTTGCTGGAAGGAGCCGAAAACCCTGTGGTGGTGTACACCGACCATCGCAACCTCGAATATCTCCGCAGTGCCAAGCGACTGCGTCCTCGACAAGCCAGGTGGGCTCTCTTTTTCTCCCGTTTTCGCCTCCAGATTACCTATCGACCGGGATCCAAGAACGGCAAGGCTGATGCCTTGTCCCGTATGTGCTCCTCCGAGGCCGATCCTGCACCTCCGGAACCGATCCTGCCAGCCGCATACTTTCTAGCCACCCAACACTCCTTGATCGAGAGGATCCGACGGGCCAGCATGCCAGCTCCAGAGGAGGCAGCCCATCTGCCAATGAAGCAGGGGCTTTGTTACCACCAACAGTGGATCTACGTCCCAGTCTCCCAGCGACTGCCTGTACTACAGCATCACCATGACCACCCCACAGCAGGCCACCGAGGTAGGCGCAACACCATGGAATGCATCCTACGTCAGTTTTGGTGGCCCTCTTTGGCAGCCGACGTACGCTCCTTCATAGAGTCTTGTTCCGTGTGTGCACTCTACAAACGTCCCACCTCAAAACCTGTTGGGTTATTACAGCCTCTGCCAGTGCCAACCCTTCCATGGCGCAACATAGCCATGGATTTCATTGTGGACTTACCGCCTTCACAAACCTGTACCACCATCATGGTGGTGGTGGACAGATGTACCAAGATGTCCCACTTCATTCCGACCTCCGGTCTCCCGACGGCCAAAAAAACCTCAGAGTTGTTCCTCCAACACGTGTTCCGGTTGCACGGGCTCCCTGATTCCATCGTCTCAGACCGGGGCTCACAATTCACCTCCCGCTTTTGGACCCAGTTTTGCCGTAGCCTTCATATCACTCGCAGCCTGTCTTCTGCCTACCACCCCCAGTCCAATGGGCAGACCGAAAGGACCAACCAAACTCTCGAACAGTTCCTTCGCTGTTACACATCCCATCTACAAGACGACTGGGTGAGCCATCTCCCCTTCGCGGAATTTTCCTTCAACAATCAGCTTCATTCCTCCACCGGGCTCTCACCATTCTATGCCAACTATGGCTATCATCCCGCAACTCTCCCGGATCTCCCCCTTGATGTCCCAGTGCCTGAAGTGGCTCAACGGCTCCGGCTCCTACGTGAACTGAGGCGGACCCTAACGCAACAACTCCAGGCCGCTCAGCAGCGGCACAAGATGCAGGCAGACCGTAGACGCACAGAATTCCCCAGGTACAAAGACGGGGACAAGGTGTGGCTTTCCACACAGCACCTCAAGCTGTCCTGTCCCTCCCGAAAACTGGGACCCCGTTACCTTGGTCCCTTTGAGATCGTGAGTATGGTCAACAACGTTGCAGCCAAGCTCCAGTTGCCTACTTCCCTGGGAATCCACCCGGTATTCCACGTGTCCTTGTTGAAACCACACCGTGCCAACCCATTCCCGGACCGGGCACCTGCTCCACCACCTCCCATCCAGGTGAATAACGATGATGAGTATGAAGTCCAGGAGATCCTGGACTCCCGCCGCCGGCGTGGGGTCCTGGAGTATCTCATCCACTGGAAGGGGTACGGTCCCGAGGAGCGTTCCTGGGAGCCCTTGGGGAATGTCCATGCGGCCGCCAAGGTGCGGGCGTTCCATCGGGCTCACCCCGAGAGGCCTTCCCAGGGTCGCGTCCGGAGGCCGCTCCTTGGTGGGGGGCTCTGTCAGGAAGCAGGGGGTGTTACCCCTACTCTGGGACCACGGGCACGGCGCAGGGCACGGGTTCCCCTTCAGCTCGGTAGAACACCTGGTGCCCGAGGTGCGGGTGCACGGCGTGTGCGCAGTACACAGGCTGCTCGCACATTTCCGGGTGCATAGAGTTCCTGCATTATCCGGCTGTCAGGTGTGAGCCTTGCTGAGGGAGATTCCCAGTACACACCTTCCACCTTCCTCGCCTGCCATTGGTTCCTGGGGAGGGTGGTTCCTACCTTCCCTGGCTATAAAGACCTGGCCTGAGCTCTGGTTCATTGCTGAGTTATTCCACCTTATGGTGAACACCTAGCCTCCCTGCAGATCCTTCTATTGCCTGTTGTTTCTTTGTATCCTTCCCGGCTACTGACCCCTGGACTGTCTTCCGCCTTGAACCTTCGCTGCCTGCCTCAACCCGGATTGGACATTGACTACCCCTCTTGGATTATCCCTAAACTTGTACCGCATTCTGGGCTGTCAGCTGCTTACTGCCAGTGGGTTCCTCATCCCACTACTGGCTCCCTGGGAGGTTCTGACAAGAAGTGGCGTCCTCCTTGTTCTGCTTTGTGCAGTGTCCGTTGGATTGTCTGCCTTGAGACATTGCCACCAGCAGAGCCCAGATTCACCAGGATGGCCTTAGTGGTAATCCTTGGATTCTTTTTCACCTCTCTAACTATCTTCCTGGCCAGCACAGGTGTCACTTTTGGCTTCTGACCACGGCCTGAGATTTTCCACAGTGCGGAACATCTTGTATTTTTTGCTCAAATATAAAAATAAAAGCTGAGAAATGTTTTTTTCCCAAAATAATGCCTCTTGTACATAGTCTTATTATCTTTTGGGAGACATCTATGTCATTTCCCGTCAAAAAATTACTTGCTGGTTGAATAAAAGTAACCAAGTCAAAATTTGCCAGGGTTATTAATAATTAATCAGCAACACAGTATGTGGTATGTGTTACGCTGAGTGATCCGGGTCCCCTGCTGGCCTCGGAGCTCTCACAGCGTATGCCCACAGGCAGCACTCCAGCGTCTCGGCATGTGCGTCCTCGCTCTCTAGGGGGCGCGCGCGTCGGGACTCTTAGATTCAAAGGGCCAGTGCACCAGTGATTGGTGCCTGGTCCAAAGGGGTTATTAAGGGTTAAGGTTTGTGAGAGGCAGTGCTGACTTAATTAGGCTGCACCTGTGCACTGCCCATTTATACCTTCTCCTCCCACAGCTTTCTGCCGGATCTTTGTGCCTTGTGCCTCAGAGAAAGCGTTCCCTACTGTGTTAGTTTGCCTTGCCTGTTGCCGAACCCGTTGCTACCGTCTACTCGCCTTTGAACTTTTGCCGCCTGCCCTGACCTCTGCTACATCCGACTACGCTCTTGCCTTCTCCCTGTGTACCACGCCTTATCAGCTGCCAGAGAGGTCGAGTTGTTACTAGGGGACACGACCTGGTAGTTACTGCCGCAGCAAATCCATCCCGCTTTGCGGCGGGCTCTGGTGAAGACCAGTAACTGCTTAGAACCGGTCCTTTAGTACAACCCGCGCCATCGCCTCTCTGGTCTAGAGGATCCACTACCTGTCCTGCCGGTACGTGATAGTATGCTCTGCATGGTTGGGTACTATATTTTGACATGTGGGAGAAATATCTTCAACTCTTCTATCCGTCTAAATAGAGAAATCTACATGCTTACTGCTAAGACAACCCCATTCAAATGAAGGAAAATAATTTTTTGTAAGTATTCTCCTGTGTGTGAATGTACCCTAAGACCATATTCCCATGTCAGATTTTCCTTTTTTTTTTTTTTAGCAATGTTTATGTGGGAACCACTTTCAATTCATGTTGGGCAATCCAGGCTATAATTATGTGGAGCCTTTTTTTTTCATATTGATTGAAATTCCACATCACAAAAAAAACCGCAGTTTTATTCTTGGTGCAGATTCCACATGCAAATTTCCATTAAAATCAATGAAATGTGAAAGACTATCTTTTTCAAAATGTTTTGCTCATTCATCGGGTTTAGCAGCACCTTTAGGCTAGGTCTACACAAAGACATTAGTCGTGCAACATTTAGTCACAACAATGTCGCGCGACAATTTTTATAATGATAGTCTATTGTGTTGCACTGCGAAATGTGCCAATCTGCGACGTTACAGTCGCAAAAAATCCATTTGACTGTCGCATGTAGCAGTGCGACACCATATACTACTATTATAAAAATTGTTGCGTGACATTGGTGCAACAAAATGTTGCACGAAAAATGTTGCAGTGTAGCTGTGCCCTATCTGTCATAGACCACCTAGCCTTACACGAGAACGAGTGTTCATGCCAACATTCATTACTAATAGAGTTGAGCGGACACCTGGATGTTTGGGTTCGAGAAGTTCGGCCGAACTTCCCGGAAATGTTCGGGTTCGGGATCCGAACTTCGTCCCGAACCCGAACCCCATTGAAGTCAATGGGGACCCAAACTTTTCGGCACTAAAAAGGCTGTAAAATAGCCCAGGAAAGGGCTAGAGGGCTGCAAAATGTAGTTAAATCCCCTGCAAACAAATGTGGATAGGGAAATGAATAAAAATAAATAAAAATTAACCAATATCAATTGGAGAGAGGTCCCATAGCAGAGAATCAGTCTTCATGTCACCCACCACTGGAACAGTCCATTGTCAGATATTTAGGCCCCGGCACCCAGGCAGAGGAGAGAGGTCCCATAACAGAGATTCAGGCTTCATGTCAGCAGAGAATCAGTCTTCATGTCATAGCAGAGAATCATGCTTCATGTCACCCAACACTGGAACAGGCCACTGTCAAATATTTTTAGGCCCCGGCACCCAGACAGAGGAGAGGTTCATTCAACTTTGGGTTGCCCCGCAATATAATGATAAAATGAAAATAAAAATAGGATTGAATGAGGAAGTGCCCTGGAGTACAATAATATATGGTTAAGGGGAGGTAGTTAATGTCTAATCTGCACAAGGGATGGACAGGTCCTGTGGGATCAATGCCTGGTTCTTTTTTATGAACGTCAGCTTGTCCACATTGGCTGTAGACAGGCAGGCTGCGTTTGTCTGTAGTGACACCCCCTGCCGTGCTGAATACACGTTCAGACAAAACGCTGGCCGCCGGGCAGGCCAGCACCTCCAAGGCATAAAAGGCTAGCTCTGGCCACGTGGACAATTTAGAGACCCAGAAGTTGAATGGGGCCGAACCATCAGTCAGTATGTGGAGGGGTGTGCACACGTACTGTTCCACCATGATAGTGAAATGTTGCCTCCTGCTAACACGTTCCGTATCAGGTGGTGGTGCACTTAGCTGTGGCGTGTTGACAAAACTTTTCCACATCTCTGCCATACTAACCCTGCCCTCAGAGGAGCTGGCCGTGACACAGCTGCGTTGGCGATCTCTTGCTCCTCCTCTGCCTTCGCCTTGGGCTTCCACTTGTTCGCCTGTGACATTTGGGAATGCTCTCAGTAGCGCGTCTACCAACGTGCGCTTGTACTCGCGCATCTTCCTATCACGCTCCAGTGCAGAAAGTAAGGTGGGCACATTGTCTTTGTACCATGGATCCAGCAGGGTGGCAACCCAGTAGTCCGCACACATTAAAATGTGGCACTGCAGCATGTAGTCGCTCATGTGTGCCAGGCTGCCCAGAGGTAAGGACCAGCTGTCCTCTGTGGGAGGCGTATCGTCATCGTCCTGCGTTTCCCCCCAGCCACGCACCAGTGATGGGCCCGAGCTGCGTTGGGTGCCACCCCGCTGTGAACATGCTTCATCCTCATCCTCCTCCACCGCCTCCTCAACCTCGTCGTCCTCGTCCTCCAGTAGTGGGCCCTGGCTGGCCACATTTGTACCTGGCCTCTGCTGTTGCAAAAACCTCCCTCTGAGTCACTTCGAAGAGACTGGCCTGAAAGTGCTAAAAATGACCCCTCTTCCTCCTGCACCTCCTCCTCCTGGGCCACCTCCTCTTTCATCATCGCCCTAAGTGTTTTCTCAAGGAGATATAGAAGTGGTATTGTAACGCTGATAACGGCGTCATCGCCACTGGCCATGTTGGTGGAGTACTCGAAACAGCGCAACAGGGCACACAGGTCTCGCATGGAGGCCCAGTCATTGGTGGTAAAGTGGTGCTGTTCCGCAGTGCGACTGAACCGTGCATGCTGCAGCTGAAACTCCACTATGGCCTGCTGCTGCTCGCACAGTCAGTCCAGCATGTGCAAGGTGGAGTTCCACCTGGTGGACACGTCGCATATGAGGCGGTGAGCGGGAAGGCCGAAGTTACGCTGTAGCGCAGACAGGCGAGCAGCGGCAGGATGTGAACGCAGGAAGCGTGAACAGACGGCCCGCACTTTATGCAGCAGCTCTGATATGTCGGGGTAGTTGTGAATGAACTTCTGCACCACCAAATTCAGCACATGCGCCAGGCAAGGGATGTGCTTCAAACCGGCTAGTCCCAGAGCTGTAACGAGATTTCGCCCATTATCACACACCACCAGGCCTGGCTTGAGGCTCACCAGCAGCAATCACTCATCGGTCTGTTGTTCTATACCCCGCCACAACTCCTGTGCGGTGTGGGGCTTGTCCCCCAAACATATGAGTTTTAGAATGGCCTGCTGATGTTTACCCCGGGCTGTGCTGAAGTTGGTGGTGAAGGTGTGTGGCTGACTGGATGAGATGGTGGAAGAAGAGGAGGAGTAAGCCGAGTAGGAGGAGGAGGCAACAGGAGGCAAAGAATGTTGCCCTGCGATCCTTGGCGGCGGAAGGACGTGCGCCAAACAGCTCTCCGACTGGGGCCCAGCCGCCACTACATTTACCCAGTGTGCAGTTAGGGAGATATAGCGTCCCTGGCCGTGTTTACTGGTCCACGTATCTGTGGTTAGGTGGACCTTCCCACAGATGGCGTTGTGCAGTGCACACTTGATTTTATCGGATACTTGGTTGTGCAGGGAAGGCACAGCTCTCTTGGAGAAGTAGTGCCGGCTGGGAACAACATACTGTGGGAAAGCAAGCGACATGAGCTGTTTGAAGCTGTCTGTGTCCACAAGCCTAAATGACAGCATTTCATAGGCCAGTAGTTTAGAAATGCTGGCGTTCAGGGCCAGGGATCGAGGGTGGCTAGGTGGGAATTTACGCTTTCTCTCAAATGTTTGTGAGATGGAGAGCTGAACGCTGCCGTGTGACATGGTTGAGATGCTTGGTGACGGAGGTGGTGGTACATCCCCTGTTTGCTGGGCGGCAGGTGCCAACGTTCCTCCAGAGGCGGAGGAAGAGGCCGAGGTGTTTACTCCACTGCAGTTCATGCTTTGCATGCAGGTGCCTGGTCATGCAGGTTTTGCTAAGGTTCAGAACGTTAATGCCTCGCTTCAGGCTCTGATGGCACAGCGTGCAAACCACTCGGGTCTTGTCGTCAGCACATTGTTTGAAGAAGTGCCATGCCAGGGAACTCCTTGAAGCTGCCTTTGGGGTGCTCGGTCCCAGATGGCGGCGGTCAGTAGCAGGCGAAGTGTCTTGGCGGCGGGTGTTCTGCTTTTGCCCACTGCTCCCTCTTTTGCTACGCTGTTGGCTCGGTCTCACCACTGCCTCTTCCTCCGAACTGTGAAAGTCAGTGGCACGACCTTCATTCCATGTGGGGTCTAGGACCTCAACGTCCCCTGCATCGTCTTCCACCCAGTCTTGATCCCTGACCTCCTGTTCAGTCTGCATACTGCAGAAAGACGCAGCAGTTGGCACCTGTGTTTCGTCATCAGAGACGTGCTGAGGTGGTATTCCCATGTCCTCATCATCAGGAAACATAAGTGGTTGTGCGTCAGTGCATTCTATGTCTTCCACCGCTGGGGAAGGGCTAGGTGGATGCCCTTGGGAAACCCTGCCAGCAGAGTCTTCAAACAGCATAAGAGACTGCTGCATAACTTGAGGCTCAGACAGTTTCCCTGGTATGCATGGGGGTGATGTGACAGACTGATGGGCTTAGTTTTCAGGCGCCATCTGTGCACTTTCTGCAGAAGACTGGGTGGGAGATAATGTGAACGTGCTGGATCCACTGTCGGCCACCCAATTGACTAATGCCTGTACCTGCTCAGGCCTTACCATCCTTAGAACGGCATTGGGCCCCACCAAATATCGCTGTAAATTCTGGCGGCTACTGGGACCTGAGGTAGTTGGTACACTAGGACGTGTGGATGTGGCAGAACGGCCACGTCCTCTCCCAGCACCAGAGGGTCCACTAACACCACCACGACCATGTCTGCGTCCCTTACTAGATGTTTTCCTCATTGTTACCGTTCACCACAATAACAAAAATATTATTAGGCCCCATGTATTGAATTCAAATTCAGGCCTTTTTTTACAGACACCTAACACTATCTGGCTATCTATTTAGGTACCGTATTACACGAATACAGGCACAGCAGTAACGACAGATTTAGCTGAATATAAATTGTAGGCCTAGTATTTAGGCGCTGGATGCCAGGTATACATTTACGGACAGAATTAGACTTGGAAATGCACGGTAGCGTGTGAAGTTATTGTGGATGACACTATCAGCACCTTGAATCGAATATACCCTTTTATGGATAGATTTAAAGTAGGCCTGATACAGCAGAAACCACTAATTTAGGGAATTGCTAAAACAAAAATATATCCTTTGCCAGACAGCAGACAGTATTACAATTGGCTGGCCACAGCTGAAACACCAGATTTAGGGTACTGCTATTTTGGCAATTGTATTTCACCCCTGAATAAAAATAGCAAGCACAGCCAAGCCCCTGATGTAGGATATAGCAAAAAAAAACACCACACTATTGATGATTAAAGGGACTTGGTGGCAGCTTGCCCCTTATGTAGGATATAGCAAAATAATAACCACACTATTGATGGTTAAATGGACTTGGTGGCAGCTTGTGCTGGCGCACCACAAGACACAAAATGGCTGCCGATCACCCCAGAAAAAAGTGACTGAAAAACTCTCTGGGCAGCCTAAAAACAGTGAGAAATTGAATAGCAGCAGTTCAATGATCCACAGCTGTAGATCGATCACTGACTTAAGTCTTTTGGAGGAGTTAATCACTGCCTAATCTCGCCCTAACAGTCGCAGCTGCAACCTCTCCCTACACTGATCTGAGCAGAGTGATGTGCGGCGCTACGTGACTCCAGCTTAAATAGAGGCTGGGTCACATGCTGCACTGGCCAATCACAGCCTTGGGAGCAAGTAGTATGATGCTTGTTGATTGGCTGCTTTGCAGCCTTTAATAAAGTGCCAAGAAAACGACGAACACCGAACCCGAACTTTTACGAAAATGTTCGGGTTCGGGTCTATACAGTTCGGGTTCGCTCATCCCTAGTTACTAATAATAATCAGCCGGACAACTGTGCAGTATAAATCCACCTTGAGCCTTTTTGATTAACATTCCTTTATCCCCCTGTGATAGTCCGTTATTTAGCTCACCTTTCCAGAGGTGAAAAGGTAGTGGGATTAGTCAGATTATTTCGCACAAAGAGACCTCAGGAGACAGAAGTGCATTTCAACTGGCTTCCTGCTAGCTTTATTTCACAGGTTGCATTAAAAACATAAACGGAACACCTAGCCTTGTCCAGGCTCTAACTAAACAATAGGTCCCTCTCTAGGACGTGGATGAGCTATCCTCAGTTCACCCAAAATAAGCACGCTGTCTGAACAGCAACCTGTAATACTTGCAGTTTGCAGGCTCTGGACCTTCAGGGTCACTCAGTGAAATGTGGCTTCTCTCACTCCCAGGAAGTTCTGAGCAAGTGTGTTTTCAGACCAGTTATCTAGCAACTCCCCAGGTGCAGCTCATCAGGACCCAGGCTTAGGTTTTTTAACCCTTTCCTAAATACCTTTCTTCAGCATATGCTAAGAACCTGGGAGACATATATACCCTCAATTACTTCACCCTGTGAGACCCCACATTCCCCCCCCCCTTTTTTTTTTTTTTTGGGGGATTTACATTTTTTATTTTCAATATCAGAAAATATACAAATGTAAACATTACACCAACGTTGGTGTGGAACGGTACCAGACACATAATCATTAAGAGGTAGCAGTGTTTGGGGAGAATGGGAAATGGTAGCCTTTGATTACAGTTATGTGGATACAGGAATACATATTGTACAAATCGAGACTTAGGGAGACAAACACCGACTTATTAGACAACAATTTCCTAATTTGGATAGTGACCATATGTAAACCAGATAGAAACCAGCTACCAGATAGACAGGGGTTCAAAGTGAGGGACCTTCCTAGTCTATATCCTCCACCCTACTTTTTTTATTTTTTTTTATTTGATTGTCTTTATTGATTAATATATCAAAACATTACAGAATAAAGAAAAAAAAAATACAGTTCCCCCCCAGCCCCCCCTCCCCCCTTGCCTGTGGTGCGTCAAAATAGAACCCTTATAAATAAAACGGTTTGACCTCAGCTAATCAATCCTCCAACCACCCCATATCTTAATCCACTGGTCCTCAACTTCCCTCCGTCCTCCACCCTGCTTGAAGGAATATGAGATGTTAGAGGTCGGCCAGACTTTTTCCTTCCGCCATCTAAGTTTTACTCCTAGATAAGTTATAGTTGTGGATGACCAATTGAATGGGGAGTTCAGTTTTAGGCTGGGTTCACACCTAAGCGTTTTACAGCGCGTTCCTACGCGCTGCAAAACGCTCAACACATGAAAATCAATGCTTCCCTATGGCCCTGGTTCACACTTGAGCGTTTTCCAGCGCGTTTGAACGCGCCGAAAAACGCCCTACGCTCAAAAAAGTACTTGCGCGACTTTGAGGCGCTTTGTTGCGCGTTCGCGCCCATAGGATTGCATAGGAACGCGCAAATATGTTCGTTTGCGCGTTTTTGACCAGAAAAACGCGCGGCCGAAGGCGCGTTTGGCACATAGCAACAGTCATAAAAGGCCACACCCTAGAGATCTGCAGGTGTCTAGCCTGGCCAAGATGGAGGAAGCAGGCTGTGATAGTGAGACACTGATCAGGCTTGTGCAGGCCAAACGCTGCCTATATGACATCCAAGATGCCAAGTACAAGAATTGGAGAAGCAGGCAGCAGGCATGGGAGGATATTGGAGCAAGCATTTGGCCACAGTGGAAGACATTCTCAAAAGCTGTGAAAGAAAGCAAAGGTATTTACATGTGTGTTCTGAGTGTAAAAAAAAAAATAAAGCCTTGTGTGCACTGGTGTAAAATCTCTATGTAATAGTCCAGCCCAGCTCGACCTGCGGCCCTCCAGCTGTTGTCCAACTACAACTCCCAATATGCTGTGCTGCATTTTACTTGCTGTAGCCTGTTTAAGCATGCATGGAGTTTTGCAGTTTTGCTTCAGCTGGAGGGCCGCAGCTTCACCATCACCCACATTCTTGCACAATGTAGTCGGCCAGTATGCTCAATTTGCACTTGTTCCAATCTGGAAATCTCTTTTACCTTCAAATGTTGGCCTACATTAGTGGTGCGGATTTTGTTTTTAAAGTTGATATGGATATTGTCAACCTTGAAACATTATTGTGCTTGTGGGCTATTGCAGCACTGGCACATGATAGGTGATTGTATGTGTATATAGCAGTGTTTCCAACCAGTGTGCCTCCAGCTGTTGCAAAACTACAACTCCCAGCATGCCCGCACAGCCAAAGGCTGTCCAGGCATGCTGGGTGTTGTAGTTTTGCAACAGCTGGAGGCACACTGGTTGGAAACACTGCTATATAGTACCAGTATTGGGCACATAAATGGGATCCCTAATTCCGCCCACATTGTTTTCCCTTGTTAAAGGACGAGGATTGGCGGGCACTATTGGGGCTCCTACAAGGGGCACGATATCGGGGAAAACACGCCATTGCACTAATTCGCTCTTCAAATATTTTATTTAACCCATTACAATAACCAACGAAAAATGAATATTCAAAGTAACAGAAACAATTTGAGCAGATGCAAAATACGAAATATACCATTAAATGGCTTGCATTTGCCACGGTAACTCCCCCTGTGGCGACATAAAATAAGCCGCAAAGTGGTCCCGAATGGCCGCAGCATGTGTGGTCCCACGCACACCTCTGCGATTCTGCCTCTCCATGGAATGGCTCAACGAATCGTCAAAATTGAAGCCATCCCTTTCTCGGACAAAATTGTGAAGAGCACATGCTGCCTTCACAACCGAGATGGCGGTCTCCAATTTCAGATTGATGGGAGAGTGCAGAACTCGCCATTTGTTGGCTAAGATGCCAAATGCACATTCCACCACCCTGCGTGCTCTGGTCAGGCGATAGTTAAAAACACGCCGCGTAATGGATAAATTCCTGGAGGAGTATGGCCTCATAAGGTGCTCACCTAGACCAAATGCCTCGTCACCCACAAAAACAAAAGGCATAGAGGGATAACTGGTGCCAGGCAGTGTGGTGTTTCCGGGAAGGTCAAGGGCATTACTACTGAGCAATTGACCAAACTCAGAATGGCCAAAAACAGCAGAGTCCGAGCTGCTGCCATAGGACCCCACATCGACATAACGAAAAGAATAGTTGGCATCACATACCGCAAAAAGAACAAACGAAAAGTATTTTTTATAATTAAAAAACTGACTGCCACTCCTCATTGGCTTCAGAACGCGGATGTGTTTTCCATCAATTGCTCCGACACAGTTTGGGAAATTGCAGGTTTTTTGAAACGTATCCGCTATTTTCAGCCACTCCTCCTTGTTTGGTTGGCCCATCACAACAGCATGAAGGACCTGCCAAATGGTGATGCAGGTTTCCCTCACAATCACACTGGCTGTGGATTTCCCGATCTGGAAGGCGTAGTGCAGACTGGTCAACGATTGGCCTGTAGCTAAATAGCTGTAAAAAATGAGTGTAAAGCAAATAATAAAATTAATGGATGTAATTTTATTTGTATTATAGTAAACATCCTCAAAAGCAAGTGGAAGAGCCTCAAAGATGCCTTCATTCGTCATCGGCGCAAAGAGAAGGAACAGAGGAGTGGAGCTTCGCCAGGTGCACGGTCCAGCTATGTCCATGCGGAGGAAATGGCCTTTCTTATCCCATGCACTGAAATGCGTAGGTGAGTCCAGGGCATACACATGCAGGAGAGGGTGTGGTATGACATGCATTCACTTTCATATCTTGCGCATACTTATGTATATTTTCATGTTCACAGCACCGATAGTAGCTGGTCGAAAAGACAACAGCAGGAGGAGGAAGAGGAGGACGTCACCAGGGACAGTGAGGCCTGTGCATCTACGGGGCCACTAAGTCCACCTCCAACCGATCCCACCCCTACATTCCAAACACCCTCACAGCCTGCACCACCTGTCGTGGATCCCGAAAACATTCGGACTCACCGTTCAAAACGGAAAAGATCCGATCGCCAGGAGGACCGCCTAATTGCATGCCTGGATGCACTTGCGCATCCTGCACCCAAACTCACTAGTGATGCCCATTTCTTACTGAGTTTGGAGACTAGAATGCTGCTAGTTCCCCCAAGTCGCAATACTGAAGCGAGGGAAACCTTAACAAGGGCCCTAGACAGCTTCATTCCACATGATGACTTCACACAGCCCAACAATGCACCACAACATCCACCACCACATCCACCACAATATCCACCACAACATCCACCACAACATCCACCACCCACTCACACATACACATCACAAACATACCCACAAACTAACATACCACACCCTCACGACACGTGGCACACACAACCACAATCATCATACAGCTATGCCTCCACTAGCATGGGCACCAACACCTCCACCACCACTCAAATGCAACCTGGCCAGCAATCAGGCGGAATGAGAGAGCCCATGCGGGATAACGAGCCACAATACCAAAACCTGTGAGAAGTGGCATACTTAATTTGGTGCATCAGGGGTGTTCTTCCTTCATTGTTAAGATCGGTACATTACCGATTAGTTTTTATGTATAAATTACAAAAGTTCTGTTGATTGGGTTAAACCCAGTTTGCAAATTGTTTGAGGAACTGTAAGATGTGATTACTTTTCCAAAATATAAAAACTTTTGCAAACATTTTTGAACTCTTATTTAGAACAGATTGTTTGCTAAGGAAAAATGTGGGGAAACTATGTATGGTATCTATATGCAAAATGTAAAAAGCATACACATACAATTCCCCCCCCCCCCTCAAAAACACTTGAAACATCACAACCACAAGTAAAAACTAACTAAGGCCACACTAATATACAGTCAACACACAATGCAAATGCTTTATTAGGCCACAATTACAGCCTACTTACCGCAAAGTTATGATCAGTCTTTCCGCTGGTGGGATACTGTCCCGCATGAATGTGTCCTGACGTTGCAAATGGGTGCCCAACAACCCCAGGAGCTCATCAAAGCTGTTGCAAACGAAAATGGTGAGGGTTAACAATAGCAAATATAAAAAAATGGGACTTTCACAATTGTAACCCCACTCATAGAACTATTGTATTTGTACTAACCTGGTGATGGACATCCGCGTGTATGCAAAAAATTGGTCTTCATGGGCCCGGAGGGTCTCGTACAGTGCCCAGAACTGTCCCCTTTCCTGTCGGTTGGCAATGACAGGATGGACCCAGAAGCGTCGCCTGCTCTCTCTCCTACGCCTCAAACGTAGGAGAAGGATTGCAGACACAATAGCCGCAAATGGTCGCCTTCTGGAGTATTCCATGGTCGCAAACAATCCAATCCACTCTCTCCAAACACATGAAATTGATCACCTCCATTGCACTATCATTAGACACCTTTCATATAGACGGGCCTGTTTTTTCATTGGACAGCAATACTGTCAATCACACAAACGCTCGTTCGACGCGCGTTTACTAAGGACAAAAACGCGCAACAAAAACGCGCAGAAAACGCGCATGTTGTCGCGCATAAAACGCGCATATCCAAAACGCTCAAGTGTGAACCCAGCCTTAGGGAAAGTTTAAGTTGGGGGGATACACCAGTACTCAAAATGATGGATTTACTCTCATTAATCTTAAAATTGGAAAGTGCACTATACGTCTTCAAATGTTCCTGGATTTTAGGGAGAGATGTTTTAGGGTTAGTTGTCATTATCATAACATCATCGGCAAATGCCGCCAGTTTATGACTATGACCACCGAGGTCTAGGCCTTTAATTCCAGTGTGCCCATAATGTGGATAAGAGGGGTTCCAAAGCAAGTATGAATAAGAGGGGAGACAAAGGGCAGCCCTGGTGAGTTCCATTATGGATTTGAAAGGGATAGGACAGGTCCCCATTTACCATGACTCGGGCTGTGGCCTGTTTGTACATAGCAAATACAGCTTTAACATATGGACCAGGCAGGCCAAAGACCTCTAATACATGGCTTAAGTAGTCCCAGTTTATGCGGTCAAACGCTTTTTCAGCGTCGGTGCTGAGGAGTACTAGAGGAGAAGAGGTGTGTTTAGCATAACAGAGTGCATCGATGACCCTTGCTGTATTATCTCTGCCCTCTCTATTGCGAACAAAACCTACCTGGTCCATATGAACCAGAAGAGGAAGGAGATTTGCTAAGCGATTTGCAAGTAGTTCAGCTAAAAGTTTGAGGTCAATGTTTAGCAGTGAAATAGGCCTGTAATTAGCACATAATTTTGGGTCCTTCCCCTCTTTGGGAATTAAAGCTATATGAGCAATCGTCATATCTCTGGATAAGGGGGTGCCTTGAAGCGGTTGGTTACAAACAGTAAGGAGATGTGGTAATAATTGTTTTCTAAAAGTTTTGTAATAGGACGCAGGAAGTCCATCTGGACCAGGGCTCTTCCCCTGAAGCATTTGGGAAAGGGCTAGGGAGAGTTCGTCCATGGTAAATAGGGCCTCAAGTGATTGTTTCTGGTCTCACAACAGTGTTGGGCAGGATGCTGATTTTAAGAATGCGGTGATCAGCGAAGAATGGGAAGTAGGTGAAAGATTATATAATTCTTCGTAAAAATCTCTAAATTGTTTGGGAATTTTAAACGACGCATAGACAGGTTCTCCTTTGGGGGAGGATAATTAATGTATGTAATTATCTGCACTTCTGGTTTTGATTCTATTCATGATAAATTTGGTGGCCTTGTCCCCATGAGCATAGTATTTGAATTGTGAATTGAGATAATATTTGGCTGATTTAGCTTGCAGTTAGGCTTTTAATTCAGCTCTGGCTTTGGCGAGGTCTTGGAGTTGGGGGTTCAGACAAGGAACGCTTGTGAGTTGACTCCAACTTGTTAATCTTAGATACAAGATTATTTATGGTATTCTCTCTGAGTTTTTTCAGATGCGAACCAATGCTGATGAATTCACCCCTATTAAATGGTTTGTGAGCGTCCCATAGAGTTTGGAGCGAGAGATCCAGATGGGCATTCAAGGCAAAGTATTCATCTAGTGATAGAGCTATTTTTTTTTATAGAATCTGGATTACCAAGAATGGATTCATTTAATCTCCAATTGAAACATTTGGGTTTCTGCGTTGGGGAGGATATCATGAGGTAAATTGGGGCATGATCTGAGACGTGGATGGACCCTATTTTGACTTCCATACATAGTTGTAGGTGTTCTTTTGAAATGAAAAGGTAATCATGCGATGGTATGTGTTGTGGACATGAGAGTAAAAAGTGTAGTCAGAAGTATTAGGGTAAAATGTACGCCAAACATCTACAAGGTGGAGATCCCAAAGAATGTTTTTGGCAAACTTTAGGGAGCACCTAGAGTGAGCTGACTTATGTGCAGATGAGTCAATTTGGGGGTTAAAAGCTATATTAAGGTCTCCTCCCATAATAACTATGCTTTCCTTAAAGGAGGCAATAGTCAGGGCGGTGGATGAAAGCCATTGGACCTGTTTAGTGTTAGGAGCGTAGAGATTTATGAAGTTATATATTTGTGGCCCTATGTGCCCCTTGACCAAGATGAATCTACCTTCTAAGTCCTGTATATGGTTAATGTATTTGAAGGGGACCTTCCTTTTAAACCCAATACTTACTCCACCGGACGAGGCAGAATTACCACCACAATGGAACCAAAGGGGATAATGGGAAAATTCCAAATTGGGGTAATGATTGAACCTAAAATGTGTCTCCTGAAGAAGCAGCACATCAGAACCTCCCTTGCGTAGAATAGTGAATATTTGACTTCTTTTGGAGGGTGAGTTAAAGCCCTTCACATTGTAGGATGCTACATGAATGTCAGCCATAGTCAAAGATTAACGTGAACGGGGGTGAGTAAGATGTGCTGGTCCTCCAGGGGAGAACACTTACAGTTTGAGATGTGTTTGTCTCGCCTAGGGGGAAAGCAGGGTCTTAGGGTCCTGTATTCCCGTTTCAGGGGCTAAAGGTGGCTGTATCTGGTACCTAGAAAAAAAAAAAAAAAAAAAAAAAAAAAAGGAAAAACAATGGGAATAAAACATATAACCAAAAAAAACGGAATTAGTCTTACCGGTAATTCTGTTTCCATGAGATCATCACAACGGCATACAAGGAGATTGACCCCTGACCTCTGTAGGGGCAGGAACAGAGAAAGGTTAAATACCCTCCTCCCACCACCAACACCAGTGTTTCCAAAATCACACAGAGCAACCCGGTGGTGGAAAACAGTGGAAAAAAAAAAAAAAAAAAAAAAAAAGGTATTACTCCAAGTCCATACCTTCTAGAGACCCAGTAGGTCAAACGATTTAAATCATAGGGAGGGAATAACGTGGCGTCGTGATGATCTCATGGAAACAGAATTACCGGTAAGACTAATTCCGGTTTTTCCATAGCATCATCACGACGGCATACAAGGAGATATAAAAAATATATCAGCTAAGGGGGGGCTACAGCCTGGAGGACTTTCCGCCCGAAGGACAGATCAGATGATCTGGAAAGATCCAGGCGATAGTGCTTAACAAAGGTATGAATGCTGGACCAAGTGGCGGCACGACAGATTTCCTCCAGAAAAGCCCCAGCTCTCTCCGCCTGAGAGGAAGACATGGCCCGAGTGGAATGGGCCCTAATGTGGACTGGACATGTCAGATTTTGTATTTGGTAACAAAGACTAATGGCTTCTTTGAGCCATCTAGCTATAGAGGACCGGGAAGCTTTTTGGCCCCTAAATCTTCCTCCAAAGAGAACTAGTAAATTGTCAGATTTCCTAAACTTTTCTGTCACAGCGATATAGTTTAGGACTGCCCGTCTAACGTCCAGAGAGTGAAATGCAGATTCTTTGTCATTAGAGGGATGTTGGCAAAAGGAAGGTAGGGTAACTTCCTGGCTCCGATGAAAATTGGATACAACTTTAGGGAGAAATCCAGGATCCAGACGGAGAATTATTCTATCATCTAGAATACGGAGGTAGGGTTCTCTGATTGATAGGGCTTGTAATTCTCCTACTCTGCGGGCCAAAGTTATTGCAATTAATAAGGCCGTTTCAAGGACCATAATTTTATTGGACAGTCAGACATGGGTTCAAAGGGTGGAAAAGTAAGGCCTGTAAGAACGATGTTCAGATCCCAGGAAGGGACACGGGCGGTGATCGTTGGGCGGAGCCTCGTCGCTGCCTTAATGAATCTTTTGATCCAACGATGGCCGGCTATATCTTGGTCAAAAAAACAACCCAGGGCTGAGATCTGGACCTTCAAGGTAGAGGGTCTAAGTCCCAGGTCTAGACCTTGCTGTAAGAAATCCAGTATTCTTTGGATGTTGGGTTTATGCAAATGTGGCGATTCGTCCCCACTCCAGGAACAAAAGCGTTTCCAGATCTTAAGGTAGATAGCTGACGTTACCTTCTTTCTGGAGGCTTTCAGAGTAGCAATAACTTCGTCTGACAGGCCCTGAAGTTTCAGGGTTTGGGACTCAGGATCCAAGCTGCCAATTTTAGAAACTGCGGGTTTGGGTGTAGAACTGGACCCTGCTGGAGTAGATCCCCCCCCGCACAGGAAGGGGCCATGGATCCTGTAGAGAAAGTTTCTGGAGAGATGAGAACCAACTTCTCTTTGGCCACAGGGGAGTGATCACAATCACCGTGGCCTTGTCCTGGAGAATTTTTTGTACCACCTTCGGAATTAGAGGAAGTGGAGGGAAGGCATAGCACAGATTCCAATGCCAACGGATGGCGAAGGTGTCTAAGGCATGAGGTCTGTCCCTGGGGTTTAGGGAACAGAATGTTTCCACTTTTGAGTTTGCCCTGGTGGCAAATAGATCTACGTCAGGCATTCCCCATTTTCTTACTACTAGCCCGAAAATTTCTGAACTTAGAGACCATTCTGTATGATCGATCCTGTGGCGGCTGAGAAAATCAGCTTCCTGATTTAGTATTCCCTTCAGGTGAACTGCTGATATAGAGGCCACCTTCTGTTCTGCCCAAGCAAAGATCTTTGTTGTCAGCGCCTGTAGGGTTACGGACCGAGTTCCCCCCTGATGGGAGAGGTAGGCAATGGCAGTAGTGTTGTCCGATAGTACTTTTATGTGATGATGACACAACATTTCCTCTGCTGTCTTCAATGCTTCCCAGACTGCTCTCAGTTCCCTGAAATTTGATGACTGGGATCTGATCGAATCTGGCCAAGTGCCCTGGAATATACGATCCCCCACCTTTGCGCCCCAGCCGGACAGACTTGCGTCTGTTATTACCTGAATCTGGGGAGTCTTCTGCCAGGGATTTCCCCGGGATAAGTTCTCGTGGTTTTTCCACCAATTTAGGGACTGCAGAATCCGAGTTGGTGGACTTACACGACGATCTAGAGAGGATTGGCACCTGTTCCAGACACTCAGGATCCAGGACTGAAGGGGTCTGAAGTGTATTTGACACCAGGGGACTGCCGGAATACAAGATGTTAGCAGGCCCAGCATACTCATCGCCTCTCTGATAGAGCAAGATCTTCTTTTCTGAAAGGACCTGATCTTTTGTTGGAGAACTGATATTTTGTCTCGAGGTAGTAATACCGCTTGCTTTCGGGAGTCTAGGATCATACCTAAGAATCGAACTTCCCTTGAGGGGGTGAGGACGGACTTTTCCTTGTTTACGATCCACCCCAGGTCGTCTAGGATGGAGAGAAAGAACCTCAGATTCGAATTGATTTGGCTGAGACTTTCGCTGATCAGAAGGAAATCGTCCAAATAGGGGATTATCATGAGTCCCTTTCTTCGGGCGAAGGCGACCATCTCTACCACTACTTTGGTAAATATTCTCGGGGCAGATGAAATCCCGACTCTGAACTGGTAGTGATGGACGTTCCCTGATATATCCTGGATTGCAAACCGGAGAGAACTCTGTGAGTTGGTGTGAATGGGAATATGGTAATAAGCGTCTCGCAGGTCTACTGTGCACATGAAGACGTCTTTGCTTAGCAGAGGGATTGTAGATGTTAGGGTCTCGATCCTGAATTTCTGATAACAAATGAATCTGTTTAGTGGTTTCAGGTTTATGATCGTCCGAAAGGTACCTTCTTTTTTCCTGATTAAAAATAGAGTTGAATAGAAACCCTTGCCTCTTTCTAGAGGCGGGACCGGTGAGATTACGTTCATTTGATGAAGTTTCTGGACTCCTTGCCAAAGGTTCGTTTGGAGTCAGTGAAGATTTGTTTGGGGGTCTTGAAGACCACTCTGATAGCCTGCACCGACTACCTTGGAAATCCAGGGGTTCTGGGAGATAGATTCCCATGACCCCAGGAATTTTGAGAGTCTTCCCCCCACTCCGGCGTCATTGCTTATCTGAAGATTTTTGATGGGAGAAGGACTGGCCTCTTCCTCCTCCTCCTCCTCCTCCTTTTGGATAGCCCTGATTTCCCTTTCCCCCTGTAGCTTTTTTCCTGACCCGAGGAGGGGCGAAAAGGATACCGGCGTTTGGAGGGGCGATCTTCCGGAAACCCCTTCTTGTCCGCGGCCTTCTCTAGAATTTTATCTAGCACCGGGCCAAACACATATTCTCCAGAAAAGGGGATGGAACAAAGCTTTAACTTAGACGTCTTGTCCCCCGACCAGCACTTCATCCAGAGGGCTCTTCTGGCTGCATTGGAGAGTGCCGCATCTCTGGCGGAGAATCGGACTGATTCGGCAGAGGCATCCGCCAGGAAAGCCGTGGCCGATTTTAAAAGAGGGAGAGAATTAAGAATCTGCTCCCTAGACGCTTTATCTTTAATATGAGTTTCTGATTCTCCCAACCAAAGATACATGGATCGGGCGACTGAAGTAGCCGCAATATTGGTTTTAACATTAAACATGGACGCCTCCCAGGATTTCCTGAGAAGACTGTCCGCCTTACGATCCATAGAATCTTTAAGTTGGGAGGCATCCTCAAATGGAAGGGAAGTTTTTTTGTTCACTTTGGCAACCTGTACATCGATCTTGGGAATTTCATAGAAAATTTTAGACTCCTCTGGATCAAATAGCAACCTATTTTTTAACGCTGCCGGGACTCCCAGTCGTCTTTCTGGGTCTGCCCACTCATCAAGGATCATATCCCTAATACTTTCATTGATGGGAAACACACGGGTCTTCTTAACTCTTAGGCCCCCAAACATTTCTTCTTGTACCGAATGGGTACGTTGCACCTCCTCCACACCCATGGTCGACCTTACTGCCTTCAAAAGGTCGTACATTCCTTCTGTAGAAAAGTAATATCTACGTCCGTCGTCCACTGAGTCTGAGTCAGAGACTCTCTCCCCCTCCTCCCATGACCTGACGGAGTGAGCACTTTCATCCGCAATGACTTCCAGTTCAGAAGGGGATGGAGATCTAGCCCGCTTCCTCTTTGGTTGCGGCAAATCAGGGGGATTAGTGGACAGGTGGTCCAGGGATGAACGGATCTCTTCCTGGATCATAGTTTTTAATTCCTCTTTTAGGGAGGGTGCCTCATCCCGTACGATATTTGAAATACAAGGTTTGCACAATTTTTTGGGGTAGCCGTCAGGGAGTCTACTATTGCAGGAGACACATTTGAGTAATTTCTCAATCTTTTTCAGGGCTTCCTTAGCCTAAAAGAGAGGAGACGGCAAAGTATAAGGGTAAGGCCCAAAGAGGGGGGGGGGGGGATGCAAAAGCAAGCTCCTTGCCGCAGCCACTCGGAACATGGAAACAAGTGCCCGCTCTCTCTCTCTCCCCCCTTCACCTTATTATCATAGGAGAGGGGGGATCAACAGACTCCCTGACCCGCTCATATAATACCCCCGAAGGGGACTCACGGTTAGAAGCGCTGCCGGCGGCTCAGCTCTGGGGGACCGCTCCGATACCGACATGGTCATCCTCTTCCGCACCAGTGGGGATCGATCCTGGGAGCGTTTGTCCGAGTTCAGGCCTCGGTTTTTAAGCCAGGCCCCACGCTGCTGCCGCTAACGTCACTTCCGGGTCGCCGGCCGTGACGTCATAAACATGCGCCGGCGCGCACCCAGCTGCCGCCTTAATAGGCCAGGAGGGAGTCTGCGCCAGGGAACAGAGCCCTGAACCTCTGCCCAGCATTAGTACTGGACCGCGGGAGGGCAGGGGGACGCCATGCAGGATGCCGGCGATTTTCTAAGGTATCAACAGAAAGATTCCATTTCCTTAGCTTCATCTCCCTGCATACAGGGAGACCTTTCTCTGCCCTGTCCTCTGTAGGGACAGGAAACACTGGTGTTGGTGGTGGGAGGAGGGTATTTAACCTTTCTCTGTTCCTGCCCCTACAGAGGTCAGGGGTCAATCTCCTTGTATGCCGTCGTGATGATGCTATGGAAATAACATTGTGAGCGGAATGACACAATGAAGTAAGGCATGGGGGAAAGATTGGTCAATGGACCAGTGAACGAGCCGTTCAGCACAACAAATATCAACCCAGTGAGGTAGTTTAGAACACAACAGGTAACCATATGTACTAAGATAGAATGAGGGTTTTATGCAACCCAAATTAAGAACCAGAGTATAATAAGTAAAAGGAAAGTAGACGTGACCTGAGAGGAGACATGCAAAAGGAAGAAGGAACAAGGAGTGCTGAATGATTTCAGGACCAGGAGGACAATAAAGGGAATCTTGAAGAGGAAAGGAAAAGGGGGGGATTGAAGAAGCATGAAGTAAAAGAGGCAGGGTATATTCCTAGACCTCAGCACAAAATCTCCAGAGGTAATATACCGCTTAGGGCAGGCAGAAGAGAAAGTTTCTCTGTAGGACAAGCTGACTGTCTGGCTAATCTACGGTCATAGGAAAGTCCTGACCATGAAGGATGTATATAGCAGAAGTCTCGAGGTTGTTAGTCCTGAGAGAGTCTCTTGGGTGTTAGATGTCTGCTCCTCTTGCCCACTTTATGAGCCTTGGGGGTGTGCTGCAAGGTAAAGGCAGCTACGGTTGGAACTTCTGGCAGGGAGAAAAGATCCTGGAATAAGTCCCAATTATCGATCTGCATAGGTGGGATTTGCAGGTGGTCGTATACGGCCTCTAGATCCGCATGTGTGGAAATATTGAAGCGGCGTCCTCCTTGAGAGAAAGAGACCAAAGGGAAAGTTCCATTTAGATAGGATTCTGTTAGCCCTTAGCCACTCTGTTAAAGGCTTAAGTGTTTTGCGCTTCCTTAAAGTTGAGGGGGCTAGATCCTGGTAGACAGTCACTTGAGCACCTTCAAATAGGATGTCAGATCTGTTCCTTGCAGCTTTTTGTACGGCCGACTTAACTTGAAAGTTGAGAAATTTACAAATTACATCCCTAGGGGGATCTTCTGGTTTAGGTTTTGGTCGCAAGGCTCTATGAGCTCTTTCAATAATGATCTCCAGAGCGAACTCTGGGCCAAGCAGAGAGGAGCAGAGGGAGATAACTGCAGCCGGGATGTCACCAGGCAGAACAGTCTCCGGGATCCCTCTGAGGAGCAGGCTGTTCTGGCGTCCTCTATTTTCCTGATCCTCAAGAGCATTGTGCAGTTCGTTTAGGTAAGTGCTGCATTTTTGAAATAAGAATGAAACGGCCCTCTGATGATCTAGGATCTGAGTTTGGTGGTTTTCGAGCGCTTCCACTCAATCGCCCACCTGCCTCATATCTTGGCGTAAGGCAGCAAATTCACTTAGCAGGGGTCTAGGGCTTTATTTAGAGTTTTTTTCAGGTAATTCCTGGTGATCGGGAGAGCTCCCCTACCTTGAGGCTCCTCTGTATCGCTTTCATCCTCCGATTTGTCCTGCAGGCCGGCTTTGTGTGTCGGCGCCATCTTGGAGTCACGGGCAACGAACGAAGAGGCAGCTTTTCTGATAAACTTGTCCATATCTCCTCCAGAGATGTGGCTCTTGTTGGTGCTCGGGTATTCTCCTGCTTTAGGGTTCCCAATTTTGACCATTTTCGGGTTTGCAGCTTCTGGTTGCTAGTGCTGAGATCAGGCTTTGTCATGGAGCTCAGAAACAAGCGGCCATCTCAGACCGGCACTAGCTCCGCCCCCCATTCCTCCCCCCTTTTGCACTAACCTATGGGTTGGGGCACCCTGGCTTGACATACAGTAAGTACGAGACAAACCATCTACATTTCCCTGGAGGCTGCCTGCTCGGTGCTGTACTGTGAACCTAAAAGGATGGAGGGACAGAAACCACCTGGTAACCCTACTATTCTTTTCCTTGTTATTCTGCACCCACTTTAGGGGTGCATGGTCTGTGAGGAGGGTGAATTCTCTGCCCAGTAGGTAGTATTTGAGAGCGTCCAGGGCCCATTTAATCGCCAAAGCCTCTTTTTCTACAGTGGCATTCCTCTTTTCATGGTCATTCAGCTTCGACTTATGTATAAGACAGGGTGTTCTTCCCCAATTATTTGTGATAACACTGCTCCTAACCCAGCCTCCAAAGCATCGGTTTGCAGTGAGAAGGGTTTATGAAAATCCGGACATACCAGTACCAGCTGGGGGCACAGGGCTTGTTTCAAGGATTGAAACGCCCTCTTGGCTTCTGGGGTCCATTTTATCATCACCAAATTTTTTCCTTTTGCAAGATCGGTTAAGGGAACCGCCATAGATGCAAAATTGGGGATAAACCTTCTGTAATACCCTGCAATTCCCAAAAACGACCTCACTTGCTTCTTCTTTAGGGGTCTAGGCCAGTTTTGTATTGCATCTATTTTGTTTAGCTGGGGTTTGATCAGACCTCGCCCAATGGTGTATCCCAAATACTTGGCTTCTTCCAAGCCGATGGCACACTTTAGGGTTTGCAGTGAGACCTGCCTGTCTTAGTGAATCCACAACCGCCTGCACTTTTTGCAGGTGAGACTCCCAGTCGCTACTGTAAATTATTACATCATCCAGATATGCTGATGTATAACCAATATGTGACCTTAGGATCCTATCCATCATACGCTGAAAAGTCGCCGGGGCCCCATGGATGCCAAATGGCAACCTAGTGTATTGGAAATGACCGATGGGTGCAGAAAAAGCTGTCTTTTTCTTGGCCCTTTCAGTTAGCGGAATTTGCCAGTACCCTTTAGTTAAGTCCAATGTTGTTAAGTACCGAGCACTACCCAGCTTGTCTATTAGCTCGTCTATTCTCGCCATTGGGTAGGCGTCAAACTTTGAGACCGAATTTAACTGGCGATAGTCATTACAGAACCTTATGGACCCATCAGGTTTGGGAATTATAATGATGGGACTAGACCACTCACTTACGGACTCTTCTATTACCCCTAGGTCTAACATCTTGTTAATCTCTTGGGTAATAACCTCGCGCCTCGCTTTGGGGACCCCGGTAGGGCTTAATCTTCACCTTAACACTAGGCTCTGTGACAATATCGTGTTTTATCACATGAGTGAGGCCTGGGAGTTCTGAGAAGAAATCGTTATTTCTCATAACAAATTCCTGTTTTTTGATGGGGAAACAGGGACTCAGCAATACTAACCTCAGGTACGGTGTAGCTTTGTGGTACCGAGTTTACCACCAGAGCTTCCCTATCTTTCCAGGGCTTTATCAAGTTTATATGATAGTTCTATTCGGGTTTTCTCTTCTCGGGCTGATGAACTAGATCGTTCACCTCGCTTATGTTTTTAACAATTGTGAAGGGCCCTTGCCATTTTGCTAAGAATTTGCTCTCTATTGTGGGTATTAATACAAGCACCCAGTCCCCTAGACTAAAATGATGCAGTTTTGCACCCCGGTTATATATTCTACTTTGGGCCTGTTGGGCTTGCTGCATATGTTCTCGAACCAAGGGCATGACTGCCTTGATCCGGTCCTGCATCTGTGACACATGCTCAATTATACTGCGGTATGGGGTAGATTCTTGCTCCCACATCTCTTTAGCTATGTAGAGTAGCCCTCGGGGCTGCCTGCCATACAGAAGTTCAAAGGGTGAAAACCCCGTAGACTATTGCGGTACTTCTCATATGGCAAACAGTAAATAGGGAAGTAGGCAATCCCAATCCCTAACATCCTTGGCAATCACCTTTCTCAACATGTTTTTCAGGGTTTTATTGAATCTTTCCACCAATCCATCCGTTTGCAGATGGTAGACTGAGGTTCGGAGATGCTTCACCCTGAATAGCCGACATAATTCTTTGATCACCCTGGACATAAATGGGGTGCCCTGATCCGTTAAGATCTCTTTAGGGATCCCTACCCTACTGAACACCAGGACCAACTCCTTGGCTATGGTCTTTGCCGTCATTTCTTAATGGAATAGCTTCTGGATATCTGGTGGCATAGTCTAGGATCACCAGTATGTACTGATGTCCGCAAGCGGATTTCACTATAGGGCCTACCAGATCCATAGCTACATGGGTAAGGGTACCAATGGGCTTCTAAAGTTAGGGGACGGAGCTGTATATTGGCACTCGGGACAAGATGCACAGTAATCTCGTACCTCTGCTACTAGCCCTGGCCAAAAGAAACACATTAAAATTTGTTCTTTTGTCTTTTCCATCCCCAGATGTCTCCCCAACAAATGACCATGTGCTAGATCCAAGACCATCTTCCTATATGGCTTGGGAACTATCAGTTGTTCTACGATGTCTTCACCTTGCTTGTCTACCTGATACAGTAAGTTATTTTGCATCGCGATATGGGGATAAGCAAGCGTGACATCTGGGTAAACCAGAACACCATTTATTATTTTTACATTTTCCCGGGCCCGAACCAAATTAGGGTCATTCAGCTGCGCTGAATTTATATCCGCTAAGACATTCTCAACCCTCTCCTCTGGCTCCCCACTTACATCAGTGGTTTCGGTGTCCCCTGACATTACATCAAAAGGAAACACGGCCCCATCAGGAGATGACAGAACCTCAGGTTCTGTGACTCCTGTTGCCCTTTCTCCAGAGATCGTAACCACTGTTGGCTCTTTAACCTTTTTTTCCCCACAATTCCCAGAAAGGAAAATCCCTCCCCAGTATTACGTCATACATGAAAGTGGGTATTATCGCTACCTGACAGGTTACCTGTTTGAGCACAGTTCCTATGGTAACCCGTGCCGTATTATACTCGCGAGTTTCCCCATGAATACAGGTGACCCCTACTGACTGGGTCTGTAAGCTAGCGGAATTTACCAAACTGGCTTTGACTAACGTGATCATACTGCCAGTATCCAGGACAACCTGCACCTCTCTCCCCTCTACTGACACAGGACACAGATGTTTATCGACCTTTTCAGGGGTCCCAAAAGAAGAAACCCCTTGGGCAAACATAGACTTCGTATTTGGCATAGCACTCATATCACACTGCATGGGTTCTGAGTTTAACGGACAGTTAGCAGCAATATGTCCTGGTCCCTTACACCGGAAGCATTTGATAGGTTCTGGTCTCAGAAAGTCAGACTTGGACCTTTCGGAGCGTTCCGGCCAGAGTTCAGCTTTGGACCTTGTGTCCCTGTTAGGGGCCCCACCCCTCGCAGGAGTACCCCCCTGCCGGTTACTTTCCTGGGTTAGGTGGGGCTTTTGTAACAGGTCCTTTGCTGCAGCATATCTTTCCACCAGAGAGACCAACTCATCTGCGCTGTTAGGGTCACCGTGGGTAACCCACTTGCATATTTCAGGTGGAAGGGCTCTAAGATATCTGTCCACTACCACACGTTGGACAACCTCTGGAGCCGATAGAACATCTGGTTGTAACCACTTCTTGGTTAAGTGTACCAGGTCGTACATTTGGGAGCGAGCTGGTTTGTCTGTCTGAAAAACCCAATGGTGCACTCTTTGGGCCCGAACCGACAAAGTAACTCCCAGACGGGCCAAAATCTCAGCTTTCAGCTTACATTAATCCTGAGCGTCGGCAGGATCCAAATCATAATAAGACTTCTGAGCCTCTCCACTCAGAAAGGGGGCTATCAACCCCGCCCACTGATCTGGTGACCACCTTTCACGCTCAGCGGCACACTCAAAGGTCATCAAATAAGCCTCCACATCATCCGTGGCAGCCATCTTTTGTAGGTAGTTCCAAGCACATATGTCCTTCTTCCCCATGGGACCACTTTCAGTCGACCAAGGGGTCTGGTCTGCAAAGCACTGTACCACCTCAGTCAAAGCAACACGATCTTTGTTTTGTATCTCGGTTAGAGCGGTAAGTTGCATTGCCATAGACCGCACCAGATCCTCTGTCTGCAGATTAGCTTCTTGCTGCACTTTGTTTGCATGTTGCTGGGCTGCGGTGGCTTGCAGCAAAGCTGTTAACATATCCTCCATGTCAGGAGTCTCTCTCTGCAGCAACGTAGCAGGTTTTACCCAGGACATAAACCTGTTACCAAGTCCAGAAACAATTTGTATGCAGGCGTTACCCTTAGCAACCAGCTGCTCAAGGACCATAAAAATTCCCAGCAGCAAGCCCCCTTTAACTCTACACAGGTTTTATTTTTATTTTTTACTTTTTTGCAGTAGTCAGCAGCAGCTGTTCCACTGAGATAACAGGCTTCTGGCCCTTTAAGTTCCCACACAGCACTGCAGCATTCAGCTTTTCTGAGGTGTCGTTGCCCGCATCCGACACCAGTTGTGATAGTCCGTTATTTAGCTCACCTTTCCAGAGGTGAAAAGGTAGTAGGATTAGTCCGATTATTTCGCACAAGGAGACCTCAGAAGACAGATGTGCATTTCCACTGGCGTCCTGCCAGCTTTATTTCACAGGTTGCATTAAAACACAAAAATATAAATGGAACACCTAGCCTTGTCCAGGCTCTAACTAAACAATAGGTCCCTCTCTAGGACGTGGATGAACTATCCTCAGTCCACCCAAAATACTGAACAGCAACCTGTGATACTTGCAGTTTGCAGGCTCTGGACCTTCAGGGTCGCTCAGTGAGATGTGGCTTCTCTCACTCCCAGGAAGTTCTGAGCAAGTGTGTTTTCAGCCCAGTTATCTAGCAACTCCCCAGGTGCAGCTCATCAGGACCCAGGCTTAGGTTTTTTAACCCTTTCTTAAATAACTTTCTTCAGCATATGCTAAGAACCTGGGAGCCGTTGTTTGGGTCCGCATCCGAGCTGCCATTTTGGCGGCTCGGATGCGGACCCATTCACTTCAAAGGGTCCGCAAAAGATGCGGACAGCACTCCGTGTGCTGTCCGCATCCGTTGCTCCGTTCCGTGGCCCCACAAAAAAAATAGAACATGTCCTATTCTTGTCTGTTTTGCGGACAAGAATAGGCATTTCTACAATGAGCCGCCCGTTCCGTTCCGCAAATTGCGGAAGGCACACAAACGGCACGGTCGTGTGCATGTAGCCTTAGGGAGAGCTGTGCATAGAAAGGGACAGACAGTGTAGGGAGTGTAATAAGAAGATTTTTATACAAAAAACTTTTCAGAGACCCAAAAGTCCTTTTAAGGATTATTGTGTGTAACAGCAGCAATATATATTTTTAGTGCATCCTGAGCTAAATACAGTGTAATAAGTCGCTGCGGACACATCTCCTATGTAAAGTATGTGCATCCCTAAAATATCAGTGATATCCAGTGTACTTTTTCCGTAGACGGTGTCTGCTGGGGACAATTAAATCATCCGCGCCACATCTCCTGTTTAAAGTGTGTGCATCCCTAAAATATCAGTGACATCCAGTGTAATTTTTCCATAGACGGTGTCCACTGCGGACAGTTAAATTATCCACTCCACACTTCCTGTTTAAAGTGTGCGCATCCCTAAAATATCAGTGAAATCCAGTGTACTCTTTCCGTAGATGGTGTCCGCTGCGGACAGTCAAATTATCCGTGCCACATTTCCTGTTTAAAGTGTTCACACCCATAAAATATCAGTGACATCCAGTGTACTTTTTCCGTAGACGGTGTCTGCTGGGGACAATTAAATCATCCGCGCCACATCTCCTGTGTAAAGTGTGCACATCCCTAAAATATCAGTGACATCCAGTGCACTTTTTCCGTAGACGGTGTCCGCCTCGGACAGTTAAATTATCCATGCCACATCTCCTGTTTAAAGTGTGCGCATACCTAAAATATCAATGACATCCAGTGTACTTTTTCCGTAGATGGTGTCCGAAGCGGACAGTTACATTATCCGCGCCACATCTCCTGTTCAAAGTGTGCGTATCCCTAAAATATCAGTGACACCCATTGTACCTTTTTCCATAGACATTGCGAACAGTGTCATTACCTCTGGTACCTGTCATTTATAACGTTTACTCATCACCAAATTTTTTTGCGCATACACTGCCAAATCCTATGCCACTGTACGTGTGACATACTTTCATGCATATATCACATTTAAAATGAAGAAGGCGAGCAGTAAGGGACAGCGAAGTGGCAGTGATGCTGATGGTGCATGCAGAGGCTGTGGACCTGGGCACGGAGAAACTGTGCCTGCTGCCAGAGAAAGAAAAAAAACAATCATCCACGATACCTAGCTTCATGTTTCAGTTTGTAGGGCGGCGCAGGACACCACTCTTGAAATCAGACCAGTGCGACCAGGTGGTCGGTTGGATTGCAGCAGATAGTGGGTCCAGTTGCTTAACCACCTTCCGTCCGCAAGTTGACTATAAACATCCAGGAGGTGAATCTCTATCTCTGAATGGACGTTTCTGAACGTCCATTCAGCAATCGCAGCTGCACGCTAATCGTGCAGCTGCAGAGCGGTGTGCCCGCTGTCAGTGACAGCAGAGCAACCCTGAGAGAAGGCAGGGACAGTTTCCAGGTGTTCCTGACTTCTAGATCGCTATATACACAGCGCTCACATGATCTTTAAAGCGGCCGTCCCTCGTTACGCAGTCCCCAGCCGCCACTATTTTTCAAGGTGTGCCGTGCCCGCCTTACACCAACATCACACGTGCCCTGACCAACGCAGTTACTGGGAAGGTCTGCTTAACCACGGACACATGGACAAGTGCTTTCGGCCAGGGACGCTACATTTCCCTGACGGCACACTGGGTGAATGTTGTGGAGGCCGGAGCGAGTCGTAAACTGGGATTGAACAGGTGCTACCAATGGCAAGTATTGCGGGTCCTACTGTACATAAATCAGGTGATGTCACATGTCACCGCCTATAAATATATCACATGATCCACACAATCCGATAAAAACATGATCCACACAAAAATAATAAAAACTGTGTCAAAAAAAGCCATTTTTATCACCTTACATCACAAAAAGTGCAACACCAAGTGAACAAAAAGGCGTATGTCCCACAGAATGGTATCAATACAACCATCACCTCATCCTGCAATAGACCCTAATTAAGAAAATTGGTCAAAAAATAAAAAAAGCTATGGCTCTCAGAATATGGAGACACAAGAACATAATTTTTTTGGTTTAAAAAATGCTATTATTGTGTTAAAATGAAATAAATAAATAAAAGTATACATATTAGGTATCGCCACATCTGTAACAATCTGCTCTATAAAAATATCACATGACCTTACCCCTTAGGTGAATGCTGTCAAAATTAATAAATAAAAACTGTGCTAAAACAACACATTTTTTGGTCACCTTGCCCCATAAACTGTTATAATGAATGATCAAAAAATCATATGTACCCAAAAATTGTACCAATAAAAACATCAACTCCTCCTGCAAAAAACAAGCCCCTGAACAAGACGATCGGGAGAAAAATGAAAAATAATGTGGTGTTCAGAAAATGTAGACACAAAAACATAATTTTATTTCAAAAATACTTTATTATGTAAAACTGAAACAAACAAAGAAAGTAGACATATTTGATATCATTGCATCCGTAACAACCTGCTCTATAAAAATAGCGCATGATCTAACCTGTCAGATGAATGTTGTAAAATAATTAAAAACTGTGTTAAAAGAGCAATTTTTGGGTTACCTTGCCTCACAAAAAACGGAACGCTATTAAAATCATATTTACCCCAAAAAAGTACCAATAAAACTGGCACCTTATCCCCTAGTTTCCAAAATGGGGTCATTTTTTGGGAGTTTCTACTGTAAGGGTGCATCAGGGAGCTTCAAATGGGACATGGCATCTAAAAACCAGTTCAGCAAAATCTGCCTTTCAAAAAACCATATGGCGCTCCTTTTCTTTTGGCCCTGTTAAATATTGAGCTTTGTTTGGCTGTTAACCCTTTATGTGTTAAAGAGAAAAATTGATTAAAATTGAAAATATGACAGAAAAGTGAAATTTATCAATTTGATCTCAATTTTCCTTTAAATCTTGTGGAACACCTAAAGGGTTAACAAAGTTTTTAAAATCAATTTTGAGTAACTTGATGGGTGTAGTTTCTACAATGTGGTCATTTATGGGGGTATCTACTATGTAAGCCCTACAAAGTGACTTCAGACATCAACTGGTCCTTAAAAAGTGGGTTTGGCAATTTTCTTAAAAATATTAGGAATTGCTTCTAAAATTCTAAGCCTTTTAATGGAAATGTTAAGTGATAAATATTTTAGGAGGAATCACTTTCTGTTTTAAACATTTTTCATAAATAAAGGTGAAATATATTGACTCAAATTTATGACTGTCATGAAGTACAATGTGTCACGAGAAAACAATCTCTGAATGGCTTGGATAAGTAAAAGTGTTCCAAAGATATTACCACATAAAGTGACATGTCAGATTTGCAAAATTAAGCATGGTCACGACAAATGGCCCAGATGTGAAGTGGTTAAGCACCACCCTGTCTTCCACCAAGTCCAGTCTCAGTAGCCAGGAGTCTTGTCAACACAATCCTCACCCTTATCCTCCTTCCACCCACCATGTACAGTCTGGCCGAACAAGTGATACCACACTCGGATATTCCGAGGACCTCTTTTCATCGCCATTACTTGATTTGGCCCTCTCGCCAAGCACGCTTGAAGAGGGACATGAGATCTTGTGCCCTGATTCCAAACCGCTTGAGCACAGTCACAAGAACATGACGGTGGGGAACGGTAATTAATGTTTAATGAGGTTGATGATGATGAGGCACAGTTGTCAATCACTGAGGTTGTGGTTATGTCGAACAAATCAGGAGGATGACCAAAGTGAGGAAGTGGAACAAGAGGTGGTGGACGATGAAGTCACTGACCCAACCTGGGAAGGTGGAAAGCCGAGCGAGGAGAGCAGTACAGAGGAGGAAGGATCTTCAGCACCGCAACAGTCTGGAAGAGGCAGTGGGGTGCCAAAAGGGAGAAGGCACGTCGCACCAAACAGGCCCGCAACTGTTCCACGGAGCACCCCCTTGCGGAAATCTCCCTTGGGGTGGATGTTCCGCAGTATTGTGCTTTTTTTAGGAAAGTGCGGACGACAAAAGAATAGTAGTTTGCAACCTGTGCATACGAAAATGAGCCGTGGCATGAACACTAGCAACCTCACCACCAACAGTATGATCTGCCACATGGCATCCAAGCAATGTAATAAGTGGGACGAACGCCTGGGTCCACAATCTGTGTCTGCGGGTCACACCTGCTCTTCCCTATGTTATGTGCTGGCCAATCCCCTGTCGAAGGCGCAGGCCCGGATACCTCCGGCCCTGCACCTGGACCTTCGCAAGCACCATCAGCGACCATATCCACTTCCGTGTCCCAGCGCAGCGTCCAAATGTCCTTAACCTAGGGCTTTGAATGCAAGTGAAAATACCCAGCCACCCACCCACAGGTCATAGCACTAAATGCGCAGCTTTCCAAATTACTGGCCCTGGAAATGTTGCCATTTAGGCTTGTGGACACTGAGACCTTTCGCAGCCTGGTGTCGGCGGCCGTCCCGCGTTACGCAGTCCCCAGCCACCATTATTTAAGGTGTGCCGTGCCTGCTATAATATAAATATTTATAGTAGAAATCCGCTCGCATCAGACTTTGTGTAAGGAAAGGTAAATCTCTTCACAACACAGACAAAGGTGTTATCCTTCTTTATTAAGGCAATAGCACGACGCCCAGTGGGAGATGGCTTTACAATTTCAGCTAGTCAGCCGAGAAAGTCCAGGTACATATCAAAGGAGGACAGGGGAGGGCATCAACATAGCCGAACCGTGCAATGCACACACCTCATCCCTGTGCAAGGAAGGATGAGTCATGTCCATTGTCTGATCAGCCAGGTGGCCACCAATCCCCCATCACTATCAGCATGGACCCCATTCAATACTGCTCAAAGTGACCAATATCTAGTGAAGATCATTCTACTGGTTCTTATAAATTTGAGACTATCTGCGGGACATTGCTACAGCTATTGTCATTATACGGTACGAGTATACCGACAAGGCAGATATGCATGTCTTAAAAGCAGATATGTATCCAGAAAGGGATAGCGAAGCCGCAGTAGAGGTATAATATGTATCTCTCGTTATGCAAACTTCACTTCTCTAATGTGTATAGTGATTTGAAAGGAAGAAGCCCAGTGCATTGCACTTCATGCTCACAATCAGGCAAACGTCCCCCTACACACTGAGAACACGTCTCCAAGCCCATGAGAAGGTTTTCATACTGACAGTTTTACCGCTGGTCCCGATTCAACCCAAGTGCCCTCTGCTAGAGCGTTCCTCGGTTAAATCCGACAGAGGGAGACAGATGACAATCTATAAAACACACACACATATCCTAAGATAAAATGTCCACGTAATTCCATTTAATAAAATTTCCACAACACTGCCTTACTGTCAAGGAACCATGAACCAGACGTACAACAGAGATAAGTGGAGAAGAAGAAGGTTTTATTGAAGAGCAAGCCGTAAGCAAAGTCCAAACGGATGGCTAGACCGAAGCAGGGTCTTGCGGAGACAGAGGTCAGGAACCAGAAGGGTAGTCAGACGTAGCCAGGATCAGGAACCAACGGGGTAGTCAGACGAAGCCGGAATCAGGAACCAACGGGGTAGTCAGACGTAGCCAGGATCAGGAACCAACGGGGTAGTCAGACGAAGCCGGAATCAGGAACCAACGGGGTAGTCAGACGAGGCCAGGATCAGGAACCAGAAGCAGCAGCAGTCTTGGAAGCATGTGAACACAGGAGGACCAAGCAAGGAACTGAAGCCACAGACCTCCTATATATATGAGCTGGGCATCCAGCTCCTCCCAGTGGGAAGGAGGAGCCGCAGGGTGGGAGGCTACAAGAAAACCCAGAAACCAAGATGGCCGCCAGCACATGTCAAACGAAGGGAACAGCAAGGAGGTAAGACCATGACAGTACCTCCCCCTCAAGGGCCCCTCCTCCGCGGAGTAAGGAACGGTTTCTGAGGGAAGCGTGCGTGGAAGGCTCGGAGCAAGACAGGAGCATGGACATCTGCGGAGGGAACCCAGGAACGCTCCTCTGGACCATAACCACGCCAATGGACCAAAAACTGCACCCGGCCGCGGACCAGGCGTGAGTCCAGGATATTGCTCATCTCATACTCCTCACGATTGCCCACTTGGACCGGACGAGGCCGAGGAATCGAGGAAGTGAAACGATTACACACCAGCGGCTTCAACAGGGAGACATGAAACACGTTGGAGATCCGCATGCCAGGAGGAAGCGCAAGGGCATAGGCTACCGGGTTTACCCTGCGAAGCACTCGGAAGGGACCAACAAAGCGAGGCGCCAGCTTGGGAGTGGGCACTCGAAGGTTGAGGTTGCGGGTGGACAACCATACGCGGTCTCCGACCTGGTAGGAAGGAGCGGGCGCTCGTCTGTGATCAGCCTGGAGTTTCTGGCGCTGCGCAGAGACCTCAAGGGACCTCTGGATCTGTACCCAAGAAGCACGTAGGACGGAAAGGTGATCCTCCACAGCCGGAATATCCTGGGGAGAGAATATCTCCGGTAACACGGCAGGTTGGAACCCATAATTGGCCATGAAGGGAGACGTCCCAGAGGAAGAGTTCACCGCCGTGTTCCTGGCAAACTCAGCCCAAGGCAGGAGGTCAACCCAATTGTCTTGGTGATCGGAGACATAGCAACGAAGGAATTGCTCCAAGGCCTGATTGGATCGTTCTGCGGCCCCATTGGACTGAGGGTGGTAGGCCGAGGAGAAAGAGAGATGAATCCCCAACTGGGAGCAAAAGGCGCGCCAGAACCTGGACACAAACTGACTCCCCCGATCCGACACAATCTCCTTGGGCAAACCGTGCAACCGGAAGACCTCCCTGGCAAAAATCGAGGCCAACTCTTGTGCAGAGGGTAACTTCTTGAGAGGAACACAGTGGCACATTTTGGAAAACCGATCCACTATCATGAGAATGACCGTATGGCCTCGGGATGCAGGGAGGTCCACAATGAAATCCATCCCCAGGTGTGACCATGGACGCTCCCCGGTGGCTATGGGTTGCAAAAGGCCCAACGGAAGGTGCCGAGGGGACTTACTCTGGGCACAAACGGAGCATGCCGCTACATATGCGGCGATGTCGGAACGTAGGGAAGGCCACCAGAACAGACGTGAAACAGCCCAGGACAGCTGATTCTTTCCAGGATGCCCCGCGGCCTTGGAGTTATGGTTAGAGTTGAGCGAACACCTGGATGTTCGGGTTCGAGAAGTTCGGCCGAACATCCCGGAAATGTTCGGGTTCGGGATCCGAACCCGATCCGAACTTCGTCCCGAACCCGAACCCCATTGAAGTCAATGGGGACCCGAACTTTTCGGCACTAAAAAGGCTGTAAAACAGCCCAGGAAAGAGCTAGAGGGCTGCAAAAGGCAGCAACATGTAGGTAAATCCCCTGCAAACAAATGTGGATAGGGAAATGAATTAAAATAAAAATTAAATAAATAAAAATTAACCAAAATCAATTGGAGAGAGGTTCCATAGCAGAGAATCTGGCTTCCCGTCACCCACCACTGGAACAGTCCATTCTCAGATATTTAGGCCCCGGCACCCAGGCAGAGGAGAGAGGTCCCGTAACAGAGAATCTGTCTTCATGTCAGCAGAGAATTAGTCTGCATGTCATAGCAGAGAATGAGGCTTCACGTCAGCCACCACTGCAACAGTCCATTGGCATATATTTAGGCCCAGCACACACACAGGCAGAGGAGAGAGGTCCCGTAACAGAGAATCTGGCTTCATGTCAGCAGAGAATCAGTCTGCATGTCATAGCAGAGAATCAGGCTTCACGTCAGCCACCACTGCAACAGTCCATTGTCATAAATTTAGGCCCAGCACCCAGGCAGAGGAGAGAGGTCCCGTAACAGAGAATCTGGCTTCATGTCAGCAGAGAATCAGTCTTCATATCATAGCAGAGAATCAGGCTTCACGTCACCCACCACTGTAAGAGTCAATTTTCATAAATTTAGGCCCAGAACCCAGGCAGAGGAGAAAGGTCCCGTAACAGACAATCTGGCTTCATGTCAGCAGAGAATCAGTCTTCATATCATAGCAGAGAATCAGGCTTCACGTCACCCACCACTGTAAGAGTCAATTTTCATAAATTTAGGCCCAGAACCCAGGCAGAGGAGAAAGGTCCCGTAACAGACAATCTGGCTTCATGTCAGCAGAGAATCAGTCTTCATATCATAGCAGAGAATCAGGCTTCACGTCACCCACCACTGTAAGAGTCAATTTTCATAAATTTAGGCCCAGAACCCAGGCAGAGGAGAAAGGTCCCGTAACAGACAATCTGGCTTCATGTCAGCAGAGAATCAGTCTTCATATCATAGCAGAGAATCAGGCTTCACGTCACCCACCACTGTAAGAGTCAATTTTCATAAATTTAGGCCCAGAACCCAGGCAGAGGAGAAAGGTCCCGTAACAGACAATCTGGCTTCATGTCAGCAGAGAATCAGTCTTCATATCATAGCAGAGAATCAGGCTTCACGTCACCCACCACTGTAAGAGTCAATTTTCATAAATTTAGGCCCAGAACCAAGGCAGAGGAGAAAGGTCCCGTAACAGACAATCTGGCTTCATGTCAGCAGAGAATCAGTCTTCATATCATAGCAGAGAATCAGGCTTCACGTCACCCACCACTGTAAGAGTCAATTTTCATAAATTTAGGCCCAGAACCCAGGCAGAGGAGAAAGGTCCCGTAACAGACAATCTGGCTTCATGTCAGCAGAGAATCAGTCTTCATATCATAGCAGAGAATCAGGCTTCACGTCACCCACCACTGTAAGAGTCAATTTTCATAAATTTAGGCCCAGAACCCAGGTAGAGGAGAAAGGTCCCGTAACAGACAATCTGGCTTCATGACAGCAGAGAATCAGTCTGCATGTCATAGCAGAGAATCAGGCTTCACGTCAGCCACCACTGCAACAGTCCATTGTCATAAATTTAGGCCCAGCACCCAGGCAGAGGAGAGAGGTCCCGTAACAGACAATCTGGCTTCATGTCAGCAGAGAATTAGTCTGCATGTCATAGCAGAGAATCAGGCTTCATGTCAGCCACCACTGCAACAGTCCATTGGCATATATTTAGGCCTAGCACACAGGCAGAGGAGAGGTTCATTCAACTTTGGGTAGCATCGCAATATAATGGTAAAATGAAAATAAAAATAGGATTGAATGAGGAAGTGCCCTGGAGTCCAATAATATATGGTTATGGGGAGGTAGTTAATGTCTAATCTGGACAAGGGACGGACAGGTCCTGTGGGATCCATGCCTGGTTCATTTTTATGAACGTCAGCTTGTCCACATTGGCTGTAGACAGGCGGCTGCGTTTGTCTGTAATGACGCCCCCTGCCGTGCTGAATACACGTTCAGACAAAACGCTGGCTGCCGGGCAGGCCAGCACCTCCAAGGCATAAAAGGCTAGCTCTGGCCACGTGGACAATTTAGAGACCCAGAAGTTGAATGGGGCCGAACCATCAGTCAGTACGTGGAGGGGTGTGCACACGTACTGTTCCACCATGTTAGTGAAATGTTGCCTCCTGCTAACACGTTGCGTATCAGGTGGTGGTGCAGTTAGCTGTGGCGTGTTGACAATAGTTTTCCACATCTCTGCCATGCTAACCCTGCCCTCAGAGGAGCTGGCCGTGACACAGCTGCCTTGGCGACCTCTTGCTCCTCCTCTGCCTTGGCCTTGGGCTTCCACTTGTTCCCCTGTGACATTTGGGAATGCTCTCAGTAGCGCGTCTACCAACGTGCGCTTGTACTCGCGCATCTTCCTATCACGCTCCAGTGCAGGAAGTAAGGTGGGCACATTGTCTTTGTAGCGTGGATCCAGCAGGGTGGCAACCCAGTAGTCCGCACAGGTTAAAATGTGGGCAACTCTGCTGTCGTTGCGCAGGCACTGCAGCATGTAGTCGCTCATGTGTGCCAGGCTGCCCAGGGGTAAGGACAAGCTGTCCTCTGTGGGAGGCGTATCGTCATCGTCCTGCCTTTCCCCCCAGCCACGCACCAGTGATGGACCCGAGCTGCGTTGGGTGCCACCCCGCTGTGACCATGCTTCATCCTCATCCTCCTCCACCTCCTCCTCATCCTCGTCCTCCTCGTCCTCCAGTAGTGGGCCCTGGCTGGCCACATTTGTACCTGGCCTCTGCTGTTGCAAAAAACCTCCCTCTGAGTCACTTCGAAGAGACTGGCCTGAAAGTGCTAAAAATGACCCCTCTTCCTCATCCTCCTCCTCCTCCTCCTGGGCCACCTCCTGTTCCATCATCGCCCTAAGTGTTTTCTCAAGGAGACATAGAAGTGGTATTGTAACGCTGATAACGGTGTCATCGCCACTGGCCATGTTGGTGGAGTACTCGAAACAGCGCAACAGGGCACACAGGTCTCGCATGGAGGCCCAGTCATTGGTGGTGAAGTGGTGCTGTTCTGTAGTGCGACTGACCCGTGCGTGCTGCAGCTGAAACTCCACTATGGCCTGCTGCTGCTCGCACAGTCTGTCCAGCATGTGCAAGGTGGAGTTCCACCTGGTGGGCACGTCGCATATGAGGCGGTGAGCGGGAAGGCCGAAGTTACGCTGTAGCGCAGACAGGCGAGCAGCGGCAGGATGTGAACGCCGGAAGCGCGAACAGACGGCCCGCACTTTATGCAGCAGCTCTGACATGTCGGGGTAGTTGTGAATGAACTTCTGCACCACCAAATTCAGCACATGCGCCAAGCAAGGGATGTGCGTCAAATTGGCTAGTCCCAGAGCTGCAACGAGATTTCGCCCATTATCACACACCACCAGGCCGGGCTTGAGGCTCACCGGCAGCAACCACTCGTCGGTCTGTTGTTCAATACCCCGCCACAACTCCTGTGCGGTGTGGGGCCTGTCCCCCAAACATATGAGTTTCAGAATGGCCTGCTGACGTTTACCCCGGGCTGTGCTGAAGTTGGTGGTGAAGGTGTGTGGCTGACTGGATGAGCAGGTGGAAGAAGAGGAGGAGGAAGCCGAGAAGGAGGAGGTGGCAACAGGAGGCAAAGAATGTTGCCCTGCGATCCTTGGCGGCGGCAGGACGTGCGCCAAACAGCTCTCCGCCTGGGGCCCAGCTGCCACTACATTTACCCAGTGTGCAGTTAGGGAGATATAGCGTCCCTGGCCGTGCTTACTGGTCCACGTATCTGTGGTTAGGTGGACCTTGCTACAGATGGCGTTGCGCAGTGCACACTTGATTTTATCGGATACTTGGTTGTGCAGGGAAGGCACGGCTCTCTTGGAGAAGTAGTGCCGGCTGGGAACAACATACTGTGGGACAGCAAGCGACATGAGCTGTTTGAAGCTGTCTGTGTCCACCAGCCTAAATGACAGCATTTCATAGGCCAGTAGTTTAGAAATGCTGGCATTCAGGGCCAGGGATCGAGGGTGGCTAGGTGGGAATTTACGCTTTCTATCAAATGTTTGTGAGATGGAGAGCTGAACGCTGGCGTGTGACATGGTTGAGACGCTTGGTGACGGAGGTGGTGGTGGTGGTGTTGGTGGTACATCCCCTGTTTGCTGGGCGGCAGGTGCCAACGTTCCTCCAGAGGCGGAGGAAGAGGCCGAGGCGGCAGCAGCAGAATAGGCCGAGGCGGCAGCAGCAGAAGAGGTAGCAGGGGGAGCCTGAGTGACTTCCTTGGTTTTAAGGTGTTTACTCCACTGCAGTTCATGCTTTGCATGCAGGTGCCTGGTCATGCAGGTTGTGCTCAGGTTCAGAACGTTAATGCCTCGCTTCAGGCTCTGATGGCACAGCGTGCAAACCACTCGGGTCTTGTCGTCAGCACATTGTTTGAAGAAGTGCCATGCCAGGGAACTCCTTGAAGCTGCCTTTGGGGTGCTCGGTCCCAGATGGCGGCGGTCAGTAGCAGGCGGAGTCTCTTGGCGGCGGGTGTTCTGCTTTTGCCCACTGCTCCCTCTTTTGCTACGCTGTTGGCTCGGTCTCACCACTGCCTCTTCCTCCGAACTGTGAAAGTCAGTGGCACGACCTTCATTCCATGTGGGGTCTAGGACCTCATCGTCCCCTGCATCGTCTTCCACCCAGTCTTGATCCCTGACCTCCTGTTCAGTCTGCACACTGCAGAAAGACGCAGCAGTTGGCACCTGTGTTTCGTCATCATCAGAGACATGCTGAGGTGGTATTCCCATGTCCTCATCATCAGGAAACATAAGTGGTTGTGCGTCAGTGCATTCTATGTCTTTCACCGCTGGGGAAGGGCTAGGTGGATGCCCTTGGGAAACCCTGCCAGCGGAGTCTTCAAACAGCATAAGAGACTGCTGCATAACTTGAGGCTGAGACAGTTTCCCTGGTATGCATGGGGGTGATGTGACAGACTGATGGGGTTGGTTTTCAGGCGCCATCTGTGCGCTTTCTGCAGAAGACTGGGTGGGAGATAATGTGAACGTGCTGGATCCACTGTCGGCCACCCAATTGACTAATGCCTGTACCTGCTCAGGCCTTACCATCCTTAGAACGGCATTGGGCCCCACCATATATCGCTGTAAATTCTGGCGGCTACTGGGACCTGAGGTAGTTGGTACACTAGGACGTGTGGATGTGGCAGAACGGCCACGTCCTCTCCCAGCACCAGAGGGTCCACTAACACCACCACGACCATGTCCACGTCCGCGTCCCTTACTAGATGTTTTTCTCATTGTTATGGTTCACCACAACAACAAATATATTATTTGGCCCAATGTATTGTATTCAAATTCAGCGGGATATAAATTTGAGGCCTAGTATTTAGGCGCTGGGTGACCGGTATGGATTTAGTGACAGAATTAGACTTGGAAATGCACAGAAGCGTGTGTGTGAAGTTATTCTGAATGACCCAATGTGCACCTTGAATATTATATACCCTTTTTGGGATAGATTTCAAATAGCTCTGATATAGCAGGAACCACTAAATTATGAAATTGCTAAATTGGGAATTGTACTTCAACCCAGAACAAAAAATGTGCTTTGACGGGCACTAAATAACTTTCCCAGCTACAACAGGACAGCGGTAACGAGAGATTTAGAGGGATTTAAATTTGAGGCCTAGTATTTAGGCGCTGGGTCACCGGTATGGATTTAGTGACAGAATTAGACTTGGAAATGCACAGAAGCGTGTGTGTGAAGTTATTCTGAATGACCCTATGTGCACCTTCAATATTATATACCCTTTTAGGGATAGATTTCAAATAGCTCTGATATAGCAGAAACCACTAAATTATGAAATTGCTAAATTGGGAATTGTACTTCAACCCAGAACAAAAAATGTGCTTTGACGGACACTAAATATCTTGCCCAGCAACAACAGTACAGCGGTGGGTAACGAGAGATTTAGAGGGATTTAAATTTGAGGCCTAGTATTTAGGCGCTGGGTCACCGGTATGGATTTAGTGACAGAATTAGACTTGGAAATGCACAGAAGCGTGTGTGTGAAGTTATTCTGAATGACCCAATGTGCACCTTGAATATTATATACCCTTTTTGGGATAGATTTCAAATAGCTCTGATATAGCAGGAACCACTAAATTATGAAATTGCTAAATTGGGAATTGTACTTCAACCCAGAACAAAAAATGTGCTTTGACGGGCACTAAATAACTTTCCCAGCTACAACAGGACAGCGGTAACGAGAGATTTAGAGGGATTTAAATTTGAGGCCTAGTATTTAGGCGCTGGGTCACCGGTATGGATTTAGTGACAGAATTAGACTTGGAAATGCACAGAAGCGTGTGTGTGAAGTTATTCTGAATGACCCTATGTGCACCTTCAATATTATATACCCTTTTAGGGATAGATTTCAAATAGCTCTGATATAGCAGAAACCACTAAATTATGAAATTGCTAAATTGGGAATTGTACTTCAACCCAGAACAAAAAATGTGCTTTGACGGACACTAAATATCTTGCCCAGCAACAACAGTACAGCGGTGGGTAACGAGAGATTTAGAGGGATTTAAATTTGAGGCCTAGTATTTAGGCGCTGGGTCACCGGTATGGATTTAGTGACAGAATTAGACTTGGAAATGCACAGAAGCGTGTGTGTGAAGTTATTCTGAATGACCCAATGTGCACCTTCAATATTATATACCCTTTTAGGGATAGATTTCAAATAGCTCTGATATAGCAGAAACCACTAAATTATGAAATTGCTAAATTGGGAATTGTACTTCAACCCAGAACAAAAAATGTGCTTTGACGGACACTAAATATCTTGCCCAGCAACAACAGTACAGCGGTAACGAGAGATTTAGAGGGATTTAAATTTGAGGCCTAGTATTTAGGCGCTGGGTGACAGGTATGGGTTTAGTGACAGAATTAGACTTGGAAATACACAGTAGCGGGTGTGTGTGAAGTTATTCTGAATGACCCAATGTGCACCTTCAATATTATATACCCTTTTAGGGATAGATTCCAAATAGCTCTGATATAGCAGGAACCACTAAATTATGAAATTGCTAAATTGGGAATTGTACTTCAACCCAGAACAAAAAATGTGCTTTGACGGACACTAAATATCTTGCCCAGCAACAACAGTACAGCGGTAACGAGAGATTTAGAGGGATTTAAATTTGAGGCCTAGTATTTAGGCGCTGGGTGACAGGTATGGGTTTAGTGACAGAATTAGACTTGGAAATACACAGTAGCGGGTGTGTGTGAAGTTATTCTGAATGACCCAATGTGCACCTTCAATATTATATACCCTTTTTGGGATAGATTTCAAATAGCTCTGATATAGCAGGAACCACTAAATTATGAAATTGCTAAATTGGGAATTGTACTTCAACCCAGAACAAAAAATGTGCTTTGACGGACACTAAATATCTTGCCCAGCAACAACAGTACAGCGGTAACGAGAGATTTAGCGGGATATAAATTTGAGGCCTAGTATTTAGGCGCTGGGTCACCGGTATGGATTTAGTGACAGAATTAGACTTGGAAATGCACAGAAGCGTGTGTGTGAAGTTATTCTGAATGACCCTATGTGCACCTTCAATATTATATACCCTTTTAGGGATAGATTTCAAATAGCTCTGATATAGCAGAAACCACTAAATTATGAAATTGCTAAATTGGGAATTGTACTTCAACCCAGAACAAAAAATGTGCTTTGACGGACACTAAATATCTTGCCCAGCAACAACAGTACAGCGGTGGGTAACGAGAGATTTAGAGGGATTTAAATTTGAGGCCTAGTATTTAGGCGCTGGGTCACCGGTATGGATTTAGTGACAGAATTAGACTTGGAAATGCACAGAAGCGTGTGTGTGAAGTTATTCTGAATGACCCTATGTGCACCTTCAATATTATATACCCTTTTAGGGATAGATTTCAAATAGCTCTGATATAGCAGAAACCACTAAATTATGAAATTGCTAAATTGGGAATTGTACTTCAACCCAGAACAAAAAATGTGCTTTGACGGACACTAAATATCTTGCCCAGCAACAACAGTACAGCGGTGGGTAACGAGAGATTTAGAGGGATTTAAATTTGAGGCCTAGTATTTAGGCGCTGGGTCACCGGTATGGATTTAGTGACAGAATTAGACTTGGAAATGCACAGAAGCGTGTGTGTGAAGTTATTCTGAATGACCCAATGTGCACCTTCAATATTATATACCCTTTTAGGGATAGATTTCAAATAGCTCTGATATAGCAGAAACCACTAAATTATGAAATTGCTAAATTGGGAATTGTACTTCAACCCAGAACAAAAAATGTGCTTTGACGGACACTAAATATCTTGCCCAGCAACAACAGTACAGCGGTGGGTAACGAGAGATTTAGAGGGATTTAAATTTGAGGCCTAGTATTTAGGCGCTGGGTCACCGGTATGGATTTAGTGACAGAATTAGACTTGGAAATGCACAGAAGCGTGTGTGTGAAGTTATTCTGAATGACCCAATGTGCACCTTCAATATTATATACCCTTTTTGGGATAGATTTCAAATAGCTCTGATATAGCAGGAACCACTAAATTATGAAATTGCTAAATTGGGAATTGTATTTCAACCCAGAACAAGAAATGTGCTTGAACGGACACTAAATAACTCGCCCAGCTACAGCACTAGGGACAGATTTAGCTGGATATAAATTTGAGGCCTAGTATTTAGGCGCTGGGTGACCGGTATGGATTTAGTGACAGAATTAGACTGGGATATGGCCAAAAAATAAACAGACTATTGCTGGTTAAATGCACTTGGTGTGACAGCTTCACCCTGATGTAGGCTTTAGCCAAAAAACAACCACACCATTGAGGGTTAAATGCACTTGGTGACAGGCGCAGCTTGCCCCTGATTTTGTATATGGCCAAAAAATGAACAGACTATTGCTGGTTAAATGCACTTGGTGTGACAGCTTCACCCTGATGTAGGCTTTAGCCAAAAAACAACCACACCATTGAGGGTTAAATGCACTTGGTGACAGGCGCAGCTTGCCCCTGATTTTGTATATGGCCAAAAAATGAACAGACTATTGCTGGTTAAATGCACTTGGTGTCACAGCTTCACCCTGATGTAGGCTTTAGCCAAAAAACAACCACACCATTGAGGGTTAAATGCACTTGGTGACAGGCGCAGCTTGCCCCTGATTTTGTATATGGCCAAAAAATGAACAGACTATTGCTGGTTAAATGCACTTGGTGTGACAGCTTCACCCTGATGTAGGCTTTAGCCAAAAAACAACCACACCATTGAGGGTTAAATGCACTTGGTCGCAGCTTGTGCTGGCGCACCACAAGACACAAAATGGCCGCCGATCACCCAAGAAAAATGAGACTGACAAACGGTCTGTGCAGCCTAAAAACAGTGAGCAATTGAGGATCAGCAGCTCAATGATCCACAGCTGCAGATCGATCAGTTAATCAAGTCCTTTGGAGGAGTTAATCTGCCTAATCTCGCCCTACTGTCGCAGCCGCAACCTCTCCCTACGCTAATCAGAGCAGAGTGACGGGCGGCGCTATGTGACTCCAGCTTAAATAGAGGCTGGGTCACATGGTGCTCTGGCCAATCACAGCCATGCCAATAGTAGGCATGGCTGTGATGGCCTCTTGGGGCAAGTAGTATGACGCTTGTTGATTGGCTGCTTTGCAGCCTTTCAAAAAGCGCCAAGAAAGCGTCACAAAAGCGCCAAGAAAGCGACGAACACCGAACCCGAACCCGGACTTTTACGAAAATGTCCGGGTTCGGGTCCGTGTCACGGACACCCCAAAATTCGGTACGAACCCGAACTATACAGTTCGAGTTCGCTCATCCCTAGTTATGGTAGGTTCGCAACAACCGAGTGCGCAACTCCTCAGGCACAAAACACCTGCCGTTGGGTCTCCCAGAGGGAGCACCAGATTGAGCCGCCAAAATCTGCTCACCCAGGGGAGAGGTCAGGCTGGTGCGAATGGCGGCCAGGATCTGATTCGGAGGTATGACCGAAGTCGGAATCGACTCCTCCCCGGACAGCTCGGAGTACTGCCGTGATAAGGCATCCGCTCTGATGTTCTTGGAACCGGGTAGGTAGGAGACCACGTAATTAAAACGTGACAAGAACAGAGCCCATCTGGCCTGACGTGGTGTCAATCTCTTGGCCTCAGAGAGGTAGGTCAGATTCTTGTGGTCCGTCAGGATGAGAACCGGAACCACCGAGCCCTCGAGCAAGTGCCTCCATTCTTTAAGGGCCTGCACGATGGCCAATAACTCCCTGTCACCAATCTGATAGTTGCACTCCGCGGAAGACAGTTTCCGGGAGTAAAACCCACAAGGAAGCAGAGGACCCTCCGGTGTTCTACGCTGAGACAGGAGGGCGCCTACTCCCGTCTCAGACGCGTCCACCTCGAGGACAAACGGCAACCCAGGGTTGGGATGCGACAGAATCGGAGCCGACACAAATGCGGATTTTAGAGCCTCAAAAGCTCGGATGGCCTCGGGCGGCCAGACCTGGGGATTACTTCCCTTCCTGGTCAGATCCGTGAGAGGCTTGGCCAGCAAGGAAAAGTCCCTGATGAACTTCCGATAATAATTGGCGAAGCCCAAAAAGCGCTGCAGGGCACGAAGACCACTGGGCTGGGGCCACTGTAAGACAGCCGAAACCTTCTCAGGATCCATGGAGAACCCCTCAGCGGAAATGATGTAACCTAAGAAGGTTACCTGGGATCGGTGAAATTCACATTTCTCAAGCTTACCGAACAGCTTGTTCTCTCGTAACCTTTGCAACACTCGTCTGACATCCAGAATGTGGGCCTCCATGGATTCAGAATATACCAAGATGTCATCCAAATAGACCACCACACACTGCTGCAACAGGTCACGGAAAACATCGTTGATGAATTCCTGGAAGACTGCGGGCGCATTGCACAACCCAAAGGGCATAACCAAGGATTCATAATGACCGGTCCTGGTGTTAAACGCGGTCTTCCACTCATCGCCCGCCTTGATCCTTACCAGGTTATATGCCGCCCTCAGGTCGAGTTTGGTAAAGACCGTGGCCCCTTTGAGGCGATCGAACAGCTCGGAAATCAAGGGTATCGGGTAAGCGTTCTTGATCGTGATGCGATTGAGACCCCTGTAATCGATGCAAGGCCTCAACTCACCGCCCTTCTTTTTCACAAAGAAAAATCCAGCCCCTGCCGGGGACGAGGATTTGCGAATGTGTCCGCGTGAAAGCGCCTCCCTCACGTACTCCTCCATGGCCTCATTCTCCGCTACCGACAGTGGATAGACTTTGCCACGAGGAGGAACGGCACCAGATTGTAACTCTATGGCACAATCGTATGGGCGGTGCGGAGGTAGGGCAACCGCACGCACCTTATCGAATACATCCCGGTACTCCTCGTATTCAGGAGGCAACAGAGAGTCCGAGGAAGTACTCAGCAACTTGACAGGCCCATGGATGCAACTAGCCCCACACTGCGGTGACCACGAGAGGATCTCGGCCGATTTCCAATCGAAAGTCGGATTATGCTTCTGGAGCCAGGGGTACCCCAAGACCACCGAGTAGTGTGGAGACGAAATAACCTGGAGACAGACCGACTCTCTGTGAACGGCACCAATGACCATCCCCACTGGAAGGGTCTCATGAGTCACGTGTGGCGGCAGAAGGGGTCTGCCGTCTATCGCCTCAAGAGCCAGTGGGGAACCTCGAGGCTGCAGAGGAATGGAATTGGCGGCGGCGAACACACCATCAATGAACAAACCACCAGCACCAGAGTCCACCAACGCCTGGGTCGTCACCGAGCCCCCGACCCAGGAGAGGACAACAGTAATCAGTGGTTTGTCAACACGGGAAACCGGGGACGAGGAGACTCCACCCAAGATCTGCCCCCGACAGGACCTCAGGTGCGAGCGTTCTCCCGGACGGTTCGGACATGCCAACCGAAAATGCCCACCGAGACCACAGTACATGCATCGGCCCTCGCTTCTCCGGAGTGCCCTCTCCCCCTCGGAAAGGCGAGCAAACCCCCGCTGCATGGGTTCACCCCCAGACAAGTCATCCCCAGGAGGCGTGGGAGGAGAGGGAGGCACGGGTGGGACAGCAAACGTAGGCGCCAATCTGTTAGGAGACCTCCGCAGGCTCTCCTTAAAGGAAGGTCTCTCCCTGAGTCTGGTGTCAATCAAAATCAGGAAAGAAATAAGAGACTCGAGCTCCACTGGTAGGTCCTTAGCTGCAACCTCATCCTTCAAGGCATCCGAGAGACCATGAGAGAAAGCAGCGACCAGAGCCTCATTATTCCAGCCCACCTCTGCTGCCAGGGTACGAAACTCAATGGCGTATTCAGCTACGGATCGTGAACCCTGTCTGATGGACATAAGGAGCTTCGCAGCAGAGGCAGCACGAGCCGGCACATCGAATACCTTCCGAAGAGAAGCAACAAAACCGGAAAACTCGGCAACCACCGGATTGTTGTTCTCCCATAAAGGGCTGGCCCAGGCCAAGGCCTTGTCCGAGAGCAGCGAGATCAAGAAGCCCACCTTTGATCTCTCAGTAGGAAAGGCATGTGGCAGCAACTCGAAGTAAATGCCCACCTGGTTAAGGAAACCTCGGCACTGAGTTGGCTCTCCCCCAAAGCGCTGTGGAAGGGGGGCAGAACCGGTCATACCCCGAAACACCACAGGCGCAGCAACAGGTGTCGGGGTAGACTCTGGCGCAACAACCGGAGCGGCAGTAGGAGCGGGCCCAGGAGCGACAACCGACCCATCGGCAACGGAAGCTAAATGAGCCGTGCGTTCAAGCAGGGTTTGCAACGCCACAGCGAACCGACCCAACAGGTGATCCTGCTGATCAAGTCTGGCAACCAGCGTAGGTAGCGAGGGTGGCCCTGTACCGTCAGAATTCATGGCTTGGTCCTAATGTCAAGGAACCATGAACCAGACGTACAACAGAGATAAGTGGAGAAGAAGAAGGTTTTATTGAAGAGCAAGCCGTAAGCAAAGTCCAAACGGATGGCTAGACCGAAGCAGGGTCTTGCGGAGACAGAGGTCAGGAACCAGAAGGGTAGTCAGACGTAGCCAGGATCAGGAACCAACGGGGTAGTCAGACGAAGCCGGAATCAGGAACCAACGGGGTAGTCAGACGTAGCCAGGATCAGGAACCAACGGGGTAGTCAGACGAAGCCGGAATCAGGAACCAACGGGGTAGTCAGACGAGGCCAGGATCAGGAACCAGAAGCAGCAGCAGTCTTGGAAGCATGTGAACACAGGAGGACCAAGCAAGGAACTGAAGCCACAGACCTCCTATATATATGAGCTGGGCATCCAGCTCCTCCCAGTGGGAAGGAGGAGCCGCAGGGTGGGAGGCTACAAGAAAACCCAGAAACCAAGATGGCCGCCAGCACATGTCAAACGAAGGGAACAGCAAGGAGGTAAGACCATGACACTTACACCAACACGTTTCCCGTAACATCACACATGCCCTGACCAACGCAGTTACTGGGAAGGTCCACTTAACCACGGACATATAGACAAGTGCATTCGGAAGAGGACACTACATTTCCCTGACGGCACACTGGGTAAATGTTGTGGAGGCCAGGAGCGAGTCATATCCTGGGATGGCACAGGTGCTATGGATGCCAAGGATTGCGGGCCCTACAGAATTTTTGCCAGCACCTACTTTAGTGGCTCCAACCCCCACTTCTCCTCCTCCGCCCCCTCCTCCAATTCCACCTCAGAATTATCCGCGTGCAGCACCAGTCAGTCATCATTCAGTAGCTGGAAGCAGTGTAACACTGCAGTGGGGAAGCGGCAACAGGCCGTACTGAAGCTAATATGGTTAGAGGACAAACTGCACACCACCACAGAACTGTGGCAGGGGATAAGAGACCAGACTGAGCTGTAGCTCTCGACACTCAACCTACAACTAGGCATGGTTGTTTCTGATAATGGCCGTAACTTGGTGGCAGCTTTGGCGCTCGGCAAGCTCAGACACATCCCATGCCTAGCCCACGTGTTCAACCTTGTGGTTCAGCTATTTCTCAAAACCTACCCCAATTTGCCTGAGTTACTGATGAAGGTGCGCCGCGTGTGTGAACATTTCTGCAAGTCATCAACAGCTTTAGCCAGTCTATCAACGCTGCAGCAGCACTGGAATTGCTTACCAGCTGTTGTGCGACGTGAGCACGCACTGGAACTCGATGTTCCACATGTTGGCCAGGCTTTGTGAGCAGCAGAGGGCAGTAGTGGAATACCAGATGCAACATGGTCAACGCATTTCCAGTCAGCTTCCGCTATTAACAAGCGAGGAGTGGGCATGGATGTCTGACCTCTGTGAGGTTTTAAGAAACTTTGGAAACTTTAAGGAATCAACACAGATGGTGAGCGGCTATAACGCTATTATCAGTGTAACCATCCCACTTCTGTGTCTACTCAAACGTTCGCTGCTCACAATTAAGGATGGCGCTTTGCACATTGGAGAGGTGGAATTGGGGGAAGACATTACACAGGGTGATAGACAAACCACCCTCAGTTCGTCTTCTCAGCGTGAATTGGACGATGAAGAGGAGATGTCACGTCTTGCCCTATGAATGTGCGGAGATCTGCCAGGCTGGCTGCACATGTCTGACTCTTCTTTGTTTTGGTTTGGGTTTGAGCTGGATCCACCTTCCCTCAGGTGTACTGGGTTGATTGTTAGCGAGGCTATTCATTCCTCCTTCTCCCAGTGGCCTGTGCAGGTTATAGTTCATTCCTGTGGGCTTTGTATGTGTTGTGGATCGTCTGCTTCAGCTCAGCTCAAGATAAGTCCTCTCTGTTTCTTTCCCTGGTGTCTCTTATCTAGGCCTCTAGGGAGACGTTTGATTCCTCCTGTTTGAAGAAGCAGGTCACCTCTTCCTCTTTCCCTACTGCTCAGGGTTTTCCCAAGGTATATAGACTTAGGCACGAGGGCATGTGCATATTTGCCATAAGGGTATGCACATGTGCACAGCAGTATAGGGAAAGCCTTAGGGATTGCTAGGAGGTGACCCTTTTCTCCCTAGCTTTTGGGCCTAGTAAATTGTTCTGGTTGTTTTCCCTGTGTTTGGTTATTTCCCTGCTTACCTACCTACCGTGACAGGAGGAGTAGGAGGAGCAGGAGATGGTTGCCTCCACTACAGAGGGTGGTACCCATGAAAGTTTAATACCATATGTTCAGCATGGGTGGGCAGAAGAGGAGGAAGAGGATGAAAGATTGAGAGTGCTCCTCCTGATGACGACAGCAAAGTCTTGCCTGTTGGTGCTCTGGCACACATGGCTGACTTATGTTAGGCTGCTTTTCCCGTGACCTGCACATTATATGCATTTTAGACAACACGGATTACTGGTTGTTCACCCTTCTCGACCCCGCTACAAAGGGAACTTCTCATCTCTAATTCCTCTGGTGGAGAGGACAAGCAAAATGGTGCAATGACAGAAGGTCCTTGTTGAATAATTGCTCCAAAACATTCCATCTGACAACACTGGCGGTAGAGTCCATAGTTCCTTGGGCAACCGAGGAAGGGAGACAAGAGGAACACACAGCAGTTCCAACAGAGGCAGGGCAACTCTCTCCAAAGCCTTGGACAGTTTCATGACACCCCGCCAGCACCCTCACCCTGATGCGCGGCCTAGTGTCACAACAAGGGAAAATTTTTGAAAGATGGTGAAGGAGTACATATCAGACCATGTCACTATCCTCAACGATCCCTCAGTGCTTTACAACTACTGGGTGTCCAAGCTGGACACGTGGCACGAACTGGCGCTCTAAGCCTTGGAGGTGCTGGCCTGCTCTGCCGCCAGTGTTTTGTCTGAGAGGGTATTTAGTGCTGCTGGTTGCATTATAACAGATAAGCGTATTCACCTGTCAACTGAAAATGCTGGCAGGTTAACTCTTATAAAAATGTACAAGGCCTGGATTCACCATGACTTCTCGACTCCACCAGAGGAAAGCTTATGAACATAAAGACACTTTAAATGTGTTGTTTATAATGTACTGAATACACTGCATTCCCATGCACCCCTTCCACCACAAACAAGGGTATATGGTTGAATCTTCCTTTTCTCATCCTCCTTCTCCTCTTCCATGGTATCAACACATGCTGCTTATTCATCACAAATAATGCCCTTGCATATATGCCCTTCGCATATGTTTTACAGAGTCAGCTCAGCTTCAGGCCCTCGTATATAATTTTTTAGATGGTCAGTTCACCAGCATGCCCTCACCTACAATGTTTTACAGGGTCAGCTCTCCAGCAGGCTCTCGCATATAATTTTTTAAAGGGTCAGCTCACCAGCAGGACTTTGCATATAATTTTTTAGAGGGTCAGCACACCAGCAGGCCCTCACCTACAATGTTTTCCAGGGTCAGCTTGCCAGCAGGCTCTCACATATAATTTTTTAAAGGGTCAGCTCACCAGCAGGACCTTGCATATACTTTTTTAGAGGGTCAGCTCCCCAGTAGGCCCTCGCATGTAATGTTTTACAGGGTCAGCTCACCAGCAGGCCCTTGCATATAATGTTTTACAGGGTCAGCTCACCAGTAGGCCCTCGCATTTTTTAGAGGGTCAGCTCACCAGCAGGACCTCGCATATAATGTTTTACACGGTTAGATCACCGGCAGGCCTTCACCTACAATCTTTTACAGGGTCAGCTCACCTGAAGGCCCTCGCATATAAGGTTTTAGAGGGTCAGCCCACCTGCAGGCCCTAACATACAACCTTTTAGAGGCTCAGCTCACCAGCAAACCCACACCTAAAATCTTTTACAGGGTTAGATCACCAGCAGGCCTTCACCTACAATCTTTTACAGGGTCAGCTCACCTGAAGGCCCTCGCATATAATGTTTTAGAGGCTCAGCTCACCTGCAGGCACACACCTACAACCTTTTAGAGGGTCAGCTTACCAGCAAGCCCGCACCTAAAATCTTTTAGAGGGTCAGCTCACCAGCAGGCTCGCACCTAAAATCTTTTACAGGGTCAGCTCACCAGCAGGCCCTTGCATATAATTTTTTACAGGGTCAACTCACCAGCTGGCCTTCACCTACAATCTTTAACAGGGTCAGCTCACCAGCAGGCCCGCATCTAAAATCTTTTACAGGGTCAGATCACCTGCAGGCCCTCACCTAATTATACCGAATAGGTAATTTGCACGCATGCTGCCTTGCTTCGATGAGGTAGCCGTAGCAGTTTCTCAGGCTCCATCTCCAGAATAGAACCATGATTCCCCCATTACCCATTGTCTACATGGTTTGGGCTGAAAATAACATCGAAAGTTAATTGGCCAGACATCCGAATGGATTGTTGCCGTCACTGAGATGTGCGATCGGCCCCATGTTATCTAGAGTCACCAAAGCGGGATCAGGCTCTTGCCCATAATGTTTTAGATGGTCAGATCAGCAGGCCCTTGCTCCAAATGTTTTTGAGGGTCACCAGCAGGCCATCAATCATAATTCTCATTTTTTTTTTTTATTTGAGCAAAAAGTGTCCAGTCCAAAATTATTCATACCCTTCTCAATAATCAATAGAAAAGCCTTTATTGGCTAATACAGCAATCAAACGCTTCCTATAATTGCAGACCAGCTTTTTGCATGTCTCCACAGGTATTTTTGCCCATTCATCTTTAGCAATGAGCTCCAAATCTTTTAGGTTAAAGGGTCTTCTTGACATCACCCTGAGCTTTAGCTCCCTCCACAGATTCTCAATTGGATTCAAGTCTGGACTCTGGCTGGACCACTCCAAAACGTTAATGTTGTTGTCTGCTAACCATTACTTCACCACTTTTGGTGTGTGTTTTGGGTTCATGCTGAAATGTCCACTGGTGCCCAAGGTCAAGTTTCTCTGCAGAGTGCCTGATGTTGTCGTTGAGAATCCTCATGTATTGCTCTTTTTCATGGTGCCGTTTACTGTGATTAGGTTTCCTGGTCCATTGGCTGAAAAACACCCCCAAAGCATTAGGTTCCCACCATCATGTTTGACAGTGGGGATGGCGTTCTTTGGGTCGAAGGCTTCTCCTTTTTTACGCCAAATGAAAGAAACATCATTGTGACCAAACAATTCAATTTTTGTTTCATCTGACCATAACACAGAAGACCAGAAGTTTTCTTCTTTGTCCAGATGAGCTTTTGCAAAGGCCAATAAAGCTTTTGTGTGCCTTATCTGGAGAAGTGGCATCTTCCTTGGTCTGCATTGTGCAGTGTCCATTGGATTGTCTGCCTTGAGACATTGCCACGCTGCCACCAGAGCCCAGATTCACCAGGATAGCCTTGGTGGTGATCCTTGGATTCTTTTTCACCTCTCTAACTATCCTCCTGGCCAGCACAGGTGTCCCTTTTGGCTTCCGAACACTTCCTCTGAGATTTTCCACAGTGCGGAACATCTTGTATTTTTTGCTCAAATGTAAATAAAAGCTGAGACATTTTTTTTTTCCACAATAATGCCTCTTATCTTTTGGGAGACACCTATGTCATTTCCTATCAAAAAAATCACTTGCTGGTTGAATAAAAGTAACAATTTGACAGGGGTATGAATAATTATGGGCAGCACTGTACATACATTACTCACAAAAAGTCGGGTGAAATTTATGGAAAACGTAAAACGTTCAAGCTATAATGATATTGTATAATGAAAGTAGGGCATTTAAGTAGAAGCACGCAATGGTGATTTCTTCATCTCAAATAATTTATTGAAACAAAAGCCAACGGTGGTGGGTATACCCCCATAAAAAATGTCAGTGTCTCAACAATTTGTCATGTGGCCTTGAGCATCAATTACAGCTTGACAAGGATGTCTCATGCTGTTCACAAGATGAATTATTGTCTGCTGAGGCATGGCATCCCAATCTTCTTAAAGGGCAGCCCTCAGGTTATTGAGGTTCTGGAGTACAGAGATACATGCCTCTACATGGTGGTTCAGCTGATCCCACAAGTTTTCAATAGGATTCAGGTCTGGAGAAAGTGCAGGCCACTCCATTTGAGGAACCCCTGTCTCCAGCAGCCGTTCCCTAATGATGCGACCTTGATGAGCTGGCATATTGTTGTCCCTGAAGATGAAATTAGGCCTGTGTTCTTCATGCAGAGGCACAATGACTGGATTAATGATGTTATTCTAATAGTATGGGCAACAAATTGTAGGGCAGTTCTTTATTGACTTGACACACTTGCCCACTCCTTTACACCCCCACCAAAGGCTTGTCTGGTGACAACAGTGGCTGATGCATAGCGCTCTTCTTGACATCTCCAACATCGTTGGCAGCAATAATTTCTGCTCAGAATGAATAGGCTTTATCCGTGAACAGCACTGAGGCCCACTGATCCCTCGTCCAATGTAGATGCTCACTGGCCCATGCAAGACAATGGCGCCTGTGCCTGGTGGTGTGGTCAGGTAGAGTGCATTTTAGTAAAATATAAGAAAAAGAACTGGATCGCACATCCTCAGTACTATGCTTTTAACTAACTGCTTCTCAGCATAATTAACATCGCTTCTCAGCGCATTATATAGTATACCTACCTCTATGCTAAATACTGTACATGAGGCATTAGTATACAATTTGATAAAAAAGCATAGGCCCAATCACCACAACAAGGTTTCCTCTTTGAATGGGACCCTAACCTAAATTTGGTGCAGCACTGCATGGCGACCACTAACGCCACCACAGCACCGCCCCAGCAGGCAGCTGGACCCAGTAGCCAAACAGCGCCCCCACTGTCTGGCAAAGCCACCTTGGCACTGGGCCCCACCAACCCATCAGGACAGCACCAGAGCAAAAATGGCCACCGTGCAGTACTGCACCATGTGAACAGGTGTGGAACTCACCCTATCACACACTCTAAGGAACTCCAACTGAGAGGTAGGAATTTATCCCCTTACGCAGACTCCTGCTAATTAAAAGCACCTGGGACGAATGGGGAGGAGTGCTGATACCAGTGGGAAAAGAACATAGATATACAAAATGTAAACTATAAGAAAAAGATCTGGATCGCACATCCTCAATACTATGCTTTTTAACTGCTTCTCAGCATAATTAACATCGCTTCTCAGAGCAATATATTGTATACCTATCTCTATGCTAAATACTGTACATGAGGCATTAGTATACAATTTGATCAAAAAGCATAGGCCCACTCACCATGACAAGGTTAGGTTAGGGTCCCATTCAAAGAGGCAACCTTGTCGTGGTGAATGATCCTATGCTTTTTGATCAAATTGTATACTAATGCCTCATGTACAGTATGTAGCATAGGGGTAGGTATACATATATTGTGCTGAGAAGCGATGTTAATTAAGCTGAGAAGCAGTTAGATAAAAGCATAGTATTGAGGATGTGCGATCTAGTTCTTTTTCTTATATTTAATAGAGTGCATTTTAGGTTCATCCTGAAATTTAACCCACAAGCCAAATACTGTATCCCAAACTTTTTGTGAGTAGTTGTATGTATAAAGTAAAAAAAAATATACTGAGCCAACCAGTAATAACAACAACAACAACGAAACATTTGCAAAGATTAACCCCTTCCCGACCTATGACATACTGTTACATCATGGGAACCACTGAGTTCCCGCAATTTGACGTAATAGTACGTCATAGTGATCACGCGGGCACTGGAGCGGTGCGCACGCGATCACTGCAGGAGCCCGGCAGTCCGTGGTAGCCGGGCCCCTGCTGTATCCGCCGGCATCGCTGTAAAAGCCGATGCCGGCGGATTAACCCCTTCTATGCCGCGGTCCGCGCTGACAGCGACATAGTAGAGGTTTGTGTCAGATAAACGATCGCATCGAGTCCCGGCGCTGGCTGGAACCTGATGCGACACAAGGCAGCCCTATGCTGTGCAGAGGCTGCCCAATGCCTTGCACGGCATCGGGACCAGCCTTCTATGGGTGTCCAGGAGATCCAGCCTCAGGTTGGGTCTCCTAGGCAACCTGTTAGTGTATGACTCAGTGTCATACACTAACAGGAAATGCATTACAATACAGATGTATTGTAATGCATTGCAGAGGGGATCAGACCCCCAAAAGTGAATGTCATAAATAAAGTAAAGTAGAAAAAGTTTTTAATAAAATGTATAAAGTATTAAAATTAATAAAGTAAAAAAGAAAAAAACACCCCTTTCCCCTTATTTTATAATAAAAAACTGAAAAAACAAACAAAAAACACACATATTAGGTATCGCCGCTTCCGTAATGACCGGCTCTATAAATATATCACATGATCCACCCTGTCCGATAAACACCATAAAAAATAAAAACAGTGTAAAAAAAAGCAATTTTTGTCACCTTGCATCACAAAAAGTGCAACACCAAGCGATCAAAAAGGTGCATGTCCCCCAAAATGGTATCAATAAAACCATCACCTCATTCTGCAAAAAATTTGCCCCTACCTAAGACAATCGCCCAAAAAATAAAAAACTATACCTCTTAGAACCTGGAGACACTAAAAGATCTTTTTTTTTTGTTTCAAAACTGCTATTATTGTGCTAAAGTGAAATACATAAAAAAAAATACATATTAGGTATCGCCACGTCCGTAACAACCAGCTCTATAAAAATATTACATGACCTAACCACTCAGGTTAACATCGTAAAAAAAAAAAAATGTTGTAAAAATTACATCACAAAAAACAGCAAGTGATCAAAATGGTGTATGACCCACAAAATAGTACCAATCTGACCGTCTCAGAACATTGAGACACTAAAACATTTTTTTTTCAAAACTGCTATTATTGTGCTAAAGTGAAAAAAATAAAAAAAAGTATACATATTAGGTATTGCCACGTCCGTAACAAATAGTTATATAAAAATATCACATGACCTAACCACTCAGGTGAACACCGTAAAAAAAAAAAAAAAACTGTGTAAAAAAAGCAATTTTTGTCACAAAGCTATGGCTCTCAGACTATGAGACTAAAATATCATTATTTCGGTTTCAAAAATGCTATTATTGTGTAAAACTTAAATAAATAAGAAAAAGTAGACATATAAGGTATTGCCACGTGCGTAACGATCTGCTTTATAAAAAAGTCACATGACCTAATCCCTAAGGTAAACGCTGTAAAAATAAAAACGGTGCCAAAACATCAAATTTTTTGTTACCTTGCCTCACAAAAAACGTAATATAGAGCAATAAAAAAATCATATGTGACCCAAAATAGTACCAAAAAAACTGGCACCTTATCCCCTAGTTTCCAAAATGTGGTCACTTTTTTGAGTTTCTACTGTAGGGGTGCATCAGGGGGGCTTCAAATGGGACATGGCATCTAAAAACCAGTTCAGCTAAATTTGCCTTCCAAAAACCATATGGCGTTTATTTCCTTCTGCTCCCTGCCGTTTGCCCATACAGCAGTTTACGATCACATGTGGGGTGTTTCTGTAAACCGCAGAATCAGGGTAATAAATATTGAGTTTTATTTGGCTGTTAACCCTTGCTTTGCTTATGAAAAAAAATGGATTAAAATGTAAAATCTCCCCAAAAAGTGAAATTCGGAAATTTCATCTCCATTTTTCATCAATTCTTGTGGAACACTTAAAGGGTTAACAAAGTTTGTAAAATCCGTTTTCTATGCCTTGAGAGGTATAGTTTCTAAAATTAGGTCATTTTTGGGTAGTTTCTGAAAGGATTTTGACCTTTCTGGACCTCTACGACAACCTTGGTTTGAGACACTGACGTCAAGAGAGATGTTTCTCAGTTGCTAATAACAGACACACACATCACTGATAAACACTCTAAATGTATTATGCTATAGTTTGGCCTTATATAGGCAGTAGAAAAGTTTGCATAACAACAGCATTAAACCAATCATAAAAGATAAACATTGGTGCTCACACAGATACTACCGGAACATCCTTTTATGGGTATGCAATACGTCACATATAAGAATGTACGCAGTTGTGTCGAATGACCCTGAATGAGACAGAACATTTGTTCTAGTTCTGGGAGATTCACAGAATCTGTCCTGGGACAGATAAGTGAACCTAACTCACAGCGGGGGGGGGGGGGGGGGGGGAGATGTGAAGCAGTGCGTGGGTGAGATATTATAACAATTCTGTACATATAGAGAAGACAAGATGAAGTCACATTTCCCTTCAATCCCCTCTTAGAACCAAATTTCTTAGATAATATGGTTCTTACCCTTGCCCTTTTCCCTGTATACCGCCAGATATTTTCTATATCCTTCATGTGAGTTGTCTTCAGGATTAGGCAGCAGAGTCTCATAAAATGACATATTTGATACTCCTTTCATTATCAGTTTCCATACACATGGTATTATACATGTTGCAACTATTGCTATTACTATAATAATTATCAGGATAATAATTCCCAACTGTACAAGTGCCTGTTTCCAGGTAGTAAACCAGCCAAAATACTGATCCCAAGGATTATCGATACATGAGTTTCTTTTGAGCTCGATTGATAAATCCTCGAGTTTCTTTATTGCCAGTGTGACCTTACCATTAGGGCCGGTGTTGTTGGGTATGAACGTGCAGCAGGATGAGGGGTCTGTCAATACCTTACAGACACCACCTCTTTCTGCAAGTATCATATCGAGTACCATGTGGTTTTGAAATGTCATAATGGAATCTGCCTGTAACTGTTCTGCTACACCCTGTAACTCATCCCTGGTGTAGTTTACAAACCTTTGTTGATTATAGTAAATATAGTTGATCCAGTCTACATTTTTGTTGATTGTTATGTGGGGAATTATGGATTCAAATCCTGCTGCCACCTGACCTCTGGCCTTGAATTCATCAGGGACCCCTCTTGGGACCCCGATTGCATCAATATACACGTGTGGGTCGAAGCTACCTTTTGGGAGGGCACGACGGTTGCGTATATGTGTGTTGGAGTCTTTTTCATTTTCAGTGAAGATGTGTATGCTCATGATGGCTTTAGCAAGGGCACATTCACCTTTCCAGGAACCGTCTAGTCTAGATCTTATCTTTCCATTCACACAGATCCAATATACAGTCGTGGCCAAAAGTTTTGAAAATGACACAAATATTAGTTTTAACAAAGTTTGCTGCTAAACTGCTTTTAGATCTTTGTTTCAGTTGTTTCTGTGATGTAGTGAAATATAATTACACGCACTTCATACGTTTCAAAGGCTTTTATCGACAATTACATTACATTTATGCAAAGAGTCAGAATTTGCAGTGTTGGCCCTTCTTTTTCAGGACCTCTGCAATTCGACTGGGCATGCTCTCAATCAACTTCTGGGCCAATTCCTGACTGATAGCAACCCATTCTTTCATAATCACTTCTTGGAGTTTGTCAGAATTAGTGGGTTTTTGTTTGTCCACCCGCCTCTTGAGGATTCACCACAAGTTCTCAATGGGATTAAGATTTGGGGAGTTTCCAGGCCATGGACCCAAAATGTCAACGTTTTGGTCCCCGAGCCACTTAGTTATCACTTTTGCCTTATGGCACGGTGCTCCATCATGCTGGAAAATGCATTGTTCTTCACCAAACTGTTGTTGGATTGTTGGAAGAAGTTGCTGTTGGAGGGTGTTTTGGTACCATTCTTTATTCATGGCTGTGTTTTTGGGCAAAATTGTGAGTGAGCCCACTCCCCTGGATGAGAAGCAACGCCACATATGAATGGTCTCAGGATACTTTACTGTTGGCATGACACAGGACTGATGGTAGCGCTCACCTTTTCTTCTCCGGACAAGCCTTTTTCCTGATGCCCCAAACAATCGGAAAGAGGCTTCATCGGAGAATATGACTTTGCCCCAGTCCTCAGCAGTCCATTCACCATATTTTCTGCAGAAGATCAATCTGTCCCTGATATTTTTCTGCTGCCCTTCTTGACACCAAGCCATCTTCCAAAAGTCTTCGCCTCACTGTGCGTGCAGATGCGCTCACACCTGCCTGCTGCCATTCCTGAGCAAGCTCTGCACTGGTGGCACACCGATCCCGCAGCTGTATCCTCTTTAGGAGACGATCCTGGCGCTTGCTGGACTTTTTTGGACGCCCTGAAGCCTTCTTAACAAGAATTGAACCTCTTTCCTTGAAGTTGTTGATGATCCTATAAATTGCTGATTGAGGTGCAATCTTAGTAGCCACAATATCCTTGCCTGTGAAGCCATTTTTATGCAATGCAATGATGGTTGCACGTGTTTCTTTGCAGGTCACCATGGTTAACAATGGAAGAACAATGATTTCAAGCATCACCCTCCTTTTAACAGGTCTGTCTGCCATTTTAACCCAATCAACCTGACATAATGATCTCCAGCCTTGTGCTCGTCATCATTCTCACCTGAGTTAACAAGACGATTACTGAAATGATCTCAGCAGGTCCTTTAATGACAGCAATGAAATGCAGTGGAAAGGTTTTTTTGGGATTAAGTTAATTTTCATGGCAAAGAAGGACTATGCAATTCATCTGATCACTCTTCATAACATTCTGGAGTATATGCAAATTGCTATTAGAAAAACTTAAGCAGCAACTTTTCCAATTTCCAATATTTATGTAATTCTCAAAACGTTTGGCCACGACTGTACATCTTCAATCGAGTATACTTGATTCTGTGTGAGGGAGGTATCTGTTTCACTGAAGGTTGCACAGTACCCTTCAGTAAAATTACCTAGGGATATTCCTTGATCTCCCCCTCTGTGGCAGGTATCGTTACCAGGATAGATATGTATACCTACACTAGGGCGGGGAGTTTTTATGAAGAGTGGGTATTTTTGCTTCCATTCTTCACATGCAGACTGGTTACTAGATGAATTTGAGAATAATTGCAAAAAACATTCCTCAACACAAGAGGGCAATATTAAGGGCACAGTACCTAGGTAAGGCTTAGTGGTCCCACATATATAACAATTAGTGATGAGCGGGAGGTGTCATATTCGATTTTGCGATGTTTCGCGAATATTCGATTGAATATTCGTCGAAATCGAATATTCGTAATTATTTCATTCATCGCGATTAATATGCGATTTAATTAATCGTGCGATTTTTCTTATAGTATAAGGCAACTTTCTTATGGCTATGGCTAGGCTAATATGTGTATTTTACGAATATTCTTAATATTGCTCTAACTTCGTCTTTTAGAATATTCGTAATATTCTAAAAGACAAAGTTAAAGCAATATTACGAATATTCGTAAAATACACATATAGACTGTAATTTAGCTAATATAGCGCAATAATTATTTTTTTTTTGTCAAATTTTTTTTTGCCTCTTCTGCACTTTTGGAAAATATATGCACTATAAAAAAAAAAAGATTATAGTACTATATTAGCTAAATTGCAGTCTATATGTGTATTTTACGAATATTCTCAATATTGCTCTAACTTCGTCTTTTAGAATATTACGAATATTCTAAAAGACGAAGTTAGAGCAATATTAAGAATATTCGTAAAATACATATATAGACTGTAATTTAGCTAATATAGTGCTATAGTATTTTTTTTTATAGTGTACATATTTTCAAAAACTGAACTTCAGAAGAGGCAAAAAAATTCAACCAAAAAAAAAAGATTAGAGCACTATATTAGCTAAATTACAGTCTATTTGTGTATTTTACGAATATTTTTAATATTGCTCTAACTTCGTCTTTTAGAATATTCGTAATATTCTAATAAAATAAGCTATAGCAGTATAGCGAATATATTCGTTATTTTGAATAATCTTTTTTTTTTAATTGTACTGTTATCTCACTTAATCGGCATACTGCTCTCCGACAAGCGTCCCGTCACCATGGGAACGGCTGTGGGTTATATAATATACCATTGGATCTGAGTTTTTCCTGCACTCAGATCTGATGGTATATTCTAACCCACAGTTGTTCCTATGGTGACGAGGACGCTTGTCGTGGAGGAGTATGCCGAACATATGTACTAGTTAAAAAAAATATATTCTAAATTACGATTTTTTTCTCTCGAATATTCGCTATATTGAAAGAAGTAGGGTCACGGGTGGAATCAATCGATTTATATTCGAATTCCCGATTTGTACCTGAAAATCTGAAACAACGCGATAGCATGACGCAATCGCGTCACATGACCTGGTTTCGCTTTCACTTTAGTTACTACTAGAGTGGATTGGAATTTGTCTTCTGAAAATAAATTCTTATCGAAAAAATGGTTCGAAAAACCTTTAATGAGGATGAAGAAAAAATTATTCTAACCGTAAGTAATATTGTATTACAGTACTGTATTTTATTACATATTGCATGCATGCCAGAACAATATTTTGCAACACTAGAACAATGTATAAATTATTCATTTGTGGATCGACTGTTGCAAAATATTCGTATATGCCAATAAGAACTGCATTGATTATTTTTTATTTATTTCCCCCCTCCCCCAATAAGGGTCCATTCACACGTCTGTGGTGTGTTGCGTACCCGCAAATTGCAGATCCGTAACACACCCAGCCAGCACCCGCTATTGAAATGCCTATTCTTGTCCGCAGCTGCGGACAAGAATAGGACATGTTCTATCTTTTGCTGAGCTGCGGACCGGAAGTTCGGGGCCGAAACTCGGAAGTTAGGGGCCGCGCTCCGCTTCACGTCCGGGCCTATAGAGAATGAATGGATCCGCACCCTGCACCCAAAATTGCAAAATTGCAGAACGGGTGCAGAACATTTTGCGGACGAGTGAATGGACCCTAGTAGATATTACAGATTGATGCACTAAGGGTACTTTCACACTTGCGGCAGTGTGATCCGGCGGGCAGTTCCGTCATCGGAACTGCCCGCCGGATCCGTTGATCTGCCTCTGACTGAAAGCATTTGTGAGACGGATCCGGATGCGGATCCGTCTCACAAATGCATTGCAAGGACGGATCCGTCTCTCCGCTTGTCATGCGGACCGACGGATCCGTCTTGTACAATTTTTAGCATTTTTACCGATCTGCGCATGCTGGAACGACAGATCCGGCATTCCGGTATTCTGAATGCCGGATCCGGCGCTAATACATTCCTATGGGAAAAAATGCCGGATCCGGCGTTCAGGCAAGTCTTCAGTTTTTTTCGCCGGAGAGAAAACCGTAGCATGCGATTTTCTCTTTTGTCTCATCAGTCAAAACGACTGAACTGAAGACATCCTGATGGAAACTGAATGGATTACTCTCCATTCAGAATGCATAGGGATAAAACTGATCAGTTCTTTTCCGGTATAGAGCCCCTGTGACGGAACTCTATGCCAGAAAAGAAAAACGCAAGTGTGAAGTAGCCTAAGTATTCTTGTTGCTTCGCAGCACCATGTCAGTAGCATGTATGCATGGACAACAGATAAATAGCTATCACATGCACATAGCACGTCCTGCCATACAATTTAATACCACACACTATATACCATACACACAATATATATATATATATATATATATATATAAATAGGAAAATAACGGCGGCACTGGAGACAAGTAATATGGGTGCTAGGTCCAGGGATGTAGCTGCTTACCCCAGATGAACAATGACGAAAAAAGGACAGCACTCCAGGTAAAAAAGCAATGGTGTTTAATCACCCATGTGGATGGCAACATTTCAGCTCAAGCTTGAAAAAGGCTCTTGTTTGAGCTGAAACGTTGCCATCCACATGGGTGATTAAACACCATTGCTTTTTTACCTGGAGTGCTGTCCTTTTTTCGTCATATATATATATATATAGATTGAATTTTATGTCCATGAGGTTTTTTTGTTGGACCAAAAGTATTTGCTTGTTTATTTAGCGTTACCCAGGGTGCACCACGGGGAGGCAAAACAACTTTACACCCCATACCGTACTAGACAGGTACATCTCAGCTTAGCTGGCTAATATCTGATTGCTCAGACCCCACACACATACAATCGCAATACAATCCGATCTTATAACCGTAACATTAAATCTAATATTTCCCCTTTGAAGGCGTAACTTCATTTTTGCGTATTTGTTGAGGATATCTTTTTGAGATTTGTATAATAAAACAATGGGGATTATATGCTTTCATCTTTATCCTTCAGCGCTTTCTGGAGCGGGGCTATCATCTCACCCAGAAACACAAAGAAAAAGAGGTGATAATAACATCTGTCCGGACTGAGCTTTATCTCAAACATGGGAAAAAGTACCAGAAGGAAGCCATCCAAAAGAAATTTTGCGACCTAAAGCGCCTTCACCCTGAACTTGTGAAAGAATATAGTCAACGATTACACCCAGGTACAATGCTTACATGATTTTTGTATCTCTCTCTACAACACTCAGTAATATATACATTCAGTAATGCTGCTAATCTGTACAGATGTAGTATGGTTAACACACAACTTCTCAAATTTATTAATTCATCCCGTAATCTTGAAACAAAAGCCATTTAAAAAAATTAGCGCAACACATTTAATTGCATTAAGTTTACATAACACGTCTCATAAAGCATGTGTGTTAACTCTACTACATCCGTATTTCATCCCTTTTCAAATGATTACTTAATACCTGTTGCGACATGTACAAAATCTTCCGGTTACATCATACATTTCTACCTCGCTGAGATTGTATATTTATTGTTATACCAGCGCGGTACTGATGTATGATGTCACCGGATGATTTCATACGTCACACACATAAATATATATATAGGTCTTTTTGATTATATCTACATAAACTGCAAACATGATGAACTATTCAGGTCAAAGTCCCCTACCATTACATACAGGGAGTGCAGAATTATTAGGCAAGTTGTATTTTTGAGGATTAATTTTATTATTGAACAACAACCATGTTCTCAATGAACCCCAAAAACTCATTAATATCAAAGCTGAATATTTTTGGAAGTAGTTTTTAGTTTGTTTTTAGTTTTAGCTATTTTAGGGGGATATCTGTGTGTGCAGGTGACTATTACTGTGCATAATTATTAGGCAACTTAACAAAAAACAAATATATACCCATTTCAATTATTTATTTTTACCAGTGAAACCAATATAACATCTCAACATTCACAAATATACATTTCTGACATTCAAAAACAAAACAAAAACAAATCAGTGACCAATATAGCCACCTTTCTTTGCAAGGACACTCAAAAGCCTGCCATCCATGGATTCTGTCAGTGTTTTGATCTGTTCACCATCAACATTGCGTGCAGCAGCAACCACAGCCTCCCAGACACTGTTCAGAGAGGTGCACTGTTTTCCCTCCTTGTAAATCTCACATTTGATGATGGACCACAGGTTCTCAATGGGGTTCAGATCAGGTGAACAAGGAGGCCATGTCATTAGATTTTCTTCTTTTATACCCTTTCTTGCCAGCCACGCTGTGGAGTACTTGGACGCGTGTGATGGAGCATTGTCCTGCATGAAAATCATGTTTTTCTTGAAGGATGCAGACTTCTTCCTGTACCACTGCTTGAAGAAGGTGTCTTCCAGAAACTGGCAGTAGGACTGGGAGTTGAGCTTGACTCCATCCTCAACCCGAAAAGGCCCCACAAGCTCATCTTTGATGATACCAGCCCAAACCAGTACTCCACCTCCACCTTGCTGGCGTCTGAGTCGGACTGGAGCTCTCTGCCCTTTACCAATCCAGCCACGGGCCCATCCATCTGGCCCATCAAGACTCACTCTCATTTCATCAGTCCATAAAACCTTAGAAAAATCAGTCTTGAGATATTTCTTGGCCCAGTCTTGACGTTTCAGCTTGTGTGTCTTGTTCAGTGGTGGTCGTCTTTCAGCCTTTCTTACCTTGGCCATGTCTCTGAGTATTGCACACCTTGTGCTTTTGGGCACTCCAGTGATGTTGCAGCTCTGAAATATGGCCAAACTGGTGGCAAGTGGCATCTTGGCAGCTGCACGCTTGACTTTTCTCAGTTCATGGGCAGTTATTTTGCGCCTTGGTTTTTCCACACGCTTCTTGCGACCCTGTTGACTATTTTGAAGGAAACGCTTGATTGTTCGATGATCACGCTTCAGAAGCGTTGCAATTTTAAGAGTGCTGCATCCCTCTGCAAGATATCTCACTATTTTTGACTTTTCTGAGCCTGTCAAGTCCTTCTTTTGACCCATTTTGCCAAAGGAAAGGAAGTTGCCTAATAATTATGCACACCTGATATAGGGTGTTGATGTCATTAGACCACACCCCTTCTCATTACAGAGATGCACATCCCCTAATATGCTTAATTGGTAGTAGGCTTTTGAGCCTATACAGCTTGGAGTAAGACAACATGCATAAAGAGGATGATGTGGTCAAAATACTCATTTGCCTAATAATTCTGCACTCCCTGTACATCCCCCCCTACAATTTGCATGGGATTCAACAATATATATATATATATACAGTACAGACCAAAAGTTTGGACACACCTTCTCATTCAAAGAGTTTTCTTTATTTTCATGACTATGAAAATTGTAGATTCACACTGAAGGCATCAAAACTATGAATTAACACATGTGGAGTTATATACTTAACAAAGTGTGAAACAACTGAAAATATGTCATATTCTAGGTTCTTCAAAGTAGCCACCTTTTGCTTTGATTACTGCTTTGCACACTCTTGGCATTCTCTTGATGAGCTTCAAGAGGTAGTCACCTGAAATGGTCTTACAACAATCTTGAAGGAGTTCCCAGAGATGCTTAGCACTTGTTGGCCTTTTTGCCTTCACTCTGCGGTCCAGCTCACCCCAAAGTATCTCGATTGGGTTCAGGTCTGGTGACTGTGGAGGCTAGGTCATCTGACGCAGCACCCCATTACTCTCCTTCATGGTCAAATAGCCCTTACACAGCCTGGAGATGTGTTTGGGGTCACTGTCCTGTTGAAAAAGAAATGATGGTCCAACTAAACGCAAACCTGATGGAATAGCATGCCGCTGCAAGATGCTGTGGTAGCCATGCTGGTTCAGTATGCATTTAATTTTGAATAAATCCCCAACAGTGTCACCAGCAAAGCACCCCCACACCATCACACCTCCTCCTCCATGCTTCACGGTGGGAACCAGGCATGTAGAGTCCATCCGTTCACCTTTTCTGCGTTGCACAAAGACACGGTCGTTAGAACCAAAGATCTCAAATTTGGACTCATCAGACCAAAGCACAGATTTCCACTAGTCTAATGTCCATTCCTTGTGTTCTTTAGCCCAAACAAGTATCTTCTGCTTGTTGCATGTCCTTAGCAGTGGTTTCCTAGCAGATATTCTACCATGAAGGCCTGATTCACACAGTCTCCTCTTAACAGTTGTTTTAGAGATGTGTCTGCTGCTAGAACTCTGTGTGGCATTGACCTGGTCTCTAATCTGAGCTGCTGTTAACCTGCGATTTCTGAGGCTGGTGACTCTGATGAACCTATCCTCCGCAGCAGAGGTGACTCTTGGTCTTCCTTTCCTGGGGCGGTCCGCATGTGAGCCAGTTTCTTTGTTGCGCTTCATGGTTTTTGTGACTGCACTTGGAGACACTTTCAAAGTTTTCCCAATTTTTCGGACTGACTGACCTTCATTTCTTAAAGTAATGATGGCCACTCATTTTTCTTTACTTAGCTGCTTTTTTCTTGCCATAATACAAATTATAACAGTCTATTCAGTAGGACTATCAGCTGTGTATCCACCTGACTTCTCCACAACGCAACTGATGGTCCCAACCCCATTTATATGGCAAGAAATCCCACTTATTAAACCTGACAGGGCACACCTGTGAAGTGAAAACCATTTCAGGTGACTACCTCTTGAAGCTCATCAAGAGAATGCCAAGAGTGTGCAAAGCAGTAATCAAAGCAAAAGGTGGCTACTTTGCAGAACCTAGAATATGACATATTTTCAGTTGTTTCACACTTTTTTGTTATGTATATAATTCCACGTGTGTTAATTCATAGTTTTGATGCCTTCAGTGTGAATCTACAATTTTCATAGTCATGAAAATAAAGAAAACTCTTTGAATGAGAAGGTGTGTCCAAACTTTTGGTCTGTACTGTATATATATATGTGTGTGTGTGTGTCTGTGAAACATATCAAATCATCTGGTGAGATCATACATCTGTACCGCACTGTTTGTATAACTATATATATATATATATATATATATATATACACACACACACAATCTCAGCGAGGTAGAGATGTATGATGTAAGCGGATTATTTTGTACGTGTCACACCGCGTATTAAGTAATCATTTTTAAAGGGATGAAATACGGATGTAGTAGATTTAACACAGATCCTTTAGGAGACGTGTTATTTAAACAAAATGCAATTGAATGCGTTACACTATTTTTTAACAATGGCTTTTGTTTCTAGATAACGCAATGAGTTAAGAGGTTGTGTGTTATCCCAACTACATCTGTACAGATTAGCAGCATAACTGAATATATACATTACATAGTGTTGTAAAGAGAGATACAAAAGTCATGTAAATATTGTACCTGGACATAATAGTTTCCTCATCTCCTTTACAAGTTTGGACCTAAACCTCTTTATATCGCACCACTTCTTTTGCAGTTCCACATATTTGTGCCACAAAGAAAACTTCATAAATAACTCTGCACAGAGAGACCTTAGAATGGCGCGCTTCTCCACTCTCTTCTTGGTTAGGGCAAATCCCCTCACCAACAAACGCTGCAATATAAAGATGCAAGCATATCATTCCAATTTTTTACATTCAACATTTTAAAACATATGTCCTCAACAAACCTGCAAAAAGTTGTTATGTCTTTAAAGGGGAAATATTAGATTGAATGTTAACTTTATAAGATCGGATTGTAATGCAATTCTATGTGTGTGGGGTCTGAGGGAGCAATTGGATATTGGCCGGCTAAGCTGCGATGTACTTGTCTAGTGAAGGGACGGTACGGTATTGGGTGTACAGCTGGTTTGCATCACCGTGGTGCACCCTGGGTAACGCTAAATGAAACAGCAAATATGGTGAGACAAAGAAAGCTCATGTACATTAAATATAATCTATATATATATATATTGTATGTGTATGGTATATAGTGTATGGTACCATATATAGTGTGTGGTATATATTGAGTGACAGGAAAATGGACGTGCTATGTGCTCTGAATGTGATATAAATGTATCTGTTGTCCATACATACAGGCTACAAACATAGTGCTGTGAAGTAACAAGAATACTTATTGCAGTGCACAAATATGTATTATTTATCTTTATCTTAAAAAAAAATCATAAGAAAAAATAAATCGTATTCATATTGCAAATATTCGAATTTACGAATATTTCGCTAGACTCGATTAACTTATAATAATCGTTCTGACATGCATGCAAAAGTACTGTAATATTACTTACGGGTACGATGATTTCATCCTTGGCTTTTACAAAGCGATGTCTTAGGATCTTTGCGGAGCACATTGTACTTGAGTGTCTGCGAGTGTCTGGAGTGGAGAGTCCAGTGAAAACAATTTATAGTTGCGATCTACATAAGGTGAGTCACCTCAGGTGACGTACTAGTGATGTCAGCCGGTCGGGCACACGTATTAAACATTACGATTTTTCTGTTGTAATATTCGTGAACTCGAATATTATAACAGAGATTATTGGTTTAGAATAGAATAGGACGAATATTCTAAAAACAAATATACAGCAATATATTCTTTATTTCGAATATTCTGCATATTTGATCCATCTGAAAACATGATTCCTTCCAGCTTCAATTCAGTTGCTTGTGGGCCAATGACTCATTGACCCACAAGCAAGAAGCAAAGAGGAATCATATATTTTCAGATGGGAAAAAAAAAAAAAATATTCGATTTCGCGAATATATAGAACTATATTCAAAATATTTGCAAAATCTCGAAGTTGCTATATTCGAGATAAAAATTTGATATTCAAATATTCGCGCTCAACACTAATAATAATCACTTTTATTTACTAAAGCTGCACTGTACTTCATCCATTCTAAGCATAGGTTGGCATCAGAGAACCCAGTTTCTGCTGCAAGAGCCTCCTCATATGCTGGGTCAGATATTGCTCTCATATTGTTAAAAGTTAAGATACTGGGTTTGAGGGGGGTTGTTTGTTTCTGAGGGTATGTCCATTCTTATAGTGGTTGCCGCACCTCGTGGAAGGACTGCACTTCATTATGCTGCATAAACAAAAGGAGTAAGTTGCAACGTGAGTACTGGAGGAATTGTACCAGAAGGTAGTGATTCCACCTTTCTGAGTTATAGCAACTTCAGCTTTGTTATCCTCCGGTCATTAGGATCGTCATTAATCCCACAGTCCAAGAGGACTGTCTGTGCCATCTTCCAGAACTGAGGGAGTGCATCCTGGTGGAGGTCAGAGCTGTCTGCTCCCGTTAGTACCTCACTTTGTCCTTTTTCAAGCTCAGGACTGTCTGTCCCCATTATTACCTCCTTTTGGGGTGCCTCCTTTACCATTTTCACTCTGGTGGCGTGGATCCAAGTAGGTGCTTCTTCCGTGAGTACTGCTGTGTGGGTCGCGGCTACCACTGTAGTTGGTGGTCCGTAGGTGAAGTCTCCTGCAAATTTTCCCTTCCTTCATTTCTTTATCAGCACGATATCTCCCACTTGGAATGGGTGAGTTGGTTCCTGTGGAAGACAAGGAGACTTACAAGCAACTTTTTCCTCAATTTCACTTAGGGCGTTAATAAATCTGGTTACATTGGTGTTTGGGTTGTTCCTCAAACATGTGATACACCTTCCCACATAATCTGACACTATCTGTTTAATGACTGTAATATAGAAATTCTGTGCTAGCAGCATGTGTGTTGTGTCCTACTCCATGAAAATGTGCAATGAACAGAGGGGAGCTGTGCTGTGGTATGCATGTTTTCCCCTCTTTGCAGATTAAATTGCAAGATTGGATAACAACAATCGGCCATTTCATCGTCAGTAGCTGAGGACTGGAAATCCACATGCATCTGAGTTAACTCAAGTGAAGGAGGTACTAATTTCACCATTTGCAATGTGGCCGGGGCCATCAGTGCAGCCTTCTTGGCCTCCGCGTCTGCGAGGGCATTGCCTTGGGACACATGATCTTTACCACCAGTATGCGCCCTGCAGTGGACAATTGCAATCTGTGAGGGAAATCTTATGGCTTCTAAAAGTTGTATGACAAGTTGTGAATGTGAGATGTGCTTACCATCAGCTGCAATGAATCGTATCCTTTGCCAAATGACCCCGTGGTCCCAGACCACTTCATGTGCATACCTGCTGTCAGTGTAAATGGTGACTGGCTTGCCTTCATGTAGTATGCATGCTCTTGTGAGTGCATTCAATTCTGCTTCTTGTGCAGATTGGTATGTGATGGGTCTGGCTTCCAGGACAACATCAGGTAGCATAACAATAGCATATCCTGCATGATAAGTGTTGTAATTTGGTCTGCTGCAGGATCCATCAACAAAAACATTAGGAGCCCCTTCTACTGGTACAGATTGTAAATTAGAGCGGGGTGATGTCTCATGTTATATGGCGTGTATACAATCATGTGCCTCTGTCAAGTGATCCTCAGGTCCTTCAAGTCCAAATAGGGCATTCAAGATAGGTGCTGGACCTGAGGTGTGTGTTGCGTATTTGATTTGGAGGGAGGCATTGCTGAGGAGTGGAATCTCACATCCAGATAGTCTTTGTGCGGACATGTGCTGTGTGTGTATGCCTTTGAGAAGGCTTAGTACATCATGTGTGGTGTACAGGATAGTCTCATGTCCCATTGTGAGTGGCGTTGCAAGCTCAACCATCATAGCACAGGCTGCAAGAGATCTCAGACAGGCCAGCATTCCTTGGACGGATGCCAGAACCACCTTTGAGAAAAAGGCACAAGGACGTTACTTGCCTCCGTGATATTGTGTCAGCACACCCGCCATGGTTTTACAATTTTGTCGAGCATATAGGTGGAATGTGAGTTTGTAGTCAGGGAGGCCCAAACCTGGACTTGTCATTAAAGAACATTTCAAATACTCAAATGCATTAAACATTTCCTCAGACCACCTGATGAGATCTGGCATGTCTGCCAGAGTGGCTTGTCTCATTACATTGTCATAGTAGGAGCAATCAGGAATCCATTGTCTGCAGTAGTTTATCATACCAAGGAAAGATAACATTTCTTTCTTGGTGTGTGGGGTGACCAGGCCCACAACAGACTGGACTCTTTCTGTGCGTATTCTCCTTTCTCCCTTTGTGAGTACAAAGCCCAAGTATTCATCTTGCTTTTTACACCATTGCATTTTCTTGCGTGACACCTTGTGTCCACATTCAGACAACCATTTCAACAAAAATAAACCATCTGTTATTGGCCTCCTCTGACATACTACACAATAACAAATAATACACGTATTGCAAGAGTACAGAACCCTGGGGGGGGGGGGGTGCCAGTGTTTTAAACTGGCTTGGAGGACAATGCTGTACACTACAGGTGAATCAGCATATCCCTGGGGCATTCTGCACCAGGTGAGTTGACGACACTCAAAGGAAAAAGCAAAAAGAGTCTGGTCTGCTTGTCAACCGGGATAGAGAAGAAAGCATTTTTCAAGTCTATCATGCTGAAACAGACAGCATCTGCAGTAAATGGCTGACAGCAACTGAGAAATGTCTCGCCTGTCTCTGTTTACTCACGGTTTTGGCTCCTGAACTTTTGTAACTATGTGTGGGGGTCTGTATCTTCCTGATCTCAAAGCATCCCGCTGCCTCCTTCTCATATAAATATTTCTCAAAGTCTTGTATTTTGTATTTTGTCTGAGGTCCATGAGAAAACGCGTTGCTTTACAATCAACATGAGATTGGGAAGGAAAACTAGGCTGTCACTATTTGCAGCCTGCAGTCCCTGGTTGGGAGGGGGAAACTCACACTTAGATTTTCCTCCACTCACAGTAAGAAAATTCACCAAATGACAGAGTGATAATATTACAGTGAGATATGTTCATACACTTATCACCAGAACAATAGCTCTCACACAAACAGATGAATCTTAACACTCTATGTATCTTATACTCTAAATATAGGTATGCGTCAAACCAAGGTAGGTCAGTCTCCCTGAGACTGTTATCTTACATGTACCCCTGGTACTAAAAAAAATCTCTGTCGACAGTTAGATAAAGTAAAAAGATCTCCCAGAGATCCTTTGGTGTGTCCCTGACACAAACCAACTTACGGATAGATCTCCCTGAGACTCTATGCCGTGCATGGCACTCCAAGTGCCGGCCTTATTCATGAAAGTACTCCAAGTAGTTATTATAAACTCCGGGAGTCTATTTTTAAGGCTTAACAATGTATCCCGGATACATAATAAAAACTCACGGGTAGAGATGTGGCCTGTGCCCTCGGACCCGGCAATGGACAAAAGGGATGTCTCTCTTACCGGACACGAGGATGGCCTTCTCTATCCCCAAACTGAAAGGATTTGGACCTTTCCGGACCTCTACGACAACCTTGGTTTGAGACACTGACGTCAGGAGAGATGTTTCTCAGTTGCTAATAACAGACACATGTCACGGAAGGTGTACAGAAAACTAGAAGACACAAAATGAAGATCCGACTGACTGGATCCAAAACTAAGGAACAAAAGGGGGAGCCCTGCAACAGACCTGGCTCTCTCCCTAACTGCTCAGCCTATGCGAAAATCTCAATGGTAGATGATCGCATATCCTCGTACCTCGACTGTATAACACCTGAACACCCTATAATAGTGAGGGGACATGACCACCGGCTCCCTACACTTGATACGGAGGGAGTCAGGGTCACCTGGGATCCAGCAAATAGGAAAACACAAATGAATGACCAAAACCTATCTGTAGAAGACTCAGTAGTAGCATCAGCATGCACACACTCCAGGAAGTAATATAAACCGCAAAGTGATGCAGTATGGGAAGGGATTTAAAGGGATGCAATCAGTGCAACTACATGACAGCTGAGAGAGGCTAACTAGAGGATAAGAAAATGAAAGCAAAACAAAAGGAACCTCAAGGAGGAGGTTCTGAAGGATGTCTGTCAGAGCTTCTCAGATGTCTGGTGGTGACACACATCACTGAGAAACTCTAAATTTATTATGCTATAGCTTGGCCTTATATAGGCAGTAGAAAAGTTTGCATAACAAGTTTGCATAACAACCAATTATAAAAGATAAACATTGGTGCTCACACAGATACTACCGGAACATCCTTTTATGGGTATGCAATACGTCACATATAATAATGTACGCAGTTGTGCCGAATGACCCTGAATGAGACAGAACATTTGTTCTAGTTCCCAGAATCTGTCCTGAGACAGATAAGTGAACCTAACTCACAGCGGGAGGGATGTGAGTGAGATATTATAACAATTCTGTACATATAGAGAAGACAAGATGGAGTCACATTTCCCTTTAGTTTCTATTATGTAAGCCTCGCAAAGTGACTTCAGACCTGAACTAGTCCTTAAAAAGTGGGTTTTGGAAATTTCCTTAAAAATTTCAAGATTTGCTTCCATACTTCTAAGCCTTCTAATGTCCCCAAAAAATAAAATGTTATTTTAAAAATTATCCAAACATGAAGTAGACATATGAGAAATGTAAAGAAATTACTATTTTTGAAGGTATTACTATCTATTATAAAAGTAGAGACATTTTTGGTAAATTTTGTATTTTTTAGTGAATAAAAACACTGTCACGAAGTACAATATGTGACAAGAAAACAATCTCAGAATGGCCTGTATAAGTACAAGCGTTTTAAAGTTATCACCACATAAATTGACACATGTCAGATTTGCAAAAAAATGGCCTGGGCAGGAAGGTGAAAACCGGCCCGTGGTTGAAGGGGTTAAATAAAAGATTAAACTGCAGTTCATGTGTTACAAATTAGACGAGACAACATGATTTATACAGTAGGTTCCTGAATTTGTTCTAAGGACTCAAAAACTTGAGTTAGTAGTACACTTTGTAATTCCACGATATGATGTCTTTCGTCTTTGCTGCATTTTTTTTTCTGTTAACTTCAAAGACCCAGAACTAGACCACAAATTGGAATACTGCCTCAGCTAAGTCTGATTAGCATATTAATTACTTATTATATTAAGGGTTTAAGTTCTCAGTGCGTATTGTAGTGTCCAGAAGTGTTACACATATGAAAGTTATTGCATTATAGCATATTTTAATAAAAGAATCGGCTCTGTGAATCTGACCTAATTAGATAATTATTATCCTGGCCACTGCTGATATGTCAGTTAGACCTACAATGTAAGAATTTGAATATGGGTGACACTACTACAATTAAATTGATACACTATATGGAGTAAATTATTGGGACACCTACTGTGTACATTACATCTACAGGAGCTTTTATGAAATTCCCTTCTAAATCCATAGGCATTAATGTGACTATGCAGCTAAAACAGCTTCCACTCTTCTGGGAGTACATTCTACAAGGTTTTGAGTGTGTCTGTGGGACTTTTTGCCTATTCGTCCAGAAGAGCATTTGTGAGGTCAAAAAATGATGTGGGACGAGAGGTTTGAGAGGTTGTGCCTGGATACATTCATTCTAGTTCATCCTAAAGGAGTTTGATGGGATTTAGATCAGGGCTCTGTGCTGGCCAGTCAAGTTATACCACTCCAAATTTACCCAACCATAACTTTGTGGACATTGTTTTGTGCACTGGAGTACAATCATGCTGGAAAAGAAAAGGACCTTCCTCAAATTCTTCCCTCAAATTTGTAGTCATATAATAGTTCAAAATTTATTGGTATGCTGAAGCATTAAGATTTCTCTTTACTGGAACTAATCCCTGAAAAACAACCTCACTGGATTATCTCTTTTCCACCAAACTTTGCTGTTTGCACAGTGCAGTCAGACAGGTAATGTTCTTCTGGAACTCAACAAACCCTGACTCGTCCATTAGACTTCCAGAGAATTATGATCTATCCCTCCACAGAACTAATTTCCACTGTTCTAGAGTCCATTGGCGGAGTGCTTCAAACCACTCCATCCAACGCATAGTATTATGCTTGGTGATATAGAGCTTATATGCAGCTGCTCAGCCATGGAAACCCATGCCAATCAGAGGAGGTTTGTCAGTCTTCAGTTATTAAGTCAGCATTGGCAAATTTTATACACTATGGGGGTTATTTATGACCAGATATATGCCAATTATTGTGACATACATCTGGCGTAGATTCTGTCACACGCCATGCTGCTGCAGAATATGTGACTTCTTCCCCGCTCATGTCAGGTGTAAAAAAGTGAGTGGAAGGCGATGGGCCGGTCGGCCCGTCTTATTCATCATTTTCTACGACTGGTTTAGGAGTAGAAAATGGTCTAAATGTAAGACAGCAAGGAAGCTGTCTTACATTTAAAAGTGGCGGTGGATCTGCTAAAGTTATGTAAAGGACGGAGCCTCTACATAACTTGGGCGTTCCACCCCAGCTATAGGACTTATTAAGACCAAAAAGTAAAATGCTGGTCCTAATAAATGTGCCCCTATGTGCGTCATCACTCGCCGACTTGGCTCTGCAACCTTTCATGGTCTGTTGCTGTGGTTCCTAAACTTGTGCATTTTGCAATAATAACGCAAAAAAAATGTGAAATATCTTGAAGGGAAGAAATAAAATCAAATAATTTGCTTCAATGATATTACATCATCTCTGTAGTTTGGTTGAACCAAATATAATGTATACTGTATAAAGTTCTAAGAAGGCTTTAGCACTGTAAGAGTATATCCAATGGGACAGATATGCTCCGAATTTGCCACTTCAGATTTGTGTGTGGAAAATCAATGTACAAATTGACTTGTGGTGTGGATTTTAAATCAGCAATATGTACATTTATGCTGAGGATTTCCACTGTGGATATTACCCCTTGAAATGCACCATGTGCCTGTACCCCAGATGAACTGAATACCATATTTTTTGCCCCATAAGAAGGACTTTTTTCCCACAAAATAGGGGGAAAATATCACTGCGTCTTATGGGCAAATACTAATGAGCGCTTCCATTATAGAAGCCTTCATTAGTACCGGAGGACCTGGAAGCAGCGAATGCAACGCTCCCCGGGCTCTGTACTCACTGCTTCCTGGTCTTCTGCTGTTGGCTGTGCTGTGGCTGCCCTCTGTGACCTCACGCTGTCCTCGCTGGGTCACAGAAAAGCCAACAGCAGGAAGAAGAACAGAGGTGAGGAGCAGCACCAACCAGAGCAGGAGAGGTAAGTGTTGTTGTTTTTTTTTAATGTGATATGAGGCATGGGGGCTGATGACATGAGTGAGGCATGGGGCTGATATAATGAATAAGGCATGGGGGCTGATGACATGAGTGAGGCATGGGGGCTGATGACATGAGGCATGGGGGCTGATGATATGAGGCATGGGGGTCTGATCTGAGGTCTGAATGAGGGGGTTTTATCTATATTGGGGCTCATATTTGAGGTCTGATTGTGGGTCATTCACATTGGGGTCTGATCTGAGGTCTTTTTGGGTTCTTATAACATTGCTGGTCTGAAAAATAATGTTTTCATGTCAACACCTGAAAAACATAAAATGCATGTAATAAAGGAAGGGTTAGGAAGAAATTAGGATGGGAAATGCTGGGATTGTTATTATTTCTTGTGTATTGTCTTTGATTAGTGTTTTTTTTTTTTGCTTACAGGAGTTTCCCTTTTGAACTTTTGCATTAAATTATTCCTTTTTTGACTCACTTGTGGATTTATTATTCTTACCCTATCTACTGCAGCTTTCATCTTTTCATTTGTGTATGTTTCATTAACTACAGAACATATGACACTTTTTTTGTTGGAATGCATTTGTTATACCTTACCAATTATATAAATGTTATCATATTTTACAATTGTGTGTATGAATAAAAAGAAATTAGGAAAAGATCATGTAGATTTCCTGTATTTGAGATTAATTCTAGATACAGTATCAAGGTCATTTGTACTACTCATCTAGTACATGCACATGCAGCAATCTTGCTTAGTTTATATGGTGTTTCTGCGAGATGTGGTCTTCTGCTTATGTAGCTTTTCTTTTACTCGGGAAGCAGAAAGCCATTGTTTTTTCAATAATCTTTTACGTGCCGCTGTTAGTCTTTTGGGGGCTCTGAGAGTGTTAAAAGTAATAGATTTTTGCCTATGAGCAAAGAAGCCATTACAGCATGTACCAGAAGATTTAATAGGTGTCATAATTTATCATGTATACCGAAAAGTGCTTCTTAATTAAGTGCGTACGTTAATGAATTTTTTAATTTGATCCCTGTAAGTACTTTGCTATACTAATTGCAATATTCTACACATTAGTCATCCGCTGTTGCCCTTGGCTGTTTTCTATCCTGAGAGAGGTAGACTGGGCTTTTCTGTTAAACTTACCTTAACCCATTGTGAATGAAAAGGTATTTTGCCAGGTATGATACTCCTGATGGTATTTTATTGTGAACAATTAATACTAAAGAGCATTGTATGTTCATATATTACAGAAACTAACATCTGTATCTCGAAGATGAAGTCCAGTTGGGCATATTCATGGAGTATACTGTATCATAGTCTTCCAATATTAGGATTTCTTCTTCTTTTAAAGCGGGTGTCTCATTTCCGCGAATGGCATTTATCAAGTACAGAAAGTTAATACAAGGTACTTACTAATGTATTGTCCGTATTTCCTCCTTTGCTGGCTTGATTCATTTTTCCATTACATTATACACATCTCAGATCCAGGGGTTACAGCCACCCTGCAGTCCAGCAGCCGTGGCCGTGCTTGCTCACCAAAGGAAAAAAGATCTGGCTTTTCTGGTGGCTGGGACCATGGAAGTGCACATGGGCAATCATGTGCAGCATCTCCCAACTAAGTTGCATCTGCAGTATAGCAGTGCTCGTAACCCTTGAAAAAGAGCAGTGTATAATGTGATAGAAAAAAAAATCAAGCCAACAGAGGCAATATGGACAATCACAATACATTAGTAATTGCCTTGTATTAACTTTGTTTACATGATTAATGCGGTTTGCTGAAGTGAGACAACCCCTTTAAGTTAAATTTAATGTATGTAGTCAAACTACTGAGACCTACTGGATGATCATGAACCCTTAGTCTTGGCCATCTCACAAGGTAGCACTAGCTGTTTGAGCAGTAATATATACATATGGGAAAGTATTGCATCTTTCCTACAAACACAGTTCGGGATGTGAAAGCTGCAGGTAGCTGCACGTTTTGTATTAATGACTCTACCAATATGCTACATGGTCAAGCTGAGTATGCCAAAGCTTCTTATTTCATTGGCTCTCCAATCTGCTTAATAGAGAAGGTCTGTGAACATCTATATTCATGAATAGGACATTTGGACAGGGGTTGTCCAGTTGGATCAGTTGGAAAGGAAAATGTTCTCTCCCATTCAACATGCAGATTTATAAAAACTAGTGTAACCTAGCAACCAAACAAATTTAAGTAACTATGGGCAACTAAGATGGTTTTCCTTTGCAACTGTTTTGATATTGTAGTCCATCAAATTTCTTTGTTTAGCATTATCTGTATAGTCTGCAAAATGTATTGATATACTGTTTTTAATTGTCGTCAAAATTGGATATCTAACCCTCGTCAGATTCCTTTTCTGTATGTAGGGTGAATTTTATTAACATATATATCTTTATTTCTGGGGTAAATGTAGGTAGATATCAGTAATATTACATACATGCAGTCTATCCTTTGCTGCTACAATAGACTTTCTGCTAGACATATAGGATCCTATTTTATCAATGCTCACACTAACACTGCTTTTATGGTCAGTTCTTTAGCAGTGATTGTTGTAAACAATATCATAATTTTTAGACATGTTCACTTGCAAAGACAGCAGCTATAGTCAATCGGCATTACTTTGGAGAACATACAGGGAGTGCAGAATTATTAGGCAAGTTGTATTTTTGAGGATTAATTTTATTATTGAACAACAACCATGTTCTCAGTGAACCCAAAAAACTCATTAATATCAAAGCTGAATATTTTTGGAAGTAGTTTTTAGTTTGTTTTTAGTTTTAGCTATTTTAGGGGGGTATCTGTGTGTGCAGGTGACTATTACTGTGCATAATTATTAGGCAACTTAACAAAAAACAAATATATACCCATTTCAATTATTTATTTTTACCAGTGAAACCAATATAACATCTCAACATTCACAAATATACATTTCTGACATTCAAAAACAAAACAAAAACAAATCAGTGACCAATATAGCCACCTTTCTTTGCAAGGACACTCAAAAGCCTGCCATCCATGGATTCTGTCAGTGTTTTGATCTGTTCACCATTAACATTGCGTGCAGCAGCAACCACAGCCTCCCAGACACTGTTCAGAGAGGTGCACTGTTTTCCCTCCTTGTAAATCTCACATTTGATGATGGACCACAGGTTCTCAATGGGGTTCAGATCAGGTGAACAAGGAGGCCATGTCATTAGATTTTCTTCTTTTATACCCTTTCTTGCCAGCCACGCTGTGGAGTACTTGGAAGCGTGTGATGGAGCATTGTCCTGCATGAAAATCATGTTTTTCTTGAAGGATGCAGACTTCTTCCTGTACCACTGCTTGAAGAAGGTGTCTTCCAGAAACTGGCAGTAGGACTGGGAGTTGAGCTTGACTCCATCCTCAACCCGAAAAGGCCCCACAAGCTCATCTTTGATGATACCAGCCCAAACCAGTACTCCACCTCCACCTTGCTGGCGTCTGAGTCGGACTGGAGCTCTCTGCCCTTTACCAATCCAGCCACGGGCCCATCCATCTGGCCCATCAAGACTCACTCTCATTTCATCAGTCCATAAAACCTTAGAAAAATCAGTCTTGAGATATTTCTTGGCCCAGTCTTGACGTTTCAGCTTGTGTGTCTTGTTCAGTGGTGGTCGTCTTTCAGCCTTTCTTACCTTGGCCATGTCTCTGAGTATTGCACACCTTGTGCTTTTGGGCACTCCAGTGATGTTGCAGCTCTGAAATATGGCCAAACTGGTGGCAAGTGGCATCTTGGCAGCTGCACGCTTGACTTTTCTCAGTTCATGGGCAGTTATTTTGCGCCTTGGTTTTTCCACACGCTTCTTGCGACCCTGTTGACTATTTTGAATGAAACGCTTGACTGTTCGATGATCACGCTTCAGAAGCGTTACAATTTTAAGAGTGCTGCATCCCTCTGCAAGATATCTAACTATTTTTGACTTTTATGAGCCTGTCAAGTCCTTCTTTTGACCCATTTTGCCAAAGGAAAGGACGTTGCCTAATAATTATGCACACCTGATATAGGGTGTTGATGTCATTAGACCACACCCCTTCTCATTACAGAGATGCACATCACCTAATATGCTTAATTGGTAGTAGGCTTTCGAGCCTATACAGCTTGGAGTAAGACAACATGCATAAAGAGGATGATGTGGTCAAAATACTCATTTGCCTAATAATTCTGCACTCCCTGTATAGTATGGCTGTAGGATTTCATTTATTCTCCTGTCCTACCTATTGAAAGGATTATTCAGAGAGGAAAGGAGGATAGCAAGAAAGAAAGAAAATAGATGGGTAGATCGTTGGATAGACGGGTATACAGTTACAAGGGACTGCTATGGGTCCAATGGGGCACCTTTATATGTAAACAGATATATGGCATTCCTGGAGGAACAGCTTGTCTATGTGTCCCCAGACTTCAGCTGGGTGCTTGGGTGGTGACGATACATAGACAATATCTTCCTAATTTTGAGTGCTCCTATGATGAATTAACAGAATTTCATACCCTCAAGGATTAACTTCCATACAGCCAACTACTAATGTCTAAAAGGATAGTTCAAGATAAAGCCACACTAGACTGAAGAAATGGCAACTAGATTCACGAAGAGTACCCCCTACCACAAGAACAGGGTAAAATCCGTAGACCGTCCCCAACTTAGTCGACAGTTACACAAACTTGGAGAACACAGACTGATCGCATACCATTTTTTTCCGCATACTCTGGACACGGCAAAGTCATAGGTAACGTTATACGCAAACATTGGCACATATTTACCAGCTGCTTGAAGCATGTTCCTGAGTTGTACAATCTTCCTTTGCTGTCATATTCTTTAATATAAAAGATAGGCTAGTCAGGTCAGATAATCTTACATGAGTGACAAAACACAAACCTATATAGGAAAGAAAAAACTTGGTTGATTCCCTGCTTATTGTGTGTGAACTGTACATACATATAGAAGTGTGAGAAGTTCACTCACCTGACATCAGAGGAGACATTCCATATTTGGCATTTCTTAACATGCAACTCTGATCGTGTCATTTATATTTTGTTCTGCCTGTCCAAACTATGGTACCTGGGTGAAACCACATTGGACACCTAGACATGTCTAAACTAACACTGTTACACAATACGTCAGAACTGTAAGGATTTACCAGTCCCTAAACATTTCACAGAACATGGACATAGGGAGAGAGATCTCAGGTTCATGATAATCGATCAAATTCCTCCCCTTAGATGGGAGGTAATAGGGAGACTATGTTAAGAAAAAGAGAAGTATGATGGATCTTTAAATTTTAGACATTGAAACCCAATGGACTTAATGTGGATTTCAAATTAGGGGGATGTGATTAACATATGATGCATACTTGGTGACGTTACTTAGTGGTGAGTCCTTTGGACATCTGGCTCTGGAATGAGGATAATGATATGTCTATAATTATGTTGATACGTACTGCATGTTCACTGTTCCACTTTATGGGTTATATCTCAGCTACCTATACAGACTCAAGGCAACGTCTTCATCGGGATTTCATCTGAAGCGGGGCGATTTCTATGTATTTATTTTTTACTCTATTGATTCTTGTTTTTCATTAGTTTGCCAATTACGGTAACAGGTGTCTTACAAACTAAGTGGGCACCACTTGATTATTACACTGGTTTCCCTGGGAGATTTATATTGTAGGCTGGATCTGAGGTGTCAGGATACAAGAATATGCTGAAGAGACTTTAGATTTGCACAACGGTTCTCCCGACACAATGGACTGCCATGTGACACTTGGTGTCCCGCTGTGGAACTACAATCGTTTTCTGAATGATCTGGTCACACTGGTGTGTGCCAGGCCATCAGAATAAGGGTGCCAATAGGCAAGCATGATAACCAATTGGAGGCATTTGTTACATTTATACAAGCACTACATCTTATGGTGTTCATGACCACTGGTCTCCAGGTATATGGCGTGGCTGGGTGGGACACCCTTGGTTTTCTATGTTGGCCATGCCACCCAGGTGGGAGAATTGTCACTCATTGATGGTGGGTGAGGGAGCCCCACTGTCGGAGTGAGCAGATCATGCACACTGGAATATAATATAGTTCACTCTGATGATAACATTCCCAGCAGGTATAGCAATTGCCACATCATCTAGTATACAGACACAATTTTGCTTGTAATTCTTTGTATGGCCCTATATGGCAGCTTTACTTCTATGTTATATTTACTCTATAGGTTACTGCTTCTCATCCCTATTACCCATTTGCCTGTATAGGACATGGGTGCATTTTTAAATCTCTTTGGACCATTAGTGGTTGGCACCTCACAGTGCCCTACCGTTAGAATTATTTTTGATTTTTTCCTCTTTTGTCATATATATTTCTTCTTTTGTTTTGGCACACTGAGTCACGGCCATCATGTCTTGTGTTGGCAGTGATGGCGTGGCACGGTGCGCATGCACTGATAGGTATTCTGGTGCCTGCGCTCTGAAGGGCTAACAACACCAAGTGTATATCATATTGGACATGCGCCCATGTTTAGATGAACTTGTAAGTATTTTATACACCTTTACAGGTGTTGTATATTGATTTTATGACTAATACATGGTACACTGAGCAACTTGTTAAGATTATGGACACTATAATTTATGTAATATGATGATATTTATTAAAAATCACATTTTTGATATACATAACTATGGATACACTGAGATACATGTATAGCTTTTCAAATATTTTACACATTTATGACATTTTGATTATGTATTGCACGTTTATTAATTGATGAATTCATTAATTTTGTATCCCTAATATACACTTCACTTGTACACACGTCTCACTGTGTAACGGTCGCGAACACACACACACGGGGGGGAGTGACCACTGCGCTCCACCCTCACCCCTGGCCCTGCCTACTTGCCTCTCATGTCCTAATGACAGGGGACAACTGGACGGCAATCCCTAGCTTGGAATAAGTGCAGGGACGACAGACAGACAAACAACAGAACGTGAACGGACTGAGTCAATACCAGGAAAGCTACGAAGTACAAATGGAGCAAGCAGAGAATAGTCAGGAGAAGCTGGGGTCCTAAATACCAGAAGGGCCGTGAAGTACCAAAGTAGTCAGCAGAGGATCGTCAGGAGGAAGCCGGGGTCAGAATACCATGAGAGCAGCAAAGTACACAAGAAGCAGGCAGAAAATAGTGAGGAATTCAGCAGGAGGTAAGTACGCCATGAAAGACAAAATATGTGGAACCTAAATAACAGGCAATCTGTGGCCAGCAGCCTGCCTTTTTAAATAGGGAGCTAGAGGGGTCATGTGATGTGGCCAGCGTCACATGACTCCACACAGACTACACAGCCGAGCGCCAAGTGATCAGCTCGGTGCTCAGCTCTAAAACCATTTGCGTGAATGCACATAGATGCACCAGGGGCGCGCATAGTATTATCAGGAACGTGGGCGACGCTGGACACGCTGATGATGTGCGCACGCTCCAGACGTGCCCGCCTCCTAGACGGCGCTGTGACAGTTCTTAACCAGTCTAGGGGCATGAACTTCCCTAGCTGGTACCCAAGACCTCTCCTCGGGTCCATAGCCCTTCGAGTGCACCAGATACTGCAAGGAATTACGCACTCTCCTGCCATCCACAATTTTAGATACCACATACTCCACAGAATCCTTAACTAGAACAGGCAGAGGCGCGGCTTGTGATGGTACAACAGGTTCGATGTATCTTTTTAGTAGGGACTTGTGAAATACATCGTGAATGTGGAATGAGTCGGGCAATTCTAACCTAAATGATACAGGATTATTCACCTCTACGATTTTGTACAGCCCTATAAAGTGAGGAGCAAACTTTCTTGAGGCAACTTTGAGAGAAAGATTTTTAGAGGACAACCACACCTTATCACCCACCTGAAAGTTCAGCCCCATGGAACGTCTCCTATTGGCCTTGACTCTTGAGTATTTTCAGCCTTTTCCAGGTTCGATTGAACCCGAGCCCATACTATGCACAGTTTTGAAGAGATCTCATCCGCCTCGGAATTACATGAGGAGACGGATAACCCAGAAAGAAAATGAGAATGAAAGCCATAGTTACAAAAAAAAGGAGAGACCCCAGCAGAGGAATTAATATAGTTATTCAGAGCAAACTCGGCTAACAGAAGGTATTTCACCCACAACTGTTGATCATCTGCAACATATGCCCTGAGAAATTGTTCCACCGACTGATTGAGGTGCTCAGTCTGTCCATTACTTTCAGGGTGATAAACAGATGATAAGGACAGAGAAATCCGGCATCTCAGACAGAAGGCCCTCCAAAACTTGGACACAAACTGCACACCCCTGTCAGATACAATATTTTCTGGAATGCCATGTAAACTTACAATACAAAGATGCTAGGGTCTTCGCACTCTTTAGGCAGGGGAATAAAGTGAGCCATCTTGCTGAATCTATCGACCACTACCCAAACCACAGTCTTACCCTCCGCAGGTGGCAGATCAGTAATAAAATCCATTGAAATATGAGACCAAGGTCTACTGGGAATGGGTAAGGGTCGTAGATCCCCAGCCGGGCAAGTCCTAGGGGTCTTAGACCTTGCACAAACCTCACGGGCCAACACCGAAGACTTGACGTCTCTAATTAAAGTAGGCCACCAGAATGATCTGGAAACCAGCTCCTTAGTACTCTCAATGCCCGGATGTCCACAAAAAACAGAGTCATGACACTCACCCAGCAGTTGAAGACGAAACTGTACGGGAACAAGCAATTTATCTTTTTATTAAAGAGTATAGATCATTAAAGTATTTTGTCTTTTTTTTTATTGTTTCAGTAAAAGAGTAATACTTTTCCTTAAAATGTCAAATGTTCAATAATTATTGTACAGAAAGTGAAAAATTAGGATAATGAATAATCACATATAATGCAAAGTATAAACATTAGGAAGACATTGGGGAAAAAAGGGAGGGGGTAGGTAGGGTATACAGCTTGTTAAGTCGTCAAGTCTGGAATGCAGCCATCTGGAAAATTCAGTCTACTATAGGGATTTGTGTAATATTACTGGATAACCCTTGTTTATCGAAGCCTCTAAATGATATCCAAGGGTTCCATGTCTGCTGAAAAGCTTGAGTGGATATGGCTTCCAACCAGCTATCTGCTCCATTCTATAGATATTGTCACCTTTAGAGTTGAGCGGACACCTGGATGTACGGGTTCGAGAAGTTCGGCCGAACTTCCCGAAAATGTTCGGGTTCGGGATCCGAACCCGATCCGAACTTCGTCCCGAACCCGAACCCCATTGAAGTCAATGGGGACCCGAACTTTTCGGCACTAAAAAGGCTGTAAAACAGCCCAGGAAAGGGCTAGAGGGCTGCAAAAGGCAGCAACATGTAGGCAAATCCCCTGCAAACAAATGTGGATAGGGAAATTAATTAAAATAAAAATTAAAAAAATAAAAATTAACCAAAATAAATTGGAGAGAGGTCCCATAGCAGAGAATCTGGCTTCACGTCACCCACCACTGGAACAGTCCATTGTCAGATATTTAGGCCCAGCACCCAGGCAGAGGAGAGAGGTCCCATAACAGACAATCTGGCTTCATGTCAGCAGAGAATCAGTCTTCATGTCATAGCAGAGAATCAGGCTTCACGTCACCCACCACTGTAACAGTCCATTTTCATAAATTTAGGCCCAGCACCCAGGCAGAGAAGAGAGGTCCCGTAACAGACAATCTGGCTTCATGTCAGCAGAGAATCAGTCTTCATGTCATAGCAGAGAATCAGGCTTCACGTCACCCACCACTGCAACAGTCCATTTTCATAAATTTAGGCCCAGCACTCAGGCAGAGGAGAGAGGTCCCGTAACAGACAATCTGGCTTCATGTCAGCAGAGAATCAGTCTTCATATCATAGCAGAGAATCAGGCTTCACGTCAGCCACCAATGCAACAGTCCATTTTCATAAATTTAGGCCCAGCACCCAGGCAGAGGAGAGAGGTCCCGTAGCAGAGAATCTGGCTTCATGTCAGCAGAGAATCAGTCTTCATGTCATAGCAGAGAATCAGGCTTCACGTCACCCACCACTGTAACAGTCCATTTTCATAAATTTAGGCCCAGCACCCAGGCAGAGGAGAGAGGTCCCGTAACAGACAATCTGGCTTCATGTCAGCAGAGAATCAGTCTTCATATCATAGCAGAGAATCAGGCTTCACGTCAGCCACCACTGCAACAGTCAAATGTCAGATATTTAGGCCCAGCACCTAGGCAGAGGAGAGAGGTCCCGTAACAGAGAATCTGGCTTCATGTCAGCAGAGAATCAGTCTTCATGTCCTAGCAGAGAATCAGGCTTCACGTCACCCACCACTGTAACAGTCCATTGTCAGATATTTAGGCCCAGCACCTAGGCAGAGGAGAGAGGTCCCGTAACAGAGAATCTGGCTTCATGTCAGCAGAGAATCAGTCTTCATGTCATAGCAGAGAATCAGGCTTCACGTCACCCACCACTGCAACAGTCCATTGTCATAAATTTAGGCCCAGCACCCAGGCAGAGAAGAGAGGTCCCATAACAGACAATCTGGCTTCATGTCAGCAGAGAATCAGTCTTCATGTCATAGCAGAGAATCAGGCTTCACGTCACCCACCACTGCAACAGTCCATTGTCATAAATTTAGGCCCAGCACCCAGGCAGAGGAGAGAGGTCCCGTAACAGACAATCTGGCTTCATGTCAGCAGAGAATCAGTCTTCATATCATGGCAGAGAATCAGGCTTCACGTCACCCACCACTGTAACAGTCCATTTTCATAAATTTAGGCCCAGCAGCCAGGCAGAGGAGAGAGGTCCCGTAACAGACAATCTGGCTTCATGTCAGCAGAGAATCAGTCTTCATATCATAGCAGAGAATCAGGCTTCACGTCACCCACCACTGCAACAGTCCATTGTCAGATATTTAGGCCCAGCACCTAGGCAGAGGAGAGAGGTCCCGTAACAGACAATCTGGCTTCATGTCAGCAGAGAATCAGTCTTCATATCAAAGCAGAGAATCAGGCTTCACGTCACCCACCACTGCAACAGTCCATTTTCATAAATTTAGGCCCAGCACCCAGGCAGAGGAGAGAGGTCCCGTAACAGACAATCTGGCTTCATGTCAGCAGAGAATTAGTCTGCATGTCATAGCAGAAAATCAGGCTTCACGTCAGCCACCACTGCAACAGTCCATTGTCAGATATTTAGGCCCAGCACCCAGGCAGAGGAGAGAGGTCCCGTAACAGAGGATCTGGCTTCATGTCAGCAGAGAATTAGTCTGCATGTCATAGCAGAAAATCAGGCTTCACGTCAGCCACCACTGCAACAGTCCATTGTCAGATATTTAGGCCCAGCACCCAGGCAGAGGAGAGAGTTCCCGTAACAGAGGATCTGGCTTCATGTCAGCAGAGAATCAGTCTGCATGTCATAGCAGAGAATCAAGCTTCACGTCACCCAACATTGGAACAGTCCATTGGCATATATTTAGGCCCCGGCACCCAGACAGAGGAGAGGTTCATTCAACTTTGGGTAGCCTCGCAATATAATGGTAAAATGAAAATAAAAATAGGATTGAATGAGGAAGTGCCCTGGAGTCCAATAATATATGGTTAAGGGGAGGTAGTTAATGTCTAATCTGGACAAGGGACGGACAGGGCCTGTGGGATCCATGCCTGGTTCATTTTTATGAACGTCAGCTTGTCCACATTGGCTGTAGACAGGCGGCTGCGTTTGTCTGTAATGACGCCCCCTGCCGTGCTGAATACACGTTCAGACAAAACGCTGGCCGCCGGGCAGGCCAGCACCTCCAAGGCATAAAAGGCTAGCTCTGGCCACGTGGACAATTTAGAGACCCAGAAGTTGAATGGGGCCGAACCATCAGTCAGTACGTGGAGGGGTGTGCACACGTACTGTTCCACCATGTTAGTGAAATGTTGCCTCCTGCTAACACGTTGCGTATCAGGTGGTGGTGCAGTTAGCTGTGGCATGTTGACAAAACTTTTCCACATCTCTGCCATGCTAACCCTGCCCTCAGAGGAGCTGGCCGTGACACAGCTGCCTTGGCGACCTCTTGCTCCTCCTCTGCCTTCGCCTTGGGCTTCCACTTGTTCCCCTGTGACATTTGGGAATGCTCTCGGTAGCGCGTCTACCAACGTGCGCTTGTACTCGCGCATCTTCCTATCACGCTCCAGTGCAGGAAGTAAGGTGGGCACATTGTCTTTGTAGCGTGGATCCAGCAGGGTGGCAACCCAGTAGTCCGCACACGTTAAAATGAGGGCAACTCTGCTGTCGTTGCGCAGGCACAGCAGCATGTAGTCGCTCATGTGTGCCAGGCTGCCCAGGGGTAAGGACAAGCTGTCCTCTGTGGGAGGCGTATCGTCATCGTCCTGCCTTTCCCCCCAGCCACGCACCAGTGATGGGCCCGAGCTGCGTTGGGTGCCACCCCGCTGTGACCATGCTTCATCCTCATCCTCCTCCACCTCCTCCTCATCCTCGTCCTCCAGTAGTGGGCCCTGGCTGGCCACATTTGTACCTGGCCTCTGCTGTTGCAAAAAACCTCCCTCTGAGTCACTTCGAAGAGACTGGCCTGAAAGTGCTAAAAATGACCCCTCTTCCTCCTCCTCCTCCTCCTCCTCCTCCTGGGCCACCTCCTCTTCCATCATCGCCCTAAGTGTTTTCTCAAGGAGACATAGAAGTGGTATTGTAACGCTGATAACGGCGTCATCGCCACTGGCCATGTTGGTGGAGTACTCAAAACAGCGCAACAGGGCACACAGGTCTCGCATGGAGGCCCAGTCATTGGTGGTGAAGTGGTGCTGTTCCGCAGTGCGACTGACCCGTGCGTGCTGTAGCTGAACCTCCACTATGGCCTGCTGCTGCTCGCACAGTCTGTCCAGCATGTGCAAGGTGGAGTTCCACCTGGTGGGCACGTCGCATATGAGGCGGTGAGCGGAAAGGCCGAAGTTACGCTGTAGCGCAGACAGGCAAGCAGCGGCAGGATGTGAACGCCGGAAGCGCGAACAGACTGCCCGCACTTTATGCAGCAGCTCTGACATGTCGGGGTAGTTGTGAATGAACTTCTGCACCACCAAATTCAGCACATGCGCCAGGCAGGGGATGTGCGTCAAACCGGCTAGTCCCAGAGCTGCAACGAGATTTCGCCCATTATCGCACACCACCAGGCCGGGCTTGAGGCTCACCGGCAGCAACCACTCGTCGGTCTATTGTTCTATACCCCGCCACAACTCCTGTGCGGTGTGGGGCCTGTCCCCCAAACATATGAGTTTCAGAATGGCCTGCTGACGTTTACCCCGGGCTGTGCTGAAGTTGGTGGTGAAGGTGTGTGGCTGACTGGATGAGCAGGTGGAAGAAGAGGAGGAGGAAGCCGAGAAGGAGGAGGTGGCAACAGGAGGCAAAGAATGTTGCCCTGCGATCCTTGGCGGCGGAAGGACGTGCGCCAAACAGCTCTCCGCCTGGGGCCCAGCTGCCACTACATTTACCCAGTGTGCAGTTAGGGAGATATAGCGTCCCTGGCCGTGCTTACTGGTCCACATATCTGTGGTTAGGTGGACCTTGCTACAGATGGCGTTGCGCAGTGCACACTTGATTTTATCGGATACTTGGTTGTGCAGGGAAGGCACGGCTCTCTTGGAGAAGTAGTGGCGGCTGGGAACAACATACTGTGGGACAGCAAGCAACATGAGCTGTTTGAAGCTGTCTGTGTCCACCAGCCTAAATGACAGCATTTCATAGGCCAGTAGTTTAGAAATGCTGGCATTCAGGGCCAGGGATCGAGGGTGGCTAGGTGGGAATTTACGCTTTCTCTCAAATGTTTGTTAGATGGAGAGCTGAACGCTGCCGTGTGACATGGTTGAGACGCTTGGTGACGGAGGTGGTGGTGGTGTTGGTGGTACATCCCCTGTTTGCTGGGCGGCAGGTGCCAACGTTCCTCCAGAGGCGGAGGAAGAGGCCGAGGCGGCAGCAGCAGAAGAGGCAGAGGCGGCAGCAGCAGAAGAGGTAGCAGGGGGAACCTGAGCGACTTCCTTGTTTTTAAGGTTTTTACTCCACTGCAGTTCATGCTTTGCATGCAGGTGCCTGGTCATGCAGGTTGTGCTCAGGTTCAGAACGTTAATGCCTCGCTTCAGGCTCTGATGGCACAGCGTGCAAACCACTCGGGTCTTGTCGTCAGCACATTGTTTGAAGAAGTGCCATAACAGGGAACTCCTTGAAGCTGCCTTTGGGGTGCTCGGTCCAAGATGGCGGCGGTCAGTAGCAGGCGGAGTCTCTTGGCGGCGGGTGTTCTGCTTTTGCCCACTGCTCCCTCTTTTGCTACGCTGTTGGCTCGATCTCACCACTGCCTCTTCCTCCGAACTGTGAAAGTCAGTGGCACGACCTTCATTCCATGTGGGGTCTAGGACCTCATCGTCCCCTGCATCGTCTTCCACCCAGTCTTGATCCCTGACCTCCTGTTCAGTCTGCACACTGCAGAAAGACGCAGCAGTTGGCACCTGTGTTTCGTCATCATCAGAGACTTGCTGAGGTGGTATTCCCATGTCCTCATCATTAGGAAACATAAGTGGTTGTGCGTCAGTGCATTCTATGTCTTCCACCGCTGGGGAAGGGCTTGGTGGATGCCCTTGGGAAACCCTGCCAGCAGAGTCTTCAAACAGCATAAGAGACTGCTGCATAACTTGAGGCTCAGACAGTTTCCCTGATATGCATGGGGGTGATGTGACAGACTGATGGGGTTGGTTTTCAGGCGCCATCTGTGCGCTTTCTGCAGAAGTCTGGGTGGGAGATAATGTGAACGTGCTGGATCCACTGTCGGCCACCCAATTGACTAATGCCTGTACCTGCTCAGGCCTTACCATCCTTAGAACGGCATTGGGCCCCACCATATATCGCTGTAAATTCTGGCGGCTACTGGGACCTGAGGTAGTTGGTACACTAGGACGTGTGGATGTGGCAGAACGTCCACGTCCTCTCCCAGCACCAGAGGGTCCACTAACACCACCACGACCATGTCCACGTCCGCATCCCTTACTAGATGTTTTCCTCATTGTTATCGTTCACCACAACAACAAAAATATTTTTTTGGCCCAATGTATTGTATTCAAATTCAGCTGAATATAAATTTGAGGCCTAGTATTTAGGCGCTGGGTGACAGGTATGGGTTTACTGACAGAATTAGACTTGGAAATGCACAGTAGCGTGTGTGTGAAGTTATTCAGAATGACCCTATGTGCACCTTGAATATTATATACCCTTTTAGGGATAGATTTCAAATAGCTCTGATACAGCAGAAACCACTAAATTAGGAAATTGCTAAATTGGGAATTGTTTTTCAACCCAGAACAAAAAATGTGCTTTGACGGACACTAAATAACTTGCCCAGCCAGAACAGTACAGCAGTAACGACAGATATAGCGGGATATAAATTTGAGGCCTAGTATTTAGGCGCTGAGTGACAGGTATAGATTTAATGACAGAATTAGACTTGGAAATGCACAGTAGCGTGTGTGTGAAGTTATTCAGAATGACCCTATGTGCACCTTGAATATTATATACCCTTTTAGGGATAGATTTCAAATAGCTCTGATACAGCAGAAACCACTAAATTAGGAAATTGCTAAATTGGGAATTGTATTTCAACCCAGAACAAAAAATGTGCTTTGACGGACACTAAATAACTTGCCCAGCCAGAACAGTACAGCAGTAACGACAGATTTAGCGGGATATAAATTTCAGGCCTAGTATTTAGGCGCTGGGTGACAGGTATAGATTTACTGACAGAATTAGACTTGGAAATGCACAGTAGCGTGTGTGTGAAGTTATTCTGAATGACCCTATGTGCACCTTGAATATTATATACCCTTTTAGGGATAGATTTCAAATAGCTCTGATACAGCAGAAACCACTAAATTAGGAAATTGCTAAATTGGGAATTGTATTTTGACCCAGAACAAAAAATGTGCTTTGACGGACACTAAATAACTTGCCCAGCCAGAACAGTACAGCAGTAACAACAGATTTAGCGGGATATAAATTTGAGGCCTAGTATTTAGGCGCTGGGTGACAGGTATAGATTTACTGACAGAATTAGACTTGGAAATGCACAGTAGCGTGTGTGTGAAGTTATTCAGAATGACCCTATGTGCACCTTGAATCTGATATACCCTTTTAGGGATGTATTTAAAGTAGGCCTGATACAGCAGAAACCACAAAATTAGGAAATTGCTAAATTGGGAATTGTATTTCAACCCAGAACCAAAAATGTGCTTTGACGGACACTAAATTACTTGCCCAGCCAGAACAGTACAGCAGTAATGACAGATATAGCGGGATATAAATTTGAGGCCTAGTATTTAGGCGCTGGGTGACAGGTATAGATTTACTGACAGAATTAGACTTGGAAATGCACAGTAGCGTGTGTGTGAAGTTATTCAGAATGACCCTATGTGCACCTTGAATATTATATACCCTTTTAGGGATAGATTTCAAATAGCTCTGATACAGCAGAAACCACTAAATTAGGAAATTGCTAAATTGGGAATTGTATTTCAACCCAGAACAAAAAATGTGCTTTGACGGACACTAAATAACTTGCCCAGCCAGAACAGTACAGCAGTAACGACAGATTTAGCGGGATATAAATTTGAGGCCTTGTATTTAGGCGCTGGGTGACAGGTATAGATTTACTGACAGAATTAGACTTGAAAATGCACAGTAGCGTGTGTGTGAAGTTATTCTGAATGACCCTATGTGCACCTTGAATATTATATACCCTTTTAGGGATAGATTTCAAATAGCTCTGATACAGCAGAAACCACTAAATTAGGAAATTGCTAAATTGGGAATTGTATTTCAACCCAGAACAAAAAATGTGCTTTGACGGACACTAAATAACTTGCCCAGCCAGAACAGTACAGCAGTAACGACAGATTTAGCGGGATATAAATTTGAGGCCTAGTATTTAGGCGCTGGGTGACAGGTATAGATTTACTGACAGAATAAGACTTGGAAATGCACAGTAGCGTGTGTGTGAAGTTATTCTGAATGACCCTATGTGCACCTTGAATATTATATACCATTTTAGGGATAGATTTCAAATAGCTCTGATACAGCAGAAACCACTAAATTAGGAAATTGCTAAATTGGGAATTGTATTTTAACCCAGAACAAAAACTGTGCTTTGACGGACACTAAATAACTTGCCCAGCCACAACAGTACAGCAGTAACGACATATTTAGCTGGATATAAACTTGAGGCCTAGTATTTAGGCGCTGGGTGACAGGTATACGTTTACTGACAGAATTAGACTGGGATATGGCCAAAAAATAACCACACTATTGATGGTTAAATGCACTTGGTGTGACAGCTTGACCAACCACACTTTTGAGGGTTAAATGCACTTGGTGACAGGCGCAGCTTGCCCCTGATGTAGTATATGGCCAAAAAATAAACAGACTATTGCTGGTTAAATGCACTTGGTGTGACAGCTTGACCAACCACACTACTGAGGGTTAAATGCACTTGGTGACAGGCGCAGCTTGCCCCTGATGTAGTATATGGCCAAAAAATAAACATACTATAGCTGGTTAAATGCACTTGGTGTGACAGCTTCACCCTGATGTAGGCTTTAGCCAAAAAACAACCACACCATTGAGGGTAAAATGCACTTGGTGACAGGCGCAGCTTGCCCCTGATGTAGTATATGGCCAAAAAATAAACAGACTATTGCTGGTTAAATGCACTTGGTATGACAGCTTCACCCTGATGTAGGCTTTAGCCAAAAAACAACCATACCATTGAGGGTTAAATGCACTTGGTGACAGGCGCAGCTTGCCCCTGATGTAGTATATGGCCAAAAAATAAACAGACTATTGCTGGTTAAATGCACTTGGTGTGACAGCTTCACCCTGATCTAGGCTTTAGCCAAAAAACAACCACACCATTGAGGGTTAAATGCACTTGGTTGCAGCTTGTGCTGGCGCACCACAAGACACAAAATGGTCGCCGATCACCCCAGAAAAAAGTGACTGACAAACGGTCTGGGCAGCCTAAAAACAGTGAGCAATTGAGTATCAGCAGCTCAATGATCCACAGCTGCAGATCGATCACTGGATGGAGTCTTTTGGAGGAGTTAATCAGCCTAATCTCGCCCTACTGTCGCAGCTGCAACCTCTCCCTACGCTAATCAGAGCAGAGTGACGGGCAGCGCTATGTGACTCCAGCTTAAATAGAGGCTGGGTCACATGGTGCTCTGGCCAATCACAGCCATGCCAATAGTAGGTATGGCTGTGACGGCCTCTTGGGGCAAGTAGTATGACGCTTGTTGATTGGCTGCTCTGCAGCCTTTCAAAAAGCGCCAAGAAAGCGACGAACACCGAACCCGAACCCGGACTTTTACGAAAACGTCCGGGTTCGGGTCCGTGTCACGGACACCCCAAAATTCGGTACGAACCCGAACTATACAGTTCGGGTTCGCTCATCCCTAGTCACATTTATTAAGCCACATAGCTAATGTAGGAGGTGAGTCACATCTCCAATTAGAGGCAATAAGTATTCTGGCATAGGCCAGCAAGGCGGTTATCAGTTTCTTTGCATGTCTAGGGAGTGGTATCGGATCCAACAGGTTAAGTAGGCATAGTCGAGGAACGTACGGTATGCCAGAAGGAAGTTATATGGCTACATTGCCACTATAAGTGAATAAATGTACCGGAATCTTGTTTACAACGCCAGCATAGGTGGCTGATGTCTGGGTATATTTTGTGAAGGACCTCCAGGGTGTAGTACCAACGCGTGAGTACCTTATAATAATTCTCCTGCAGGCGAACACATGAGGAAATCTTCGGAGTGAGCTCTAAACATTTGTTGAGGGACTCTTGTGACAGTGTCATTTGTAGGTCCTTTTCCCATTTTATCATAAACAATAGGGTTTCAGGTTTGTTATGCTGAAGTAACTCGGCATATATAGTAGTTATCTTTTTAGTTGGCCTTTTCAATTGTAATATTTATGCCTCAAATTGAGTCGGATTTGTATATTTTGCTGGGAGTAATGCGACAAATGGAGGTAGGACAGAGAGGGTACGTGGAAGGGTTTTTCAAAATTTTCTAGTAAATAACCCTGCGAATCCAGCAGGTCTATGATTGAAGTGGTAAGACGTCTGAGGGAACTAGGAAGGGTCTGGAGGAATTGAGGTGGCGCATCCCATAGTATATCTCTTATTTGTAGTAAAGGAGATATAGGGCTAGAAATCAGCAAGTATTTTAGGTGGTGATTCCATATTCTAACCGTGTTTTTTGTTAGGAGGCTATAATAGGAGGGATCTTAGTGAGGTGCAGTTGATTGCTTGCTCAGCTTGTATGTCCAATCGGGCCTCTGACTGACAGAGCCAGTCTAGACACCGTACTCCTTGTATAGCTATATAATAACTACGTATATCCGGTACGCCCATCCCACCCTGAAGAGAAGGTAGTATAGTGTACTGTTTTTTAAGTCTAGGTTTTTTCTTATGCCACAGGAAATTGGAGAGGATGGTCTGGATTTGCATAAAGAAAGATCTGGGAAGAGGTATTGGTAAGGCCTGTAGTTAATATAGTATCCTAGGCAGTAATATTGTTTTGATTAAAGAGCGTTTACCGAAAAAGGATGAGAATTGGATGTCCCAAGTATTAATGGTTTGGCTTAAAGCTTTGCGAAGTTCCTGGAAGTTTGTTTTATATAGATCTTTTGGGTCAGCTGTTAACCTAATTCCCAGGAATTTTAGGGAGATGTATTCTGTATAGCAGGGAATGTTGAATCTGGATTTATTATTACCAAGAGGTCATTCGCGAATGCGGCAAAGTGGTGCTGTACCCCCTGCAGATCAATACCCTTTATTCTATCATTTTGTCTAATTGCCTAACACAAGCATTCTACTGTGAGGACAAATAGTAGAGGGGACAAGGGGCATCCTTGTCGGGTCCCATTATTGATCAGCAGAGGGGGGGATAAATTGCCGTTAATTAGGACCCTGGCTGTGGGTTTATTATACATTGCCATGATGGTAGAGATAAATTGGTCTGGTACACCAAATTTGTTGAGCGCTCTCTTCATGAATATCCAATCAATATGATCAAACGCCTTTTCGCCGTCAGTGCCTAGCAACACTAGGGGCACTAGTGTAATTTATGATATGGATCAGTCTACTGGTGTTCATTCTGCCCTCTCTCCCAGCCACAAATCCAACCTGTTCACTACGGATGAGAAGGGGTAAAATCGATTTTAGTCGAAGGGCTATGCATAGTACTTATATTTAGCTGACAAAAATAGTTTAGCTGTGCAGACGTTAAGAGTGTTCTTAAGGGTAGATCTTAACAGTGTGAGTTGGTTTAGGGTCCCATCAGATATATGTTTCTTATGTATATTTTCAAGTTTCTGGATTTGCCTAGACAGATCTAGTATTTGTTTTTCCTTTTGTTTTTTAATGTAAGATCCAAGTCCTATAGGTGACCCCAAACTACCGATTTGTAAACTTCCCAAATAGATCCACATTTCACATCAGGGGTGTCATTGAGCTTAAAGTATTCCTCAAGCAACTCAGTTATTTTCGTATTATGGTCTGGAGAATCGAGCAAAGACTCGTTCAGCCGCCAGTTGGACATGGGTTTGGGGATCTGTCTGAGGATTACCTCCAAGATCACCGGAGCGTTATCTGAAAGAACACCAGAGCGTGATCTGAAAGCAATAGGGAACCTATCTGTGCTTTTTTACAGGAAGAAAGTAACTGAATGGGTAAGAACAGGTAATCTAGGCGCTGATAAGAGCGATGGGCCACAGAGTAAAAGGTGAAATCTTTAGTGTTGGGGTGTAAAGCTCTCCAGCCGTCTATGAGTCCGAGCAATTCTAATATGGATCTGACTTTCGCTAAAGCTATTCTGGATGTGGAAGATATGCTGATTGAGGAGTCTAGTTGTGGGAAAGTTTAAGTCACCACCTCTCCGTCCGCAAAGTTTCTTAGATATTCTAGAGTGCTACAAATCCATTTGGATTGAGCAGTGTTCGGGACATATATATTACCAAATGTAAATGTTTGACTACCTAGTGTACCCTTGATAAAAATTTATCTTCCCTCCGGATCAATCAAGGAGGAGAGAACATTTAGTGGGACGTTTTTGTGGATCACGATAGACACTCCCTTGGATGCAGAGGAAGGTGATACACAGTGAAACCATTGATTAACACATAGATGGTTCAGACGCGGTGTATGGTCTTTCTAAAAGTGAGTTTCTTGTAGCATGGCTACGCTCACTTGTTGCTTGCATAGCAAATTTATTATCTGACTTTGTTTAGCTGGAGAGTTGAGGCCTCTAACGTTGAAGGAGCAGATCTTCAGGGTGGCCATTTAGATGAGGTGCAGATGTGTGATCTATCGATAAAGCAATTCCAGACTTGCTCAGTGAATCTTGTGTGCTGTAGGATTAGGAGGGGGAGGTCATGGTGAAGAAAAGTCAATACAAACAATAGTATCTAGGTTAATAACCATTTCTAAGTACAGCAATTTTGAGGGTATGCTGAATTAGAGAAAAAAAGGGAGACACCCAAACAGGTTGGAAGAGTGGGAGGTGGAGAAATGGACAGCAAAAGACAGCATGGCGATGCTAGCGAGCAGAAAGATAAAAGCTATAGAAGGAGGGAGTAATAAGCTTGGGTTTTACAGATAAGCCTCAGTTGGGGAACACCGTATAGGGAGTCTAGTGGGCCTAAGTAAAGTTGGTCATAGTGGGGATAGGAGTGTATAGCTTTTAAAAAAAAAAAAAACCTAAGTGAAGGTAATAACATATGAGGAAGGAAAAAAAAAAAGGAAGGTGGGGATATGCGGGGGGGGGGGGGGGATGGGAAGGGTAAGGTATGGAGGGGGGAAAAGAGGAGGGGGATAGATTAGGGGATAGGCCTATTTTGAGAAAAATAATTTTGGGAAGTGAAATAGAGATAAGAAATAAAAAATTAAACTCTGGATAAATTCAGAGTTCAGAAAATGAGAATGTAGTAAGTGAGAAGAGAATAAACTTAGTATCAACTTATGACTCTAGTTAGGAAGAAGGATTCTGAATCTTTAGAATAGCTTTTAACGATGTACCAATCAGGTATATCCAGCGGCTCTATCTCCAGGGTGTTGTATACCTGGGGAAGGTCAGAGGGAGATCTGATCACTAGCTTGCGCCCCGGGTTGTTAATCAATAAACCAAACGGATGGAGCCAACGGTAGGTGATAGATTTCTGCTGCAATACGCCTAGAAGAGATTTTAGCGCTCTTCTTTTCTGTATTGTCATTGGTGATAGGTCCTGGAATAAAGAAACTGTGGACCCGAAGAAAGCAAGTGGGTGTTTTTCTCTCGCCTCTTTAAGCAACTTTTCTTTGGTGCTAAAACTGACCAGCTGGCAGATTATGTCTCGTGGAGGTTATTGTGGCTTAGGAGGTGGGCGAAGCGCCCTGTGAGCACGATCCATAGTGAGGTCGTCTGTGACCTCGGGGCCTAGTAGCTTTAGGAACAGCTCTTTCAATGCCGACATGATAGACTCAGGCAATACCGTCTCTGGAATGCCCTTAATATGGAGATTGTGTCTCCGTCCCCTGTTATCTTGGTCTTCGACCAAGCTGTACAGGTGGTTAATGTGAGCATATGTGTGTTCAAAGCTGTGGGATGCCGCAGTGTTAAAAGCCATTGCTTCCTCATGACTGGCCTCTAGCACCTCCACATGTTCTCTGAGTTGCTTCTGGTTGCTTTTAATATCTTGGAAGTCCTGTTTTAAAGGAGCTAATGCGACTTCTAAAGCCTCTCTTATAAAAGATCTAGAGACCGGGAGGTTTTTTCCAATGTGAAGGGATTCTGCTTCGCTTTCCCTACCTCCATCCGGGTCTGCAGACGCGTCTGCCTGCTCATCTTTTACTGCTGACTCTCTCTCCCACGCCATCTTGGATTTAGCGCGGGGTCTCTGAGCGCTTTTCTTAAAGAATTTCTCCATCTCTCCATGGACTGGGTTTGATCCCCGTGGACCAGGGGTATCTCTGGAGTTGCCTTGCCTGATTTTCCCCATTTTCTCTGCTCTAAATGTGCTGATTAAGCTCGCTTTCACCGCGTCTGCAGCAGAGCTCACACAAGCATGTGCGTCTTGCTCTGCGGCCAAGCTCCGCCTCCCCACCATCCTTCTTCTTAACATAGAAAAACCCTGCCCCATAGGAGAAACCGAGGGTCTAATGTGCCCCTTAATGAGACTCTCCTTTATGTAATCTTCCATGGCCTCATGTTCAGGTTTGGAAAGATTGTAAAAATGCCCCTTAGGAAACCTTGCCTCCTTCTCCAGGACTATGGTGCAATCATAAGGTCTATGGGGAGGAAGAGCCTCCGGGGACGACGACGAGAACACATCAGCATACTCCTTTATGACTGCGGGTAATACCTCAGACTCCACAGAGAACCCAACCCGTATTCTAGACAAACATGAGCCACACTCAGATTCCCAACTCACCAGTTCCCCTCTGGTCCAATCAATCATAGGATTGTGTAATTGGAGCCACGGCATCCCCAATACCAACTCGACTGGAAAGTTCTCCAGGACTAACAGGGAACATTTCTCTAAGTGGCACACTCCCACAGCTAAGGAAATCTCTGAGGTACATGACCTCACAGTACCCCCCACCAGGGGAGTGGAGTTGATGGCCATGATATGGATGGGCATAGGTAAAACAAAAATTAGAATACCCTGTCTAGTAGCATACCCCTGGTCAATAAAGCTGCTCACTGAGCCCGAATCTATAATGGCCTGACCCGACCACTTATTAGAACCAAGAGAAATGGTTATAGGAACTAAAAGCTTACTCTTCGTAATAAGAGTGAGTACCTGGTCCCTTGGTGGTCTTGTCTTGAAAGTCTTATCAGAAAGGATCCTCTTTGGAGACTGATTGATCCAATGGTCAGGATCTCCGCAGTAGAAACAGATCCCACATCTGTGGTGCTGATCCCCTCTGGTCATGCCAATTTGCATAGGTTCTTTAGAGGAGACCTCAACACCACTCCTGGTGCAAACCTTAGACTGGAACAGTACCTGAGAAGAGAACTGTCGTTCCTGTCGTCTTTCTCTCACACGTCGGTCGTAGGGTCATAGTCTCCTCAAAAGTCTCAGGGAGCTGATAACTGACTAGTAGGTCTTTTAGATTATCAGATAGGCCTGACCTGAAATGACATTTAATAGCTGGCTCGTTCCACCCTGAGGGAACACACCACCTTCCAAATTGGGTGCAATACTCCTCCGCAGAGAGATTGCCTTGAACTAATGCTTTCAGCGCAGTTTTGGCTACCAGGGCCCTGTCTGGTTCATCATACAGGGTACCCAGAGCCTGAACAAACCCCTCTACCATGGTTAAGTAACTAAAATCAGGGGGTAAAGAAAAGGCCCACTCCTGGGGATCCCCCTGTAAGCGGGAAATAACAATGCCCACCCGTTGGCTTTCCGACCCGGAAGACAAGAGGCGTAAACTAAAATACAGTTTACAGCTCTCCTTAACCTCTTCAGGACACAGGGTGTACAGGTATGGGCGGTGATCAGACCCCGATGCCTGCTCAAATCAATGAGCAGGCACTTCGGCTAAATGCGCGGGGGGGGTCCTGTGACCCCCCATGTCGGCGATCGCCGCAAACCACAGGTCAATTCAGACCTGCGGTTTGCGGATTTTTATTGTGCGGGCTGCGATGGTGCCATCGGGTCCCCATGAGGCTGTAGGGGAGACCCGATGGCATGGAAGGCAGTGCGATGCCTTCCTGAGGCATCACCGCTGCCTTCCTGTGACGTGCCTGTGAGTTCCAGCCCCCTGGATCTCACAGGCCGGAAGCTGTATGAGTAATACACACAGTATTACTCATACAGCAAATGCATTCCAATACAGAAGTATTGGAATGCATTGTAAAGGATCTGACCCCCAAAAGTTGAAGTCCCAAAGTGGGACAAAAAATAAAGTGAAAAAAAAGTTGAAGAAAGTTTTCACCCAAAAAATTAAAAGTTTCAAGTAAAAATAAACAAAGACGTCATTTTCCCCAAATAAAGTTTAAAAAAATTGGCAGAAATAGGGTGACAAAAAAAATAGACATATTAGGTATCGCCGCGTGCGTATCGACTCGCTCTATAAACATATCACATGACCTAACCCCTCAGATGAACACCGTAAAAAAGAAAAAAAAAACTGTGCTACATATACCATTTTTTTGTCACCTTACATCGTACCTATCTAACCGTCACCTCATCCCGCAAAAAATGAGCCCCTACCTTAGACAATCGCTCAAAAAATAAAAAAAACTACGGCTCAGAATATGGATACACTAAAACATCATCTTTTTTGTTTTAAAAAAGCTGTTATTGTGTAAAACTTACATAAAAAAAAAAAGTATACATATTATGTTTCGCCGCATCCGTATCTACCGGATCTATAAAAATATCACATGACCTAACCCCTCAGATGAACAGCGTAAAAAATAAAAAATAAAAACTGTGCTAAACAAACCATTTTTTGTCAACTTACATCACAAAAAGTGTAATAGCAAGCGATCACAAAGTCATATGCACCCCAAAATAGTGGCAATAAAACCGTCATCTCATCCCGCAAAAATCATACCCTACACCAGATAATCGCCCAAAAACTGAAAAAACAATGGATCTCAGACTATGGAAACACTTAAAGGGACACTGACAGGCCCAATAACCATAATTAGCTGTACATATCCATGCACAGGTCTTTTAATGTGTATTAAAAACATATAAGTATCCCCCCTGTCCACATTATGAATACAGTTAACTCACATTTTATAACCTGAACTAATCGCTGTTCTTTCTGCCCAAGGGGCGGGGTTTTAGCTTCTCTTGCGCCCCAGATAGCATTAGCCCAACCGCCGTTTTTGAAGCGCCTCCCAGCTCATCAATATTCACTTAGCTTGGCGGCTTCTGCAGTCCCCGACCTTCCGAGATCCGGCGCATGCCCAATAGAAAGCTATGGGCATCGGACTCGCTTTCAGCTTCTGCGCATGCGCCCGGCACCCATACCTTTCTATTGGGCATGCGCCTTGTAAAGTCCCCCAAAAATAAAATGTCATTCCCAAAATAATCCTAACATGAAGTAGACATATGGGGAATGTAAAGTAATAACTATTTTTGTAGGTATTACTATGTATTATAGAAGTTGAGAAATTGAAACTTGGAAATTTGGTATTTATCTATAAATAAAATATTTTTTTTTTTACTCCATTTTACCAGTGTCATGAAATACTATATGTGAGGAAAAGACTATCTCAGAATGGCCTGTATCTGTCAAAGCGTTTTAAAGCTATCACCAATTAAAGTGACACTGGTCAGATTTGCAAAAAATGGCCTGGTCCTGAAGGTGAAATAAGGCTGTGTCCTTAAGGAGTTAAAGGGGTGAAACTTCCTCTGATCTCCAGAGAAGGGCTCTGGAAGCTTGATCGGTGGCTTCATATGAGGGCTCAAGTTCGGACCAGAGGTGTGAGGAGCAGGGGCGTCTTGTCCTATTTCTAGGGAATTAATCTTCTCCCCTAGCTCCTGCACCATCTGCGTCAGGTTTGACACATGCTCAGTCAGGGTCACTAGAGGATTCATGGTACAGTGGTTTCAGTTGGCCTGTAAATTCTATAACTGTCGCGTACACACACACACAGGGGGGGGGGGCAGTGACCCTGGCCCTGCCTACTTGCCTCACAAGTCCTAATGACAGGGGACAACTGGACGGCAATCCCTAGCTTGGAATAAGTTCAGGGACGACAGACAGACAAACAACAGAACGTGAACAGACTGAGTCAATACTAGGAAAGCTACGAAGTACAAATGGAGCAAACAGAGAATAGTCAGGAGAAGCGGGGGTCATAAATACCAGGAGAGCCGTGAAGTACCAAAAGAGTCAGCAGAGGATCGTCAGGAGGAAGCCGGGGTCAAAATACCAGGAGAGCAGCAAAGTACACAAGGCAGTTACATGTGACCGGTGTTATAAGGGTGGCAGTAGAGAAATATATGTATATATAACCATATACAGATTATCTACAACCGCTCAAATGGCGGGTCTATTGATGTTATATCAGAGCTATATAGAAAGGTATGCCATAACCATGGTGGAATAGTATTAAAATAAGAGATAAGTTGAGTCAAGGGACTTACTTCACCAGGGAGGAGGATGAACAGGATAAACTTAAGACACCTGTCCTCCTTACCTCCCTCGCCGAGGTCGCCTGTAAAATGGATACACACCCCATCCTCGTGATGGAAGAAAATTTGAGGGCTTCAAACCAAGGATGCTTGTTTTATTCCAAGCATCTGTTTTATTTGACACATGCTCAGTCAGGGTCACTAGAGGATTCATGGTACAGTGGTTTCAGTTGGCCTGTAAATTCTATAACGGTCGCGTACACACACACACAGGGGGGAGGGGGGGCAGTGACCAATGTGCTCCACCCTCGCCCCTGGCCCTGCCTACTTGCCTCACAAGTCCTAATGACAGGGGACAACTGGACGGCAATCCCTAGCTTGGAATAAGTTCAGGGACGACAGACAGACAAACAACAGAACGTGAACAGACTGAGTCAATACTAGGAAAGCTACGAAGTACAAATGGAGCAAACAGAGAATAGTCAGGAGAAGCGGGGGTCATAAATACCAGGAGAGCCGTGAAGTACCAAAAGAGTCAGCAGAGGATCGTCAGGAGGAAGCCGGGGTCAGAATACCAGGAGAGCAGCAAAGTACACAAGGCAGTTACATGTGACCGGTGTTATAAGGGTGGCAGTAGAGAAATATATGTATATTTAACCATATACAGATTATCTACAACCACTCAAATGGCGGGTCTATTGATGTTATATCAGAGCTATATAGAAAGGTATGCCATAACCATGGTGGAATAGTATTAAAATAAGTTGAGTCAAGGGACTTACTTCACCAGGGAGGAGGATGAACAGGATAAACTTAAGACACCTGTTCTCCTTACCTCAGTCGCCGAGGTTGCCTGTAAGATGGATACACACCCCGTCCTCGTGATGGAAGAAAATTTGAGGGCTTCAAACCAAGGATGCTTGTTTTATTCCAATAAAAAGCTCGACGCGTTTCGGGGATTACAACTAAGTCCCCTTTATCAAGAGCACAAATATAAGCATAACATAACACTGAAAAGACTCACATTTAAATAGGGAAGATGCATATCATTTGTTTGGTTGATTCCATGTGGCATCTCATTGTGGGCAGTAACTTCCTGGTCACATGACCTCCAGGGCCGGGACAGGAAGTGAGTTGATGGGAAACTCTAATTGAATCTTGTTGTATTGCAGGGATTTAATGGTTATATTTAATATAACATAGCATTTAGTCATAAGAAACTGTATTACAGTCGGGGGTCTGCACCCTCAGATTATAATACTAGGGCCCCGATTTTGCTGTGCGTTCCACTATGGAACGCACTTACAGCCTGCATGCTGGGTAATATCCTCTTCATTGGTGCGCTCCAATCTGGAGCGCACCACACTGAATCTACTTCCTGTGTGGCCGGCTTTGGGTAACCATGGACGTTACAGCCCTATATAGTAATATTATCCACACATTAGGCATCCAAGCGGTAGAAACTTTCCTTTTGGAAGATTTCTTTCTTCCTTCCACTCAGAGGACTTTTATCCTCGACTCAATTGAGTTCATATTAAATCATAACTATTTTAAATACGGAGATCAATTCTTTCTGCAAAAATGTGGCACAGCGATGGGGATGAAATTCGCCCCCGCATATGCAAAATTATTTATGGGTGCATTTGAGAAAAGTATAGGCATACAGGATACTAAGAATATCATATTTTACAGACGTTTCATAGATGATATTATCTTAATATGGCAGGGTGACCGCGAGTCTTTAGATAATTATATCTCAGGTCTAAACTCCAACAGTTGGAACCTTACATTTACGACCCATGTAGACAAGGAATCTTTCTGGACTTAGATATATACAGTAGAGCCAATCACATAATGACGAAAACACACTTTAAAAGTGTCGATTCTAATAGTTTTTTAGACTTTAAGAGTAGTCATTATAAGCAATGGAAAATAAATATCCCTTACGGCCAGATGAAAAGGGTCAGGAGAAACTGCTCAGATGAATCGGCCCTTAAAGACCAGCTTCTGGTTCTACAAAATAGATTCCAACAGAAAGGTTATCCAGCAGGCCTCATTCAGGATTCCCTAAATAGAGTTCTGAAGGAAAACCAGAAGGATTGTCTACAACCAAAGAAGAAAAAAGAGAGCTCGAGACCTCTAGGACCTAACTTTATCACGAGATCTAACTCAAGTTTCAATAATATTAGAATGATCATGAATAGAGTTGAGCGAACACCTGGATGTTCGGGTTCGAAAAGTTCGGACGAACTTCCCGGAAATGTTCGGGTTCGGGATCCGAACCCGATCCGAACTTCGTCCCGAACCCGAACCCCATTGAAGTCAATGGGGACCCGAACTTTTCGGCACTAAAAAGGCTGTAAAACAGCCCAGGAAAGGGCTAGAGGGCTGCAAAAGGCAGCAACATGTAGGTAAATCCCCTGCAAACAAATGTGGATAGGGAAATGAATTAAAATATAAATTAAATAAATAAAAATTAACCAAAATCAATTGGAGAGAGGTCCCATAGCAGAGAATCTGGCTTCCCGTCACCCACCACTGGAACAGTCCATTCTCAGATATTTAGGCCCCGGAACCCAGGCAGAGGAGAGAGGTCCCGTAACAGAGAATCTGGCTTCATGTCAGCAGAGAATTAGTCTGCATCTCATAGCAGAGAATGAGGCTTCACGTCAGCCACCACTGCAACAGTCCATTGGCATATATTTAGGCCCAGCACACAGGCAGAGGAGAGAGGTCCCGTAACAGACAATCTGGCTTCATGTCAGCAGAGAATCAGTCTTCATGTCATAGCAGAGAATCAGGCTTCACGTCAGCCACCACTGCAACAGTCCATTGGCATATATTTAGGCCCAGCACCCAGGCAGAGGAGAGAGGTCCCGTAACAGACAATCTGGCTTCATGTCAGCAGAGAATTAGTCTGCATGTCATAGCAGAGAATGAGGCTTCACGTCAGCCACCACTGCAACAGTCCATTGGCATATATTTAGGCCCAGCACACAGGCAGAGGAGAGAGGTCCCGTAACAGACAATCTGGCTTCATGTCAGCAGAGAATTAGTCTGCATGTCATAGCAGAGAATGAGGCTTCACGTCAGCCACCACTGCAACAGTCCATTGGCATATATTTAGGCCCAGCACACAGGCAGAGGAGAGAGGTCCCGTAACAGACAATCTGGCTTCATGTCAGCAGAGAATTAGACTGCATGTCATAGCAGAGAATGAGGCTTCACGTCAGCCACCACTGCAACAGTCCATTGGCATATATTTAGGCCCAGCACACAGGCAGAGGAGAGAGGTCCCGTAACAGACAATCTGGCTTCATGTCAGCAGAGAATTAGTCTGCATGTCATAGCAGAGAATGAGGCTTCACGTCAGCCACCACTGCAACAGTCTATTGGCATATATTTAGGCCCAGCACACAGGCAGAGGAGAGAGGTCCCGTAACAGACAATCTGGCTTCATGTCAGCAGAGAATCAGTCTGCATGTCATAGCAGAGAATCAGGCTTCACGTCACCCACCACTGCAACAGTCCATTGTCATAAATTTAGGCCCAGCACCCAGGCAGAGGAGAGAGGTCCCGTAACAGACAATCTGGCTTCATGTCAGCAGAGAATCAGTCTGCATGTCATAGCAGAGAATCAGGCTTCACGTCACCCAACATTGGAACAGTCCATTGGCATATATTTAGGCCCCGGCACCCAGACAGAGGAGAGGTTCATTCAACTTTGGGTAGCCTCGCAATATAATGGTAAAATGAAAATAAAAATAGGATTGAATGAGGAAGTGCCCTGGAGTCCAATAATATATGGTTAAGGGGAGGTAGTTAATGTCTAATCTGGACAAGGGACGGACAGATCCTGTGGGATCCATGCCTGGTTCATTTTTATGAACGTCAGCTTGTCCACATTGGCTGTAGACAGGCGGCTGCGTTTGTCTGTAATGACGCCCCCTGCCGTGCTGAATACACGTTCAGACAAAACGCTGGCCGCCGGGCAGGCCAGCACATCCAAGGCATAAAAGGCTAGCTCTGGCCACGTTGTCAATTTAGAGACCCAGAAGTTGAATGGGGCCGAACCATCAGTCAGTACGTGGAGGGGTGTGCACATGTACTGTTCCACCATGTTAGTGAAATGTTGCCTCCTGCTAACACGTTGCGTATCAGGTGGTGGTGCAGTTAGCTGTGGCGTGTTGACAAAAGTTTTCCACATCTCTGCCATGCTAACCCTGCCCTCAAAGGAGCTGGCATTGACACAGCTGCCTTGGCGACCTCTTGCTCCTCCTCTGCCTTGGCCTTGGGCTTCCACTTGTTCCCCTGTGACATTTGGGAATGCTCTCAGTAGCGCGTCTACCAACGTGCGCTTGTACTCGCGCATCTTCCTATCACGCTCCAGTGCAGGAAGTAAGGTGGGCACATTGTCTTTGTAGCGTGGATCCAGCAGGGTGGCAACCCAGTAGTCCGCACAGGTTAAAATGTGGGCAACTCTGCAGTCGTTGCGCAGGCACTGCAGCATGTAGTCGCTCATGTGTGCCAGGCTGCCCAGGGGTAAGGACAAGCTGTCCTCTGTGGGAGGCGTATCGTCATCGTCCTGCCTTTCCCCCCAGCCACGCACCAGTGATGGACCCGAGCTGCGTTGGGTGCCACCCCGCTGTGACCATGCTTCATCCTCATCCTCCTCCACCTCCTCCTCATCCTCGTCCTCCTCGTCCTCCAGTAGTGGGCCCTGGCTGGCCACATTTGTACCTGGCCTCTGCTGTTGCCAAAAACCTCCCTCTGAGTCACTTCGAAGAGACTGGCCTGAAAGTGCTAAAAATGACCCCTCTTCCTCCTCCTCCTCCTCCTCCTCCTCCTCCTGGGCCACCTCCTCTTGCATCATCGCCCTAAGTGTTTTCTCAAGGAGACATAGAAGTGGTATTGTAACGCTGATAACGGCGTCATCGCCACTGGCCATGTTGGTGGAGTACTCGAAACAGCGCAACAGGGCACACAGGTCTCGCATGGAGGCCCAGTCATTGGTGGTGAAGTGGTGCTGTTCTGTAGTGCGACTGACCTGTGCGTGCTGCAGCTGAAACTCCACTATGGCCTGCTGCTGCTCGCACAGTCTGTCCAGCATGTGCAAGGTGGAGTTCCACCTGGTGGGCACGTCGCATATGAGGCGGTGAGCGGGAAGGCCGAAGTTACGCTGTAGCGCAGACAGGCGAGCAGCAGCAGGATGTGAACGCCGGAAGCGCGAACAGACGGCCCGCACTTTATGCAGCAGCTCTGACATGTCGGGGTAGTTGTGTATGAACTTCTGCACCACCAAATTCAGCACATGCGCCAAGCAAGGGATGTGCGTCAAATTGGCTAGTCCCAGAGCTGCAACGAGATTTCACCCATTATCACACACCACCAGGCCGGGCTTGAGGCTCACCGGCAGCAACCACTCGTTGGTCTGTTGTTCTATACCCCGCCACAACTCCTGTGCGGTGTGGGGCCTGTCCCCCAAACATGAGTTTCAGAATGGCCTGCTGACGTTTACCCCGGGCTGTGCTGAAGTTGGTGGTGAAGGTGTGTGGCTGACTGGATGAGCAGGTGGAAGAAGAGGAGGAGGAAGCCGAGAAGGAGGAGGTGGCAACAGGAGGCAAAGAATGTTGCCCTGCGATCCTTGGCGGCAGAAGGACGTGCACCAAACAGCTCTCCGCCTGGGGCCCAGCTGCCACTACATTTACCCAGTGTGCAGTTAGGGAGATATAGCGTCCGTGGCCGTGCTTACTGGTCCACGTATCTGTGGTTAGGTGGACCTTGCTACAGATGGCGTTGCGCAGTGCACACTTGATTTTATCGGATACTTGGTTGTGCAGGGAAGGCACGGCTCTCTTGGAGAAGTAGTGGCGGCTGTGAACAACATACTGTGGGACAGCAAGCGACATGAGCTGTTTGAAGCTGTCTGTGTCCACCAGCCTAAATGACAGCATTTCATAGGCCAGTAGTTTAGAAATGCTGGCATTCAGGGCCAGGGATCGAGGGTGGCTAGGTGGGAATTTACGCTTTCTCTCAAATGTTTGTGAGATGGAGAGCTGAACGCTGGCGTGTGACATGGTTGAGACGCTTGGTGACGGAGGTGGTGGTGGTGGTGTTGGTGGTACATCCCCTGTTTGCTGGGCGGCAGGTGCCAACGTTCCTCCAGAGGCGGAGGAAGAGGCCGAGGCGGCAGCAGCAGAAGAGGCCGAGGCGGCAGCAGCAGAAGAGGTAGCAGGGGGAGCCTGAGTGACTTCCTTGGTTTTAAGGTGTTTACTCCACTGCAGTTCATGCTTTGCATGCAGGTGCCTGGTCATGCAGGTTGTGCTCAGGTTCAGAACGTTAATGCCTCGCTTCAGCCTCTGATGGCACAGCGTGCAAACCACTCGGGTCTTGTCGTCAGCACATTGTTTGAAGAAGTGCCATGCCAGGGAACTCCTTGAAGCTGCCTTTGGGGTGCTCGGTCCCAGATGGCGGCGGTCAGTAGCAGGCGGAGTCTCTTGGCGGCGGGTGTTCTGCTTTTGCCCACTGCTCCCTCTTTTGCTACGCTGTTGGCTCGGTCTCACCACTGCCTCTTCCTCCGAACTGTGAAAGTCAGTGGCACGACCTTCATTCCATGTGGGGTCTAGGACCTCATCGTCCCCTGCATCGTCTTCCACCCAGTCTTGATCCCTGACCTTCTGTTCAGTCTGCACACTGCAGAAAGACGCAGCAGTTGGCACCTGTGTTTCGTCATCATCAGAGACATGCTGAGGTGGTAATCCCATGTCCTCATCATCAGGAAACATAATTGGTTGTGCGTCAGTGCATTCTATGTCTTTCACCGCTGGGGAAGGGCTAGGTGGATGCCCTTGGGAAACCCTGCCAGCGGAGTCTTCAAACAGCATAAGAGACTGCTGCATAACTTGAGGCTGAGACAGTTTCCCTGGTATGCATGGGGGTGATGTGACAGACTGATGGGGTTGGTTTTCAGGCGCCATCTGTGCGCTTTCTGCAGAAGACTGGGTGGGAGATAATGTGAACGTCGGCCACCCAATTGACTAATGCCTGTACCTGCTCAGGCCTTACCATCCTTAGAACGGCATTGGGCCCCACCATATATTGCTGTAAATTCTGGCGGCTACTGGGACCTGAGGTAGTTGGTACACTAGGACGTGTGGATGTGGCAGAACGGCCACGTCCTCTCCCAGCACCAGAGGGTCCACTAACACCACCACGACCATGTCCACGTCCGCGTCCCTTACTAGATGTTTTCCTCATTGTTATAGTTCACCACAACAACAAAAATATTATTTGGCCCAATGTATTGTATTCAAATTCAGCGGGATATAAATTTGAGGCCTAGTATTTAGGCGCTGGATGACCGGTATGGATTTACTGACAGAATTAGACTTGGAAATGCACAGTAGCGTGTGTGTGTGAAGTTATTCTGAATGACCCTATGTGCACCTTGAATATTATATACCCTTTTAGGGATAGATTTCAAATAGCTCTGATATAGCAGAAACCACTAAATTATGAAATTGCTAAATTGGGAATTGTATTTCAACCCAGAACAAAAAATGTGCTTTGACAGACACTAAATAACTTTCCCAGCCACAACAGGACAGCGGTAACGAGAGATTTAGCGGGATATAAATTTGAGGCCTAGTATTTAGGCGCTGGGTGACCGGTATGGATTTACTAACAGAATTGGACTTGGAAATGCACAGTAGCGTGTGTGTGAAGTTATTCTGAATGACCCTATGTGCACCTTGAATATTATATACCCTTTTAGGGATAGATTACAAATAGCTCTGATATAGCAGAAACCACTAAATTATGAAATTGCTAAATTGGGAATTGTATTTCAACCCAGAACAAAAAATGTGCTTTGACGGACACTAAATAACTTTCCCAGCCACAACAGGACAGCGGTAACGAGAGATTTAGCGGGATATAAATTTGAGGCCTAGTATTTAGGCGCTGGGTGACCGGTATGGATTTACTAACAGAATTGGACTTGGAAATGCACAGTAGCGTGTGTGTGAAGTTATTCTGAATGACCCTATGTGCACCTTGAATATTATATACCCTTTTAGGGATAGATTTCAAATAGCTCTGATATAGCAGAAACCACTAAATTTTTAAATTGCTAAATTGGGAATTGTATTTCAACCTAGAACAAAAAATGTGCTTTGACGGACACTAAATAACTTTCCCAGCCACAACAGGACAGCGGTAACAAGAGATTTAGCGGGATATAAATTTGAGGCCTAGTATTTAGGCGCTGGGTGACCGGTATGGATTTAGTGACAGAATTAGACTGGGATATGCACAGTAGCGTGTGTGTGTGAAGTTATTCTGAATGACCCTATGTGCACCTTGAATATTATATACCCTTTTAGGGATTGATTTCAAATAGCTCTGATATAGCAGAAACCACTAAATCTTTAAAATTGCTAAATTGGGAATTGTATTTCAACCCAGAACAAAAAATGTGCTTTGACGGACACTAAATAACTTTCCCAGCCACAACAGGACAGCGGTAACGAGAGATTTAGCGGGATATAAATTTGAGGCCTAGTATTTAGGCGCTGGGTGACAGGTATGGGTTTAGTGACAGAATTAGACTTGGAAATGCACAGTAGCGGGTGTGTGAAGTTATTCTGAATGACCCTATGTGCACCTTGAATATTATATACCCTTTTAGGGATAGATTTCAAATAGCTCTGATATAGCAGAAACCACTAAATCTTTAAAATTGCTAAATTGGGAATTGTATTTCAACCCAGAACAAAAAATGTGCTTTGACGGACACTAAATAACTTTCCCAGCCACAACAGGACAGCGGTAATGAGAGATTTAGCGGGATATAAATTTGAGGCCTAGTATTTAGGCGCTGGGTGACCGGTATGGGTTTAGTGACAGAATTAGACTTGGAAATGCACAGTAGCGGGTGTGTGAAGTTATTCTGAATGACCCTATGTGCACCTTCAATATGATCTACCCTTTTAGGGATAGATTTCAAATAGCTCTGATACAGCAGAAACCACTAAATTTTTAAATTGCTAAATTGGGAATTGTATTTCAACCCAGAACAAAAAATGTGCTTTGACGGACACTAAATAACTTTCCCAGCCACAACAGGACAGCGGTAACGAGAGATTTAGCGGGATATAAATTTGAGGCCTAGTATTTAGGCGCTGGGTGACCGGTATGGATTTAGTGACAGAATTAGACTGGGATATGGCCAAAAAATAACCACACTATTGCTGGTTAAATGCACTTGGTGACGGGCGCAGCTTGCCCCTGATGTAGTATATGGCCAAAAAATGAACAGACTATGCTGGTTAAATGCATTTGGTGTCACAACTTGACCAACCACACTACTGAGGGTTAAATGCACTTGGTGACGGGCGCAGCTTGCCCCTGATGTAGTATATGGCCAAAAAATAAACAGACTATTGCTGGTTAAATGCACTTGGTGACGGGCGCAGCTTGCCCCTGATTTAGAATATGGCCAAAAAATGAACAGACTATTGCTGGTTAAATGCACTTGGTGTGATAGCTTGACCAACCACACTACTGAGGGTTAAATACACTTGGTGACGGGCGCAGCTTGCCCCTGATGTAGTATATGGCCAAAAAATAAACAGACTATTGCTGGTTAAATGCACTTGGTGTGACAGCTTCACCCTGATGTAGGCTTTAGCCAAAAAACAAACGCACCATTGAGGGTTAAATGCACTTGGTGACAGGCGCAGCTTGCCCCTGATGTAGTATATGGCCAAAAAATAAACAGACTATTGCTGGTTAAATGCACTTGGTGTGACAGCTTCACCCTGATGTAGGCTTTAGCCAAAAAACAAACGCACCATTGAGGGTTAAATGCACTTGGTGACAGGTGCAGCTTGCCCCTGATGTAGTATATGGCCAAAAAATAAACAGACTATTGCTGGTTAAATGCACTTGGTGTGACAGCTTCACCCTGATGTAGGCTTTAGCCAAAAAACAACCACACCATTGAGGGTTAAATGCACTTGGTCGCAGCTTGTGCTGGCGCACCACAAGACACAAAATGGCCGCCGATCACCCCAGAAAAATGTGACTGACAAACGGTCTGGGCAGCCTAAAAACAGTGAGCAATTGAGGATCAGCAGCTCAATGATCCACAGCTGCAGATCGATCAGTTAATCAAGTCCTTTGGAGGAGTTAATCTGCCTAATCTCGCCCTACTGTCGCAGCCGCAACCTCTCCCTACACTAATCAGAGCAGAGTGACGGGCGGCGCTATGTGACTCCAGCTTAAATAGAGGCTGGGTCACATGGTGCTCTGGCCAATCACAGCCATGCCAATAGTAGGCATGGCTGTGATGGCCTCTTGGGGCAAGTAGTATGACGCTTGTTGATTGGCTGCTTTGCAGCCATTCAAAAAGCGCCAAGAAAGCGTCACAAAAGCGCCAAGAAAGCGACGAACACCGAACCCGAACCCGGACTTTTACGAAAATGTCCGGGTTCGGGTCCGTGTCACGGACACCCCAAAATTCGGTACGAACCCGAACTATACAGTTCGAGTTCGCTCATACCTAATCATGAAGAAACACTGGCCGATTATATGTAAAGATCCTATCATAGGCAAAGCTCTACCGAATCACCCAACCATCACATACCGCCGAGCACGCACCTTGAAGAACCTTTTGGCACCATCTTGCCCAAAAAATTCTGAGTCTAATCATGGAGTCCACACAACCAACTTTGACCTACCACAAAGCAAAGACAAAATTGGATCATACAAGTGTGGCTCCAAGCGATGCAAATGTTGTGACACAATTCAAGATGATATAGATGAAACAATGATTAATAATAGTGGAGAAGTAATCAAACTCAAGTATTCAATGAATTGTGGCACAAGAAATGTGATCTATATGTTGGAGTGCCCTTGTGGCCTCCAATATATTGGCCGCACCACACAAACCCTCAGAGAGAGACTTAATCAACACCGCTCAAATATTAACCGAGGTTATTTGAAACATAGTGTCTCCAAACACTTTTCCATCAAACACAACAATGATCCGAGTAAGTTGCTACTGACACCAATAGATTGGATTCCCTATTCATACGCCCAATTATGTGAGAAAGAAATGTTCTGGATCTTTCGTTTTAATACTCTAGCTCCCTTTGGACTTAATGAGTCCCTTGAGTACTGTAATTACTAAAACAATCATCCTCAGTTTTCTCCACTTCAGTGAGGTAGACGATAGATGAGGGCTCTAAACCACACTAAGAGATACCAATAAGGAATCCGCAGAGGCAAGTCCGTGTATATATACTAAAATTGTGATCTTAATTATCCAATCTTTTATCCCTTTCAGCACCTAGATACAGGACAATATACATGAAATCAATAGATCAATGAATTAATTCTACACTAAAAATGAGTAATGTAATCAATCAATTATGACTTTGTATATTCATCTGACCAAAAAACATGGGATATTTTTACCTTTTATATTAACTTATGAAGCTTTTTCTTAATATATCAATGTATCCTTGATTTTTAAACGTATACTAATGTCTTTGCGAATAGATTTGCTATATATATATATATATATATATATATATATATATTTTTTTTTTTACATATCTATATATTTATATACTAATATTTATACCTATATTTATTGTTATATTAGTTTTACTGTGTTCTCTATTTTTGATATAGATGCTTGGGGTATGCTATTTAAATATGCCCCAAGGCAACCTACCAATCGGTAGTTTATACACCTCCTCTTATGATTTTTAAGGGACGAGGCATATCATTCAAAGTCTTTTCATTGATATATAAAAAAAATCCCGTATAATATCTAATTTCAATCACCTGTCAATTTATGTTTTAATATATAGTGCATGATTCAAGTTCATGGGATTCTTTATATATATATATATATTCCTTCCTGCATGCAGTGGTGCGCTCCTGTTTGAAGCGCATCACTTGGTTAAAGTAGCATAGCCACTGCCCTCTGCAGGAAGCCGATGTTGTGCGCTCCAGGCTGGAACGCATCATATATCCAAAGGACCGTGGCCGCTCCCCCCGACAGGAAACCAGAGCGGTGCGTTCCAGCTTGGAGCGCATCAGATGACAGCCGGCCACACAGGAAGTAGATTCAGTGTGGTGCGCTCCAGATTGGAGCGCACCAATGAAGAGGATATTACCCAGCATGCAGGCTGTAGGTGCGTTCCATAGTGGAACGCACAGCGAAATCGGGGCCCTAGTATTATAATCTGAGGGTGCAGACCCCCGACTGTAATACAGTTTCTTATGGCTAAATGCTATGTTATATTAAATATAACCATTAAATCCCTGCAATACAACAAGATTCAATTAGAGTTTCCCATCAACTCACTTCCTGTTCCGGCCCTGGAGGTCATGTGACCAGGAAGTTACTGCCCACAATGAGATGCCACATGGAATCAACCAAACGAATGATATGCATCCTCCCTATTTAAATGTGAGTCTTTTCAGTGTTATGTTATGCTTATATTTGTGCTCTTGATAAAGGGGACTTAGTTGTAATCCCCGAAACGCGTCAAGCTTTTTATTGGAATAAAACAAGCATCCTTGGTTTGAAGCCCTCAAATTTTCTTCCATCACGAGGACGGGATGTGTATCCATCTTACAGGCGACCTTGGCGAGGGAGGTAAGGAGGACAGGTGTCTTAAGTTTATCCTGTTTATCCTCCTCCCTGGCGAAGTAAGTCCCTTGACTCAACTTATCTCTTATTTTAATACTCTTCCACCATGGTTATGGCATACCTTTCTATATAGCTCTGATATAACATCAATAGACCCGCCATTTGAGCGGTTGTAGATAATCTGTATATGGTTATATATACATATATTTCTCTACTGCCACCCTTATAACACCGGTCACATGTAACTGGCGCTCCACTATACTGTTATGTGTTTTCTTGCATATGGTACACTGCTAGTGTCCCTGTGCTGTGTTTCTTTCCAAGTGGGCAGCTGCCTCGCACTGTGGCCAGTCCATCACAAGCTGATACTCTGACGTCAATTTCGAGTTCTCCTTTGGCGCTTTACCCCTCCTATTTTCCTTTCCCTGTCCCATTTCCCCTTTCCATACATCCACTCCAATTTTTTTCTTTTATCTTCAAAGTACACAAGGAGCAGGCAGAGGATTGACAGGAATTCAGCAGGAGGTATGTACGCCAGAAAAGACAAAATCGCAGGTGGAACCTAAATAACAGGCAATCTCTGGCCAGCAGACTGCCTGTTTAAATAGGGAGCCAGAGGGGTCATGTGACGTGGCCAGCGCCACTTGACTCCACACAGACTACACAGCCGAGCGCCGAGTGATCAGCTCGGTGCTCAGCCCTAAAACCATTTGCACGAATGCACATAGATGCACGAGGGGCCCGCATAGTAATATCAGGAGCGCGCTGATGATGCGCACGCGCCCCGGACGTGCCCGCCTCCTAGACGGCGCCGTGACACACTGCTGGTTGGGGTAAAAAAAAGTGTTCCACTACCATTTCACCTTACTTGGAGTGGTGCCTCATTTGTTGCATTAATCGTCATCGGCTTTGAATCCACAGCCTGAAGGAATTGCGCCCAGTTTATTTGTCTTTCTGACTTGTGCTGCTGATGTTATTGTGTGTTATATGGATAGATGGGTAGCTAGATGGATATATGGGTAGATAGATAGCAGGCAGATGTACAGGTCCTTCTAAAAAAAAAATAGCATATTGTGATAAAGTTCATTCTTTTCTGTAATGTACTGATAAACATTAGACTTTCATATATTTTAGATTCATTACACACCAACTGAAGTAGTTCAAGCCTTTTATTGTTTTAATATTGATGATTTTGGCATACAGCTCATGAAAACCCAAAATTCCTATCTAAAAAAATTAGCATATCATGAAAAGGTTCTCTAAACGAGCTATTAACCCAATCATCTGAATCAACTAATTAACTCTAAACACCTGCAAAAGATTCCTGAGGCTTTTAAAAACTCCCAGCCTGGTTCATTACTCAAAACCGCAATCATGGGTCAGACTGCCGACCTGACTGCTGTCCAGAAGGCCATCATTGACACCCTCAAGCAAGAGGGTAAGACACAGAAAGAAATTTCTGAACGAATAGGCTGTTCCCAGAGTGCTGTATCAAGGCACCTCAGTGGGAAGTCTGTGGGAAGGAAAAAGTGTGGCAGAAAACGCTGCACAACGAAAAGAGGTGATCGGACCCTGAGGAAGATTGTGGAGAAGGACCGATTCCAGACCTTGGGGGACCTGCGGAAGCAGTGGACTGAGTCTGGAGTAGAAACATCCAGAGCCACCGTGTACAGGCGTGTGCAGGAAATGGGCTACAGGTGCCGCATTCCCCAGGTCAAGCCACTTTTGAACCAGAAACAGCGGCAGAAGCGCCTGACCTGGGCTACAGAGAAGCAGCACTGGACTGTTGCTCAGTGGTCCAAAGTACTTTTTTGGATGAAAGCAAATTTTGCATGTCATTCGAAAATCAAGGTGCCAGAGTCTGGAGGAAGACTGGGGAGAGGGAAATGCCAAAATGCCTGATGTCCAGTGGCAAGTACCCACAGTCAGTGATGGTCTGGGGTGCCATGTCAGCTGCTGGTGTTGGTCCACTGTGTTTTATCAAGGGCAGGGTCAATGCAGCTAGCTATCAGGAGATTTTGGAGCACTTCATGCTTCCATCTGCTGAAAAGCTTTATGGAGATGAAGATTTCATTTTTCAGCACGACCTGGCACCTTCTCACAGTGCCAAAACTACTGGTAAATGGTTTACTGACCATGGTATTACTGTGCTCAATTGGCCTGCCAACTCTCCTGACCTGAACCCCATAGAGAATCTGTGGGATATTAGGAAGAGAAAGTTGAGAGACGCAAGACCCAACACTCTGGATGAGCTTAAGGCCACTATCGAAGCATCCTGGGGCTACATAACACCTCAGCAGTGCCACAGGCTGATTGCCTCCATGCCACGCCGCATTGAAGCAGTCATTTCTGCAAAAGGATTCCCGACCAAGTATTGAGTGCATAACTGAACATAATTATTTGAAGGTTGACTTTTTTTGTATTAAAAACACTTTTCTTTTATTGGTCGGATGAAATATGCTAATTTTTGGAGATAGGAAATTTGGGTTTTCAGGAGCTGTATGCCAAAATCATCAATATTAAAACAATAAAAGGCTTGAACTACTTCAGTTGTGTGTAATGAATCTAAAATATATGAAAGTCTAATGTTTATCAGTACATTACAGAAAATAATGAACTTTATCACAATATGCTAATTTTTTTTAGAAGGACCTGTACAGTGTTTTCAAAAGCGAAAGTCTCAGTACTAGTGATGAGCGGCATAGGCAATATTCGAATTTGCGATATTTTGCGAATTTTTGCCCGAATATTCGCCATAAATTAGCAAATTTGAGAATTAGAGATCTCCAGTCATTGTTTACTTCATTGCAAAAATCAGAAATGTAATATATTTGCAATAAATTTGCGATTACAATATTCAACACTATTCGCAAATACGAATATATAGCACTATATTCTAAATATTAGCGAATTCCCGAAGTGGCGATATTCGCGATTCGAATATTAGTGCTCAACACAACGAGTCAGTACATGGTGATTTTGTCACTTTGCTAGTAAATTATCAATTTATTTCAGTGAGGAGTGCTGCTGACAAGCTCACATATGCAATTAAGTGAATTACATAAAATATGTTTAAATAATCCAAAAACCCTCCGGCTAGTCAGTACTAATAAAATAGTGATCCGTAATTTTGTCACATGCCAGGTCTGGGAAATTAATAGCAGTGCACAGTGCAGTTCTTGAAAGTGAGATTCTTCATGCATTGGTGACTGTCACCTGTTTCTCAACAGATTTTGAACAGCCTTGCCTTCAGCATGCCTGATTCATGGCTAAAATTAATTTTGACACCTATCGTAGAGTATTATAAGTGGCTGCTAAAATCTTGAGATGTGTGAACTTTTTACAACGTTGGTAAAAAACCACTGACCATTGATAGCCTTAGGTGAAATCCTTTACTCATGTATATTCTAATCTACTGTTTCAAGTAAATGGACTTGAGTGATATTTTATGAACTAATATTCGGTAGTTTTCATGTACTAAATGTAATATAGGAACACATGTCTTCTCTTACATATTACCAGGGTAAATAATTACTAGTGAATCTCTGAATTGTATATGTTGCATGACTGCAAGCTAATTGAAAACTAGCATGGAATATAGCTTAGCAATTATGACATTAATATATGATATCCAAAATGAATAACATGTTAAGTATAAATACATCATAAGGAAAAATGAACACTGAAATAATAATAATAATAATTATACTATTTTAGATATCCCCTACTATAATTTTTTAAAGGAGTTTAGTAACCATAAACCAGTTCAAACAATTCCAAAAAGACTTCTAATATTTTAATAATTAATCGAAGGAGTACATTATTTCTGATATCGAACCGTTAGGCTGCTGCAGAACCTCTGCTTGAAGAATAAGGAACTATTCCTGTCTGCCATTAATTATTATGAAACACCCATATGCTTTCTACAATGAAGGTCTGTAGCATTTGAAGTGTGGATTACGGTATGCTGTTTTGCATCAGATGGAAGACAATGGAACTGCTGAAGAATCTCTTTATAAGGAAAGAGGGAGAATAATCAGAAGTAGGAGCAGGGGCTGACTGGCAACTTTTGGCCCAGGGGGCAAGTAACACCCAGAGGCCCACTGAGCCCCCCTCCTGCCTGCTTTCCCATTTCCCCTGCCTCCTCCTGACCCCCCCCCCCTAGCCACTTTCGTCAGCCATGTAAATTACAACACAGGGAAACTAAATAAACTAGGGATGCTCCGATATATCAGCCGCCGAAACATATCAGCCGAAAATGGCATTTTTGGTATAATGCCGAAAGTGTCATTTTCTGGCTGATACAGTGTTGCATCCGTGTATTCTCTCCTCCCCCCTGGGCGCTGCTCTGTGTCCGAGCAGGGGGGGGGGAAACTGTGTCAGCCGTCCGAGAGCTACGGGAGGAGAGCGCAGTGAGTGGCCGACGTCTCCTCTCCACAATGCTCAGCCTCCTGTCTCAGATTGGCAGAGTGGTGTGTGGGCAGAGACAGCTTGCAGTGCTGTCCCAGGAGGTTGAGCTCTCCTCTCCGCACCGCCTGCTCAGCCTCCTGTGACATTGTGTCAGGAAGCAGAGTGAGGCACAAACACGCAGTGATCAGTGATCACTAAGTGTTTGTAAATAATTGAGAACCTAACATGTTTACTGTGTTCCCAATTATGAATAAAAAGAAAGTGATATACAGGTGTGTTCATTCATAGTTGTAATTATAGTAAACACACTCTGTCCTCATGTTCTGAATGAACAGAAACTCTCAATATAGAGGGTTCCTGTTCATTTGTAACAGGGGATACAGAAATAGAGATTGAGGACTTTGTGTCCTCAATTGCTTTTTCTATTTTAAAAGGGAAATATCAGGCGTCTGTTTAGACCCCTAATATTTTCCCAAAGCCCCTAAAAGTCAAGTAAAAAAAATCAAATTATTTAATAAAAAATGAATGAAATTAAAAGTTTATGATGAAAAATGTAAATTTAAAAAAAAATTCTGTTTCGGCTTGACTATTTTTGTTTCGTTTTGAAATTTGCTTTTTGGTGCACTTCTAAACAAGTCACACTGTAAGACTTTAAAATAAATAGAGAACTTTAATCCGATATACAGAAGCAAAACATAAATTAAAAGGACATGCATTTCTTGAATTTTTTTATTTTTTTTCACACTAGCAAACAAACATGAGAACATATTTTTTTCCAATAGTTAAGTGCATATTACAACTGCTTAGTGCAGAACATATTATGATGTATTGCATACACCATACTAACATTTGGAGAGGTATGTTTTTCTCTAAAATTTCAAACCGTTAGCAAAGACCTCATCAAAGGAGAGGTCTTCCGAATTTTTTCAAGAACATCTGGAAATTGAACGAGTTCCAAAAGATCTCTTTCAACTGACATTATCATAAGTGCATCAAGAAGTTCTTGCCCCATGGTGGCTCTTAGGCGAGTCTTTATAAGTTTTAACTTACTAAATGCTCTTTCACATGCCACTTGAGTATATGATAGTGTTAGCAGGTATTCATAAACAACAGAAAGATTTTCATAAGCAGTTGAAAAAAGATTATATTTTACAAGAAATCGGTGACAGCAAAGAAAACATTTGTTACAGGACTTGCATTTTGTTTCTTGTTCCATGGTATCAACTTTACAGGAGCCCCAGTCCTCATCATCAGCATCAGTATTAACAGGATTATTATCCAGATAATCATCATCATCTTCTTGCTGACAGCTAATAGGAACTATGTTTACCTTCCCGCTCTCATGTTCTCTAAGATGTGGGAACAAGTTGGCAAAACTCTGTAGCTCAGTTTTCAGACCCGATTCATCCACGTTTGCCAATTGAGAAATTCTTTGTAGTGCTCCTGCCTCTAACACATTTGGATCTTTTCTGATTTTGTCAAGGAAACGAGGATCCAAGTATTGGGAGTCCTGAACTAATTGTTTGTTTTCAGAAAATCGCTCATCCAGGCTTGCAATAATCTGATCCAGAATTGGTCTAAAAACTTCAACTCGAAAACGTTGGGTTTCACTAATAGGACGTTCATCAATTGAGGATTCGCCAGGCATACGCTTTTTTCACCCAATTCTTCTCTCTTGTAGCTCTGACTCAACTTCCAGGGAATAAAGGCCCTCTCTTTCTATGATTAGGTCATTTATTTTTTTGCAAACTGCTTTGCTTTCTCTTTTATATAAGAAAACTCAATTTTTTTTAGTTGGTCAACTGTACTTTCCACCATTCTCCATGCAACCATATAGTCAAGACTAGAGTTGAGCGGACACCTGGATGTTCGGGTTCAAGAAGTTCGGCCGAACTTCCCAAAAATGTTCGGGTTCGGGATCCGAACCCGATCCGAACTTCGTCCCGAACCCGAACCCCATTGAAGTCAATGGGGACCCGAACTTTTCGGCACTAAAAAGGCTGTAAAACAGCCCAGGAAAGGGCTAGAGGGCTGCAAAAGGCAGCAACATGTAGGTAAATCCCCTGCAAACAAATTTGGATAGGGAAATGAATTAAAATAAAAATTAAATAAATAAAAATTAACCAAAATCAATTGGACAGAGGTCCCATAGCAGAGAATCTGGCTTCACGTCACCCACCACTGGAACAGTCCATTCTCAGATATTTAGGCCCCGGCACCCAGGCAGAGGAGAGAGGTCCCGTAACAGACAATCTGGCTTCATGTCAGCAGAGAATTAGTCTGCATGTCATAGCAGAGAATCAGGCTTCACGTCAGCCACCACTGCAACAGTCCATTGTCATAAATTTAGGCCCAGCACCCAGGCAGAGGAGAGAGGTCCCGTAACAGACAATCTGGCTTCATGTCAGCAGAGAATCAGTCTTCATGTCATAGCAGAGAATCAGGCTTCACGTCACCCACCACTGTAAGAGTCCATTTTCATAAATTTAGGCCCAGCACCCAGGCAGAGGAGAGAGGTCTCGTAACAGACAATCTGGCTTCATGTCAGCAGAGAATCAGTCTTCATATCATAGCAGAGAATCAGGCTTCACGTCACCCACCACTGTAAGAGTCCATTTTCATAAATTTAGGCCCAGCACCCAGGCAGAGGAGAGAGGTCCCATAACAGACAATCTGGCTTCATGTCAGCAGAGAATCAGTCTGCATGTCATAGCAGAAAATCAGGCTTCACGTCACCCAGCACTGTAAGAGTCAATTTTCATAAATTTAGGCCCAGCACCCAGGCAGAGGAGAGAGGTCCCGTAACAGACAATCTGGCTTCATGTCAGCAGAGAATCAGTCTGCATGTCATAGCAGAAAATCAGGCTTCACGTCAGCCACCACTGCAACAGTCCATTGGCATATATTTAGGCCCAGCACCCAGTCAGAGGAGAGAGGTCCCGTAACAGACAATCTGGCTTCATGTCAGCGGAGAATCAGTCTGCATGTCATAGCAGAAAATCAGGCTTCACGTCAGCCACCACTGCAACAGTCCATTGTCATAAATTTAGGCCCAGCACCCAGGCAGAGGAGAGAGGTCCCGTAACAGACAATCTGGCTTCATGTCAGCAGAGAATCAGTCTTCATATCATAGCAGAGAATCAGGCTTCACGTCACCCACCACTGTAAGAGTCCATTTTCATAAATTTAGGCTCAGCACCCAGGCAGAGGAGAGAGGTCCCGTAACAGACAATCTGGCTTCATGTCAGCAGAGAATTAGTCTGCATGTCATAGCAGAGAATGAGGCTTCACGTCAGCCACCACTGCTACAGTCCATTGGCATATATTTAGGCCCAGCACACAGGCAGAGGAGTGAGGTCCCGTAACAGAGGATCTGGCTTCATGTCAGCAGAGAATCAGTCTGCATGTCATAGCAGAGAATCAGGCTTCACGTCACCCACCACTGTAAGAGTCCATTTTCATAAATTTAGGCCCAGCACCCAGGCAGAGGAGAGAGGTCCCGTAACAGAGGATCTGGCTTCATGTCAGCAGAGAATTAGTCTGCATGTCATAGCAGAGAATCAGGCTTCACGTCACCCAACATTGGAACAGTCCATTGGCATATATTTAGGCCCCGGCACCCAGACAGAGGAGAGGTTCATTCAACTTTGGGTAGCCTCGCAATATAATGGTAAAATGAAAATAAAAATAGGATTGAATGAGGAAGTGCCCTGGAGTCCAATAATATATGGTTAAGGGGAGGTAGTTAATGTCTAATCTGGACAAGGGACGGACAGGTCCTGTGGGATCCATGCCTGGTTCATTTTTATGAACGTCAGCTTGTCCACATTGGCTGTAGACAGGCGGCTGCGTTTGTCTGTAATGCCGCCCCCTGCCGTGCTGAATACACGTTCAGACAAAACGCTGGCCGCCGGGCAGGCCAGCACCTCCAAGGCATAAAAGGCTAGCTCTGGCCACGTGGACAATATAGAGACCCAGAAGTTGAATGGGGCCGAACCATCAGTCAGTACGTGGAGGGGTGTGCGCACGTACTGTTCCACCATGTTAGTGAAATGTTGCCTCCTGCTAACACGTTGCGTATCAGGTGGTGGTGCAGTTAGCTGTGGCGTGTTGACAAAAGTTTTCCACATCTCTGCCATGCTAACCCTGCCCTCAGAGGAGCTGGCCGTGACACAGCTGCCTTGGCGACCTCTTGCTCCTCCTCTGCCTTGGCCTTGGGCTTCCACTTGTTCCCCTGTGACATTTGGGAATGCTCTCAGTAGCGCGTCTACCAACGTGCGCTTGTACTCGCGCATCTTCCTATCACGCTCCAGTGCAGGAAGTAAGGTGGGCACAATGTCTTTAGCAAGGGTAGCAACCCAGTAGTCCGCACACGTTAAAATGTGGGCAACTCTGCTGTCTTTGCGCAGGCACTGCAGCATGTAGTCGCTCATGTGTGCCAGGCTGCCCAGGGGTAAGGACAAGCTGTCCTCTGTGGGAGGCGTATCGTCATCGTCCTGCCTTTCCCCCCAGCCACGCACCAGTGATGGACCCGAGCTGCGTTGGGTGCCACCCCGCTGTGACCATGCTTCATCCTCATCCTCCTCCACCTCCTCCTCATCCTCGTCCTCCTCGTCCTCCAGTAGTGGCCCCTGGCTGGCCACATTTGTACCTGGCCTCTGCTGTTGCCAAAAACCTCCCTCTGAGTCACTTCGAAGAGACTGGCCTGAAAGTGCTAAAAATGACCCCTCTTCCTCCTCCTCCTCCTCCTCCTGGGCCACCTCCTCTTCCATCATCGCCCTAAGTGTTTTCTCAAGGAGACATAGAAGTGGTATTGTAACGCTGATAACGGCGTCATCGCCACTGGCCATGTTGGTGGAGTACTCGAAACAGCGCAACAGGGCACACAGGTCTCGCATGGAGGCCCAGTCATTGGTGGTGAAGTGGTGCTGTTCTGTAGTGCGACTGACCCGTGCGTGCTGCAGCTGAAACTCCACTATGGCCTGCTGCTGCTCGCACAGTCTGTCCAGCATGTGCAAGGTGGAGTTCCACCTGGTGGGCACGTCGCATATGAGGCGGTGAGCGGGAAGGCCGAAGTTACGCTGTAGCGCAGACAGGCGAGCAGCAGCAGGATGTGAACGCCGGAAGCGCGAACAGACGGCCCGCACTTTATGCAGCAGCTCTGACATGTCGGGGTAGTTGTGAATGAACTTCTGCACCACCAAATTCAGCACATGCGCCAAGCAAGGGATGTGCGTCAAATTGGCTAGTCCCAGAGCTGCAACGAGATTTCACCCATTATCACACACCACCAGGCCGGGCTTGAGGCTCACCGGCAGCAACCACTCGTCGGTCTGTTGTTCTATACCCCGCCACAACTCCTGTGCGGTGTGGGGCCTGTCCCCCAAACATATGAGTTTCAGAATGGCCTGCTGACGTTTACCCCGGGCTGTGCTGAAGTTGGTGGTGAAGGTGTGTGGCTGACTGGATGAGCAGGTGGAAGAAGAGGAGGAGGAAGCCGAGAAGGAGGAGGTGGCAACAGGAGGCAAAGAATGTTGCCCTGCGATCCTTGGCGGCGGAAGGACGTGCGCTAAACAGCTCTCCGCCTGGGGCCCAGCTGCCACTACATTTACCCAGTGTGCAGTTAGGGAGATATAGCGTCCCTGGCCGTGCTTACTGGTCCACGTATCTGTGGTTAGGTGGACCTTGCTACAGATGGCGTTGCGCAGTGCACACTTGATTTTATCGGATACTTGGTTGTGCAGGGAAGGCACGGCTCTCTTGGAGAAGTAATGGCGGCTGGGAACAACATACTGTGGGACAGCAAGCAACATGAGCTGTTTGAAGCTGTCTGTGTCCATCAGCCTAAATGACAGCATTTCATAGGCCAGTAGTTTAGAAATGCTGGCATTCAGGGCCAGGGATCGAGGGTGGCTAGGTGGGAATTTACGCTTTCTCTCAAATGTTTGTGAGATGGAGAGCTGAACGCTGCCGTGTGACATGGTTGAGACGCTTGGTGACGGAGGTGGTGGTGGTGTTGGTGGTACATCCCCTGTTTGCTGGGCGGCAGGTGCCAACGTTCCTCCAGAGGCGGAGGAAGAGGCCGAGGCGGCAGCAGCAGGAGAGGCCGAGGCGGCAGCAGCAGAAGAGGTAGCAGGGGGAGCCTGAGTGACTTCCTTGGTTTTAAGGTGTTTACTCCACTGCAGTTCATGCTTTGCATGCAGGTGCCTTGTCATGCAGGTTGTGCTCAGGTTCAGAACGTTAATGCCTCGCTTCAGGCTCTGATGGCACAGCGTGCAAACCACTCGGGTCTTGTCGTCAGCACATTGTTTGAAGAAGTGCCATGCCAGGGAACTCCTTGAAGCTGCCTTTGGGGTGCTCGGTCCCAGATGGCGGCGGTCAGTAGCAGGCGGAGTCTCTTGGCGGCGGGTGTTCTGCTTTTGCCCACTGCTCCCTCTTTTGCTACGCTGTTGGCTCGGTCTCACCACTGCCTCTTCCTCCGAACTGTGAAAGTCAGTGGCACGACCTTCATTCCATGTGGGGTCTAGGACCTCATCGTCCCCTGCATCGTCTTCCACCCAGTCTTGATCCCTGACCTCCTGTTCAGTCTGCACACTGCAGAAAGACGCAGCAGTTGGCACCTGTGTTTCGTCATCATCAGAGACATGCTGAGGTGGTATTCCCATGTCCTCATCATCAGGAAACATAAGTGGTTGTGCGTCAGTGCAGTCTATGTCTTCCACCGCTGGGGAAGGGCTAGGTGGATGCCCTTGGGAAACCCTGCCAGCAGAGTCTTCAAACAGCATAAGAGACTGCTGCATAACTTGAGGCTCAGACAGTTTCCCTGATATACATGGGGGTGATGTGACAGACTGATGGGGTTGGTTTTCAGGCGCCATCTGTGCGCTTTCTGCAGAAGACTGGGTGGGAGATAATGTGAACGTGCTGGATCCACTGTCGGCCACCCAATTGACTAATGCCTGTACCTGCTCAGGCCTTACCATCCTTAGAATGGCATTGGGCCCCACCATATATCGCTGTAAATTCTGGCGGCTACTGGGACCTGAGGTAGTTGGTACACTAGGACGTGTGGATGTGGCAGAACGGCCACGTCCTCTCCCAGCACCAGAGGGTCCACTAACACCACCACGACCATGTCCACGCCCGCGTCCCTTACTAGATGTTTTCCTCATTGTTATGGTTTACCACAACAACAAAAATATTATTTGGCCCAATGTATTGTATTCAAATTCAGCTGAATATAAATTTGAGGCCTAGTATTTAGGCGCTGGGTGACCGGTATGGATTTACTAACAGAATTAGACTTGGAAATGCACAGTAGCGTGTGTGTGAAGTTATTCTGAATGACCCTATGTGCACCTTGAATATTATATACCCTTTTAGGGATAGATTTCAAATAGCTCTGATATAGCAGAAACCACTAAATTATGAAATTGCTAAATTGGAAATTGTATTTCAACCCTGAACAAAAAATGTGCTTTGACGGACACTAAATAACTTGCCCAGCCACAAAAGTACAGCGGTAACGACAGATTTAGCGGGATATAAATTTGAGGCCTAGTATTTAGGCGCTGGGTGACCGGTATGGATTTACTGACAGAATTAGACTGGGATATGGCCAAAAAATAACCACACTATTGATGGTTAAATGCACTTGGTGTGACAGCTTGACCAACCACACTACTGAGGGTTAAATGCACTTGGTGACGGGCGCAGCTTGCCCCTGATGTAGTATATGGCCAAAAAATGAACAGACTATTGCTGGTTAAATGCACTTGGTGTGACAGCTTCACCCTGATGTAGGCTTTAGCCAAAAAACAACCACACCATTGAGGGTTAAATGCACTTGGTGACAGGCGCAGCTTGCCCCTGATGTAGTATATGGCCAAAAAATGAACAGACTATTGCTGGTTAAATGCACTTGGTGTCACAGCTTGACCAACCACACTACTGAGGGTTAAAATGCACTTGGTGACGGGCGCAGCTTGCCCCTGATGTAGTATATGGCCAAAAAATGAACAGACTATTGCTGGTTAAATGCACTTGGTGTGACAGCTTGACCAACCACACTACTGAGGGTTAAATGCACTTGGTGACGGGCGCAGCTTGCCCCTGATGTAGTATATGGCCAAAAAATGAACAGACTATTGCTGGTTAAATGCACTTGGTGTGACAGCTTCACCCTGATGTAGGCTTTAGCCAAAAAACAACCACACCATTGAGGGTTAAATGCACTTGGTGACAGGCGCAGCTTGCCCCTGATGTAGTATATGGCCAAAAAATGAACAGACTATTGCTGGTTAAATGCACTTGGTGTGACAGCTTGACCAACCACACTACTGAGGGTTAAATACACTTGGTGATGGGCGCAGCTTGCCCCTGATGTAGTATATGGCCAAAAAATAAACAGACTATTGCTGGTTAAATGTACTTGGTGTGACAGCTTCACCCTGATGTAGGCTTTAGCCAAAAAACAACCACACCATTGAGGGTTAAATGCACTTGGTGACAGGCGCAGCTTGCCCCTGATGTAGTATATGGCCAAAAAATAAACAGACTATTGCTGGTTAAATGCACTTGGTGTGACAGCTTCACCCTGATGTAGGCTTTAGCCAAAAAACAACCACACCATTGAGGGTTAAATGCACTTGGTGACAGGCGCAGCTTGCCCCTGATGTAGTATATGGCCAAAAAATGAACAGACTATTGCTGGTTAAATGCACTTGGTGTGACAGCTTGACCAACCACACTACTGAGGGTTAAATACACTTGGTGACGGGCGCAGCTTGCCCCTGATGTAGTATATGGCCAAAAAATAAACAGACTATTGCTGGTTAAATGTACTTGGTGTGACAGCTTCACGCTGATGTAGGCTTTAGCCAAAAAACAACCACACCATTGAGGGTTAAATACACTTGGTGATGGGCGCAGCTTGCCCCTGATGTAGTATATGGCCAAAAAATAAACAGACTATTGCTGGTTAAATGTACTTGGTGTGACAGCTTCACCCTGATGTAGGCTTTAGCCAAAAAACAACCACACCATTGAGGGTTAAATGCACTTGGTGACAGGCGCAGCTTGCCCCTGATGTAGTATATGGCCAAAAAATAAACAGACTATTGCTGGTTAAATGCACTTGGTGTGACAGCTTCACCCTGATGTAGGCTTTAGCCAAAAAACAACCACACCATTGAGGGTTAAATGCACTTGGTGACAGGCGCCGCTTGCCCCTGATGTAGTATATGGCCAAAAAATGAACAGACTATTGCTGGTTAAATGCACTTGGTGTCACAGCTTGACCAACCACACTACTGAGGGTTAAATACACTTGGTGATGGGCGCAGCTTGCCCCTGATGTAGTATATGGCCAAAAAATAAACAGACTATTGCTGGTTAAATGTACTTGGTGTGACAGCTTCACCCTTATGTAGGCTTTAGCCAAAAAACAACCACACCATTGAGGGTTAAATGCACTTGGTGACAGGCGCAGCTTGCCCCTGATGTAGTATATGGCCAAAAAATAAACAGACTATTGCTGGTTAAATGCACTTGGTGTGACAGCTTCACCCTGATGTATGCTTTAGCCAAAAAAACAACCACACCATTGAGGGTTAAATGCACTTGGTCGCAGCTTGTGCTGGCGCACCACAAGACACAAAATGGCCGCCGATCACCCCAGAAAAAAGTGACTGACAAACGGTCTGAGCAGCCTAAAAACAGTGAGCAATTGAATTTCAGCAGCTCAATGATGCACAGCTGCAGATCGATTGATTAATCAAGTCCTTTGGAGGAGTTAATCTGCCTAATCTCGCCCTACTGTCGCAGCCGCAACCTCTCCCTACGCTAATCAGAGCAGAGTGACGGGCGGCGCTATGTGACTCCAGTAGGGATGAGCGAACTCGAACTGTATAGTTCGGGTTCGTACCGAATTTTGGGGTGTCCGTGACACGGACCCGAACCCGGACATTTTCGTAAAAGTCCGGGTTCGGGTTCGGTGTTCGTCGCTTTCTTGGCGCTTTTGTGACGCTTTCTTGGCGCTTTTTGAAAGGCTGCAAAGCAGCCAATCAACAAGCGTCATACTACTTGCCCCAAGAGGCCATCACAGCCATGCCTACTATTGGCATGGCTGTGATTGGCCAGAGCACCATGTGACCCAGCCTCTATTTAAGCTGGAGTCACATAGCGCCGCCCGTCACTCTGCTCTGATTAGCGTAGGGAGAGGTTGCGGCTGCGACAGTAGGGCGAGATTAGGCAGATTAACTCCTCCAAAGGACTTGATTAACTGATCGATCTGCAGCTGTGGATCATTGAGCTGCTGATCCTCAATTGCTCACTGTTTTTAGGCTGCCCAGACCGTTTGTCAGTCACATTTTTCTGGGGTGATCGGCGGCCATTTTGTGTCTTGTGGTGCGCCAGCACAAGCTGCGACCAAGTGCATTTAACCCTCAATGGTGTGGTTGTTTTTTGGCTAAAGCCTACATCAGGGTGAAGCTGTCACACCAAGTGCATTTAACCAGCAATAGTCTGTTCATTTTTTGGCCATATACAAAATCAGGGGCAAGCTGCGCCTGTCACCAAGTGCATTTAACCCTCAATGGTGTGGTTGTTTTTTGGCTAAAGCCTACATCAGGGTGAAGCTGTCACACCAAGTGCATTTAACCAGCAATAGTCTGTTCATTTTTTGGCCATATACAAAATCAGGGGCAAGCTGCGCCTGTCACCAAGTGCATTTAACCCTCAATGGTGTGGTTGTTTTTTGGCTAAAGCCTACATCAGGGTGAAGCTGTCACACCAAGTGCATTTAACCAGCAATAGTCTGTTCATTTTTTGGCCATATACAAAATCAGGGGCAAGCTGCGCCTGTCACCAAGTGCATTTAACCCTCAATGGTGTGGTTGTTTTCTGGCTAAAGCCTACATCAGGGTGAAGCTGTCACACCAAGTGCATTTAACCAGCAATAGTCTGTTTATTTTTTGGCCATATACTACATCAGGGGCAAGCTGCGCCCGTCACCAAGTGCATTTAACCCTCAGTAGTGTGGTTGGTCAAGCTGTGACACCAAGTGCATTTAACCAGCAATAGTCTGTTTATTTTTTGGCCATATACTACATCAGGGGCAAGCTGCGCCCGTCACCAAGTGCATTTAACCAGCAATAGTGTGGTTATTTTTTGGCCATATCCCAGTCTAATTCTGTCACTAAATCCATACCGGTCACCCAGCGCCTAAATACTAGGCCTCAAATTTATATCCCGCTAAATCTCTCGTTACCGCTGTCCTGTTGTAGCTGGGAAAGTTATTTAGTGTCCGTCAAAGCACATTTTTTGTTCTGGGTTGAAGTACAATTCCCAATTTAGCAATTTCATAATTTAGTGGTTTCTGCTATATCAGAGCTATTTGAAATCTATCCCTAAAAGGGTATATAATATTCAAGGTGCACATTGGGTCATTCAGAATAACTTCACACACACCCGCTACTGTGTATTTTCAAGTCTAATTCTGTCACTAAACCCATACCTGTCACCCAGCGCCTAAATACTAGGCCTCAAATTTATATCCTGCTAAATCTCTCGTTACCGCTGTCCTGTTGTAGCTGGGAAAGTTATTTAGTGTCCGTCAAAGCACATTTTTTGTTCTGGGTTGAAATACAATTCCCAATTTAGCAATTTCATAATTTAGTGGTTTCTGCTATATCAGAGCTATTTGAAATCTATCCCTAAAAGGGTAGATCATATTGAAGGTGCACATAGGGTCATTCAGAATAACTTCACACACACCCGCTACTGTGTATTTCCAAGTCTAATTCTGTCACTAAACCCATACCTGTCACCCAGCGCCTAAATACTAGGCCTCAAATTTATATCCCGCTAAATCTCTCGTTACCGCTGTCCTGTTGTAGCTGGGAAAGTTATTTATTGTCCGTCAAAGCACATTTTTTGTTCTGGGTTGAAGTACAATTCCCAATTTAGCAATTTCATAATTTAGTGGTTTCTGCTATATCAGAGCTATTTGAAATCTATCCCTAAAAGGGTATATAATATTCAAGGTGCACATTGGGTCATTCAGAATAACTTCACACACACCCGCTACTGTGTATTTCCAAGTCTAATTCTGTCACTAAACCCATACCTGTCATCCAGCGCCTAAATACTAGGCCTCAAATTTATATCCTGCTAAATCTCTCGTTACCGCTGTACTGTTGTTGCTTGGAAAGATATTTAGTGTCCGTCAAAGCACATTTTTTGTTCTGGGTTGAAGTACAATTCCCAATTTAGCAATTTCATAATTTAGTGGTTTCTGCTATATCAGAGCTATTTGAAATCTATCCCTAAAAGGGTATATAATATTCAAGGTGCACATTGGGTCATTCAGAATAACTTCACACACACCCGCTACTGTGTATTTTCAAGTCTAATTCTGTCACTAAACCCATACCTGTCACCCAGCGCCTAAATACTAGGCCTCAAATTTATATCCTGCTAAATCTCTCGTTACCGCTGTCCTGTTGTAGCTGGGAAAGTTATTTAGTGTCCGTCAAAGCACATTTTTTCTTCTGGGTTGAAATACAATTCCCAATTTAGCAATTTCATAATTTAGTGGTTTCTGCTATATCAGAGCTATTTGAAATCTATCCCTAAAAGGGTAGATCATATTGAAGGTGCACATAGGGTCATTCAGAATAACTTCACACACACCCGCTACTGTGTATTTCCAAGTCTAATTCTGTCACTAAACCCATACCTGTCACCCAGCGCCTAAATACTAGGCCTCAAATTTATATCCCGCTAAATCTCTCGTTACCGCTGTCCTGTTGTAGCTGGGAAAGTTATTTAGTGTCCGTCAAAGCACATTTTTTGTTCTGGGTTGAAGTACAATTCCCAATTTAGCAATTTCATAATTTAGTGGTTTCTGCTATATCAGAGCTATTTGAAATCTATCCCTAAAAGGGTATATAATATTCAAGGTGCACATTGGGTCATTCAGAATAACTTCACACACACCCGCTACTGTGTATTTCCAAGTCTAATTCTGTCACTAAACCCATACCTGTCATCCAGCGCCTAAATACTAGGCCTCAAATTTATATCCTGCTAAATCTCTCGTTACCGCTGTACTGTTGTTGCTTGGAAAGATATTTAGTGTCCGTCAAAGCACATTTTTTGTTCTGGGTTGAAGTACAATTCCCAATTTAGCAATTTCATAATTTAGTGGTTTCTGCTATATCAGAGCTATTTGAAATCTATCCCTAAAAGGGTATATAATATTCAAGGTGCACATTGGGTCATTCAGAATAACTTCACACACACCCGCTACTGTGTATTTTCAAGTCTAATTCTGTCACTAAACCCATACCTGTCACCCAGCGCCTAAATACTAGGCCTCAAATTTATATCCTGCTAAATCTCTCGTTACCGCTGTCCTGTTGTAGCTGGGAAAGTTATTTAGTGTCCGTCAAAGCACATTTTTTCTTCTGGGTTGAAATACAATTCCCAATTTAGCAATTTCATAATTTAGTGGTTTCTGCTATATCAGAGCTATTTGAAATCTATCCCTAAAAGGGTAGATCATATTGAAGGTGCACATAGGGTCATTCAGAATAACTTCACACACACCCGCTACTGTGTATTTCCAAGTCTAATTCTGTCACTAAACCCATACCTGTCACCCAGCGCCTAAATACTAGGCCTCAAATTTATATCCCGCTAAATCTCTCGTTACCGCTGTCCTGTTGTAGCTGGGAAAGTTATTTAGTGTCCGTCAAAGCACATTTTTTGTTCTGGGTTGAAGTACAATTCCCAATTTAGCAATTTCATAATTTAGTGGTTTCTGCTATATCAGAGCTATTTGAAATCTATCCCTAAAAGGGTATATAATATTCAAGGTGCACATTGGGTCATTCAGAATAACTTCACACACACCCGCTACTGTGTATTTTCAAGTCTAATTCTGTCACTAAACCCATACCTGTCACCCAGCGCCTAAATACTAGGCCTCAAATTTATATCCTGCTAAATCTCTCGTTACCGCTGTACTGTTGTTGCTGGGCAAGATATTTAGTGTCCGTCAAAGCACATTTTTTGTTCTGGGTTGAAATACAATTCCCAATTTAGCAATTTCATAATTTAGTGGTTTCTGCTATATCAGAGCTATTTGAAATCTATCCCTAAAAGGGTATATAATATTCAAGGTGCACATTGGGTCATTCAGAATAACTTCACACACACCCGCTACTGTGTATTTTCAAGTCTAATTCTGTCACTAAACCCATACCTGTCACCCAGCGCCTAAATACTAGGCCTCAAATTTATATCCTGCTAAATCTCTCGTTACCGCTGTACTGTTGTTGCTGGGCAAGATATTTAGTGTCCGTCAAAGCACATTTTTTGTTCTGGGTTGAAATACAATTCCCAATTTAGCAATTTCATAATTTAGTGGTTTCTGCTATATCAGAGCTATTTGAAATCTATCCCTAAAAGGGTATATAATATTCAAGGTGCACATTGGGTCATTCAGAATAACTTCACACACACCCGCTACTGTGTATTTCCAAGTCTAATTCTGTCACTAAACCCATACCTGTCACCCAGCGCCTAAATACTAGGCCTCAAATTTATATCCTGCTAAATCTCTCGTTACCGCTGTACTGTTGTTGCTGGGCAAGATATTTAGTGTCCGTCAAAGCACATTTTTTGTTCTGGGTTGAAATACAATTCCCAATTTAGCAATTTCATAATTTAGTGGTTCCTGCTATATCAGAGCTATTTGAAATCTATCCCAAAAAGGGTATATAATATTCAAGGTGCACATAGGGTCATTCAGAATAACTTCACACACACGCTTCTGTGCATTTCCAAGTCTAATTCTGTCACTAAATCCATACCGGTCACCCAGCGCCTAAATACTAGGCCTCAAATTTATATCCCGCTGAATTTGAATACAATACATTGGGCCAAATAATATATTTGTTGTTGTGGTGAACCATAACAATGAGAAAAACATCTAGTAAGGGACGCGGACGTGGACATGGTCGTGGTGGTGTTAGTGGACCCTCTGGTGCTGGGAGAGGACGTGGCCGTTCTGCCACATCCACACGTCCTAGTGTACCAACTACCTCAGGTCCCAGTAGCCGCCAGAATTTACAGCGATATATGGTGGGGCCCAATGCCGTTCTAAGGATGGTAAGGCCTGAGCAGGTACAGGCATTAGTCAATTGGGTGGCCGACAGTGGATCCAGCACGTTCACATTATCTCCCACCCAGTCTTCTGCAGAAAGCGCACAGATGGCGCCTGAAAACCAACCCCATCAGTCTGTCACATCACCCCCATGCATACCAGGGAAACTGTCTCAGCCTCAAGTTATGCAGCAGTCTCTTATGCTGTTTGAAGACTCTGCTGGCAGGGTTTCCCAAGGGCATCCACCTAGCCCTTCCCCAGCGGTGAAAGACATAGAATGCACTGACGCACAACCACTTATGTTTCCTGATGATGAGGACATGGGAATACCACCTCAGCATGTCTCTGATGATGACGAAACACAGGTGCCAACTGCTGCGTCTTTCTGCAGTGTGCAGACTGAACAGGAGGTCAGGGATCAAGACTGGGTGGAAGACGATGCAGGGGACGATGAGGTCCTAGACCCCACATGGAATGAAGGTCGTGCCACTGACTTTCACAGTTCGGAGGAAGAGGCAGTGGTGAGACCGAGCCAACAGCGTAGCAAAAGAGGGAGCAGTGGGCAAAAGCAGAACACCCGCCGCCAAGAGACTCCGCCTGCTACTGACCGCCGCCATCTGGGACCGAGCACCCCAAAGGCAGCTTCAAGGAGTTCCCTGGCATGGCACTTCTTCAAACAATGTGCTGACGACAAGACCCGAGTGGTTTGCACGCTGTGCCATCAGAGCCTGAAGCGAGGCATTAACGTTCTGAACCTGAGCACAACCTGCATGACCAGGCACCTGCATGCAAAGCATGAACTGCAGTGGAGTAAACACCTTAAAACCAAGGAAGTCACTCAGGCTCCCCCTGCTACCTCTTCTGCTGCTGCCGCCTCGGCCTATTCTGCTGCTGCCGCCTCGGCCTCTTCCTCCGCCTCTGGAGGAACGTTGGCACCTGCCGCCCAGCAAACAGGGGATGTACCACCAACACCACCACCACCACCTCCGTCACCAAGCGTCTCAACCATGTCACACGCCAGCGTTCAGCTCTCCATCTCACAAACATTTGATAGAAAGCGTAAATTCCCACCTAGCCACCCTCGATCCCTGGCCCTGAATGCCAGCATTTCTAAACTACTGGCCTATGAAATGCTGTCATTTAGGCTGGTGGACACAGACAGCTTCAAACAGCTCATGTCGCTTGCTGTCCCACAGTATGTTGTTCCCAGCCGGCACTACTTCTCCAAGAGAGCCGTGCCTTCCCTGCACAACCAAGTATCCGATAAAATCAAGTGTGCACTGCGCAACGCCATCTGTAGCAAGGTCCACCTAACCACAGATACGTGGACCAGTAAGCACGGCCAGGGACGCTATATCTCCCTAACTGCACACTGGGTAAATGTAGTGGCAGCTGGGCCCCAGGCGGAGAGCTGTTTAGCGCACGTCCTTCCGCCGCCAAGGATCGCAGGGCAACATTCTTTGCCTCCTGTTGCCACCTCCTCCTTCTCGGCTTCCTCCTCCTCTTCTTCCACCTGCTCATCCAGTCAGCCACACACCTTCACCACCAACTTCAGCACAGCCCGGGGTAAACGTCAGCAGGCCATTCTGAAACTCATATGTTTGGGGGACAGGCCCCACACCGCACAGGAGTTGTGGCGGGGTATTGAACAACAGACCGACGAGTGGTTGCTGCCGGTGAGCCTCAAGCCCGGCCTGGTGGTGTGTGATAATGGGCGAAATCTCGTTGCAGCTCTGGGACTAGCCAATTTGACGCACATCCCTTGCTTGGCGCATGTGCTGAATTTGGTGGTGCAGAAGTTCATTCACAACTACCCCGACATGTCAGAGCTGCTGCATAAAGTGCGGGCCGTCTGTTCGCGCTTCCGGCGTTCACATCCTGCCGCTGCTCGCCTGTCTGCGCTACAGCGTAACTTCGGCCTTCCCGCTCACCGCCTCATATGCGACGTGCCCACCAGGTGGAACTCCACCTTGCACATGCTGGACAGACTGTGCGAGCAGCAGCAGGCCATAGTGGAGTTTCAGCTGCAGCACGCACGGGTCAGTCGCACTACAGAACAGCACCACTTCACCACCAATGACTGGGCCTCCATGCGAGACCTGTGTGCCCTGTTGCGCTGTTTCGAGTACTCCACCAACATGGCCAGTGGCGATGACACCGTTATCAGCGTTACAATACCACTTCTATGTCTCCTTGAGAAAACACTTAGGGCGATGATGGAAGAGGAGGTGGCCCAGGAGGAGGAGGAGGAGGAAGAGGGGTCATTTTTAGCACTTTCAGGCCAGTCTCTTCGAAGTGACTCAGAGGGAGGTTTTTGGCAACAGCAGAGGCCAGGTACAAATGTGGCCAGCCAGGGCCCACTACTGGAGGACGAGGAGGACGAGGATGAGGAGGAGGTGGAGGAGGATGAGGATGAAGCATGGTCACAGCGGGGTGGCACCCAACGCAGCTCGGGTCCATCACTGGTGCGTGGCTGGGGGGAAAGGCAGGACGATGACGATACGCCTCCCACAGAGGACAGCTTGTCCTTACCCCTGGGCAGCCTGGCACACATGAGCGACTACATGCTGCAGTGCCTGCGCAACGACAGCAGAGTTGCCCACATTTTAACCTGTGCGGACTACTGGGTTGCCACCCTGCTGGATCCACGCTACAAAGACAATGTGCCCACCTTACTTCCTGCACTGGAGCGTGATAGGAAGATGCGCGAGTACAAGCGCACGTTGGTAGACGCGCTACTGAGAGCATTCCCAAATGTCACAGGGGAACAAGTGGAAGCCCAAGGCCAAGGCAGAGGAGGAGCAAGAGGTCGCCAAGGCAGCTGTGTCACGGCCAGCTCCTCTGAGGGCAGGGTTAGCATGGCAGAGATGTGGAAAACTTTTGTCAACACGCCACAGCTAACTGCACCACCACCTGATACGCAACGTGTTAGCAGGAGGCAACATTTCACTAACATGGTGGAACAGTACGTGTGCACACCCCTCCACGTACTGACTGATGGTTCGGCCCCATTCAACTTCTGGGTCTCTAAATTGTCCACGTGGCCAGAGCTAGCCTTTTATGCCTTGGAGGTGCTGGCCTGCCCGGCAGCCAGCGTTTTGTCTGAACGTGTATTCAGCACGGCAGGGGGCGTCATTACAGACAAACGCAGCCGCCTGTCTACAGCCAATGTGGACAAGCTGACGTTCATAAAAATGAACCAGGCATGGATCCCACAGGACCTGTCCGTCCCTTGTCCAGATTAGACATTAACTACCTCCCCATAACCATATATTATTGGACTCCAGGGCACTTCCTCATTCAATCCTATTTTTATTTTCATTTTACCATTATATTGCGATGCTACCCAAAGTTGAATGAACCTCTCCTCTGCCTGTGTGCTAGGCCTAAATATATGCCAATGGACTGTTGCAGTGGTGGCTGACATGAAGCCTGATTCTCTGCTATGACATGCAGACTAATTCTCTGCTGACATGAAGCCAGATTGTCTGTTACGGGACCTCCCTCCTCTGCCTGGGTGCTGGGCCTAAATTTATGACAATGGACTGTTGCAGTGGTGGCTGACGTGAAGCCTGATTCTCTGCTATGACATGCAGACTGATTCTCTGCTGACATGAAGCCAGATCCTCTGTTACGGGACCTCTCTCCTCTGCCTGTGTGTGTGCTGGGCCTAAATATATGCCAATGGACTGTTGCAGTGGTGGCTGACGTGAAGCCTCATTCTCTGCTATGACATGCAGACTAATTCTCTGCTGACATGAAGACAGATTCTCTGTTACGGGACCTCCCTCCTCTGCCTGGGTGCTGGGCCTAAATATATGCCAATGGACTGTTGCAGTGGTGGGTGACGTGAAGCCTCATTCTCTGCTATGACATGCAGACTGATTCTCTGCTGTCATGAAGCCAGATTGTCTGTTACGGGACCTCTCTGCTCTGCCTGTGTGCTAGGCCTAAATATATGCCAATGGACTGTTGCAGTGGTGGGTGACGTGAAGCCTCATTCTCTGCTCTGACATGCAGACTGATTCTCTGCTGTCATGAAGCCAGATTGTCTGTTACGGGACCTCTCTGCTCTGCCTGTGTGCTAGGCCTAAATATATGCCAATGGACTGTTGCAGTGGTGGGTGACGTGAAGCCTCATTCTCTGCTATGACATGCAGACTGATTCTCTGCTGACATGAAGCCAGATTGTCTGTTACGGGACCTCTCTCCTCTGCCTGTGTGCTAGGCCTAAATATATGCCAATGGACTGTTGCAGTGGTGGCTGACGTGAAGCCTCATTCTCTGCTATGACATGCAGACTAATTCTCTGCTGACATGAAGCCAGATTGTCTGTTACGGGACCTCTCTCCTCTGCCTGGGTGCTGGGCCTAAATTTATGACAATGGACTGTTGCAGTGGTGGCTGACGTGAAGCCTCATTCTCTGCTATGACATGCAGACTGATTCTCTGCTGACATGAAGCCAGATTCTCTGTTACGGGACCTCTCTCCTCTGCCTGTGTGTGTGCTGGGCCTAAATATATGCCAATGGACTGTTGCAGTGGTGGCTGACGTGAAGCCTCATTCTCTGCTATGACATGCAGACTAATTCTCTGCTGACATGAAGACAGATTCTCTGTTACGGGACCTCCCTCCTCTGCCTGGGTGCTGGGCCTAAATATATGCCAATGAACTGTTGCAGTGGTGGCTGACGTGAAGCCTCATTCTCTGCTATGACATGCAGACTAATTCTCTGCTGACATGAAGACAGATTCTCTGTTACGGGACCTCTCTCCTCTGCCTGGGTGCCGGGGCCTAAATATCTGAGAATGGACTGTTCCAGTGGTGGGTGACGGGAAGCCAGATTCTCTGCTATGGAACCTCTCTCCAATTGATTTTGGTTAATTTTTATTTATTTAATTTTTAATTTAATTCATTTCCCTATCCACATTTGTTTGCAGGGGATTTACCTACATGTTGCTGCCTTTTGCAGCCCTCTAGCTCTTTCCTGGGCTGTTTTACAGCCTTTTTAGTGCCGAAAAGTTCGGGTCCCCATTGACTTCAATGGGGTTCGGGTTCGGGACGAAGTTCGGATCGGGTTCGGATCCCGAACCCGAACATTTCCGGGATGTTCGGCCGAACTTCTCGAACCCGAACATCCAGGTGTTCGCTCAACTCTAGACTCCAGCTTAAATAGAGGCTGGGTCACATGGTGTTCTGGCCAATCACAGCCATGCCAATAGTAGGCATGGCTGTGACGGCCTCTTGGGGCAAGTAGTATGACGCTTGTTGATTGGCTGCTTTGCAGCCTTTCAAAAAGCGCCAAGAAAGCGTCACAAAAGCGCCAAGAAAGCGACGAACACCGAACCCGAACCCGGACTTTTACGAAAATGTCCGGGTTCGGGTCCGTGTCACGGACACCCCAAAATTCGGTACGAACCCGAACTATACAGTTCGAGTTCGCTCATCCCTACTCAGGATAGGTGATCAATATCTCATCTGTGGAGGTCCGCCTGGCACCCCCACTGATCAGCTGTTTGAAGAGGAGGCAGCGCTCCATGTAGCACTGCTTCCTGTTCATTACATTGCGTGTCATCTCCCCTGTAGCGGCAGTGTAGTGTAATTAAAAGTACTTACTCCTCTTTAAACAGCTGATCAGCGAAGGTGTCGGGTGTCCTGAGGATAGGTCATTAATATAACACCACTGCACAACCCATTTAACTTTCAGAACTACCTTTTTATCTGATCACTTTACTTTTCTTCTACAGTCTAGTTTTCAGTATTAACATGCAACGGATTATGTCAATTAATGTCTCATTCCACTTTCACATAGTCAGACCTCTCAGGAACTCCTCCTTACAGGTCATGTTATATCAGAAGTAATAAGTCAGAGCAACTGGACATGTTTTGTTTTCTCAATTTTCTCTTGAATTTTTTTTTCTAGTTATCCGAATTGAGCCAGTCGGATGACTAAGTAATCATCTTCAGGAGAAAAAAGTCCAGTTGCTCTGACTTAATACGATTGATATCAGTAGTGTTGAGCGAAGCAAAGGATTTGATGTGGAATTTTGTCCGAAGCTTAGGAAAACGTCAATTTGAAACCGAATTTCCTCGCGCTTCATCATAACAAATCAGGTTTTCCTAAAATGACAGCTGCACGTGTAACAAAGCGAAAGTAAGAAGCCCGGGAATGCAAAATCACCCATAATGCAGTGCTGCCAGCCAATCCGCACATAGCCATCCAATGTGATGCCACAGCCTGTAAGCCTCATCTCGCGCCATTTCACTGTGATTTGAGCATAGGGAGAGACATGGCAAGTGCTCATGCGCTAGGGACGGTGTTGCTGAGCACTGTTTTCAAAAGGAATATTTGAGAAAGAGAGTGCAGGGATTTTGCAGAGAGAGTTTTTTGAGACTGTCTGTATTAGGCCACAGTTAAATATTTCACCCTGTACATGTGTGCAGTGTAGCGAAATGTATCATCTTGAATGCCTTCTGTTAGCTGTTGCATTACACAGCATCAGTATAACACCACCTGTACATGTGTGCAGTGGAATGAAATTGATTACATTTTAATGGCATAATAAAAGTTATATTTTAGCGACAGTCAATCCATTTGTTAAACGCTGTTATATTACATAGCATCAGTATTAGTCCTCATGCACACGACCGTTGTGTGCATCCGTGTCCGTTGTTCTGTTTTCCATGATTTTCTGCGGACCCATTGACTTTCAATGGGTCCGTTGAAATCTCAGAAAATGTTTGTCATCCGCGTCCGTGATCCATGTTTCCTGTCCGTCAAAAAAATAAGACCTGTCCTATTTTTTTTGACGGACAACAGTTCACGGACCCATTCAAGTCAATGGGTCAGTGAAAAAACACGGAGGCACACAAGATTGCCATCCAAGTCCGTGATCTGTGTCCGTAGGCTACTTTAGCACAGACGGATCCGCAGATCCGTCTGCATACAGCTTTTTCAGAGCTGAGTTTTCACATCGTAAAAACTCAGATCCGACAGTATATTCTAACACAGAGGCGTTCCCATAGTGATGGGGATGCTTCAAGTTAGAATATACTAAGAACTGTGTACATGACTGCCCCCTGCTGCCTGGCAGCATCCGATCCCTTACAGGGGGCTGTGATCCGCACAATTAATCGCTCCCTTCCCTGTATTAAATTCATTGGTAGCCAGTGTGGCCCCCCCTGCCTCCCTCCCCAGTATTAAATTCATTGGTGGCCAGTGTGGCCCCCCTCCCTTCCCTGTATTAAATTCATTGGTTGCCAGTGCGGCCTCCCCTCTCCCCCCCTAATTAAAATCCCCCCCATCATTGACGGCAGTGGAGAGTTCCGATCGGAGTCCCAGTTTAATCGCTGGGGCTCCGATCGGTAACCATGGCAACCAGGACGCTACTGCAGTCCTGGCTGTCATGGTTACTTAGCAATTTTAGAAGCATTATACTTACCTGCGCTGTCTGTGACCTGCCGAGCGCTCCTCCTACTGGTAAGTGACAAGTTTGTGCTATAAGCAATGCACCCCACAGACCTGTCACTTACCAGTAAGAGCAGCGCCCGGCCGGTCACAGACAGTGCAGGTAAGTATAATGCTTCTAAAATTGCTAAGTAACCATGGCAGCCAGGACTGCAGTAGCGTCCTGGTTGCCATGGTTACCGATCGGAGCCCCAGGGTTTAAACTGGGACTCTGATCGGAACTCTCCGCTGCCACCAATGATTGGGGGGGGGGAGGCTGCACTGGCCACCAATGAATTTAATACAGGGAAGGGAGGGAGGGGTGGCCACACTGGCCACCAATGAATTTAATACAGGGAAGGGAGGGAGGGGGGGCCACATTGGCCACCAATGAATTTAATACAGGGGAGGGAGGGGGGGCCGCACTGGTCACCAATGAATTTAACACAGGGGAGGGAGGGGGGCCGCACTGGCCACCAGTGAATTTAAAACTGGGGAGGGAGGGGGGTCTGCCCCCTGCTGCCTGGCAGCACCTGATCTCTTACAGGGGGCTATGATATGCACAATTAACCCCTCAGATGTGGCACCAGAGGGGTTAATTGTGCAGATCACAGCCCCTGTAAGAGATCGGATGCTGCCAGGCAGCAGGGGGGAGTTATGTCCACAGTTCTTAGTATATTCTAACTTGAAGCGTCCCCATCACCATGGGAATGCCTCTGTGTTAGAATATACTGTCGGATCTGAGTTTTCTCCACTGCCGTAACTCAAATCCGATGGTATATTCTAATATAGAGGCGTTCCCATGGTGATGGAGATGCTTCAAGTTAAAATATACCATCGGATTGGAGAAAACTGATAGGGACTCCTGACTTTACATTGAAAGTCATTGGGGGACGAATCCGTTTGCAATTGCACCATATTGTGTCAACGTCAAACTGATCCGTCCCCATTGACTTGCATTGTAAGTCAGGACGGATCCGTTTGGCTCCGCACGGCCAGGCGGACACCAAAACAACTTTTTTTTTAAACTTTCCTTCATGTCTGGTGATCCTCCAAAAATCACAGAAGACACACGGAATAAAAACGGACACGGTTCACGGAACAACGGAACACTGTTTTGCGGACCTCTACATGTGTGCAGTGGAATCAAATTGATTATAGCGAATCAATGCAGCTGTTGCGTTACAGTGTCAGTATTATACCACAGTTAAATACCTAGACCTGTAAATGTGTGCTGTGGAACTAAATTGATTAAAATGAATGTCTACTTTTAGCTGTTGCGTTACATAGTGTCAGTATTAGGCCATGGTTAAATATTTTGCCCGGAACATGTGTGAAGTGGAGCGAAATTTATCGTTGTGAATGCATTCCATTATCAATACAGTTTTTATACACTACACCCAACAGACAGTTGTCCTGGGCCCTCCAAAGGAATGGTCAGTGGCAAAAAATGATGCTGTTGCCAGTACAAGTAGCAGCAGAAGAAGGGGTGGTGGTAGAAGCAGCCACAGCAAAAGGCAAGAGGCGTTATCTAGCGGTCGAGTTTTGAGCTACAATCCAGCTGTATTGGAATGGTTGACTTGCTCTTCACAATCATCTCAAGTTAAAACAGATGCACACAGCCAGCAATTGATGGGCTCCTCTGACACCACACTTAGTTGGCATGACACAGGAACTGCCTCTATGCACACTCATCCTGTCCTGAACCTACCTCTTGCTTTTGTGGCTCCATCTGGTTTCTTCTACTGTCACTCCAGGAATGCCCCTTGGCCGTTTTCTCTCCTCTTTAATCCGTTCTTTGCATCCAACTGTCCGTCACCTGTTGCGCCATGAGGTACTCTTCATATGTAGTTTCAGGATGCAAGGGTTAAAGGTAAGTGGTCAAGTATAGTGATGGATGAACATCAGGCTGGACTGTTCGCGAACAGGATTTCACCTGCATGTCTGAACAATCGCTTTATATGCATAAAGAGTGTTTTAAAAAAAATTGCCAGTGCAACCTTATGCGATTTTATTTTTTGTAAGTGCACACAGCTTCACATTTTATAAGGTCTCACTAGATATAAGTGATTGTTGCACTAAGTATTCCTGTGACATCGCACCCACTATGTTAGTAGCATATGTGTATGGAAAGCAGAGAAATATGTTTCACATGCACATTGCACATCCATTGTAATGACGCACACTATATACCACACACACACACACTATATACCGCACACACAAACTATATACCGCGCACACACACACACACTATATACCGCACACACTCACACACATACAGTTTATAGATTATAATTTGTGTCCTAATGGTCAGGACTCAGGAGAAGCTTTCGTTGTCAGACCGCCAGTATTTGCTGGTTCATTTAGCGTTACCTAGGGTGCACCACAGGGAGGCGAACCAGCTGTACACCCTATACCGTACCGTCACTTCAATAGACGGGTACATCTCTGCTTAGCTTGACAATATCTGATAGCTCAGACCCCACCCACATACAGTCGTAATACAATCCCATCTTCTAACCGTAAGAGTAAGGCTGCATGCACACGCGCATGTTTTTTTACAACTATGGACCGTAAAAACCCGGGCTGCTGTCCTGCAGAGTGGACGAGCGCACGGCGTAATTGGTTGCTATAATGCTGTGCGTTTCTTGCCACCACCGCTATACAGTAATACAGTATAGATCATACAAGTGTATCACAGTACAGCAGCGGTGGCGGGAAGCTCACGGCGTCATAACAACCAATGACGCCGTGCGCTCGTCCACTTTGCAGGACGCTGGCCGGATTTTTTCGGTCCATAGTTGTGAAAAAGCAGGCCTGTCTGCAGGCGGCCTAAATCCAATATTTCTACTTCAAAGACTTAAATACTTTTTGCAGTTAACTTGAGTAAATTATTTTCAAAACTATCATTTAAAAAAATTGGGATTATATGCTTGCATTTTTATCTTGCAGCGGATGTTGAGGCAGGGATACGACCGCACCCGGTCCCATGCCAAGAAGCAGCGGATAGTGCGTGAGCTGTCATTTGAGCTCTGCCGCAAAACGGGTGTCAAACAACGATGTCTGTCCATCATTAAAAAATGGTCAGATATGAAGCGCAGACACCCCCGTTTTAATAAAAAAATCTGTGAAGAAAAATGCCCAGGTGATGTGTAAAACACTTTAGTATGTTTTTCCAACACTCTGTAATGTATACAGTGCTAAGCAAAAATATTCACCCCCCCCCCCCCCTTGACTTTTTTTGTTGCCTCACCACCTGGAATTAACATGGATTGTTTGAGGATTTGCATCATTTAATTTGTAGAACATGCCCACAACTTTATTTACATTTGTTAATTGTAAAGCATACAACAAATAGGACAAAATAACAAAAAAAAGGTCAATGTGCATAACTATTCACCCCCCTAAAGTCAGTACTTTGTAGAGCCACCTTTTGTGGCAATCACAGCTCCAAGTCGCTTTGGATAAGTCTCTATGAGCTTGCCACATTTTACCACTGGGATTTTTGCCCCTTGCAAAAACTGCTCCAGCTACTTTAAGTTGGATGTTTATATAGGAATTATAATCACTTTTCACAAACTCACAACGTGCCTTTTTGTTTTTAGCTGAAAGTAATGGCTTTCTTCTGGCAACTCTGCCATAAAACCCAACTCTATGGAGCGTACGGCTTATTGTCGTCCTATGTACAGATACTCAAGTGTCTGCTGTGGAACTCTGCTGCTCCTCTATGGTTACCTTAGGTCTCTGTGCTGCCTCTCTGATTAATGCCCTCCTTGCCCTGTTTTGGTGGGCGGCCGTCTCTTGGCAGGTTTGCTGTTGTGCCATGTTCTTTAAGAAGAATTAAACCTACTTAAAACGTAACTTTTATATAGGATATTCATTCAAATAAATCCCACAAAAATTGATATATGTTTTAGATGACTGCAGATAATTATCTAGCAGAGTTTTTTTTTTTAGGGTATATAACACCTTAAGACATATGATGATATTTGTTGTTACACTGAATTGTTTGTAACCAACCACTCACGGTCTGATGTACAATATCGCCAGGTGTCTGTGACGAGTACAGGGTCTCAGGTCCAAGAAGATAGGATAGGTGGTTCCTTTATCAAGCAGTATACTTGGCTTTTCCTACAGTGGAGTAATCTAAAACATATATCAATTTTTGTGGCATTTATTTGAATGAATATCCTATATAAAAGTTAAGTTTTAAGTAGGATTAATTCTTCAGTGATTTACAGTTTATATAACTACCTAATATGCATTAATACTACTGTGATTCGTGTGCCATGTTCTTTCCATTTGGTTACGGTAGATTTGATGGTACTCCTGGGGATCACCCTCTTGTTGGCCCTTTTGCCTTCACTCTGCCGTCCAGCTCACCCCAAACCATCTCGATTGGATTCAGGTGCGGTGACTGTGGAGGCCAGGTCATCTGGCGCAGCACCCCATCACTCTCCTTCATGGTCAAATAGCCCTTACACAGCCTGGAGGTGTGTTTGGGGTCATTGTCCTGTTGAAAAATAAATGAAGGTCCAACTAAACGCAAACCGGATGGAATAGCATGCCGCTGCAAGATGCTGTGGTAGCCATGCTGGTTCAGTATGCCTTCAATTTTGAATAAATCCCCAACAGTGTCACCAGCAAAGCACCCCCACACCATCACACCTCCTCCTCCATGCTTCACAGTGGGAACCAGGCATGTAGAGTCCATCCGTTCACCTTTTCTGCGTCGCACAAAGACACGGTGGTTGGAACCAAAGATCTCAAATTTGGACTCATCAGACCAAAGCACAGATTTCCACTGGTCTAATGTCCATTCCTTGTGTTCTTTAGCCCAAACAAGTCTCTTCTGCTTGTTGCCTGTCCTTAGCAGTGGTTTCCTAGCAGATATTCTACCATGAAGACCTGATTCACACAGTCTCCTCTTAACAGTTGTTCTAGAGATGTGTCTGCTGCTAGAACTCTGTGTGGCATTGACCTGGTCTCTAATCTGAGCTGCTGTTAACCTGCGATTTCTGAGGCTGGTGACTCGGATGAACTTATCCTCCGCAGCAGAGGTGACTCTTGGTCTTCCTTTCCTGGGGCGGTCCGCATGTGAACCAGTTTCTTTGTAGCGCTTGATGGTTTTTGTGACTGCACTTGGGGACACTTTCAAAGTTTTCCCAATTTTTCTGACTGACTGACCTTCATTTCTTAAAGTAATGATGGCCACTCGTTTTTTCTTTACTTGGCTGCTTTTTTCTTGCCATAATACAAATTCTAACAGTCTATTCAGTAGGACTATCAGCTGTGTATCCACCTGACTTCTCCAAAACGCAACTGATGGTCCCAACCCCATTTATAAGGCAAGAAATCCCACTTATTAAACCTGACAGGTCACACCTGTGAAGTGAAAGCCATTTCAGGTGACTACCTCTTGAAACTCATCAAGAGAATGCCAAGAGTGTGCAAAGCAGTAATCAAAGCAAAAGGTGGCTACTTTGAAGAACCTAGAATATTATGTGTGTATATAATTCCACATGTGTTAATTCATAGTTTTGATGCCTTCAGTGTGAATCTACAATTTTCATAGTCATGAAAATAAAGAAAACTCTTTGAATGAGAAGGTGTGTCCAAACTTTTGGTCTGTAATGTACATTATATATATATATATATATATATATATATATATATATATATATACATAATGTAATGCAAATAAGTATTTCATCCCTTTACAACTGATTAATGAGTACCTGGTAGAACACGCCCCAAATTAACCAAATTACATCAAACATCTCAACCTAGGTGTGGTTGTATTGTATATTTATGTTTAAACACACAGCGCGATAGATATTTCAGATGTAACTAGCTGATTTCATAAAAGTGACGAACTGAACCATCACTAGGTCTGCAGTAGAAGCCTGAGGGCTAGCCTCCTTCCTATGGGCTAGTGACCCAGGACGATGGAGACCCCCACTCTGCCCTATTTGGGTTAGAGGGAACTATAAACCATGATTTTCTGGTTGAGTTTATAGGCCACATCTTTTCTATTCCCCAATAAAGTTGCATGGTGTGAATCCATAAATGCAATAAGGGTTAATCCTGCACTGAGACTCCCAATGGATGTTTTAGTTTATTTGTCCCTTTGTTCTATTGTGTTAGTGATGGGATTAAGAAGTAGCCGACTCTACATAGTAACATAGTAACATAGTACATAAGGCCGAAAAAAGACATTTGTCCATCCAGTTCGGCCTGTCATCCTGCAAGTTGATCCAGAGGAAGGCAAAAAACCCCTGTGAGGTAGAAGCCAATTTTCCTCACTTTAGGGGAATAAAAATTCCTTCCCGACTCCAATCAGGCAATCAGAATAAATCCCTGGATCAACGATATCTCTCTAGTAGCTATAGCCTGTAATATTATTACGCTCCAGAAATACATCCAGGCCCCTTTTGAATTCTTTTATTGTACTCAGCATCACCACCTCCTCAGGCAGAGAGTTCCATAGTCTCACTGCTCTTACCGTAAAGAATCCTCTTCTATGTTTGTGTACAAACCTTCTTTCCTCCAGACGCAGAGGATGTCCCCTCGTCACAGTCACCGTCCTGGGAATAAATAGATGACGGGATAGATCTCTGTACTGACCCCTGATATATTTATACATATTAATTAGATCTCCTCTCAGTCGTCTTTTTTCTAAAGTGAATAACCCTAATTTTGATAATCTTTCAGGGTACTGTAGTTGCCCCATTCCAGTTATTACTTTAGTTGCCCTCCTCTGGACCCTCTCCAGCTCTGCTATGTCTGCTTTGTTCACTGGAGCCCAGAACTGTACACAGTACTCCATGTGTGGTCTGACTAATGATTTGTAAAGTGGTAGGACTATGTTCTCATCACGGGCATCTATGCCCCTTTTGATGCAACCCATTATCTTATTGGCCTTGGCAGCAGCTGCCTGACACTGTTTTTTGCAGCTTAGTTTGCTGTTTATTAAAATTCCTAGATCTTTTTCCATGTCAGTGTTACCGAGTGTTTTACCATTTAATAAGTACGGGTGACTTGCATTATTCCTTCCCATGTGCATAACTTTACATTTGTCAGTGTTAAACCTCATCTGCCACTTATCTGCCCAAGCCTCCAATCTATCCAGATCCCTCTGTAGTAGTATACTGTCCTCTTCAGTTTTAATTACTTTACACAGTTTAGTGTCATCTGCAAAAATTGATATTTTACTATGCAAGCCTTCTACAAGATCATTAATAAATATATTGAAGAGAATAGGGCCTAATACTGACCCCTGAGGTACCCCACTAGTGACAGTGACCCAATCTGAGTATTTACCATTAATAACCACCCTCTGTTTTCTATCATTGAGCCAGTTACTTACCCACTTACAGACGTTTTCTCCCAGTCCGAGCATTCTCATTTTATATACTAACCTTTTATGTGGTACAGTGTCAAATGCTTTGGAGAAGTCCAGATACACGACATCCATTGATTCGCCGCTGTCAAGTCTAGAACTTACCTCCTCATAGAAACTGATTAAATTAGTTTGACATGATCGATCCCTCACAAAGCCATGCTGATATGGCGTTATTTGCTTATTTCCGTTAAGATGCTCTAACATAGCATCTCTCAGAAAACCTTCAAACAGTTTACCCACAACAGATGTCAAACTTACCGGCCTATAGTTTCCAGGCTCTGTTTTTGGACCCTTTTTGAATATTGGCACCACATTTGCCATGCGCCAATCCTGTGGGACATTCCCTGTCAATATAGAATCTGCAAATATCAGAAATAAGGGTCTGGCTATGACATTACTTAATTCCCTTAGGATACGGGGGTGTATGCCATCCGGTCCTGGCAATTTGTCTATTTTAATCTTTCTAAGTCGCTGTTGCACTTCTTCCTGGGTCAGACAGGACACTTTTAATGGGGAATTTATTTCAACATTCGGCATGTCATCTGACAGTTTATTTTCCTCAGTGAATACATTGGAGAAAAAAATATTTAACAGCTTTGCTTTCTCCTCGTCGCTCTCTGCGACTCCCCCCTTATTACTCTTTAACGGGCCGACACCTTCAGATTTATACTTTTTAACATTTATATAATTGAAGAACATTTTAGGGTTAGTTTTACTCTCTTTGGCAATTAATCTCTCAGTCTCTAGTTTGGCCGCTTTTATTTGTTTTTTGCATGTTCTATTTTTTTCCTTATAGTTTTTCAGTGCTTCCGTGCTACCCTCCTGTTTTAGTGTTTTATATGCTTTCTTTTTGTCATTTATTGCTTTCTTTACAGTTCTGTTTATCCACATTGGTTTCTTTTTGTTCCTTAACCTTTTATTCCCATACGGTATGTACCTCTCACAATGAGATTTTAGGATGCTTTTAAAGATATCCCATTTTGTGGCTGTATTTTTATTTGTGAGGACTTTATCCCATTTAGCTAGGCCTATGGCCTCTCTTAGTTGGCTAAATTTAGCTTTTTTGAAGTTTGGTATTTTTGTTCCTCCCTGTAGAAACGCTCTTTTGAATGATAATTGGAAGGTTATTACTTTGTGGTCACTATTTCCCAGGTGTCCCCCAACCTGCACGTCTGTTGTTCTGTCAGGCCTATTGGTTAATACTAAGTCCAGTATGGCCGTCCCTCTAGTCGGGTCCTGAACCAGTTGGGAGAGGTAATTGTCTTTAGTTATTGCAAAGAACCTGTTTCCTTTATGAGATATACAAGTTTCAGTTTCCCAGTCTATATCTGGGTAGTTGAAGTCCCCCATAATAACCACCTCATTATGATTTGCCGCCTTGTCTATCTCGTTTAGTAGTAGATTTTCGGTGGACTCTGGTATGTTAGGTGGTTTATAGTAAACTCCTATTAGTAATTTATTATTGTTTTTAGCGCCATGTATCTCTACCCACAGTGACTCCACATGTTCATGTCCCTCACTTATATCTTCACGGAGTATGGTCTTTAGACCGGACTTTACATAAAGGCAGACCCCTCCCCCTCTCCGATTTTGACGATCTTTTCTAAACAGACTGTAACCCTTCACATTTACTGCCCAGTCATAGCTATCATCCAGCCATGTCTCAGTTATTCCCACTATGTCATAGTCCTCCTCACACATCACTAATTCCAGTTCACCAGTTTTATTAGTCAGGCTTCTGGCATTAGTATACATACATTTGAGAGGTTTATGTATATTTTTTACTCTACACCTTTCCTTCTGAACTGTTCTAGTCCCTCCTTCCATTCCTCCCCCAGTCTCACTACCTTGCCCCCGGTCTCTATCTGCACTATCTTCCCATTCTATAACATAATTACCCTCCCCCCAGTCCCTAGTTTAAACACTCCTCCAACCTTCTAGCCATCTTCCTCCCCAACACAGCTGCCCCTTCCCCATTGAGGTGCAGCCCGTCCCTACGATAGAGCCTGTAGCCGACAGAGAAGTTGGCCCAGTTCTCCAGGAACCCAAACCCCTCCTTCCTACACCAGTTTTTGAGCCACTTGTTAATTTCCCTCCTCTCTTGTGTGGCCCGTGGTACAGGTAGTATTTCGGAAAATACACCTACCCCTAACTTTGTCATTGGTTCCGATATGGACCATGACCGCTGGATCTTCTCCAGCCCCTCCCAGTAATCTGTCAACCCGATCCGCGATGTGTCGAACTCTAGCGCCAGGAAGACAGCACACTGTTCGGCGATCACGGTCTTTGTGACAGATTTCCCTATCTGTTCCCCTAATAATTGAGTCTCCCTGTAGAGAAGTAGATTATCCTATGATACACTCAGGAGATAATCCCATCACATGGGTCTCCTCTCTCCCTGTTGTTTTATCAAGACACTGTGGAGGGGATGTCTGTTTGCATGCTGTTCATTTTTGATTGAGTTATGCAGCATAACGCTGGCAGCTGCTGCAATTATATATAGATCCCTCCATATTGAAATTTCTTGATATTTGAAGTTAAGATTTCAGAGTTGTTTCTCTAGAATCTGAACATTCTGTGCCTACAGAAGTTCCTATTCCCTCCATTCGGAGAAGGCCAAACTAATAAACTATATAATCATCATGAATATCATTAACTAACATATTGAGATTTAAATCGTCAATGTGTATAAACACTTAAAATAAAAAAATAAAAAAGGTAAAAAAAATAGAAAGCCAGACATATTTGGTACAGCCGTGTCCATAACTACCATCTCTATAAAAATATCATATGACCTAACCCATATACAGTATAAAAATATATAATTTTGTCACCTTACATCACTAAAAGTGCAACACCAAAAAAGGCATATGCCCCCCAAAATAGTGCCAATCTCTCATTTCATTTTTCCAAAAATGAGCCCCTACTATACTATATTATTTATATGGCTCTCAAACTATGGAGACACTAAAACATGAATTGTTTTTGTTTCAACAATTCTTTTATTGTGCAAAACGGGAACAACAAAAAAAAAAAAGAAACATATTAGGCCTTGCCACATCTGTAACAACCAGCTGTATAAAAAAAAAATCACACAGTAACCCCTCAGGTGGACACCTTTCAAAACAAAAAATAAAAACTCTCAAAAAAGGCATTTTTTTTTTACTTTTATCACAAAAAGGTGTAATAGCAAGCGTTCAAAAAGTCATATGCACCACAAAATAGCACAAATCAAAATGTCATCTAATCCAGACCGAAAATGAGCCCCTACATAAGACAGTGGCCCACAAAAAAAAGGGTTTCAGTCACCTGCTCTATAAAAATAGCCCATCATCTAACCTTAGCGACGTTTCGACTTAAGTCTTTATTAAGCAGTAGTAATAGTGTACGTTATCATCCTTAACCCCTTAACGCCCAGCGCCGTACATTCCCAGTGCAACTGGACGTGACTTAACGCCCAGCGCCGTACATGTAGGAGGTATTAATATCTATTAAAAAAGTTGAGATATTGAAATTTGGAAATATGCAAATTTCCCCCAATTTTTGCTAAATTTGGTATTTGTTTATAAATATAAATGAAATATATTGACTCAATTTTACCATTATCTTGAAGTACAATATGTGACGAGAAAACAATATCAGAATGGCCTGGATAAGTGTAAGTGTTTTAAAGTTATTACCACATAAAGTGACACATCTCTGATTAGCAAAAAATGGCCTTGGCACAAAGGAGAAAAATTGCCCGGTCCTTAAAGGTTTAATAAGGTTTAACAGTAATGAAGACATTTATGGCCACTGTGGCAAAAATGCTGAAGGAGCACCTCCAGGATATGCGGGCCATTCAGGAGCAGATGAAGGGGGTGCAGGAGACTTTCACAGGATAAATATGCAAGTGTCGGCCAGTACAGGCCCCAAAAATTAGCCAATAGGAGTTCACCTGACAGCAAAGAACTTTGTATTCTGTGGCTGGAGGCACATTAGCCGTTCACAGGATAAATATGTAAGGGTCGGCCAGTACAGACCCCAAATATTAGGCATTCAACGGACATAAAAGGCCTTTTATGCCGCTGTATTTACCTAAGACAGGGACCGTGATTTGTTCTGGATGGTGGCGGATATTTGTGGGCTTTCATGAGGAATTTTAATCTAACATGGTCGACTCGTCGCGTGTTGAATTCCTCCGAGATCCATGCCTCGTTCATTTTTAGAAATCTGAGGTAGTCCACACTGTCGTGAGCTAGGCGAGTGCGCTTATCGGTCACGATCCCCCCCTGCTGCGCTGAACGTCCTTTCGAACAGAACACTGGACAAGGGGCAAGCCAACAGTTCCATTGCAAATTGTGCCAGCTCTGGCCACTGGTCAAGTCTGCCCACTCAGTAGTCCAGGGGTTCATCGCTTCTCAGAGCGTCCACATCGGCTGTTAACCCGATGTAGTCGGACAACTGTCGGTCTAGGCGTTCCCTGAGGCTGGATCCGGAGGACAGCTGTCGATGGGTTGGCTGCAAGAATGATCTCCTATCTGAAGTGACCACCACATCTTCAAACCGCCCTCTTCTTGCAGGCGCTGTAGCGGTACCCACAACTGAATGGAAATTCCCCTGCCAGCGCCCGCAAAAGCAGAATCCAGTATTTCTTGAACCAAGGCCTGGAAGTGCTGCATTCTGTCAGCCCTCTGTGATGGTGGTAACATTTCCGCTATTTTTTAGTAAGTTGCCACCCAGTACTGGTCCTTGCTCTTTATGCTTTTTATACGGGGGTCCCTCTTAAAACCCTGTAGCATGAAGGCCCCTATTTGCACTAAACTGGAAGCGGTGGAGTGTCCTGGCTCCTGCTCATTATCCAGCATAATGTCGTCCTCGTTCTCCTCACCCCAACCACGGTCAACACCAGGGATCCCAGAAAGGTTTAAGGCATGCTCTTCTTGCTCTTCCTCCGCCCCAACACCATCCTTCGCTGACTCCTCTTCAGACTCCTGTTGTTGACTTGTCTCAGATGGACTAGCCCCCCCTGGGAATTCATCCAGCATTGCGACTTCCTCATCTTCCAGCTCCTGCTCCTCGACGGCTTGATCAATGACACGACCCAATGCACACTCCATAAAGAAGTCGCAAGGTATAATGTCACTGATGGTACCCTGTCTGCGACTGACCAGTTTGGTGATCTCATCAAATGGCTGCAGAAGTCTGCATGCATCGCGCATGAGCAGCCACTGGCGCGGCAAAAAAAAAACAAGCTTCCTAGAACCTGTCCTGCTGCAGAGTTCGTACAGGTAGTCATTAACTGCATGTTTCTGCTGGAGTAGCCTGTCAAGCATATACAGGTCCTTTTCAAATAATTAGCATATTGTGATAAAGTTCATTATTTTCTGTAATGTACTGATAAACATTAGACTTTCATATATTTTAGATTCATTACACACCAACTGAAGTAGTTCAAGCCTTTTATTGTTTTAATATTGATGATTTTGGCATACAGCTCATAAAAACCCAAATTTCCCATCTCAAAAAATTAGCATATTTCATCCGACCAATAAAAGAATAGTGTTTTTAATACAAAAAAAGTCAACCTTCAAATAATTATGTTCAGTTATGCACTCAATACTTGGACGGGAATCCTTTTGCAGAAATGACTGCTTCAATGCGGCGTGGCATGGAGGCCATCAGCCTGTGGCACTGCTGAGGTGTTATGGAGGCCTAGGAGGCTTCGATAGCGGCCTTAAGCTCATCCAGAGTGTTGGGTCTTGCGTCTCTCAACTTTCTCTTTCCAATATCCCACAGATTCTCTATGGGGTTCAGGTCAGGAGAGTTGGCAGGCCAATTGAGCACAGTAATACCATGGTCAGTAAACCATTTACCAGTGGTTTTGGCACTGTGAGCAGGTGCCAGGTCGTGCTGAAAAATGAAATCTTCATCTCCATAAAGCTTTAGCAGATGGAAGCATGAAGTGCTCCAAAATCTCCTGATAGCTAGCTGCATTGACCCTGCCCTTGATAAAACACAGTGGACCAACACCAGCAGCTGACATGGCATCCCAGACCATCACTGACTGTGGGTACTTGACACTGGACTTCAGGCATTTTGGCATTTCCCTCTCCCCAGTCTTCCTCCAGACTCTGGCACCTTGATTTCCGAATGACATGCAACAGTCCAGTGCTGCTTCTCTGTAGCCCAGGTCAGGCGCTTCTGCCGCTGTTTCTGGTTCAAAAGTGGCTTGACCTGGGGAATGCGGCACCTGTAGCCCATTTCCTGCACACGCATGTACACGGTGGCTCTGGATGTTTCTACTCCAGACTCAGTCCACTGCTTCCGCAGGTCCCCCAAGGTCTGGAATCGGTCCTTCTCCACAATCTTGCTCAGGGTCCGGTCACCTCTTCTCTTTGTGCAGCATTTTCTGCCACACTTTTTCCTTCTCACAGACTTCCCACTGAGGTGCCTTGATACAGCACTCTGGGAACAGCCTATTCGTTCAGAAATTTCTTTCTGTGTCTTACCCTCTTGCTTGAGGGTGTCAATGATGGCCTTCTGGACAGCAGTCAGGTCGGCAGTCTTACCCATGATTGCGGTTTTGAGTAATGAACCAGGCTGGGAGTTTTTAAAAGCCTCAGGAATCTTTTGCAAGTGTTTAGAGTTAATTAGTTGATTCAGATGATTAGGTTAATAGCTCGTTTAGAGAACCTTTTCATGATATGCTAATTTTTTGAGATAGGAATTTTGGGTTTTCATGAGCTGTATGCCAAAATCATCAATATTAAAACAATAAAAGGCTTGAACTACTTCAGTTGGTGTGTAATGAATCTAAAATATATGAAAGTCTAATGTTTATCAGTACATTACAGAGAATAATGAACTTTATCACAATATGCTAATTTTTTTAGAAGGACCTGTACAAGGTAGAGTTCCATTGCGTCGGGCAGTCATAAATCAGATGTCTGACGGGCAGGTTGTCGCCGTCGAATGTCAGCAAGGCGAGCCATGGCCGTGTAAGATCTTATAAAATGGCCAGAGATTTTCCTGGCCTGCCACAAGATGTCCTGGACCCTGGGGTATTTGGCAAAAAATCGCTGCATGACTAAGTTTAGGACGTGTGCCATGCACAGCATATGTGTCATGTTGCCCTGTTTCAATGCGCTCCGCAGATTGGGCACCGCTGTCGCAACTGTCGTCAAATTGAGCGGGGTTAGCCACCAATCTGTGTCTGCAAAGCTGAAAGGATTGCAGGACCCGTGTGGCTCTTGGCTTGCACAACAGACACAGCACAGCATGACAACATCTCACCTGGTTCTGGGGATCTTTGGGGAAGCAGTGGAATAGACAGTAGCAGCGGAAAAGGAGTCAGCCAAGGAGGAGAGGGCGGATGGAGTAGGAGGAGGAGGAGGAAGAGAAGAGGCAGGTCTGCATGCAATCCATGGCGGTAACACCAAATCTACACTGGTGCCACGGGTTGCATGCTTGACAGCAGTCAGAAGGTTCACCCAGTGGACATTAAAAGTTATGCATCTTCCCTGTCCGTGTTTGCTAGACCACATGTCTGTTGTCAGATGTATCTGGGCACCGACACTGTGTGCCAGAGATACATTCACTTGCCGCTGAATGTGGCCATATAGCTCTGGGATGCCCTTCTAGGAGAAATGTTTCCTTCCTGGGACTTTCTATTGCGGTGTTCCAATGGCCACAAATTTTCTAAAGGCCTCCGAGTCCACCAATTTATATGGCAGAAGTTGGCGGGCTAGCAGTTCCGACAAGCCAGCGGTCAGCCGTTGTGCAAGAGGGTTATCCGGCGTCATCATCTTTTTACGCTTGAACATTTGGGCCACGGAAGCCTACCTTTTGCCAGATAAACAAGAGGACAGCACGGTGGAAGGTGGAGTGGAGGAAAATTGGGAGGAGAGAGGAGAAGGAGAAGAGGGTGGATGGTGAGCGCCTGGAGTGTGGCTTTGTGCTTTCTGATGGCGTTGCTCCGATTGGGCTCGATGATGGGAGGCCAGGAGCCTTCTTAAGGCAGTCGTCCCTAGGTGACTGCCTTAAGGAAGTCGTCCCTAGGAGAGGCTTACCGCGACTTATGTGTTGACAGCAAAGGCTGCAGATGGCAACACTATTGTCAGCAGTGGAGACGTTAAAAAGAAAAACACACTGCGGAGCCATGTGCCAGCGTCCTGGGAGCGCCAGATGTGACCGTGCATGGTAGATGGCTCGTTCCTGATACATTTGCAGTCTTCTTTTTGCTTCCTGTGCAATGTAAGTTCTGCCTGCCTCTCCTCCCTATCTTCTGCTTTGTCTCTCCCTCTGAACTCCCCTCCTCTTCCTCTCTTGTAGGCACCCACGTGACTTCTATCGACACGTCATCAATGACGTAACCTTCCCCACCACTAACATTAGAGATCTCGGATTAGGCAGCAACAGCGGGGACCAACCTCTTTGGGCTGATCTGGGTACTGTCGTCAGGCTGCTGAGTGGTGTCCGTTGCTACCTGCTCTTCCTGATCCGATGCCAAGAATGTCTATGTCCATTCCAAGACATAGGAAATGTCTTGGAATGGATTGGAAAATAATTCCTATGACTCAAGCGGAAGAAATATGGTGGTGGTGATGTCTTTGGGGGTGCACACAGCAGAGAGTGAAGAGGGTGCAGATAGAGAGGATGAGGAGGGTGCAGAAGCGGAAGGCTGAGTGAGCCACTCAACAAACTCTGGTGCGTCCTTTGACGTAATCACACGCACCTTATGCAACTTCCCACTTAGGCTCTGGCCTGGTGCTCCTGCCCGACCCCTACCACCCCTACAGGCCTGCCTCTTCCTCTGCCTGTAATTTTTTTAATGAGCCTGTGACAAAAGTCCATATAGAAGCGCAGTATTTGTGGAAGAAGGTATATAACACCCTGCTTCAATCAGCTGTTTTGGGGGGCGGCTGGTATATTGCACCAGTTATAATAATTTTTTCCAGTACCGTTTGTCACTGTGTGTAGCAGAGGGAATACAGCAAAACAGCAAACAAATGCTGCAGTGCCCAAATACACTATAAAGAAAGTATATTGGTGTATAACACCCCGCTTCAATCAGTCGTTTTGGGGGGCGACTGGTATATCACACCAGTTATAATTATTTTTTGTAATTGCGTTTGTCACTGTGTAGCTGCAGTATCGCTGCAGAACCGCTCACCACCACTGCTGCACAATACAAATCTACTCTAATATGCTTTCTATGTTAGGAAGTATATTATAAGTGTATTACACCCCTCTGTACTGCACACCTATCAATAGTACACCTATACCAGTCCTTAAAAGGACTTTTGTGGTCCTATTAGCTAGCGATTTGTGTCCCTAATAGTCTGTCCTTGCTTCACACAGCAACCTCTCCCTACACTGGCAAAAGACCTGAATGTAAAATGGCGACCAGATCAGGTCTATTTATAAGGTAGGGGTATGTCCATGTGCTGAAACTTTTCAATTGGCTGTCCTGTACCACCTGAAGGATGTGTCATGGGTCAAAGTTCTTCACAATGTAAAAGAATATGACGGGCGCGAATATCGCCATATGTTCGCATGTTCGGCAAATCGCAAACACGCAAAGTTCGCCGCGAACCGACCGTCGGGCGAACCGCAAGGCCATCTCTAGTCAAGTATTGTCCCATATGGCCCCTTTATGTAATTTCTGTTATTTTAGTAGTGTTCCATTTGACAGAACAGAGGCATTTACAATTTTTATCTGTACATTTTATATTTCTTCTCAGTCCATTTTTGAAAGTTCTTCATTCTTTGCATTGTTTTCAGAGAGTACATTTGTTTTGCATTTGTTGGGGATGCAACACCATGTACCATATACAGTATTGTGTATAAATATCACTTGACCAGTAGATGGCGCTGTATGTTAAGGTTACCAGTTGTGTATATCTGTAAAACTTGTTGGTTCTCTCTCTTTATACCAAGATGGCTGCTGTTAGTTTGCTGAAATGTCTTTTATGTTTGTAACTTACTCCGCACAAGTAAACCAAGTTCTTCCTCATCACAAGCTACTAGTGTCTTTTCTAATAAATAACCAACAGGTTATGGGCCCAGCTATAGACACTAGAAAAAGGAAAACTACAAGTGCTGCATCTACCATATTACCAAATCCTGTGTGAGGAAACAAGAGCTGCATCAAATTCACTGAAAGATGGCAAGTGCTTCAGATATAAAGTTTACAATAGCAAAGCTCAACAATACCAACTACCAGCTATAGAAGTTTAAGCTTAAAATGTTATCCAAAGATGCCTGTCATAAGCCTGTTAGTGGAGGATGATCAACTCATTTATTTAAGGAAAGAAAGCACAGCTAAAGGTATGTGGACTGCATTACAAAAACTGTATGAACGTGCAAGCTGAAACAGTAAACTATATCTGCTGCACAAACTGTATAAGATGAGGCTGAAAAAGGGCAGGAAATTGGTGAACATGTGAAGGCTATGCTAGAGATTGTGGATCAGCTGGGTGCAATAGGTAAAGAGATGAAAGACAATCATGTAGTAGCATTACTGCTATGCAGCCTTCCAGAATCATACAGTGCCTTTATAAATGCTCTGGAAACTAGACCGGAAACTGAACTGACGCTAGATTATATTAAAGGGCTTCTGCAGTTTTTTTAAACTGATGATCTATCCTCTGGATAGATCATCAGCATCTAAACGGTGGGGTCCAACACCCAGGACCCATGCCGATCAGCTGTTTGAGAAGGTAGTGGCGCTCTGCCCAGGCCATTGATACTAGTTGTGATGTCACTGGGCGTGTGGTAAACAGCGAGAAGGCCGCAGCACTACTCCCAGTGCCGCTACTTTTTCAAACAGCTGATCAGCAGGGGTCCCGGGTGTCAGACCCCGCCGATCAGATGCTGATGATCTATGCAGAGGATAGATCATCAGTTTAAAAAAACTGCAGAACCCCTTTAAGGGAAATTTAATTGATGAATACAGCAAAAGAAAGGAAAATCTGCATAGTGAAGAGAAGGAGAGATCAGAGACGGCTCTGAAGGTGCATGAAGGCATAAAACAAAGCAAAGAAACCAGGGTATGTTTTCGCTGTAAAAAGGCCGGTCATCTGAAAAAGAACTGTTCAATCTGGAAAGCTGAGCAGGAGCTACCCACAAGAGAAAGAGCTAAAGCGGTCATGAAAGAAAATGAAAGTGCATCATGGAGTGGTTCTTTTAAAGTGACTCCGAATAGTACCTCACACGGATGGTACATTAATTCAAGGGCAACAAGTCACATGACAAGCAACAAGACATTCTTCACAGAAATAGATTTTAGTGTAAAAGACAAAGTCTTCTTAGCAGATGGGAAAAAAAAGTATTACAGCGGAAGCTAATGGTCAGGGGTTTCTGAACTGCAAAACACCATCAGGGCGCAAGCAGAGCATCCTTGTAAAGAATGTTCTGTATGTTCTAGAAGAAAGCCTCCTATCAGTTAAAACCCTTGCAAGCAATGGACTCACTGTCCAGTTCAGAGGTAATGAATGCACAATTCAAAATGGAAAGCAAATTCTAGCAAGAGGAAGGTTAAATGAACATTTGTACAAACTTGTCCCTGAAAGTGAGAAGGCTAAAGCGGCAACTCATAACCCACATGACAAGTGCATCCACCCGTGGCATAGAAGATTGGGGCATCGAAACCCAGATGCTATAAAGGACTTTGCAAAGAGAGATCTATCAGAAGACATGAAAATAATTGCCTTGCCACACACTCAGTGCACGTGTTGCATCAAAGCAAAGGCCACCTGAACCTCTTTTCCACAGACCAGTCTGAGAAAAAATGCTAAACCCATGGAACTGATACACAGTGATGTCTGCGGACCAATGAAAACCACCACACCTGGCGGGAACAGATATTTACTGACTTTCATAGACGATTATTCTAGGTACACAATAATGTATCTAATGAAGCACAAAAGTGAGACATTAGAAAAGCTTCAAGAGTTTGTAGCTATGACAAGCTATATTCTTCAGAGGAAACCTAGAATAATATGCACTGACAATGGAGGGGAATATATGAGAGTACAGAGATGGAATCATACCTCAAGAAACAAGGTATTATACACCAAACAACTGTACCATACACTCCTGAGCAAAAAGGCGTAGCAGAAAGAAAGAATCACACTCTTGGAGAAATGAACAGATGTATGATTTCAGATGCTGCACTACCTAACAAATACTAGGGGGAAAAGTGATAATGACTGCAACGTACCTACAAAACAGGCTCCCATCTAAAGTTATTGAAAGTACACCATATGAAATGTGGAATGGATCAAACTCTAACGTAGGGCACATCAGAGTGTTTGGCTGTATAGCATATGCCTACATTCCAAGTGAGAAACACTCCAAGTTGGAGAACAAAGCCATAGAAGGCATTCTGTTGGGCTACAGTGAGCAGAGTAAGGGATATAGAATCCTTTGTCCAAAGACTAACAAGGTCACAGTAAGCCGCCGTGTTTATTTTGAGGAAAGCAAAGCACCAGATAATACAATTCTTGGAAAATGTGGAGAGGATTTGCGCACTGAATCAGCAAGAAATGCTGACCATGCGAAGCATGACAAGAGCCAGAACAAGAAGTGGAACTTACAATCAACGAGCCAGTAGAACCCACTGAACAACAAGAAATCAGGAGATCCTCTCGGATGACAAAAGGGATACCCCCTGCAGGTAATCATACGCTGCTAAAACACATCAAACACAGGAGCCAACATCCTGGGAAGACATAGAAAGTTTGCCAAGGGAACGTCATTGTTTTCTACAAAAGAGACTGAATGTTGTATAATTATGCACATGCCATTTAGAAGGGGTGTTGAGGATGCAACAGCATGTACCATATACAGTATTGTGTATTAATATCACTTGACCAGTAGATAGCCCTGTATGTTAAGGTTACCAGTTGTGTATATCTGTAAAACTTGTTGGTTTCTCTTTCTCTCTTTTAATACCAAGATGGCTGCTGTTACAGTTTGTATGTTTGAAACTTGATCCACACAAGTAGACCAAGTTCTGCTTCATCACAAGCTACTCGTGTCTTCTCTAACACACAACCAACAACATTTTTATTTTTTACTCCCAACGTTCCAATAGCCTTAACTTTTTAAATTTTCCATTCATGTAGCCATATGAGGGCTTATTTTTTGGGAGGATAAGTTGTACTATTTAAGGGCTCTGTTCAATAAACCATGTCTGTTATTGGAAAATGGGAAAAAAAAAATCTTTCTGGAGATAAACTGGGAAAAAAAAAATACTATTCTGCCAAGGTTTTTGTGTTTTTTACATCACGCGTTCATTGTGGTCTAAAAATGAAATAACGTCTATATTCGGAGGCGTAACACAAATACAGTGATATCAAACTTTACTACTTAAAAAAAATTTAAACCTTTAAAAAAATCTAAATTTACTTTGCATCACCATTTTCTGGCATTTTTTTTGGGGGGGGGGACGAAATCTAGATTTTATTGGTACAATTTTTGTGGTACATACGACTTTTTGATCACTGTTATTATACTTTTTTGGGGGGGTAAAATGTTATCAAAATAACAAAGAAAGGGAATCATGTTTTAATTTTTTTCTCCATTACGACTATCAGCGCACAAGGACAATTTTATTAATATTTTTATATTTAAAATTGGGAAAGGGGGTGATTTTAAACTTTTAATATTTTATTTATTTATTTTTCAGTTTTTTTACAGTGACAACTTTTAACCCTTTTTAAACCCTGGGATCTTTTGATCCCTTGTCCCATTTACCCTAATGGATGCTCTTCTTGGCGAGTTGCTGAACAGGGAGATTGCCATGGCAGCCATAGAAAGTTTTAAAAGTGTCCAGACTGCAATAGTAACAGATCGGAGCCCTCCGATTTCACAGGGGGGCTCCGATCGAAGGGCAGAGGGAGCCGAATCCCTCTGCCTTACCTCACAGATGCCACAATTAGTGTTAATAGCAGCATTTGAGGGGTTACATGATGGGGTTTGCCATTCCCCGTCATTGTGGCCGGGTGTCTTCTGTATGATACAGCCGGCACCTGCCGCATATGTAACAGGCTCCATGCATTCCCTCTGCCACCTGATGTACCTGATGTTTGGATATATATGTTTGGATTTATAGTGATTTGTGACAAATTAATTTCTTAGCTAGCTTGGGTGAATTGGCCAAATCAAATTTTTCTTCAGCTCATCTCTATTTTCTTGGCAACCAGTCTCCACAATTTTCATCCTCTCTCCTCTTTGGAACTCCCTGTAACCAGTCTAATTCATCTGGTTACTGTTACCAACTTACTCCTGTCACTGTTGGACCTACTCACAGTATAACACACCACATTGTCTCAACCTCTCATCACCTGGGTACCCTCATGCAGTCATTTACGTACCTCCAATTCCCTCTCATGGTCACTGGGACCTTATTCTCTCCACAAGACAAAGGTATGGGCCTGCTTTCTCTCAAACCTTTACTCAGTAAATACAAGTGCATGTCACACCAATATCAGCCGATAACATATGTTTTACAATAAATTACAATTTACTTATTTCTATTAAATGGGCCAAATGGAATAAACAACATCACTTTCTTTTCATAAATAGTGTCATTGCTGAGGCCCAATGACATTTCTATTATTTATTTTGCTCACTTATGTACACATACCTATTACATCCTGGGAAAGCCTGTGTATTTACTATTTAATAAGAATTCTACAGAAAAACAGCTTCCACCAATCAGGAAAGAGTAGACCCGTTTAATTGCTAAACACCAATTTAATTTTAAATTATTCCTTTCTACGGTTCATTAATGATTGTTTTGATCTAAGAGATATCTGCCTGGTAAATGTTATTTCCCACAAGTTCCATATTGGCATGAAAGGTAGGTTTATTTGATTCCCATAATTGAAAGCCATGTTCTAGGTTTTATCATGAATAACAGATGGTTTTGCTCTTGATTCTCTGGCACCAATATGCACATTTTCTATTTACTTAATGGTATTATTCATATTCTTGGATTTAGTGAAGTGCAGAATATGTTCAATTTCTGTGATAAAATCAGATTCATTTGAAGCATAAGGCTTCACAAGGTTGACATTGTCCTCAAATCCAAAATTAATGATTTAGATAAAGCAGATGTTTTTGCCCCATTTGGTATGGTTTAGCTTTTAACTCATTACATAAGGATACCTTTCACTTTAATTAGAGGCAAATATGACGAATTCCATTTATTTTACTCTAAATAAATGAGCACTGCAGAACATTTGTGTAATCCTTATATTCTATCTGTAGCAACACAAAGATTAATATTATCTTACTCATAAACAGGATTTCTTCACATAATGGGGCAGATAAATCAATGTCACTGCGCCTGGCTTGTGTCTTGATTTGCACCAGAATTTGTGATACACACTTGCTGTGCCAAATATATAGGAGTATGAGCCTCAATTATTATTTTTATTTATGACATGCTAGGCATGATGTGTTTTGACAACTTTTGCACTAGATTTTTGTTTGCACCTACTTTGCGCCTTGTTTTTGGAAGGTCTTAGACAGTTTCTAGTGCATGTTTTGAAAAAGTATTAGAGATGAGTGAATCATTTCTAAACAAAGCAAATTAATTTAGAATTTCCAAAAACGTTGGCTTCCAAACAAAGCCAACATTTTGGAGATTCGTTTTAGACGAATTGATCATAATGGCATATGCCATTTTGCATATCACACTAATCTTCAACAACAGGACAAGGAATATGAACATGGAGTATCACAAGACAGGGCTCTGGCTGGTAGGCTTGCCTATAATGCCTTGCAGTTAGTCTCAAAGCCAATCAGGAGAGATGATTCAGACATGTGTCTTAGGCACAATGTAAGGTCCCAGGCAGAGATGCCATGTCTATTCTCAGCTTGTCCACTGACGTGACAGGATGTCTCTGTCATAGGCACAGCAAATTAGACAATACTAAGAGTTTAGGGTCTTACAGGGAAAGTGTTATGGATTGGGAAGTTATATTTAGTTAGGTAGCTTTAATTAAGTAATAGAGATGTTTTACCACTAGGGACAGGACAGGGCAAGCTATTGCAATATGCAATAAATGTATTTCCCAGTGTCACTGTCATCAGCATGTACTTTTGCTGCAGACTGTGTCCAGTTGCACACAAAAAAAAATAAGTACAACATTTTATTACAAAAATTCTATTCAGACAGACTTTTTACAAAATAAACACAAGCAGATATCAGCCCCCAAGGGCACCTGTCAGCAGATGTGTATCTATAAAACGTGCTGACCTGTTGCATGTGCGCTTGGTAGCTAAAGACATCTGTGTTGGTCCCATGTTCACATGTGCCCACATTGCTGAAAAAAATAATGTTTTATTATATGCAAAGTATCCTCTATGAGCAATGGAGGCGTTGCTGTTACTCCTAGAGGCTCATCTCGCTCTGTAACTGCCATGTCCTCTGCACTTTGATTGACAGGGTCAGGCAGAATAAACATGACTTCAGTTAACGTCCTGAGGGTGCAGCAGTTGCAGAGAAAGCAGAGCCGCTAGGTGTAACGGTAATGCCCCTGTTGCTACTAGAAGCTCATTTGTATGAATTAAAACAATGAAAAAGTCTTAAAGGAAATTTTTCATCATGATCTTGAACTATTATCTGCAGTAATACATGGGTATATGCTGCAAATAAGAAGTCCAGATATCAAATTTTTATTTTCGTATAGCCCTGTTTCACTTCTGTGTGCTTGTGTAGCTTGGGTAAACAGGGAAGCAGCTAGGCCTGGACACCAGGAAAAGGAGCAGGTCACCTCCTAATGCTCCCTAATCCTTGCCCTGACTCCTAACCATATGTGCAGACCCAAATAGTAGGCGGGCTCATACACAGGAACCTCGGACCCTAAGTCGCCCTGAAGATCCCTGAATAAAGGTTAGGAGCTAGAGACGACCTGATCCTCCAGAACACAGACAAACAGGAGTATCACAGGCTAAGCAGCAAAGGTAAGGGAAGACAGTGAGTAGCAATTGGGTCAGCAGGGAAGAACCCAGTGATATGACAACACAAAGGAACAAGGACTTACCTGCCACAGCAACAGGGTGGAACACCAGCACCAAGATTACCTGTACCCCCATGCAGAGCAAATGTATGGCGGCCCCAGGCAGAGCTGCTCATTTACTTGTGCTTCCCCCTCTGGGGAACCCAGGTCCCCTCTCACCGAAGGCACAGACAGACAGGGGAATGTCTAGCAACCATGCTGGAAAACACACTGAACAGACTAGACATGGAACACAACACTAGACATAACAACACACCCTGTACATAAACCATTACCAAACATATACAAGTGAAGAAAGGGGAAAATGCATAAGGATGACTTCGGATGACCATGATGTCTAAATAGGTGGCCCTCACACTGGAAGGATGGAATTTTCAGGGCAGGAGCTTAGCTCCAACACACACCAAGGCTGGATAACTACTGACCTCATGCTCACAGCACCAGATTAAGAAGAGCTATGCGGCCACGCCCAGGACACACCTAGCCAGGACGTTAACCCCTCCAGAACCAGACAGGGAAAGAACCAGAAGAAGGAGGAAAGCACAAACATGCTGCACCACAATGTGTTGCCACTGGCAACCAGCATGCATGGCTAACATGTCACGGCACACAATACCGTGACACAGCCATGACATATACATTTTTATGACTGCTGAACATGTACACATAAGTCCTCTCCATTGTGTTACCACAGGGCTCAGTAAGAAATAAAATATAGAGATCTAGACTCCTTATCTGCAGGACTACTCATACACTACTCAGAGCTGAGCAAACTTGAAATATGGGTCATATAATTGACCATTCTACAACCTATGTTTACATGTTTTCAATGCAAATAGACATTTTTAATAGTCAGCAAACTTTCTTTTTACTTGTAGCCATTATCGTCTGTCTCTCAAGTACTTTCAAAGTTATGTTCTATTGCCATTACTCAGATGCTTCATGCCAGTTCTCCCTATCCAGTTATTAAAATTACAACCAGATTGCCAAAACTGCTTGTTGACTGAATCCCGTTTGGTGTCAGTAGCAGACAGCAGTACAGAGACCTTCTCTTGCCTGTCACAACTGTACTGCAGTCAGGAGAGTGATACAGTTGAATACTGTGGCAAGGCACAAGAGCAATTGGCTATTATGACTGCCATTTGCTCTTATAGGCCACAGGACTCTCACAATGACATCATCATAGCTACCTGTGCCAAGTCTCAGACAGAGTGATAATGTGATCGTGTTCTCCTGCATCAGGATGCAGGTGACATGATGACTAGTGATGGATGAACATCGGCCGACACGGTTCGCGAACGCGGTCAAATGTTTACGAACCGCATATTCGCGGCGGGCCCCATTCACTTTAATGGCAGGCGAAACTGAAAAACCTTCAGCTCATATTTGCAGCCACCAAATACTTAGTAGAAGTGCACAAACAGGCCCACAACATGGACAGTGACATACTAGAGGAGGATCAATGACAAAAATTCCAACAAAAAATATGCGTTTTAATCAGGGGACATTTTTTAAGGGAAATTCTATTAAATGTGTTCTGTTGAAGCCTAGACATTTTTTATTTTAGGCCACAGGAGTGCAGGCCTTAAAAATTAGGCATTCACCTTACATAAAAGGAAATTCTGATTAAGTGGTTCGAGGAACAAAATGCGGTCAATGAACACAATTTTTACTGTAGGCCACTGGACTACAGGCCCCAAACATTAGGCTTTCACTGGACAGAAAAGATCATTATGTGCTGGATGTATATTACACGGTCAATGGCTATCAATTTTGCTGCAGGCCAGTACAAATACAGGTCAAATACATATGTTTAAAAGAACTAAAAATATAAAATTTAATTAAAAACGTGGCTAATGAAATCCCCCCCCCCCTCTTGAAAAAATAAAACTAATAATAATACTAGAAATTCGATAACACGTTGTTGTCACTGGTGTTGAATTCCTCCGAGGCCCCAACAATTATTAATTCAACGGACAGAAAAAAACAAGTTCGTATGTGGCTGGAGGTAGATTATATCGTCATTGGATATCAATTTTACAGCAGGCCAGTGGACTACAGGTCCTAAAAATTATGCATTCACTTTACATAAAATAATTATTTGTTCCAATAGCGTTTGTCACTCTATGTAGCTGTGGTAACACAGCAGAAACGGAAACAAATGCTGCACTACCCAAATGCACTATAAAGAAAGTATTTTATTGGTATATAACACCCATGCTTCAATCAGTTTTTTTGGGGGGGCAACTGGTATATCACACCAGTTGAAATTATTTGTTCCAATAGCGTTTGTCATCTTGTGTAGCTGCGGTAACGCAGCAAAACCGCAAACAAATGCTGCACTACCCAAATGCACTATATAGAAAGTATATTATTGGTATATCACACCCCTGCTCCAATCTGCTTTTTTCGTTGGCAACTGGTATATCACACCAGTTGAAATTATTTGTTGCAATGTCGTTTGTCACTCTATAGCTGCAGTATCGCAACAGAAACGCACATAACTGCTGCACTATAGTAATGCGCTATAATATACGTTCTATGTTAGTATATTAGGGGTACAGAAAGGGCAATCTGTCACAAAGACCGTGATTGCCGAACAGTGTGTTGTCTTCCTGGCGCTAGAGTTCGACACATTGCTGATCGGGTTGACAGATTACTGGGAGGGGCTGGAGAAGACCCAACAGTCATGGTCCGTATTGGAACCAATGGCAAAGTTAGAGGAAGGCGGAGAGTCCTTAAAAATAATTTTAGGGATTTAGGTCAAAGATAGTGTTTTCAGAAATACTGACTGTACCACAAGCCATACAAGAAAGGCAGCAGGAGATTAGGGAGGATAACAAGTGGCTCAAGAACTGGTGTAGGAAGGAGGGGTTTTGGTTCCTGGAGAACTTGGCCGAGTTCTCTGTCAGCTACAGGCTCTATCGTAGGGATGGGCTGCACCTCAATGGGGAAGGGGCAGCTGTGTTGGGGGAAAGATGGCTAGAATGTTGGAGGAGTGTTTAGACTCAGGACTGGGGGGAGGGTTATTATGTTATAGGATGGGAAGATACTGCAGATAGAGACTGGGGGCAAGGTAGTGGGACTGGGGGAGGAATCGAAGGTGGGACTTGAACAGTTCAGAAGGAAAGGTGTAGGGTTAAAAATATACATAAACCTCTTAATTGCATGTATACTAATGCCAGAAGCCTGACTAATAAAACTGGTGAACTGGAATTAGTGGTGTGTGAGGAGGACTATGACATAGTGAGAATGACTGAGACATGACTGGACGGTAGCTATGACTGGGCAGTCAATGTACAAGGTTACAGTCTGTTTAGAAAGGATCATCAAAACCGGAGAGGGGGAGGGGTCTGCCTTTATGTAAAGTCCTGTCTAAAGCCCACAGTCCGAGGAAATATAAGTGAGGGACATGAACATGTGGAGTAACTGTGGATAGAAATACATGGAGGCAAAAATAATAATATATTACTAATAGAGTTTATTATAAACCACCTAATATACCAGAGTCCACAGAAAATCTACTACTAAACGAGAGACAAGGTGACAAATCATAATGAGTTGTTTATTATGGGGGACTTCAACTACCCAGATATAGCCGGTGAAACTGAAAGCTGTACATCTCATAAATGAAACAGGTTCTTGGCAATAACCAAAGACAATTACCTTTCCCAACTGGTTCAGGACCCGACTAGAGGGACGGCCATACTGGACTTAGGATTCACAAATAGACCTAACAGAACAACAGATATGCAGGTTGGGGGACACCTCGGAAATAGTGACCATAAATTAATAACCTTCCAATTATCATTGAAACAAGCGTTTCTACATGGAGGAACAACAATACTAAACTTCAAAAAAGGTAACTTTAGCCAACAATGGCGTTTTGAATTCTGCTTGTGAGATCCGTTTCAGGGATCTCACAAAAGGTTCAAAACAGATCAGCCCCAATGCAATTCTGAAGGATAAGGATCCGTTCAGAATGAATCAGTTTGGCTCCGTTCCAACTCCATTCCACTCTGGATGCGGACACCAAAACGCTGCTTGCAGCCTGGCGATGCGGACGCAATTACCCACTCCCGACCCGGGGAGGTAGTGACGATAAATAACAATACAGGACTCTTAAGATGCCCTGTTATTGAAATGATTAATAAAAAATGATAGGGAATGTCACTGGGGTATTTTGGATTTGGAAACGTTAGACAGGAGAGGCCCTGCTGCAGCTTTGTTGACTCTAGATAACTTCTGCCTGATCGCACGTCCCCGTCACGTCCTCGATCCATTTGGATATCTTCTCTATCAACTTTCGATGATCTTTTCTGCACCTACCATGTTAATCACGGTTAATGGCGAATCAGGGAGCGTGAGAAAGAGATACCACATCCAAGGGAGGTCAATGGCTCCAATGTGATCGAGTTGAAATGCGGGACAAGTTGTTAAAGTTGAAGCAGCGAATGAAAGGAGGGTGCGCACATCAATTAAAGATGGAAAATTTTAAATTTTATTCCCTGTCACCTATACAGAGCAGGGGTTTTCCATCGCCAAAAATGGGTTAATGTCACCCACCAATGGAAAGACGATTTTAAAAAAATTCGGTCCCTGTCAACTATGCAGAGCAGGGATTTATTCACGGCAAAACTGGGCTCATATCAACCACCAATTGAACAGACTATTTTACAAATATTAGGTCCCTGTCACCTATGCAGAGCAGGGGTTTGTATATGGCGAAATTGGTAAAATGTCACCTGACAATGTAACAGATGAATTAGTGAAATGTATTTCCTTGTCTACTAGGTAGAGCAGGGGTATATCACAGCAAAAAAATTGTGAATTTCACCCAATAATGTAACAGACACATTTTTTACATTTATTAACCTGTCCACTAGGTAGAGCAGGGGTATATCACAGCCAAAAATTGGTGAATATCACCCTACAATGTAACCGAAAAATTAGTGACATTTATTAACCTGTCCACTAGGTAGAGCAGGGGTATATCTTCACAGCCAAAAATTGTTGAATGTCACCCAACTATGTAACCGAAAAATTTGTGAAATGTATTAAGCTGTCTACTAGGTAGAGCATGGATATATCACAGCCAAAAAATTGTGAATTTAACCCAACAATGTAAGAGACAAATTTGTGAAATTTATTAACCTGTCCACTAAGTAGAGCAGGAGTATATCAAAGCCAAAAATGTGGGATATGTAACCCAACAATGTATCAGACAAATTAATAAAATGACTTAAAATAAAATAAAAAAACGTAAAAATTAGCAAAAAATTATCTTGATTTATGAGGTAGAGGTCCATATGGAGTAGGAGGTTGAGGAGGAGGTGGACGTAGCAGTGTAGGTGTAAGTGGCGGTGGAGGAGGATGAGGTAGCCAACATTGGTTTTTGATTTTAATAATTTATTTTTATTTTTATTAGGGTACACCCCAAAAGAGTGGGAAATAATACAACAATGAGCTATTGCGCTGTAGTATAACAATGGCTGGTTAAGGCCGGTATACGTGTCTATTCTGCACAAGGTATGGACAAGTCCTGTGGGATCCATACCTGGTTCATTTTAATGAACATGAGATTGTCCACATTAGCAGTGAACAGGCGGCTCTGCTTGCCTGTGATAACGCACCCTGCCGTGCTAAACACACGTTCAGACAATACACTGGCTGCAGGGCAGGCCAGCACCTCCAAGGCATAAAGGGCAAGCTCAGGCCATGTGCCCAATTTGGAGACCCAGAAGTTGAAGAGGGCAGACCCGTCATTCAGTACGTGTAGGCATGTGCACATATACTGCTCCATCATGTTGCTGAACTGCTGCCTCCTTCTAAGACGTTCCATATCAGCTGGTGGTCCTGGTTGTTGTGGCGTGATGAAAAAGCTTTTCCACATTTCGACCATGCTAACCCGGCCTTCTGAGGTGCTGGCGGTGCCCCAGCTGCGTTGCTGACATCTTGACCTCTTCCTCCTCCTATGCCTTCGCCTTGTGCTTCCACTGTGCCCCTGCTGTCAGGTGGGAATGTAACGGGGATCCAGCAGCGTGGCCACCTAGTAATCAGCACAAGTTAGACTGTGGGCAACTCGGCGGTCGTTGCTGAGACACTGCAGCATGTAATCGCTCATGTGTGCGAGGCTGCCCAGAGGCAATGAAAAGCTCTCCTCTGTGGGAGGTGTATTGTTTGTGTCCTCTGTATCCCCCCAGCCACACACCAGTGATGGCCATGAGCTGGTTTGGGTGCCACCCTGCTGTAAACACGATTCTTTCTCCACCAATATATTTTATCTGGCCATTTATTCTGTGGGTGATCTATAGTGATTTTTCGTTGGTGCAATACACCATGTTTGTACCCATGACACAAAAATATAATAGTTAATCTGTCTGTTATTTTGGTGGGTGACATATACCCATTTTTGGTGTGAGGTACACCTGCACTGCATACATGACAGGGAAATTAATATAGTTAATCTGTCTGTTAGTTCGGTGGGTGACATATACCCATTTTTGGTGTGAGGTACACCTGCACAGCATCCGTGAAAAGGAAATTAATGCAGTTAATCTGTCTGTTAGTTCGGTAGGTGACATATACACATTTTTGGTATGAGGTACACCTGCACTGCACACGTGACAGGGAAATTAATATAGTTAATCCATCTGTTAGATCGGTGGGTGGGGGTGATCGCAGCCGCCTGTCCAAACCCAACGTGGACAAGCCTCTATACAAGCTGGATCACGTGTAGCACCGCCCATCAGCTCTGAGTAGTGCAGGGACTGGAAGGCAGCTGGAGTGAGAGAGAGTGTTAGGAATTTCATCTGGCTATTTATTCTGTTGGTGACCTATAGCGATTTTTCGTGGGTGCAATACACCATCTTTGTACCCATGACACAAAAATATAATAGTTAAAGAGGACCTTTTACCGATTTATTACACTGTGAACTAAGTATACATACATGGAGAGCGGTGCCCGGGGATCTCACTGCACTTACTATTATCCCCGGGCGCTGCTCCGTTCTCCTGCTATGCCCTCCGGTATCTCCGCTCACTAAGTTATAGTAGGTGGAGATTTCAGTCACTAAGTTATGGTAGGCGGAGTCTGCCCTTGTTCTGCTCTAGTGCTGGCCAATCGCAGCGCAGAGCTCACAGCCTGGGAGGTTATTTTCTCCCAGGCTGTGAGCTCTGCAATGCGATTGGCCAGTGCTACAGAAGAACTAGGGCAAACTCCGCCTACTATAACTTAGTGAGTGGAGATACCGGAGGGCATAGCAGGAGAACGGAGCGGCGCCCAGGGATAATAGTAAGTGCAGTGAGATCCCCGGGCGCCGCTCTCAATGTCTGTATTCTTAGTTCACAGTGTCATAATCGGTGAAAGGTCCTCTTTAATCTGTCTGTTTGTTCTGTGGGTGACATTTTCCCATTTTTTGTGTGAGGTACACCTGCACTGCATACATGACAGGGAAATTAATATAGCTGATCCGTCTGTTAGTTCGGTGGGTTACATATACCGATTTTTTGGTTGAGGTACACCTGCACTGCATATGTGACAGGGAAATTAATATAGTTAATCCATCTGTTAGATTGGTGGTTGCGGGTGATCACAGACAAGTGCAGCCACCTGTCCCCAGCCAACGTGGACAAGCTCATGTTCATTAAAATGGACCAGGCATGGATCCCACAGGACTTGTCCGCACCTTGTGCTGAGTAGACAAGTATAACAGCTGCACCCAGCCATTGTTATACACACTTTCTCTTGCATTCTTTTTTCCATTTTCCAATATTTTGGGGCCTTCCCAAATTTATAAATAAATAAAGGAAAATAAAAAAATAAAAAAAACAACAAAAACAGTGTTGGCTACCTCCTCCTGCTCCACTGCCGCTTCCACCTACACCACCACGTCCACTGCCTCCTCAACCTCCTACTCCACTTTGACCTTCGCCTCCTAGCGCAAGATTATTATATATTTTTTTTTCTATTCTATGTTATTTTAAGCAATTTCCCTATCCACATTTGTTTGCAGGGCAATTGTGCTGCTCTTACCCCCATTTTGCTTCTAATTTGCAGCCCCCTAGCCCTTACTACGACTATTTTACAGCCATTTTAGTGCACCAAAGTTCGTGTCCCCATTGATTTCAATAGGTTTCGGGTTCGAGTTCGGGTCAAGTTTAGGTCCTGAACCCGAACTTTGACCCGAAGTTCGGCCTAACCCGGCGAACCCGAACATCCACGGGTCTGCTCATCCCTAATTAGGACCATAGAAGTTGTTGTACAGTCCTGGTTTTATTCAAATCAAATAATTAGTAAGGTGCTACTGTTGATATAAGACATCAGGCTTTGTATTGCAATGTTCTGTCCCAAACCTCTATGCTCCAATAGATGGCATTTTCATCTTGTTCAGAATATTACTAAATACATTAGAGGCTTGCATTACTTTATATGCAGATGTATTTTCACAACCAAATTTTGTCTATTTAATATATATCAGCGGAGGGAATTATCCTCTGTGAGTCCAATATTTCTGCAATTATGGAAACTTGTCTTACTCCAATCAAACAAAAGTATTAGGGAAATGAATGGGAGTAATTAAAACTAATTGAGACATGTAAATGAGTTTAATTAAGAGAAAACAATCTGTGATAACTTCAGAAGAAAACATAGTTCCTTATGGAGCTTAAAGTTTAGTTAGGTTAATTTGCAGAGAGTCTATTAAACATTCCCTGAACAAAAGAATTAAAAAGTGTAAAAAGTATTCAGCAGTGTAGAAATGTGTGCTGTAAGGCCACGTCTGGTGCTTATTTTCAGCTTTTTATTTTTTATTTTTGAGCAGTTAAAGGACTGTACAGTATATGGGGCGGGAATCTCCAGCTCAGCAGGTGTGATTATGTCACCACATCTTGCCTGCTGCTGGAGAGAGCAAGGTGTTCTTTGCTCAGAGGGGAAAGGAGGTTCTGAGGTAAGTATTTGATTATTTTTTTTTATTACTGGATTGGGGGCATTAAGGGGGGAGAATTACTGGAGAGGGGCACTAAGAGGGCAGCACTATTAGATGGGGGAACTAAGGGGTCAGAACTACTGAATTGGGGTCACAAAGGGAAAAGAACAAATGGACCGGGGGCACTAAGAGGGCAGCACTTTTGGATGGGGACACTAATGGGTCAGAACTACTGGATTGGGGACACTAAGGGGGAAACACAACTGGATGGGATACTAAGGGGGCAGGACTACTGGATTTTAGACACCATGTCCCTTTTGAATTTCCCCAGTAGAAACAATCAAAAAGTGACCCCATTTTGGAAAATACAGGATAATGTGACAGTTTTACTTATACTATTTTGAGGTACATATGATTTTTAATCATTCTATATTATGTTTTTTGTGAGGCAAGGTAACCAAAGAATGGATGTTTTCACACCGTTTTTAGTTTTTTTGTTTTTTACAATGTTCATCTGACAGGTTAGATGTGCTACTTTTATAGAGCAGGTATTTACGGATAAGATTATATCAAATAAGTCTACTTACTTTGTTTGTTTCAGTTTTACATAATAAAGCATTTGTCTACATTTTCTGAACACCATATTTATTTTATTTTTCTGCCAATCGTCTTGTGCAGGGGCTAGTTTTTTGCAAGAAGAGTTGATGTTTTTATTGGTATCATTTTTGGGTACATATGATTTTTTAAATAATTCAATATTACACTTTTTGGGGAAAGGTGACCCAAAAATTTGTAATTTTGGCACTTTTAAAAAATTTACTTTTACAGTGTTCATTTGAGGGGTTAGGTCATGTGATATTTTTATAGAGCAGGTCGTTACGGACGTGACAATTACTAATATGTATACTTTTTCTCATTCATTTAAGATTTACACAAAAATAGCATTTTTGAAACAAAAAAATATATGTTTTAGTGTCTCCATAGTCTGAGAGCCATAGCTTTTTTTTTTTTTTTTTGGCTGATTGTCTTAGGTAGGGTTTAATATTTTGTGAGGTGATGGTTTTGATTGGTACTATTTTGGGGGGCATATGCCTTTTTGGGCGCTTTTTGTGATGGTAGGTGACAAGAAATATCTTTTTGGCCAATGTTTTTATTTTTTATTTTTTTACCGTGTTCACCTGAGGGGTTAGGTCATGTGATTTTTTTTTTTTTATATATAGCTGGTTGGATGTGGTGATACTAAACATCTTTAGGGTATTTTATGTTTTTTCTTTTTGACCCAGTTATAAATGCGCGTGTATGGGAAAATGTTCAAAACAATTAAATTGCAACTGAACCAAAGTTTCCCCATAAAATCTACAATTTTTTAAATAAACAATACACTAATCCAAGTAACCCCCAAAAATTAAGGAGACGAGAATACCAATACAGGGTGGAACCACCACACGTTCCTTCAACATATATATTGTAATCAAAGAGTCAATACTATCATTACTATGGCATTATAGTGATGAAAAACATATATCCAAATCTAAAATCTATTATGAATTCGGCATGACCGTGACCCTAATACAGCTACTGTCTGAGCATACTTCAAAACAAATACAAACAGAACATTAATAAATCAGGAAAAAATGCCATACCAAAGGCGGAACAATGTCAGTGGTCCAACCCCCGTACCTCGAAGCGTGTTTCGCGTGTTACCGCTTCATCAGGAGGAAGGGGCTGAACTAACAAATTTTCCTAACAAAGGGAGCTTGGCCAATCGGCTAACTCTACAATTATCATGTGATGTGGACGTACAACACTCAGATTGCATTAGCAGAATACGGCCAATCTAAACATATCCACGTCATGGCGTCTCTGCAAACGAAACGGTCTGCACTACAGATGGTCACCACGGAGCTAGAGGTGGCCCGTGCCCCAAGATTCCCATGGTCATGTGACCGGTCATGTGCACTGCAACTTTGGTGCCTATTACTGGAAAGGGCAACAAACAGATCTTTCTAAAGATACAAAATAATATTAAAACCTTAACTACAGCAATATATCCTATTAAATATTGTGATAATCAAATGTGCATGATCAATTATTAAGAAAAATATGCTTAGTATGAAAGATAAAAAAATAGAAATGTTATATCAAGTGCTGGTGGGTGCAAAAAAAGCTATGCAAACAGTATCTTGTCATCCAAAAAACTGATTAAATATCAATCAAAGACATTCTAAATAATTAACAATTTGCATGATTAAAATATTCAACATTGTAAAAGGTAAAATAAAAACTGAAAGAATTTCATGCATATCAAACACATAGTGTCACTAAAATAATGACATTAATAGTGAAAAAAAAATCTGCTGCAAATAACGTCAATACCCATATACATGATTAATTAAAAAAGTTTTAGGTGCGGGTCTGTTGGTGAGATGACCCTGTAAAAAATTATATGTGAGTGCCTGCTAGTGACCTGAACCTGTAAAACATTATATGCAAGGGCCTGCAGGTTAGCTGACCCTGTAAAAGATTTGAGGTGTGGGTCTGCAGGTGAGCTATACATCTAAAAAATTAAATGCGAGGGCTTTCAGGTGAGCAGACCCTGTAAAAGATTTGAGGTGCGGGCTGGTGAGCTGACCCAAAAAATTATATGCGAGGGCCTGCAGCTAGATGACCCTCTAAAAATGATATGTGAGGGCCTGCAGCTGAGCTGACCCTATAAAACATTATATTTGAAGGGCATATATGTGAGGGCATTATATGTGACGAATAAGCATGTTGATATGATGGAAGAGAAGGAGGAGGATGAGAAAATAAAGATTCAACCATATATCCTTTTTTGTGGTGTAAGGGGTGCATGGGAATACAGAGTATTCAGTGCATTATTAACAACATATTTAAAGTGCCTTTATGTTCAGCCGCTTTCCTCTGGTGGAGTCGAGAAGTCATGGTCAATCCAGGACTTGTTCATTTTTATAAGAGTCAACCTGTCAGCAATTTCAGTTAACAGGCGGATACGCTTATCTGTTATAATGCCACTAGCAGCACTAAATACCCGCTCAGACAAAACATTGGCGGCAGCGCAGGTCAGCACCTCCAAAGTGTAGAGCACCAGTTTTGTGCCACATGTCCAGCTTGGACATCCAGTAGTTGGAAGGCACTGAGGGATCTTTGAGGATGCTGACACGGCCTGCTATGTACTCCTTCACCATCTTCCAAAATGTTTCTCTCCTTGTGACAGTAGGCCACGCATCAGGGTGAGGGTGCTGGTGGGGTGTCATGAAATTGTCCAAGGCTTCAGAGAGTGTTGCCCTGCCTCTGTTGGAACTGTTGTGTGTTCCCTTTGTCTCCCCTCCTCGGGTGGCCAAGGAACTACGGACTCTGCCGCCAGCATTTTCAGATAGAAATTTTTGGAGCAATTTTTTTTAACAAGGATCGTTTTGTATTGCACCGTTTTGCTCATCCTCTCCACCAGAGGAATGAGAGATGAGAAGTTATTTTTGTAGCGGGGGTCGAGAAGGATGAACAACCAATAATCCGCGTTGTCTACAATGCGCATAATGCGCGGGTCGTGGGAAAGGCAGCCTAACATGAAGTCAGCCAAGTGTGCCAGAGTACCAACAGGTAGGACTTCGCTGTCGTTATCAAGAGGATGACTCTCAATCTTCTCATCCTCTTCCTCCTCTTCTGCCCACGCACACAGAACAGTAGGAATTAAACTTCCATGGGTACTACCCTCTGTAGCTGAGGCAGCCATCTCCTGCTCCTCCTCTTCATCATCCAATTCGCGCTGAGAAGACGAACTGAGGATGGTCTGGCTATCACCCTATGTAATGTCTTCCCCCATTTTCGCCTCTTATACATGCAAAGCGTCGACCTTAATTGTGAGCAGTGAGCGTTTGAGTAGACACAGAAGTGGGATGGTTAAGCTTATAATAGCGTTATCGACGCTCACCATCTGTGTTGATTCCTCAAAGTTTTTTTAAACCTCACAAAGGTCAGACATCCATGCCCACTCCTCACTTGTGAATAGTAGAAGCTGACTTGAAAGGCGACAACCATGTTTCAGCTGGTATTCCACTACTGCCCTCTGCTGCTCACAAAGCCTGGCCAACGTGTGGAAAGTGGAGTTCCAGTGCGTGCTCATGTCGCACAACAGTTGGTGAGCCAGCAATTTCAAGCGCTGCTGCAGGGTTGACAAACCGGCTGAAGCTGTTGATGACTTGCGGAAATGTGCACACACGCAGCGCACAATCAACAGTAGCTCAGGCAAGTTGGGGTAGGTTTTTAGAAACCGCTGAACCACAAGGTTGAAGACATGGGCAAGACATAGGATGTATCTAAGCTTGTTGAGCTCCAAAGCAGCCAATAAGTTACAGCCATTATCAGACACAACCATGCCTAGTTCTAGGTTGAGTGGCGAGAGCCACAGTTCAGTCTGGTCTCTTATCCCTTGTAATAGCTCTGCTGCGGTGTGCTTTTTGTCCCCTAAGCCTATCAGCTTCAGCACGGCCTATTGCTGCTTCCCCACTGAAGTGCTACACTGCTTCCAGCTACCGACTGATTGACTGGTGCTGCATGTGGATAATTCAAAGGTGGAAGTGGAGGAGGAGGCGGAGGAGGAGAAGTGGAGCTTGGAGCCACTAATATAGGTGCTGGCGGAAACTCTGATCGACGTAGGGCTCCCAATCCTTGCCATCAGTAGCACCTGTGCCATCCCAAGGTACGACTCGCTCCCAGCTTCCACAACATTCAGCCAGTGTGCCGTCAAGGAAATGTAGCATCCCTAGCGGCTGGGGACTGCGTAACGTGGTACGGCTGCCGACATCAGGCTGTGGAAGGCCTCAGTGTCCACTAGTCTAAATGGCAACATTTCCAGGGTCATAAATTTGGAAAGCTGCGCATTTAGTGCTATGGCCTGTGGGTGGGTGGCTAGGTATTTTTGCTTGTGTTCAAAGGCCTGGGGTATGGACATTTGGACGCTGCGCTGGGACATGGAAGTGGATGTGGTCGCTGATGGTGCTTGCGAAGGTCCAGGTGCAAGGCAGGAGGCATCCTGGCCTGCGTCTTTCGACATGCGATTGGCCAGCAAGTAACATAGGGGAAGAGGAGGCAGTGGTGTGACCCGTAGACACAGATTGTGGACCCAGGCGTTCATCCCACTTATTACAGTGCTTGGATGCCATGTGGTGAATCATGCTGGGTGTGGTGAGGTTGCTATTCATGCCCCGGCTCATTTTCGTATGGCACAGGTTGCAAACTACTATTCTTTTGTCGTTTGCACTTTCTTCAAAAAAGCGCCAGACTGAGCAACATCTACCCCTTGGCAAGGGAGATTTTCACAAGGAAGTGCTCCATGGAACAGTTGCAGGCCTGTTTGGTGTGGCCCACCTTCTCCCTTTTGCTACTCCACTGCCTCTTCCAGCCCGTTGCAGTGCTGCAGATCCCTCCCCCTTTGTACAGCTCTCCTCGCTCAGCTTGCCACCTTCCCAGGTTGGGTCAGGGACCTCATCGTCCACCACCTCCTCTTCCACTTACTCACTCTGATCATCTTCCTGATTTGTTGAACTAACCACAGCCTCAGTGATTGCTAACTGTGTCTCATCCTCTTCATCAACCTCTTGAGACAGTAATTTAGTTTTACTCATTGGCAACTGTGTCTCACCATTATTCACCTCATTAAGCTCTAATTGCCATTCACCACCGTCATGTTCTTGTGACTATAAATTCTCAAGAGGTTGGAGAGAGGGCCAAATTAAAGAAAGGCGCTGAAAAGAGGTCCTCGGAATATCCGAGTGTGGGATCACTTGTTTGGATACACTGTAAATGGTGGGAGGAAGGAGGATCAGGGTGAGGATTGTGTGGACCAGACTCCTGGCTACTGAGACTGGACTTGGTGGAAGACAGGGTGGTGCTTAACCGACTGGAAGCATTATCTGCTGCAATCCAACCGACCACCTGCTCGCACTGGGCTGACTTCAAGAGTGGTGTCCTGCGCCACTCTGAAAACTTGGACATGAATCTAGGTATCTTATATGATTGTTTTTCTTGTGCTTTGGCAGCAGGTACAGTTTTTCCACGCCCAGGGCCACAGCCTCTGCGTGCACCATCAGCATCACGGCCACTTCCCCGTCCCCTACTGCTCGCTTTCTTCATTTTAAATGTGACATATTCTTGAAAGTATGTCACACATACAGTAGCGTAGGATTTGGAAGTGTATGTGCAAAAAAATTTACAACAGTTTTTATCATGAGGAAACATTATACAGGACAGGTACCACAGGTAATGTCACAGTTCGCAGTGTCTACAGAAAAACTGCCCTGGATGTCACTGATATTTTAGGGATGCTCACACTTTAGACAGGAGATGTGGCACGAATAATTTAACAGTCCGCAGTGGACACCGTCTACGGAAAAAATGCACTTGATGTCACTGATATTTTTGGGTTGCGCACTTTAAACAGGAGATGTGGCACGGTTAATTTAACAGTCTGCAGAGGACACTGTGTACTGAAGAACTGCACTGGATTTCACTGATATTTTACAGATGCGCAAACTTTAAACAGTCCACAGTGGACACCATCTGCTGAAAAACTGCACTGGATGTCACTGATATTTTAGGTATGCACACACTTTAAACAGGAGATGTAGCGCGGATAATTTAACAGTCCTCAGCGGACACCGTCTACTGAAAAACTGCACTGAATGTCACTGATATTTTAGGGATATGCACACTTGAAACAGGAGATGTGGTGCGGATAAGTTTACTGTCCGCAGGGGCCACCGTCTACAGAAAAACTGCACTGGATGTCACTGATATTTTAGGGATGTGCACACTTAAACTGGAGATGTGGCGCGGATAATTTTACAGTCCGCAGTGGCTTAATACATGGTATTTAGCGCAGGATGCACTCAAAATATATATTGCTGCTGTCACACACATTAGTCCTTAACCCCTTATGGACTGGGCTCATTTCCACCTTAAGGACCAGGCAATTTTTTGCAAATCTGACCAGTGTCAGTTTATGTGTGAATAACAATAAAACACTTTTACTTATCCAGGCCATTCTGAGCTTGTTTTTTTTTGTCACATATTGACTTCATGACACTGGTAAAATGGAGTAAAAAAATATGTTTTATTTACCAAAAATTTTGAAAATTTCCAAGTTTCAATTTCTCTACTTCTATAATACATGTTAATACCTTAGTTATTCATTTACATTCCCCATATGTCTACTTCCTGTTTAGATCATTTTTGGAATACCATTTTATATTTTGGGGACATTATAAGGCTTAGAAGTTTAGAAGCAAATCTTGAAATTTTTCAGAAATTTTCCAAAACCCAGTTTTTAATGATTAATTCAAGTCTGAAGTCACTTTGTGAGGCTTACATAATAGAAACCACCCAAAAATTACCCCATTTTGGAAACTACACCCCCAAGGTATTCAAAACTGATTTTACAAACTTTGTTAACCCATTAGGTGTTCCACAAGATTTATTGGCAAAAGGAGATGAAATTTCAGAATTAAAATTTTGGGGAAAATTTTCCATTTTAACCACCTCCGGACCGCCTAACGCAGATGTGCGGTCCGGAGGTGGCAGCGCTGCGCACAGTCACGCATATACGCGTCATCTCGCGAGACGCGAGATGACGCGAATATGCGCGCGCGCATGCGCAGTTCGCGCCGGCATTTCGCACAGCAGTATTTCGTCAGCAACCTGCCAGCCAATGATCGTGGCTGGCAGGTTGCTGATTTTTAAAAAAGCCAATCAAAGTGCCAGATATCAGATCATATTAGTAAATATGATCTGATATATGGCTGCCTGCTCCTCTGCTGGTTCTTTTCGTCGGTTGGATCCAGCAGAGGGGCAGGCTTCACAGTGAGTACACCAAACACTACACTTTAGCCCCTGATCACCCCCCCTGAACCCCAATTAACCCTTTGATCACCCCTTTGATCACCCCTGTCAATCACAAGTGAAAAGAAAAAAGTGATCAGTGCCAACTGTCACTTTTTTTTCCCACTGTTATTGACCGTTAGATTTTAGGTATAGTTTAGGTCCCTTGGTTAGGTAGTTAGCGATCAGTTAGCGCCCAGCCCACCGCACCGCAGTCCGTTATTCGCTGATTAGCGTATCGCTAATCAGCATTTGTACTTTTATAGTATCTGGAAGTGATCAAAACTGATCACGGTCAGATCTATAATAGTACTAGTGTCACTTTAGTTCGCCCTCCACCCAAAACGCAGTGTTTGCCCGATCAGGCCTGATCGGTCGCCCACACGTGCGTTCGCCCACACCCGCCCCACCGCAGTGACAAAAAAAAATTTTTTTTTGATCACTGCACATTCACTTTACACGCACTGCGGCGATAAAAAAATCAGTTTTGATATTTTTTATCAACCGCAGCGGCCTCCGGTACTTCGCTAGCCTCCCATTTGTAAGACAGGCTTGCTTTTTTTTTCTTGGGTAGTCTCAGGGAATACCCCTAAATTTAGTTGCCCACATGTCTAACAGGGGGTATTCTTCTGAAGAGGCCTACAGGCTTCTGACTCAGTCGGATGAGGAGTGGGAACCCTCATCTGATGAATCCAGCGGGTCAGAATACGAACCTGTAGAAAGCAGTGGCTCTCTGACCCAAAGTTCGGACGAGGAGGCTGAGGTCCCTGATACCACCAGGCGTACCCGGCCCTGTGTCGCTAGACCGCAGGTTGCGCAGGATCCGCTTCAAGAGCAGCAGAGTGGGGCTGGTGCTGTCGGATTACGTGGTGAGGCATACACCAGCAGCCCAGCCCTCCCAGGACCTAGTACCAGCACTGCCGTACAACCTGGTGAAGTAGCGAGCACCAGAAGGGCAGTTGAAGCTGGTACGGTGGTACGTGCAGTAGTGACCCAGTCGCAGCCACCGCAAAGACGTGCCCGTAGAGCCCCTAGAATCCCAGAGGTGCTGGCAAACCCTGATTGGCAGTCCCCAACTTCAGCCGCACCTGTAGTTTTCCCTTTCACTGCCCAGTCTGGAGTTCGGGTTGAGACAGCTCAGATCGGTTCGGTCCTGGGATTTTTTGAGCTGTTCTTGACTGCGGCGCTTTTAGACATAGTTGTGGCCGAAACAAACAGGTATGCCACACAATTTATCACCGCTAACCCGGGAAGCTTTTATGCCCAGCCTTTCCGGTGGAAACCAGTCCAAGTTTCCGAACTTAAAACTTTTCTGGGCCTCCTCCTCAACATGGGCCTGACAAAAAAGCATGAATTGCGGTCATATTGGTCCACGAACCCGATTCATCACATGCCCATGTTCTCTGCTGCCATGTCCAGGGCACGTTTTGAGGCCATCCTGTGGTTCCTGCACTTTAGTGACAACACCGCCTCCCGTCCCAGGGGCCACCCTGCTTTTGACCGGCTCCACAAAATTCGGCCCCTCATAGACCATTTCAACCAGAAATTTGCAGATATTTATACCCCAGAGCAAAACATCTGCATAGACGAGTCCCTGATACATTTTACCGGGCGCCTTGGCTTCAAACAATACATCCCAAGCAAGCGCGCCCGGTATGGGGTCAAATTGTATAAGCTCTGTGAAAGGGCCACAGGCTATACCCACAAATTTTGTGTCTATGAGGGAAAAGATCAGACCCTGGAGCCGGTCGGTTGCCCTGACTACCTGGGGAGCAGTGGGAAGACAGTTTGGGACTTGGTGTCACCCTTATTCGGCAAGGGGTACCATCTTTATGTGGACAATTTTTACACAAGTGTGGCCCTCTTTAGGCATTTGTTTCTAGAACGGATTGGCGCCTGTGGTACCGCGCGAACTAGTCGCGCGGGCTTCCCCCAACGGCTCGTTACCACCCGTCTTGCAAGGGGGCAGAGGGCCAAACTGTGTAACGAAGAACTGCTCGCGGTGAAATGGAGAGACAAGCGTGACGTTTACATGCTCTCCTCCATTCACGCATACACGACAATACAAATTGAGCGAGCAACCCGTGTCATTGAAAAGCCCCTCTCAGTCCACGACTATAACCTCCACATGGGAGGGGTGGACTTCAATGACCAGATGTTGTCTCCATATTTAGTTTCCCGACGCACCAGACGCTGGTATAAGAAGGTGTCTGTATATTTAATTCAATTGGCTCTGTACAATAGTTTTGTTCTCTACAGTAAGGCTGGGAGAACTGGATCCTTCCTCAAATTTCAGGAAGAGATCATCGAGAACCTCCTGTATCCAGGAGGTTCCGTGGCCCCAACCACCAGTGTAGTTAGCCGTTTACACGAGCGACATTTCCCCAATGTCGTTCCTGGTACCTCAACCCAACAGTCACCCCGAAAAAGATGTCGTGTCTGTAGCAGGAGTGGAATAAGGCGTGACACCCGCTATTTCTGTCCTGACTGTCCGGACCACCCTGCCCTATGCTTTGGAGAGTGTTTCCGGAAGTACCACTCACAGGTACACTATTAGCATAGGGATCATCTCACCAGGAAAGGCACACAGGGCTATTAGGGCCCATTCACTCACTGCTGCTGCAAACGTCTCCTTTCACATGGGACAAAGTGCATAACGCACTTCGCCACATCTTTGGGCGATTTGCGCTTTGCACATTGACCCATGGGGAAGGAGAGGTTTGTTCTATAAAGGTAAAAAAAAAAAAAAAACACACCAGTAAGCAAACACGTTAATGTTCAGTTAAAAAAGTTAAAGTTTATATGTTCTGTTGCAAAGTTAATAAAATTATTGCATTGCGGCCTGGTTTTTTCTTTTTCTTTTTTTACCTTCCAGGTGGACCAACCGATCTACTAGCTGCAGCACCGATGTGCATTCTGACAGAAGCATTGCGCTGCTGTCAGATTACACGCAAGTCGGTGTATGCGGCGCTGCAAGACGGGATTTTCTCCTCTGCAGTGACAGATACGTTTGCCAAGGCATACGAGCTGAGGAGGAGCTTTGGCAAAACACTTTGTATATATATATAAAAAAAAATATAAAAAAATCCCGGCAATGATTTATTCATCCACATCGATTGATGTGAATGGAGAAATCTGGTTTGCCAGGGCATACGAGCTAAGTGGGTATGGATGTAGGGCGGAGCTCCTATGTCCTGGCAGACGCCTTTCCCCTCCATTTTTTTTTTTGGGCAGAGATTTTTTCATCCACATTGATCGATGCGAATGAAGAAATCTGTGCCGTTCATTTTTTTCTTTCAGCCCAGAGGCTGAACGGAAAAAAAAAATCTCATTACCTGTATGCTCAATATAAGGAGAATAGCAGAAACTCCTAATGCTGGCCATACATGTAATGATTGCGGAGACCCTCAAATGCCAGGGCAGTACAAACACCCCACAACTGACCCCATTTTGGAAAGAAGACACCCCAAGGTATTTGCTGAGGGGCATATTGAGTCCATGAAAGATTTAAATTTTTGTCCTAAGTTAGCGGAAAGTGAGAGTTTGTGAGAAAAAAAAAAAATCAATTTCCGCTAACTTATGCAAAAAAAAAAAATTTCTATGAACTTGCCAGGCCCCTCATTGGATACCTTGGGGTGTCTTCTTTCCAAAGTGGGGTCACATGTGGGGTATTTATACTGCCCTGGCTTTTTAGGGGCCCTAAAGCATGAGAAGAAGTCTGGGATCCAAATGTCTAAAAATGCCCTCCTAAAAGGAATTTGGGCCCCTTTGCGCATCTAGGCTGCAATAAAGTGTCACACATCTGGTATCGCCGTACTCAGGAGAAGTTGGGCAATGTGTTTCGGGGTGTCATTTTACATATACCCATGCTGGGTGAGATAAACATCTTGATCAAATGCCAACTTTGTATAAAAAAATTGGAAAAGTTGTCTTTTGCCAGGATATTTCTCTCACCCAGCATGGGTATATGTAAAATAACACCCCAAAACACATTCCCCAACTTCTCCTGAGTACGGCGATACCAGATGTGTGACACTTTTTTGCAGACAAGGTGGGCAAAGGGGCACATATTCCAAAGTGCACCTTTCGGATTTCGCAGGCCATTTTTTACACATTTTGATTGCAAAGTACTTCTCACACATTTGGGCCCCTAAATTTCCAGGGCAGTATAACTACCCCACAAGTGACCCCATTTTGGAAGGAAGACACCCCAAGGTATTCCGTGAGGGGCATGGCGAGTTCCTAGAATTTTTTTTTTTTTGTCGCAAGTTAGTGGAATATGAGACTTTGTAAGGAAAAAAGAGAAAAAAAAAATCATCATTTTCCGCTAAATTGTGACAAAAAAAAAAAAAATTCTAGGAACTCGCAGTGCCCCTCACGGAATACCTTGGGGTGTCTTCTTTCCAAAATGGGGTCACTTGTGGTGTAGTTATACTGCCCTGGCAATTTAGGGGCCCAAATGTGTGAGAAGTACCTTGCAATCAAAATGTGTAAAAAATGGCCTGCAAAATCCGAAAGGTGCACTTTGGAATATGTGCCCCTTTGCCCACCTTGGCAGCAAAAAAGTGTGACACATCTGGTATCGCCGTACTAAGGAGAAATTGGGGAATGTGTTTCGGGGTGTCATTTTACATATACCCATGCTGGATGAGAGAAATATCTTGGCAAAAGACAACTTTTCCCATTTTTTTATACAAAGTTGGCATTTGACCAAGATATTTTTCTCACCCAGCATGGGTATACGTAAAATGACACCCCAAAACACATTCCCCAACTTCTCCTGAGTACGGCGATACCAGATGTGTCACACTTTTTTGCTGCCAAGGTGGGCAAAGGGGCACATATTCCAAAGTGCACCTTTTGGATTTCACCGGTCATTTTTTACACATTTTGATTGCAAAGTTCTTCTCACACATTTGGGCCCCTAAATTGCCAGGGCAGTATAACTACCCCACAAGTGACCCCATTTTGGAAAGAAGACACCCCAAGGTATTCTGTGAGGGGCATGGTGAGTTCCTAGAATTTTTTATTTTTTGTCGCAAGTTAGTGGAATATGAGACTTTGTAAGAAAAAATAAAAAAATAAAATCATCATCATTTTCCGCTAACTTGTGACAAAAAATAAAAAGTTCTATGAACTCACTATGCCCATCAGCGAATACCTTAGGGTGTCTACTTTCCGAAATGGGGTCATTTGTGGGGGTTTTCTACTGTTTGGGCATTGTAGAACCTCAGGAATCATGACAGGTGCTCAGAAAGTCAGAGCTGTTTCAAAAAGCGGAAATTCACATTTTTGTACCATAGTTTGTAAATGCTATAACTTTTACCCAAACCATTTTTTTTTGCCCAAACATTTTTTTTTATCAAAGACATGTAGAACAATAAATTTGGCGAAAAATTTATATATGGATGTCGTTTTTTTTGCAAAATTTTACAGCTGAAAGTGAAAAATGTCATTTTTTTGCAAAAAAATCGTTACATTTTGATTAATAACAAAAAAAGTAAAAATGCCAGCAGCAATGAAATACCACCAAATGAAAGCTCTATTAGTGAGAAGAAAAGGAGGTAAAATTCATTTGTATGGTAAGTTGCATGACCGAGCGATAAACGGTGAAAGTAGTGTAGTGCCGAAGTGTAAAAAGTGCTCTGGTCATGAAGGGGGTTTCACCTAGCGGGGCTGAAGTGGTTAATCCATTTTTTCCAGTAACAAAGCAAGGGTTAACAGCCAAACAAAACTAAATCATTATTGCCCTGATTCTGTAGTTTATAGAAACACCCCATATGTGGTCGTTAACTACTGTACGGGCACACGGCAGGGCGTAGAGGGAAAGGAGCGCCATGTGGTTTTTGGAAGGCAGACTTTGCTGGACTGTTTCATTTACACCATGTCCGATTTGAAGCCCCCCTGATGCACCCCATGAGTAGAAACTCCATAAACGACACCGTATCTAAGAAACTACACCCCTCAACGTATTCAAAACTGATTTTAGAAACTTTGTTAACCCTTTTAGGTGTTCCACAAGAGTTATTGGCAAATGGAGATGAAATTTAAGAATTTCAATTTTTAGGCACATTTTCAATTTTAATTAATTTTTTTCCAGTAACTATTTTCTGGACTGATTTATTTACACCATGTCCCATTTGAAGCTCCCCTTATGTACCCCTAGAGTGACCCCATAATAGTGACCCCATTTTGGAAACTACGGGATAAGGTGGCAGTTTTGTTGGGACTATTTTTAGGGTACATATTATTTTTAGTTACTCTATATTACATTTTTGTGAGGCAAGGTTACCAAAAATAGAAATTCTGAAATTTCATCTCCATTTGCCATAAACTGTTGAGGAACACCTAAAGGGTTAATAAAAATTGTAAAATCAGTTTTAAATACCTTGAGGGGTGTAGTTGCTTAGATAAGGTCACTTTTATGGAGTTTCTACTCTAGGGGTGCATCAGGGGTTCTTCAAATGGAACGTGCTGCCAATAAAAAAGGCCATCAAAATCTGCCTTCCAGAAACCATATGGCGTTCCTTTCCTTCTGGGCCCTGCTATTTGGTCATGCAGCAGTTTACGACTAGAGTTGAGCGAACACCTGGATGTTCGGGTTCGAGAAGTTCGGCTGAACTTCCCGGAAATGTTCGGGTTCGGGATCCGAACCCGATCCGAACTTCGTCCCGAACCCGAACCCCATTGAAGTCAATGGGGACCCGAACAAATGTGGATAGGGAAATGAATTAAAATAAAAATTAAATAAATAAAAATTAACCAAAATCAATTGGAGAGAGGTCCCATAGCAGAGAATCTGGCTTCACGTCACCCACCACTGTAACAGTCCATTTTCATAAATTTAGGCCAAGCACCCAGGCAGAGGAGAGAGGTCCCGTAACAGACAATCTGGCTTCATGTCAGCAGAGAATCAGTCTTCATATCATAGCAGAGAATCAGGCTTCACGTCACCCACCAATGCAACAGTCCATTGTCAGATATTTAGGCCCAGCACCCAGGCAGAGGAGAGAGGTCCCGTAACAGACAATCAGGCTTCACGTCAGCCACCAGTGCAACAGTCCATTGGCATATATTTAGGCCCAGCACCCAGGCAGAGGAGAGAGGTCCCTTAACAGAGAATCTGGCTTCATGTCAGCAGAGAATCAGTCTGCATGTCATAGCAGAGAATCAGGCTTCACATCACCCACCACTGTAAGAGTCCATTTTCATAAATTTAGGCCCAGCACCCAGGCAGAGGAGAGAGGTCCCGTAACAGACAATGTGGCTTCATGTCAGCAGAGAATCAGTCTGCATGTCATAGCAGAGAATCAGGCTTCACGTCAGCCACCAATGCAACAGTCCATTGTCAGATATTTAGGCCCAGCACCCAGGTAGAGAAGAGAGGTCCCGTAACAGACAATCAGGCTTCACGTCAGCCACCAGTGCAACAGTCCATTGGCATATATTTAGGCCCAGCACCCAGGCAGAGGAGAGAGGTCCCTTAACAGAGAATCTGGCTTCATGTCAGCAGAGAATTAGTCTGCATATCATAGCAGAGAATCAGGCTTCACGTCACCCATCACTGTAGGAGTCCATTTTCATAAATTTAGGCCCAGGCACCCAGGCAGAGGAGAGAGGTCCCGTAACAGACAATCTGGCTTCATGTCAGCAGAGAATCAGTCTTCATATCATAGCAGAGAATGAGGCTTCACGTCAGCCACCAATGCAACAGTCCATTGTCATAAATTTAGGCCCAGCACCCAGGCAGAGGAGAGAGGTCCCATAACAGAGAATCTGGCTTCATGTCAGCAGAGAATCAGTCTTCATATCATAGCAGAGAATCAGGCTTCACGTCACCCAACATTGGAACAGTCCATTGGCATATATTTAGGCCCCAGCACCCAGACAGTGGAGAGGTTCATTCAAATTTGGGTAGCCTCGCAATATAATGGTAAAATGAAAATAAAAATAGGATTGAATGAGGAAGTGCCCTGGAGTACAATAATATATGGTTAAGGGGAGGTAGTTAATGTCTAATCTGGACAAGGGACGGACAGGTCCTGTGAGATCCATGCCTGGTTCATTTTTATGAACGTCAGCTTGTCCACATTGGCTGTAGACAGGCGGCTGCGTTTGTCTGTAATGACACCCCCTGCCGTGCTGAATACACGTTCAGACAAAACGCTGGCCGCCGGGCAGGCCAGCACCTCCAAGGCATAAAAGGCTAGCTCTGGCCACGTGGACAATTTAGAGACCCAGTAGTTGAATGGGGCCGAACCATCAGTCAGTACGTGGAGGGGTGTGCACACGTACTGTTCCACCATGTTAGTGAAATGTTGCCTCCTGCTAACACGTTGCATATCAGGTGGTGGTGCAGTTAGCTGTGGCGTGTTGACAAAACTTTTCCACATCTCTGCCATGCTAACCCTGCCCTCAGAGGAGCTGGCCGTGACACAGCTGCCTTGGCGACCTCTTGCTCCTCCTTTGCCTTGGCCTTGGGCTTCCACTTGTTCCCCTGTGACATTTGGGAATTCTCTCAGTAGCGCGTCTACCAACGTGCGCTTGTACTCGCGCATCTTCCTATCACGCTCCAGTGCAGGAAGTAAGGTGGGCACATTGTCTTTGTAGCGTGGATCCAGCAGGGTGGCAACCCAGTAGTCCGCACACGTTAAAATGTGGGCAACTCTGCTGTCGTTGCGCAGGCACTGCAGCATGTAGTCGCTCATGTGTGCCAGGCTGCCCAGGGGTAAGGACAAGCTGTCCTCTGTGGGAGGCGTATCGTCATCGTCCTGCCTTTCCCCCCAGCCACGCACCAGTGATGGACCCGAGCTGCGTTGGGTGCCACCCCGCTGTGACTATGCTTCATCCTCATCCTCCTCCACCTCCTCCTCATCCTCGTCCTCCTCGTCCTCCAGTAGTGGGCCCTGGCTGGCCACATTTGTACCTGGCCTCTGCTGTTGCCAAAAACCTCCCTCTGAGTCACTTCGAAGAGACTGGCCTGAAAGTGCTAAAAATGACCCCTCTTCCTCCTCCTCCTCCTCCTCCTGGGCCACCTCCTCTTCCATCTTCGCCCTAAGTGTTTTCTCAAGGAGACATAGAAGTGGTATTGTAACGCTGATAACGGCGTCATCGCCACTGGCCATGTTGGTGGAGTACTCGAAACAGCGCAACAGGGCACACAGGTCTCGCATGGAGGCCCAGTCATTGGTGGTGAAGTGGTGCTGTTCTGTAGTGCGACTGACCCGTGCGTGCTGCAGCTGAAACTCCACTATGGCCTGCTGCTGCTCGCACAGTCTGTCCAGCATGTGCAAGGTGGAGTTCCACCTGGTGGGCACGTCGCATATGAGGCGGTGAGCGGGAAGGCCGAAGTTACGCTGTAGCGCAGACAGGCGAGCAGCAGCAGCAGGATGTGAACGCCGGAAGCGCGAACAGACGGCCCGCACTTTATGCAGCAGCTCTGACATGTCGGGGTAGTTGTGAATGAACTTCTGCACCACCAAATTCAGCACATGCGCCAAGAAAGGGATGTGCGTCAAACTGGCTAGTCCCAGAGCTGCAACGAGATTTCGCCCATTATCACACACCACCAGGCCGGGCTTGAGGCTCACCGGCAGCAACCACTCGTCGGTCTGTTGTTCTATACCCTGCCACAATTCCTGTGCGGTGTGGGGCCTGTCCCCCAAACATATGAGTTTCAGAATGGCCTGCTGACGTTTACCCCGGGCTGTGCTGAAGTTGGTGGTGAAGGTGTGTGGCTGACTAGATGAGCAGGTGGAAGAAGAGGAGGAGGAAGTCGAGTAGAAGGAGGTGGCAACAGGAGGCAAAGAATGTTGCCCTGCGATCCTTGGCGGCGGAAGGACGTGCGCCAAACAGCTCTCCGTCTGGGGCCCAGCTGCCACTACATTTACCCAGTGTGCAGTTAGGGAGATATAGCGTCCCTGGCCGTGCTTACTGGTCCACGTATCTGTGGTTAGGTGGACCTTGCCACAGATGGCGTTGCGCAGTGCACACTTGATTTTATCGGATACTTGGTTGTGCAGGGAAGGCACGGCTCTCTTGGAGAAGTAGTGGCGGCTGGGAACAACATACTGTGGGACAGCAAGCGACATGAGCTGTTTGAAGCTGTCTGTGTCCACCAGCCTAAATGACAGCATTTCATAGGCCAGTAGTTTAGAAATGCTGGCATTCAGGGCCAGGGATCGAGGGTGGCTAGGTGGGAATTTACGCTTTCTCTCAAATGTTTGTGAGAAGGAGAGCTGAACGCTGCCGTGTGACATGGTTGAGATGCTTGGTGACAGAGGTGGTGGTGGTGTTGGTGGTACATCCCCTGTTTGCTGGGCGGCAGGTGCCAACGTTCCTCCAGAGGCGGAGGAAGAGGCCGAGGCGGCAGCAGCAGAAGAGGCCGAGGCGGCAGCAGCAGAAGAGGTAGCAGGGGGAGCCTGAGTGACTTCCTTGGTTTTAAGGTGTTTACTCCACTGCAGTTCATGCTTTGCATGCAGGTGCCTGGTCATGCAGGTTGTGCTCAGGTTCAGAACGTTAATGCCTCGCTTCAGGCTCTGATGGCACAGAGTGCAAACCACTCGGGTCTTGTCGTCAGCACATTGTTTGAAGAAGTGCCATGCCAGGGAACTCCTTGAAGCTGCCTTTGGGGTGCTCGGTCCCAGATGGCGGCGGTCAGTAGCAGGCGGAGTCTCTTGGCGGCGGGTGTTCTGCTTTTGCCCACTGCTCCCTCTTTTGCTACGCTGTTGGCTCGGTCTCACCACTGCCTCTTCCTCCGAACTGTGAAAGTCAGTGGCACGACCTTCATTCCATGTGGGGTCTAGGACCTCATCGTCCCCTGCATCGTCTTCCACCCAGTCTTGATCCCTGACCTCCTGTTCAGTCTGCACACTGCAGAAAGACGCAGCAGTTGGCACCTGTGTTTCGTCATCATCAGAGACATGCTGAGGTGGTATTCCCATGTCCTCATCATCAGGAAACATAAGTGGTTGTGCGTCAGTGCATTCTATGTCTTTCACCGCTGGGGAAGGGCTAGGTGGATGCCCTTGGGAAACCCTGCCAGCGGAGTCTTCAAACAGCATAAGAGACTGCTGCATAACTTGAGGCTCAGACAGTTTCCCTGGTATGCATGGGGGTGATGTGACAGACTGATGGGGTTGGTTTTCAGGCGCCATCTGTGCGCTTTCTGCAGAAGACTGGGTGGGAGATAATGTGAACGTGCTGGATCCACTGTCGGCCACCCAATTGACTAATGCCTGTACCTGCTCAGGCCTTACCATCCTTAGAACGGCATTGGGCCCCACCATATATCGCTGTAAATTCTGGCGGCTACTGGGACCTGAGGTAGTTGGTACACTAGGACGTGTGGATGTGGCAGAACGGCCACGTCCTCTCCCAGCACCAGAGGGTCCACTAACACCACCACGACCATGTCCACGTCCGCGTCCCTTACTAGATGTTTTCCTCATTGTTATCGTTCACCACAACAACAAAAATATTATTTGGCCCAATGTACTGTATTCAAATTCAGCTGAATATAAATTTGAGGCCTAGTATTTAGGCGCTGGGTGACCGGTATAGATTTACTGACAGAATTAGACTTGGAAATGCACAGTAGCGTGTGTTTGAAGTTATTCTGAATGACCCAATGTGCACCTTGAATATTATATACCCTTTTAGGGATAGATTTCAAATAGCTCTGATACAGCAGAAACCACCAAATTATGAAATTGCTAAATTGGGAATTGTATTTCAACCCAGAACAAAAAATGTGCTTTGACGGACACTAAATAACTTGCCCAGCCAGAACAGTACAGCGGTAACGACAGATTTAGCGGGATATAAATTTGAGGCCTAGTATTTAGGCGCTGGGTGACCGGTATGGATTTTCTGACAGAATTAGACTTGGAAATGCACAGTAGCGTGTGTGTGAAGTTATTCTGAATGACCCTATGTGCACCTTGAATATTATATACCCTTTTAGGGATAGATTTCAAATAGCTCTGATACAGCAGAAACCACTAAATTAGGAAATTGCTAAATTGGGAATTGTTTTTCAACCCAGAACAAAAAATGTGCTTTGACGGACACTAAATAACTTGCCCAGCCAGAACAGTACAGCGGTAACGACAGATTTAGCGGGAAATAAATTTGAGGCCTAGTATTTAGGCGCTGGGTGACCGGTATGGATTTACTGACAGAATTAAACTTGCAAATGCACAGTAGCGTGTGTGTGAAGTTATTCTGAATGACCCTATGTGCACCTTGAATATTATATACCCTTTTAGGGATAGATTTCAAATAGCTCTGATACAGCAGAAACCACTAAATTAAGAAATTGCTAAATTGGGAATTGTTTTTCAACCCTGAGCAAAAAATGTGCTTTGACGGACACTAAATAACTTGCCCTGCCAGAACAGTACAGCGGTAACGACAGATTTAGCGGGAAATAAATTTGAGGCCTAGTATTTAGGCGCTGGGTGACCGGTATGGATTTACTGACAGAATTAAACTTGGAAATGCACAGTAGCGCGTGTGTGAAGTTATTCTGAATGACCCTATGTGCACCTTGAATATTATATACCCTTTTAGGGATAGATTTCAAATAGCTCTGATATAGCAGAAACCACTAAATTATGAAATTGCTAAATTGGGAATTGTATTTCAACCCAGAACAAAAAATGTGCTTTGACGGACACTAAATAACTTGCCCAGCCAGAACAGTACAGCGGTAACGACAGATTTAGCGGGATATAAATTTGAGGCCTAGTATTTAGGCGCTGGGTGACCGGTATGGATTTACTGACAGAATTAGACTGGGATATGGTTAAAAAAATAACCACACTATTGCTGGTTAAATGCACTTGGTGTGACAGCTTGACCAACCACACTACTGAGGGTTAAATGCACTTGGTGACGGGCGCAGCTTGCCCCTTATGTAGTATATGGCCAAAAAATAAACAGACTATTGCTGGTTAAATGCACTTGGTGTGACAGCTTCACCCTGATGTAGGCTTTAGCCAAAAAACAACCACACCATTGAGGGTTAAATGCACTTGGTGACAGGCGCAGCTTGCCCCTGATGTAGTATATGGCCAAAAAATGAACAGACTATTGCTGGTTAAATGCACTTGGTGTGACAGCTTGACCAACCACACTACTGAGGGTTAAATGCACTTGGTGACGGGCGCAGCTTGCCCCTGATGTAGTATATGGCCAAAAAATAAACAGACTATTGCTGGTTAATGCACTTGGTGTGACAGCTTCACCCTGATGTAGGCTTTAGCCAAAAAACAACCACACCATTGAGGGTTAAATGCACTTGGTGACAGGCGCAGCTTGCCCCTGATGTAGTATATGGCCAAAAAATAAACAGACTATTGCTGGTTAAATGCACTTGGTGTGACAGCTTCACCCTGATGTAGGCTTTAGCCAAAAAACAACCACACCATTGAGGGTTAAATGCACTTGGTGACAGGCGCAGCTTGCCCCTGATGTAGTATATGGCCAAAAAATAAACAGACTTTTGCTGGTTAAATGCACTTGGTGTGACAGCTTCACCCTGATGTAGGCTTTAGCCAAGAAACAACCACACCATTGAGGGTTAAATGCACTTGGTCGCAGCTTGTGCTGGCGCACCACAAGACACAAAATGGCCGCCGATCACCCCAGAAAAAAGTGACTGACAAACGGTCTGGGCAGCCTAAAAACAGTGAGCAATTGAATTTTAGCAGCTCAATGATGCACAGCTGCAGATCGATCGATTAATCAAGTCCTTTGGAGGAGTTAATCTGCCTAATCTCGCCCTACTGTCGCAGCCGCAACCTCTCCCTACGCTAATCAGAGCAGAGTGACGGGCGGCGCTATGTGACTCCAGCTTAAATAGAGGCTGGGTCACATGGTGCTCTGGCCAATCACAGCCATGCCAATAGTAGGCATGGCTGTGACGGCCTCTTGGGGCAAGTAGTATGACGCTTGTTTATTGGCTGCTTTGCAGCCTTTAAAAAAGCACCAAGAAAGCGTCACAAAAGCGCCAAGAAAGCGACGAACACCGAACCCGAACCCGGACTTTTACGAAAATGTCCGGGTTCGGGTCCGTGTCACGGACACCCCAAAATTCGGTACGAACCCGAACTATACAGTTCGAGTTCGCTCATCCCTATTTACGACCACATATGGGGTGTTTCTGTAAACTGCAGAATCAGAGTAATAAATATTAAGTTTTGTTGGCTCTTGCTTTGTTACTGGAAAAAACAGATTAAAATGGAAAATTTTCCAAAAAATGGCTCTTTTGGCACAGTTTTTTATTTTATTTTTTTGACCGTGTTCATCTGAGGGGTTAGGTCATGAAATATTTTTATAGAGCGATACCTAACATGTCTACTTTTTTTTTTTTTTTAGGTTTTACACTATATTATCATTGTTTAAACAAAACATAGTCTAAGAGTCCGTTTTTTTTTTTTTTTTTAGCCGATTATCTTAGGTAGGGGCTCATTTTTTGCGGGATGAGAGGATGGTTTTATTGGCACTATTTTGGGGGGCATATGACTTTTTGATTGCCTGCTATTACACTTTTTGTGATGTAAGGTGACAAAAAATACAAAGGTGACAAAAAATACCTTTTTTGGACCGTGTTCCTCTGAGGGGTTAGTCATAGGTATTTTTATAGAGCAGATTCTTACGGATGCGCAATACCTAATATTTCTAAAAAAAAATTTTTGGGGTTGTCTCAAGTCTGAGAACCATTTTTTTTTTTTCGATGGTCAGTGGCTAAATGGAATTGAAATTGGGGAAGGGGATTATAAATTTAGTACTCAATGGAAGTGTGGTACTCCATGAAGCAACCAATAATGCAGAGGCCCGGATGATCGGGGCACGTGTCACACCGAGTGGTGGTGTCCTTCCATTTCCCCCTACTGTGACACACTCTGTACCTTCTTTTGGGACCGTTCCTTCGTTCCAGTATTGGGGACCACACCTGGAAAGTTTTGGCCAGGGACGAGGTACTCCGGCATACTCTTTCCCGGTCAGAAAAGATCAGGGCCTTGAGGACTGCCTCATAGAACTGAAGAAATTTCCCTGTGTTGCCAGCGCTCCAGGACAGCACAAAAGAGTTGTACAAGGCAACCTGTACTAAGTAGACCGCAACTTTTTTGTACCATGCCTGGGTTTTGCGCATGGCATTATATGGCTTGAGGACTTGATCAGAGAGATTAACTCCTCCCATATACCGATTGTAATCGACAATACAATCGGGCTTGAGGACCATTGCCGCAGTACCTTGCACAGGGACAGGGGTGATGCCATTACTGTGAATTGTGGACAGTACAAAGACATCCCTCTTGTCCTTATATCTGACCAGCAACAGGTTTCCACTGGTAAGGGCACGGGTCTCACCCCTGGGGATAGGTACCTGGAGGGGGTGGGTAGGGAGGCCCTGTTGATTTTTCCACATGGTCCCACAAGCAGACGTGGATCTGGCGGCGAGGGAATGGAATAAGGGGATACTAGTATAAAAATTATCCATGTACAGGTGGTAACCCTTATCTAGCAGTGGGTCCCACGCAAGTTTCCTGCTAACACCCAGAGTGGGGGGACATTCTGGGGGTTGAATACGGGAATCTCGCGCCTCGTACACACAAAATTTGTAAGTGTACCCTGGGGTGCTCTTACAAAGTTTGTACAGCTTCACGCCATACCTCGCCCGCGGGAACAAACTGGTGGAAAATGAGTCTCCCCTTGAAAGCAATGAGAGACTCATCAACCACAACCTCCCTTCCAGGTACATAGGCCTCCAAAAACTTGGCCCCAAAGTGATCGATGTCCGGCCTGATTTTGTACAGGCAGTCATAGGCAGGATCACCTTGGGGGGGACATGCTGCATTATCTACATAATGCTGACATTTCCGAATGGCCTCAAAACGGAAGCGTGTCATGGTCGTACTTTAAAGTGGGGTCTGGTAGAGGACGTCCCCACTCCAGTACAGCCTGACAATGAGTTTTTTGACTAGGCCCATGTGCAGCACGAGGCCCCAAAATGTCCTCATCTCCAGCCACTGGCCCTAGCTAAAAATGAGACCGGGTGTTGAGCAATGAACTGTTGGGCGTACAAGTTAGTTTGCTCCACCATAAGATTCACAAAGTGGTTACTGAAAAAAAGACTAAAATAGTCACATTCAGTGAAGCCCACTGTGGGAATCTGGATTCCTGGTTGGCCAACAAAATCAGGAATCACAGGCTCAAAATCCTCTGGGGTACACTATGAAAGTTCACCGGTAGGGGGCTCACTCAGGTGGACTTATCTGGTGAGCCGTAAAACTAGTACAAGCCTCAGAGCTGCTCATACTAGTGTGGGCCACAGGGTCCCTGTCATGGAGGTCCCCTTGCTCTGCCGCCTTGGGGGCTCATCATCATCGCTAGAAAGTGGGGTCATCCTCGTCCTCACTGGGGCTCTTGGACTCGGAGGCAAGCTTGGCGTATGCCTCCTCGGCTGAGGACATCCGGCGGGCCATAGGGGAGTGTGTGTGCGCGTGTGTGTATGCATGTGTGTAAAACTTTATTTAGTGTGTGTGGGGGCACGGGTGTTCGCAGATTTTGCCCTAAACCTAACAGAAAAAATAAATAAATACATTTTAAAAAATGAAAACCCCCAAAAAGGCAAAAAAAAAAAAAGATTCAAGCTGATCAGCGGTGGGGTGGGCGATGCGCTAACAGTGGCCGGACGCTAAGAGTGCCGGCCACAGTCAGCGCACAGTCAAAAAAAAAATCCGAAAAAATGTGTGTGGGGGTGGGGTGGGGGGAGCAGCAAGCTGCAGCACCCTTGGGGGGGGTCTAGGATCACACAGCTGTGCTGTGGACCCCAGACACCCGATCAGGGTGATGCAACAGTTAAACTTTTTTTTTTCTTCCCTAAACTTTCCCTGAATATCCCTGTCTAACCTCTGGGCTCCGGACACAGAAAGGAAGAGGAGGCAGAGCTGCAGTAAGTTTAAACCTCCTGCCCGCCCTGCAGCCAATGTCACCATCACCTGTCAGGATTGCAGGATGGTGATTGGTGGTGTATTATCGCACCACCGATCACCATCCTGTTCCGGGTTATTGGGTTACCAGAGACCCGAATAACCTGGAAACGCAGCAAACCGCAGGTCTTAATTGACCTGTGGCTTGCTGCGATCACCACTACGGGAGAGGGGGGGTCACAGTACCCCCTGCATTGTCCCAGGGTGCCTGTTGATTGATTTCAGCAGTAATCGTAAATACACATGACGTACCGGTGATCGTCATGTGTCCTTAAGTACCAGGGCATCATGACGTAGCGATATGTCATGTGTCCCCAACAGGTTAAAAGGACTTTTGGGTCTCTGAAAAGTTATTTTTTTTATCAAACTCTTTCTATTACATTCCCTACATTGTCTGTCCCTTTCTATGCATAGCTCAGGTTGCGCTACAAAAATATATTGCTGCTGTCACACACATTAGTCCTTACAAGGACTTTTGGGTCTTTGAAACGTTTTTGTACACTTATAATATTCGATTACACTTCCTACACTCTCTGTCTCATCCTATTCTCAGCTCTCCCTGACTTAGAATGAGCCGAACACGCGTTATTGGGTGCTATATAGCACCCGATAACGTGTTCCGACCAGCCAATCACTGTAATGCCAGTAGCCAACATCGCTACTAGCATTACAGTGAGGGCAGTACTTACCTGCACTTTTATTGGCTGCTTATCATCCACAAAACGTGCAGGAAAGAGACTCAAGCATTGCGCTCAAGAACATGTGGTACTCGGCCGAGTACTACCATGTGCCGAGCATAGCGATGCTCGAGCCGAACTGGTATTCAGCCGAGCATGCTCGCTCAACACTAGTGATGAATTTTAGTTGATCTCGTAACGTTGAAATCAGACACTACATTTCTTGCGGTACCAGTGAAGTAATATATTATGCCACCTGTCCGTGTGACAAAATCTATGTGGAATTGGCTACTACAGTCGTGGCCAAAAGTTTTGAGAATGACACAAATATTAGTTTTTACAAATTTTTGCTGCTAAACTGCTTTCAGATCTTTGTTTCAGTTGTTTCTGTGATGTAGTGAAATATAATTACACACACTTCATAAGTTTCAAAGGCTTTTATCGACAATTACATGACATTTAGGCAAAGAGTCAGTATTTGCAATGTTGGCCCTTCTTTTTCAGGACCTCTGCAATTCGACTGGGCATGCTCTCAATAAACTTCTGGGCCAATTCCTGACTGATAGCAACCCATTCTTTTATAATCACTTCTTGGAGTTTTTCAGAATTAGTGGGTTTTTGTTTGTCCACCCGCCTCTTGAGGATTGACCACAAGTTCTCAATGGGATTAAGATCTGGGGAGTTTCCAGGCCATGGACCCAAAATGTCAACGTTTTGGTCCCCGATCCACTTAGTTATCACTTTTGCCATATGGCACGGTGCTCCATCGTGCTGGAAAATGCATTGTTCTTCACCAAACTGTTGTTGGATTGTTGGAAGAAGTTGCTGTTGGAGCGTGTTTTGGTACCATTCTTTATTCATAGCTGTGTTTTTGGGCAAAATTGTGAGTGAGCCCACTCCCTTGGATGAGAAGCAACCCCACACATGAATGGTCTCAGGATGCTTTACTGTTGGCATGACACAGGACTGATGGTAGCGCTCACCTTTTCTTCTCCAGACAAGCCATTTTCCTGATGCCTTAAACAATCGGAAAGAGGCTTCATCGGAGAATATGACTTTGCCCCAGTCCTCAGCAGTCCATTCACCATATTCTTTTCCAGAAGATCAATCTGTCTCTGATGTGATTTTTTTTTAGAGAAGTGGCTTCTTTGCTGCCTTTCTTGACACCAGGCCATCTTCCAAAAGTCTTCGCCTCACTGTGTGTGCAGATGCGCTCACACCTGCCTGCTGCCATTCCTGAGAAAGCTCTGCACTGGTGGCACTCCGATCCTGCAGCTGAATCCTCTTTAGGAGACGATCCTGGCACTTCCTGGACTTTCTTGGACGCCCTGAAGCCTTCTTAACAAGAATTGAACCTCTTTCCTTGAAGTCTTGATGATCCTATAAATTGTTGATTGAGGTGCAATCTTAGTAGCCACAATATCCTTGCCTGTGAAGCCATTTTATGCAACGCAATGATGGCTGCACGCGTTTCATTGCAGGTCACCATGGTTAACAATGGAAGAACAATGATTTCAAGCATCACCCTCCTTTTAACAGGTCAAGTCTGCCATTTTAACCCAATCAGCCTGACATAATGATCTCCGGCCTTGTGCTCATCAACATTCTCACCTGAGTTAACAAGACGATTACTGAAATGATCTCAGCAGGTCCTTTAATGACAGCAATGAAATGCAGTGGGAAGTTTTTTTTGTGATTAAGTTAATTTTCATGGCAAAGAAGGACTATGCAATTCATTTGATCACTGTTCATAACATTCTGGAGTATATGCAAATTGCTATTATAAAAACTTAAGCAGCAACTTTTCCAATTTCCATTATTTATGTAATTCTCCAAACTTTTGGCCACGACTGTAGAGAGCAAAAAGCAAGAGTCATAGAACATGTACGAGACATTGAAAAAGCTGAAGAAGTGGAAGAGATTCAAGTTTTAAAAACCATTCCAAGACACTTAAAATTGTTTCATGGATGTAACTCGAAATTACTCAGATTCAGAGGAATAGATGTAGTCAAAATAGGAACCAGATGAGGAGATAAAGCAAAGAAGCTGTCATAAATGGAAAGTAGGTAGATATTTACATTAGAAACCCTGACACCAAAGGGTTTAAATGACAATATGGGATATACTGCTTTTCTGTGAGCCTGTATTTTTTCTTTTTTTTTTTCTTTATAGTTATTTCTAATTACTTTTAGATATTGGATGTTCCAAGTGTGAATAGGGGTGAGTTTGGTTCGGAATGTCGGCTGATACAGTAGAGGACTACAAAGAAGATGAAGATAGAATGAAGGGAATATACATGAAGATATAACTTCAGTAAGAATTGTGAATAAGGTATAGTGATATAAGTTTTTAAATTAATTGTGTATATGGGTATTGACATTATTTGCAGCAGAATTTTTTAAAGTTTTTTTTCACTATTAATTTCATTATTTTAGTGGCACTATGTGTTTTATATGCATGAGTTTCTACCAGTTTTTTATTTAACATATTACAATGTTGCACTTTGCACTTTATAAATTATTATAATCATGTAAATAATTATTCAGAATGTCTTTGAAATTAAATCAATCACCCATGAGCACTTGATACTGTATAAACAGGGGGTTTCTCCTTTTAATATTTCTATTTTTTTAACTTTCATATTAAGCATATTTTTCTTAATTGATTATGCACATTTGATTATCACAATATTTAATAGGATATATTGCTATAGTTAAGGTTTTAATATTATTTAGCATCTTTAGAAAGATCTGTTTGTTGCCCTTTCCAGTAATAGACACCAAAGTTGCAGTGCGCATGACCAGTCACATGACCGCGGGAATCCGCATGGGCCACCTCTAGCGCTGCGGTGATGGAGGCACAGGGGTGGGCATTTTTGCCCGGTCATGTGCTCACCTTGTCTGTAGTGCTCGTTTGCATGATTTGGATATGTTTAGATTGGCCATGCGCCGTTAATGCAATCTGAGTGTTGTACGTCCACATCACATGATAATTGTAGAGTTAGCTGATTGGCCAAGCTCCCCTTTTTAGGAACATTAGTTAGTTCATCCCCTTCCTCTTGACGAATCTGTAACACGCGAAACACGCGTCGAGGTACGGGGGTTGGACCACTGACATTGTTCCGCCTTTGGTATGGCATTTTTTCCTGATTTATTAATGTTCTGTTTGTATTTGTTTTAAAGTATGCTCAGGCATAATTACATGTATAGCTATATTAGGGTCACAGTCATGCAGACTTCATAATAGATTTTAGATTTGGATATATGTTTTTTGTCCCTATAATGCCATTAGTAATGATAGTATTGACTCTTTGATTACAATATATATGTTGGAGGAACGTGTGGTGGTTCCACCCTATGTTGGTATTCTCATCTCCTTAACTTTTGGGGTTACTTGGATTATTGCATTGTTTATTTAATAAATAATTGATTTAATGGGGAAACAGTTCTTTGGCTTACTTGCAATTTATTTGTTTTGATGATTAATAGTAATAGCTTGGCCATGCAAGTGGCGAATTTATTGATAGGACTACAGTATATGTGATGGTATATGGGAAAATATTATATTTTTTTAACTTTTTTTAACTTTTTACTTTTGTTTTACACTTTTTTGACTCAGACCCACTTGATTCTTGAAGATCCAGTGGGTCTGATGGCTCTACAATACACTGCAGTACACTGTATAGTGTACTGCAGTGCATTTTCATTCACAGTAAGCCTAATCAGGCTACTGACATGGTAACCATCTGGACGCTCTGACAGGGGTAAATGGCCAACATCACTGCCAGCACCGATGTCGGCCTTTACAGTAATTTGTCAGCTGTATGTTACAGCTGACAATCTACTACCACTCACCATCCTGAAGCATTGTGAGGGCGGGTAGGGTGGGCGGGTCGGCCACCCCATTATTACCTGGTCACTTGGCCATCCTTAAGGGTGTGGAATACTGGGGCATGGTAACCACAGCAGCCCAGCCCTGATCTCCTCAACACTACGCTGCTGAATGCTGTGATGTGTCAGTCAAATCTGACTGACTAATTGCAGTGATCCAAAGGCAGGGACCACTGTGATTGGTCCCCTGCTGGATGCCTAGACAGCTCAGCCGTCCGTAGCACCCATTTAGATGCCAGTGTCACCGCAAGTGTACTTGCAGTGACACTTCTATCTCATGATTAACTGTGCACGTCATGATACAGTAACTAACACCACAGCATGATGTACACATTACGTCATTAGTCACTAAGGGTTTAAAAAATTCTGGACTGCCAATATGATGATGTCGCGTGTTTGGAAGCTTCTGTTAGGTTTATTGGTTAATTAGAGACACACCTGTGGCTGTATTTAAATGCACACCTGAAACACACTGCTTCTTTGTGTAGCATCATGGGAAAGTCTAAAGAAATCAGCTAAGATATCAGGAAGATAAGAGAATTGTGGACTTGCAGAAGTCTGGCTTAACCTTGGGTGCAATTTCAAGATACCTGAAGGTGCCTCGTTCATCTGTACAAACATTTATATGCAAGTACAAACAAAATGAGAATATCCGGCCATCATACTGCTCAGGAAGGAGATGGGTTTTGTGTCCCAGAGATGAACATGCTTTGGTACGACATGTGCATATCAATCCAAGAACAAAAGCAAAAGACCTTGTGATGATGGCGAAAGCTGGTAAGATTGTGTCAATATTCACAGTGAAAGGAGAACTGTATTAACATGGGCTGAAAGGCCACTCTGCCAGGAAGAAGCCATTACTCCAAATGAAACCTAAAAAAAATGTTTGCAAATGCACGCAGGAACAAAGACCTACTTTTTTGGAGACATGTTTTGTGGTGTGCCGATACTAAAATTGATCTTTTTGGCCATAATGACCATCGTTACGTTAGGAGGAAAAAGGGAGAAGCTTGGAAGCCTAAGAACACCATCCCAACTGTGAAACACAGGGGTGGCAGCATCATGTTGTGGGGTTGTTTTGCTGCACTTCACAAAATAAATGGCATCATGTGGAAAGAAGATTATGTGGAAATGAAGCAACATCTCAAGACATCAGCCAGGAAGTTAAAATTTGGACGGAAATAGGTCTTCCAAATGGACAATGACCCAAAGCATACTGTCAAACTGGTTACAAAGTGGCTTAAAGATAACAAAGTCAATGTTTTGGAGCGAACATCACAAAGCCCTCATCTCAATCCTATTGAAAATGTATGGGCAAAGCTGAAAAGGCAGGTGCAAGCAAGGCGACCAACAAACATGGCTCAGTTACACCAGTTTTGTCAGGAGGAATGGGCCCAAATTCCGACTGTAACGAATCGCCTGGCACCTGACTAGGTACCTCCGTTGATAGATGCTCCTAGTGCTTCCCGAGGGCTCCAAGCACTCCACTTGACACCATAAGCACTACAGACCCCATGAACCGCCGCAGCTTGGTTGGGGTCTCGCCGTCTCCTACCCACCCTGGACTTACGACAAGGCTCCAGGCTCCAGTGGGTGAACCTCTCTTCTTTCAGAGAGCAATACAGGAGCAAGGAACAGGAACAGCTCTTACAAAAACTAGGGATTATAGCCAGGGGAGTACATACAGCGCATAGCAATCCCCATACACATGAGAAAAGGCTCTATGTAGAGATGTCGCAAACATAAAATTTTCCGTTCGTGAACGGTCGAACCGGGCGAACCGTCATAGACTTCAATAGGCAGGTGAATTTTAAAACCCACAGGGACTCTTTCTGGCCACAATAGTGATGAAAAAGTTGTTTCAAGGGGACTAACACCTGGACTGTGGCATGCCAGAGGGGAATTCATGGCAAAACTCCCATGGAAAATTACGTAGTTGACGCAGAGTCGGGTTTTAATCCATAAAGGGCATAAATCACCAAGCATTCCTAAATTGTATGAAATAACTTGTTTTAAAACATCAGGTATGATGTTGTATCGATCAGGTAGTGTAAGGTTACACCACTTCACAGTGACAGACAAAACTATGACAGACCAAACGTTTAACGCACCGCAAACAGTCCATTTGCACAACTGCAAGCTCCCCATTTGAACAAAGTTGGATACCAAGCTAGCCATGCCCCGTTCCTTGATATCACTGACGTCATTGAAGGTCTCTTCCTCCACCCAGCCACGTACAACACCAAGGGTCCCCGAAAGATGACAACAAGCCCCCTGGGACACCTGCTGTGGTAGGTCTTCCACCTCCTCAAAGCCACCTTCCTGCTCTGACTCCTCTTCTTCAGACTCCTCTCTCTGTGTTGCCGCAGGTCCAGCAGTCGACAACGACAAGACTGCTTCTGGTAGTGATGGTGAACCACAACTCTTCCTCTTAATGCTCATCTACGGCCTGATCCAGCACTCTTCGCAGGGCACGCTCCAGAAAAAACGCATATAGGATGAGGTCGATGATGTTGCCTTGGGTTTGATTGACTAGGTTTGTCACCTCTGCAAAAGGACGCATGAGCCTACAGCCATTGTGCATGAGCGTTCAGTAAAGCGGCCAAAAAATACCCAGCTCCGCAGAGGCTGTCCTCTTTTTTTTTTAATTCAAAAAATCTGTTCTTACCAGTTTAATCTCTGTATTGTCCCCTATCAGGGGCAAGTGTATGGAATAGATTTTAGGAACCGGGAGATGGAAAAAGATGCTTGGTCGGTCCTCTTACTTCAAATTTGGGGCACGGCGCGTGCCCCGTGCTGTGTACTGTGCTACCTGATATGAGTGGTATGTTAAGTAGTACTATTCCTATCAGTTTAATCCCTGTTACGTCCCCTATCAAGGGGCATGTATCAAATAGATTTTAGACAACCGCAATGAATTGTCAATAGTTGACAATTTTCAGTGACAGTTAAGTGACCCAGAAAACAATGATTCTGCAGTGTGGGCCCATTGTTGGCCTAGTAGGCTTTAATGATCACCTTAGATGATCACAAAGAAAATTAATGTTTTTTCTATGCAAAATTATCCAGTCGATCGCTTTTGGTCTGTTCACAATAAAGCAACGACCTTATCATCTGGGGTGTGCCAACATTGCCATTGCCAACACACTCATAGAGGTGATCGCTTCATTTTGAAACGCAAGCCCCTTCACCACAACAAGGTAACGATCACCAAGGGGAATTGACACATGTATGTGCCTTTTTTTTGTTGTTTTTGCAGCCACAGTGCAGAACCAAGGCCAGAAAAATTAGGCATGTACACATTCCTGAAAAAATAGGCATTGTTGCAGCCGCTGCCGGAAAAAAATTATGTTTTCCAGGCAAAAAGTGCACTAAAACATTGCGGCTTGAACCCTAGTTGGTGGTGGAGAAGTCACACAAGTCATCCGGCATGCAGAGATAAAATACAGCAGCTTGTGGACCATTTTTAGCCAAGGCTTCTCATCTCATCCGGCCTTTTTTAGTCAAATGTATCGCACACTGTCAGTCCCTTTAGGATCCATGCCTCATTCATCTTAATAAAGGTGAGGTAATCTAGACTTTTTTGACCTAGGCGACTTCTCTTCTCAGTGACAATACCTCCTGCTGCACTGAAAATCCTTTCTGACAGGACACTTGAAGCGGGGCAGGCCAAAAGTTCTATTGCAAATTTGGATAGCTCAGGCCACAGGTCAAGCCTGCACACCCAGTAGTCAAGGGGTTCATCGCTCCTCAGAGTGTCGATATCTGCAGTTAAGGCAAGGTAGTCTGCTACCTGCCGGTCGAGTTGCTCTCTGAGGGTGGACCCCGAAGGGCTGTGGCGATGCGTCGGACTTAAAAAGCTCTGCATGTCCTCAATCAACAACACATCTGTAAAGCGTCCTGTCCTTGCCGGCATGGTCGAGGTAGGAGGAGGATTATTTTCCCCTCTTCCCCTGTTAGATTCCCGTTGTGCTGTGACATCACCCTTATACGCTGTGTAAAGCATACTTTTTAACTTGTTTTGGAACTACTGCATCCTTTCCGACTTCCGGTAATTTGGTAACATTTCAGCCACTTTCTGCTTATACCGGGGGTCTAGTAGAGTGGCCACCCAGTACAGGTCATTCTCCATTAGACTTTTTATATGAGGGTCCCTCAACAGGCATGACAGCATGAAAGACCCCATTTGCACAAGGTTGGATGCCGAGCTACTCATGTCCCGTTCCTCGTCCTCACTGATCTCACTTAAGGTCTTTTCTTGCCCCCAGCCACGAACAACACTATGGGTACCAGATAGGTGACAACGAGCACCCTGGGATGCCTGCTGTGGTTGGTCCTCCTCCTCCTCCTCCTCCTCCTCAAAGCCACATTCCTCCTCTGACTCCTCTTCCTCAGACTCCTCTTCCAGCTTTGCCGCAGGTCCAGCAAGCGATGCTGATAAGGCTGTTTCTGGTGGTGATGGTGACCACAACTCTTCCTCTTCACGCTCATCTACGGCCTGATCCAGCCCTCTTCGCAGGGCACACTCCAGGAAGAAAACAAATGGGATGAGGTCGCTGATGGTGCCTTCGGTGAGACTGACTAGGTTTGTCACCTCCTCAAAAGGATGCATGAGCCTACAGGCAATTGCGCATGAGCGTCTAGTAACGTGGCAAAAAAATACCCAGCTCTGCAGAGGCTGTCCTAGCACCCCGGTCATACAAATACTCGTTGATGGCTTTTTCTTGTCTGAGTAGGCGGTCGAACATTAGGAGTTTTGAATTCCAACGTGTCGGGCTGTCGCAAATCAAGCGCCTCACTGGCATGTTGTTTTGCCGCTGAATATCTGAAAAGTGCGCCATGGCCGTGTAGGAACGCCTGAAATGGCCACACACCTTCCTGGCCTGCTTGAGGACGTCCTGTAAGCCTGGGTACTTATGCACAAAGCGTTGTATGGTCAGATTCAACACATGTGCCATGCACTGCACATGTGTCAACTTGCCCAAATTCAATGCCGCCAACAAATTGCTTCCGTTGTCACACACCACTTTGCCGATCTCCAGTTGGTGCGGAGTCAGCCACTTATCCAGCTGTGCGCTCAGGGCGGACAGGAGTGCTGGTCCGGTGTGACTCTCTGCTTTCAGGCAAGTCAACCCCAAGACGGAGTGACGCTGTCGTATCCGGGATGTGGAATAGCCCCTGGGAGCTGGGGGGGTGCAGTTGATGTGGAGCAAGACGCAGCAGCAGAAGAGGACTCAGCCGAGGAGGTTAGTGAAGAGGATGGAGTAGGAGGAGTAGAGGAGGTGGCAGCAGGCCTGCCTACAAGTCGTGGCGGTGTCACCAACTCCTCTGCAGAGCCACGCATTCCATGCTTGGCAGCCGTCGGCAGGTTTACCCAATGCGCAGTGTACGTGATATACCTGCCCTGACCGTGCTTTGCAGACCAGGTATCAGTGGTCAGATGGACCCTTGCCCCAACACTGTGTGCCAGACATGCCAAGACTTCCTTTTCCACAATAGAGTACAGGTTGGGGATTGCCTTTTGTGAAAAAAAAAAAAAATGTCCGGGTACCTTCCACTGCGGTGTCCCAATAGCTACACATTTTTTTAAGGCATCAGACTCCACAAGCTTGTATGGTAAAAGCTGGTGACCTAAGAGTTCCGACAAGCCAGCTGTCAGACGCCGGGCAAGGGGGTGACTCTGTGACATTGGCTTCTTACGCTCAAACATTTCCTTGACAGACACCTGACTGTGGGCAGATGAGCAAGAACTGCTCAAGGCGAGAGGTGGAGTGGCGGATGGTTGAGAGGGGGCAAGGAGGACAGTAGTGGTTGACGTGGCTGAAGATGCTGGACCAGGGGGGCGGAGCTAGCGCTTGACTGAGATGGTCGCATAGTCCGCTGCTCTCCTAGGAGAATCGACTATAACACCAGCCTACAGTAGCACACTCAGACGAGAATGGTGAAAATTGGCAACCAGAAACAAGGAGACCACCCCGCTAACCCTAAGGGACAGATTCCTCCCGGCGATATGGAGAAATTCCTTAAAAAAGCAGCAGCAACAGTCGCAGCAAGGGAAACTAAGATGGCGCCGGCAACACATCCTAAAGCGCCGAAGCGGGCCCCTACCCTCTCAGACGACGAGAGCGAAACGGAGGACACACAGGTTAGCTCCGATCTACCTCTAACGAGGAAATACCTGGATCGTGCCCTGAATAGGGTTATGGAGCCCATTCTTTCCGAGCTCTCAGCCTTTAGACAAGAGGTGCGGCAAATAGGAGACAGGGTAGAGACCCTAGAGCTACATCAAGCAGCGTCCCTGAACCACCACACAGCAGTGTCGGACGCCCTTCAACGCTGTTCAAACTATCTCAACGAGATGCATAACACTATCGAAGATCAAGAAAACAGAGGGCGCCGGAACAATCTAAGGTTTCGTGGGATCCCAGAAGCGGTTTTACCCGGAGATATACCGGCGGCTGTTCTTGCTATCTGTAGCTCGCTACTAGGCCCCGACTTCCCGCAAGATGTGGTCATAGAACGGGCCCATAGAGCCCTCCGCCCTAAACCCAAGCCCTCCGACCCGCCCAGGGTTGTTATCTGCAAGTTCTTACACTTCCCGACAAAATCCGCCATCTTAGAAGCTGCCCGCAACAAAGCCGACCTGTCTTACGAAGACTCTAGGTTAGAGATCTACCAATATTTGGCGCCTTCTACTTTAAAAAAACGCAGGGCGCTCAAACCCCTGACCGACTGGCTCCGATCCAATAAAATACCATATCGTTGGTCCTACCCTTTTGGACTTGCGTTTTCCGCTGCAGGGAACAAGTTCTTTATCAAGTCCTTCACAGATCTTCAAGCCACCTACGACCTGCTGAAAGTGGACCCCTTGCCGATCGAGAATTGGGAACTTTTCCAGGACCTGCGTGACCTTCCGGATCTCCCCAAGATGGTTCCATTTGAAGTCCTTCGTACCCCGAAGTCCTCCAGATCGAAGAAAAGAAGCATGCAACTTACTCCTAGAAGCCTCTCTCAGGAACATTAAGTAAACCACAGGAATTCTTACCCTTTCATTGTCATGAATGTTTACACTCCCTAACTTGAGCAAGATCACTAATTTCATGCGATTAATCTGGCATAACGCTGGATTGACACCAGTGTTAATATGTCTGCTTCATCGTTCAGGCAGATCCATTCTCCCTAATAGTCCATTGGCCCCACTTGAGGTGTTATTCGACCTCCTCACTGGTCTCCAGACCATTTTTTTCCCCCCACATGTACGCAGCATATTTACCAATGCTGATTTATTGTTTGTTTGTACCCTTATGTTTTGTTCTACGTTCTTACCCTGTTCTTCCTTCAAGGTATGTCGTATCCAAACTGGCTACAAGAGACCCCAACATCATCCTGATATTAGGAGGAGACTTAAATGCTGCACTTTTCCCACAGTTAGACGTTTCATCCCACAAATCATCCCTGTCTGGCAGAGCCCTTAAATCCATCAGAAATAACATTTGGAGCCTAAACCTGGTTGATCCCTGGCGTTCCCACCATCCCGATACTCTTGACTATACATTCTACTCCTCCACCCATGCCACCTACCATAGGTTAGATTACTTATTTATCTCTAAGGAACACCTTCATTTGTGTAGTACATCCACGATAGGCTCTATTCACCTATCGGACCATTCCCCCATTTTCATCCAGATACTAGCCCCTACAAAAAGCCCCTCCTGTTTTAGCTGGCGCCTAAATGAGTCTTTAATAGGTTCCCAAGATTCAATAGATCAGATCTCCAAACACTTAACAGACTACTTCTCTCTAAATAAAGGCTTAGAAATTTCCACCAACACTCTCTGGGACGCTCATAAACCGGTCGTCAGAGGCCATTTCATAAGTATTGGTTCCTACAAAAAGAAACTCCAAGACAAAGCCATAGATGAAACCCTCAAAAGAATCCAGAGTCTGAAAACTCGCCACAAATTCTCCGCCTCAGACCCCCATTTTAAAGAATTATCAGAAAATAGGGCGAAACTAAAATCCCTCCTTTCATCCAAAGCAGCCAAATACTACATGAGCACTAAGCACAAGTTTTTTGCTCATGGTGACAAAGCTACTAAATTTCTGATGAGCAGGATTAAGGGGAGAAGATCCTCCAACTATATCCATCAACTAGCTACACCTGATGGTAAACCAATTTTCTCCCTATCCCAGATCACTGAACAGTTTCGGACCTTTTACAACAACCTTTACAATCTCCCCCCCCCCCGAGACACCCGAGAAGAGAACATCTGCTATAGGAAACTTCTTGGACTCATCTAAAATACCTCATCTTTCCCCCGATCAAAAACTGAATCTGGAGGCCCCTTTTACCATAACAGAACTTAAAAATGCCTTGTCACAAACTCCATCAGGAAAGAGCCCAGGCCCAGACGGCCTTCCTCTTTCATATTACAAAACCTTCTGGGAGATACTCCTCCCCTATCTTCTGGATGTCTGCAACCAGTCACTGCTGGGCCATCCCCTTTCCAGAGACATGACCACGGCACATATCTCCCTCATACCAAAAGAAGGGAAGGATCCCGCACAATGCTCCAACTATAGACCCATATCCCTCCTAAACGCAGACCTCAAACTCCTGGCCAAAATGTTAGCTAATAGATTAGCTCTTCTTCTCCCCTCCCTCATTCACGGGGACCAGGTTGGCTTCATCCGCACCAGAGAGGGGAAAGATAACACGGCCAGGGTGATTAACATCATATGCCACGCTAAAAGAACTACCTCCCCATTGCTTCTCCTTAGTACAGATGCGGAGAAAGCATTTGATAGGGTCAATTGGCAATACCTAAAACACACTCTGGTGAGGTTTGGCCTTCCTGGTCCCTTTGTACAAGCTACTTTTGCCATTTACGAACAGGCGTCAGCAAGGGTACAAGTCAATGGAAATCTGTCCGCCCCATTCCCAATAAGCAATGGGACTAGACAAGGTTGTCCCCTTTCACCCCTCCTTTTCATTCTAGCACTCAAACCACTTCTTGCTAACATACGACTGGACGGGGAGATTTCAGGTCTGTGTTTGGGAGGCAGGGAACAAAAAGTGGCAGCATTCGCCGACGATGTCCTAATGATGACAACTAATCCCAAAATTTCCTTACCTCGGATTCAAAGCTACCTCAACTGTTTTAGCTTAGCTTCCGATTTTAAAATAAATGCTGGCAAATCTCTGGTACTATGTATGGGAGTTCCCGATCTCACAAAGAATCTTCTTATGACAGATTCACCATTTAACTGGTCCTCGACAACAATCACCTATCTAGGAGTCAAATTGAGTCCAAACATACATGACCTCTTCTCTCTCAACTATATCCCTCTCAGGAAATCCATTTTTGAGGCTATTGATAATCTAGCTAGATCTAATCCAACCCTCTCCTGGTTTGGACGCAAAAATCTACTTACCTCCCTGATCCTCCCTCGCCTTACCTACCTCCAACAGGTGCTACCTGTCCCAGTTCCCAAACATTACTACGACCAAGTCTTTAAAAAATTCAGGACATTTATCTGGAACGAGACTCCCATTCTCTTTACTCACCAAACCTAGACATGCGGGGGGGATCGGGCTACCTAATCCCAAAATCTATGGCAGGGCTATCCTCCTGACTCGAGCAGTGGCCTGGCTGAGATCCTCAACGCCCTCCCTCCTAGTAGACATGGAGTTAGATATCTTGAAGAAATCCCCTAAAGCACTGTTGCTTGGTAACCAGACAGTTTTCCCAGGGCAATTCTCTCACTATCCAATAATAAAAGCTACACTAGAAGCTTGGAAATGGTTCTCCTCTTCACACTGCGCCATACCATACCCTTCTCCCCTCCTGACGGTAAGGGATATAGTTGATACAGCCCCCTTACCATTAAAATCCGCAACCTCCCAGGCTCTTAAGTCTTCACCCATACACATAAACACCCTGGCTCTCCCCTCGGGAGAATGGATAGACCTCCAAGCATTCAACTCTATCTTAAATCCGCATCCATGCGATATCATTGCCATAGCATATTTAAGAGCTTACTTGAAACAACACATTAATATAGGAGATTTAACACGACCCATAGTTTGGTTCGAATCAATTATCTCACAAAAATCTACACCTAAGAAATTAATTTCACTTATTTATAGTAAGTTACGTCTACCACCTTTACTTGCCAAACCCTCATTCGTGAGTAGCTGGGAGAAAGACCTCAACATAGTCTTCTCGTTTGATAGTTTACATGGTCTCCTTGGTTACCCCCACAGTGCCTCACGCTGCGTTCGAATCCAGGAAAATTGTTATAAGATTCTCACCAGATGGTATAACACGCCCGATAAAACATCACTCTACTCTGAATCCGCTTCGGACACGTGCTGGAGGCACTGTGGGGAAAAAGACACTTTCCTACACATTTGGTGGACTTGTCCCAACATACACAGATGGTGGATGGAGATCTTTGCATCATCAAATAAGATCTGTGGGTCAGCTGTCCCACCCTCTCCACAGCTTGCTCTCTTATCCCTCCATACTGCAGATCAGAAGGTAAAACCATCATACATCTTTATGCAAATGTTAATGGCTGCCCGCCTATTGCTTCCCACTTACTGGCTTCAAACCCAAGTTCCAACCTTGGAGAATTGGATCCAAAAAATGGACCAACTCCACAGGTTTGAAGAACTTTCCTCTTGGGAGAAGCGATCCCATAAGGAATTTCTCAAAAAATTGTCACCCTGGTCGAACTTCAGAAACCCAGACTAGAGAGATGTAAGCATGACCTTCTGTTCTCTTGGCCCCTAAGGTACAGACCTGCTTGTCCAGTAGAACCCACTCTTCCTGTAATGCTTTAATTGTTTCTATAACATTGTACTTCACCTCTCTGTGTCGTCTAGATGATGTGACAAAATGTTCGGAATGTACTATCTGGATCCTCGCTGTATCACCCATACATTCGCACTATAGCTGTCTCTTTACTGTCCAGATCTGTAAAGGCTTGCACGCCTATGCCTTGATACCTTGATTCTTGTAACTCCCTGTTTCATGTTGAAAAATAAAAAAAAATGTAAATCAAAAAAAAAAAAGATGCTGGACCAGGAGGAGGATGGTGGCTTTGAGTTTTTGTGCTGCTTGTATTCGTCATCATGTGTTGATCCCATAGGCGTTTTTTGACGTGAGATCATGTGCCTTCGCAAAGCTGTTGTACCTAGGTGGGTGTTGGACTTCCCACGACTCAGTTTCTTTTGGAACACATGATGAGTACAAGCAGCACACAAACTCAAAGCCACCATCCTCCTACTGGTCCAGCATCTTCAGCCACATCAACCACTGCTGTCCTCCCTGCCCCCTCTCAACCACCCGCCACTCCGCCTCTCACCTTCAGCAGTTCCTGCTCATCTGCCCAGTCAGGTGTCTGTCAAGGAAATGTTTGAGTGTAAGAATCCAGTGTCACAGAGTTACCCCCTTGCCCGGCGTCTGAGAGCTGGCTTGTCGAAACTCTTAGCCCGCCAGCTTTTACCATACAAGCTGGTGGAGTCTGAGGCCTTCAAAAAATGTGTAGCTATTGGGACACCGCAGTGGAAGGTACCCGGCCAAAATTTATTTTCACAAAAGGCAATCCCCAACCTGTACTCTATTGTGGAAAAGAAAGTCATGGCATGTCTGGCACACAGTGTTGGGGCAAGGGTCCATCTGACCACTGATACCTGGTCTGCAAAGCACTGTCAGGGCAGGTATATCACGTACACTGCTCATTGGGTAAACCTGCTGACGGCTGCCAAGCATGGAATGCATGGCTCTGCAGAGGCGTTGGTGACACCGCCATGACTTGCAGGCAGGCCTGCTGCCACCTCCTCTACTCCTCCTACTCCATCCTCTTCGCTAACCTCCTTGGCTGAGTCCTCTTCTGCTGCTGCGTCTTGCTCCACATCAACTGCACCCCCCCAGCTCCCCAGAGGCTATTCCACATCCCGGATACGACAGTGTCACGCCGTCTTGGGGTTGACTTGCCTGAAAGCAGAGAGTCACACCGGACCAGCACTCCTGTCCGCCCTGAATGCATAGGTGAATCAGTGGCTGACTCCGCACCAACTGAAGATCGGCAAAGTGGTGTGTGACAACGGAAGCAATTTGTTGGCGACATTGAATTTGGGCAAGTTGACACATGTGCCGTGCATGGCACATGTGTTGAATCTGATCGTACAACGCTTTGTGCATAAGTACCCAGGCTTACAGCACGTCCTCAAGCAGGCCAGGAAGGTGTGTGGCCATTTCAGGCGTTCCTACACGGCCATGGCGCACTTTTCAGATACCACATGCCAGTGAGGCGCTTGATTTGCGACAACCCGACACATTGGAATTCAAAACTCCTAATGTTTGACCGCCTGCTCCAACAAGAAAAAGCCATCAACGAGTATTTGTATGACCGGGGTGTTAGGACAGCCTCTGCAGAGCTGGGTATTTTTTTGCCACGTTACTGGACGCTCATGCGCAATTGCCTGTAGGCTCATGCGTCCTTTTGAGGAGGTGACAAACCTAGTCAGTAGCACTGAAGGCACCATCAGCGACATCATCCCATCTGTTTTCTTCCTGGAGCGTGCCCTGCGAAGAGTGCTGGATCAGGCAATAGATGAGCGTGAAGAGGAAGAGTTGTGGTCACCATCACCACCAGAAACAGCCTTATCAGCCTTATCTGTTGTACGTGGCTGGGGGAAAGAACAGACCTTCAATAAGATCAGTGAGGACGAGGAACGGGACATGAGTAGCTCAGGATCCAACCTTTTGCAAATGGGGTCTTTCATGCTGTCATGCCTGTTGAGGTACCCTCGTATAAAAAGGCTGAAGGAGAACGACCTGTACTGGGTGGCCACGCTACTAGACCCCCCGGTATAAGCAGAAAGTGGCTGAAATGTTACAGAATTACCGGAGGTCGGAAAGGATGCAGCAGTCCCAAAACAAGTTAAAAAGTATGCTTTACACATTTGTCAATTCCCCTTCGTGATCATTACCTTGTTGTGTTGAAGTGGCTTGCGTATCACAATGAAGTGATCACTAGAGTTGAGCGAACACCTGGATGTTCGGGTTCGAGAAGTTCGGCCGAACTTCCCGAAAATGTTCGGGTTCGGGATCCGAACCCGATCCGAACTTCGTCCCGAACCCGAACCCCATTGAAGTCAATGGGGACCCGAACTTTTCGGCACTAAAAAGGCTGTAAAACAGCCCAGGAAAGGGCTAGAGGGCTGCAAAAGGCAGCAACATGTAGGTAAATCCCCTGCAAACAAATGTGGATAGGGAAATGAATTAAAATAAAAATTAAATAAATAAAAATTAACCAAAATGAATTGGAGAGAGGTCCCATAGCAGAGAATCTGGCTTCACGTCACCCACCACTGGAACAGTCTATTCTCAGATATTTAGGCCCCGGCACCCAGGCAGAGGAGAGAGGTCCCGTAACAGAGAATCTGTCTTCATGTCAGCAGAGAATCAGTCTGCATGTCATAGCAGAGAATCAGGCTTCACGTCAGCCACCACTGCAACAGTCCATTGTCATAAATTTAGGCCCAGCACCCAGGCAGAGGAGAGAGGTCCCGTAACAGAGGATCTGGCTTCATGTCAGCAGAGAATTAGTCTGCATGTCATAGCAGAGAATGAGGCTTCACGTCAGCCACCACTGCAACAGTCCATTGTCATAAATTTAGGCCCAGCACCCAGGCAGAGGAGAGAGGTCCCGTAAAAGAGGATCTGGCTTCATGTCAGCAGAGAATCAGTCTGCATGTCATAGCAGAGAATCAGGCTTCACGTCACCCAACATTGGAACAGTCCATTGGCATATATTTAGGCCCCGGCACGCAGACAGAGGAGAGGTTCATTCAACTTTGGGTAGCCTCGCAATATAATGGTAAAATGAAAATAAAAAAAAGATTGAATGAGGAAGTGCCCTGGAGTCCAATAATATATGGTTAAGGGGAGGTAGTCAATGTCTAATCTGGACAAGGGACGGACAGATCCTGTGGGATCCATGCCTGGTTCATTTTTATGAACGTCAGCTTGTCCACATTGGCTGTAGACAGGCGGCTGCGTTTGTCTGTAATGACGCCCCCTGCCGTGCTGAATACACGTTCAGACAAAACGCTGGCCGCCGGGCAGGCCAGCACCTCCAAGGCATAAAAGGCTAGCTCTGGCCACGTGGACAATTTAGAGACCCAGAAGTTGAATGGGGCCGAACCATCAGTCAGTACGTGGAGGGGTGTGCACATGTACTGTTCCACCATGTTAGTGAAATGTTGCCTCCTGCTAACACGTTGCGTATCAGGTGGTGGTGCAGTTAACTGTGGCGTGTTGACAAAAGTTTTCCACATCTCTGCCATGCTAACCCTGCCCTCAGAGGAGCTGGCATTGACACAGCTGCCTTGGCGACCTCTTGCTCCTCCTCTGCCTTGGCCTTGGGCTTCCACTTGTTCCCCTGTGACATTTGGGAATGCTCTCAGTAGCGCGTCTTCCAACGTGCGCTTGTACTCGCGCATCTTCCTATCACGCTCCAGTGCAGGAAGTAAGGTGGGCACATTGTCTTTGTAGCGTGGATCCAGCAGGGTGGCAACCCAGTAGTCCGCACAGGTTAAAATGTGGGCAACTCTGCTGTCGTTGCGCAGGCACTGCAGCATGTAGTCGCTCATGTGTGCCAGGCTGCCGAGGGGTAAGGACAAGCTGTCCTCTGTGGGAGGCGTATCGTCATCGTCCTGCCTTTCCCCCCAGCCACGCACCAGTGATGGACCCGAGCTGCGTTGGGTGCCACCCCGCTGTGACCATGCTTCATCCTCATCCTCCTCCACCTCCTCCTTATCCTCGTCCTCCTCGTCCTCCAGTAGTGGGCCCTGGCTGGCCACATTTGTACCTGGCCTCTGCTGTTGCCAAAAACCTCCCTCTGAGTCACTTCGAAGAGACTGGCCTGAAAGTGCTAAAAATGACCCCTCTTCCTCCTCCTCCTCCTCCTGGGCCACCTCCTCTTCCATCATCGCCCTAAGTGTTTTCTCAAGGAGACATAGAAGGGGTATTGTAACGCTGATAACGGCGTCATCGCCACTGGCCATGTTGGTGGAGTACTCAAAACAGCGCAACAGGGCACACAGGTCTCGCATGGAGGCCCAGTCATTGGTGGTGAAGTGGTGCTGTTCTGTAGTGCGATTGACCCGTGCGTGCTGCAGCTGAAACTCCACTATGGCCTGCTGCTGCTCGCACAGTCTGTCCAGCATGTGCAAGGTGGAGTTCCACCTGGTGGGCACGTCGCATATGAGGCGGTGAGCGGGAAGGCCGAAGTTACGCTGTAGCGCAGACAGGCGAGCAGCAGCAGGATGTGAACGCCGGAAGCGCGAACAGACGGCCCGCACTTTATGCAGCAGCTCTGACATGTCGGGGTAGTTGTGCATGAACTTCTGCACCACCAAATTCAGCACATGCGCCAAGCAAGGGATGTGCGTCAAATTGGCTAGTCCCAGAGCTGCAACGAGATTTCGCCCATTATCACACACCACCAGGCCGGGCTTGAGGCTCACCGGCAGCAACCACTCGTCGGTCTGTTGTTCTATACCCCGCCACAACTCCTGTGCGGTGTGGGGCCTGTCCCCCAAACATATGAGTTTCAGAATGGCCTGCTGACGTTTACCCCGGGCTGTGCTGAAGTTGGTGGTGAAGGTGTGTGGCTGACTGGATGAGCAGGTGGAAGAAGAGGAGGAGGAAGCCGAGAAGGAGGAGGTGGCAACAGGAGGCAAAGAATGTTGCCCTGCGATCCTTGGCGGCGGAAGGACGTGCGCCAAACAGCTCTCCGCCTGGGGCCCAGCTGCCACTACATTTACCCAGTGTCCAGTTAGGGAGATATAGCGTCCCTGGCCGTGCTTACTGGTCCACGTATCTGTGGTTAGGTGGACCTTGCTACAGATGGCGTTGCGCAGTGCACACTTGATTTTATCGGATACTTGGTTGTGCAGGGAAGGCACGGCTCTCTTGGAGAAGTAGTGGCGGCTGGGAACAACATACTGTGGGACAGCAAGCGACATGAGCTGTTTGAAGCTGTCTGTGTCCACCAGCCTAAATGACAGCATTTCATAGGCCAGTAGTTTAGAAATGCTGGCATTCAGGGCCAGGGATCGAGGGTGGCTAGGTGGGAATTTACGCTTTCTCTCAAATGTTTGTGAGATGGAGAGCTGAACGCTGGCGTGTGACATGGTTGAGACGCTTGGTGACAGAGGTGGTGGTGGTGGTGTTGGTGGTACATCCCCTGTTTGCTGGGCGGCAGGTGCCAACGTTCCTCCAGAGGCGGAGGAAGAGGCCGAGGCGGCAGCAGCAGAAGAGGCCGAGGCGGCAGCAGCAGAAGAGGTAGCAGGGGGAGCCTGAGTGACTTCCTTGGTTTTAAGGTGTTTACTCCACTGCAGTTCATGCTTTGCATGCAGGTGCCTGGTCATGCAGGTTGTGCTCAGGTTCAGAACGTTAATGCCTCGCTTCAGGCTCTGATGGCACAGCGTGCAAACCACTCGGGTCTTGTCGTCAGCACATTGTTTGAAGAAGTGCCATGCCAGGGAACTCCTTGAAGCTGCCTTTGGGGTGCTCGGTCCCAGATGGCGGCGGTCAGTAGCAGGCGGAGTCTCTTGGCGGCGGGTGTTCTGCTTTTGCCCACTGCTCCCTCTTTTGCTACGCTGTTGGCTCGGTCTCACCACTGCCTCTTCCTCCGAACTGTTAAAGTCAGTGGCACGACCTTCATTCCATGTGGGGTCTAGGACCTCATCGTCCCCTGCATCGTCTTCCACCCAGTCTTGATCCCTGACCTCCTGTTCAGTCTGCACACTGCAGAAAGACGCAGCAGTTGGCACCTGTGTTTCGTCATCATCAGAGACATGCTGAGGTGGTATTCCCATGTCCTCATCATCAGGAAACATAAGTGGTTGTGCGTCAGTGCATTCTATGTCTTTCACCGCTGGGGAAGGGCTAGGTGGATGCCCTTGGGAAACCCTGCCAGCGGAGTCTTCAAGCAGCATAAGAGACTGCTGCATAACTTGAGGCTGAGACAGTTTCCCTGGTATGCATGGGGGTGATGTGACAGACTGATGGGGTTGGTTTTCAGGCGCCATCTGTGCGCTTTCTGCAGAAGACTGGGTGGGAGATAATGTGAACGTGCTGGATCCACTGTCGGCCACCCAATTGACTAATGCCTGTACCTGCTCAGGCCTTACCATCCTTAGAACGGCATTGGGCCCCACCATATATCGCTGTAAATTCTGGCGGCTACTGGGACCTGAGGTAGTTGGTACACTAGGACGTGTGGATGTGGCAGAACGGCCACGTCCTCTCCCAGCACCAGAGGGTCCACTAACACCACCACGACCATGTCCACGTCCGCGTCCCTTACTAGATGTTTTCCTCATTGTTATGGTTCACCACAACAACAAAAATATTATTTGGCCCAATGTATTGTATTCAAATTCAGCGGGATATAAATTTGAGGCCTAGTATTTAGGCGCTGGGTGACCGGTATGGATTTACTAACAGAATTGGACTTGGAAATGCACAGTAGCGTGTGTGTGAAGTTATTCTGAATGACCCTATGTGCACCTTGAATATTATATACCCTTTTAGGGATAGATTTCAAATAGCTCTGATATAGCAGAAACCACTAAATTATGAAATTGCTAAATTGGGAATTGTATTTCAACCCAGAACAAAAAATGTGCTTTGACGGACACTAAATAACTTTCCCAGCCACAACAGTACAGCGGTAACGAGAGATTTAGCGGGATATAAATTTGAGGCCTAGTATTTAGGCGCTGGGTGACCGATATGGATTTAGTGACAGAATTAGACTTGGAAATGCACAGTAGCGTGTGTGTGAAGTTATTCTGAATGACCCTATGTGCACCTTGAATATTATATACCATTTTTGGGATAGATTTCAAATAGCTCTGATATAGCAGGAACCACTAAATTATGAAATTGCTAAATTGGGAATTGTATTTCAACCCAGAACAAAAAATGTGCTTTGACGGACACTAAATAACTTTCCCAGCCACAACAGGACAGCGGTAACGAGAGATTTAGCGGGATATAAATTTGAGGCCTAGTATTTAGGCGCTGGGTGACCGGTATGGATTTACTAACAGAATTAGACTTGGAAATGCACAGTAGCGTGTGTGTGAAGTTATTCTGAATGACCCTATGTGCACCTTGAATATTATATACCCTTTTAGGGATAGATTTCAAATAGCTCTGATATAGCAGGAACCACTAAATTATGAAATTGCTAAATTGGGAATTGTATTTCAACCCAGAACAAAAAATGTGCTTTGACGGACACTAAATAACTTTCCCAGCCACAACAGTACAGCGGTAACGAGAGATTTAGCGGGATATAAATTTGAGGCCTAGTATTTAGGCGCTGGGTGACCGATATGGATTTAGTGACAGAATTAGACTTGGAAATGCACAGTAGCGTGTGTGTGAAGTTATTCTGAATGACCCTATGTGCACCTTGAATATTATATACCCTTTTAGGGATAGATTTCAAATAGCTCTGATATAGCAGGAACCACTAAATTATGAAATTGCTAAATTGGGAATTGTATTTCAACCCAGAACAAAAAATGTGCTTTGACGGACACTAAATAACTTTCCCAGCCACAACAGGACAGCGGTAACGAGAGATTTAGCGGGATATAAATTTGAGGCCTAGTATTTAGGCGCTGGGTGACCGGTATGGATTTAGTGACAGAATTAGACTGGGATATGGCCAAAAAATAACCACACTATTGCTGGTTAAATGCACTTGGTGACGGGCGCAGCTTGCCCCTGATGTAGTATATGGCCAAAAAATGAACAGACTATTGCTGGTTAAATGCACTTGGTGTCACAGCTTGACGAACCACACTACTGAGGGTTAAATGCACTTGGTGACGGGCGCAGCTTGCCCCTTATGTAGTATATGGCCAAAAAATGAACAGACTATTGCTGGTTAAATGCACTTGGTGACGGGCGCAGCTTGCCCCTGATTTAGTATATGGCCAAAAAATGAACAGACTATTGCTGGTTAAATGCACTTGGTGTGATTGCTTGACCAACCACACTACTGAGGGTTTAAATGCACTTGGTGACGGGCGCAGCTTGCCCCTGATGTAGTATATGGCCAAAAAATGAACAGACTATTGCTGGTTAAATGCACTTGGTGTCACAGCTTGACCAACCACACTACTGAGGGTTAAATGCACTTGGTGACGGGCGCAGCTTGCCCCTGATGTAGTATATGGCCAAAAAATAAACAGACTATTGCTGGTTAAATGCACTTGGTGACAGGCGCAGCTTGCCCCTGATTTAGTATATGGCCAAAAAATGAACAGACTATTGCTGGTTAAAGGCACTTGGTGTGATAGCTTGACCAACCACACTACTGAGGGTTAAATGCACTTGGTGACGGGCGCAGCTTGCCCCTGATGTAGTATATGGCCAAAAAATAAACAGACTATTGCTGGTACAATGCACTTGGTGTGACAGCTTCACCCTGATGTAGGCTTTAGCCAAAAAACAACCACACCATTGAGGGTTAAATGCACTTGGTCGCAGCTTGTGCTGGCGCACCACAAGACACAAAATGGCCGCCGATCACCCCAGAAAAATGTGACTGACAAACGGTCTGGGCAGCCTAAAAACAGTGAGCAATTGAGTATCAGCAGCTCAATGACCCACAGCTGCAGATCGATCAATAATCAAGTCCTTTGGAGGAGTTTATCTGCCTAATCTCGCCCTACTGTCGCAGCCGCAACCTCTCCCTACGCTAATCAGAGCAGAGTGACGGGCGGCGCTATGTGACTCCAGCTTAAATAGAGGCTGGGTCACATGGTGCTCTGGCCAATCACAGCCATGCCAATAGTAGGAATGGCTGTGATGGCCTCTTGGGGCAAGTAGTATGACGCTTGTTGATTGGCTGCTTTGCAGCCTTTCAAAAAGCGCCAAGAAAGCGTCACAAAAGCGCCAAGAAAGCGACGAACACCGAACCCGAACCCGGACTTTTACGAAAATGTCCGGGTCCGTGTCACGGACACCCCAAAATTCGGTACGAACCCGAACTATACAGTTCGAGTTCGCTCATCCCTAGTGATCACCTCTATGAATGTGTTGGCAATGGCAATGTTGGCACACCCCAGATGAGATAAGGTCGTTGCTTCATTGTGAACAGACCAAAAGCGATCAGCTGGATAATTTTGCATAAAAAAAACATTAATTTTCTTTGTGATCATCTAAGGTGATCATTAAAGCCTACTAGGCCAACAATGGGTCCACATTGCAGAATCATTGTTTTCTGGGTCACTTAACTGTCACTGAACTACCTCAGCACGACCATAGGCTTTAAAAAAATGCTATCGACTGCAATCTCCCAAAAGTGCGCACGAGCACAGTCATCACAACACCAAGATTGAAGCATAGATGAATAAAAATTATGTCATGAGTGTGTCAACTATTGACAACTCTTTGCGGTTGTCTAAACTCTATTCCATACACTGGCCCCTAATATGGGACGTAACAGGGATTAAACTGATAGGAATAGTACTACTTAACATACCACTCATATCTGGTAGCACAGTACATTGCACGGTGCACGCGCAGTGCCCCAAATTAGAAGTAAGAGGACCAACCAAGCATCTTTTTCCATCTCCCGGTTCCTAAAATCTATTCCATACACCGGCCCCTGATAGGGGATGTAACAGGAATTAAACTGATAGGAAGAGTACTACTTAACATACCACTCATATCTGGTAGCACAGTACATTGCACGGCGCACACGCAGTGCCCCAAATAGGAAGTAAGAGGAACGACCAAGCATCTTTTTCCATCTCCCGGTTCCTAAAATCTATTCCATAAACATCCCCTGATAGGGGACAAAACAGAGATTAAACTGGTAAGAACAGATTTTTTTTAATTTAAAAAAAGGACAGCCTCTGCGGAGCTGGGTATTTTTTGGCCACTTTACTGAACGCTCATGCACAATGGCTGTAGGCTCATGCGTCCTTTTGCGGAGGTGACAAACCTGGTCAGTCAAACCCAAGGCAACATCATCAACCTCATCCCATATGCGTTTTTACTGGAGCGTGCCCTGCGAAGAGTGCTGGATCAGGCGGTAGATGAGCATGAAGGGGAAGAGTTGTGGTCACCATCACCACCAGAAGCAGCCTTGTCGTCGATTGCTGGACCTGCGGCAACGCAGAGAGAGGAGTCTGAAGAAAAGGAGTCAGAGGAGGAAGGTGGCTTTGAGGAGGTGGAAGACCAACCACAGCAGGCATCCCAGGGGGCTTGTTGTCACCTTTCAGGGACCCTTGGCTTGTACATGGCTGGGTGGAGGAAGAGACCTTCAATGACGTCAGTGAGGAGTCTGGACAAGGAACGGGACATGGCTAGCTTGGTATCCAACCTTGTGCAAATGGGGAGTTTGCGGTTGTGCAAATAAACTATTTGCGGTTGTTTGCGGTATGTTAAACGGGGAGTTTGGTCTGTCATAGTTTGGTCATCATACCTGATACCAAACAATTTAGGAATGTTAGGTGATTTATGCCCTTTATGGATTAAAACCCGACTCTGCGTCAACTACATAATTTTCCATGGGAGTTTTGCCATGGATCCCCCTCCGGCATGCCACAGTCCAGGTGTTAGTCCCCTTGAAACAACTTTTCATTCAATATTGTGGCCAGAAAGAGTCCTTGTGGGTTTTAAAATTCACCTTCCTATTGGCAGATCGCCCTGTTTGCCCGTTCGCAAGCATTTGCGGAAATTTGCGTTTGCCGTTCGCGAATGGAAAATTTTATGTTTGCGACATCTCTACTGGTATATCATACCAGTTGCAATTGGTTGCTGAAATAGCATTTGTCCCTCTGTATAGTTGTGATATCGCTGCAGAGCCGCACACAACTGCTGCACAATGCAAATGCACCATATAGAAATTATATTATAGGTATATCACACCCCTGCCTCAATCAGTTTCTTTGGGAGGCAACTAGTATATAACAGTTGCTATTAGTTGTTCCAATAGAATTTGTCCCTTTGTATAGCTGCAATATCGCAGCAGAACTGCACACAACTGCTGCACAATAGAAATGCACTATATGGGAATTATATTATAGGTATATCACACCCCTGCCTCAATAAAAAATAATTGCGGGCAACCGGTATATCACAACAGTTGCAATTAGCTGTTTCAATAGCATTTGGCCTCTGTATAGCTGCGGTATCTCTGAAGAATTGCACACAACTGCTGAACAATACAAATGCACTATATAGAAAGTATATTATAGGTATATCACACCCCTGCCTCAATCAGTTTTTTTGGGGGGCAACTGGAATATCACACCAGTTGCAATTAGTTGTTCCAATAGCGTTCGTCCCTCTGTATAGTTGCAGTATGTATTGTGCACAACTTCTACACAGTACAAATGCTTTATATGGAAATTATATTATAAGTATATCACACCCCTACCTCAGTGAGTTTTTTGGGGGGCAACTGTTATATCACACCAGATGCAATTAGTTGTTCCAATAGCGTTTGTCCCTCTTTATAGCTACGGTATCACAACATAACCGCACACAACTGCTGCACAATACAAATGCACTATATAGAAAATATATTACAGTTATATTACATCCCTGCCTCAATCAGTTTTTTGGGGGGCAACTGGTATATCACACCAGTTGCAATTAGTTGTTCTAATAGCGTTTGTCCCTCTGCATAGCTGCGGTAAATAATATTAAAAATATACGCCTGCTGTAGGTGCATAGGTTTGACTTTTTGGCACATTTGCTTCATCTTTCCATTTTGTGGGACATATTGCTTCTGCATGCTTTCCGTATGCACATAATTTTCAGCCATAATGCATGAGTATGACATATTTGGAGTCCACCCAAAAAATTGAAGAGGGAAATTATGTCACCAAATTGTCTCATCCCACGGGAAACATCTATAGCATGGTCACATAGTTGCTACGGCGCTATTTTCTTCCACAGCACAAAGATCTCTGTTATTTTCCTCTGCTTGCTAGCTTTGGTTTCTTGCAGTTTTTAACTTTTCAAGATGACCAACAAATCTTTCCATGTTTCTCCCCTATACTGGCTTTTCTCTCAGTGATGTGGACAGTATACACCAATGTCATAAAAAAAAACTGTGGAGGAGGCATTGTGTTCGTCTCATTGTTTCAATGGTCTGGGAAAAAACATGTTCACTCCCTCATCCAGGATTTGCGGCAGAACTCAAAGAATTTAGTAATTTCTGCTGCATGTTGATCCCGACCTTTGACCACCTGCTGGGAAACCTGTGTCCTGGCCTGACATACCAGGACAAAAACATGTAGCACCAGAGTATTACTCATTATTACCCTGAGATACACACATATACTGCGCTCTTTCCAACCATGTCAACCCAATAGAGCTAGCAGAAATGTACAATTTCCTTTGCCTTTATGGGACCTGCACCATTTCGGAGACCATCTGAGTGACCTTCAAAGCATGTGGTGATGCCATAGCCCAAGGCAGAAGACTGGCTTCAAATTTCTAAAGGCTTTTTCAACTCTACACAGTTTCCCAACTGCTTTGGGGCGATGGATGGCAAACATATGTTAAGAGTCTGCCTCACTCAGGTCCTCACAGGTTGGGAGCTGACTCCTGGTACCAACACTGATCAGCTGTTTAAAGGAGTAGCGCCTCTCATGTGAACACTGCTTCCTCTTCAAAATTAACTGTGCGCTGCCTCATTTTTAGTGGCGCACCAAAGAGCAGTTATAATTACACTTTGGTGCCTCTAGAATTGAGACGGCACACAGGTAATTTTGAAGCAGAAGCAGAGTTGACACAAGTCCCATTCTCCCTTCAAGCAGTTGAATGGACAGGTGCCTGGAGTCGAACCATTGCTGATCTGATATTGCTGATCTGTCCTGAGGATAGTTTATCAATATCTTTGCAGTATAGATTACTATGATACTCATTATACCTCCATGTTGCAACTGGGCCCAGCAAAACAAACTTTTTTTTAATTTGACATTTGAAAGTATTGCTAAACACAGATGCCTTCAGCTGCGAAGCAAACATGCAACAGGTCAGCTAGTTTCATAGATACCAATCTACTGAGAGATGCCTTTTAACATGTACACTCTACAATCTGTGCTCCCATGCGTGTGACAACAGTTTCTTGAAGAACTCCTCCCAAACAGCCTCTTTCCGATTTGTCAGCACAACTGCACACAACTGCTGCCAAATGCAAATGCACTATATAGAAATTGTATTATAAGTATATCACACCCCTGCCTCATTTAGATTTTTCGGGGGGGGGGGGGGGGGGGCAACTCACATATCATAAGAGTTGCAATTTATTATTCCAATAGCATTTGTCCCTCTGTATAGCTGCAGAATCGCAGCAGAACTGCACTTAACTGCTGCAGAATACAAATGCACTATAATATACTTTCAATGTTAGAAAGTATATTACACCCCTCAGTAAGTTACACCTATCGATAGCACATCTATTCTAGTCCTTAAAACTACTTTTGTGGCCCTATTAGCTAGTGTTTAGTGTCCCTAACAGTTTTTATCTGCTCCACAGAGCAACCTCTACCTACACTGACAAAAGACATGTAAAAGACCGGGTTTTGTTATAGGGTAGGGGGTGTGTCCATGTGCTGAAACATCTCAATTGGCTGTTCTGTCCCACCTGATGGATGTGTCATCATGGGTCAAAGTTCGGTGCAATTCAAACGACTTCGGCGCCGACAGACATTGCCATATGTTTGCATGTTCAGCAAATCGCGAACAAGCAAATTTTGCAGCGAAACGACCACCGGGTGAACCGCAAGGCCATCTCTAGTCACCACTAGGCAAGTAAAGTCGTTCCTGGGAATCGTGGGCTATTATATGAGGTTCGTTCCCCATTTTGCCACTTTAGCGTCTCCGTTGACAGGGCTCTTGAAGGGATGGAAGTCCATAATGGTCCGCTGAAATGACCAGGCAGAAGAGGCTTTTCCTGTGTTGAAGTCGGTCCTGTGCGGGTCACCGGTTTTGGTAACGTCCAAGGGAGTTTGTGAGACAGACCGATGTCTCTGAAGTTAGCCTCAAAGCTGTACTTTCTCAGGAGATCAATTGGGAGGAACATCCACAGCCGCAATCTAACCCCAGCCAAAACTAGGTACAGTATAGTGGAGAGAGTGCTTGGACATCAAATGGGCACTCGAGTCTCTCCGCTATTATCTGTTGGGGAGAAAGTTTTGTCTGGTGACCGACCACTCCCCTCTCAAGTGGATGAGCCAGGCCAAAGCGAGGAATGCTCGGATCACCAGATGGTTCTTGTCATTACAGAACTTTAAGTTCTCAGTGGAACACAGGGCAGGCCGCTTACAGGGAAACATGGATGCCCTGTCCCGGGTACACTGTCTGGCAAGTGTTCACCCCCTCAGGGTTGAAAAAAGGGGGGAGGTATGTAGGAAGGCTCAAGGGTCTGTCGTTGACGGAAGGTATGTGTCACTGAGGTTCCTGTCCTCGGTGAAGTAAGAACCGGTATTTTCAGGTGTCAGCAGCAGCTAATGCTGATTGACACTGCTATTTTAGTATGACTGTATAGATGATCCAGGATGGTTCTAACTAGGAGTAGCTAAAGTGAGGGGTGGGTGATTACTTCCCATGTTCCAGGCAGGGTCTTGATTGGCCTATAAAAAAGCCAGCCAGCACTGTCAGCTGTGAGTGGATTACTCCTCTGTGACAGTGTAGCTCTGTCAGTCTCTGGGTTGGGACCTGGGAGTTTGGGCCTGGATTAAGGCCTGCTACCTTGTTGGTGTGAAAACAGGGGGATTCGGCTTTGTCCAAGGACTTCTTCTTTGCTGCATCGTGTGAACAAACACCAGAATCACAAGGTGACTGTTTTCCTTGAAGCTGACTTTTTGTTTTGTCATTTACTAACCTGCCTACCAGAGCGTATCCCCACAATATATATATACACACACACGCATTATTATTATTTTTTTTTAGCTTTCATTGTTATTTCATTTAGCTGTATTGGTGTACGGACTTTATTGCTGTGTACCTTTCGCAATAGAATTTGATACATTTCTACAAGTTGTAAAAGTAATCAACTTTAGCCTTAATTGTAATTTTTTTCCATAAAATTCTTTTAATTTAGTCTAATGTAATAGCTACATTAAATTGAATAATGAGCTTAGTTCAGCTTTTATGACACAATCAAATATTCAAATGCATTAATTCATGTCAATCAGTTAATAAAATTAGCAGGAAACATTTTTGTTCAATTTCACTCACCGCTTTACCAAGGGACTGCAGTACTTACTCTGCACCAGTTTACCAAAGTATGTTCTGTTCAATACTGTAAAAGAGTCTGGAATAGTCTATGTGATCAATATATAGAAAGTACATGAACCACAGATATATCTATGTTATTGCTCCATATGTGAATGGGCTTTTAGATCCACATACACCTAGCAGAAAACAATCTGCACAGATTTCAAGTCATAAAGTGCAAGGCTTGAAAGATCTGCAACTAAAAATATCCTTCACATAGGAATTTTTATTGTGTGGTTTCTGAGGATAAAAATCTGTCCTGTGCCTCTAGATGTAACAATCCTATTCTATAATTGCAAGCAGAGATTTTGAAAACTATGAGTTGGTACAGGAAGTGCATTTAAAATTGTCAACTACTTTAAGACATCACAAAAATTATCTGACCTTTTTGTCAAATTGGGGGAAATGAATTAAACGATTTACTCCAGATTTCTGTCCTATAAAGAACACAAATTTTGCTGCATGACTCCACTTAATGTGTTTGATGCATTTTAATTCCATATATTTAGGTTTAACAGTGGTGCATAAACAGCCAGCCTTGGTAAATTTACCTCTTTGAATTTCTCGTGTCAAAATTGAAGTGATAAACATTAAGGTCAATCTGTCAATTTTGTCACTTCTGGCACAATAAAATCTTACAATGTAACCAGTCTTAACCCCTTTCTGATGCAGCAATTCCATTTTTGTGTTTTTGTTTTTCGCTCCCTGCATTCCTGGCGCAATAACTTTTTTATTTTTCCGTTCACATAATCATATGAGGACTTGTTTTTTAGAAAACACATTGTTCTTTCTAAGGACACCATTTAATATTTAGTAGAAAGCTAGAAAAAAATTCCAAATGCGGTAAAATTGGAAAAAATAAAAAATTCCACCACAGTTTTGTGGGTTTCGTTTTTAGACCATTCACTATTCAGTAAATCTAACTTGTGCACTTCATTCTCCAGGCCAGTACGATTATGGCAAAACCCAAAAAAATAAAATATTTTCATTGCCATATTCTGACACCCATAACTTTTTTTTATAGTTATGTCTACAGAGATGTGTGAGGGCAATTTTTTTTTGTGGGACGATATGTAGTTTTTGTTAATACCATTTTGTCACGACCATGTTTATGGCCGTGACTCCTTGGGAGCCGCATACAGTTGCCCGCGGTTTGGGTTGTTGTGTCAACCGCAGCTGGAGGCATTTTGCTGTTTGCCTCAGGTGCGGTTGCCTTGGAGTTGTGTGCGTGTATGTATGCACTTTTGTATGTTTGGTGTGCACTCTGTTTTATGTTTGGTGTACACTGACATCTTTCCTTCACTGTGGTTGCCCGTGGCAACGTTTGGTTGTATGTGTACATGTTGTGGCAGTGTCCCGGCCTTCGGGCTGACTCCCAGGACATGGTTGCCACCCATGTCGTTGCCTGTGGCAACAGCCACAGTGTGTTCTTGGGTTGGACACTTTCCCTTTAAGTTTGTGTTTCCCTTCCCTGGAGCTGGAAGGGTTAACTCCCTTCCCAGTATGTGTGTGCTCTGGGTGTGTTTGTTGGGTGTGGCTACTTGGGCCTATATAGCCTCAGTGTGTAGCACATGTCTGGGGGTTGCTTCAGCCATGCTTAGCTGGAGCAGCCTCCTGTGTTTTCAACCTGCCAGTGGGGGCCACCCTTGTGGTCATAAACTAACTGTGACTCTTAAGTTTATGTCAAGTTTATGTGTGATGTCTATTTGATGTTTTCCTTGTTTTTCTGTGCAGCTATGGATCTGGGTCTCTGTGTGTGGATGCGTTGTGATCTTCAGCTTGCCAGCACAGGGATCCAGTCAGCAAGGCTGTGGCAGGTAGGTGGAACTGGTTCAGTTCACCTGCCATATCCATAGATCTGTTTGTGTTTCCCCTTTTCCCTACAGTTTGGCCAGTGAGACCCCTGTTCCTCCGTGTCCAGAAGGAACAGGCCGTCTTACCCTGACTCCTAGTCCAGGGACCGGTCGGAGGGTGAGTTAGGGATCCGAGGTTCCTGAGCATGGGTCCTCCTTCCTTAAAGGTCGGCCCATGAGCTACGAGTTAGGGTCAGATTAGGCATGCGATTAGGAGGTGACCTGCTCCCTAATTCTGTCGTCCTGGCCGAGCAGGGGTTAACATCATCTGGAATCGCACGGCTGAGGATTTTCCCCATCCTCAGCCGTGACACATTTTGGGGTGTGCGTTGTGTTCATTTTTTGGGGCGGAAGAAAAAAACACAAATAGTCCATTTTTATATTTTTCTGTTACGTCATTTATTTTATTTTAATAGTACAGACGTTTTTGACACAGCGATGCCCATGATGTTTTGATTTTGGGGAAATGTGCGTGATTTGAATTTTTATATCTTTTTATTTTTCTATATTTTTAAAAAATAAAAAATAAAAAATTTGGTCCCTAAGTGTTACAAAACATAAAATCATCAGACTTCAATTTGTATAGAGTAATGGAATTTTCTCCATTATCCTATATTACAATTCAGTTCTACCACCTACTGGCCTGAATTGTAATATAAAAGTAATAAACCTGGAACCCTAGTACAGGCTCAAGCTCATTACTTACATGGAACTTCTTCCCCAATCTCTGTCATGGGGAGTTGTCCTGCCTGCGAAGCGTGCTCTTCCAGGTTTCTGGCCTCTCAGATGGCATGGTCAGATTTGACCACAGCATCTGAGGGTTTAAATGTCTATGATAGGCATTACTGCCCATCATTGACATTAGCCGTGGGTGTTTACTGTATGCACTCGGCAGCTATGGTGCTTGCTCCACTCCGGAGTGGGTGCCACCTTTTAAAGAATTCACATCCACCGTACATGTACGGTGGATGTCAGTAAGTGACTTTAAAAGGTATTCCCATTAATATTTATTGTTTATTTATTCCAACGGGTAGTATTGTCTGAACACTGAGATCTCCACTTATCACTAGAACATGAATGGAGCGATGGGGCACTTGACTTCTAAAGGCTGATTAGTGGGAGGAAAGATTTAATGTAATTTATCAACAAAACTGGAGTAAATAATATTAAAAATATACGCCTGCTGTAGGTGCATAGGTTTGACTTTTTGGCACATTTGCTTCATCTTTCCATTTTGTGGGACATATTGCTTCTGCATGCTTTCCGTATGCACATAATTTTCAGCCATAATGCATGAGTATGACATATTTGGAGTCCACCAAAAATATTGAAGAGGGAAATTATGTCACCAAATTGTCCCATCCCACGGGAAACATCTATAGCATTGTCACATAGTTGCTACGGCACTATTTTCTTCCACAGCACAAAGATCTCTGTAATTTTCCTCTGCTTGCTAGCTTTGGTTTCTTGCAGTTTTTAACTTTTCAAGATAACCAACAAATCTTTCCATGTTTCTCCCCTGTACTGGCTTTTCCTTTCAGTGATGTGGACAGTATACACAAATGTCGTAAAAAAAAACTGTGGAGGAGGCATTGTGTTCGTCTCATTGTTTCAATGGTCTGGGAAAAAACATGTTCACTCCCTCATCCAGGATTTGCGGCAGAACTCAAAAAATTTAGTAATTTCTGCTGCATGTTGATCCTTTGACCACCTGCTGGGAAACCTGTGTCCTGGCCTGACCTACCAGGACAAAAACATGTAGCACCAGAGTATTACTCATTATTACCCTGAGATACACACATATACTGCGCTCTTTCCAACCATGTCAACCCAATAGAGCTAGCAGAAATGTACAATTTCCTTTGCCTTTATGGGACCTGCACCATTTCGGAGACCATCTGAGTGACCTTTAAAGCATGTGGTGATGCCATAGCCCAAGGCAGAAGACTGGCTTCAAATTTCTAAAGGCTTTTTCAACTCTACACAGTTTCCCAACTGCTTTGGGGCGATGGATGGCAAACATATGTTAAGAGTCTGCCTCACTCAGGTCCTCACAGGTTGGGAGCTGACTCCTGGTACCACCACTGATCAGCTGTTTAAAGGAGTAGCTCCTCTCATGTGAACACTGCTTCCTCTTCAAAATTAACTGTGCGCTGCCTCATTTTTAGTGGCGCACCAAAGAGCAGTTATAATTACACTGTGGTGCCTCTAGAATTGAGACGGCACACAGGTAATTTTGAAGCAGAAGCAGAGTTGACACAAGTCCCATTCTCCCTTCAAGCAGTTGATTGGACAGGTGCCTGGAGTCGAACCATTGCTGATATGATATTGCTGATCTGTCCTGAGGATAGTTTATCAATATCTTTGCAGTGCACAACCCCTTTAATGATATAGATTACTATGATACTCATTATACTTCCATGTTGCAACTGGGCCCAGCAAAACAAACTTTTTTTAATTTGACATTTGAAAGTATTGCTAAACACAGATGCCTTCAGCTGCGAAGCGAACATGCAACAGGTCAACCAGTTTCATAGATACCAATCTACTGAGAGATTCCTTTTAAAATGTACACTCTACAATCTGTGCTCCCATGCGTGTAACAACAGTTTCTTGGAGATCTCCTCCCAAACAGTCTCTTTCCGATTTCCTTGGTTATGGCAATTCCAATTTCACTATTCAGTTATTTAGTCAGTTATTTCCATCAGTTCCATCAGTTATTGTGAGCCAAAACCAGTAGTGAATCCTACACATAGATAAGGTATAATGTTTTGTATTTTCCACTCACACTTGGTTTTGACTCACAATAGCTGATGGAAATAGCTGACCAAATAACTGAATTTGAAATTGCCATGACCAAGGAAGTCGGAAAGAGGCTGAAGTGTGAACTCGGCCAAAGAGTTTGACCATGTTGTAGGGATTTGTACTTGCAGTAGGATTGGCAATGACAGATTTTCACTGAGGCAGCGGGTTTCAAAGTCCAAACAGTGCTTTATTTGGTCACTTCAGCATAACAGATTAGCATCCAAGTTATAGTGTCACTTATTGAGGTGAAGTTATAGCACCAGCATAGCATAATATAAAACATACATAAGCACCTGCCCGTCTGGGCTCTACCTAATACACAGGCAATTCCTGTCTCGCCTATAGAGTCCTGTTCATACTAGGGAAGATCAGCCTCACGTTCAACCAGTCACCAAGCTCTAACCACACAGGTCAGCTCTCCAGGCTTCATTGTCAAAGACTGGCAGTCTTGGGTTTCTTTTTATTCCCCAGCAATGATCCCAGCACCCTACACCTAGGGGGAATATCTGTAGTGGAAGGGTGTGGACTGGGAGGTCCCTCTGCAAAACCTACCTCTCAGTCCAAATAAAATCTAGCCCATAAATTCTAAACAAAACAGCTCTAGCAAACTATGCTTTGCTGAAACAAGTGCAGCTTTCTGGACTTCATCTATTTTACCGAGCTTAGGAATCTGGGTGAGATATACACACCTTCCACCACTTTACCATACAAATTACCACAATGTGTACCAAATTTCAGAATGCTCCTGCCCCGGAATAATCAGCCTATATGGCCAGGCATGATGAGATCTAGAGGTCCAAGTCCAGGAAGTTGTTTCCTCTCTTAAACCTTTCTAGGTCTTAAGAACCAGGAAGCTGTCAGGAGAATCCTCATTATTGCTTAGCAACAGATCCACAAAATACAGACAGCACATGGATGGTCTCTGTGTACTGCCCATAGTTTTCAATTTTTTTTTCAGTTTTTTCAGTTTTTTTTCCAATCTGAACTTCAGATGAGAAAAAAATTTCAACTATTAGACAAAGAAGATTATAGCACTATATTAGCTAAATTGCTCTATATTAGTTTTTTTATATTCGCTATATTCCTATATATTCTTGTTTTAGAATATTCTGAATATTCAAAAAAACAAAGTTATAGCAATATATATTAAAAAAAAAAAGATTATAGAGCAATTTAGCTAATATGGTGCTATTCCGAAAATTTGCATATTACACGATCATTACCTTGCTGATTTTTCGAGTAAAAAATCTGAGTATAACGAATATTCTAATTTGCGAATATTCGACATTTTTTTTTACAAAATATTCGTGAAATATCGCAAATTCGAATATGACCCCTGCCGCTAATCACTAATGATAATGTCTGTAAAGCACCATGGAATGTCAGTGCTATGTAAGTGAAATAAATAATTATAGTATCAAAGCTTTTTCATGTGATAATGTATAGTATTAAACACAGTTTTTTTTTTACATGATTTTAATGCCTTTTTCCTATAAAGAAGTTTATTTAAAATTGTCTAATAAAACCCATAGTGTGCTGCCTTTTGAAAAAACACTATAGACCCCCCAAAATACAGCACACGTGAATAAAAATGCTGCAAAAATGTACTGTATGTAGTGCTTTTCATATTTTTATTGACTTACAGCTAGCATCTGGTTGCAGCACTTTTTTCAAAATACATTGCTTTTTCTAATTGGACTATGTATCAAACTGCTCTTAAAGATTTACTTTTTTCTTAGACCTTTTACAACTTCCATATGTTTGTTCCATGCACCATTAATGACTTGTGTGATCTTTTCCCCTTTACAAGATCGCTCTCTCTGTGATTTTTCACTTTTTCTCATGCGTCCATGTCATTTTACTCACTCTGGTGACAATTCATATCTCAAGTGGAGAACCCCTAATAAAATTGGTTGTACGGTTTTTCCCCTGCATGAAAACTATATTTTGAAGGCAAAAAATTATCTCCCTCTTAATAACGTGACAATGCATGGTCACCTTTGCAGGGTATTTTTTTCTTACTGGACATTGATAAATGAGGTTCTTAATGTTTCGTATTGGCTGAGGACAGCACAACTATTAAAAATGTTAAGTGCTGTCCCCTCTGTAATTGACAGCTTGATACTGTTATCCCTTCATGCTTGTCATTGCATTATAATAATACCAGTGATTAGCAACCCTGAATAATTTCCCAGTAGATACATAACCCACTGAGATTATAAAATAGATTGTTTATATATTAATGACATAAACTGCTGTCTATAAAAATCCCTAAAAGTGCAAAATAAATCAAATGTTCTTCATTTGGAAAGATAAATATTTAATAAATGTGGATATGTGGATTATGCTTTATAAGGTGTGCATTTTTTGTAGTAATGCAAAGAACAAAAATGATATTCAAAATCAGAGCTTACACAAATGTAAATATATTTTTTCACTATATTTTCTAAGCAATACATAATTCAGTTTAGGGTCAGATCATTCTAAGCATCTGGTGACAAAAACATCAAGGGGGTCATTTATCAAACCAGATATGCCAGGTTTCTGGTGTAAAAATGTCAAACAACATGATAATTTGCTACTTTTTTGCTACATATCTGTGACACCACTTTGCAAAATGGTCTGTTTAAGGCAGAAAAGTGAGATTAGAGCTGGATTATGGCACATTTACTATCTGCGACATCTGCGACATTTGTGTCGCAGAAAAGTCTCATCCTATGCCAGACAGCTACCTGGTGTATTTTAAGGCTTACTCATACAACACAGTGCAGTTGCACCAAAACTGTACAATATTTCTTAAAAGTGGTGCAACCACACAATGCAAAACCAGACTTAAAAGTGACATGAAAACAGGTAACAGATTTTACCAAGATATTTTTGCAATCACCAAAAGAAATATTTGAATTAAGCAGCTGCATACTGTAGAATATATGGCATGTTTATGCACTAAGGGAGAAAAGCTTTGTGCATATACTGCAGCTGACAGAGCATATCACACATTTTTACATAAGGGATCCAAAAGAATAAACTTCCATATCTCTCTCTATGAAATCAGGATATATAGTAGAGGTCCAACCTCCATATGTCTCCCCATGAAATCAGTGGCATATGGATATACAGTAGAAGTCCAATTAACCTCTATGAAAGCCTCTATTATGGCTCTGTACAAAACAATATACAGCTCTAGGTAAAGCATTTTTGGGAGGCATTTTCCCATAGACTTGCAAAAAAACTAGCACAAATAAAAAGAATGCCTTAAAATGAAGGATGAGCGAATCAATTTTAAATAAATTGGATTAGTTAAGAATTTGTTTGCAAAATGAATCCCAAGACTTTTAAATTCTTTTGGATGAATCACGTAAAACCGGAGCCCAGAGCCATTTTACTGTGAGAATTGGCAGTGAAAAACACAAGGGAGGAAGAAAAAGGATGGTCACATGATACTGGGAGTAAGTTAAAGGGAGGGATCGGCTCAGAGGCTGACCTACAGACTTATCAGCCTATCAGGAGTAAAAGCATTCAGGCAGATGCCTGGGCACAGCAAGCAAATGCCGTACTGTGTTGAGCTGCTGATAAGGGTGGATAGATCTCTGCGGTGTCTGCCCAAAAAAGCTATTTTAGAGTATACCGAAGCAAAAGCAACTATTTTAGTATAACAGGGTCAGTCTAGGGAAAGAATAGAAATAAATAATTGTATAGATTATAGGGACTTTCATCAGGAAATATTTGAGAGAGTGAGAGGCTGGGCATATTACTTAATATTGCTCATGCTGTAGCATCTCAATCCAGCAGGTTTTAATTACAAATCCAACCAACTGCAAGAAAAAAATATATTCTTTGTTTCCATTGAACAGAGAGAGAGAGAGAGAGAGAGAGTTAAACAATAAATAAAATAAAAAATAACGTTTCTACCAAGGCTTATTGCCAGCTTGTCAGCATAGCACTCCAAATGCATTCTGCTGATTAAGAATTGGATATTTTTGCAAAAATGTGTGAGGTACTCCCGTATGGCAGTTTTTCTCCTCCAATCTGGTGCACACAACTACAGCTATATGTGGGATCTGCAGGTAAATGTTAACCATGGGTACCAGGTTTACCCCCAGTTATGCTAACATTTTTATGGCCCAGTGGCAACATTTGAACATTGAGCCACTACCGGGGGAGAGCCTGGTACTATGGCGCAGATACATAGATGACATAATCTTTATTTTGCAAGATACGGAAAAAAAACTTAACCTATTCCTGAAAGAAATTAATGAGAATAATATGAACCTAACCTTTACAACTAATATGAGTAGAACACAGGTCGAATTCCTAGATCTAACTATAAAGACTGCAGATGGAAGATTAATATGTAGTACATATCAAAAACCCACCATGAAAAATAACTACATCTTATACTCTAGAGGCCATCTACCAAGATTGCTCATTAACATCCCAATCAGTCAGTTCAGGAGATTAAAAAGAAACTGCACAGAAGATAGCCAGTTTGAAGAAGAAGTAGACAATTTAAAACTACAATTTCTAGCTAAAGACTACCCATTAAAAAACGGATGAGATCTCTCAATAAAGTAAGTTCAATGCACAGACAAGACTTCTTCTCAAAGTCAGAAAAAACAACCTAAAAAGATGACAACATCCTGGTTATATTACCATTCAATACCCAACATAAAAAAGTAGAAAAGATGATATACAGATACTGGCACCATATTTTAAGGAACAAAATCATAGGCCCTCTATTACCTAAAAACACATATATCAAATATACTAAAGCTCCCAACTTAGGCCTGAGGGTAACTGTAAGTAGGAGAACAACAGAAACTAAATCAAACTCGCTGACACATTTTTTTAGATGCGGCCGATGCAAAAATTGGAGAACTAGCAACTTCCCTAAAAAAAACTATTTCAATCAACTCAACACATAATACTTTCTCATACCAAATTAAGGAACATCTATCCTGTGACTCGACAGATGTTATATATCTACTACAATGTCCATGTCTAAAACAATATATTGGGAGGACCAAGAGACCATTTAAGAATAGAGTGTCAGAGCACATATCGAATATTATAAAAGGATATGACCAACATTCCGTATCAAAACATTTCAAAGATCACTACATTAAAGATCCGACATTACTCACCTTTATAGCCTTTGAAATGGTCAAAAGACACTGGAGAGATAGGAATCATATAGCCAATATGTCAAGAACAGAATCCAGAAGAATCTTTGAATTTGATACAATAATTCCCATGGGTCTGATGTGGGCTGGGTGCCTTCTGGGGACGTGACATCGAGGTCAGGTTCTTTAACAGCACCTTGATCTCTCCTCCCTGGGGGGCCCCCACAAATACATTTCATCACTAGAACAAAATAAGCAAGAAATTATTTGGAAAGACATATCTTACAGTAATATGAGAAATCATAAACAAGAAATATATAATATAATATAAAAAATAAAAAATACAATACTCTATGAATCACCCACGATCCGATATGAATTCGTTGAATATGAGGGTCATACACTCCACTATTGAGTGTATGTGTGTATATATATATATATATATATATATATATATATTTATACACACATAATTTTTATCATATTTTTTATCATATATTTATCTTGCACTTTCATTCTTCATCCCTCATACCTAATTTATTCTTATTTACCTCTTTATTATAAAATACAATTTTTTATGAGATCGAATACTATATATATTATATATTCATTATTTTCCCTCTTCTCTTTTTTTACCGTATTATATGGAATAATAGAAAGATCCAAATGTGAATGTATCTACTTATTTATTTCAATATGGATAAAACAATCCAGTCCGAGTTTTTTGTATCATTATAAATTACTACACCGCTCATTTCACTAATTGTTTACTAATTGAAGACTGGCTATAAACTTGTAAAAAAATGGCTATATATACCCACTGATGAAGGAGCACGGCACTCCGAAATGCTTCTGGAAATATAGCCATACAGCCACAATAGGCTAACAAAAAGCAGTATTTTCTAAGGTACCGAATAACTCTAAATCCGGGCAGCACACGAGTGGAGCAACTATCCCTCTATATCAGCAGGATCACCTTTGCCCACATCCAAATTGAAAAGCCCGCTCCCGACCACGTGGAATGCCAAGTTGGGACGCATGGGAAAGCGCCCAGGGCTAGCAAGGTTACTACACTAACCACGTGGGACGCCAAGAAGACGCCATCAGCATCGCCGCACGGACCCACATCGCAGATCCCTGCTGCCGGAGCGGTAATGTACTTTGATCCTATCCTAGTAAGAAAGAAACAGTATTGTCTCTATTAAGTACTTTGGTTTACAAACATTATTATACCAAGTACGTGGGATGCCAGGCCGAGATGTTGAGTTAAATAGACATTAACAATGCGCAGATTTACATCGCAGATACCTGATATATAACTCAACCAGGAGCGGTTATGTACCCTCAATATTATGAAAGGTTCTATACTACTGCACATTATTCCAAGAGGAAATAATACTTTTTTTCATTTTAGAGGATACCCCCCTTTCTTCGCTCTTTCCTTCTCCTGTTCTTTTTAATTATTTTTAAATATTTTTAATTACAGATTGTTTTAATTATTAATAAATTTACATTGTCTTCATGCTTCACAATTAGAGTGCCATCCATCAGTTTTTTTAATACATTCTTTGTTTGAATAAGGCAGAGGGTACACCTTTGAATAGAGCACCTTATCCAATAATCCAAATAGGTGAGACGCCGATTCTATTTATTTATTAAAAGTTAGCCATGGGCATTCAAACAAAAACATAGGTGCCAAGGATCTTCTGCAGAACGTGAAGCAGCATCACTGAATCCAATGGGAAAAATAGAACTGGCCAGTACAGGGAGTGCAGAATTATTAGGCAAGTTGTATTTTTGAGGATTAATTTTATTATTGAACAACAACCATGTTCTCAATGAACCCAAAAAACTCATTAATATCAAAGCTGAATATTTTGTAAGTAGTTTTTAGTTTGTTTTTAGTTTTAGCTATTTTAGGGGGATATCTGTGTGTGCAGGTGACTATTACTGTGCATAATTATTAGGCAACTTAACAAAAAACAAATATATACCCATTTCAATTATTTATTTTTACCAGTGAAACCAATATAACATCTCAACATTCACAAATATACATTTCTGACATTCAAAAACAAAACAAAAACAAATCAGTGACCAATATAGCCACCTTTCTTTGCAAGGACACTCAAAAGCCTGTCATCCATGGAGTCTGTCAGTGTTTTGATCTGTTCACCATCAACATTGCGTTCAGCAGCAACCACAGCCTCCCAGACACTGTTCAGAGAGGTGTACTGTTTTCCCTCCTTGTAAATCTCACATTTGATGATGGACCACAGGTTCTCAATGGGGTTCAGATCAGGTGAACAAGGAGGCCATGTCATTAGATTTTCTTCTTTTATACCCTTTCTTGCCAGCCACGCTGTGGAGTACTTGGACGCGTGTGATGGAGCATTGTCCTGCATGAAAATCATGTTTTTCTTGAAGGATGCAGACTTCTTCCTGTACCACTGCTTGAAGAAGGTGTCTTCCAGAAACTGGCAGTAGGACTGGGAGTTGAGCTTGACTCCATCCTCAACCCAAAAAGGCCCCACAAGCTCATCTTTGATGATACCAGCCCAAACCAGTACTCCACCTCCACCTTGCTTGCGTCTGAGTGGAGCTCTCTGCCCTTTACCAATCCAGCCACGGGCCCATCCATCTGGCCCATCAAGACTCACTCTCATTTCATCAGTCCATAAAACCTTAGAAAAATCAGTCTTGAGATATTTCTTGGCCCAGTCTTGACGTTTCAGCTTGTGTGTCTTGTTCAGTGGTGGTTGTCTTTCAGCCTTTCTTACCTTGGCCATGTCTCTGAGTATTGGACACCTTGTGCTTTTGGGCACTCCAGTGATGTTGCAGCTCTGAAATATGGCCAAACTGGTGGCAAGTGGCATCTTGGCAGCTGCACGCTTGACTTTTCTCAGTTCATGGGCAGTTATTTTGCGCCTTGGTTTTTCCACACGCTTCTTGCGACCCTGTTGACTATTTTGAATGAAACGCTTGATTGTTCGATGATCACGCTTCAGAAGCTTTGCAATTTTAAGAGTGCTGCATCCCTCTGCAAGATATCTCACTATTTTTGACTTTTCTGAGCCTGTCAAGTCCTTCTTTTGACCCATTTTGCCAAAGGAAAGGAAGTTGCCTAATAATTATGCACACCTGATATATGGTGTTGATGTCATTAGACCACACCCCTTCTCATTACAGAGATGCACATCACCTAATATGCTTAATTGGTAGTAGGCTTTCGAGCCTATACAGCTTGGAGTAAGACAACATGCATAAAGAGGATGATGTGGTCAAAATACTCATTTGCCTAATAATTCTGCACTCCCTGTATTCTGAATCAGAATAAGTCTGTCCTCTTTCTCGTGGTCTTCTTTAAGGAATCCAGCCCACATCCTCAAGCAGTCCTTGATCCATGATCAGCTGCTTCTTCTGCTTAGACTCCTCCTCCACCTTGTCCTCCTCTCCATAGTGAGCCATCCATAGCAGAATGTGCAGTCATGATGTAATGACCGGCGTCACGCAAAGGGAGGGAAAAGGGAAGGCCCTTCCCAAGGGAGAGGGAAAGGTGGTGACTCCTGACTCACCTTGCGGCTGGCACCTGACTGCCCTGACATCCCTAGACGGGTTCCTCACCCGTACGCCGATCACGTGCCTAAACCCTGGCTTTCCCTAAGATGAGCCCTATGTAGTGAACGGGGCGGTGGGATCACTAGTCCGCACCACTGACACTAACCGGAAAACACCAAGGAGAGGACAGACAATACAGACAAACATATAATCCCAGGTGGGCGACAACAGCAGACCACAAAGGCCCAACAGGGATCCGGAGGGTAATGTTCTGGAACAACAACTAGGGAACGCAGCAACACAGCTCCAGTGGGTCAGTATAGAAGTCCAGGCAGGAAGCTCTATATCTGGCAACCAGAGAAGTGGGAGAGGGGAATATAAGGAGGTTGGGAGTGCTGGACAAGGAACAGCTGAGGAGAAGGAGCTATGGATCCCTGAGTGAGCCAAAAAGGGTTGCAAAGCAAACCCAGAAAGCTACCATAAAGAAACAGCCCTATCTTTCTACATAGAGCGCGCAGCCACCCGCTGCGACCTCCTGACCCCGGGTATAACGGAGTCAGGCGTGGTTCTTGACACCCTCGTGACACATGAGAAGACTATTCTCGACCAGCAATTAGTCGGTGTGCAAGCTGAACTCCCACCTGGATAAGTTGCTGGCAGCGCAGTTGGTGCCTACTACTTAGTTTTGGTAAATGTGTTGCAGTTCTGCACCTTCACCAAATTTAAATCTGCTATAAAATTTAATACTTCTGTATGTTATCAGCTGCAGTTTCTGTCAAATTTAATTACATGGAATTCTGGCCAAGTTCCCGTAGTGGTGCAGTTCTGAGCATTCACCAAAATGTAATTCTGCTTTAAAGCTAAATATTTCTTTATGTCATCAGCTGCGGTTTCTACCATATTCTATTGGTCAGGAATCTGTAGTGACATAGTTTTACATCTTCACCAAAATTTCATTTTGCTGTATTACTTCTATCCAGCTGTTTTCTCATTTTCTTAATCACTGTGACCTTTCCGTGGCACATATTCTGTTTCCAGACCCCATGGACTTCTGAGGAGGCAGACAGGAACAGTCACTGCAACCTGCCCGCTTTGCTCAGTCTGTACTGTAGTGTTGATCAAGCACCGTAGTGCTCGGGTGCTCAGGCTGAACACATTGGGATATTGGGATTGGCCGAGCACCAGAGTATAATGAAAGTCAATGGGAGAACCCGAGCATTAAACCAGGTACCCCCTGCTCTGAAGAGAGGAGGGTGCCTGGTTCATAGGAAAATGTCATAAATTGATGAAAACACCATGAAATGGTTCAGGAACAGCATAGGGTGGATGTCTGGATGCATCTTGGACTCCCAGGTTGCTGCTGGGAACGATGTTGTCAGATTAGTACGCCACTTTTACAAACTGACAATAATACGCACAAAACCGAAGATTAAATCAATTGTAGAGGAAAAATTGTTAGGAAACATTCTTTCCTGTATATTTACTTGTATATAAAGTGCAAGTTCAGCCAAAAATGTTGTTGATTTTCGGAACTGGGGCCATGATTAAGAGGGACGGCCGGTGGCATCCGTATGGCGCCGCTAGAGGTGAAATTTGTGGACCGGCGCAAGACGAACCACAGTGAAAGCATTTGCCAAGAATGTTTTCATTAGTCAACAACGAAATTCGAAGGTTCAAAGACTATCTGACAGGCGATCCAGCAGCGTTATTCCCATGACCCACCGAGCAGCTTCCAGGAAACCGAAGTCTTTAGGTTCCGGAAGGAGTATGCTTGCAAAGCTGAAACTTAAACTAATTGATGCAAGGGAACCACCAGGAGTGGAGCATGCGGCTTAATTTGACTCAACACAGCAAACTTCACCTGGCCCGGACACGAAAAGGATTGACAGATTAATAGCCCTTTTTCTCGATTCTGTGGGTGGTGGTGCATGGCCGTTCTGAGTTTGTGGAGCGATTTTTCTGGTTAATTCTGATAACCAACGAGACTCCTTCATGCTAATTAGTTACGTGACCCCTGGCGGTGAGGAGTCTGTTGACCAGACTCTTATGGGGGAGTGCCTGCTGCTTAGCTGACCATCGAAAAAAATTTGGTTGAGGGCTTGCAGGTGAACTCACCATCGCAAACATTATGGGCGAGGGCCTGCTGCCGCTTTCTTGACTCTAGATAACTTCTGCCTGATTGCACGTCCCCGTGACATCAATGATCCATTTGGATGTCTGCCCTATCAAACTTCGATGTTCTTTTATGCGCCTAACATGGTGACCACGGGTAACGGGGAATCAGTGTTCAATTCCGGAGTGGGAGCCTGAGAAACGGCCACCACATCCAAGGAAGGCAAGCGGGGGGCAAATTGCCAGCTCTTGAGGACACCGTCTATTAAAAAATTTAATTTTATGTCACAGAAAATTTTTAAAAGTGCACAATTTACACAGCAGATGCGGCCCTGGTAAGGTCACTGTCAGAAGCGGACACCGTCTACGGAAAAAGTGCATTGAATGTCACTGATATTTTAGGGATGCGCACAATTTACACAGGAGATGTGGTGCGGATAATTTAACTGTCCACAGCGGACACTATCTACGGAAAAAGTGCACTGGATGTCACTGATATTTTAGGGATGCGCACAATTTACACAGGAGATGTGGCGCAAATAATTTAACTGTCCGCAACGTCCTATTACATGGTATTTTGCGCAGGATGTGCTAAAAATATATGTTGCTTACAAAGACTTTTGGGTCTCTGAAATCTTTTTGTACAGAAATAATATTCAATTACACTCACTACACTGCTCAGCTCTACCTGACTTAGAATGAGCCGAACACGCTTCATTGGGTGCTATATAGCACCCGATAACACGTTTCGGCCAGCCAATCACTGGAATTCCAGTACCCAACATGGCTACTGGCATTACAGTGAGAGCAGTGCTTATTTGCACGTTTATTGGCTGCTTAGCAGCTGAAAAACGTGTGGGGAGGAGACTCGAGCATCTTGCTTGAGCATATGCAGTACTCGGCCGAGTACCGCCATGTGCCAAGCATATTGATGCTCGAGTCGAACTGGTATTTCGCTGAGCATGCTTGCTCAACACTACACTAGTAATCTTAGAGAAGGTATTCAGTGGCAGGTGGCATTGTGACACTGAGCCAGTGTCTAAAACATCACTTTTGTCAAAATGAATGATCTTTGGCTGAGGCCGATGAATAGATCTACCCATGCTGATGGTGCCTCATATGTCACTGCTGCTGCCTGCCTACCTACCATCATGTTCTACATCATATGGTTACTGATGCCACTGCCCCCACTGTCGCAGATGCTACTCCTTGCTGCTGATCCCCTAATGTCACTTCCATTACCCCTACTACCATTACCGCTACTCAGTCAGCATATACTACTACCCTAAACAGCCTCACACACATCTACTGTCTTGTCTGTTCCATGCTGTGCTGTTACTGCTACCGCAACAATTGCCTCCACATGCCAATATTGCCCTACTGTTTCCATATCCACACTGTGCTGCTTCTCCCAATTAAAAAGAGAAGTTTTCCAAGCTTGTTCAGAACAAGTCACGCTTTCTTCTGACAATTAACACTTGCGCGTGCATAAATACGGGCAGGCATTCTGCCTCCATTAAAGTGGTTCTCAGAGAATAAAAAAAAAGAAAATACCTAAATATTACTTCATTATAAATATATTACCAAATGCCTTTAATTAGTTATAATGGCTGGTTTTGAGCAATCATTAGGAAAAATAAAATGGCTGCCATCCTACATGTCCACACAAAACCTGTCCTAATTACACAGAAGGACAAGTTAAACAACTGTGCCATCTTCCTCTTTTACTTGTCAGGGATTATGATCATGAAAACAGTTTGATATGATCTTCAGATGAATCTCTGTAGGAATGGAGTTCATGAGGAGACATGAAGTACAGAGAGGATAGTGGGGGTCTAGATAATTAGCAGCAGCACTTGTATGCAGTCTCCATTACCACAGCCCCACATTACCACAGTCTGTCCTGTCCATCCTCTCTGTATGTCATGTCTCCTCATGAACTCCATTCCTACAGAGATTCAGCAGAAGACCTTATCATCTGTATTCCGGATCATAATCCCTGATAAGCAGAGCAGAGAAGAGGATGAGGCAGGTGTTGTAAAGTAACTTGTCCTGCTATGTGATTAGGACAGGTTTTGTGTGTACTGATAGGACGGTGGCCATTTTATTTCTCCTAATGATTGCTCCCTAGACAAAATGAACCATTATAACTGATGAAATGTATTTGGGAATATATTTATACTAAAGTAATATTTAAGTATTTTCATTTTCTTAATTCCCGGAAAACCCCTTTAAGGCACAGTTTTTAATTGATTGGTCCCCCAACAAGCCTCTCACTGTTATTTACTCATAACACCGTATGTTTAAACACCATCTTCCCCACAATAAGGGACAATTTTTAAAAGCTTTCTAATATGAAAAAGCATAACACATGTGATGGCACAATTTTTTAGCACCATTAGCCATGAGTTTACCCATAGCTATGTATGTCAATGTTGCTGACATCTTTTTATAACAAGTCTGACTGGAGGGTTTATATACCAATCATCAGGACAGTTAGAGCCACTTTCACTTGTGTAGAATTGATTCAGACACAAATCAAATTTTATAAAACAATTCTACGAAACAGACACAAAATTAATTTCAAGAAGTTATCTCATCTTAAATCAAAATAATTGTTTATGCCGAGTTTTTAATTCTATACAGAAGCTTATTGGGAAAACAGAAAAACAAAACCTCATTCCTAGAGCATGCTCTTTTAAAAGAAAATAAACAAGCACTCAAAACACAAAAAATGCCCCTAAACCCTCCACAAAAGGCATGTTTGGTATTTAGTGCATTTTATAATGCACTAAACATTTTAAAGTAACATCTTCTAGTCATGTAAAAAAGTGGTTAAAAATGCAGTTTAAAACGCAGCAAAAACTTGACTACATACGGTAAATATTAAATGCATTAGATTGTACACTGCAGTAAAGTTAAAGCCCTCTACCAACACCATACTAAAAAGCTTTACTGTTCATTTTCACAAGTTCAATTAGCAGTTATCATAAGAAAAATATAATGATAAACACATTGATAAAAATGCTAAATAATTTTGGTCTGAACCCTATGTGCAATGCTGAAAGCTTATGCTGGCCCCAGACAAGACTTTACAGCAGCCAACAAGTTGATTATCAGTCGTCTGCACTTTTGGCTGATAACACTACAAACATCAGATCATGCAAGGTCAGAATAAAAGACCTGCCATGTTTTACCAGCTGTTTATCGGCTGGTCCTACCATAAATTGTAATGCAATAGCTTGCTCATGTGCAAAAATGCATGTATATTATAGACAATAATGAAGGGAAAGAGTCAAAATCATCCATTGCTGAAGATATTTGTCTATGGCCAGTTCTAGTTAGTGACAACACTAATGATAATAATAATATTATTATTATTATTATAATATTTCACAATTTGACAAGATAATCAATAAAAAGCATTTCAACAAAAATAATTTCTTATTTTTTTTTGTTTCAGTAACATTCATGAATAAATAAATGTATTTGCCACATGTAGACTCCTCTCTTCCATATTTCTCCATTTCATAATCTGAAATAATAATAATAATAATAATAATACAAAGGAATATTATAAAAATAATTGATGTAGATTTTTTGTTACAGTAACATTCATGAATAAATAAATGTGTTTCCCGTATGTAGACTGCACTCCTCCATGTTATAATATAGCATTAGTATTAATTTGACAGATTTACTGTGTTTGAAATTTGTTGTAGAACTGATGTGATCATTGTGTTTGGCTTTTCTGCATATGAAAGAGTGCCCTCTGCTGGCCCTCAGTATAATCTTCTGTCTTGTGTAGAAAGAAAAAGCAGCACTTTGGCTAAGTATTCTGAACGTACGTGTGTCCGAAATCTATAGTAACTCACACGTACTTCATGGACGAAGTATTTTTAAGTGCATGTTACTGAATCATCCAGCACTAGGGATGAGCAAATCGACTTCGGATGAAACAACTGAAGTCGATTTGCATAAAATTTTGTTTCAATACTGTACGGAGTGAGTGCTCCGTACAGTATTAGAATGCATTGGCTCTGATGAGCCAAAGTTATTACTGTACAAAGTTTATACTGTAAAAAAATATTTCCCGAACTCGGATTCGGTTCCAAGGTACCACTTGGAACATAACTCGAGTTCGGTAAATGTTTTTGTTTTTTACAGTATAAATCAATTTCTGAAGTTGTTATGCGAAGTCTCGGCTCATCAGAGCCAATACATTCTAATACTGTACGGAGCACTTTAGTACACCTGTCAACCAGTTGCGATCTTGCTACCTGGGCCTTGTACTGCAAGTAGGTTTGGAAAGCGGGCTTGGCTCTAGGTCAGGGCTCACTGTCCACGACTATTCCTACCTAAAGTTATTACATTATCCCTGGCCTAAAAAGTCTAGTACCTGGGCAATGCTCATTTGGTGCAGGATTTAACTAGATGGTCCAGCAGCAGAAATTCTGCCAGACCAGTCCCCCTGCGTTCGCACCCAGTCAACAATGGAGCTTAAAGGGATTCTGTCACCTCCCCTAAGCCAAAAAACGATTTTAAAGCAGCCATGAAGCACAGCTTACCTGGATTAGGCTGTGCTCTTTTATCTTGCAATCCGTCCAGCAGTTACTGCAAAAAACTACTTTTATTCATATGCAAATGTGTCCTGAAGGTGCCCAGAGGGGCGTTTTGTTCTTCTTAGAGAGCCCAGTACCGCCCCTCTTACAGTGCCCAGCCGGCCTTCCTTGCACTGTCTAACCGCCGCCCCCAGCCTGCCACAGCCTCTCCTCCCTCTCCTCCCCCTCCCTCACGCCGAACGAACTTTCGCACAGGCGCAGTACCCACTGAAGGCTGCGCCTGTTCGATCAGCAGGAGACTGAGGGCAGGAGCTTCATCCTCGTCACTGGGCATGCGCCGAGCCCAGTGACGTCCGATGCTCGCTCTTCCCTCAGTCAGCAGGGAAGAGCGAGCATCGGACGTCACTGGGCTCGGCGCATGCCCAGTGACGAGGATGAAGCTCCTGCCCTCAGTCTCCTGCTGATCGCACAGGCGCAGCCTTCAGTGGGTACTGCGCCTGTGCGAAAGTTCGTTCGGCGTGAGGGAGGGGGAGGAGAGGGAGGAGAGGCTGTGGCAGGCTGGGGGCGGCGGTTAGACAGTGCAAGGAAGGCGGGCTGGGCACTGTAAGAGGGGCGGTACTGGGCTCTCTAAGGGGAACAAAACGCCCCTCTGGGCACCTTCAGGACACATTTGCATATGAATAAAAGTCGTTTTTTGCAGTAACTGCTGGACGGATTGCAAGATAAAAGAGCACAGCCTAATCCAGGTAAGCTGTGCTTCATGGCTGCTTTAAAATCGTTTTTTGGCTTAGGGGAGGTGACAGAATCCCTTTAAGATTAAACTTCCTGACCACTTCTCTGGTGACTGTAAGGGTTTTTCTACTTTTAAGAAGAGTTGCAAACTCCACTTTTGCTTGAGACATCATTCCTCGGGTACCAAGGCACAGCAATGTGGGCACAGTGGGCATTCTCTTCATCGCCTAATTCCCCTTAGCTGTAATCCATATTTTTTTCCTGCTCTTGGCCTTTCATATGATGAGCCTGATGGAGCCGCTTATGCTGAAAGCCTTAGGTCGCAATTCAGATTAGACCTTTCAGACACTCTAAAGGACTTTCTAGTTAGCCACCCTACACCAGGGTCTTTAGATGAGGCCATGTCTCTGGGTATCTGACTGGACCGATGACATAGAGAACATAATCATGAATGTGCTGTTTCTGTTCATCCTTCTTTATTTCCTTCTGTCTCTCAGTTTTCTGTGGTTAAAGTGCCAGTGGAGTCTGAGGAGCCTTTGCAAGTGTCTACCTTGACTATCTATCAAAAGAAGGAACATTGTTTGAGGTATGGCCTTTGTTTCTACTGCAGCAGTCCGGCACATCTACTGCGATCCTCTCCTACTAGGCCGAAGGTGGAAAACTTAAGCATCTGAGTGATGATTTAGGAGGTCACCCAGACGCACAGGTATTTCCCGATAAAACTGATCATTTTGATTTAGTGTCTGTCTTGGGTTTTGTGATATGTATTCTACCTGAACCCATTTCGGTGTTTGTGATGGATACTACTTCTTTAGCCGTAGGGTTTATTGAGTATAAAACCTTTGATTTGGTAATAATGAGTGGTTTATACATTCTGAGAAATGTTCATTATATAGTCCTGTCTTTCAATTGGAGTTTTGAGGATTTAACTAAATCAGGTACCCAGTGCTCTAATCATTGTCTCTCTATCCAACTCTCTGGTCTGGAATTTGAGGAGGGACCACTACCTGACTTCATCAAGGACTTACAGGATGTTTTTTCCAAAAAGGCCTTGAAAGTTTTGCCCCTCATCTTGACTACGTTGTTGCCATTAAACCAGGGGTGCACCTAGCCTTTCTGCTGCCTGAGGCAAAAACTGAAATGGCACCCCTCTCACCCCAATTTCTTAACCTAACCCCTTTGCTTAAGCCCATGGCCCTTTGGCTGCCCCTCTCTTGCCCCTACCTTGTGCTGCCTGAAGTGATCGCCTTCCCTGGCCTCATTGGTGGTGCACCCCTGCATTGAGCTTGTCCCCTGATACGAAACTTCCCAAGGGCCAAATTATTTTTATCTTTCCAGGCCTGGACAGACTATGAAGGATTATATTCAGGATAGCCTGAAAAAAGGGCATATTCGACCGTCTGTATCTCCGGTAGGTGCTGGTTTCTTTTTTGTGAATAAAAAAGATGGTGGATTGTGCCCCTGTATTGATTACAAGGAACTTAATAAAATCAGAGTTTGAAACCAGTACCCCCATCCTCTCATTCCTGATCTGTTTAATCAAATTGGGGCCCATTAGCTTAGTAAAATTGACTTCAGAGAAGCCTACAATTTGATCAGAATACAGGAGGGGGATGAATGGAAGAAAGCTTTCAATACCCCCGAACGGCATTTTGAATATCTGGTGATGCACTTTAGGCTGCGTAATGCCCCATCTGTGTTCCAAAACCTTGTTGATGACGTTTTCAGAAAGCACCTGGGTCAATTTCTTGTTGTATATCTGGATGATATGTATGTGTGTGTTTTTATATATATATATATATATATATATTTTTTTTTTTTTTTATTTTTTTTTTCCCTCGGATTGGTCATGTGAGGAAAGTTCTCGAAAAATTGAGGGATCATAATTTATTTGTGAAGTTCAATAAATGTAAATTTGGTGTCAGCGAAATCTCCTTCCTGGGTTATATCCTGTCACCCCAAAATTTCTGTATGGATCCTGCTAAAGTGCGAGCCATAGTTGATTGGGCCAGACCTACCTCTCTCAAAGCCCTTCACCGATTCCTCGGGTTTGTAGATTATTATAGGAAATTCAAAAATAAAAAAAAATGCAGTTATTTGCAAACCTTTGGCTGACCTAACCAGGAAGCGGGTGAATCATATCCATTGGTCTCCTGAGGCTCTGTCTGCCTTTGATTCTTTTAAATAAAGTTTCATTCAGGCACCTATACTCATTCAGACAGATGTTACTAAACCTTTTATTGTTGAGATGTATGCTTTTGAGGTAGAAGGCTATTATCTCAGGGGTTGTCTTCCCTAACTTACTTGCATCCATGTGCATTTTTTTCCAGAAAATTTTCCTCCACCGAGAGGAACTATGATATTGGCAATAAGGAACTGTTATGCAAGCGGGTGTGGACCCACTACGCCACTGACTCACTATACTCTAGAGGAGCATGACTAAGCAACTACCTGGTCTTCATTAGAGCCTCTTATGGGAAGGATAGGCTTGGACCGTTAGGGTAGTTTCCAGGTGCCACTCCATTTGCATTATTCATTAAAAAAAAAAGGGCTAAGTCAAAACGGATCCGTCTTGACTTACATTAAAAATCTATGAGGGACAGATCCGTTTTCAATTGCACCATATTGTGTCAGTGAAAAACGGATCCGTCCCCATTGACTTACATTATAAGGCAAGACGGATCCGTTTGGCTCCGCATAGTCAGGTGGACACCAAAACGCTGCAAGCTGCGTTTTAGTCACCGCCTAAAAAAAACGCAATTGAGACCAAACACAGCCAAATTGATGCATTCTGAACGGATCCTTATCCAATCAGAATGCATTGGGGCTGAACTGATCTGTTTTGGGCTGCTTGTGAGAGCCCTGAAACGGATCTCACAAGCGGACCCAGAAACGCCAGCGTGAAAGTAGCCTAACGCTGTTGGCCATCAAATGGGACTGACGAGTGGTGGTGCCTATGGATCACAAGAACTTGATTTATCTGGGTACAACTACTGTAAATGCATGAATCCTAGGGAAGCATCATGAGCCTTTTTCTTTATCCAGTTTCACTTTATTGTCACTTTTCGTCCTGAATACAGTAATGTGAAGGCAGATGCCTTATCACATAGTTTTGGGACTTGTGATTCCATCGATACTGAACCTGGTAACAATCTTCCTCTTGGTGCTGTCATTGCTGCTGTTAAGCCTGATCTTGCTGCTGAAATAGAATGTTGTCTGAATCTGGCCCCTAGTAACCTTCCCTCTGGTAAATAGTTTGTTCCTCCAAATCTTCGCCTTAAAGTTTTGGAGGAATCCCATTGCTCTCTACTGGCGGGTAATCTGGGTATTGCTGGAACTAAACTCTTGGTCTCCAGAGCCTAAGGGTGGCCTACTTGGTCCCGAGATATGGTTGCCTTTGTCTCAGCATGTGATGTGTTTGCTAGGGCCAAGGTACCTAGGAGACGTCCTGTGGGTTTACATGTCTATTGATCCTGTGATTTTCATAATTCCATTACTTTTTCTTCTTCGTGTTGCAATTTCATTGTTGAAGAGTGTAGCTCTGAAAATTTCAGGGAGAAAATACACTTAAATAGCTTGTACTCTGTTGATCTGGTTATCACCCATTCACACCTACGAATTTCGTGAACCTGCCATCTTCTTTTTTTCTTCAGGGAAAGAAAGTGGTAACTACTGGGGATCTAATGGGGACTAGGGGGGTTATTTGCTAGCAGAAATGAGTCTATATTAGGTGTATTTTTGGTGCAGACTGGCCACCTGTTTTAAGCGTAGAATATGGTCTAAATGTATGCCAGCAAGGGAGCTGGAGTAGATTTAGAAGCAGTGGTGGCCAGCGCCTCTACATAACTTCAACTGATCCACTGCCAGCACATAAGGACCCTGCCATTTCTCAGTTTCAGAATATTTGACTATAGTTCTCTGTCTTTATTATTAAGATATTTGAACATTAATGTAAACTTTTCTTGCTGGAGAATGGTGGAGGGGCATGTCTTAACTAATGGGCAGAGCTTAGTAACATATTTGCTCCATTACACATAGGATCGAAGGGGGAAGTACTTGCTGCAGCAAGTTGTCTTAGAGGCAGTTACAGGACAATGAGGAGGAAGAGAATGAGTGGCAATATAACTGAACTGATCATGTAGGAAACATTTTTTTTAAATTGTAATATGATTAAATCAAAGAAGATTTAAAGAGGATCTTTCACCACTCATGACATGCCTGTTTTCATAGCTACATGCATTTCCCATGTAATAACAATTCTGGAACATCTGTTCTTATGACTTTATGTTGTGCCAGTCCTCTGTAATTTATACTAGAAGTTATGAATGAATTGCTAGCAGTCTGCAGTAAGGGTACAGAGTGGGTATTAACCAGTTACTCTCTCTATCCAGTCAGTGCTACCATTGTCAGACTATGCAGGGACCCCCCCCCCCCCCCAAACTGGTTACCACCCCTCTGTACACTTACTGCAGACTGCTAGCAATTAATGCATTACTTCTAGTAGAAATAATAAAGGAATGGCACAACATAAGTCATAAGACTAGATGCTCCAGAATTGGAGGCATGTCAGAAGTGGTGACAGGTCCTCTTTAAGGAGGAAGTACTGGGATATGTATTTTAAAATTTTCATGCATTTTGTACATTTTATATTCCTTTATATCTTGTATGCTACTGTTTTTCTGTATAAGAACATGTTTATAAGAGTTTGCTACAAATGTGCTACAATGTACAGCATTAGATGTTTATGAATGGCTCTGGCTGCTGTGTAATAACAAATGGGAGAGGCAAGCTGTATGAATTTTGTTTTTGTTCCTGAAAGATGTTCTGTTAAATTGAAATCCCTAATAATTTGGGGACCATCTGTTAATTCTTGGAACAAATGTTTTGTGCTTATTTACTGGAGACAATCCATCTAAAGGCTTATAAACGTATCTTGTACTATAATTATACTATTATAGCTTAAATGTTCTATCTCCACCAATTAGCAGTTTATTTTATATATTAATTTCTAAATTAATGTAAAGCATTTTTAACCATATCATGTTTGCTGTACAGTTATGGTAAATGTGATATTAGCACACTATGTATTTCAGTATTATAAATGTGCAAATGTGTAACTTGAGACAAAATTATTCTAGAATCATTATTATGGTTATTATTATTACCTGAAGCTTGCTGTACTAAGTGGGCTCCTGAATAAGTGGAGTTAAAGAACCGGAGTTCTGGTGCTGTGTGATTTCGTGGAAGTGATTGCAGGTGGCTGAGTGAGGTTTGAAGCGGAGGTCCCTGAGAGTTAAGTACTTGCATTTTGGTATTGCCATTTAAACCCATTTTTTTTTTCTCTGCTTGGTTGAGGGGAGTGGCTTGTGCTTCCGGGTGCTATTAAGTGCACCACTGAACTCTTTAGAGCTCGCTCTAACTGAAGCTTGCTGTACTAAGTAGGCTGCTGAATAAGTGGAGTTAAAGAACCAGAGTTCTAATACAAGGAGCAAGAAACTAAGGTTTGATAGATTTTCCTTGTGTGTTGGCTTGATTCTAGCTATTCCTCCAATTACAGCAGACAGGGTCTAAATCTAACTTATATTTACTGTTTTCTTCTTTACTGTTCATCCCCATTTAAACATGTGCTCCATGGACAATGCTACTAAGTGTGTGTCCTGTGCAATGTATGCGTGCCTTGAAGAGCCTTTCAAGGGTGGATACATTTGCACTAGATGCAATCATGTCGCATATTTGGAAGTGCAGATCTTGGATCTAAATAAGCAGCTTGAAACACTTAGGGGCATTGCAGACCTGGAGAGAGGCTTAGACCTCACTGTGCAGGCACTGACTAGGGTCAGTGAAATGGAGGTGGGAGGAGGACGGCAAGATCAGGACTATCAGATCAGCAGTTGGGTTAATGTAAGAAGAAGGGGTAGAGGCACAAGTGCCAGGGAGGCTAGTTTTAGCTGGAATGCCCTAGTAAATATGCCTATTTGGCTGATATTAGGGATGAAAGCCCAGGGACAGCAACACTGCAGCAGGGCATTTCTCCTAGCAATCAGGAGGATGATGCTACAGGAAGACTGGGAAAAGGAGTGCAGCAAAGGTTAGACAGATGCTGGTGGTAGGGGACTCTATTATTAGGAGACAGGGTCATCTGTCGCTGAGACCGTGAATGCTGGGTGCTCGGGTTCGACATATTGCGGATCGGATTGACAGATTGGGTGGGGCTGGGGAAGACCTGGCGGTCATAGTACACATTGGCACCAATGACAAAGTCAGGGGGAGATGGAAGGTCCTTAAAAATGATTTTAGGGAACTAGGAGAGAAGCTTAAGTCAAGGACCTCCAAGGTTTTCAGAAATACTACCAGTGCCACAAGTGTCACCAGAGAGCCAATGGGAGCTTAAGGAGTTAAAAAAAAGTGGCTCAGAAGCTGGTAAAAGGAAGAAAGGAAGGATTTGGATTTATGGAAAAATGGGCCGACTTCTCTGTCAGTTACAGGCTCTACAGTAGGGATGGGCTGCACCTTAATGGGGAGGGTGAAACTGCCTTGGGGGAAAAAATGGTTAGACAGCTGGAGGAGCTTTTTAACTAGGATCTGGGGGGGTTATACTAATAAGGGGGGTAGATAGTGTAGATAGAGAGTGTGATATAGAAGGGGACGGTGGGGATATTAGTGGGGGCTGGGGTTAGCGAGGAAAGTAGGGAGAAGACTGGGCATAACAATACACTTAAAAAAATATAACTTCTGGTAGCAAGAACCTGTTACATACAAACATCAACCAAGGTAACCCAAAAATCCTGGATATTCGCTTTACAGGTAATAGTAATTTAAAATGTATTCTCACAAATGCCAGAAGTCTAGCTAGCAAAATGGGGGAGCTGGAGGCTGCAGTACTAGAAGAACACATAGATACAGTTGTGTGGCTGAGACATGGTGGGATTCTTCGCATGACTGGGCTGTAAAAATTAAGGGTTTTACACTATTTAGGAAAGATAGGGTCAATAGAAAAGGAGGTGGCATGTGCCTGTGTGTGAGGGGTGATCTGAAGACAAGTGTGAAATAGGCAATTGTGGGTGAGGATGGTGCGTATGTGGAAACCTTATGGGTGGAAGTTTCAAAGGATATAAACACTGAATAAATAATACTTGGTGTAATCTATAGACACCCTAACATCACAGAGGAGATAGAAATGCAACTGTATAACCAAATAGAGGGGGCTGCACTAGCTGGTACAGTGGTCATAATGGGAGATTTTTACTTCCCCCTGACTGGGGACATGATGCTGCCTCAACCGCAAAGGGGAGAAGATTCTTCAACTTGCTGCAAGACCACTTTAGGGCCAGTTTGTAGAAGCTCCCACTAGGGGCAATACACTGTTGGATCTGGTAATCTCTAATGATACAGAGCTTGTTGTAAATATTACCTAGTGTTTCTCGAACAGTAATAGTGACCACAATATAATTATATTCCGCCTAAACTATAAGAAGCAAACTCTGTAAGGCAGAGCAAATACACTAAATGTCAAAAAGGCAAATTTCCCTTGGTTGAGGGCAGCATTTCAGGGCATAGGCTGGGAGCAGCTACTGTCACAAAATGATACGGAGGATAAATGGGAGAGCTTTAAATCCACATTAAGTAATTGTGTTAAAAAATGTATTACTTTAGGTAACAAGTATAAATGGCTAAAATTAAACCCCCCATGGCTTACAGCTACTGTAAAACGGTCAATAATAGACAAAAAAAGGCATTAAAAAAATGCAAATCTGAGTGGTCAGCTGGAGCATTTTTGCATATTGCAAAGGGCCTAATAAAATCTGTAAAAAGGAGATAAAATTAGCAAAAATACTAAAACGTACAGCATGTAGCAAAAGAGAGCAAAACAAATCCCCAAAAAATCTTTAAATGTATAAATGCTAAAAAAAAACTAGGTCTGAGCAGGTAGGCCCGCTAAATAATGGTAAAGTAGTCACTGAAGATAATGAAAAGGCAGTACCGTACTAAATGTTTTTTTTAGCTGGGGCTGTTAGTATATTCAGTAATATACCCAATTGGCTAACTGGAGATTAGAGATCTCGGGAACATAAAATTTTCTGTTTGTGAGCGGCGAACGCAAATTTTCGCAAATGTTCACGAACGGGCGAACCGCCATAGACTTCAATAGGCAGGCGAATTTTAAAACCCAAAGGGACTCTTTCTGGCCACAATAGTGATGGAAAAGTTGTTTCAAGGGGACTAAAACCTGGACTGTGGCATGCCGGAGGGGGATCCATGGCAAAACTCCCATAGAAAATTACGTAGTTGACGCAGAGTTGGGTTTTAATCCATAAAGGGCATAAATCACCTAACATTCCTAAATTATTTGGAATAACGTGCTTTAAAACATCAGGTATGATGTTGTATCGATCAGGTAGTGTAAGGGTTACGCCCGCTTCACAGTGACAGACCAAACTCTGACAGACCAAACTCTTCGTTTAACGCACCGCAAACAGTCCATTTGCACTACCGCAAACTCCCCATTTGCAGAAGGTTGGATACCAAGCTAGCCATATCCCGTTCCTTGTCCTCACTGACGTCATTGAAGGTCTCTTTCTCCATCCAGCCACATACAACACCAAGGGTCCCCGAAAGGTGACAACAAGCTCCCTGGGACGCCTGCTGTGGTTGGTCTTCCACCTCCTCAAAGCCACCTTCCTCCTCTGACTCCTCTTCTTCAGACTCCTCTCTCTGCGTTGCCAAAGGTCCAGCAATCGACGACGACAAGGCTGCTTCTGGTGGTGATGGTGACCACAACTCTTCCCCTTCATGCTCATCTATGGCCTGATCCAGCACTCTTCGCAGGGCACACTCCAGAAAAAACGCATATGGGATGAGGTTGATGATGTTGCCTTGGGTTTGATTGACCAGGTTTGTCACCTCCGCAAAAGGACACATGAGCCTACAGCCATTGTGAGCGTTCAGTAACGTGGCCAAAAAATACCCAGCTCCGCAGAGGCTATCCCCTTTTTTTAAATAAAAAAAAACCTGTTCTTAACAGTTTAATCTCTGTTTTGTCCCCTATCAGGGGCCGGTGTATGGAATAGATTTTAGGAACCGGGAGATGGAAAAAGATGCTTGGTTGGTCCTCCTACTTCCAATTTGGGGCACTGCGCGTGCAATGTACTGTGCCACTAGATATGAGTGGTGTGTTAAGTAGTACTATTCCTATCAGTTTAATCCCTGTTAGGTCCCCTATAAGGGGACGTGTATGGAATAGATTTGTCACGAGGGTGTCAAGAGCCACGCCTGACTCCGTTGTACCCGGGGTCAGGAGGTCGCAGTGGTTGGCTGCACGCTCTATGTCAGATAGGGAAGTTTCCTTATTGTAGCTTTCTGGGTTTGCTTTACAAACCCTTTTGTCTCACTCAGGGATCCGTAGCTCCTTCTCTCAGCTGTTCCTTGTCCAGCACTCCCAATCCTCCTTATATTCCCCTCTCACACTTCTCTGGTTGCCAGATATAGAGCTTCCTGCCTGGACATCTATTCTGACCCACTGGAGCTGTGTTGCTGCGTTCTCTGAGTGTTGCCTTAGAACGCTACCCTCCGGATCCCTGTTGGACCTTTGTGGACAATTGTTGCCGTCCACCTGGGTGTTTGTGTTTGTCTGTGTTTGTCTGTCCTCTCCCTGGTGTTTCCCTCTTAGTGCAGTGGTGAGGACTAGCGATCCCACCGGCCCGTTCATTATCTAGGGCTCATTTCAGGGAAAGCCAGGGTTTAGGCACGTGATCGCCGCACGGGTGAGGAACCTGTCTAGGGACGACAGGGCAGGCAGGTACCAGCTGCAAGGTGAGTTAGGGGTCACCACCTTTCCCTCTCCCTTGTGCAGGGCTTTCCCTGTTTTCCTCCCTGTGTGTGTTGCCGGTCATTACATTATATCTGGCCCTTATTTTTGTGTAGGTAAAAAAAAAAAAAAAAAATAATTTTTTTACCTACTTAGAATCCAGTATGGATCCAATTGCTGCTCTGTCCGAACAATTTCATGGCCTGTCTTTGGAGGTGGCAGGATTGAAGGCGTCGGTCCTCCAGCAACAGCAGCAATTACAACAGACCGCAAGCCCAGCGGTTGCTACTGGTAACCAGGTTGTTGCGGAACCCAAGGTCCCTCTCCCTGACAGATTTTTTGGGGGAAGGGACAAGTTTTTGACGTTCCGTGAGGCCTGTAAACTATACTTTAAACTGCGTCCTTACTCCTCTGGTAATGAAGAACAGCGGGTGGGTGTTGTTATTTCCCTGCTGCAGGGGGACCCGCAGTCCTGGGCGTTCTCTTTACCTACTGATTCCCAGGCTCTTCGGTCAGTGGATGAGTTTTTCGGGGCCTTGGGTCTCATATATGACGACCCTGACCGAGTCGCACTGGCTGAATCAAAATTACGGAGACTCCTACAAGGAGAGCGGCCGGTAGAGGAGTATTGCTCTGACTTCCGTAGGTGGGCTACGGATACCCAATGGAACGACCCGGCTCTCAGGAGTCAGTTCTGCTCTGGGTTATCCGAAAGGGTTAAGGATGCGCTTGCATTGTATGAGACCCCCTTTTCCCTTGATGCAGTTATGTCCCTTTCTATCCGTATAGATAGACGCCTTAGGGACAGGTTGAAAAAACCGGAGCCATTGATAACCCCTCCCAAGCAGCAGTTAGTCTGTACGGACATAGACGAGCCTATGCAGCTAGGCGGAACCACTCGTCAGGTCCGTCCTCCTGAGGTTCGCCGTAGGCGGGGGGGTTGTTTTTTTTGTGGGGAGAGGGGTCATTTCATTAACGTCTGTCCTTCTTTCCTCAGAAACAAAAAAACCGTCGGAAAACTACTAACCCCAGGCTGTGTGGAGGATGTCAGCCGGGGGGTATACGTTTCCTCCATACGTACATCGCAATTTTTGTTGCCAGCGGTTATTGTTTTTGGTGATAAGACAGAGACTGTTTCTTTCTTTCTAGACAGTGGAGCAGGGGTAAATTTGATAGATGCCCATTTTGCCCGCACTATGGGTTTGTCTCTCTGTACGTTACAGAGACCTATTCCCATATTTGCTATAGATTCTGCTCCTCTGTCTCAGAGAAACCTCACCCACATCGTTCATAATTTACACCTTCGGGTAGGGGACCACCATAACGAGATGCTTTCATGTTATGTTCTGGAGGGGCTTCCCACTCCGGTGGTGCTGGGCCTACCCTGGTTGGTAGCGCACAATCCAGTGGTGGATTGGCAGGCCAGGGAGATATTGGAGTGGAGTGAGCCGTGCAGAGAAAATTGCTTAAATAGCAATTGCTTAGTCGCCTCCATAACTACCCTACCTACATTTGTTTCGGACTTTGAGGACGTTTTTTCTGAAAAGGGTTGTCAGAAGTTACCACCTCATCGTCCTTATGATTGCCCGGTTAACCTCATTCCCGGCGCAAAATTACCCAAGACCCGGTTATATAATCTTTCAGGTCCAGAGAGACAAGCCATGAAGGATTATATCTCCGAGAGTTTGGCTAAGGGACACATCAGACCCTCTTCTTCACCCGTGGCTGCAGGGTTTTTCTTTGTTAAAAAGAAAGATGGGGGCCTGCGTCCTTGCCTAGATTTTCGTGAATTAAATCGGATAACCATCCGAGACCCATACCCTCTTCCTCTCATTCCTGACCTGTTTAACCAGATTGCGGGTGCTAGGTGGTTCTCCAAACTCGATCTTAGGGGGGCCTACAATCTGATTCGTATCAAGGAGGGGGATGAGTGGAAGACAGCTTTTAACACCCCTGAGGGGCATTATGAAAATCTAGTTATGCCTTTCGGCCTGACCAATGCTCCTGCCGTCTTTCAACATTTCGTTAATGACATTTTTAGTCATCTAATCGGCAGGTTTGTGGTAATATACCTAGATGATATCTTAATTTATTCGTCTGATCTGAAAACACATGAGGAGCATGTCAGACAAGTACTACAGGTCCTACGGACGAATGAATTATATGCTAAAATTGAAAAATGTGTTTTTGCCGTTCAGGAGATACAATTCCTAGGTTATTATTTATCTGCGTCAGGTTTCCGTATGGATCCTAGGAAGGTCCAGGCAATTTTGGATTGGGATCTTCCTGAGAACCTCAAAGCACTACAACGGTTCTTGGGCTTTGCGAATTTCTATAGGAAATTCATTAAAAATTATTCGGTGATCGTAAAACCCCTTACTGACATGACTAGGAAGGGGACTGATTTTTCTAAATGGTCTGACGCCGCTAAAGTTGCTTTTTCCTCTCTAAAAGAGAGGTTTACCTCAGCACCTGTACTAGTCCAACCTGATGTCTCTCAGCCTTTTATTGTTGAAGTCGATGCATCAGAGGTGGGAGTGGGGGCTGTGCTGTCTCAGGGTCCGTCTCCTGGCAAATGGCGTCCTTGTGCTTTCTTTTCTAAAAAACTATCTGCAGCGGAACAGAACTACGATATTGGCAATAGGGAACTGTTAGCTATTAAACTTGCGTTTGAGGAGTGGCGTCACTTTTTAGAGGGGGCAGTCCACCCCGTCACTGTGTTTACGGACCACAAAAATCTGCTGTACCTCGAATCAGCTAAGCGTCTCACCCCTAGACAGGCTAGGTGGTCGCTATTTTTTACCAGGTTTAACTTTGTGATTACCTATCGTCCTGGGGTAAAGAATACCAAGGCTGATGCACTATCTCGTTGTTTCCCTGGAGGGGGTAATGTGAGTGATCCGGTACCCATTCTACAAAGAGGAGTAGTTGTCTCTGCGGTACACTCTGCCTTGGAGGGGAAGGTGTTAGAGGCCCAGGGGGACGCCCCGGTCTCTTGCCCTTCAGAGAAGTTGTTTGTACCGTTGAACCTACGTCTCGAATTATTAAAGGAACATCATAATTCGGCACTTGCTGGGCACCCGGGTAGTAAAGCAACCTTAGAGCTATTGTCTCGTCGTTTTTGGTGGCCAAGGTTGCGTCAGGATGTATTGGATTTTGTGTCTTCTTGTTCTACCTGTGCGCGCGCAAAAGTTTCACATACACGTCCTGCAGGGTCTCTATTACCACTCGTCATTCCCAATAGACCGTGGACACATCTGTCTATGGATTTTATCACTGACTTACCTTTGTCTGCGGGTAAAACAGTGATTTTGGTAGTAGTGGACAGGTTTAGCAAAATGGCACACTTTATTGCGTTACCCGCACTACCTAATGCTAAAACTCTTGCTCAGGTATTCGTCAGTGAGATCGTGAAGCTTCACGGGGTCCCCTCCGATGTTGTTTCGGACCGGGGAACCCAGTTTATTTCTAAATTTTGGAAAGCTTTTTGTTCCCGTTTAGGGGTTCACTTGTCCTTTTCCTCAGCTTTCCATCCTCAGTCGAATGGACAGACTGAGCGTACCAACCAAAACCTGGAGACATATCTAAGATGTTTTGTGTCTGAAAACCAAGAGTTGTGGTCATCATATTTACCGTTAGCTGAGTTTGCCATAAATAATCGCCGTCAGGAATCCACTGGCAAGTCACCTTTTCTTGGTGCATATGGTTTTCATCCCCAATTCTGTACTTTCAAAGAGGGGGGGTCTTCTGGGGTTCCCGAAGAGGAACGGTTTTCGTCATCTCTTTCATCAGTATGGCAGAAGGTGCAAGCTAACTTGAAAAATATGGGAGGTAAATACAAATGCATGGCTGATAAGAGACGGTCGCCAGGTCCGGACCTAGGAGTGAATGACTATGTGTGGCTGTCTACAAGGAATATCAAGTTGAAGGTTCCCTCTTGGAAACTGGGTCCTAGGTTTATTGGTCCTTACAAGATTGTAGCCATCATCAACCCCGTGGCTTTTCGCCTGGAGTTACCTCAGACTTTTAAAATCCATAATGTCTTTCATAAGTCGTTACTCAAAAAATATGTTCCACCTCTAGAACCGTCACCGCTGCCACCCCCTCCTGTTGTCGTGGATGGTAGTTTGGAATTTCAGATATCCAAAATTGTTAATTCTCGTCGGGTCCGCCGCTCTCTCCAATATCTGGTGCACTGGAAAGGTTACGGTCCCGAGGAAAGAATGTGGGTTCCTGCGTCTGAGGTAAACGCCGACAGGCTAGTCCGGATTTTTCATGCCTCTCATCCTGAGAGACCTGGTCCTGAGTGTCCGGAGGCCCCTCGTAGAGAGGGGGGTACTGTCACGAGGGTGTCAAGAGCCACGCCTGACTCCGTTGTACCCGGGGTCAGGAGGTCGCAGCGGTTGGCTGCACGCTCTATGTCAGATAGGGAAGTTTCCTTATTGTAGCTTTCTGGGTTTGCTTTACAAACCCTTTTGTCTCACTCAGGGATCCGTAGCTCCTTCTCTCAGCTGTTCCTTGTCCAGCACTCCCAATCCTCCTTATATTCCCCTCTCACACTTCTCTGGTTGCCAGATATAGAGCTTCCTGCCTGGACATCTATTCTGACCCACTGGAGCTGTGTTGCTGCGTTCTCTGAGTGTTGCCTTAGAACGCTACCCTCCGGATCCCTGTTGGACCTTTGTGGACAATTGTTGCCGTCCACCTGGGTGTTTGTGTTTGTCTGTGTTTGTCTGTCCTCTCCCTGGTGTTTCCCTCTTAGTGCAGTGGTGAGGACTAGCGATCCCACCGGCCCGTTCATTATCTAGGGCTCATTTCAGGGAAAGCCAGGGTTTAGGCACGTGATCGCCGCACGGGTGAGGAACCCGTCTAGGGACGACAGGGCAGGCAGGTACCAGCTGCAAGGTGAGTTAGGGGTCACCACCTTTCCCTCTCCCTTGTGCAGGGCTTTCCCTGTTTTCCTCCCTGTGTGTGTTGCCGGTCATTACAAGATTTTAGCCAACCGCAAAGAGTTGTCAATAGTTGACACACTCATGACATACATTCTATTCCTCTATGCGTCAAGCTTGGTGTAGTGATGACTGTGCTCGTGCGCACGTTTAGGAGATTGCAGGCGATGGGGTTTTTTCAAAGCCTATGGTCGTGCTGAGGTAGTTCAGTGACAGTTAAGTGACCCAGAAAACAATGATTCTGCAGTGTGGGCCCATTGTTGGCCTAGTAGGCTTTAATCATCATATTACAAAGTAGATGATCACAAAGAAAATCCATGTTTTTTCTATGCAAAATTATCGAGCCGATCGCTTTTGGTCTGTTCACAATGAAGCAACGACCTTATCTGGGGTGTGCAAACATTGCCAACACACTCATAGAGGTGTTCGCTTCATTGTGATATGCAAGCCCCTTCACCACAACAAGGTAACGATCACGAAGGGGAATTGACACATGTGTGTGCCTTTTTTTGTTTTGTTTTTGCAGCCACAGTGCAGCTCTAGAGGTAAAAAAAAATTATGTTTTCCAGGCAGAAAGTGCCCTAAAACATTGCGGCTTGAACCCTGGTTGGTGGCGGATAAGTCACGCAAGTCATCTGGCATGCAGAGATTAAATACAGAAGCGTGTGGACTATTTTTAGCCCAAGGCAGCTCATATCTCAGTCATCAGGCCTTTTTTAGTCGAATGTATCGCGCACTGTCGGTCCCTTCGGGATCCATGGCTCATTCATCTTAATAAAGGTGAGGTCATCTAGACTTTTTTGACCTAGGCAACCTCTCTTCTCAGTGACAATACCTCCTGCTGCACTGAAGGTCATTTCTGACAGGACACTTGAAGCGGGGCAGGCCAGAAGTTCTATCGCAAATTGGGATAGCTCAGGCCACAAGTCAAGCCTGCACACCTAGTAGTCAAGGGGTTCATTGCTCCTCAGAGTGTCGCTATCTGCAGTTAAGGCGAGGTAGTCTGCTACCTGTCGGTCGAGTCGTTCTCTGAGGGTGTACCCCGAAGGGCTGTGGCGATGCGTAGGACTTAAAAAGCTCAGCATGTCCTCCATCAACAACACATCTGCAAAGCGTCCTGTCCTTGCCGGCGTGGTCATGGTAGGAGGAGGATTACTTTCATCTCTTCCCCTGTTAGATTTTCGTTGTGCTGTGACATCACCCTTATACGCTGTGTAAAGCAGTGTTTCCCAACCAGTGTACCTCCAGCTGTTGCAAAACTACAACTCCCAGCATGAACGGACAGCCTTTTGCTGTGCGGGCATGCTGGGAGGTGTAGTTTTGCAACATCTGGAGGCACACTGGTTGGGAAACACTGGTGTAAAGCATACTTTTTAATTTATATTGGAACTGCTGCATCCTTTCCGACTTATGGCAATTCGGTAACATTTCAAGCACTTTCTGCTTATACCGGGGGTCTAGTAGCGTGACCACCCAGTACAGGTCGTTCTCCTTCAGCCTTTTTATATGAGGGTCCCTCAACAGGCACGACAGCATGAAAGACCCCATTTGCACAAGGTTGGATGCCGAGCTACTCATGTCCCGTTCCTTGTCCTCACTGAAGGTCTGCTCTTTCCCCCAGCCACGTACAGCACCACGGGTAACAGATAGGTGACAACGAGCACCCTGGGCTGCCTGCTGTGGTTGTTCTTTCTCCTCCTCAAAGCCACATTCCTCCTCTGACTCCTATTCCTCAGACTTCTCTTCCAGCGTTGCCGCAGGTCCAGCAAGCGATGCTGATAAGGCTGTTTCTGGTGGTGATGGTGACCACAACTCTTCCTCTTCACGCTCATCTACTGCCTGATCCAGCACTCTTCACAGGGCATGCTCCAGGAAGAAAGCAAATGGGATGAGGTCGCTGATGGAGCCTTCAGTGCGACTGACTAGGTTTGTCACCTCCTCAAAAAGACGCATGAGACTACAGGCAGTGCGCATGAGCATCCAGTAACGTGGCAAAAAAATTCCCAGCTCCGCAAAGGCTGTCCTAGCACCCCGGTCATACAAATACTCGTCGATGGCTTTTTCTTGTTGGAGCAGGCTGTCGAATATTAGGAATGTTGAATTCCAACGTGTCGGGCTGTCGCAAATCAAGCACCCCACTGGCATGTTGTTTCACCGCTGAATATCTGAAAAGTGCGCCATGGCCGTGTAGGAATGCCTGAAATGGCCACACACCTTCCTGGCCTGCTTTAGGACGTCCTGTAAGCCTGGGTACTTATGCAAAAAGTGTTGTACGATCAGATTACACACATGTGCCATGCACGGCACATGTGTCAACTTGCCCAAATTCAATGCCGACAACAAATTGCTTCCGTTGTCACACACCACTTTGCCGATCTCCAGTTGGTGCGGAGTCAGCCACTGATCTACCTGTGCGTTCAGGGTGGACAGGAGTGCTGGTCTGGTGTGACTCTCGGCTTTCAGGCAAGTCAACCCCAAGACGGCGTGACACTGTCCTATCCGGGATGTGGAATAGCCCCTGGGGGAATGCAGTTGATGTGGAGCAAGATGCAGCAGCAGAAGAGGACTCAGCTGAGGTTAGCAAAGAGGATGGCGTAGGAGGAGTAGAGGAGGTGGCAGCAGGCCTGCCTGCAAGTCGTGGCGGTGTCACCAACTCCTCTGCAGAGCCACGCATTCCATGCTTGGCAGCCATCAGCAGGTTTACCCAATGCACAGTGTAGGTGATATACCTGCCCTGACCGTGCTTTGCAGACCAGGTATCAGTGGTCAGATGGACCCTTGCCCCAACACTGTGTGCCAGATATGCCATGACTTCCTTTTGCACAATAGAGTACAGGTTGGGGATTGCCTTTTTTTCAAAAGAAATTTTGGCCGGGTACCTTCCACTGCGGTGTCCCCAATAGCTACAAATTTTTTGAAGGCCTCAGACTCCATCAGCTTGTATGGTAAAAGCTGGTGGGCTAAGAGTTCCAACAAGCCAGCTGTCAGACGCCGGGCAAAGGGGTGACTCTGTGACATTGGCTTCTTACGCTCAAACATGTCCTTGATAGACACCTGACTGTGGCAGATGAGCAGAAACTGTTCAAGGCGAGAGGTGGAGTGGCGGATGGTTGAGAGGGGGCAAGGAGAACAGCAGTGGTTGACGTGGCTGAAGATGCTGGACCAGGAGGAGGATGGTGGCTTTGAGTTTGTGTGCTGCTTGTACTCATGTGTAGAGTTGAGCGAACACCTGGATGTTCGGGTTCGAGAAGTTCGGCCGAACATCCCGGAAATGTTCGGGTTCGGGATCCGAACCCGATCCGAACTTCGTCCCGAACCCGAACCCCATTGAAGTCAATGGGGACCCGAACTTTTCGGCACTAAAACGGCTGTAAAACAGCCCAGGAAAGGGCTAGAGGGCTGCAAAAGGCAGCAACATGTAGGTAAATCCCCTGCAAACAAATGTGGATAGGGAAATTAATTAAAATAAAAATTAAATAAATAAAAATTAACCAAAATCAATTGGAGAGAGGTTCCATAGCAGAGAATCTGGCTTCCCGTCACCCACCACTGGAACAGTCCATTCTCAGATATTTAGGCCCCGGCACCCAGGCAGAGGAGAGAGGTCCCGTAACAGACAATCTGGCTTCATGTCAGCAGAGAATCAGTCTTCATGTCATAGCAGAGAATCAGGCTTCACGTCACCCACCTCTGTAATAGTCCATTTTCATAAATTTAGGCCCAGCACCCAGGCAGAGGAGAGAGGTCCCGTAACAGACAATCTGGCTTCATGTCAGCAGAGAATCAGTCTTCATATCATAGCAGAGAATCTGGCTTCCCGTTACCCACCACTGGAACAGTCCATTCTCAGATATTTAGGCCCCGGCACCCAGGCAGAGGAGAGAGGTCCCGTAACAGACAATCTGGCTTCATGTCAGCAGAGAATCAGTCTTCATATCATAGCAGAGAATCAGGCTTCACGTCAGCCACCACTGCAACAGTCCATTGTCATAAATTCAGGCCCAGCACCCAGGCAGAGGAGAGAGGTCCCGTAACAGACAATCTGGCTTCATGTCAGCAGAGAATCAGTCTGCATGTCATAGCAGAGAATGAGGCTTCACGTCACCCACCACTGCAACAGTCCATTTTCATAAATTTAGGCCCAGCACCCAGGCAGAGGAGAGAGGTCCCGTAACAGAGGATCTGGCTTCATGTCACCAGAGAATCAGTCTGCATGTCATAGCACAGAATCAGGCTTCACGTCACCCACCACTGCAACAGTCCATTTTCATAAATTTAGGCCCAGCACCCAGGCAGAGGAGAGAGGTCCCGTAACAGAGGATCTGGCTTCATGTCACCAGAGAATCAGTCTGCATGTCATAGCAGAGAATCAGGCTTCACGTCAGCCACCACTGCAACAATCCATTGGCATATATTTAGGCCTAGCACACAGGCAGAGGAGAGAGGTCCCGTAACAGACAATCTGGCTTCATGTCAGCAGAGAATCAGTCTTCATATCATAGCAGAGAATCAGGCTTCACGTCAGCCACCAATGCAACAGTCCATTGTCAGATATTTAGGCCCAGCACCCAGGCAGAGGAGAGAGGTCCCGTAACAGAGGATCTGGCTTCATGTCACCAGAGAATCAGTCTGCATGTCATAGCAGAGAATCAGGCTTCACGTCAGCCACCACTGCAACAATCCATTGGCATATATTTAGGCCTAGCACACAGGCAGAGGAGAGAGGTCCCGTAACAGACAATCTGGCTTCATGTCAGCAGAGAATCAGTCTGCATGTCATAGCAGAGAATGAGGCTTCACGTCACCCACCACTGCAACAGTCCATTTTCATAAATTTAGGCCCAGCACCCAGGCAGAGGAGAGAGGTCCCGTAACAGAGGATCTGGCTTCATGTCACCAGAGAATCAGTCTGCATGTCATAGCAGAGAATCAGGCTTCACGTCACCCACCACTGCAACAGTCCATTTTCATATATTTAGGCCCAGCACCCAGGCAGAGGAGAGAGGTCCCGTAACAGAGGATCTGGCTTCATGTCACCAGAGAATCAGTCTGCATGTCATAGCAGAGAATCAGGCTTCACGTCAGCCACCACTGCAACAATCCATTGGCATATATTTAGGCCTAGCACACAGGCAGAGGAGAGAGGTCCCGTAACAGACAATCTGGCTTCATGTCAGCAGAGAATCAGTCTTCATATCATAGCAGAGAATCAGGCTTCACGTCAGCCACCAATGCAACAGTCCATTGTCAGATATTTAGGCCCAGCACCCAGGCAGAGGAGAGAGGTCCCGTAACAGAGGATCTGGAATCATGTCAGCAGAGAATCAGTCTTCATGTCATAGCAGAGAATCAGGCTTCACGTCACCCACCACTGCAACAGTCCATTTTCATAAATTTAGGCCCAGCACCCAGGCAGAGGAGAGAGGTCCCGTAACAGAGGATCTGGCTTCATGTCACCAGAGAATCAGTCTGCATGTCATAGCAGAGAATCAGGCTTCACGTCAGCCACCACTGCAACAATCCATTGGCATATATTTAGGCCTAGCACACAGGCAGAGGAGAGAGGTCCCGTAACAGACAATCTGGCTTCATGTCAGCAGAGAATCAGTCTTCATATCATAGCAGAGAATCAGGCTTCACGTCAGCCACCAATGCAACAGTCCATTGTCAGATATTTAGGCCCAGCACCCAGGCAGAGGAGAGAGGTCCCGTAACAGAGGATCTGGCTTCATGTCAGCAGAGAATCAGTCTTCATGTCATAGCAGAGAATCAGGCTTCACGTCACCCACCACTGCAACAGTCCATTTTCATAAATTTAGGCCCAGCACCCAGGCAGAGGAGAGAGGTCCCGTAACAGAGGATCTGGCTTCATGTCACCAGAGAATCAGTCTGCATGTCATAGCAGAGAATCAGGCTTCACGTCAGCCACCACTGCAACAATCCATTGGCATATATTTAGGCCTAGCACACAGGCAGAGGAGAGAGGTCCCGTAACAGACAATCTGGCTTCATGTCAGCAGAGAATCAGTCTTCATATCATAGCAGAGAATCAGGCTTCACGTCAGCCACCAATGCAACAGTCCATTGTCAGATATTTAGGCCCAGCACCCAGGCAGAGGAGAGAGGTCCCGTAACAGAGGATCTGGCTTCATGTCAGCAGAGAATCAGTCTTCATGTCATAGCAGAGAATCAGGCTTCACGTCACCCACCACTGTAAGAGTCCATTTTCATAAATTTAGGCCCAGCACCCAGGCAGAGGAGAGAGGTCCCGTAACAGACAATCTGGCTTCATGTCAGCAGAGAATCAGTCTTCATATCATAGCAGAGAATCAGGCTTCACGTCAGCCACCAATGCAACAGTCCATTGTCAGATATTTAGGCCCAGCACCCAGGCAGAGGAGAGAGGTCCCGTAACAGAGGATCTGGCTTCATGTCAGCAGAGAATCAGTCTTCATGTCATAGCAGAGAATCAGGCTTCACGTCACCCACCACTGTAAGAGTCCATTTTCATAAATTTAGGCCCAGCACCCAGGCAGAGGAGAGAGGTCCCGTAACAGACAATCTGGCTTCATGTCAGCAGAGAATCAGTCTTCATATCATAGCAGAGAATCAGGCTTCACGTCAGCCACCAATGCAACAGTCCATTGTCAGATATTTAGGCCCAGCACCCAGGCAGAGGAGAGAGGTCCCGTAACAGAGGATCTGGCTTCATGTCAGCAGAGAATCAGTCTTCATGTCATAGCAGAGAATCAGGCTTCACGTCACCCACCACTGTAAGAGTCCATTTTCATAAATTTAGGCCCAGCACCCAGGCAGAGGAGAGAGGTCCCGTAACAGACAATCTGGCTTCATGTCAGCAGAGAATCAGTCTTCATATCATAGCAGAGAATCAGGCTTCACGTCACCCACCACTGTAACAGTCCATTTTCATAAATTTAGGCCCAGCACCCAGGCAGAGGAGAGAGGTCCCGTAACAGACAATCTGGCTTCATGTCAGGAGAGAATCAGTCTTCATGTCATAGCAGAGAATCAGGCTTCACGTCACCCACCACTGCAACAGTCCATTTTCATAAATTTAGGCCCAGCACCCAGGCAGAGGAGAGAGGTCCCGTAACAGACAATCTGGCTTCATGTCAGCAGAGAATTAGTCTGCATGTCATAGCAGAGAATCAGGCTTCACGTCAGCCACCAATGCAACAGTCCATTGTCAGATATTTAGGCCCAGCACCCAGGCAGAGGAGAGAGGTCCCGTAACAGAGGATCTGGCTTCATGTCACCAGAGAATCAGTCTGCATGTCATAGCAGAGAATCAGGCTTCACGTCACCCACCACTGCAACAGTCCATTTTCATAAATTTAGGCCCAGCACCCAGGCAGAGGAGAGAGGTCCCGTAACAGAGGATCTGGCTTCATGTCACCAGAGAATCAGTCTGCATGTCATAGCAGAGAATCAGGCTTCACGTCAGCCACCACTGCAACAATCCATTGGCATATATTTAGGCCTAGCACACAGGCAGAGGAGAGAGGTCCCGTAACAGACAATCTGGCTTCATGTCAGCAGAGAATCAGTCTTCATATCATAGCAGAGAATCAGGCTTCACGTCAGCCACCAATGCAACAGTCCATTGTCAGATATTTAGGCCCAGCACCCAGGCAGAGGAGAGAGGTCCCGTAACAGAGGATCTGGCTTCATGTCAGCAGAGAATCAGTCTTCATGTCATAGCAGAGAATCAGGCTTCACGTCACCCACCACTGTAAGAGTCCATTTTCATAAATTTAGGCCCAGCACCCAGGCAGAGGAGAGAGGTCCCGTAACAGACGATCTGGCTTCATGTCAGCAGAGAATCAGTCTGCATGTCATAGCAGAGAATGAGGCTTCACGTCACCCACCACTGCAACAGTCCATTTTCATAAATTTAGGCCCAGCACCCAGGCAGAGGAGAGAGGTCCCGTAACAGAGGATCTGGCTTCATGTCACCAGAGAATCAGTCTGCATGTCATAGCAGAGAATCAGGCTTCACGTCACCCACCACTGCAACAGTCCATTGTCATAAATTCAGGCCCAGCACCCAGGCAGAGGAGAGAGGTCCCGTAACAGACAATCTGGCTTCATGTCACCAGAGAATCAGTCTGCATGTCATAGCAGAGAATGAGGCTTCACGTCAGCCACCACTGCAACAATCCATTGGCATATATTTAGGCCTAGCACACAGGCAGAGGAGAGGTTCATTCAACTTTGGGTAGCCTTGCAATATAATGGTAAAATGAAAATAAAAATAGGATTGAATGAGGAAGTGCCCTGGAGTCCAATAATATATGGTTATGGGGAGGTAGTTAATGTCTAATCTGGACAAGGGACGGACAGGTCCTGTGGGATCCATGCCTGGTTCATTTTTATGAACGTCAGCTTGTCCACATTGGCTGTAGACAGGCGGCTGCGTTTGTCTGTAATGACGCCCCCTGCCGTGCTGAATACACGTTCAGACAAAACGCTGGCTGCCGGGCAGGCCAGCACCTCCAAGGCATAAAAGGCTAGCTCTGGCCACGTGGACAATTTAGAGACCCAGAAGTTGAATGGGGCCGAACCATCAGTCAGTACGTGGAGGGGTGTGCACACGTACTGTTCCACCATGTTAGTGAAATGTTGCCTCCTGCTAACACGTTGCGTATCAGGTGGTGGTGCAGTTAGCTGTGGCGTGTTGACAAAAGTTTTCCACATCTCTGCCATGCTAACCCTGCCCTCAGAGGAGCTGGCCGTGACACAGCTGCCTTGGCGACCTCTTGCTCCTCCTCTGCCTTGGCCTTGGGCTTCCACTTGTTCCCCTGTGACATTTGGGAATGCTCTCAGTAGCGCGTCTACCAACGTGCGCTTGTACTCGCGCATCTTCCTATCACGCTCCAGTGCAGGAAGTAAGGTGGGCACATTGTCTTTGTAGCGTGGATCCAGCAGGGTGGCAACCCAGTAGTCCGCACAGGTTAAAATGTGGGCAACTCTGCTGTCGTTGCGCAGGCACTGCAGCATGTAGTCGCTCATGTGTGCCAGGCTGCCCAGGGGTAAGGACAAGCTGTCCTCTGTGGGAGGCGTATCGTCATCGTCCTGCCTTTCCCCCCAGCCACGCACCAGTGATGGACCCGAGCTGCGTTGGGTGCCACCCCGCTGTGACCATGCTTCATCCTCATCCTCCTCCACCTCCTCCTCATCCTCGTCCTCCTCGTCCTCCAGTAGTGGGCCCTGGCTGGCCACATTTGTACCTGGCCTCTGCTGTTGCCAAAAACCTCCCTCTGAGTCACTTCGAAGAGACTGGCCTGAAAGTGCTAAAAATGACCCCTCTTCCTCCTCCTCCTCCTCCTCCTCCTGGGCCACCTCCTCTTCCATCATCGCCCTAAGTGTTTTCTCAAGGAGACATAGAAGTGGTATTGTAACGCTGATAACGGTGTCATCGCCACTGGCCATGTTGGTGGAGTACTCGAAACAGCGCAACAGGGCACACAGGTCTCGCATGGAGGCCCAGTCATTGGTGGTGAAGTGGTGCTGTTCTGTAGTGCGACTGACCCGTGCGTGCTGCAGCTGAAACTCCACTATGGCCTGCTGCTGCTCGCACAGTCTGTCCAGCATGTGCAAGGTGGAGTTCCACCTGGTGGGCACGTCGCATATGAGGCGGTGAGCGGGAAGGCCGAAGTTACGCTGTAGCGCAGACAGGCGAGCAGCGGCAGGATGTGAACGCCGGAAGCGCGAACAGACGGCCCGCACTTTATGCAGCAGCTCTGACATGTCGGGGTAGTTGTGAATGAACTTCTGCACCACCAAATTCAGCACATGCGCCAAGCAAGGGATGTGCGTCAAATTGGCTAGTCCCAGAGCTGCAACGAGATTTCGCCCATTATCACACACCACCAGGCCGGGCTTGAGGCTCACCGGCAGCAACCACTCGTCGGTCTGTTGTTCAATACCCCGCCACAACTCCTGTGCGGTGTGGGGCCTGTCCCCCAAACATATGAGTTTCAGAATGGCCTGCTGACGTTTACCCCGGGCTGTGCTGAAGTTGGTGGTGAAGGTGTGTGGCTGACTGGATGAGCAGGTGGAAGAAGAGGAGGAGGAAGCCGAGAAGGAGGAGGTGGCAACAGGAGGCAAAGAATGTTGCCCTGCGATCCTTGGCGGCGGAAGGACGTGCGCCAAACAGCTCTCCGCCTGGGGCCCAGCTGCCACTACATTTACCCAGTGTGCAGTTAGGGAGATATAGCGTCCCTGGCCGTGCTTACTGGTCCACGTATCTGTGGTTAGGTGGACCTTGCTACAGATGGCGTTGCGCAGTGCACACTTGATTTTATCGGATACTTGGTTGTGCAGGGAAGGCACGGCTCTCTTGGAGAAGTAGTGCCGGCTGGGAACAACATACTGTGGGACAGCAAGCGACATGAGCTGTTTGAAGCTGTCTGTGTCCACCAGCCTAAATGACAGCATTTCATAGGCCAGTAGTTTAGAAATGCTGGCATTCAGGGCCAGGGATCGAGGGTGGCTAGGTGGGAATTTACGCTTTCTATCAAATGTTTGTGAGATGGAGAGCTGAACGCTGGCGTGTGACATGGTTGAGACGCTTGGTGACGGAGGTGGTGGTGGTGGTGTTGGTGGTACATCCCCTGTTTGCTGGGCGGCAGGTGCCAACGTTCCTCCAGAGGCGGAGGAAGAGGCCGAGGCGGCAGCAGCAGAATAGGCCGAGGCGGCAGCAGCAGAAGAGGTAGCAGGGGGAGCCTGAGTGACTTCCTTGGTTTTAAGGTGTTTACTCCACTGCAGTTCATGCTTTGCATGCAGGTGCCTGGTCATGCAGGTTGTGCTCAGGTTCAGAACGTTAATGCCTCGCTTCAGGCTCTGATGGCACAGCGTGCAAACCACTCGGGTCTTGTCGTCAGCACATTGTTTGAAGAAGTGCCATGCCAGGGAACTCCTTGAAGCTGCCTTTGGGGTGCTCGGTCCCAGATGGCGGCGGTCAGTAGCAGGCGGAGTCTCTTGGCGGCGGGTGTTCTGCTTTTGCCCACTGCTCCCTCTTTTGCTACGCTGTTGGCTCGGTCTCACCACTGCCTCTTCCTCCGAACTGTGAAAGTCAGTGGCACGACCTTCATTCCATGTGGGGTCTAGGACCTCATCGTCCCCTGCATCGTCTTCCACCCAGTCTTGATCCCTGACCTCCTGTTCAGTCTGCACACTGCAGAAAGACGCAGCAGTTGGCACCTGTGTTTCGTCATCATCAGAGACATGCTGAGGTGGTATTCCCATGTCCTCATCATCAGGAAACATAAGTGGTTGTGCGTCAGTGCATTCTATGTCTTTCACCGCTGGGGAAGGGCTAGGTGGATGCCCTTGGGAAACCCTGCCAGCGGAGTCTTCAAACAGCATAAGAGACTGCTGCATAACTTGAGGCTGAGACAGTTTCCCTGGTATGCATGGGGGTGATGTGACAGACTGATGGGGTTGGTTTTCAGGCGCCATCTGTGCGCTTTCTGCAGAAGACTGGGTGGGAGATAATGTGAACGTGCTGGATCCACTGTCGGCCACCCAATTGACTAATGCCTGTACCTGCTCAGGCCTTACCATCCTTAGAACGGCATTGGGCCCCACCATATATCGCTGTAAATTCTGGCGGCTACTGGGACCTGAGGTAGTTGGTACACTAGGACGTGTGGATGTGGCAGAACGGCCACGTCCTCTCCCAGCACCAGAGGGTCCACTAACACCACCACGACCATGTCCACGTCCGCGTCCCTTACTAGATGTTTTTCTCATTGTTATGGTTCACCACAACAACAAATATATTATTTGGCCCAATGTATTGTATTCAAATTCAGCGGGATATAAATTTGAGGCCTAGTATTTAGGCGCTGGGTGACCGGTATGGATTTAGTGACAGAATTAGACTTGGAAATGCACAGAAGCGTGTGTGTGAAGTTATTCTGAATGACCCTATGTGCACCTTCAATATGATCTACCCTTTTAGGGATAGATTTCAAATAGCTCTGATATAGCAGAAACGACTAAATTATGAAATTGCTAAATTGGGAATTGTATTTCAACCCAGAACAAAAAATGTGCTTTGACGGACACTAAATAACTTTCCCAGCCACAACAGGACAGCGGTAACGAGAGATTTAGCGGGATATAAATTTGAGGCCTAGTATTTAGGCGCTGGGTGACAGGTATGGGTTTAGTGACAGAATTAGATTTGGAAATGCACAGTAGCGGGTGTGTGAAGTTATTCTGAATGACCCTACGTGCACCTTGAATATTATATACCCTTTTAGGGATAGATTTCAAATAGCTCTGATATAGCAGAAACCACTAAATTATGAAATTGCTAAATTGGGAATTGTATTTCAACCCAGAACAAAAAATGTGCTTTGACGGACACTAAATATCTTGCCCAGCAACAACAGTACAGCGGTAACGAGAGATTTAGCAGGATATAAATTTGAGGCCTAGTATTTAGGCGCTGGGTGACAGGTATGGGTTTAGTGACAGAATTAGACTTGGAAATACACAGTAGCGGGTGTGTGTGAAGTTATTCTGAATGACCCAATGTGCACCTTGAATATTATATACCCTTTTAGGGATAGATTTCAAATAGCTCTGATATAGCAGAAACCACTAAATTATGAAATTGCTAAATTGGGAATTGTATTTCAACCCAGAACAAAAAATGTGCTTTGACGGACACTAAATATCTTGCCCAGCAACAACAGTACAGCGGTAACGAGAGATTTAGCAGGATATAAATTTGAGGCCTAGTATTTAGGCGCTGGGTGACAGGTATGGGTTTAGTGACAGAATTAGACTTGGAAATACACAGTAGCGGGTGTGTGTGAAGTTATTCTGAATGACCCAATGTGCACCTTGAATATTATATACCCTTTTAGGGATAGATTTCAAATAGCTCTGATATAGCAGAAACCACTAAATTATGAAATTGCTAAATTGGGAATTGTATTTCAACCCAGAACAAAAAATGTGCTTTGACGGACACTAAATATCTTGCCCAGCAACAACAGTACAGCGGTAACGAGAGATTTAGCAGGATATAAATTTGAGGCCTAGTATTTAGGCGCTGGGTGACAGGTATGGGTTTAGTGACAGAATTAGACTTGAAAATACACAGTAGCGGGTGTGTGTGAAGTTATTCTGAATGACCCAATGTGCACCTTGAATATTATATACCCTTTTAGGGATAGATTTCAAATAGCTCTGATATAGCAGAAACCACTAAATTATGAAATTGCTAAATTGGGAATTGTATTTCAACCCAGAACAAAAAATGTGCTTTGACGGACACTAAATATCTTGCCCAGCAACAACAGTACAGCGGTAACGAGAGATTTAGCAGGATATAAATTTGAGGCCTAGTATTTAGGCGCTGGGTGACAGGTATGGGTTTAGTGACAGAATTAGACTTGAAAATACACAGTAGCGGGTGTGTGTGAAGTTATTCTGAATGACCCAATGTGCACCTTGAATATTATATACCCTTTTAGGGATAGATTTCAAATAGCTCTGATATAGCAGAAACCACTAAATTATGAAATTGCTAAATTGGGAATTGTACTTCAACCCAGAACAAAAAATGTGCTTTGACGGACACTAAATATCTTTCCAAGCAACAACAGTACAGCGGTAACGAGAGATTTAGCAGGATATAAATTTGAGGCCTAGTATTTAGGCGCTGGGTGACAGGTATGGGTTTAGTGACAGAATTAGACTTGGAAATACACAGTAGCGGGTGTGTGTGAAGTTATTCTGAATGACCCAATGTGCACCTTGAATATTATATACCCTTTTAGGGATAGATTTCAAATAGCTCAGATACAGCAGAAACCACTAAATTATGAAATTGCTAAATTGGGAATTGTACTTCAACCCAGAACAAAAAATGTGCTTTGACGGACACTAAATAACTTTCCCAGCTACAACAGGACAGCGGTAACGAGAGATTTAGCGGGATATAAATTTGAGGCCTAGTATTTAGGCGCTGGGTGACAGGTATGGGTTTAGTGACAGAATTAGACTTGGAAATACACAGTAGCGGGTGTGTGTGAAGTTATTCTGAATGACCCTATGTGCACCTTGAATATTATATACCCTTTTAGGGATAGATTTCAAATAGCTCTGATATAGCAGAAACCACTAAATTATGAAATTGCTAAATTGGGAATTGTACTTCAACCCAGAACAAAAAATGTGCTTTGACGGACACTAAATATCTTTCCAAGCAACAACAGTACAGCGGTAACGAGAGATTTAGCAGGATATAAATTTGAGGCCTAGTATTTAGGCGCTGGGTGACAGGTATGGGTTTAGTGACAGAATTAGACTTGGAAATACACAGTAGCGGGTGTGTGTGAAGTTATTCTGAATGACCCAATGTGCACCTTGAATATTATATACCCTTTTAGGGATAGATTTCAAATAGCTCTGATATAGCAGAAACCACTAAATTATGAAATTGCTAAATTGGGAATTGTACTTCAACCCAGAACAAAAAATGTGCTTTGACGGACACTAAATAACTTTCCCAGCTACAACAGGACAGCGGTAACGAGAGATTTAGCGGGATATAAATTTGAGGCCTAGTATTTAGGCGCTGGGTGACAGGTATGGGTTTAGTGACAGAATTAGACTTGGAAATACACAGTAGCGGGTGTGTGTGAAGTTATTCTGAATGACCCTATGTGCACCTTCAATATGATCTACCCTTTTAGGGATAGATTTCAAATAGCTCTGATATAGCAGAAACCACTAAATTATGAAATTGCTAAATTGGGAATTGTATTTCAACCCAGAACAAAAATGTGCTTTGACGGACACTAAATAACTTTCCCAGCTACAACAGGACAGCGGTAACGAGAGATTTAGCGGGATATAAATTTGAGGCCTAGTATTTAGGCGCTGGGTGACCGGTATGGATTTAGTGACAGAATTAGACTGGGATATGGCCAAAAAATAACCACACTATTGCTGGTTAAATGCACTTGGTGACGGGCGCAGCTTGCCCCTGATGTAGTATATGGCCAAAAAATGAACAGACTATTGCTGGTTAAATGCACTTGGTGTCACAGCTTGACCAACCACACTACTGAGGGTTAAATGCACTTGGTGACGGGCGCAGCTTGCCCCTGATGTAGTATATGGCCAAAAAATAAACAGACTATTGCTGGTTAAATGCACTTGGTGTGACAGCTTCACCCTGATGTAGGCTTTAGCCAGAAAACAACCACACCATTGAGGGTTAAATGCACTTGGTGACAGGCGCAGCTTGCCCCTGATTTTGTATATGGCCAAAAAATGAACAGACTATTGCTGGTTAAATGCACTTGGTGTGACAGCTTCACCCTGATGTAGGCTTTAGCCAAAAAACAACCACACCATTGAGGGTTAAATGCACTTGGTGACAGGCGCAGCTTGCCCCTGATTTTGTATATGGCCAAAAAATGAACAGACTATTGCTGGTTAAATGCACTTGGTGTGACAGCTTCACCCTGATGTAGGCTTTAGCCAAAAAACAACCACACCATTGAGGGTTAAATGCACTTGGTGACAGGCGCAGCTTGCCCCTGATTTTGTATATGGCCAAAAAATGAACAGACTATTGCTGGTTAAATGCACTTGGTGTGACAGCTTCACCCTGATGTAGGCTTTAGCCAAAAAACAACCACACCATTGAGGGTTAAATGCACTTGGTCGCAGCTTGTGCTGGCGCACCACAAGACACAAAATGGCCGCCGATCACCCCAGAAAAATGTGACTGACAAACGGTCTGGGCAGCCTAAAAACAGTGAGCAATTGAGGATCAGCAGCTCAATGATCCACAGCTGCAGATCGATCAGTTAATCAAGTCCTTTGGAGGAGTTAATCTGCCTAATCTCGCCCTACTGTCGCAGCCGCAACCTCTCCCTACGCTAATCAGAGCAGAGTGACGGGCGGCGCTATGTGACTCCAGCTTAAATAGAGGCTGGGTCACATGGTGCTCTGGCCAATCACAGCCATGCCAATAGTAGGCATGGCTGTGATGGCCTCTTGGGGCAAGTAGTATGACACTTGTTGATTGGCTGCTTTGCAGCCTTTCAAAAAGCGCCAAGAAAGCGTCACAAAAGCGCCAAGAAAGCGACGAACACCGAACCCGAACTTTTACGAAAATGTCCGGGTTCGGGTCCGTGTCACGGACACCCCAAAATTCGGTACGAACCCGAACTATACAGTTCGAGTTCGCTCATCCCTACTCATGTGTTGATCCCATAGGCGTTTGTGATGTGTGATCATGTGCCTTCGCAAAGCAGTTGTATCTAGGTGGGTGTTGGACTTCCCACGGCTCAGTTTCTTTTGGCACAGGTTGCAAATGGCATCGCTGTTATCAGAGGCAGACACACAAAAAAAAATGCCACACTGCTGAGCTTTGCAATGACGGCATTCTGGTGGTGGCAACAGCATGCGTTGATTGGCATGCTGTCGGGCTGACCCCGGGTGCCGATACATGCTGTCTGACTGTGCCACTAGCTCCTTGCGATGACCTCCCCCTGCTTCCAACTCGTCTCCTCCTCCTCTCTGTCTCTCCATCTGAACTTTCCCCCTGTTCTTCTTCTCTTCGAGCGGGCACCCACGTGACATCCACAGACACATTGTCATCATCAACCGCTTCACTTGTATCTGACAACTCAGCAAAGGAAGCAGCAGCGGGTACAACATCATCATCACCACACCAACGTCCATGTGTGTAATGCTGCCTGACTGATTCTAGGGCCAAAGGGAATCACAGCACCACGACCACGACGGCCCCTGAGGGGTGGCCTGCCTCTGCAAGCTACTGTGACACCAGATATGAGTGGCACTGTGCACTGGCAGTAGTTGGAAAAGTAGACGCTGTAGGCATAACACACACGCTTGCTTAAAAGTAACTACTATTATATTAGAGTCAAATATTATTATATATATTTTTGTTTTATGCAAGCTACTGTGTGTGACACCAGATATGAGTGGTGGCACTGGGCAAGTGGGCACAGTATACGCTGTGAGCCTGACACACACGCTGGCAGGCAACTGCAATTAGATTACAGAGGATAAAAAAAAAAAAAAAGCAGACTGATGTACTAGCCCTAAAAAGGGCTTTTTGGGGTGCTGTCAGGACGCTGTCTTTCAGGACTGGAGTGTACACTGAATACAGTGGCCTAGCTAATGATTTCCCTATTAAATCAGCAGCAGCAGCACTGTCCCTCCTCTGACTAAGAATGCAGCTTCCGAATGAATCTAAAATGGATGTTGTCCAGAAGTGGGAGGGTCTGGGAGGGAGGGTCTGCTGCTGATTGGCTGGAATGTGTCTGCTGACTGAGTTACACGGTCAAAGTTTGCTCAATGATGACGAATAGGGGTGGACCGAACATCGCATATGTTCGCCCGCCACGGCGAACGCGAACAAGCAATGTTCGCCGGGAACTGTTCGCCGCTAATAGTTCGGGACATCTCTACTGGAGATATGGTCCAAGACAAGTTAAATAGGGCAAATGTGAACAAGGCTCCGGGTTTACACCCAAGATTACTTAAAGAGCTCAGTTCAGTCGTTGCTGTGCCACTGTTTATAATTTTAAAAGATTCTCTAGCTACTGGTACAGTGCCAAGTGATTGGCGCAAGTCAAAAGTGGTCCCCATATTCAAAAAAGGATCAAGGTCCTTCACAGGTAATTATAGACCAATTAGTTTAACTTCTGTCGTGGGAAAAATGTTTGAAGGACTCTTAAGGGACAATATACAGGAGTATGTGACTGTAAATAATATTATAAATGATAACCAACATGAGTTTACCAACGACAGAAGTTTTCAGACTAACCTGATTTGTTTTTATGACGAGGTAAGTAGTGTCAATTTACAGAAATGGGTAACCGCAATTAAAACTTAACATTTAATTAAAGCTACGTTAAAAGATGTGGGTTCATGAATCAACTTCTTTTTCATGAAAAAGCATATAGCCTAAAATCTAGTAAATGCGGCACTAGCTAGCTACCATGCAATAAATGTCACACAGGGCTAGCGACAGGGATACTGGGTCGCTAGCCCTGTGTGTCCCTGCACCCACCCTAAAGACAATCTAGATGGCCCTTGATATCCCTTCTTCCAATTGACAGTGACTGCCCAGTTTCGTCAAGTAATACAGAAACAAAAACAGGAAGAAGGGACACAAAATAAAATCAACACGATTCTCCCAACGCGTTTCATTGGCATCAGCCAAATCCTCATGGGACCATAGCAGAAATTGTGTTATTATAAACAAGGGACCCAGTAAGGGCTCCCTGAAACATTCACAAAGTGGTATACAAAGTGTACTTAGCTGTCCAAAGGTTCATCATATATGGCTCAGCGAATAATCTTCTGCATGTGGTAGCAGGTGGTATAAAATCCTGCTTATGGCCGCAGCATGATATGGTGTCCTGCATATGGCAGCAACCATGCGAGCGTCTCACCGACCGATTTATAAAGCCGTGCTGAGACGCTCAAAAAGCCCGCCCTCTGATATCACATGACCGATCACGTGAGGAGCCAAATGACTGAACCCATTGCGTGATCGTAGAAAGACGGCATAAGAGCGCGGGAAGTGGGAGGTGACTGGGTTTAAATCACCTCCCACCGCATACCCGTCCATGTATTTGAGAATATGTCAAGAGCAACCTAAAGTCTAGGTCAGCGCTCAAGGCATAGAAAGGTTTCATTTACAGGTGCTCAAAACGATCAACAATCGGGGTTAAAGCAATGACCTGAAGTAAAGTGGGAGTTAATATGAAATGACTTGGTAGTAAATATTAAGTGATTAGCACCCAAAATTACTGGCACTGTACAAGAACTAAACTTAGCAATACAGAAATATACCACCGGCGCTGATTACAGAATTAGAGCAGCAGTGTCAGAAACAGCTCCGCACTAGCTGTTAAGAAAGGGTTAAACACATGATTTATAAAAGTGGGAGACACCGCGCTGAGCCTAGATCACCTGACCCTAATTTACCTCTTGTTCCGATCGTGTAAAACCTTTCCACCTCAGTTTTTGAAACAGGAATTACCTTGATTCTGATGTGTGGGATTAGGGGACCACCTTCTCGGGCGTTCCGATGTGCACGTGTTCTTCTATACAGGAGGTAAATAGCAGGTAGAAGTAGGCTGTATGGAGTTCGCCCCGGCCGGTGGCGAGACTCCGTTTGTACTTACGCTCACGCTCACAAGGGGAGCTGGTGACGTCACCTGTTTAGCTACGGGCTGCTGTTAGCACCAAAAGACCTTCCTACGCGTTTCGAGTGCTACGGCACTCTTCGTCAGGGAATCACCATAGTGCTTCCAGTAGCTGCCTTTTATTCTACCCGCATATGATCTTAATTGCACAGATTTACCAGTAAGGATATATTTGATATATTCAATCGAAACCAAATAACTCAATTTCAGAGTTTAAACCATTCGGGACCAGTGTGTTCATATTGAAGATCCATTGGGTTTCTTTTTTTGACATATTTTTAATGAAATCACCTCCCCGTATGTCCATTTTAACTATTTGTATCCCAAAGAAGGAGGATCCATCAAATTTTCCATTATGCTTTACTGTATAATGTCTGGACAAAGGGTGCCCTTCAGATTTTTTATTTATATTATATATATGCTCACTCAGTCGTTTTTTTAGTTGTCTCTTGGTGCGCCCAATATATAACTTTTCACAAGGACATTTTATGGCATAAATAACCCCTTTGGTACTGCATGTTATATAATCCCGGATGTTATATTCAAAGGTACCATCCTCATTTGTTATTCGGCTCATTTTGCTGGTAAATTTCTGAGATTTTTTACATACCATACATTTTTTGCAAGGAAAAAATCCTTTTAACCTTTGCTTGTCATTTATTTTTTTGGTATTCATTATAGCTGCACATTTTTTCGTGGGTGCGATTATGTTCCCAATATTTGCTGCTTTTTTATAAACAAATGCTGGATCTTCATTAAACAGATGTCCAATTACCTTATCTTCCTTTAATATGTCCCAATGACGTTTTACAATATTCCTAAATGTTCGTGTTTGTGCATTGTATGGGATAATAATAGGTGGAATTTTTTCTTCTTCTTTTTCTATTTCTCTATCCTCCTGTTGTATCTCTGATACTTTCTCCACCATTACGTTATTTAGAAGGGTTTCCCTCTCTATGGATTTAATTTGATCTTTCTGTTCCAAGAGTTTATTTACATTATATCCCTTTGATGCAAATTTATTTTTTAATCTATCTGCTTCTTTGTCATACTCTGCCAGCTCAGTGCAATTTCTCCTGATACGTAAAAACTGACTCCTAGGTATGTTGTCAAGCCAGCAAGGTAAATGACAGCTGGTCCTGGAAATATAGCTGTTGGAGTCGGTGGGCTTTTCGTACGTTTTAGTGCATATTTCTTCTCCCCTTACATAGATAGTTAAATCTAAAAAATTAATTTCCCTAAAACTATATGTGGGAGTAAATTCCAAATAAATTATTTTTATTAATATCCATTAAAAACTCCTTTAGACCTATTTCCCCCCCCTCCCAAATAAAAATGACGTCATCTATGAAGCGCCGCCAGAGGACGAGGCCCGTCCGGAGCTCATTGTTGGGGTGTATGTTTTCCATCTCCCACCTCCCAACATATAAATTAGCGAACCCCGGCGCGAACCTCGTCCCCATAGCGGTCCCCCACGTCTGGAGATAAATATCATCCTTATATCTAAAAAAAAATTTTTCCAAAATAAATGAAATACATTCCCCAATAAATTCTATCTGCGGATTGGGTAGTTCTCCCTTTTGGTAAAAAAAATATTGTGCAGCTTCACGGCCTTTATTATTTTCTATTACCGTATATAGTGACTTCACGTCTAACGTTCCTATTATATAGTTCTCCCTCCACTGTATTTTCTCCAAAATTTGGAGTATGTGCTTCGTATCTTTGAGATAGGTGGGTAGCGACTGCGCACAAGGTTGTAAATATTGATCCACATATTTAGATAGTGCACTAGTTAAACATTCCACCCCAGATACTATAGGCCTACCAGGGGGCCTATTGGCATCTTTATGTATTTTGGGGTTTTGGTAAAAAATGGCCATTTTTGGATATCTATTGTCAATATAAAAACTCTTGTTTATAAAGTATTCCTTTATCCCTGGCTTTGTATACCAGTTCTTTTACTTCCTTTTTAAAAATTTCTGTAGGGTCCTTTTTTAGTAATTTATATGTCTTACTATCACTTAGTATGTTTAACGCTTCCCTATCATAATCCTCTTTATTTAATACAACAATCCCCCCCCCTTATCTGCTGGGCGGATGATTATCTGGTTGTTTCTTGCATATTTATTATTGCTTCTTTTTCAGCTTTGGTTATATTACTCATGTATTTAGATCTTTTTGATATTTTTATTTTCTTGATGTCCCTTGTAACTAAGTTCATAAAGGTATTTAATGCTGTCGAATATTCGTTTATTGGGTCAAATCGAGACCTGGGTTTCAAGCTGGTATGTTTAAATGGATCATTATTTATTTTTGTTTCTTCCTTTCGGTCCCTATTCTTATTCTTTTTCATATGATATTTCTTTAGGGCTATGCACCTCATAAATTTTCGTATCCCTATAAAGGCCTCGAATTTATTGAAGTAGGTTGTTGGGGCAAACTTGAGCCCTTTCTTTAGGATTTCTTCTTCTCCCTTATTTAGCGCATATTTACTTAGATTATAAATTTTTTGTCCAAGAGGTCAGGTGATCTAGGCTCAGCGCGGTGTCTCCCACTTTTATAAAAACTGTACAAGAACTAGCTAGCAATTACACATACACACTAGCAATTTCATAAACATGGGGGTGAATACATAAAGGATCTTCCCTAATTGTCCAGAAGATGGACCCGTTTAGATGGACCCCATTATAAATGCAGGTATATCCTACAAAGAAGTAGGTACCATAACCCTCTATATATCCATGCCCAGTGAGACTAGCAATGAACATGGCAGATGTGAGATAAAGAGAAAGTGCACAAACCGGGTCCTATTTTTGCAGTTAGATATAACAACCAAAGAGAAATTGTTAATTTAATCCTCTAGGATAGGCTGTTTTAAGTTCAGAAATCCACCAGGTTTCTCTCTGCAATACTTTCCTGTCCCAATCACCTCCCCTCTTAGGTGGCTGAACGGTCTCAATACCCATGAATCGAAGTTGGGAGAAGTCTCCCCCATGATCCACTTCAATATGTTTAGCCAAAGGGGTGTCTTTTTTTATGTCTCAGGTCACTTAAATGTTCACCAATGTGCCTGCGTAGTACCCTGGTACTCAAGGCTACACCCACAGGTGGCTTTATATCTAACCCCCTTAGTCTGCAATTAATGAAGGATCTAATGGAGTATTCCTTATCCCTACCCGTAAACCTACTGATAAAACAACGTCCCTGAGTAATGACTGAATAGGCTTGTAGCCAAGTTTGTGGTCTACATGGTGCCTCACTAAAGTGGCTGTGCACTAAATGATCTTTTATGCTGCGCCCCCTACAATAGGTGACCTGAGGCATTTCTGGAATCAGTTCCTTGATATCTGGATCCAGCTGCAAAATGCCCCAGTATTTATTCAAAATCGATCTGACCTCTGTTGCTGCTGAATCAAGTCCCTATTAAACAGATTTGGTTGGTCTCAATTCTATCCGTTTTGGGTTGCAATAGCTCCATCCTATTGCTTTCAAGTGCTCTCCCATAGGCGATCTTAGGTATATTATCAGGGTATTCTTTTTCCAAAAATCTGTTTCGCAAGTCATCGTCTTGTTCCTTATAATCCCTTTCTGAGGAGCAATTCCTTCTCATCCTGAGGTACTGACCCACTGGGATCCCTCGCTTAATAGATGACGATGGCTATTCTAATTAAAACGTGAACTAGTAGCTGTTGGTTTGCGAAACGTCCTGGTCTTAACTCCCGCGCCCCCGGACCTCTAGCTATGTCAATGTCCAGAAATGGGAGAGTATAGGTCTTAAAGTCAAAAGTTAATTTCATGCCAATGTCAATGGTGTTTAGTTCCCTCACAAATTTAATGAAGCCAAGTTTACTGCCCTTCCGAATCAAAAAAATGTCATCGATGAACCTATTCCAGGTAATTAAATCAGAGGTGTGCACATTTGGTGTGTCTCCAAAAACAATATTCCTTTCCCACCAGCCCAGGAATAGTGATATCCCAAACTATTCGCCGGCGAACATGGCTTGTTCGCGTTTGCCGTGGCGGGCGAACATATGCGATGTCTTGTCCGCCCCCTATACATCATCATTGAGAAAACTTTGACCCTGTACCTCACAGTCAGCAGACACATTCCAGCCAATCAGCAGCAGACCGTCCCACCACCTGAACAGCATCCATTTTAGATTTATTCGGAAGCTGCATTCTTAGTAAGAGGAGGGACAGTGTAGCTGCTGCTGCTGCTGATCTAATAGGGAAAGCGTTAGCTAGGGCAGTGTTCTGTGTCCACAGACTCATCTGTTGTAAGGACAGCATCCTGACAGCACCCCAAAAAGCCCTTTTTAGGGCTGGTACGTCATTTTTATATATATATTTGTGGTCATGGCTACGGCAGAGAGCTTGTGCCCGAACGTGCCGAACCTGACGGAGGAAAACCACCTTACCTACCTGATATGGCTGGAGAGGTGCCCTTAGCCATGCCGCGGGTACGCCTAAAAGGGGGCAAAAAGACACACAAATAGGGAGAGAGAAACTTTTATTGGCAGCGTACCGAGTTACAAAACCAAACTGTGGAAAGCCTGGGATATCTCGGCCTGGGGGTTAGGTATGTAGCGCGTGAAGCATGAGGAGCGCCAACGACCCATTTTTCGGATGATGTGACCGGGGACGTTGTGTTTTGAAGCTGCGGATGCTGCTCCAATGCGGAAAGAGTGCCCTGAGATGGTCTTGGGGTCGAAACCCAGGCCTATTGCCAGGGTGCGGATGTGCGAGATAAATTGCGAGGTTGTGAGGGCTGAGGCCTGAAACGGGAGCAATGGTTGATCGAGGGCGGAGTCCCCCAGAGCCGACAGGAGACTCTTGAGTACCTGGACCGGACACCAAGTGTTGTCAGAGGGGAAGAAATTCACCTCCACTGGTGGGCCTACCTGTGAGGTTTTGGAGGTGAAGAGGTGCAGGGAGAAGTGGTCGTGGTGCCAGACTAGCTGACCCCTGGAGGGACCCTTGGACCTGGCTGAAGTGCGGGTGAATTCGCCGGGTCTTAAGAACCCGTAGAAACTAAGGTACATGGCGGCCTTGATGACTGTGCTGTGAAGGAGCCCAAAAGGAAGACCGTCTAGGGAGGCTGATAGTTTCCTAAACAATTCCCCAGACACAGGCTGCCTACTCGGGATGGCTGCGTGACTACTTTTCTGAACCCCCCTAAGGGTTGCCCTGACTGCTTGAGATAGGAAGACCGACCTGCTTTCGGGGTCTTCCAACATGGAGAAATGTTGGACTCCGGCCAAATACATTTTTATGGTATTGAAGGATAGTTTGAGATCGATATGACAGAAGGCTATGAAAGCTGTGAGATACGTGGTCTTGTCAGTGTCTTGTCTTGGGTGTAGGCCCCTGAACCTGTTGAAAGTGTTCCAGGCGGTCCTGTAATTCCTGGCAGTGTTGTGCGACAAAGACTTCTGCATCAAGGATTTTGCTGAATCAATGAAAAGGTTTAATCCAACACTAGACATTGGTACGTCGGAGGAGGTAGCCCCGCACGGTCTGCCTCTGGCATGACCTGAAAGAAAGTTTGGTAATTAAAACGGGACAAGGCATCTGCGGCCACATTATGCACCCCCTGAATATGCCTGCAAGCCACGTGGAAGTTATACACCAGCGAGAGCCAGACCAGCCTGCGGACGAATGACATTATCTGGGGCGACTGCGACCTGCCCTTGGTGATGATGTCCACCACTGTTTGATTGTCTGTGACGAACGCCACGGAAGAATTGGCCCACTGGCTGCCCCACACCTGGGCTGCTGCTACGACTGGGTAGAATTCCAGCAACGGGGATGACTGAAGAGCGCTTCTGGTTGTTGATATCTCGGGTGGCCAGGGACCCGCGAACCATTGGTTCCCACAGATCGCCGCGAACCCCCCGGAGGCGGCGGCGTCCGAGAAAACCAAGGTGGAAGCTGGCCCTAGCTGAGGAACAAACAAAGAGACTCCGTTCCAAGAGGCCAGGAAGTTCTCCCACATGGCCAGTTCGGCCATGGCTTGGGCATCTAGAGTGATGAGGCTGTCTTGCTCTGGGGCTGAGGGGAGTAACTGGAGAAGCCTGGACATGAAGGCCCTGCCGGCCCCTTGGTGGCAAAGTTGAGCATGCCTAGGAGGGACTGCAACTCGACCTTGGTGCACGACCTGCTGCCTGCCGCTGTTGAGATGGCCTCCTTGATTTTTGCCAATTTGTCGGCTGGTAGTCTGGCCTCCATCTTCCTTGTGTCAAGAATTATGCCCAGGAAGGTGATTACCGTAGCGGGGCCTTCAGTTTTTGAAGCTGCCACTGGAACATTAAGTCGGCCGAACAGCTGCAGCAGAGCCTGGAGTTTGCAAGGCTGGCGGTCTGGGCTTTCGATGATGAGAAAGTCGTCCAAGTAATGGATGATCATAGGGCAGTCGCAGTGGTTGACCAGTATCCAATGCAACGCCTTAGCGAACTGGTCGAACAGCCAGGGACTGCTCTTGGACCCGAACGTCAGGCAATTGGCAAAGAAATACTGGTCTTGCCACTTGATGCCATAGAATCTCCAAAGCTGTGGATGAATGGGCAGCAACTTGAAGGCGTCAGCGATGTCTGCCTTGGCCAACCAAGCCCCCCGACCTACTTGGAGGATCAGTTGGATGGCCTCGTCTATGGTGGCGTAACACATGGAGAACTCCTCAGACGGCACTAAGGAGTTGAGGCTGGGTGTGCTGGAGCCATGAGGGGCCGACAAATCGTAAATGAGACGTTTTTTATTTGTGAATTGCTTGGAAACAATACCAATGGGGTTGATCCTCCAGAGGTCAAAAGGTATGAAGGGAAAGGGGCCGATGAGAAACCCCTTCTCTAGTTCTGACTTGATCAGAATCCCCACCGGCTCGGGATCACTGCTTGCTGACAGCAGATTGGGCCCCTCCCAGGAAGTTTGTGGGAGAGCTACCAGCCCCGTGTGGAACCCGATGGTGAACCCTGAAACCAAGAACTGTACCCATTGAGGGCTGTGGTGCTCGCGCAACAGGGACTCCAGCAAGACCACGTTGGCCCCGCTTAGTCAGGATGGCCTTGCTCTTTGTGGACACGCTGTCTGGGGGTGAGCCCTGAAACAGCCTGCGCAGACATGGAGGGCCCTGCACTTATTGTAATAACAAGCCTCCTGGTTGAAATTATTACAGACCTGGCTGTTGCCCAGGAAAACTATTGGCCGGCCTAACTTATCCGTGGTTGCGCCAGGTCGTTGGAGGGACCCGGAGCTACTACGGAGGGATCTGCCCTGGGATGTGGAGAGACCAGAGTTGGGGCACCAGGCGGAGGAGTGAGTGATGGACTGGCATGCCGCACATGCCGGGGCCCTGAGGCCCGCGAAATGTCGGCAAAAAAGCTCCATGTCCATGGCCGCCCAGTTCGTGAGGTGCTGGAATTGGACCAGTGAGGCGGCGGCTTTTGCTGAAAAGGAGCGATGATAATCATAGAAAGCCTGCCCACCGTACTTGTGGCCCAAGTCCGTAACCCTGTAGAGGTAAGTGTCCAACTCTTCCCGCCTTTCAGGGTGGACAGAGCAGATGACGTCCCTGAACAAGCTAAACGCCAGGACAAACTCCGTGATGGTTAGCTTCCTGTTGAGGCGGGGGTCCCTCGCTTTGAGGACGATGGACATGTCGCAGCAAGCAATGGTCTTGCTCTCTACTGTGTCATGGGTGGCTATCAAGATGGAGGCCAGATTGTCGTCCTTGCCCTCTAAAATGTCCTTCTTGATGTTGCTTGGGATGAAGTGGGCTGGAGCTACCTCGGGTGCGCAGGGGACCCTACCTGGGGGAACTGTCATGGTCTTACCTTCTTGCTGTTCTCCTTCGTTTGACATGTGCTGGCGGCCATCTTGGTTTCTGGGTTTCTTGTAGCCTCCCACCCTGCAGCTTCTCCTTCCCACTGGGAGGAGCTGGATGCCTAGCTCATATATATAGGAGGTCTGTGGCTTCAGTTCCTTGCTTGGTCCTCCTGTGTGCACATGCTTCTAAGACTGCTGCTGCTTCTGGTTCCTGATCCTGGCCTCGTCTGACTACCCCGCTGGTTCCTGATCCTGGCTTCGTCTGACTACCCTTCTGGTTCCTGATCCTGGCTTCGTCTGACTACCCTTCTGGTTCCTGACCTCTGGCTTCGCAAGACCCTGCTCCGGTTTAGCCATCCGTTTGGACTTTTGCTTACAGCTTGATTTGCAATAAAGCCTTCTTATTTCCACGTATCTCTTGTTGTACGTCTGGTTCATGGTTCCTTGACAGGAACAAAACCTGATGTGGAGGCAACAGGCAAAGGAGAGGTGGCACGCTCGAATGACAGTCCCTGATGAGATTCAACGGCCAGGAGTCTGGACTGCACATCTGAGACTGAGGAGGCAATGGTGTTCATCATGGCATGCAGTTGAGAAAAGGACACTTGCAACGTGGACATGGAGACTTGCTCCAAGTCCGGGGCTGCTGGTTCGGCCGTGAGTAGCCTAAACAGTTCTGCTTTCCGGGCGGAAGCGGGGTGTTGGATCCCTCTCCTGTTGAGCTCCGCGATCAGCTTTGCGATTGTCCAACTCCTTATGATGAGGAGCTGGGCTGCTCGGATGCGGGTGACTCAGGGATGGAGGGGGTATCCTCGATGTTGGAAACATGCGACATATCGTGGCTGTGAGGTGATAAACGAGAATCAAATGGATGAGCTGGAGGCCCCGTATGACAGAAGGACGACACCCGAGCCGTGAATGATGGTAAAGAGAGAAAGTAGTGCGGGCAAGTGCCAAGAGTCGTGAAAAGGGGGTACTACCGTGGAGGACTTTACCAGCTTAAGGCGTGAAAACAGGCGTGAGAGCTACGAAGACGTGACTACCGACAGGGTTTTTTTTTTGTTTTTTTTTTGAGAAACATGAAATAGAACACCAAACCTGGGGTCGTAACGTAGAAAATGAAATTGAACGAATCTGGAAAAAAGAAAAATGATAGCGACAAAGAATAATAATTAACCGCATGAACCTGGCCTGTGACCGGTAATGGATGAAAAAACGTAAACCTGAAACGTAACGGGGAATGAACACATGAGAGAAAAGTAAGCCTGACGGCGTGGCAGGCCACGGACGTGGTACAGTGGGTACATGAGCCTGAAGCGTAACAGGCGGCAAATGAAGCGAAAACGTAAGCCTGAAACGTAACGGGCAACGGACATGATTTTTTGGGAATGTGAGCCTGAAAGGTGGCAGGCAACAGACATGATATACTGGACAGACATGATATATTAGAAATACGTAAGCCAGAAACGTAACTGGCAACAGACATGGTATATTGGAAACGTAAGCCAGAAACGCAACTGGCAACAGACATGATAGATTGGAAACGTAAGCCAGAAACGTAACTGGCAACAGACATGATATATTGGAAACGTTGATAAAAAAGTGAACGTAAGCCAGAAACGTAACTGGCAACAGACATGATAGATTGGAAACGTAAGCCAGAAACGTAACTGGCAACAGACATGAAATATTGGAAACGTAAGCCAGAAACGTAACTGGCAACAGACATGATATATTGGAAACGTAAGCCAGAAACGTAACTGGCAACAGACATGAAATATTGGAAACGTAAGCCAGAAACGTAACTGGCAACAGACATGATATATTGGAAACGTAAGCCAGAAACGTAACTGGCAACAGACATGAAATATTGGAAACGTAAGCCAGAAACGTAACTGGCAACAGACATGATATGTGGGAAACGTAAGCCAGAAACGTAACTGGCAACAGACATGATATATTGGAAACGTAAGCCAGAAACGTAACTGGCCACAGACATGATGTATTGGAAACCCGAGCCAGAAAAGTAACTGGCCACCGGCATGATGTATTGGAAACCCGAGCCAGAAACGTAACTGGCAACAGACATGACATATCAGGAACGTAAACCAGCAACACCACTGGCAACAGACATGACATATCAGGAACGCAAACCAGCAACGCAACTGGCCCCAGACACGACACATCAGGAGCGCGAACCACCAACGCAACTGGCAACAGACATGATATATGGAAACATGAGCCAGAAACGTAACTGTCAACAGACGTGGTGCCTGGAAACGTAAGCCAGAAAAACGCAACTGGCCACGGACATGACATATCAGGAACGCCAGCCGGCAACGTAACTGGCAACAGCCGTGGAGTATTGGAGACGTGAGCCAGAAAAACGCAACCGGCAACAGACATGACATGTCAGGAACATAAGCCAGCAACGCAACCGGCAGCAGACATGAAGCATTGGAAACGTGAGCCTGACGCGTAACAGGCAACAGTCATGATATGTTGGAAACGAAAGCCAGAAACGTAACTGGCAACAGACATGAAATGGGGCAACCAATGGTAAAACGTGCGAAGTGAGCCTGACATGAAACAGGCCTCAGACATGGCAGAGCATGATGAAACATGGAAAAACCGAGTAATTACAGGAAAACGTCCGTAGATGTGGCAAAGTGGAATGGCGGCGCTTGACACGGGCGGAACTGTGAGAACCCTTGGCAGAGGATGTATTTGCCTGGCACGGCAGAGTATCCAGAGTCTGCAACGACAATCAGTATCATAACAGGGGGGGGGGGGTTTCCCTGTCACACACTGTATGCAGTCTTGGTACTCTGTGTTGCATGGTTTAGTCCTGGACATGCCTTGGATATGTGTTGGATTTTTACCACTAAGCCGCCATTGGGGTTCCATCATTATTTTCTTGAGTGCTACGTTCTTGTCATTGTTTTTATAATTATAATTCTAGATCATGCTGGTATATGTAGCGTCTTCTCCTCCTGTGACACAACATTACCAGCAAGACAATTAACATGTAGCTTTTTTATTTTTATTTTTTTGAACTTTATTGACCAGCTGACAACTGCCGGACCCGGCCGGCAGCTGTGAGGAGTGGAACCGGCGGCCCTGGGACCCGGGCGACAGGGCCGGAGCAGCGAGCGGTGAATGTTGTGGCTCCCGGAGCCGGGAGAGGGAGCCTGACACGGGACGCCGGCTCCGTCTCCCCGTCAACGGAGGTGCTGTGCGGCGTCACACGTGACCTGGCGCGGCCGGCGCCGGAAGCGTGGGTTGAGCCGGCCGTGCCAGTGAGAGGTGGGAGGAGATGAACCGGCGGAGGGGGAGACGCAAGTCGGGATGGGGGTTCGGAGGGACAGCGGCTGACTTACCCTTGCTGTAGGACGAGAGCTTGACCCAACGAACCCGGCAAAACAACGGCAACTTACCTGGTGAGCAGCACGGCGGTACGGGACGTGACGTTGAGGCGGGAAGGCACCAGAAACGCACGCAAATGGGGAGAGGGCGTGCCTCCTTTTAAGAGCGCCTATGCCCCTCCCACAAATGCAGGCTGACATGTCAGCCTTAAGCTACAGATATATATATATATATATATATATATTGCAGTTGCCTGCCCATGTGTGAGAGGCTGCAGGCTCACAGACTGTACTGTGTGCACACCATTCATACAGGGTGTCACAGACAATACCTTGCAGATAAAAAAAATATATTTATTATTTATCTGTGATATAAAGCCAGTGAGTTGCAAGCCAGTGAGTGTCTGGCCCACAGACTGTACTGTGGCCACTGGCTAGGCCACCACCCATACCGTTACAGGGTGTCACTCACAAATCCCAATACCTTGCAGATAAAAAAAATTCTATGTATTATTTATCTGTGATATAATCGCAGTTGCAAGCCAGTGAGTGTCTGGCCCACAGACTGTACTGTGGCCACTGGCTAGGCCACCACTCATACCGATACAGGGTGTCACTCTCAAATACCAATACCTTGCAGATAAAAAAAATATAAATATTATTTATCTGTGATATAATCGCAGTTGCAAGCCAGTGAGTGACTGTCTGGCCCACAGACTATACTGTGTGCACACCATTCATACAGGGTGTCACAGACAATACATGTCACAACCAGACAGCCGGGAAGCTCTGACAGAAGCTTTTCAGAACCTCCTCCTTGAGTTTTCTTTGTGAACTGGTGTTCAGTTCCTCATCTCGTTAGCCTCTCTCAGCTGTCATGTAGTTGGACTGATTGCTTCCCTTTAAATTCCTCCCCATAATGCATTACTGGGCGGCTTATACTTCTTCCTGGAGTGTGTGTGCATGCTGATCCTATTTCCCAGTCTGCTACTAAGTTAAGTGCTGTACATTTATCTGTTATTTTCTGTTTGCTGGATCCCAGGTGACCCTGACTCCCTCCGTGTCTGGTGTAGGGAGCCGGTGGTCGTGTACCCTCACTATTGTAGGGTGTTCAGGTGTTATATAGTCAAGGTACGTGGATATGCAACCATCCACCTTTGGGATCTTTGCATAGGCTGAGCAGCCAGGGAATGGCGCCATTGGCTAGAGGGAGCCAGACACCCTATTACCGTATTTACTGACCATAAAAATCTGGCCTACTTGGAGTCAGCCAAGCGTCTGAACGCGAGACAGGCCAGATGGTCTTTGTTCTTTTCTAGGTTTAATTTTGTTGTCACGTTCCGCCCTGGAGTTAAGAATGTGAAGGCAGATGCCCTGTCACGTTGTTTTCCGGGAGGCGGGAATTTTGAAGACCCGGGTCCCATTTTGGCTGAAGGTGTGGTGGTCTCTGCTCTTTTTTCTGAATTGGAGGCAGAGGTGCAGGCAGCCCAGTCAGAGGCTCCTGATCTTTGTCCTCCTGGGAGGTTGTTTGTGCCTCTCGCTTTAAGACACAAGGTTTTTAAGGAACACCACGATACGGTCCTTGCTGGGCACCCGGGGGCAAGAGCCACAATGGATCTCATCGCTCGGAGATTCTGGTGGCCTGCGCTTTGTAAGTCGGTTGAGGGTTTTGTGGCAGCCTGCGAGACTTGCGCTCGTGCCAAAGTCCCTCATTCACGGCCATCAGGTCCTCTCCTTCCCTTACCCATTCCTTCCCGTCCTTCGACACATCTGTCCATGGACTTCATAACGGACCTGCCTCATTCCTCGGGGAAGACTGTGATTCTGGTGGTGGTGGACCGTTTTAGCAAAATGGTGCATTTCATCCCTTTTCCTGGTTTGCCCAATGCTAAGACGCTGGCGCAGGCATTTATTGACCACATTGTCAAATTGCACGGTATTCCTTCGGACATAGTCTCTGATAGGGGCACACAGTTTGTTTCCAGATTCTGGAAGGCTTTCTGTTCTCGCTTGGGGGTTCGGTTGTCATTCTCTTCTGCTTTCCACCCGCAGTCGAATGGCCAGACAGAGCGCGTCAATCAGAATCTGGAGACATATCTGCGCTGTTTTGTGGCGGAGAATCAAGAGGATTGGTGTTCTTTTTTGTCCCTTGCTCAGTTTGCTTTAAATAACCGTCGTCAGGAGTCCTCTGATAAGTCACCATTTTTTGGTGCATATGGGTTTCATCCGCAGTTTGGGACTTTCTCGGGAGAGGGATCTTCTGGTTTACCTGATGAGGACAGATTCTCCTCGTCTTTGTCATCTATTTGGCAAAAGATTCTGGATAATCTAAAGAGCATGAGTGAGAGATATAAGCGTGTGGCAGATAAGAGACATGTGCTTGGCCAGGACCTGAATGTTGGTGATCTGGTGTGGTTGTCTACCAAGAATATCAAATTGAAGGTTCCCTCCTGGAAGTTGGGTCCTAGGTTTATTGGGCCTTACAAAATCCTGTCTGTCATTAATCCTGTTGCATACCGTCTTGATCTTCCTCAGACTTGGAAGATCCATAATGTTTTTCATAAGTCCTTTTTGAAACCTTATGTTCAACCCATTGTACCCTCGCCTTTGCCTCCTCCTCCGATTATGGTTGATGGGAATCTTGAATTTCAGGTCTCTAGGATTGTGGATTCTCGTCTTGTCCGCGGTTCTCTTCAGTAGCTTGTTCATTGGGAGGGTTATGGTCCTGAGGAGAGGATGTGGGTCCCAGTGACGGACATTAAGGCCTCTCGTCTCATCAGGGCTTTCCATAGGTCCCATCCTGAGAAGGTGGGCTCTGAGTGTCCGGAGTCCACTCGTAGAGGGAGGGGTACTGTCGCAACCAGACAGCTGAGAAGCTCTGACAGAAGCCTTTCAGAACCTCCTCCTTGAGTTTTCTTTGTTGTGGTGTTCAGTTCCTCATCTCGTTAGCCTCTCTCAGCTGTCATGTAGTTGGACTGATTGCTTCCCTTTAAATTCCTCCCCATAATGCATTACTGGGCGGCTTATACTTCTTCCTGGAGTGTGTGTGCATGCTGATCCTATTTCCCAGTCTGCTACTAAGTTAAGTGCTGTACATTTATCTGTTATTTTCTGTTTGCTGGATCCCAGGTGACCCTGACTCCCTCCGTGTATGGTGTAGGGAGCCGGTGGTCGTGTCCCCTTACTATTGTAGGGTGTTCAGGTGTTATATAGTCAAGGTACGTGGATATGCAACCATCCACCTTTGGGATTTTTGCATAGGCTGAGCAGCCAGGGAAAGTGCCAGGTCTTGTGCAGGGGTCTCCCTTTTGGTTCCTTAGCTTTGGATCCAGTGAGTCATATATGCATGTTGCATTGTCTTGTTTCCTGTACACCGTCCGTGACAATACCTTGCAGATAAAAAAAAATAATAATTTATTATTTATCTGTGATATAATAGCAGTTGCAAGCCAGTGAGTGTCTAGCCCACAGACTGTACTGTGGCCACTTGCCAGGCCACTACTCATACTGTTACAGGGTGTCACTCACAATACCTTGCAGATTAAAAAAAAGTCAAACTATTTTTTCACTGTGATATAAATCGCAGTTGCAAGCCAGTGTGTGTCAGGCCCACACAGACTGTACTGTGCCCACTGACCACCACTTATGCACGCATAGTACCACTTATCAAAAAAAAATGACAGGCAGAGGCAGGCCACCCCGCAGGGGCCGTCCTGGTCGTGGTGCTGTGATTTCCACTGGCCCTGGAATAATGCCCAGTGTTCAGAGGCCACTTACCCTGAACCCGAAAAATTCTGAGAACATAGTTGACTGGCTTACACAGGACACCCAATCTTCAACAGCTTCCGCTAAGAACCTTGACGCACCATCCTCCTCCAGCTCAGCTTTGGTCACCTGCTCTCAAGTTACCACTCTCCCGCCCGCCGCCACCACCACCACTACCACCACAGTCACCACAGCCACTTCACTTGATCCGTCAGAGGAGTTATTTACACATCAGTTGGATAAAATTAGTGATGCACAACTATTATTGCCAGAGGATGTAGATAACAGGGATATGTCTCAGTCAGGCAGCATTACACACATGGACATACAGTGCGATGATGATGATGATGATGATATTGTACCCGCTGCTGCTTCCTTTGCTGAGGTGTCAGATACAAGTGAAGTGGTTGATGATGATGATGTGTCCGTGGATGCCATGTGGGTGCCTGCTCGAAGAGAAGAAGAGGGGGAAAGTTCAGAAGGGGAGACAGAGAGAAGGAGGAGACGAGCTGGAAGCAGGGGGAGGTCGTCGCAAGGAGCTAGTGGCACAGTCAGACAGCATGTATCGGCACCCGGGGTCAGCCAGACAGCACGCCAATCAACGCATGCTGTTGCCACCACCAGAATGCCGTCATTGCAAAGCTCAGCAGTGTGGCATTTTTTTGTGTGTCTGCCTCTGACAACAGCTATGCCATTTGCAACCTGTGCCAAAAGAAACTGAGTCGTGGGAAATCCAACACCCACCTAGGTACAACTGCTTTGCGAAGGCACATGAGCGCACATCAAAAACGCCTATGGGATCAACACATGATAACGAGTAGAAGCAGCACACAAGCTCAAAGCCACCATCCTCCTCCTGGTCCAGCATCTTCAGCCATGTAAACCACTGCTGTCCTCCTTGCCCCCTCTCAACCACCCGCCACTCCGCCTCTCACCTTCAGCAGTTCCATCTCATCTGCCCACAGTCAGGTGTCTGTAAAGGACAGATGTTTGAGCGTAAGAAGGCAATGTCACAGAGTCACCCCCTTGCCCGGCGTCTGACAGCTGGCTTGACGGAACTCTTAGCCCACCAGCTTTTACCATACCAGCTGATGGAGTCTGAGGCCTTCAAAAAATTTGTCGCTATTGGGACACCACAGTGGAAGGTACCCGGACAAATTTTTTTTCCAAATAAGTCAATCCCAAACCTCTACTCAGTGATTGAAAAGGAAGTCGTGGCATCTCTGGCATACAGTGTTGGGGCAAGGGTCCATCTGACCACTAATACCTGGTCTGCAAAGCACGGTCAGGGCAGGTATATGACCTACACTGCGCATTGGGTCAACCTGCTGACGGCTGCCAAGCATGGAATGCGTGGCTCTGCAGCGGAGTTGGTGACACCGCCACGACTTCTCCTACTCCATCCTCTTCCATAACCTCCTCAGCTGAGTCCTCTTCTGCTGAGGCGTCTGGCTGCACATCAACTGAATCCCCCCAGCACACCAGGGGCTATTCCACATCCCGGATACGACAGTGTCACGCTGTCTTGGGGTTGACTTGCCTGAAAGCAGAGAGCCACACCGGACCAGCACTCCTGTCCACCCTGAACGCACAGGTGGATCAGTGGCTGACCACGCACCAACTGGAGATCGGCAAAGTGGTGTGTGACAATGGAAGCAATTTGTTGGCGGCATTGAATTTGGGCAAGTTGTCACATGTGCCGTGCATGGCACATGTGTTGAATCTCATCGTACAACGCTTTGTGTCTAAGTACCAAGGCTTACAGGACGTCCTCAAGCAGGTCAGGAAGGTGTGTGGCCATTTTAGGCGTTCCTACACGGCCATGGTGCACTTTTCAGACATTCAGCGCCGAAACAACATGCCAGTGAGGCACTTGATTTGCGACAGCCCGACACGTTGGAATTTAACACTCCTAATGTTCGACCGCCTGCTCCAACAAGAAAAAGCCGCCAACGAGTATTTGTATGACCGGGGTGCTAGGACAGCCTCTGCGGAGCTGGGAATTTTTTTGCCACGTTACTGGACGCTCATGGGCAATGCCTGTAGGCTCATGCGTCCTTTTGAGGAGGTGACAAACTTAGTCAGTCGCACCAAAGGCACCATCAGTGACCTCATCCCATTTGTTTTCTTACTGGAGCGTGCCCTGCGAAGAGTGCTGGATCAGGCTGTAGATGAGCGTGAAGAGGAAGAGGAAGAGTTGTGGTCACCATCACCACCAGAAACAGCCTTGCTTGTGACCTGCGGCAACGCTGCAAGAGGAGTATGAGGAAGAGGAGTCAGAGGAGGAATGTGGCTTTGAGGTGGACGAAGACCAACCACAGCAGGCATCCCAGGGTGCTCGTTGTTGTCACCTATCTGGGACCCGTGGTCTTGTACGTGGCTGGGGGGAAGAACAGACCGTCAATGACATCAGTGAGGAAGAGGAACGGGAAATGAGTAGCTCGGCATCCAACCTTGTGCAAATGGGGTCTTTCATGCTGTCATGTCTGTTTAGGGACCCTTGTATAAAAAGGATGAAGGAGAACGACCTGTACTGGGTGGCCACGCTACTAGACCCCCGGTATAAGCAGAAAGTGGCGGAAATGTTACCAAATTACCGGAAGTCAGAAAGGATGCAGCAGTTCAAAACCAAACAAAAAAATATGATTTACACAGCTTATAAGGGGGATGTCACAGCACAACGGGAATATAACAGGGGAAGAGGGGAAAGTAATCCTCCTCCTACCACGACCACAGCGGCAAGGACAGGATGCTTTACAGATGTGTTGTTGATGGAGGACATGCAGAGCTTTTTCAGTCCTACACATCGCCACAGCCCTTCGGGATCTAGCCTTAGAGAGCGACTCGACCGACAGGTAGCAGACTACCTCGCCTTAACTGCAGATATCGACACTCTGAGGAGCGATGAACTCCTTGACTACTGGGTGTGCAGGCTTGACCTGTGGCCTGAACTATCCCAGTTTGCGATAGAACTTCTGGCCTGCCCCGCTTTAAGGGTCCTGTCAGAAAGGACCTTCAGTGCACCAGGAGGCATTGTCACTGACAAAGAAGTCGCCTCGGTCAAAAAAGTGTCATGGAACCATGAACCAGACGTACAACAAGAGATAAGTGGAAATAAGAAGGCTTTATTGAAAATCAAGCTGTAAGCAAAAGTCCAAACGGATGGCTAAACCGAAGCAGGGTCTTGCGTAGACAGAGGTCAGGAACCAGAAGGGTAGTCAGACGAAGCCTGGATCAGGAACCAGCAGGGTAGTCAGACGAAGCCAGGATCAGGAACCAACGGGGTAGTCAGACGAGGCCAGGATCAGGAACCAGAAGCAGCAGCAGTCTTAGAAGCATGTGAACACAGGAGGACCAAGCAAGGAACTGAAGCCACAGACCTCCTATATATATGAGCTAGGCATCCAGCTCCTCCCAGTGGGAAGGAGAAGCCGCAGGGTGGGAGGCTACAAGAAACCCAGAAACCAAGATGGCCGCCAGCACATGTCAAACGAAGGAGAACAGTAAGAAGGTAAGACCTTGACAAAAAGTGTTGATTACCTCACCTTCATTAAGATGAATGAGGCATGGATCCCGAAGGGACTGACAGTGGGGACTACGTTTGACTAACAAAAGGCCTGATGACATGCCTTGGCCTCAAAATGGTCCCCACTCTGCTGTATTTAATGTAATGCATACCGGATGACTTTCGTGAATTCTCCGCCACCAACTAGGGTTCAAGCCGCAATGTTTTAGTCACCTTTCTGCCTTGAAAACATCAATTTTTCTGGCCGCTAGTGCTGCACTGTGGCTGCAAAAACAAGACAAAAAAAGGCACACACATACTGCTCCACCATGTTGGTGAATTGCTGCCTCCTGCTAAGACGTTCCATATCAGCTGTTAGTGCTGGTTGCTGTGGCGCGCTGAAAAAGCTTTTCCACATTTTAGCCATGCTAACCCTGCCTTCTGAGGTGCTGGCGGTTCCCCAGCTGCGTTGGCGACCATTTCCTTGTCATCTGCCTTCGCCTTGTGCTTCCACTGTGCCCCCGCTGTCAGGTGGGAATGCCATCAGCACCGCATCTACCAGTGTGCGCTTGTACTCGCGCATCTTGCGCTCACGCTCCAGTGATGGAATTAAGGATGGTAAGTTGTCCTTGTAACTGGGTTCCAGCAGCGTGGCCACCCAGTAATCAGCACAAGTTAGAATGTGGGCAACTCAGCAGTCGTTGCGGAGACACTGCAGCATGAAATCGCTCATCTGTGCTAGGCTGCCCAGAGGCAACGAAAAGCTGTCCTCTGTGGGAGGTGTATTGTATGATGAAGCTGAGTAGGAGGAGGAAGCAACAGTTGGCAAACCTTGTAGTGCCCTGCAATCCTCGGTGGTGGAAGTACATGCGCCAACCTACTATCCGCCTCAGGCCCAGCCGCCACTGCATTTACCCAGTGTGCTGTTATGGAGATATAACGGCCCTGACCGTGCTTACTGGTCCACATATCCATAGTCAGGTGCACCTTGTCACAGATGACGTTGTGCAGTGCACACCTGATTTTGTCCTCTACTTGGTTGTGAAGGAAAGGGATGGCTCGCATTGAAAAGTAGTGGTGGCTGGGCACGACGTACTGTGGGACAGCCACCTCCATAAGGTCTTTAAAACTAGCCGTCTCCACCAGACGAAATTGCAGCATTTCAAAGGCAAGTGATTTAAAAATGCTGTCATTCAGGGCTAGGGATCGTGGGTGGGTAGGGGGTTACTTCCTCTTTCTCTCCAGCGTTTGGGATATGGAGAGCTGAACGCTTCCATGTGACATTGTGGAGATGCTTGGTGACCCAGGTGTTGGTGTTGCTGGCAGATCCTCTGTTTGCGGGGTGCCAAGTGGCACTGTCACTCCAGAGGTGGATGAAGAGGCCGTGACAAAAGCAGAAGAGGAAGCAGGAGGAGCCAGAGACCTTTCTTAGTTTTTGAGGTGTCTACTCCACTGCAGCTCGTGCTTTGCACTTAAATGCCTGGTCATGCAGGTTGTGCTCAGGTTGAGAACGTTTATGCCTCGCTTCAGGCTCTGATTGCACAGCGTGCAAACCACTCGTGTCTTGGCGTCAGCACATTGTCTGAAGAACTGCCACGCCAGGGAACTCCTTGGAGCTGGCATTGGTGTGCTCGGTCCCTTGCTGCGGTGGGCAGTAGGAGGCGTATTGTCTAGAGGATGACTGCTCCGCTTTTGCAAACTGCTCCCTCTTCTGCTGTGTTGGTGGCTCTGTGCGACCACCGCCTCTTCCTCCGCTCCACACAGATCACTCGCATGACCTTGATTTTATGTGGGGTCGAGGACCTCATCGTCCTCCACATCATCTTCCACCCAGTCTTCACCCCTGACTTCCTTGTCGGTCTGCACACTTTTGAAAGCCCCAGCAGTTGGCACCTGTGTTTCGTCATCATCCGGGACGTGCTGCGATGGTCCTCCCATGTACTCATCTTGAAAAATAAGTAGTTGGGCATCGGTGCACTCAATCTCTTCCACTTCTGGGGCAGGGCTAGGTGGATGGCCCTGGGAAACCCTGCTAACAGAGTCATCAAAAAGCAGAAGAGACTGCTGCATGACTTGGGGCTCAGACTGCTTGGCTGATTTGCAATGGGGTGAGGTGAAAGTATGATGGACATCGGCTGCAGGTGCCAACTGTGGTCTTTCAGCATAAGACTAGGTGGGAAACAATGTGAAGGAACTGGATCCACTGTCAGCAACCCAATCTACTATCGCCTGTACTTGTTCAGGCCTCGCCATTCGTAGAGCCGCACTAGTCCCGGCCAAATACCGCTGCTGGTTTTGTCGCCTACTCGCACTTGAGGAAGGGCTTTCACTTATGCGTGTAGCTGGCACAGATAGACCACGTCCTCTCCCTGAAACAGGAGCTCCAACAGCAGCACCACGACCTGGGCCACGTTCCTTATTTGACGCTCTTCTCATATTTTTAAAATTTAGGATCTTGCCATAAATGGGTGCTTTAATTAATAGTAGAATAGAACGACAGTATGTAAAGGGTGTATCTAACACAGCCTAAACCAGACTAGGCCTCAAAAAAATATTTTTTTGCCCAATTTGGCTGTATTTCAAATGCCTAATTCAAATCCCTGTATGTAGAGGTAGTATCTCAGAGGGCCTGAACCTCTGTAGGCCTGCAGTAAATATATCTTTGAACAAAATGGCTGTATTTCAAATGCCTAATTCAAATCCCTGTATGTAGAGGTAGTATGTCAGAGGGCCTGAACAAAATGGCTGTATTTCAAATGGCTGTATTTCAAATGCCTAATTCAAACCCCTGTATGTAAAGGTAGTATCTCAGAGGCCCTGAACCTCTGTAGGCCTGCAATAAATATATCTTTGCACAAAATGGCTGTATTTCAAATTGCTGTATTTCAAATGGCTGTATTTCGAATGGCTGAATTAAACCCCTGTATGTATAGGAGGGATCAAATACGCCCTGAATCAGTGTAGGCCTGAAGTAAATATATATTTGCACAAAATGGCTGTATTTCAAATGGCTGAATCAAACCCCTGTATGTATAGGGGGGATCACACACGCCCTGAATCAGTGTAGGCCTGAATTAAAGATTTATTTGCACAAAATGGCTGTATTTCAAATGGCTGTACTTCAAATTGCTGAATTAAACCCCTGTATGTATAGGGGAGATCACACACGCCCTGAATCAGTGTAGGCCTGAAGTAAATATATCTTTGCTCAAAAAGGCTGTATTTCAAATGGCTGTTTTTTAAATGCCTAATTCAAACCCCTGTATGTAGAAGTGGTATCTCACAGGGCCTGAACCTCTGTAGGCCTGAATTCAATATTGGTGCACCAAATGGCGGAATTTAAAATCTCTGAATGCAACCCAAATGTATTAGGGGTATATCTCACAAACTAAATTTTTTGTGCCCAAACGACTGTTTAAAAACTGAATTTGACAGCAGTATATAAGCCTGTAATTTCACACGTGCTGATGCTGCAAGGCCTGAAAATAGTGTTTTTTGTCAAAAAAGTGTGTTTTTCAAACCCCAGAAAATGATGGGTGTATTTCTAGCTTAAATTGCACTGACTAATACAGATGTTGTACAGGGTGGGCTATTTATATGGATACACCTTAATAAAATGGGAATGGTTGGTGATATTAACTTCCTGTTTGTGGCACATTAGTATATGTGAGGGGGGAAACTTTAGTTTTTTTCAATAGGAAGAGGGTCATGTGACACATCAAACTTATTGGGAATTTCACAAGAAAAACAAAGGTGTGCTTGGTTTTAACGTAACTTTATTCTTTCATGAGTTATTTACAAGTTTCTGACCACTTATAAAATGTGTTCAATGTGCTGCTCATTGTGTTGGATTGTCAATGCAACCCTCTTCTCCCACTCTTCACACACTGATAGCAACACCGCAGGAGAAATGCTAGCACATTTGTCCTCTACTAAAAACCCGCCCCTTAGTGATGGCACACCACCTGACATTTTTCTCAAGGTCGTCACAGACCAACTGAGAAAGCTCGACACATTGAAGGGGACTGAGTCCAATCTCCGGAAAAGGGAGATTGAGGCCCTAATTTCACTGGAACGCGACAACTCCCTTGTCATTAAACCATCGGACAAGGGAGGGAATATTGTCGTAATGAACTGTGACCAATATAAGATCATGTGTCTGAACATTCTCAGTGATAAATCATGTTATCGTGTGCTGGAATCAAATCCTACTGAGATGTTCAGGAGGCAATTGAAGGACCTCTTGGACACAGCACACGATCATGCCCTTATCAGTAGATCTGAATTTGAGTTTTTGTTTCCCAAACATCCCCAGATCCCTTGTTTCTATGGGTTACCCAAGGTGCACAAGGGACTTACCCCCTTAAAGGGACGTCCTATTGTGTCAGGGACTGGGAGTTTGACACATCCAATCAGTACATACGTGGATAGGATTTTACGACCAATTGCGGTGTCCCTATCCTCGTATGTACGTGATTCTATGGATGTAATCAAAAAATTGGAAGGAATACATCTTGGTGAGAACGTTATGCTGGCCAGCCTGGATGTTGAGGCCTTGTACAGCTCCATACCCCATGATAGGGGGTGTGGAGTTGTGGCCTCGTTCCTTAGTCAACGTGGCACCCATTGCTGGCAGCATAACGAATTTATTCTTGAACTAATGAAATTTATCCTTGAGCACAACTGTTTTATCTTTGATCATCGCATGTACCACCAGCTCAGGGGAGTGGCGATGGGGAGCCCCTGTGCCCCGACCTTCGCCAATCTCTACCTGGGCTGGTGGGAACGTGAAGTTGTGTTCGCGGATAATCAGAGATGGGCTGACCACATTAATTTGTGGTTACGCTTCATCGATGATGTATTGATTTTATGGTCTGGGAGTGTTGAGGACTTCAATCGGTTTGTTTCAGACCTGAACATAAACACTATGGGATTATTTTTTACATCAGAGATCCAGGAATCTCAAATCAACTTTCTGGATTTAACCATCTTCAGGGACAGGATGGGCAATATTGGCACACGGCTGTTCCGCAAGGAGACTGCAACAAACAGCCTCCTTAGTTGGGACAGTTGCCACCCCCTGCCCCTGAAGAGGGGAATTCCAAAAGGGCAATACCTTCGGGTAAGGCGTAACTGCTCCAGTATGTCGGATTTCAGAACGGCATCCAGTGATCTACGAACCAGATTTAGGAGTAGGGGGTACCCACAACATGTACTAACTAAAGCGTACCAGCATTCACTGGCACAAAACCGGGATGCCCTCCTTACCCCTAGGTCGGGATCGGCTGGAATGGACCAGTTGCGCATCATAGCCACATATAATGAAGCACACAACACAGTGCGTGACTTGCTGACGACCTACTGGGGTATTCTTAAATCAGACCCAGATATTGGGGATATGATAGGCGATGTACCTCTAATCACGTACAGACGTGGACGTAGTTTGAGAGATCGCCTGGTGCACAGCTTTTTTCAGGGCCCGACTACATCCACATGGCTGAGTACCAACCTCAAAGGGACCTTCCGCTGTGGCAGCTGCGTGGCTTGCCCTGCAATCCAGACTGGCGCTACATTTATCTGTAGCGTCACTGAACAGAGATTTACTATCAGATCATTTGTCAATTGCAAAACAAGAGGCCTGGTATATTTGGCCACTTGTGTTTGCGGAAAGCAATATGTGGGTAAAACCACAAGAGAATTCCGTAGAAGAATAGCAGAACATCTAAATGACATCCGCAAAGGGGCGGATACCCCGATTGCTAGACACATATCGACCATGCACAACGGTGATGTGGATGTCATCAAATTTCAGGCTGTGGAGGTGGTCAGAAGAGCGCCAAGAGGAGGCGACTTTGATAGGCGGTTATTGCAAAAAGAGACACAGTGGATTTACCGCCTATGTGCGCTCCAGCCCCAGGGACTAAATGAGTATAATTCCTTTGTGTGTTTTCTCTAGATCCCTGGAGCTGAGGTGCAACGGGGGAACATTAGGGGTGATGACATACTGCCCACGATCCGTGTGTCTCAGCGGCATGGACTACTAATGACTCTATGTCATTAGATCACCTAGGCAATTGAGGGGGCTAGGAGATACCAGGGGTGTGATAGTGTAATTATTGGTTGTGGATTACTTATACCACATTATACCATACACTGCCCCTTTAAATCAGCCTGATCACAGTATTGCCGTCTAGTAAAAATGCTGCTGGGTCCTTCCTGACCCTCCTGTATTGTCTCCACCACCACCGATTGATGTCCTCAATTAATTAAATAAAAAAAAAAAAATAAAAAAAATAAAAAATACAATGTAGTTCATACCACTTCATGATCCCTGTCCCGATCGGAGCTATACAAACGTTGCCAGGGTAGTAAGTCGCCGTATATATTTACTCTAACTTTAATGTAGAATGTTATTACATTCATCTGGGCCGGTCTCATCGAGGGGGCGGCACAATGGGGGCGGGATGGATGATGCGGCGATGCCGTGCCTCCTGCGTCCTCATTGGCCGTTCTGCAGGCGGGGCTCAGTTGAGGGGAGGAGGACTCTCCTCATATTCTGTGCACCTGAGCGGCCGCGTTCGGCCACCTCGTACTTACAGCTGCAGCCTCTGTAATGGAGGCTCAGCAGCTTTGAATATTTATCCTGCGAACCACAGATACACGCTCCTGACGAGCCTTATGGCGAAACGCGTTGAGTGTGGTGTGGGGATGAATCAATGTTCATTTGTATCTGCTTTGCGCTCACACTGCAGTTGAGGTCTGCGGTTCTCAGCCCTCTGCAGTTAGATGAGCAACAGCAATCCAGATCTGCCTGTTTCACCCAGCTTAGCTTAGATCCAGTGATTCGTGTCTGCAGGGCCGATTCTTAGACATCCGTTTCACATGAACGGATGGATTCAATTGAGATCGGCTTCTGCAGGCAGATGTTTATCACTGGATTAGTCTATCCATAACTTTAGTCGAGGGATCCATGAGCTGGTAGTGATTCAGAGCACACTGACCGCACCTTAGTGCTTACTTCTGTGGAATCAATTAGCATGGCCCCATGGCCCTCTGCTTTCACTTGCAGTATAGCACTAGCCTGCGGCATTTCTAGTGACCCCATCCGCAGCTGCAATTACCGTGTATGCGGCTTATAGGTCCTCATATCGACCCTATACTGAATGGATGGTGTCCTAGAATTTTAATATAGGTTAGTCCCCCTTCCCTTTTGTTTTTCTGATTAATAAAGTAACAGTTTTAACAGAAATGTAGCGTTCCAAACGACAGTGATTTGATTTTGATAGGTGGAACGTATACCATATATCAGTTATACCAGTGAAATTTTCTTTATATATTGCTTGAGAGTAATGGCAGGCTTTTTGGCGGCAGGTATTTGCAGTGATAAATGGGATGAGGAAGCTAGAGTGGTTTTTTCTGAGGCAGATCTACCCCCAACCAACCGTGCATTAAGTATCACTGGTTCATTTAAATTACTCACCAAAATTTACAAAGACCAAGTCAGAGGGTGGTGGGAAATTCAAACCCTGGAAACCTATATCCAACATCAAATAGTCCCCAGGGGTATGCGGATTCCCTTCCTTCCGTCCAACAGAATTCAGTCCCCAGAGTTCCGTAAGAAGTGGGAAAAAGAGGCCGTTGAGAGCTCCCTCAGACTTATGGCATTGTTGCTGGAGGAGGAAAAGGCCCTGCACACTAAAAACACCACATTGTTGCAGGAGCAAATTGCAGAAGTGAGCAAATTCTCCAGTAACTCTGAGTTTACGCGTAAGGAGGTCTTTTTGCAACAGACGGTGGAACGGTTTACGGCCCAGCTTAAAGAACGTAAGCACTCTCAATTTTTGAGAGATAAAGCTGATTTTAAAGAAGGGCGCATTCTCGATTTTGCGACTAAAACTGCAAGGACCCTTGAGGTTGAGACAGAACCCTCATCCTCTGAGGGGGAAACTGAATTGGAAGGTACCTCCTACCAGAATAGCCAATACCCCATCTTCCAACCCTCTAATAAGGGATCTAGAGGAAGGGGAGGCAGAGGTAGGAACCCCAGATCACGGGGAGGTTTTTTAGGGAACCAAACTACGAGGTCCTACAGTCTCAGAAACAGCAAGAACCAATAGTACACCATCATAGAATGGGTGCAGCTGATTACGAGACTGTAAACCCTCTAGGAAAAAACAGGTCCAGGGACAAGTTACAAATTATTAACTTGTCTGATAGGTCACTTACGGAGGTAGAACTGGAACTACTTAGCAAGGGCCTATCATTTGTTCCCACCTGTTCCTTTAGCTCCTTCGAATGGGTCAAGGATTTGACCTTATTCGTGAGGAAACTTAAATGGAAAAAATTCTTTGCTACACATAATCAACAACAGTGCAATGAATTGGGTGTGGACATAAATGACCTGCCGGATATCCAACTACTGGCATCCCTTATGGAGGAAGGGAGTAGGGAGATTGGTGAGGGTCCATTTACGGACCTCAAATTGTCCTCTACTAAAAACCCGCCCCTTAGTGATGGCACACCACCTGACATTTTTCTCAAGGTCGTCACAGACCAACTGAGAAAGCTCGACACATTGAAGGGGACTGAGTCCAATCTCCGGAAAAGGGAGATTGAGGCCCTAATTTCACTGGAACGCGACAACTCCCTTGTCATTAAACCATCGGACAAGGGAGGGAATATTGTCGTAATGAACTGTGACCAATATAAGATCATGTGTCTGAACATTCTCAGTGATAAATCATGTTATCGTGTGCTGGAATCAAATCCTACTGAGATGTTCAGGAGGCAATTGAAGGACCTCTTGGACACAGCACACGATCATGCCCTTATCAGTAGATCTGAATTTGAGTTTTTGTTTCCCAAACATCCCCAGATCCCTTGTTTCTATGGGTTACCCAAGGTGCACAAGGGACTTACCCCCTTAAAGGGACGTCCTATTGTGTCAGGGACTGGGAGTTTGACACATCCAATCAGTACATACGTGGATAGGATTTTACGACCATTTGCGGTGTCCCTATCCTCGTATGTACGTGATTCTATGGATGTAATCAAAAAATTGGAAGGAATACATCTTGGTGAGAACGTTATGCTGGCCAGCCTGGATGTTGAGGCCTTGTACAGCTCCATACCCCATGATAGGGGGTGTGGAGTTGTGGCCTCGTTCCTTAGTCAACGTGGCACCCATTGCTGGCAGCATAACGAATTTATTCTTGAACTAATGAAATTTATCCTTGAGCACAACTGTTTTATCTTTGATCATCGCATGTACCACCAGCTCAGGGGAGTGGCGATGGGGAGCCCCTGTGCCCCGACCTTCGCCAATCTCTACCTGGGCTGGTGGGAACGTGAAGTTGTGTTCGCGGATAATCAGAGATGGGCTGACCACATTAATTTGTGGTTACGCTTCATCGATGATGTATTGATTTTATGGTCTGGGAGTGTTGAGGACTTCAATCGGTTTGTTTCAGACCTGAACATAAACACTATGGGATTATTTTTTACATCAGAGATCCAGGAATCTCAAATCAACTTTCTGGATTTAACCATCTTCAGGGACAGGATGGGCAATATTGGCACACGGCTGTTCCGCAAGGAGACTGCAACAAACAGCCTCCTTAGTTGGGACAGTTGCCACCCCCTGCCCCTGAAGAGGGGAATTCCAAAAGGGCAATACCTTCGGGTAAGGCGTAACTGCTCCAGTATGTCGGATTTCAGAACGGCATCCAGTGATCTACGAACCAGATTTAGAAGTAGGGGGTACCCACAACATGTACTAACTAAAGCGTACCAGCATTCACTGGCACAAAACCGGGATGCCCTCCTTACCCCTAGGTCGGGATCGGCTGGAATGGACCAGTTGCGCATCATAGCCACATATGATGAAGCACACAACACAGTGCGTGACTTGCTGACGACCTACTGGGGTATTCTTAAATCAGACCCAGATATTGGGGATATGATAGGCGATGTACCTCTAATCACGTACAGACGTGGACGTAGTTTGAGAGATCGCCTGGTGCACAGCTTTTTTCAGGGCCCGACTACATCCACATGGCTGAGTACCAACCTCAAAGGGACCTTCCGCTGTGGCAGCTGCGTGGCTTGCCCTGCAATCCAGACTGGCGCTACATTTATCTGTAGCGTCACTGAACAGAGATTTACTATCAGATCATTTGTCAATTGCAAAACAAGAGGCCTGGTATATTTGGCCACTTGTGTTTGCGGAAAGCAATATGTGGGTAAAACCACAAGAGAATTCCGTAGAAGAATAGCAGAACATCTAAATGACATCCGCAAAGGGGCGGATACCCCGATTGCTAGACACATATCGACCATGCACAACGGTGATGTGGATGTCATCAAATTTCAGGCTGTGGAGGTGGTCAGAAGAGCGCCAAGAGGAGGCGACTTTGATAGGCGGTTATTGCAAAAAGAGACACAGTGGATTTACCGCCTATGTGCGCTCCAGCCCCAGGGACTAAATGAGTATAATTCCTTTGTGTGTTTTCTCTAGATCCCTGGAGCTGAGGTGCAACGGGGGAACATTAGGGGTGATGACATACTGCCCACGATCCGTGTGTCTCAGCGGCATGGACTACTAATGACTCTATGTCATTAGATCACCTAGGCAATTGAGGGGGCTAGGAGATACCAGGGGTGTGATAGTGTAATTATTGGTTGTGGATTACTTATACCACATTATACCATACACTGCCCCTTTAAATCAGCCTGATCACAGTATTGCCGTCTAGTAAAAATGCTGCTGGGTCCTTCCTGACCCTCCTGTATTGTCTCCACCACCACCGATTGATGTCCTCAATTAATTAAATTAAAAAAAAAAAAAAAAAAAAATACAATGTAGTTCATACCACTTCATGATCCCTGTCCCGATCGGAGCTATACAAACGTTGCCAGGGTAGTAAGTCGCCGTATATATTTACTCTAACTTTAATGTAGAATGTTATTACATTCATCTGGGCCGGTCTCATCGAGGGGGCGGCACAATGGGGGCGGGATGGATGATGCGGCGATGCCGTGCCTCCTGCGTCCTCATTGGCCGTTCTGCAGGCGGGGCTCAGTTGAGGGGAGGAGGACTCTCCTCATATTCTGTGCACCTGAGCGGCCGCGTTCGGCCACCTCGTACTTACAGCTGCAGCCTCTGTAATGGAGGCTCAGCAGCTTTGAATATTTATCCTGCGAACCACAGATACACGCTCCTGACGAGCCTTATGGCGAAACGCGTTGAGTGTGGTGTGGGGATGAATCAATGTTCATTTGTATCTGCTTTGCGCTCACACTGCAGTTGAGGTCTGCGGTTCTCAGCCCTCTGCAGTTAGATGAGCAACAGCAATCCAGATCTGCCTGTTTCACCCAGCTTAGCTTAGATCCAGTGATTCGTGTCTGCAGGGCCGATTCTTAGACATCCGTTTCACATGAACGGATGGATTCAATTGAGATCGGCTTCTGCAGGCAGATGTTTATCACTGGATTAGTCTATCCATAACTTTAGTCGAGGGATCCATGAGCTGGTAGTGATTCAGAGCACACTGACCGCACCTTAGTGCTTACTTCTGTGGAATCAATTAGCATGGCCCCATGGCCCTCTGCTTTCACTTGCAGTATAGCACTAGCCTGCGGCATTTCTAGTGACCCCATCCGCAGCTGCAATTACCGTGTATGCGGCTTATAGGTCCTCATATCGACCCTATACTGAATGGATGGTGTCCTAGAATTTTAATATAGGTTAGTCCCCCTTCCCTTTTGTTTTTCTGATTAATAAAGTAACAGTTTTAACAGAAATGTAGCGTTCCAAACGACAGTGATTTGAAATGCTAGCACAGGCTTCCAGTATCCGTAGTTTCAGGTGCTGCACATCTTGTATCTTCACAGCATAGGCAATTGCCTTCAGATGACCCCAAAGATAAAAGTCTAAGGGGGTCAGATCAGGAGACCTTGGGGGCCATTCAACTGGCCCACCATGACCAATCCACTTTCCAGGAAACTGTTCATCTAGGAATGCTCGGACCTGACACCCATAATGTGGTGGTGCACCATCTTGCTGGAAAAACTCAGGGAACGTGCCAGCTTCAGTGCATAAAGAGGGAACCACATCATCAGTGTGTGAAGAGCGGGAGAAGAGGGTTGCATTGACAATCCAACACAATGGGCAGCACATTGAACACATTTTATTAGTGGTCAGAAACATGTGAATAACTCATGAAAGAATAAAACTATGTTAAAACCAAGCACACCATTGTTTTTCTTGTGAAATTTCCAATAAGTTTGTGTCACATGACCCTCTTCCTTTTGAAAAAACAAAAGTTGGATTCAAAATGGCCGACTTCAAAATGGCCGCCATGGTCACCACCCATCTTGAAAAGTTTCCCCCCTCACATATACTAATGTGCCACAAACAGGAAGTTAATATCACCAACCATTCCCATTTTATTAAGGTGTATCCATACAGGGAGTGCAGAATTATTAGGCAAGTTGTATTTTTGAGGATTAATTTTATTATTGAACAACAACCATGTTCTCAATGAACCCAAAAAACTCATTAATATCAAAGCTGAATATTTTTGGAAGTAGTTTTTAGTTTGTTTTTAGTTTTAGCTATTTTAGGGGGATATCTGTGTGTGCAGGTGACTATTACTGTGCATAATTATTAGGCAACTTAACAAAAAACAAATATATACCCATTTCAATTATTTATTTTTACCAGTGAAACCAATATAACATCTCAACATTCACAAATATACATTTCTGACATTCAAAAACAAAACAAAAACAAATCAGTGACCAATATAGCCACCTTTCTTTGCAAGGACACTCAAAATCCTGCCATCCATGGATTCTGTCAGTGTTTTGATCTGTTCACCATCAACATTGCGTGCAGCAGCAACCACAGCCTCCCAGACACTGTTCAGAGAGGTGTACTGTTTTCCCTCCTTGTAAATCTCACATTTGATGATGGACCACAGGTTCTCAATGGGGTTCAGATCAGGTGAACAAGGAGGCCATGTCATTAGATTTTCTTCTTTTATACCCTTTCTTGCCAGCCACGCTGTGGAGTACTTGGACGCGTGTGATGGAGCATTGTCCTGCATGAAAATCATGTTTTTCTTGAAGGATGCAGACTTCTTCCTGTACCACTGCTTGCAGAAGGTGTCTTCCAGAAACTGGCAGTAGGACTGGGAGTTGAGCTTGACTCCATCCTCAACCCGAAAAGGCCCCACAAGCTCATCTTTGATGATACCAGCCCAAACCAGTACTCCACCTCCACCTTGCTGGCGTCTGAGTCGGACTGGAGCTCTCTGCCCTTTACCAATCCAGCCACGGGCCCATCCATCTGGCCCATCAAGACTCACTCTCATTTCATCAGTCCATAAAACCTTAGAAAAATCAGTCTTGAGATATTTCTTGGCCCAGTCTTGACGTTTCAGCTTGTGTGTCTTGTTCAGTGGTGGTCGTCTTTCAGCCTTTCTTACCTTGGCCATGTCTCTGAGTATTGCACAACTTGTGCTTTTGGGCACTCCAGTGATGTTGCCGCTCTGAAATATGGCCAAACTGGTGGCAAGTGGCATCTTGGCAGCTGCACGCTTGACTTTTCTCAGTTCATGGGCAGTTATTTTGCACCTTGGTTTTTCCACACGCTTCTTGCGACCCTGTTGACTATTTTGAATGAAACGCTTGATTGTTCGATGATCACGCTTCAGAAGCTTTGCAATTTTAAGAGTGCTGCATCCCTCTGCAAGATATCTCACTATTTTTGACTTTTCTGAGCCTGTCAAGTCCTTCTTTTGACCCATTTTGCCAAAGGAAAGGAAGTTGCCTAATAATTATGCACACCTGATATAGGGTGTTGATGTCATTAGACCACACCCCTTCTCATTACAGAGATGCACATCACCTAATATGCTTAATTGGTAGTAGGCTTTCGAGCCTATACAGCTTGGAGTAAGACAACATGCATAAAGAGGATGATGTGGTCAAAATACTCATTTGCCTAATAATTCTGCACTCCCTGTATAAATGGCCCACCCTGTATTTTTTTTTTTGCTAACAGAATATGAATGCTGTATATATTAAACTTGAATTTAACACTTGCAGATCTGGAAAATACTGTTTTTTTTTTAAGGAAAAAAAGTGTGTTTTTCAAACCTCACAAAATGATGGGCGTATTTCTAGCTTAAATTGCACACTGACTAATACAGATGTTGTAGATTGCCCAAAAAGTCTTTTTTTTGCTAACAGAATATGATTGCTGTATATATTAAACTTGAATTTAACACTTGCAGATCTGGAAAATACAGTTTTTTGGAAAAAAAAGTGTTTGTTTTTTTTCAAACCCCAGAAAATGATGGGTGTATTTCTATCTTAAATTGCACACTGACTAATCCAGATGTTGTAGTTTGCCCCCAAAAAATGGTGATTTGCAATGTCCCAAAAGCTCAGATGCAGTGCTGGTGCACTGAGCATGCATAAAATGACCGCCGCCACCCACCTAACTAACAGAATTATAATAATTATTTAATTTTTTGGGGGGGTCAATGGCCTCAGGGCAGGGTAAAACGATTGTGTCCTGCACTAACACAACTATTTATAGGTAGATCGCTGAGTTAGATACTCTCTCCCTATTCTCTCCCTGAAATCACAAGTCCAGCAGCATCCTCTCCCTACACTTGTAACAGCAGAGTGACGTACAGTGCTATGTGACTCAAGCTTATATAGAGCCTGGGTCACATGCTGCTCTGGCCAATCACAGGCATGCCATTAGAAGGCATGGTTGTGATGGCCTCTTGGGGCAAGTAGTATGACGCTTGTTGATTAGCTGCCGTGCAGCTTTTCAAAAAGCGCCAAGAAAGCGCCCAACACGAACCCGAACTTTTACAGAAATGTTCGTGTTTGGGGTCCAAAAATCCTAAAGTTCGGTACGAATCTGAACTTTACAGTTCGGGTTCGCTCAACCCTAGTGACATTCAACAAATTTTGGCTGTGATAGACCCCTGCTCTACCTAGTAGTTAGGTTAATAAATTTCACCAATTTTTCTGTTACATTCTTGGGTCACATTTTACAATTTTTGCCGTGAATAAACTCCTGCTCTGCATAGGTGACAGGGACCAAAATTTTTAAAAAATCTTCTATTCCTTTGGTGGGTGACATTAACCCATTTCTGGCGATGAAAAACTCCTGCTCTGCATAGGTGACAGGGACTTAAATTTCTAAAATTTGTCTTTAATTGGCCCTTTTATTCGATCCTTCTGCTTTAATAACTTGTTCCACATTTCTGCTCCATCCCATTGCAGCCATTAACCCCCCTTGGATGTGGTCTCTCTTTCTCACGCTCCCTCTCCGGCGTGGAACCCTGATTCGCCGATAACCGTGATCAACATGGTAGGCTCAGAAAAGAACATCGAAAGTTGATAGGGAAGATATCCAAATAGATCGTGGACGTCACAGGGACGTGCGATCAGGCAGAAGTTATCTAGAGTCAACATAGCGGCAGCAGGACCTCTCCTGGCTAACGTTTACAAATCCCAAATACCCCAGTGACATTCCGTATATTTTTTTATTAATCATTCCAATAACAGGGCATCTTAAGAGTCCTGTATTGTTTTTTTATTGTCACTATCTCCCCGAGTCGGGAGTGGGTAATTGCCTGGCGCCCCCTCCTTAACTTGGAAGCTTATGCTTCAATACTTTGTCCCAAATTTCTGCTCGATTACATTTAATTTCATCAATTGACCTCCTTTGGATGTGGTATCCCTTTCTCAGGCTCCCTTTCCGGCCTGGAACCCTGATTTCCCACCACCCATGATGACCATGGAAGGCGCAGATAAAAACATTGAAAGTTGATAGAGCAGATATCAAATTGGATCGTGAACATCACGGGGACGTGCAACATGGTGGGGCAGTATGTGTGCACATGCCTACACGAACTGACTGACAGGGGTGAGCCCCTGCAACTTTTGGGTCTCCAAATTGGGCACATGGCCTGAGCTTGCCTTTTATGCCTTGGAGGTTCTGGCCTACCCTGCAGCCAGTGTATTGTCTGAACGTGTGTTTAGCACAACTGGAAGGGGTTATTACAGGTTATATTTCCCAATGTTTTGGGGTGTACCCTAATTTAAAAAAATAAAAATAAATTTAAAACCAAAAAGCAGTGTAGGCTACCTCCTCCTCCTCCACCGCTGCTTCCTCCTACGCTGCCACATCCACCACCTCCTCAACCTCCTACTCCATATGGACCTGGTCCTCCTAGATCAAGATTATAATTTTTTATTTTTACCTATTTTATGTTATTTAAAGTCATTTGTTTGCAGAGCACTTGCCTTGCTCTTAACCACATTTTGATGCCATTTGCAGCCCTCTAGCCCTTTCCATTGCATTTTTACAGCCATTTTAGTGCTCAAAATTTCGGGTCCCCATTGACTTCAATAGCGTTCAGGTTTCGGGTCAAGTTTGGGTCCCAAACTCGAACTATTTTGTGAAGTTCGGCCGAACCCGTGGAACCCGGACATCCAGGTGTCCGCTCAACTGTAATTTGTAGTTTCCGAATATAATATGCACTTTATACAGTAAATTACCCTTAGAAATTACAGACATACCAAATAATAGTAAGGTTCCATGCACTACTATGGGTACCTTACATGAGACAATTCAAAGCAGACTCATAACATGGACATGTATTAGTAGGGCAGCCAGAAATACTGTGTCTAACCTCTTTTCCTGGTCTGATGTAAAATCTATCTTGTGTGCTAAGAGACAATAAGAAGTTTTCCCTCTATTGCCTCACACCTCTATCTTTCTTCATGCTGTTTTATTATCACACTGAGTGAAAATCTGCAGCTGCATCCCCCTGTTCTTATGTTCACTATTTAGCACAAAATTAATTTTTAAAGGCTGGTTGAAAATAAAAAAAAATAAGCTACTTTCTCCATATACAAATATTCTTTACACATACTGATTTATAAAAATAATAATACAACAGGTACACCTTCAATACAGCTGAACAAAGCAAACCTCTTTTTATTCTTTAATTTAGAACAATATCAGGAATAAAAAAAATGAATATCCTCCTAAAGAGTTACCTTTTATTAATCCCTTTCTCATTTGTATTGTAAAATCAGGTACAAATTAAGTTAAGCTGTCTTTTATATGCCGTTTTTGCTGCTGTCAAAATGATGGTAATTTGAATGAAATGTGAATTATATCTTGCATTTTATAGACCAAAGATGAAATTAATATACATATAAAATGTAGCCTTGTAACTCAAGATTTTTCGACATTGAAGTAGTAATTTATTTCATTGAACGAGTCTTATAACTGCAGGGGGATGGCACTCAAGTTGAAGTTCGAAAAGCAGTTAAACTTTGTCTTATTAGCAGAGAAACTATCGTCACAACACGTTACTACTGGCTAATAAATTTATTTTTTGAGTAATGAAATTGTCATCAACCCTTAGTTAATCGGAATTAGGTTATAATTGGAGCTCTTTGTGCATGAAGAATAAAAAGTACTCCATGCTGCAGATTGGAGAAACACTTTCATTTAAAAAGAAATTAAAAATGGAAATCCTTAAAGGAATGAAATATTTGAAATGGTCAGAAATATATTTTTAGGTTAAAATACAAAATCAATTTGGTGTTTATTACATACACATAATTAATGTAACTCAAGTTCATATTTGACATATTATATACATTTTAGGGATCTTAATTTAGCATTTTTGTAGAAAAATCTGTGGTTACATTATTTCGTTATACAATATACATTAATAATGTGAACATTGTGAATTAATCGCCTCAGGACCGCCACACGCAGGATTGCGTCCTGGCAGTGGCCCTGTTATTCCTCCTGGACGCGCCAGCGCGTCATCTTGCGAGAGGCGAGATTTCCTGTGAATGTGCGCACACAGGAGCGCGCGTTGACAGGAACAAGAGGCTCTACAGCCTGCCAGCGGCGATCATTCGCTGGCAGGCTGTAGATGCGATTTTTTTTTAACCCCAAAAAGGTATATTAGACGCTGTTTTGATAACAGCATCTAATATACCTGCTACCTGGTCCTCTGGTGGTCCGTTTTGCTTGGATCGACCACCAGAGGACACAGGCAACTCTGTAATAAGTAGCACCAATCACCACACTACACTACACCCCCCCGTCCATTATTAACCCCTTATTAACCCCTGATCACCCCATATAGACTCCCTGATCACCCCACTGTCATTGATCACCCCCTGTAAAGCTCCATTCAGACGTCCGTATGTGTTTTGCGAATCCGCAAAACACAAACGGACGTCTGAATGGAGCCTTGCAGGGGGGTGATCAATGCCAGGGGGGTGATCACCCCAAATAGACTCCCTGATCACCCCCCTGTCATTGATCACCCGCCTGTAAGGCTCCATTCAGACATCCGTATGTGTTTTGCGGATCCAAGGATACGCGGATCCACGGATCCGCAAAACACATACGGACGTCTGAATGGAGCCTTACAGGGGGGTGATCACCCCATATAGACTCCCTGATCACCCCCCTGTCATTGATCAACCCCCTGTAAGGCTCCATTCAGACGTCCGTATGATCCGCAAAACAAGGACACCGCAGATCCGCAAAACACGGACACCGGCAATGTGCCTTCCGCATTTTGCGGATCCGCACATTGCCAGAACTATATAGAAAATGCCTTTTCTTGTCTGCAATTGTTCGCCCAATCAGGCCTGATCTTGTGCGCACACTTGCGTTCAGTCCGCCCCACCGCAGTGACAGAATTTTTTTTTCTGATCACTGCAAAAACACTGTAAAATCGCTGTGGTGCTATAAAGATAACTTTTTAGGGGCATGGCGAGTTCATAGAAGATTTTTTTTTGGCACAAGTTAGCGGAAATAGATTTTTTTTTTTGTTTTCTTTTTTCTGACAAAGTCTCATATTCCACTAACTTGTGACAAAAAAAATAAAATAAAAATCTCACATGAACTCACCATACCCCTCACTGAATCCAAATGCGTAAACATTTTTAGACATTTATATTCCAGACTTCTTCTCACGCTTTAGGGCCCTTAAAATGCTAGGGCAGTATAAATACCCCACAAATGAACCCATTTCGGAAAGTAGACACCCCAAGGTATTCGCTGAGGGGCATAATGAGTCCATGAAAGATTGAACTTTTTGTCACAAGTTAGCGGAAAGGGAGACTTTGTGAGAAAAAACAAAAAATATCATTTTCCGCTAACTTATGCCAAAAAAATATCTTCTATGAACTCGCCATGCCCCTCACGGAATACCTTAGGGTGTCTTCTTTCCAAAATGGGGTCATATGTGGGGTATTTATACTGCCCTGGCATTTTAGGGGTCCTAAAAGATACTCATTGGAATTTGGGCCCCTTTGCGAACCTAGGCTGCAAAAAAGTGTCACACATGTGGTATCGCCGTAGAAGTAGGGCAATGTGTTTTGGGGTGTATTTTTACATATACCCATGCTGGGTGAGAGAAATATATCTCTAAAAGACAACGTTGTATAAAAAAAAAAATGGGAAAAGTTGTCTTTTAGAGAGAGATTTCTCTCACCCAGCATGGGTATATGTAAAAATACACCCCAAAACACATTGCCCTACTTCTTCTGAGTATGGCGATACCACATGTGTGACACTTTTTTGCAGCCAAGATGCGCAAAGGGGCCCAAATTCCAATGAGTACTTTTAGGATTTCACAGGGCATTTTTACGAATTTGGATTCCAAACTACTTCTCACGCTTTAGGGCCCCTAAAATGCCAAGGCAGTATAAATACCCCACATGTGACCCCATTTTGGAAAGAAGACAACCCAAGGTATTCCGTGAGGGCTATTGTTAGTTCATGTCAAATTTTATTTTTTGTCACAAATTAGTGGAATATGATACTTTGTAAAAAAAAAATATAAATTTATCATTTTCCGCTAAGTTGTGACAAAAAATAAAAACTTCCATGAACTCACTATGCCCATCAGCGAATACCTTAGGGTGTCTACTTTCCGAAATGGGGTCATTTGTGGGGTGTTTCTACTGTCTGGGCATTGTAGAACCTTAGGAAAAATAACAGGTGCTCAGAGCTGCTTCAAAATGCGGAAATTCACATTTTTGCACCATAGTTTGTCAACGCTATAACTATTACCCAAACCAATAAATATACCACTTATTGCATTTTTTTTATCAAAGACATGTAGAACAATAAATTTAGAGAAAAATGTATATAGAAATGTAGTTTTAATTGAAAAATTTTACAACCGAAAGTTAAAAATGTTGTTTTTTAAAAAAAAAAATTCGGTCAATTTCGATTAATATCGAAAAAAAGTTACAATGTCAGCAGCAATGAAATACCACCAAATGAAAGCTCTATTAGTGAGAAGAAAAGGAGGCAAAATTCATTTGGGTGGTAAGTTGTATGACCGAGCAATAAACCATGAAAGTAGTGTAGTGCAGAATTGTAAAAAAGTGGTCTGGTCATTAAGGGGGTTTAAACTAGGGGAGCTGAGGTGGTTAAATGCAAAATCATATTGTACTAGAAAAATATTGTTAGAAAATTTAGCAAAGCCTGTCAATGCTAAAGTGTTAGAATTTTCATTATGAAGCTACTTTGATAACCTTGATAAATGTTTTTTTTTTTTGAATATTAGAACATACTGTACTTACATTAAGGGTCCATTCACACGTCCTGTTTTTTTTCATCCTGAAAAATGGTCCGTTTTTTGCGGATCCGTTGTTCCTGAAAATGTTTCCGTATGTCATCCGTTTTTTGCGGATCCGCAAAAAACGGATAGATGTCTAAAGTTCGAAGCAAATAAAGTTATTTGGATTTCTTTGAAAAAAAAGTGAAAAAAAAAGTGAATAAAAAGACAAGATATGATTACCTCAGGTGCCATTTTCTTTGGTTCATCGTGAGGTAAAGAGCTCTGTGTGGAAATTTTGCTGTATAGCCATTTTTTCCGTGCATACTCTACTGCGATAACATGCCGAAGGATATTTGTGGAGTTCTGTTCCATTGGGTCCTATTTCGCTTATTTGGACAACAACAAGCAATGTTGGAAGAAGAACCGGAGAGGAGGAGGAGGAGACACTGGATTCATCCTATTGTTGCGCAGAGAATTCAGAAGGGACAATTTCATACACTTTATAATGATCTGCGTCAAGACCCCTTCAAGTTTCACAATTTTTGCCGTATGTCCATGGAGTCATTTGATCACCTTTTGTCCTCTCTCCACCCTGACCTTAACTTCAGGGACACTAGCATGCGGCGCAGCATCTCTGCCGAACAAAGGCTTATTGTCACGTTGAGGTAAGTTTTTTTCGGTAATGTGAATATTTTGTGTATTTTAATTGAACTAAACTTTTTTTTTTTTTTCCACAGATTCCTTGCAACTGGAAATTCGTTTGCATCGCTGCACTTTGAATTTTTGCTAGGGATCTCAACTATCTCTGGGATTGTCTGCCATACGTGTAAAGTCATATGGCAGCGACTCAGAGATGCGGTGATGCCCACCCCCAAGGCGGAAGATTGGCTTCGTATCGCCGAGGGTTTTTTCCAATCCACGCAGTTTCCAAACTGCATTGGGGCACTGGACGGAAAGCACATCCGTGTGAAGAAACCGCCTCACTCAGAGTCCCGGTTCTTCAATTACAAACAATATTTTTCTGTAGTGCTGATGGCCTTGGTTGACAGTAACTACAAGTTTGTAATTGTGGATATCGGGGCCTACGGGAGCACTTCAGACAGCCGCATCTTTAGTGTTTCCAGAATGGGTGAACGGCTTCGTGAAAACCAGCTTGCCCTGCCAGAGCCAAGAAGACTACCCGGATCTGCAGGTCCGCCGGCTCCATTTGTGATCGTGGCAGACGAAGGATTCGCATTGTCACATCACCTGATGCGGCCCTTCCCTAGACGCGATCTGGATGACAGGAAGCGTATCTTCAATTATCGATTGACTCGCGCCCGTCGGTATGTGGAGTGCGCTTTTGGAATACTGTCCAGTAAGTGGAGAGTATTCATGTCATCTATGCAAATGAATCCGGACAATGCCACCCTGGTGATACAGGCTTGTGTACTGCTGCACAACTTCACCAGGATACATGATGCCTCCGCTGATGCTGATTTGGGTCAAAATGTGACTTTTTCAGCAGTCCAGAGGGGGCATTACCGTGGCAATTGGAAGCCATCCGTGGAAGTCGTTGATTTCAGCTTGAATCTGGTTTCCAAATTACTTTCCAAATTTTCAATTTATTAGTTTAGTTAGATCCCCAGTTGTTATAGTTTAGTTTAGGGACTCGCAAGATAAAGAGGACCCTTGACGTGGGCTTGCGAGCTGAGGTATTTAATATTTGACAAATAACTATCATTCTCTCAAAATTCGGTGATAGTGTTTTAATTTTTTTTTTTTTTTTTTTTTGCTATTAAATACCTTCAAATACCTCTAAATGACATTAGTCCAAAAATGATCAAAATGTTTTTTTGAATTGTGTTTTTGTAACCCCATTTTCTTTTGTTTTTTCAACCAATAAAAATTTAAAAAATTTGTGTTTGCAGTGAATTTTTAGAACTATATGTTATTAACGTTAATTGATTAACCACTTGCCACCGCGCTAATGCCAAAAGGCGTCATTGCGGCGGCTCTCCCAGGCTACGCTTAGGCCAATAGGCGTCATCTCGCGTGAGCCGAGATTTCCTGTGAACGCGCGCACACAGGCGCGCGCGCTCACAGGAACGGAAGGTAAGCGAGTGGATCTCCAGCCAGCCAGCGGCGATCGCTCGCTGGCAGGCTGGAGATGTGATTTTTTTAACCCCTAAAGGTATATTAGACGCTGTTTTGATAACAGCGTCTAATATACCTGCTACCTGGTCCTCTGGTGGTCCCTTTTGTTTGGATCGACCACCAGAGGACAAAGGCAGCTCAGTAAAGTAGCACCAAACACCACTACACTACACTACACCCCCCCCCCTCACTTATTAACCCTTTAGGAACCACTGATCAGCCCATATAGACTCCGCATGTGTTTTGCGGATCCGATCCATGTATCCGTAAAAATCATCTAGTCTGCAAAAAAGTGTCACACATCTGGTATCGCCATACTCAGGAGAAGTTGGGCAATGTGTTTTGGGGTGTACGGCGATACCAGACGTGTGTCACTTTTTTGCCGCCTAGGTGGGCAAAGGGGCACACATTCCAAAGAGCACCTTTCGGATTTCACAGGCCATTTTTTACACATTTTGATTTTAAATTACTAACCACACATTAGGGGCCCTAGAATGCCAGGGCAGTATAACTTCCACACAAGTGACCCCATTTTGGAAAGAAGACACCCCAAGGTATTTCGTGATGGGCATAGTGAGTTCATGGAAGTTTTTATTTTTTGTCCCAAGTTAGTGGAATATGAGACTTTGTAATAATAACAAAAAATAAATAAATCATCATTTTCCGCTAACTTGTGACAAAAATTAAAATGTTCTATAAACTCACTATGCCCATCAGCGAATACCTTAGGGTGTCTACTTTCCAAAATTGGGTCATTTGTGGGGGTTTTCTACTGTCTGGGCATTGTAGAACCTCAGGAAACATGATGGGTGCTCAGAAAAAAAAAAAAAAGAATAGACTTTTTTAAATGATAAATGCCATTTATTTTAGAAAACAATTTTTTAGGAAATAAAAAAATTAAAGCTCAAAAAGATCCCTTGAAAAAGGGCCAGGGTTGGAACTTGGGAGATGAGTTCCCTGTGAAGACCTGGGGTGTCCAGCCTCGAATTGAAAACTCCCCAGGGATGAGCTGTCTCCGTGATGGAATCGAGATGGGGGTGGATTCTGAGAAAACGTTGGAGCATATGGCCTCCAATTCAGCATTGCATCACGGTCACGCTCTAAATTGTGCACAGTTTCTAATGGTTCTTGTGGACCTGCAAATAGGTCCATCAACAGTGCCACAGCAGATAGACACCGAGCTTTTCGTTCCTCGGGTATTTTTTTTAGTAAGGGCACTAAACTTTTAACCATTGTTTCGTCCGCACTCTCACCACGATTCTGGTTTAAATAATCCATAACCCTTGCTTCAACAATGGCTCGAGTATCTAAACCAGAATCGTGGGGAGGGGGACCCCTACGTCTACCCGAGGAACGAGGCTGGGTGCTTATCTGCTGTGGCACTGTGCGATTTTCCGGGACATCCTCCCTGACTGTTTCTAATGGCGGAGTTTCATCCGTGGATGGAGGGGCCGATGGATTTTCTGGGGAAGCTGGCCCAGATGGTGCTTGGTCATCCTCCAGAGCATTGCAGAGGTTATCAACGGTCCTGTAAAATATTTTCAGAAGTATTAATAAAAGTTAATTATTCAAGAAAAACAAAAAAGTTAAAATGATTATTATTTGACAGACATGCAGATCTGGGAAACGTCAACCAGTTTCCCACCTACATTTCCCATCATTTCCGAACGGCATACAGAAATCCTCTTAACCATAGGACCATTGTGGGAGTTGCTAGTTGCCAACAGTTTTATGCATGACACAGGGTCACTATCCAAGCTATTGGATATGAAAAAACCATAGGCCCACTGCTGACGAGAATAACTGATTCTGTCTGGATAGATTGACTATCTAGTTCAACTAAACCCACAGGATTCCTCACTCAATGAGTGTTGTCCAACTAAAACTCCCACGTTGGCCTGCTGTAAGCTGATAGCTGTATGCTGTTCGGGCATGCTGGTAGTTGTAGTTTGGCAACAGCGGGAGGGCCGCAGGTTGAGCATGCCTGGTATTTTATAACATAGAGGCTTTCTCATGGTGATGTGGACGTTTCAAGATAAAAAATACCATTGGATAGGAGAAAAATCTGATCCAATGGTATATTAATAGGGACTCCTGACTTTACAATGAAAGGCAATTGGAAATGGATCCGTTTACAATTGCACCATATTGTGTAACTGCAAAAGGATCCGTTCACATTTACTTACATTGTACCTCAGGACGGATCCCTTTGGTTCGCCACCTCCTGGAGCACACCTAAATTCGTCATACATCATTTAGGCCTCGTTCACACTTGCGTTGTCCGGATCCGGCGTGTACTCACTTTACCATGGCTGCCAGGACTTTAGCGTCCCGGCAGCCATGGTAACCACTTTGAAAAAGCTAAATGTCGGATGCGGCAATGCGCCGAAACGACGTTTAGCTTAAGGCCGGATCCGGATCAATGCCTTTTAATGGGCATTAATTACGGATCCGGCCTTGCGGCAAGTGTTCCGGTTTTTTGGCCGGTGCAAAAAGCGCAGAATGTTTAGTAAAAGAGGCATGATGCCGGTCAAATTTATGCATTCTAAAAAGAAAAGAACCAAACTATACTCATCAAGATGACATTGAAATATAATATTATTCAAACATTACTTACGGTCTAGTTTCCATTATAGGCCTTAGAAATTGCAAATTTTCGGTATATAGGTAAGGCTTTTTGGCCAAGGACCCATCTCCACTTTTATGCCGCAGGTTCAATTCCCGCTTGAACTGGTCACGGCAAGAGTACCAGCGGTTTTTTATTTTGCTGACTAGGATAAAAAAAGAAAAAATAATAAACTGACATATATTTTAAATTTGAAATCTTTAAAATAAAAAAAACATATATGAGATTTACACACTATTCAAACACTAATCTACTCAATTTAAAGTTTTAGCTGTAAAGGCTGGCATGCAGTACCTCAGGCCCTCCTGCTGTTTCCAAACTACAACTCCCATCATTTCTGCACATGCTACAGCTATCAGCCTATAGCATGGCATGTTAGGTGTTGTAGATTGTCCGAATCAGGATGGCCACAGCTTGAGCAGCCATGCTATAAGGAGTTAACATGTTTGCAAGGGCCAAAAAAAAAATGTTGCCATATGCAGCTGTATTAATAATGCCTTGCTCTGCACAGGTTTGCATAGCAAAAATCTGGGACTGGGGGGTTCAAATGTTTGCAAACCAGCTCAAAAAGCATGCATATGCAGATGTATATGAATGCCTTGCTCTACACAGGTTTGCATAGCAAAAATCTGGGACTGGGGGGTTCAAATGTTTGCAAACCAGCTCAAAAAGCATGCATATGCAGATGTAAATGAATGCCTTGCTATGCACAGGTTTGCAAAGTAAAAATCTTTGACGTAAGGATTTTTAAAGTTTGCCAAGCCTAAAAAACTGGATAGTAATTCTATATGGAATGCATGATCAGCCTGCTGCTCTCCAAATGCTGAAAAACTACTACTCTAGACAGCACGTCATAGGAGGAGTAGTAGTCAGGAGAGCCATAGTTTACACCTTCCTGAGTACATGCATTTCATACAAGAAATATGACCAGACATATTAAACATATATAAATTACTCACTGATGATTTGACGCTTCTTGGCATCTGCTTTCGCAAATTCTGCCCCATCAAGTTCCTTGGCAATCTCCTCCCAGGACCTATCTTTCTGCACTCGGTCATGGTATGACTCCAGCCGTGTATCCCATAGATTGGGACGCTCTTCAATCAAAGTAATCAAACGTTCCACATCGTACAGTGGCATCTTGTCAACTTCTCCAGTCTGATTACCAAAAATCTGGATCTAGCTCTGCCAAGCCCTTCCATTGACTTTGTATTGTACCAGGATCCGATTTTTCAGGACAAGAATAGGACATGTTTTATATTTAAACGGACATGCGGAACGGAACAACGGAAACGTGCTGTCCGATTTTTTCCAGGACCCATTGAAAATGAATGGGTCCAGATCTGGTCCTGATCTGTTCCTGAAAAAACGGAACAGATCAGGAAAGAAAAAACGGACGTGTGAATGGACCCTAACAGTACAAGACTGAGTATCAGGGCAGAAGTTTTGTTAGGTGATTTATTTTTAATGACAAAGCTGATAAATATAATGTTTGATAGCTAAATGTTTTTTTTATTTTTGTACTTTAAAGGGTTGGTCCACTGGAAATTTTTGGATTGTTTCTTTCTAACTAGAATGTAAAATGAAGCAACTCTGCAAAGTCTTCTTGACTTTTTATGCTTTTTTCTTTACACCTCCTACACATACCTATTTGCCACTGTGGTTACAGACTCCAAGCAAACTCATATACACCCGTCCCTTCCATTTTCATAACATATAGTTGCAAGGTAATCTGTTACCATGGAGACACACAATTCTACATACTGTAGAAGCTGTAGACAGAAAACTATGAAATTTCTAATTAAGACAGTTTATAAAGTTTTTTCAATTTTTAAAAGGCACTGGAGCAGAAATGTATACTATACTGCATTTCCTTGCAGCTGATTCTTCTTCTTCTTCTCTTCTTGGAATCAACAACTGCTATACAAAAGTTGTGAACAGGTTACTGGTGAACATGTAGTACTTATTGATATTAAAATGAAACCCTAGACACAAAATAACATACATGTATGTTATATGCATGTGGGGTATTTATGGAGTTGGCTTCAAGAGCTGATCCAACTGCATACACAGCAGGTGCTGACTATGTTACACCCAGATAGATAAATCTGATGCCAGACATTTTCACAAGATGAAAACCTTCAAGACAATTGACAATCTTACCAGGTGTGGTGTATTAGCAAATTCACTCCAAGGTCAGACCATGCAATGCTCAGAGAAATTGAAAAAACAAACAAACAAACAAAAAAAAAAAAAACAAGAGGCACATGTAAACACTCAAAGCTATGACATTACAATTAGAAAAAGACGGAACAAGCATGATTTGTTTAAAAGGGTTGCCAGAAGAACACATCTTCTATAAAAAAAAGAACATGGCAGCATGGCTTACATTTGCAAAATTGCATCTGAACAAACCACAAGACTTCTGGAACAATGTTCTTTGGACAGATAACACCAAAGTGGAAATGTTTGGCCATAATGCACAGTGACACATTTGGTGAAAACCAAACATATTATATCAGCACAAACACTTCATGCTAACTGTCGAGGCATGGTGGTGGAGAGATGATGGTGTTTGCACTTTCAGGGCCTCTGCCCCTTTTAGTCATTCAGTTAACCTTGAATACCTGTGTACCAAAGTGTTCTAGAATCAAATATGAGTCCATCTATCTAACAGCTAAAGCTTGGCTGAATCTGAGTCATGCAATCGGACGATGTTCAGAGCACATCAGTAAATCTACAACAGAATGAAAAAGAAAAGAATCAGGGTGTTGTAGCCAAAGTCCAGACCTCAACCCAATTATCATGCTGTGGAGGAACCTTAACCCTGCTTTCACACCTGAGCGTTTCCCAAACGCGCGTCAGACGCGCGTTTTTGACGTGCGTTTCTGACGCGCGTTTTTTGTAATAGTAAACGCGCGTTTGACGCGCGTTTGTGTCATTGACTGCAGTGTCCTATGGCCACAAACGCGCGTCAAAACGCCCCAAAGAAGCTCAAGTACTTGTTTGAGCGTCGGGCGTTTTACAGCGCGATCGTACGCGCTGTAAAATGCCCAGGTGAGAACCATTCCCATAGGGAAGCATTGCTTTTCATGTGTTGAGCGTTTTACAGCGCGTTTGAACGTGCTGTAAAACGCTCAGGTGTGAACTTAGGGTAAGAGAGCTATGCATAAATTAATGCTCACAAACCTAACCTCAATGAGCTGAAGCAATGTTGTAAAGAAGAGTGTAGCAAAATTCTCCCATATTGATGTAAAAGACTGATAAAGTCAAACAGAAAATGATGGTTTCACTTAGTTATTGCTGCTAAGGCTACTTTCACACTAGCGTTCGGCTGTCCGCTCGTGAGCTCCGTTTGAAGGGGCTCACGAGCAGACCCGAACGCTTCCGTCCAGCCCTGATGCAGTCTGAATGGATGCGGATCCGCTCAGACTGCATCAGTCTGGCGGCGTTCAGCCTCCGCTCCGCTCGCCTCCGCACGGACAGGAGGACAGCTGAACGCTGCTTGCAGCGTTCGGGTGTCCGCCTGGCCGTGCGGAGGCGTGCGGATCCGTCCAGACTTACAATGTAAGTCAATGGGGACGGATCCGTTTGAAGATGCCACAATGTGGCTCAATCTTCAAGCGGATCCGTCCCCCATTGACTTTACATTGAAAGTCTGGACGGATCCGTCCGAGGCTATTTTCACACTTAGCTTTTATATACCAAAATAATGCAGACGGATCCGTTCTGAACGGAGCCTCCGTCTGCATTATTATGATCGGATCCGTTCAGAACGGATCCGATCGAACGCTAGTGTGAAAGTAGCCTAAAGGAGGTTCCACAATCTATAGAATCATGGTATGTACTTGTTCATACCCGACTTTCCCATTTTGGCTTACGTTTTATTGAATGAATAATGACACAATGGAATCTGTTTGTTGTTCATCTGAGGTTGCATTTACCTAATCTTAAGACTTTCTGAGAACCAGGTGTTTGTGAGGCAGCCTGGCTCGAGCGCAGAGACGCCATGATGAGGCATGAAATGATTGGCCTTTCGTTATTATTGTGATCTAGGTATGGTGTTTTAGCATAACATGATAGATGTTTAGTCAGCGGATTGGTTGATTTCCCCTTTTTAATGAGCATTAAGAAGTCCATTTTATGGACTAATATGGAAGGGTGTGCATATAGATTTGTTGCATAGCAGCCTGAGTAATCCAATACTACCCGTTTGTCTCTCTGATTTTATACCTACCCCACACCAGGGGATAAACGTTTGATGTTCAGAGGACCTTGTCATTATATCTATGCCTGTTTTTGGGCGTTACCCTCTTTTTAACAGTAATATCAATAAAGATTTATTATTTTGTTTTTTAGCATCTATTTCAGGCAGTGACTAGCATTAGGAAGTCCAGCCCCATCCTCCTGATGAAGCGGAAATGCGCGTCAAGGCAAAGGATGGACCACACACGTTGCTCTATTTCGGTATGGCATTCCTTCTGTAGGCTTCAGAATAAGTGTTATGTTGGGCAGTACTTTCTAAGTTAGAGTCTCATTATTAGCATTATGGGTTATTCCCATGTCACGTATTTATGTCAATAGGGCGGTGTGTTGTCCTTACCCTGGGTTGACATTTCATCTCTGTATTTAATGGGGTTACTTGGTCATAATTTTTATTATTGTATATTCAATAAAGATTCCTTTTTTGGGTAAATTGGTTTTAGCTCAGTTGCTGATTATATCAGGTTGGTAATTAATGGAAGTAGCTGAGCCTCCTTTCAGTGAGGTTATTTATAGGACTTTATGCAATGATATTGTTTTATTTTATTTTATATTATACCCTGATAGGTAAAACCATATCATTCAAAGACAGTAAACTTTGTTTTTCTCATCACCGTAGATGGTAAGAATAAGAATAAGACAGTTTGGTTATATACAACAAAATTAGAGATGATCCAGCACTATAAATGAAATTAAACTGTTGAGATAAGGAAACCACTTGCATAGCTGGAGACATACTAGGTACCGATGAACTAATGGATCACAAATGTTCGCATGAAATCTTCCACACCTTACATGAACAGTAGAGTGTGATCTATTAGTATCAGTAGCTACAACCCTCAGACCTCTGTGGTAAATGCCAAAGAGAAGACCAATACACAATGTAACCTACAAAATTTACAAGCACACAGACACATTGGGCCACATTTGCTAATGTTTGTGCTACTAGAATATATTTTAAAAGGGCTGCAAATTGACACGTTTTGCACAACTGGGGTGTTTTCACTTTTATTCCGACTTGCTTGACAAGGAGGTGGCGGTTAGCAGAAAGGATTGGAGTTTCATGGAACATGTAGCACGGGCTAAGGTGCACCCTTTTGGGTCAAAAGTGCTCCACAAATCTTGTATACAAGTCTCAGAGCAAAATAACCAATGGTTGGTATTAGCGATGAGCGAATCGAATCAGACGAAGTGGAATTCGATCCTAATTTCAGGAAAAATTTGAATCACAATTTTTCCTAAAATGGTAGCTACAATGGCAGCTACACGTGTGAGGACATGGGGCAAGGAACTAGCCAGCCAGCCCTGTGATGCCACAGCCCTATAAATACGGCGACCATCTTAGAGTCAGACATTTTCCAGGGTTCAGAGTTCAGGGACAGATGTAAGAAGGTGCTAGAGACAGCAATTGGAAAAACCTCATTGTGAAAAAAAAAACTGAAAAAATGATTTATAAGTGCAGGGAAAGGATAGGGAGGAATCATTTCACAGCATCTTATTGCAGGGAGAGACATCTGAAGTCGCTTGGGACAGTGCTAGAAAAACCACATTGTGAAAAAGAAAGCGATTTGCAAGTGCAGGGAAACATTATTTTGGGATCCAAATAGCCATTATACAGCTCTGGCATTCTAGCAATTTGTTCTTGTTATTTTGGTGCAAATGCTATGTTGAAAAGCCTTTAGTGGCTTATATCTGTGGAAAAAGAAAAATATATACGCATTTCACTTCTGCAGTTATATGTAGTGAACACGTTCAGTGTACTATTTCAGTACAAAAAGGAAAAAATATACGCACTTCACTGTTGCATTTATTTGTGGTGAAATAGTTTAGTGGCCTATTATACTGTAGTACAAAAAAGGAAATATATATATGCATTTCACTTCTGCAGTTATATGTGGTGAAAGCATTCAGTGTCCTATTTCAGTACAAAAAGGAAAGAAATATATGCACTTCACTGTTGCTTTTATTTGTGGTGAGTTTAGTGGCCTATTTCAGTGCAAAAAAGGAAAAATATATGCACATTTCACTTCTGCAGTTATATGTCACACTATGTCACATTGCCACTCTGTGGAATCCTCCTTCTGCTGCTGCCATATCCACACTATGTCACTTTGCCACTCTGTGGTCTCCTGATGCTGCTCCCGCTACTGCCATCTCCACACTATGTCACCGTTCCACGCGGTGGTATCCTCCTGCTTCTACTGTTGCTGCCATATCCACACTATGTCACCTTGACACTCTGTGGAATCCTCCTTCTGCTGCTGCCATATCCACACTATGTCACTTTGCCACTCTGTGGTCTTCTGATGCTGCTCCCGCTACTGCCATCTCCACACTATGTCACCGTTCCACGCGGTGGTATCCTCCTGCTTCTGCTGTTGCTGCCATATCCACACTTTGTCACCTTGCCACTCCGCGGTCTCCTTATGCTGCTGCTGCTACTGCCATCTCCACACTATGTCACCTTGCCACTCTGTGGTATCCTCCTGCTGCTGCTGCCATATCCACACTATGTCACTTTGCCACTCTGTGGTCTCCTGATGGTGCTACTACCATCTTCACACTATGTCACCTTGCTACTCTGTGGTATCCTTCTGCTGCTGCCATATCCACACTATGTCACCTTGCCACTATGGGGTCTCCTGATGCTGCTGCCACCATCTCCACATCGCCACCATCTCCACACTATATCACCTTGTCACTTTGTGGTATTCTCCTGCTGCTTCTGCCATAGCCAAACTATGTCACTTTGCCACTCTGTGGCCTCCTTATGAGGCTGCTGCCATATCCACACTATGCCACCTTGCCACTCTGTGGTCTCCTGATGCTGCTACTGTCATCACCTCCAGACTCTGTCATTGTGCCATTCTGTGGCCTCCTCCTGATACTGCTGCTGTTGCCGTCACCTCCACATTCTGTCATTTGGCCACTCTGTGGTCTCCTCATGCAGCTTCCACCTCATCGATATGTGATAGGTCCACTCTGTGGACTTCTCATGCTGTTCCTACCCTCCCCACTTCATGACTGGGCAACTATTTTGCCTTTCGGCCTAGCTGACATCCTCATTTATTTCACCTTTCTTCTGATCAGTCATGAGGAAGTAAAAATGAGACACACAACAGATCCTCTCTGTTTAGCAGCTGTAAGGCCTGTATGGTCCCATCATTGGCTTATGATTTGGTAGCCAAAAGCAGGAGTCGGTAGAAAACACAGAAGGCATGCAAATATTACCTTCACGTGTTATCTCTGTTTTGGATCCACTCCTGTTTTTCTTTTGGCATTAGCAATACTGATGGATTATTTAGCAAATGAAGGCATATGCTTCATAGACAGGATCCATTTCTTGTGGGTTATTGTTCTTCATCTGCACAATGTATCATTTTGTGTAAGATGTCCTTGTGGTGCATGTGGTCCACCCCGGCATCCTCCATTGTACGCATTTTTTGCATTTTCTACGCATTTCTTGCTGAGGATTGCCGTTTTCTGCTGACCGCATGTGGAGGAATTGGTCCCCTGTTATAGACACGCTACAGTGTTTGGGTTTGGAACATTTCCACCAGTTTAGGCCACTTTTTTCAGTGATTTTTTTTCTTTATTTGTATGGAATGTGCAACTTCATTTTGTTGGTAACGTTCTTTTGCACCTGGTTAGAGTTGAGCGAACACCTGGATGTTCGGGTTCGAGAAGTTCGGCCGAACATCCCGGAAATGTTCAGGTTCGGGATCCGAACCCGATCCGAACTTCGTCCCGAACCCGAACCCCATTGAAGTCAATGGGGACCCGAACTTTTCGGCACTAAAAAGGCTGTAAAACAGCCCAGGAAAGAGCTAGAGGGCTGCAAAAGGCAGCAACATGTAGGTAAATCCCCTGCAAACAAATGTGGATAGGGAAATGAATTAAAATAAAAATTAAATAAATAAAAATTAACCAAAATCAATTGGAGAGAGGTCCCATAGCAGAGAATCTGGCTTCACGTCACCCACCACTGTAAGAGTCCATTTTCATAAATTTAGGCCCAGCACCCAGGCAGAGGAGAGAGGTCCCGTAACAGAGAATCTGGCTTCATGTCAGCAGAGAATTAGTCTGCATGTCATAGCAGAGAATGAGGCTTCACGTCAGCCACCACTGCAACAGTCCATTGGCATATATTTAGGCCCAGCACCCAGGCAGAGGAGGGAGGTCCCGTAACAGAGAATCTGTCTTCATGTCAGCAGAGAATCAGTCTGCATGTCATAGCAGAGAATGAGGCTTCACGTCAGCCACCACTGCAACAGTCCATTGGCATATATTTAGGCCCAGCACCCAGGCAGAGGAGGGAGGTCCCGTAACAGAGAATCTGTCTTCATGTCAGCAGAGAATCAGTCTGCATGTCATAGCAGAGAATGAGGCTTCACGTCAGCCACCACTGCAACAGTCCATTGGCATATATTTAGGCCCAGCACACACACAGGCAGAGGAGAGAGGTCCCGTAACAGAGAATCTGTCTTCATGTCAGCAGAGAATTAGTCTGCATGTCATAGCAGAGAATGAGGCTTCACGTCAGCCACCACTGCAACAGTCCATTGGCATATATTTAGGCCCAGCACACACACAGGCAGAGGAGAGAGGTCCCGTAACAGAGAATCTGGCTTCATGTCAGCAGAGAATCAGTCTGCATGTCATAGCAGAGAATGAGGCTTCACGTCAGCCACCACTGCAACAGTCCATTGGCATATATTTAGGCCCAGCACCAAGGCAGAGGAGGGAGGTCCCGTAACAGAGAATCTGTCTTCATGTCAGCAGAGAATTAGTCTGCATGTCATAGCAGAGAATGAGGCTTCATGTCAGCCACCACTGCAACAGTCCATTGGCATATATTTAGGCCCAGCACACACACAGGCAGAGGAGAGAGGTCCCGTAACAGAGAATCTGTCTTCATGTCAGCAGAGAATTAGTCTGCATGTCATAGCAGAGAATGAGGCTTCACGTCAGCCACCACTGCAACAGTCCATTGGCATATATTTAGGCCCAGCACCCAGGCAGAGGAGGGAGGTCTCGTAACAGAGAATCTGTCTTCATGTCAGCAGAGAATCAGTCTGCATGTCATAGCAGAGAATGAGGCTTCACGTCAGCCACCACAGCAACAGTCCATTGGCATATATTTAGGCCCAGCACACAGGCAGAGGAGAGAGGTCCCGTAACAGAGAATCTGTCTTCATGTCAGCAGAGAATCAGTCTGCATGTCATAGCAGAGAATGAGGCTTCACGTCAGCCACCACTGCAACAGTCCATTGGCATATATTTAGGCCCAGCACCCAGGCAGAGGAAGGAGGTCCCGTAACAGAGAATCTGGCTTCATGTCAGCAGAGAATTAGTCTACATGTCATAGCAGAGAATGAGGCTTCACGTCAGCCACCACTGCAACAGTCCATTGGCATATATTTAGGCCCAGCACACAGGCAGAGGAGAGAGGTCCCGTAACAGAGAATCTGTCTTCATGTCAGCAGTGAATTAGTCTGCATGTCATAGCAGAGAATGAGGCTTCACGTCAGCCACCACTGCAACAGTCCATTGGCATATATTTAGGCCCAGCACACAGGCAGAGGAGAGAGGTCCCGTAACAGACAATCTGGCTTCATGTCAGCAGAGAATCATTCTGCATGTCATAGCAGAGAATCAGGCTTCACGTCACCCAACATTGGAACAGTCCATTGGCATATATTTAGGCCCCAACACCCAGACACAGGAGAGGTTCATTCAACTTTGGGTAGCCTCGCAATATAATGGTAAAATGAAAATAAAAATAGGATTGAATGAGGAAGTGCCCTGGAGTCCAATAATATATGGTTAAGGGGAGGTAGTTAATGTCTAATCTGGACAAGGGACGGACAGATCCTGTGGGATCCATGCCTGGTTCATTTTTATGAACGTCAGCTTGTCCACATTGGCTGTAGACAGGCGGCTGCGTTTGTCTGTAATGACGCCCCCTGCCGTGCTGAATACACGTTCAGACAAAACGCTGGCCGCCGGGCAGGCCAGCACCTCCAAGGCATAAAAGGCTAGCTCTGGCCACGTGGACAATTTAGAGACCCAGAAGTTGAATGGGGCCGAACCATCAGTCAGTACGTGGAGGGGTGTGCACACGTACTGTTCCACCATGTTAGTGAAATGTTGCCTCCTGCTAACACGTTGCGTATCAGGTGGTGGTGCAGTTAGCTGTGGCGTGTTGACAAAAGTTTTCCACATCTCTGCCATGCTAACCCTGCCCTCAAAGGAGCTGGCATTGACACAGCTGCCTTGGCGACCTCTTGCTCCTCCTCTGCCTTGGCCTTGGGCTTCCACTTGTTCCCCTGTGACATTTGGGAATGCTCTCAGTAGCGCGTCTACCAACGTGCGCTTGTACTCGCGCATCTTCCTATCACGCTCCAGTGCAGGAAGTAAGGTGGGCACATTGTCTTTGTAGCGTGGATCCAGCAGGGTGGCAACCCAGTAGTCCGCACAGGTTAAAATGTGGGCAACTCTGCTGTCGTTGCGCAGGCACTGCAGCATGTAGTCGCTCATGTGTGCCAGGCTGCCCAGGGGTAAGGACAAGCTGTCCTCTGTGGGAGGCGTATCGTCATCGTCCTGCCTTTCCCCCCAGCCACGCACCAGTGATGGACCCGAGCTGCGTTGGGTGCCACCCCGCTGTGACCATGCTTCTTCCTCATCCTCCTCCACCTCCTCCTCATCCTCGTCCTCCTCGTCCTCCAGTAGTGGGCCCTGTCTGGCCACATTTGTACCTGGCCTCTGCTGTTGCCAAAAACCTCCCTCTGAGTCACTTCGAAGAGACTGGCCTGAAAGTGCTAAAAATGACCCCTCTTCTTCCTCCTCCTCCTCCTCCTCCTCCTCCTCCTGGGCCACCTCCTCTTGCATCATCGCCCTAAGTGTTTTCTCAAGGAGACATAGAAGTGGTATTGTAACGCTGATAACGGCGTCATCGCCACTGGCCATGTTGGTGGAGTACTCGAAACAGCGCAACAGGGCACACAGGTCTCGCATGGAGGCCCAGTCATTGGTGGTGAAGTGGTGCTGTTCTGTAGTGCGACTGACCCGTGCGTGCTGCAGCTGAAACTCCACTATGGCCTGCTGCTGCTCGCACAGTCTGTCCAGCATGTGCAAGGTGGAGTTCCACCTGGTGGGCACGTCGCATATGAGGCGGTGAGCGGGAAGGCCGAAGTTACGCTGTAGCGCAGACAGGCGAGCAGCAGCAGGATGTGAACGCCGGAAGCGCGAACAGACGGCCCGCACTTTATGCAGCAGCTCTGACATGTCGGGGTAGTTGTGAATGAACTTCTGCACCACCAAATTCAGCACATGCGCCAAGCAAGGGATGTGCGTCAAATTGGCTAGTCCCAGAGCTGCAACGAGATTTCGCCCATTATCGCACACCACCAGGCCGGGCTTGAGGCTCACCGGCAGCAACCACTCGTCGGTCTGTTGTTCTATACCCCGCCACAACTCCTGTGCGGTGTGGGGCCTGTCCCCCAAACATATGAGTTTCAGAATGGCCTGCTGACGTTTACCCCGGGCTGTGCTGAAGTTGGTGGTGAAGGTGTGTGGCTGACTGGATGAGCAGGTGGAAGAAGAGGAGGAGGTGGCAACAGGAGGCAAAGAATGTTGCCCTTCGATCCTTGGCGGCGGAAGGACGTGCGCCAAACAGCTCTCCGCCTGGGGCCCAGCTGCCACTACATTTACCCAGTGTGCAGTTAGGGAGATATAGCGTCCCTGGCCGTGCTTACTGGTCCACGTATCTGTGGTTAGGTGGACCTTGCCACAGATGGCGTTGCGCAGTGCACACTTGATTTTATCGGATACTTGGTTGTGCAGGGAAGGCACGGCTCTCTTGGAGAAGTAGTGGCGGCTGGGAACAACATACTGTGGGACAGCAAGCGACATGAGCTGTTTGAAGCTGTCTGTGTCCACCAGCCTAAATGACAGCATTTCATAGGCCAGTAGTTTAGAAATGCTGGCATTCAGGGCCAGGGATCGAGGGTGGCTAGGTGGGAATTTACGCTTTCTCTCAAATGTTTGTGAGATGGAGAGCTGAACGCTGCCGTGTGACATGGTTGAGACGCTTGGTGACGGAGGTGGTGGTGGTGGTGTTGGTGGTACATCCCCTGTTTGCTGGGCGGCAGGTGCCAACGTTCCTCCAGAGGCGGAGGAAGAGGCCGAGGCGGCAGCAGCAGAAGAGGCCGAGGCGGCAGCAGCAGAAGAGGTAGCAGGGGGAGCCTGAGTGACTTCCTTGGTTTTAAGGTGTTTACTCCACTGCAGTTCATGCTTTGCATGCAGGTGCCTGGTCATGCAGGTTGTGCTCAGGTTCAGAACGTTAATGCCTCGCTTAAGGCTCTGATGGCACAGCGTGCAAACCACTCGGGTCTTGTCGTCAGCACATTGTTTGAAGAAGTGCCATGCCAGGGAACTCCTTGAAGCTGCCTTTGGGGTGCTCGGTCCCAGATGGCGGCAGGCAGTAGCAGGCGGAGTCTCTTGGCGGCGGGTGTTCTGCTTTTGCCCACTGCTCCCACTTTTGCTACGCTGTTGGCTCGGTCTCACCACTGCCTCTTCCTCCGAACTGTGAAAGTCAGTGGCACGACCTTCATTCCATGTGGGGTCTAGGACCTCATCATCCCCTGCATCGTCTTCCACCCAGTCTTGATCCCTGACCTCCTGTTCAGTCTGCACACTGCAGAAAGACGCAGCAGTTGGCACCTGTGTTTCGTCATCATCAGAGACATGCTGAGGTGGTATTCCCATGTCCTCATCATCAGGAAACATAAGTGGTTGTGCGTCAGTGCATTCTATATCTTTCACCGCTGGGGAAGGGCTAGGTGGATGCCCTTGGGAAACCCTGCCAGCGGAGTCTTCAAACAGCATAAGAGACTGCTGCATAACTTGAGGCTGAGACAGTTTCCCTGGTATGCATGGGGGTGATGTGACAGACTGATGGGGTTGGTTTTCAGGCGCCATCTGTGCGCTTTCTGCAGAAGACTGGGTGGGAGATAATGTGAACGTGCTGGATCCACTGTCGGCCACCCAATTGACTAATGCCTGTACCTGCTCAGGCCTTACCATCCTTAGAACGGCATTGGGCCCCACCATATATCGCTGTAAATTCTGGCGGCTACTGGGACCTGAGGTAGTTGGTACACTAGGACGTGTGGATGTGGCAGAACGGCCACGTCCTCTCCCAGCACCAGAGGGTCCACTAACACCACCACGACCATGTCCACGTCCGCGTCCCTTACTAGATGTTTTTCTCATTGTTATGGTTCACCACAACAACAAAAATATTATTTGGCCCAATGTATTGTATTCAAATTCAGCGGGATATAAATTTGAGGCCTAGTATTTAGGCGCTGGGTGACCGGTATGGATTTACTAACAGAATTAGACTTGGAAATGCACAGTAGCGTGTGTGTGAAGTTATTCTGAATGACCCTATGTGCACCTTGAATATTATATACACTTTTAGGGATAGATTTCAAATAGCTCTGATATAGCAGGAACCACTAAATTATGAAATTGCTAAATTGGGAATTGTACTTCAACCCAGAACAAAAAATGTGCTTTGACGGACACTAAATAACTTTCCCAGCCACAACAGTACAGCGGTAACGAGAGATTTAGCGGGATATAAATTTGAGGCCTAGTATTTAGGCGCTGGGTGACCGGTATGGATTTAGCGACAGAATTAGACTTGGAAATGCACAGTAGCGTGTATGTGAAGTTATTCTGAATGACCCTATGTGCACCTTGAATATTATATACCCTTTTAGGGATAGATTTCAAATAGCTCTGATATAGCAGAAACCACTAAATTATGAAATTGCTAAATTGGGAATTGTATTTGAACCCAGAACAAAAAATGTGCTTTGACGGACACTAAATAACTTTCCCAGCCACAACAGGACAGCGGTAACGAGAGATTTAGCGGGATATAAATTTGAGGCCTAGTATTTAGGCGCTGGGTGACCGGTATGGATTTAGTGACAGAATTAGACTTGGAAATGCACAGTAGCGTGTGTGTGAAGTTATTCTGAATGACCCTATGTGCACCTTGAATATTATATACCCTTTTAGGGATAGATTTCAAATAGCTCTGATATAGCAGGAACCACTAAATTATGAAATTGCTAAATTGGGAATTGTACTTCAACCCAGAACAAAAAATGTGCTTTGACGGACACTAAATAACTTTCCCAGCCACAACAATACAGCGGTAACGAGAGATTTAGCGGGATATAAATTTGAGGCCTAGTATTTAGGCGCTGGGTGACCGGTATGGATTTAGCGACAGAATTAGACTTGGAAATGCACAGTAGCGTGTGTGTGAAGTTATTCTGAATGACCCTATGTGCACCTTGAATATTATATACCCTTTTAGGGATAGATTTCAAATAGCTCTGATATAGCAGGAACCACTAAATTATGAAATTGCTAAATTGGGAATTGTACTTCAACCCAGAACAAAAAATGTGCTTTGACGGACACTAAATAACTTTCCCAGCCACAACAGGACAGCGGTAACGAGAGATTTAGCGGGATATAAATTTGAGGCCTAGTATTTAGGCGTTGGGTGACCGGTATGGATTTAGTGACAGAATTAGACTGGGATATGGCCAAAAAATAACCACACTATTGCTGGTTAAATGCACTTGGTGACGGGCGCAGCTTGCCCCTGATGTAGTATATGGCCAAAAAATGAACAGACTATTGCTGGTTAAATGCACTTGGTGTGATAGCTTGACCAGCCACACTACTAAGGGTTAAATGCACTTGGTGACGGGCGCAGCTTGCCCCTGATGTAGTATATGGCCAAAAAATGAACAGACTATTGCTGGTTAAATGCACTTGGTGACGGGCGCAGCTTGCCCCTGATTTAGTATATGGCCAAAAAATGAACAGACTATTGCTGGTTAAATGCACTTGGTGTGATAGCTTGACCAACCACACTACTGAGGGTTAAATGCACTTGGTGACGGGCGCAGCTTGCCCCTGATGTAGTATATGGCCAAAAAATGAACAGACTATTGCTGGTTAAATGCACTTGGTGACGGGCGCAGCTTGCCCCTGATTTAGTATATGGCCAAAAAATGAACAGACTATTGCTGGTTAAATGCACTTGGTGTGATAGCTTGACCAACCACACTACTGAGGGTTAAATGCACTTGGTGACGGGCGCAGCTTGCCCCTGATGTAGTATATGGCCAAAAAATGAACAGACTATTGCTGGTTAAATGCACTTGGTGTCACAGCTTGACGAACCACACTACTGAGGGTTAAATGCACTTGGTGACGGGCGCAGCTTGCCCCTGATGTAGTATATGGCCAAAAAATAAACAGACTATTGCTGGTTAAATGCACTTGGTGTGACAGCTTCACCCTGGTGTAGGCTTTAGCCAAAAAACAACCACACCATTGAGGGTTAAATGCACTTGGTGACAGGCGCAGCTTGCCCCTGATTTAGTAAATGTCCAAAAAATGAACAGACTATTGCTGGTTAAATGCACTTGGTGTGACAGCTTCACCCTGATGTAGACTTTAGCCAAAAAACAACCACACCATTGAGGGTTAAATGCACTTGGTCGCAGCTTGGATGCACTTGGTCGCAGCACCGCACAAGACACAAAATGGCCGCCGATCACCCCAGAAAAAAGTGACTGACAAACGGTCTGGGCAGCCTAAAAACAGTGAGTGAGCATTTGAATTTCAGCAGCTCAATGATGCACAGCTGCAGATCGATCGATTAATCAAGTGAAGTCCTTTGGAGGAGTTAATCTGCCTAATCTCGCCCTACTGTCGCATCCGCAACCTCTCCCTACGCTAATCAGAGCAGAGTGACGGGCGGCGCTATGTGACTCCAGCTTAAATAGAGGCTGGGTCACATGGTGCTCTGGCCAATCACAGCCATGCCAATAGTAGGCATGGCTGTGACGGCCTCTTGGGGCAAGTAGTATGACGCTTGTTGATTGGCTGCTTTGCAGCCTTTCAAAAAGCGCCAAGAAAGCGTCACAAAAGCGCCAAGAAAGCGACGAACACCGAACCCGAACCCGGACTTTTACGAAAATGTCCGGGTTCGGGTCCGTGTCACGGACACCCCAAAATTCGGTACGAACCCGAACTATACAGTTCGAGTTCGCTCATCCCTACACCTGGTAGCTTCTGTGTCACATGGTCTGTTGTGGGTGCAGCTCACAGCTTTATTCTGCCTCACAGTGCATTGGTGATACCACTATGGAGGCATGTGAGAGTCTGGCTGTGAGTTGGTTTCTAGCACTGTTCAGACCCTGTTCACACACCACGGGTAGTTTAGTGGTAGAATCCCATGCTTGCTGAGACACCGTAATGTGGTGCATAAGGGGCTCCGATATGTTCCTGACTGGAAGATATTGGCAAATTTCTCAGCTTTTAACATTGGCTTGAGGAATTAGCTAGTATTGTCAGTTGCTTATTATTTTGGTGCATTTTTTGCAGTGATTTGTGTATGTATATATTTTTTCATCTGCACAATGTATCATCTTGTGTAAGATGTCCTTGTGGTGCATGTGGTCCGCCCCGGCATCCTCCATTGTACGCATTTTTTGCTGGGGATTGCCGTTATCTGCGGACCGCATGCGGAGGAATTGCTCCCCTGGTTAGAGACACGCTACAGTGCTTGGATTTGGAGCATTTCCACCCGTTTAGTCCACACTCAACTTGTATATGCGTTTAATAGAACAGATTCTGTAGACATCTATGTGGAATCAGCTGGCGGAGATGTAAAAGGAGTGCGCTTCTTCTTGATGCTAACCTCGACCTGTAAGGCTGAGTTCATACTTTGTTCAGTTTTGGCCCCGTGATTGCCCTAATAAGTGATGTGTGCAGTGATTCTAAGAGTGACACCTGTCATCTGCATGTCATACTGACTTACAGTATTATTTCACTACCAAAGCAGACTACCTATGCGTATTACTACAAGGCACAATGTTCTACACCACTATAAAGGCTCTCTGTAGCACATAAATAGCTGTTTTTTTAACGAAATTCGCTGCAAATATATTCTGATAGAACCACATTTTTCCGGAAAAATTCGGTGAACCGGCGAATCAAATTTTTTAAACATTCACTCATCTCTAGTTGGTATAGATCTATACAAAAGTGTCTATCCCTGATTTATCTAGTTGAGCCTATGTAATAAACCTAGTGCAGCTCTAGACAGCTGGTATAAGTTAATGACATTTATAGCAATAGTAAATCTAAGCCATTACTGAAAATGTATTTAAAACATTTCCTTTAGGCCATTAGCATTTGGTTAAATGCTGGCCATGTGAAAGTGCCTGCATTTATAAGTATACAATTATCACAGAGTTGTCACCATTATAAAATTATACATTTGAAAATTAATTAAACTTGTGGTACAGGAGAAAACATGTGGATCTACATACAAGATGGAGGGGGTCCAGCAATACAAGGTGAAAAACACCAATTAAGAAAATTAAATAAATATGGTTATAAAAAAAAAAAATGAATCACAAGGTTAGTTAAGAAGATTTGTCATTTATAGATTCAAATCTGATTAAAAAATCTGCCTCATAATTTTTTTTATTTTTTTATTATTATTATATTTTTTTTTTAATCCACACCACCTTACTTATTTATTTTACTCACTTATATAGTGCTGACATACTCCGCAATGCTTTACAGACATTATTATTTCTTGCTTTCGCCAATGGAACTCTATCAGCATGTCTTTGAAGTGTGGGAGGAAACCCACACAAACACAGGGAGAACATACAAACTCCATGCAGATGTTGTCCTTGGTCAGATTTGAACTGACCAAGCCATGCTGCCCATTGTGACTCTCACGTACACTATACACAGGGGGGAGAATAGTGACCACTGCGCTACACCCTCACCCCTGACCCTGCCTACTTGCCTCACAAGTCGTAATGACAGGGGACAACTAGACGGCAGTCCCTAACCTAGGATACGTGCTGGAAAGACAGACAAGACAAATAACGGAATGTGAACGGACCGGGTCAGAACCAAGAGAGCTACGCAGTACAAAGGGTTAATCAAAGAATGGTTAGGAGAAGCCGGGGTCAAATACCAGGAGAGTAGAGAAGTACCAGAGGAGTCTGCAAAGAATAGTCAGGTGGGAGCCGAGGTCACAATACCAGGAGGGGTGCACAGTACAGGAGGAGTAGGCAAAGGATTGTCAGGGAACAGGATCAGGTGAGTAATCAGTAGTCCAACAAATAGCCAGGAACCTAGAATTAACAGGCAACCTGTGGCCAGCAGGCTGCCTGTATTTATAGTGGGGTCTGAGGGTCATGTGACGTGGCCAGCGTCACATGACCGACAGACAAACAAGTCGAGCACCGAGTGATCACCTCGGCACTCAAGGCAGACCTAGGAGCTAGGAGCCTCCCAGCTACCAAAGCTACCCTGGGAACGAGGCCAAACACAAAGCCTTGCTCCCAAAGCTAAGCAGCAGGTCTGCGGCTGATGGGAGACCGAGTGCGCCTTTGGTGCCCTGTGACACCCATGCTGCCATTACAGAAAATGTTATCAATGACTGATAACACCTCAATGTCCCAAAAGCTTTTCACCAGGGTAGTAAGTAAGAAAAAGAGATACAAAATGTGTACACTATATGTTTTACTGAATCTTTCTCTACAAAAAAAAAATTGTATCTGCTCAGCTCCTTCTGCTCTATAAGATGGTGTCTGCAGATTGCACTGCATTTTGTGGTTTCTCTTTAAAGAGTGCTTGGCAACTTAAATTTATAGAAATGAAATAAAACACCTCTACACATCAGATTTTAAACTCTGTAAAAATATGATTGTACAGTGAAAGCAAGAAAAACTTTCATGTTATTAATATGACAATTTTCACGCACATTACCAGTAAATATATAATCACCCATAAACACTGTACAAAAAAAATAACTTGGCAAAATTTCCAATCCTCTTTATAAACCATGTTAAATGAGAATGTATCATAATAACAGGGTTGCAATGTACATCTGCCAAATTTTATTAAAAATGTGCACTTCTATGAGCCAAAAATGGTCATTTTTTGCAACATATTCTAAGCCCAATGGTATTATGTTTTACCTTTTTAAAATGATGCATTGTATTAGCTACATATTTATCTATGAAAGGAGAAGGGTCATTCAGTGTTAAACAGTGTGCTCTTAACCATCAGTTCTTTAAAGACATAAAATATTAGCATGGAAAATTGATTCACATTTTAATAACATGAAATCTGAATTTCTTTTTTTTTTTTTTTACAACATCTTAAAGCAATATCCATTTTTTTTACTCAGATCAGTAAAATATAATAATGTAGATCTTTTGATCTGTGTGAGAATGGGAGGGTTAATGTCCATGATCATAGACCATACAATAATTGCACGCAGACCTATTAACAAGATGTCTTGGATACAGTGTCATTCTGCCATTTCTCATGGGAAATGTTCACTAACCCTTTACATTTTGACAGTAATTACAATTCAAACACAAACCATCATTGACTAAATATCCTCTCCTTACATTATGTATTAACATCAATTTTCCTTTTAACTGTGTTCAGGAGAATTCAAATATAGAACAATATTTTAAAAATTATATGATTATATTTCAATTGTTTAAATGTTTATGTAGGTTTTATTATATTGTTAAAAAAATACTATTTTCTACCAGTATAATGTAAGTTTTATAAAATTTGGGTCATGTCTCATTGTGGGCAATCAGATGCTGTGAATTTTTACATTTTTACAAATATTGAGATGGGGGAGCACGTATGACAGTCTAAGCAGGTCGTTATGGCACACATATATACCTTGTATAATGAGATAAAATATATGTTTGCATTTTGCGACTGTTCAGCCATGCCAGATGAAAAATAAAACTATTGCAGCTGTTAGTGTCGCCATGTTCACATTAGAGCTTCCAGATTCCATCAGATTTTATTAGATGAATAGCGATGCACGATAAACTATTTTTCCCCATCAAAATGGTGGACTCATAGATGGAATCTAATAGACGACTAATGGGGTCTGTCAAGTGTCATTCATATCTGTCATATGTCAAATCAGGCAATCAGTTGTGGTTTCTGTTAAAAACAAATTTATGAGTGAATCTATTTTATGGTGTATAGGATATTTTGAAGGTTTTCTGCAGCTCATTATTGTATAGTAGCTCCCTCACATAGCACTGTGGCTTATCTACATGCTGCTGAGCACTGGTATTTGAATCTGTCCTTGTGTAAGTAACTATGATTGCCTTTCTCTGTGGCTATGTACTAGTCCAAAATGTACCAGCTAAACCCAATGAGTAGTGATGGACGAACATTGGCCGGGACGGTTCGCGAACGTGATCGCGAGAACGCAATCAAATGTTCGTGAATTGCAAGTTCGTGGCAGGCCCCATTCACTTTAATGGCAGGCGAACCTGAAAAACCTACAGCTCATATTTGCAGCCACCAAATACTTAGTAGAAGTGTACAAATAGTCCCACAACACGGACAGTGACATACTAGAGGAGGATCAATGACAAAAATTCCAACAAAAAATATGTATCTTAATCAGGGGACATTTTTATACATCTTAAAGGGAAATTCTCTGAAATGTGTGCTGTTGGAGCCTAGAAAATGTTTATTTTAGGCCACGGGAGTACAATGTTCGAATGTTGTTTGTCACTATCTGTAGCTGAGGTAACACAGCAAAACCACAACCAAATGCTGCACTACCCAACTGCACTATATAGAAAGTATATTATTGGTATATAACACCCCTGCTTCAATCAGTTTTTTTGGGGGGCAACTGGTATATCACACCAGTAGAAATTATTTGTTCCAATGTTGTTTGTCACTATCTGTAGCTGAGGTAACGCAGCTTAACCGCCTCCGGACCACCTAACGCAGGATCGCGTTCCGGAGGCGGCAGCGCTGCGCAGAGTCACGCATATACGCGTCATCTCGCGAGACGCGAGATGACGCGCTTAGCCGTCCCGCGCATGCGCATCGCGGGCCGGCAAAAGTTAGAGGGGGGTCACGTCACCAGCCTGCCAGCCAATAATCGTTGCTGGCAGGCTGGCGATTAAAAAACAAACAAATCACAAGCCATCTAACACATCATATTAGAAAATATGATGTGTTAAATGGCTTCCCTGCTCCTCTGCTGGTCCTTTTCGTCGGTTGGTCTCAGCAGAGGAGCAGGCTTCACAGTGAGTAGCACCAAACACTACACATAGCCCCAGATCACCCCCCTGCACCCCAATTAACCCCTTGATCACCCCTTCTTGCCCCTGTCAATCACTAGTGAAAGTGAAAAAAGTGATCAGTGTAAACTGTCACTTTTTTTTCACTGGTATTGACTGTTAGGTTTTAGGGATAGTTTAGGCCCCTTGGTTAGGTAGTTTAGCGATTGGTTAGCGCCCAGCCCACCGCACCGCAGTCACTTATTCGCTGATTAGCGTATCGCTAATCAGCTTTTGTACTTTTATAGTATCTGTAAGTGATCAAAACGGATCACAGTCAGATCTATAATTGTATTAGTGTCACCTTAGCTCGCCCTCCACCCAAAACGCAGTGTTTGCCTGATCAGGCCTGATCGGTCGCCCACACGTGCGTTCACCCACGCCCGCCCCGCCGCAGTGACAAATTATTATTTTTTTTGATCACTGCACAATCACTTTACACGGGCTGCGGCGATAAAAAAAATCAGTTTTGATATTTTTTTTTTAACCGCAGCGGCCTCCGGTACTTTGCTAGCCTCCCATTTGTAAGACAGGCTTGCTTTTTTTCTTGGGTAGTCTCAGGGAATACCCCTAAATTTAGTTGCCCAAATGTCAAACAGGGGGTATTCTTCTGAAGAGGCCTACAGGCTTCTGACCCAGTCGGATGAGGAATGGGAACCCTCATCTGATGAATCCAGCGGGTCAGAATATGAACCTGTAGAAAGCAGTGGCAGTCTGACCCAAATTTCGGACGAGGAGGTTGAGGTCCCTGATACCACCAGGCATACCCGGCCCCATGTCGCTAGACTGCAGGTTGCGCAGGATCCGCTTCAAGGGCAGCAGAGTGGGACTGGCGCTGTCGGATTACGTGGTGAGGCATACACCAGCAGCGCAGCCCTCCCTGGACCTAGTACCAGCACTGCCGTACAACATGGTGAAGTGGCGAGCACCAGAAGGGCAGTTGAAGCTGGTACGGTGGCACGTGCATTAGTTACCCTGTCACAGCCACTGCACAGACGGGCCCGTAGACCCCCTAGAATCCCTGAGGTGCTGGCAAATCCTGATTGGCAGTCCCCAACTTCAGCCGCACCAGTAGTTCCCCCTTTCACCGCCCAGTATGGAGTTCGGGTTGAGACAGCTCAGATCGGTTCGGCCCTGGGATTTTTTGAACTGTTATTGACTGCGGAGCTCTTGGACTTAGTTGTGGCAGAAACAAACCGGTATGCCACACATTTTATATCCGCCAACCCGGGAAGCTATTATGTCCAGCCTTTCCGGTGGAAACCAGTCCAAGTTTCCGAAATTAAAATTTTTCTGGGCCTTCTCCTCAACATGGGTCTAACCAAAAAGCATGAATTGCGGTCATATTGGTCCACGAACCCAATTCATCATATGCCCATGTTCTCTGCTGCTATGTCCAGGGCACGATTTGAGGCCATCCTGCGTTTCCTGCACTTTAGCGACAACACCACCTCCCGTCTCAGAAGCCCAGCTTTTGACCGGCTCCACAAAATTCGGCCCCTCATAGACCACTTCAACCAGAAATTTGCAGATTTGTATACCCCTGAGCAAAACATCTGCGTAGACGAGTCCCTAATACATTTTACCGGGCGCCTTGGCTTCAAACAATACATCCCAAGCAAGCGTGTCCGGTATGGGGTCAAATTGTATAAGGTCTGTGAAAGGGCTATACCGACAAATTTTGGATCTATGAGGGAAAAGATCAGACCCTGGAGCCGGTCGGTTGCCCTGACTACCTGGGGAGCAGCGGGAAGACAGTCTGGGACTTGGTGTCACCCTTATTTGGCAAGGGGTACCATCTTTATGTGGACAATTTCTACACAAGTGTGGCCCTCTTCAGGCATTTGTTTCTAGAACAGATTGGCTGCTGTGGCACCGCGCGAACCAGTCGCGCGGGCTTTCCCCAACGGCTCGTTACCACCCGTCTTGCAAGGGGGGAGAGGGCTGCCTTGTGTAACGAAGAACTGCTCGTGGTGAAATGGAGAAACAAGCGTGACGTTTACATGTTCTCCTCCATTCACGCAGACACGACAATACAAATTGAGCGAGCAACCCGTGTCATTGAAAAGCCAATCTCAGTCCACGACTATAACCTTCACATGGGAGGGGTGGACTTCAATGACCAGATGTTGTCTCCGTATTTAGTTTCCCGACGCACCAGACGATGGTATAAGAAGGTGTCTGTATATTTAATTCAATTGTCTCTGTATAATAGTTTTGTTCTCTACAGTAAGGCTGGGAGAACAGGATCCTTCCTCAAATTTCAGGAAGAGATCATCGATAACCTCCTGTAAACAGGAGGTTCCGTGGCCCATATACCAGTGTAGTTAGCCATCTACACGAGCGACATTTCCCCAATGTCGTTGCTGGTACCTCAACCCAACCGTCACCCCGAAAAAGATGTTGTGTCTGTAGCAGGAGTGGAATAAGGTGTGACACCCGCTATTTCTGTCCTGACTGCCCTGACCACCCTGCCCTATGCTTTGGATAGTGTTTCCGGAAGTACCACACACAGGTACACCTAGCATAGGGATTGCATCTCAGAGGACAGGCACACAGGGCTATTAGGGCCCATTCACACATAGCTGCTGCAAACCTCTACTTTCACCTGGGATAAAGTGCATAATGTACTTCGCCACATCTTTGGGCGATTTGCGCTTTGCACATTGTCCCATGGGGAAGGAGAGGTTTGTCCTATAAAGGTAAAAAAAACAAAAAAAAGTTAACGTTCAGTTTCAAAAGTTAAAAAGTTTATATGTTCTGTTCTAAAGTTATTATAAAGTTAATAAAAAAAATTGCGTTGCGTCCTGGTTTTTTCTTTTTTTTTTACCTTCCAGGTGGACCAACCGATCGACTAGCTGCAGCACTGATGTGCATTCTGACAGAAGCATTGTATTTTTTGTCACAAGTTAGCGGAAAATGATTATTTATTTATTTATTTCTTTCTTACAAAGTCTCATATTCCACTAACTTGTGACAAAAAATAAAAACATTCATGAACTCACTATGCCCATCATGAAATACCTTGGGGTGTCTTCTTTCCAAAATGGGGTCACTTGTGGGGTAGTTATACTGCCCTGGCATTTTAGGGGCCCATATGCGTGAGAAGTAGTTTGCAATCAAAATGTGTAAAAAATGGCCTGTGAAATCCGAAAGGTGCTCTTTGGAATGTGGGCCCCTTTGCCCTCCTTGGCTGCAAAAAAGTGTCAAACATGTGGTATCCCCGTACTCAGGAAAAGTTGGGGAATGTGTTTTGGGGTGTCATTTTACATATACCCATGCTGGGTGAGATAAATATCTTGGTCAAATGCCAACTTTGTATAAAAAAATGGGAAATGTTGTCTTTTGCCAAGATATTTATCTCACCCATCATGGGTATATGTAAAATGACACCCCAAAACACATTCCCCAACTTCTCCTGAGTACGGCGATACCAGATGTGTGACACTTTTTTGCAGCCTAGGTGGGCAAAGGGGTACACATTCCAAAGAGCACCTTTCGGATTTCACTGGTCATTTTTTACAGATTTTTATTTCAAACTTCTTCTCACGCATCTGGGCCCCTAAAATGCCAGGGCAGTATAAATACCCCACAAGTGACCCCATTTTGGAAAGAAGACACCCCAAGGTATTTTGTGATGGGCATAGTGAGTTCATGGAAGTTTTTATTTTTTGTCACAAGTTAGTGGAATATGAGACTTTGTAAGAAAAAAAAAAATAATAAAAAATCATTTTCCGCTAACTTGTGACAAAAAATAAAAAGTTCTATGAACTCACTATGCCGATCAGCGAATACCTTAGGGTGTCTACTTTCCAAAATTGGGTCATTTGTGGGGTGTTTGTACTGTCTGGGCATTGTTGAACCTCAGGAAACATGACAGGTGCTCAGAAAGTCAGAGCTGCTTCAAAAAGCGGAAATTCACATTTTTGTACCATAGTTTGAAAACGCTATAACTTTTACCCAAAGCATTTTTTATTTTTTTTTGCCCAAACATTTTTTTTTTTTATCAAAGAAATGTAGAACTATAAATTTAGCGAAAAATTTATATATGGATGTCGTTTTTTGGGCAAAATTTTACAACTGAAAGTGAAAAATGTCATTTTTTTGCAAAAAAATCGTTAAATTTCAATTAATAACAAAAAATGTAAAAATGTCAGCAGCAATGAAATACCACCAAATGAAAGCTCTATTAGTGAGAAGAAAAGGAGGTAAAATTAATTTGGGTGGTAAGTTGCATGACCGAGCAATAAACGGTGAAAGTAGTGTAGTGCAGAAGTGTAAAAAGTGGCCTGGTCATTAAGGGTGTTTCAGCTAGGGGGGTTGAAGTGGTTAACCGCAAACCAATGCTGCACTACCCAACTGCACTTCATAGAAAGAATATATTTGGTATAAAACACCCCTGCTTCAATCAGTTTTTTTGGGTGGTAACTGGTATATCACACCAGTAGAAATGATTTGTTCCAATAGCGTTTGTCCCTCTGTATAGCTGAGGTAACACAGCTAAACCACAAACAAATGTTGCACTGCCTAAATACGCTATATGGAAAGTATATTATTGGTATATAACACCCTTGCATCAATCAGTTGTTTTTGGGGGCAACTGGTATATTACACCAGTAGAAATGATTTGTTCCAATGTTGTTTGTTACTATCTGTAGCTGAGGTAATGCAGCTTAACCGCAAACAAATGCTGCACTAGCCGACTGCACTATATAGAACAACAGCAACAACAAAACATTTGTAAAGTGCTTTTCTCCCGTAGGACTCAAAGCGCATAAGCTTGTCTCAGATCAGTACATAGTGATATGTACAGGGGGAAAAGTTATGTGATTGTAAATGCCAGGCTAAACAGTTGGCTTTTCAGTTTTGATTTAAATGTGTCCAGGGTTGGAGCTGTCTTGATTGCGTTTGGCAGGGCATTCCCCAAGGTAGGGGCAGCATGACAGAAAGCTTTGGCTCCAAAGGTTTTTAGTTGAATTCTGGGGGTGGTCAAGTTATTGGATCCTTTTGATCTGAGGTTGTGTGAGGTGTGACGCAGATGCAACAAAACCTTCAGGTATCGAGGGCCTAGATTGTGTAGGGTTTCGAATGTTAGCATGAAAATTTTGAAAAGGATTCTCCATTTTATGGGTAACCAGTGTAGTGAGTGAAGGATTGGTGTTATGTGACAGTGGCGGGGTTGGCTTGTTAACAGTCTTGCGGGAGCATTCTGTACTAGCTGCAGGTGGTGTAGGTCTTTATTAGGAAGGCCTACATAGAGGGCATTCCAACAGTCCAGCCGTGATGTGATGAACGCGTGAACTAGGGTTGAAAGATCTTCTGAAGGAATGAGTTGCTTAATTTTTGCCATATTCCTTAGGTGAAAAAAAGGAGTGTTTTACCACAGCTGAAATTTATTTCCTGAGGTTTAACTCCTTATCCATCAGTAATCCCAAGCTGCACACGGTGTTGGAGCTAGTAAGGTATGAGTTCCCTACCCTCAGTGGTGTTGACAGTGTCTGGAGCTGTTTTGCTGTTTGGAGCTGGCCTCCGATGACAAGAACCTCTGTTTTGTCAGCATTTAGTTTAAGCCAGTTTCCATCATCCACTCCTGAAGCTCGGCTAAGCATGTGTTTATTTTTGGGATTGGGTCTGTCATATCGGGTTTCAATGACGTATATATCTGGGTATCATCAGCATAGCAGTGGTATTTTAGACCGTGTTTTTGGATGATTTTCCCGAGTGGCAGCATGTATATGGTAAACAACAAAGGGGATAGGATTCAGCCCTGGGGCACACCATATTTTAGTGGTACAGGGTTGGACTGGAAAGGCCCCAAGGCTACCCTTTGAGTTCTGCCAGCCAGGAAGGGGATAACCATTGGAGGACTAAACCATCAAGGCCACAGTACTCTTGCAGTCTGTTGAGCAAGATTTCATGATCAATTGTATCAAAAGCCGCTGAGAGATCAAGCACAGGATGGAACACTCGCCTCTGTCTCTGGCCATGAGCAGGTCATTGCAAATCCGGACAAGAGCTGTTTCACAGCTGTGGTGCTTCTTGAAGCCAGATTGTAGGGGATCAAAGATGTTGTTCATTGAGATCCTGGCTTCAAGTTGGAGATATGCAGCCTTCTCAATAATTTATTCCAAAAAGGGAAGGTTGGAGACCGGTCTGTAGTTGCTAAGAATATCCGGATCTAGGGATGGTTTCTTGAGTAGTGGCCTGATGATTGATTCTTTCAGACAGGTAGGAAACTTCCTTGCTTGCAAGGAGCAGTTGACTATCTTATGGAATGCTGGCATGAACAGATCAGGGCAATTCAACATGAACTGTGTGGGGCCAGGGGCCAGGTCACAGGTAGTCTGGTGAAGGTTTAGAAGGATGTTTGAGATAGCTTCTTTGGTAATTACCTTAAAGTTAGACCATGGCAGTAGGTTGTTGTGGCATCCATTATGAGGCTCTGCATAGGTTTTCGGTTTTGTAGATTTGATAGCAGACCGAATAGATGAGACTTTTTCTGGGAAGAAGAGGGCAAATTTCTCACATAGGTCCTTAGAGGATGTGATGTTGGGATTAAACTGTGTGGAATAGCTGGGCTGGTTTGTTGGCTGCTTTTGCATTTCCTGTGATAGAAAAAAAGAGGACTTTTTCTTGTTGATCATTGCATGATAATTCTTTTGGTGACGAATTAGGGAGTGTTTATCCTTTGAGCACTGGTGTTTGTGCCATTGTCGTTCCAGTGTGCGTCCCTCTTTCTTTAGCTCCTTTAAGGAGTTGTCGAGCCATCGTGCATGATGTAATGGTGTAAAGCGCTTAATGTGTAGGGGAGCAATAGGGTCAAAGGCATGGTCTAAGCTGTGTTCTGTTAGTCCATCCATGTTTAGAAAGTATATAATTGGTATATAACACTCCTGCTTCAATCACTTTTTGGGGGGGCAACTGGTATTTCACACCAGTGGAAATTATTTATTCCAATGGCGCTTGTCAATATCTGTAGCTGCGGTAATGCAACAAAACCGCAAACAATTGCTGCACTACCCAAATGCACTATATAGAAGGTATATAATTGGTATATAACACCCATGCCTCAATCAGTGTTTTGGGGGATCAACTGGTATATCACACCAGTAGAATATATTTGTTCCAATGGCGTTTGTCACTCTGTGTAGCTGAGTTAACGCAGCTAAACCGCAAACCAATGCTGCACTACCCAAATGCACTATATAGAAAATATATTATGGTATATAACACCCCTGCTTCAATCAGTTTTTTTGTCAGGCAACTGGTATATCCTCCTCCATTAATAAATAATCTTTGAATCTACCTATCCTCCATACATCACCTATGTTTTGAGTGCCATCCCTTTACTTCCATTTACTCCTCCTCCATTACAAGCGTTGGGTACGCTTTGTTTGGATTGAGCACCATATTCCACCCCTTGGAGTTATAGTGAGCCGCCTCTTACCTATATTTTATAACTGGTATATCACACCAGTAGCAAATATTTGTTTCAATAGCATTTGTCAATATTTGTAGCTGCGATAACGCAGCAAAACCGCAAACAAGTGCTGCACTACCTAAATGCACTATATAGAAAGTATATTATTGGTATCATTGGAAACATTTTTTTGGGGGCAACTGGTATATCACACCAGGTGTAATTATTTGTTCCAATAGTGTTTTCCCCTCTGTATAGCTGCTGTATCGCAGCAGAACCGCGCACAACTGCTGCACAATACAAATGCACTATAATATACTTTCTATGTTAGAAAGTATATTATAAGTATATCACACCCCTCAGTAAGTCAAACCTATTGATAGCATACCTATACCAGTCCTTAAAAGGACTTTTGTGGCCCTATTAGCTAGCGTTTGGTGTTCCTAACAGTCTGTCCTTGCTCCACACAGCAACCTCTCTCTACACTGGCAAAAACAGAATGTAAAATGGCAGCCAGATCGGGTTTATTTATAGGGTAAGGGGTATGTCCATGTGCTAAAACGCCTCAATTGGCTGTCCTGTACCACCTGATGGATGTGTCATGGGTTAAAGTTCTTCACAATGTAAAAGAATATGGCGCCAGCGGACATCACTATATGTTCGCCCGTTCGGCGAACAGCGAACGAGCAAAGTTCGCCGCGAAACGACTGCCGGGCAAACCGCAAGGCCATCTCTAACAATGAGCCAATGCTATACTGTGAAGATGCTGGTATGCCATGTCTTGCATGTATCCCAATGTTAATTGATTAGGTGTGTTTGCCTAGTGATTGTCATTATGAAGCAGTTGAGATCAGAAAATGTTGTCTCTGCAAAAACGCTGCAGTAATCGTGACCCAGGGTGATCTTGTGCTGCTGCTCAGTCAGAATGGGGTCACAAGGCAATATTAGACCTATCGTATAAAAACATGAAAACATAGAAGATTGATGGCAGAAAAAAATCATCTAATCTGCACTTATATTATCTCCGTTTAAGTTGAATATTAAGATAGAAATACATTTATCCCAGGCATGTATAAATTCACTTACTGTTGATTTCTCAGCCACATCTGCTATATTTTTTTGAATATTAAGATAGATATACATTTATCCCAGACATGTATAAATTCACTTACTGTTGATTTCTCAGCCACATCTGCTATATTTTTTTGAATATTAAGATAGATATACATTTATCCCAGACATGTATAAATTCACTTACTGTTGATTTCCCAGCCACATCTGCTATTTTATTTTTCCAAGAAAACACTACTCTTTTTTTTAAATAATATTTTCTGACATTGCTTCTTATCCCCTATCTAATTTCACATTGTGCCCCCTTATTCTCCTGGATATTTTTTTAACCCTGTAACATATTTAAATGCTTCCTTCAAGTCCCTGTTTCCTAGGACTGCATCCAACCCGTTCAAGCTTTTTTATAGCAAGACAGCACTTGTTGCATACATAATCTTTTCAAGGTGCTGGCTCAAAAACTGTAGAATATTTTTCGTGGAACAACCCCTTTAAAAATTATACCTTTGTGATGACATAAGCGTGTTTGCACACACACACACACACACACACACACACAAACACACATACACAGAGGTTTTGGAAGAAGCAAAGGCTTGCTTTTCAACAGTCTGGCAGCTTTTGACCCGACACCAGCAATAGCAGCAGCATCACCTGCTCCCAAATTGACCATCCAAGCTCTGACACTTTTTGAGTTTACACCAACAGCAGCACCTGCTTCCAAGCTGACCACAGTAGAAGCAGATCTGTCCGTGGCAGCTTTTTTTATGTTTTGGCCATACTCCTCGCTTTATTACTGCCACCGCAATCCTCCTCAGATATCATCACCTTCTGGTCACCCTGATCCGCTTCCCAAGTCCTTTCTGCTTTTCTCAGACTGTGATATGTCATGGGCTCCATGCTGCCCTCATAATTCCCACTTTTATATTTGTCCTGAGTACCCCTAACACCACAATGGCTACAAGTACCACTACTTCTACCACTAACGCAGCTATACATTTCAGTCATCATGTTCTTCTCTTCTGCCTTAACTTCCTCCTCATGGAAATTCAAACATTGTTCCCATACAACAATGGATTACTGGTACTGACATTGCTTGTGCTACTACTTGTCCTACAGTCAGCTACATTCTCACTGGTTAAAGATGTGGTATACTGTAGATATTTTATTATATATTACATTATCCATTGCCACTCTGTCTTTTGCCAGAAAAGTTATATTTAATAGATTTAGCTTTCAGTACCATTTCTATGCTGACAACACCAAATTATACAGTTCATCCCCTGACATCACCCCTCCTTTATTCCAAAGCACCAGTAATTGTCTCATAGCTGTCTCTAACATCATGCCGTTTGTATCTAAAACTGAACTTCTTATCTTTCCCCCATTTACTAACAAACGTAAACTTGATATTTCAATTTCGGTCTGCAGCCCTATCATAACTCCTGGGCAGCACACGCGCTGTCTTGGGGTTATGTTTGACTCATATATTTCCTTTGTTCCCCATATCCAATCACTTGCAGACTCGTCTGCACCTTAGGAACATCTCCAAAATCCGCCGTTTTCTTATGATGGAAATATCAAAAACTCTTGTTGTTGCCTTGATTCATTCTCGTCTTGACTACTATAATTAATTACTAGTTGGTCTCCCTCTCACTAAACTCTCCACCCATCAGTCTGTCCTAAATGCAGCAGCCAGGCTCATCTATCTGTCCACCCACTATACTGATGCTACTAGCCCATGCCAGTCACTTCACTGGTTGCCTATTCACCACAGAATACAGTTCAAACTTCTCACCCTCACCCACAAAGCTCTTCACAGTGCTGCACCTCCATACATCTCCTCCCTCATTTCCATCTGCCACCCTACTCGTGCCCTCCATTCTGCCGGTGATCTAAGATTAACATCCTTCATAATTTGTACCTCTCTCATTCCCATCTTCAAGTCTTTTCTGGAGCTGCACCAACTCTCTGGAATGCTCTGCCCCAGAATAGCAGGCCAAATTCCCTGCCTTCAAACGTGCTTTAAAAACTCATTTTTTCAGGCAGGCTTATCATGCTTCCTAAACTGATTCTTCCCCTAGTAACCCCATGTTCCCCTAACTCTTCAGATCTGAACTCGATCTTCTGACAGTAATCCCCACACCCAAAGCACTACCACACATAGATAGGCCTACACCACTCCTTTCAGTACAAAAATGGTTGGACCACATCATGGATTGTAAGCTGTTACAATCAGGGCTCTTACTCCTAGGATTTCACTTGTGAATTAGCGGGTAACTTTTATGTTGTACATGAACCCTCTGAATGGTAAAGGACTGCAGAACATGGTGGTGCTATATAAATAACGATAATTATTATTACTATTAGCAATAATTAAAGCAATCTCACCAGTGGTGGTGACCTATCAGAAATTTCCTCGTTATGAGTCAAGATCCACCTTTCCAACAAGCCTTGGGATTTGACCACAGAATATAGCCAAGCCAGATATCCAGTTGTAGACAGCTGTTTCAGTTGTAGACAGCTGTTTGACTCAATGCAAAGATTTGAATGCGGCTTATACAGGATGTTGGATTTCCTAAAAGAGACCGGTCCTGTATAGAGACTTACTGGACGAACTCTAGGGTATGAAAACTTATTGATAATGCTCCATGGGAAACAAATATGCAAAGAAGTATCTCTTCAGAAAGAAAACCATCTCAACAGCGCCGCCTATTGGAAGTATCCCCTATTCAATTCTCATGGAGCATTGCCAATAACAATTTCAGATTCACTAGAAACCAAAGATTTTTGACAAATTTGTAACAAATTTGATTCGTATATAATTGATTCGCTAAGTTCTAATAAAAATCTAACAATATAAATGTGGCATTTCTTTATTTGATAAGCAGGCCTTCCAAAAAATGTTTGCAATGCAACATAATGTGCTCTTATTTTTTTTTACATCTTATTGCAAAAGGTTGGGATTTAGCCATTAAGCACATACAGTACTTTTGTACTGCAAAATATTATAAAAGGAAACTTAATTAACAGCTTGCTAACTGCTCGTTGACTGCACAGGTTGTGTAAAACATCTGTGCAGAAACTGCAGTGTGTGTGTGTGCTAATTGTGTAGCTGTGACAGCAGGGCTTCCCATCGGGAAGGCAGGAACAGTCCCCATCCCTGCCTTCCCCATCACTCTATACACAGTGTTGGAGGAGCACTGTGCATAGAGATCAGGAAGCTGCTAGGTTGCTTCGTTCTTCTCCCAGTGGTCAAGTGATCCTGGGGGCTGGAAGCATTCCCGAGCTGCTAGGTCTTAGCAGAACCACATCAGCTGTGCAGAGAGGTTGTAAGGTCCTGTAGTACCTCTCTGTGGGCTGTTTTCCCAGTGTAAATAAAGCTAATATGTAAATCCCAGTTACGGGAGAAATCAGCAATAAATAAAAAAAATGTCATGTTGTATGTACCCTAAAAGTCTTGTATGACCTTACGGGGGGGACAAGAAGTGTAAAAAAATAAAAATAAAAAAACAATATGCTACACCATAGCTTTTACCCTTGCCCCTAGCGACAATATCCCATGCATCCCGTTTATGATTAAGATCGTTATGGAAAGGAAACATAATTAAAATTTATATATATATATATATATATATATATATGTATGTATAATCGAAGAAACAGGACTGCACTCCAAGTTGTGATGAAAAAAATCGAAGTGGTTTTATTCACCCATATTATGGCATATCTTGCGACGTTTCAGCTCTTGCGAGCCTTTCTCAAGCATAGAGTAAGTGAAAGTGAACACATATAAAGCATTACAAAAAGTGTTACACCCATCAGGGTGTGGTTACAATCAGCTTAATTACAGACATGTGTTACAATTATAAAGTGCATATTTGACATAGCAGCTAGTGAAATACGTTTTATCGTATCAGGATATAATACCTTAACATACATAATAAAATATATCCAGGACCAGTGTTCCAGTTAGAATCATAAAGTGATATAAACATACTGAATAGGGATCCCAGGAACAAAACTCAGAAAGCCATGGAGCCCACATATACCATCGCGTATCTTAAGCGTCTCAATCTCATCAATGCGCATGCCCAGAGTGATGACATCATGTGATTCACCGTATGAGAATGGTGCGCATGCGTTCTATCAAGTAACATCTCACTGCACCATCTTGGTTAATGGAAAGTAGCCCCAAGTGTCAGCTCTGTGCCCATCATATAGACGGTAACTGAACGGAGTATATATTCAAGACCATAACTATAGAACAAAACTCATAAAGAGTATATTACAGACCGCAGCAGGGATCTCCTACAGAAGCCAGCATCAGAACCGGGGTCCCCACCTCTCGGGAGGGACACCGGACCATGTGGGGTCGTGTACGTCAGGGGGGAACATCTCCATGAACCCCACTGACGTATCCGGCCCTCTTGCTGGAAATAAAGTGGTCTAGGAGGGGTAATCCCTCACCAATACAAAGAGCAACAACATACTGGAGCTTAATGATATATCTGGAGTAGCGCATACACGATAGGACGCTGTGGTTGGTACTGGGCTGCATCGCTTCCATTGAGTTAAAGTCCAGGGGTCCGTACCCAGCACTGTGAGGGTTAAAAATTCTAAAAGGCAAGAAAAAAAATATATATTAGTTTCCCAAATCTGTCAAGTATGCAATTGCGTATATTACTTTCACAATTCTCATGCACTATTACATATGTGGGAAAAATGTATCACATACATGCGTGGAAAAGACAGGCAAGCGACAGATCAACAGACACCTATCTGAACTCCACATTTAATCCTCTAGGGTGCAAAGTATCTAAATCATAAATCCACCTCAATTCTCTTTTCTTGAGAATTGCCAGGCGATCTCCGCCTCTCCTTGGAAGCTCGACATGATCCAGTATCCAGCATCTTAAATCCCGCTCGGAATGCCCAAGGGACGCAAAATGCCTGGAGACTGGTAAATCGGCACGTTTTTTTCTTATTGAGTTCCTGTGATTATTCAATCTTAGTTTTAATTCTGTGGACGTTTCACCAATATATATTAAGTTACATGGACATGCTAGCACGTAAATCACATAAGAAGATGAACAATTTAGGTGAAATCTAATGGGATATTCTTTATGTGTAGTGGGATGTACAAAGGATCTAGATTTGCATATATAGCGACAGTTAACACAATTGAGACATGGATAACAACCATGTCCCGATTTAGACAATGTACGTTGTATACAAATTTTTTTAGGGCCTACATCCGCTCTAACCAAATGGTCCTTGATATTTTTACTTTTGCGATATGATAGGAGGGGAGGGGAATTCAGTTCAGGTATGTCTTTTATCGACCTACTGAGGATGTTCCAATTATCCTTTAGAATACGTCCCATCTCCACACTGCACTCAGAATATGTGGACATGAAAGGTATTCTGCGGGTCCTCTGTAGGTTAGAGGTGGTTTTCTTGGGGCTATTCTGCAGAATGTCATTTTTTTGGGCATACAGCAATCGGTGGGGATAACCCCGTTTCTTAAATTTATCCACCATCATATCCAATGTGGATATTAGCTCAGTCTGCTGGGATACTATGCGTTTAGCACGTAGAAATTGTGAGTGTGGAATGATGTTTAATTAACTACGAGGATGACTACTTTCGTATCTCAAAGTAGTATTCCTGTCAGTTGGCTTGACATAAAGGCCTGTGTTGATCAAACCGTCAACCAATCTGACATTGGTATCAAGGAAGGATAGTTCAGTCTTGGAGTAAGACACAGTATACTGGAGGTCAGAGTCAATGCTGTTTAGATATGTGTGAAACTCAATCAACTGCACTTCTGTGCCTGACCACAGGAGGAAGACGTCATCTATGTACCGCCACCACCCAATGACATACTGAAAGTGGTGGGATACATAGATGAAGTCCTCCTCCATGTGCCGCATGTAAATATTTGCATACGTGGGGGCCACATTGGACCCCATCGCAACGCCACGTTTTTGACTAAAAAAGGTATCCTGGAAAAGAAAATAATTATTTTCCAGAATAAGTCTCAGCAGGATATTGATAAAACATTTGGAGTGTTGTGTAATAGACGATCCATTCAGATATTTATTGACAGCAGAGATGCCCTTCTCGTGTCCTTGGTTTTGAATACATACTCCGTTCAGTTACCATCTATATGATGGACGCAGAGCGGATACTTGGGGCTGTTTTCCATTAACCAAGATGGTGCGGCGTGATGGTACTTGATAGAACGCATGCGCACCACTCTTACATGGTGATTCATACGATGTCGTCACTCTGGGCATGCGCATTGAGGAGATCGAGACGCTCGAGACACGCGATGGTATATGTGGGCTCCATGGCTTTCTGAGTTCTATTCCTGGGATCCCTATTCAGTATGTTTATATCACTTTATGATTCTAACTGGAACACTGGTCTTGGATATATTTTATTCTGTATATAAGGAATTATATCCTGATACGATAAAACGTATTTCACTGGTTACTATGTCAAACATGCACTTTATAATTGTAACACATGTCTGTAATTAAGCTGATTGTAACCACACCCTGATGGGTGTAACACTTTTTGTAATGCTTTATATGTGTTCACTTTCACTTACTCTATGCTTGAGAAAGGCTCGCAAGAGCTGAAACGTCGCAAGATATGCCATAATATGGGTGAATAAAACCACTTTGATTTTTTTCATCACAACTTGGAGTGCAGTCCTGTTTCTTCGATTATACTATTGGGGACTGCCATTGTCCCCTTTGGATTTTGCACCCACTTTTCAGGCTGGTGCTCCCGCTGGACTTTCTTTCTCTATATACTCGGCACCGCGAGTGAGCACACTTTAAAGTATTCAATATGTCTAATACGGAAACACCCTATGGCGGCACTTATACTGTGGAGGAGGTTGACCGCATCATGCGTGGAATCGAGGGCGATGCTTCATTTCTGCAGGCACCTACTGTTAAGGAACTTAAACGCAAGTATCTAACCATTTCTAAACGCCTCATCTCCATGAGATTGCATATGGCCACATTGGGTCAATATTTTAAAGAAAAAAAGATCCCTAGAGGAATGCGTTCAAATTTGCGTCCTAACCTTTTCCCCAGCAATGATTCGTTCTGTAAACGTTTTGAAGCATTATCAAACAGATATTCGTTGGACTATATTCTACTTAACATCGAGTTTCTACAATTGGAGGTTTCTTCACTTATGGATGAATTGTTGGATGTTGAAGGTGCCCTGCAAACACAGTTATCTGCTGATGAAATTATGCAATATAAAGAGGGAAGTAAAGATCAACTCAGTAAATTGCAGATGGAGTTGGAGGAGGGAAAAATAAATAAATGGGTTCGTGATGCAGATGATTACAAACGAGGCGATATATATACATGGCAATCCGATACACCATCTATGGGCTCTAACCGCAACAAGAAAAGTAGGAGATTTATGCAACTACCCCCAGATGAGGAGAAATCTTTTTTAGGGGACATTGTGGATATAAAGGAAGGAAAGGATCAAGGACAAGGCGAGGAGGTCGCAGATACAAACGAAAAAGGGAAGCAGCGATACAACCGGACCAGACTACAATCAACAAAAATACTACCCCAGAGAAAGAGACAATAGTTTTCAATCTATCTTCGGCTGAACTGACTGTAGCCCAACACAGTGTCCTTTCTAAAGGGCTTACATTTTGCCCAAGATCCAAGGTAAATTGGTTCGATCTAGAAATGGATCTAAATGATTTTTTTCGGTCTATTAAGTTGAAGGTTTTCTTTAAGAATCATACTGTTGACACACTGACACACACGAGTGAATTTTCACTCAAGAAATTGGGTCTAGTGAACAAAAGTAATTTTCTTCCCTATGTAGATGAACCCGCTGTTGAGGCCTATATTTCCGCAGTCAAAAGGGATGTCAGAGAGCTAAAATCCCGTTTTGGGAATATAGTAAAATTAAATAAACCTAATCTGACGACTGCTGAAATAGAGGCTCTATCTCAACTTAGAAGCAACCCCCAAATAACCATTAAACCCGCCGATAAGGGGGGTGGGGTGGTTGTTCTTGATACATGCAATTATGTTAAAGAAATTGAACGTCAACTTCGTGACACAGATGTGTATGGTATGTTACAGAATGACCCTAACTTTCAGATTATGAATACCATCAAAAATATTTTGTCCGATGCTGTGGCCGGGGGTATTATTGATGAAGGGCTAAGGGAATATTTAACGGTGTCCTTTCCTATTACTCCGGTCTTATATATACTGCCCAAAGTCCACAAAACTCTTGTGGACCCCCCCGGCCGCCCCATCGTTTCTGGCACGGACTCTGTGTTTAGTAAAATCGCTATGTTTCTTGATAGGATTTTGCGAGAATTCTCGACGGCTGGTAAATCATATATTCAGGACACTGGGAATTTTTTACAGCAACTGAGAGCAGTTGATACAGCTGATGTACAGAATGCTACTCTCGTGTCCTTTGACGTTGTATCTTTATACACGTCAATAGGACACGAGAAGGGCATCTCTGCTGTCAATAAATATCTGAATGGATCGTCTATTACACAACACTCCAAATGTTTTATCAATATCCTGCTGAGACTTATTCTGGAAAATAATTATTTTCTTTTCCAGGATACCTTTTTTAGTCAAAAACGTGGCGTTGCGATGGGGTCCAATGTGGCCCCCACGTACGCAAATATTTACATGCGGCACATGGAGGAGGACTTCATCTATGTATCCCACCACTTTCAGTATGTCATTGGGTGGTGGCGGTACATAGATGACGTCTTCCTCCTGTGGTCAGGCACAGAAGTGCAGTTGATTGAGTTTCACACATATCTAAACAGCATTGACTCTGACCTCCAGTATACTGTGTCTTACTCCAAGACTGAACTATCCTTCCTTGATACCAATGTCAGATTGGTTGACGGTTTGATCAACACAGGCCTTTATGTCAAGCCAACTGACAGGAATACTACTTTGAGATACGAAAGTAGTCATCCTCGTAGTTTAATTAAACATCTTCCACACTCACAATTTCTACGTGCTAAACGCATAGTATCCCAGCAGACTGAGCTAATATCCACATTGGATATGATGGTGGATAAATTTAAGAAATGGGGTTATCCCCACCGATTGCTTGATGCCCAAAAAAATGACATTCTGCAGAATAGCCCCAAGAAAACCACCTCTAACCTACGGAGGACCCGCAGAATACCTTTCATGTCCACATATTCTGAGTGCAGTGTGGAGATGGGACGTATTCTAAAGGATAATTGGAACATCCTCAGTAGGTCCATAAAAGACATACCTGAACTGAATTCCCCTCCCCTCTTATCATATCGCAAAAGTAAAAACATCAAGGACCATTTGGTTAAAGCGGATGTAGGCCCTAAAAAAATTAGCATACAGCGAACATTATCTAAATCGGGACATGGTTGTTATCCATGTCTCAATTGTGTTAACTGTCGCTATATATGCAAATCTAGATCCTTTAAACATCCCACTACACATAAAGAATATCCCATTAGATTTCACCTAAATTGTTCATCTTCCTATGTGATTTACGTGCTAGCATGTCCATGTAACTTAATATATATTGGTGAAACGTCTACAGAACTAAAACTAAGATTGAATAATCATAGGAACTCAATAAGAAAAAAACGTGCCGATTTACCAGTCTCTAGGCATTTTGCGTCCCTTGGGCATTCCGAGCGGGATTTAAGATGCTGGATACTGGATCATGTCGAGCTTCCAAGGAGAGGCGGAGATCGCCTGGCAATTCTCAAGAAAAGAGAATTGCGGTGGATTTATGATTTGGATACTTTGCACCCTAGAGGATTAAATGTAGAGTTCAGATAGGTGTCTGTTGATCTGTCGCTTGGCCGTCCTTTCCACGCATGTATGTGATACATTTTCACCACATATGTAATAGTGCATGAGAATTGTGAAAGTAATATACGCAATTGCATTTTTGACAGATTTGGGAAACTAATATATATTTTTTTCTTGCCTTTTAGAATTTTTTAACCCTCACAGTGCTGGGTACGGACCCCTGGACTTTAACTCAATGGAAGCGATGCAGCCCAGTACCAACCACAGCGTCCTATCGTGTATGCGCTGCTCCAGATATATTATTAAGCTCCAGTATGTTGTTGCTCTTTGTAATGGTGAGGGATTACCCCTCCTAGACCGCTTTATTTCCAGCAAGAGGGCCAGATACGTCGGTGGGGTTCATGGAGATGTTCCCCCCTGACGTACACGACCCCATGGTCCGGTGTCCCTCCCGAGAGGTGGGGACCCCGGTCCTGATGCTGGCTTCTGTAGGAGATCCCTGCTGCAGTCTGTAATATACTCTGTATGAGTTTTGTTCTATAGTCATGGTTTTGAATACATACTCCGTTCAGTTACCATCTATATGATGGACGCAGAGCGGATACTTGGGGCTGTTTTCCATTAACCAAGATGGTGCGGCGTGATGGTACTTGATAGAACGCATGCGCACCACTCTTACATGGTGATTCATACGATGTCGTCACTCTGGGCATGCGCATTGAGGAGATCGAGACGCTCGAGACACGCGATGGTATATGTGGGCTCCATGGCTTTCTGAGTTCTATTCCTGGGATCCCTATTCAGTATGTTTATATCACTTTATGATTCTAACTGGAACACTGGTTTTGGATATATTTTATTCTGTATATAAAGGAATTATATCCTGATACGATAAAACGTATTTCACTGGTTACTATGTCAAACATGCACTTTATAATTGTAACACATGTCTGTAATTAAGCTGATTGTAACCACACCCTGATGGGTGTAACACTTTTTGTAATGCTTTATATGTGTTCACTTTCACTTACTCTATGCTTGAGAAAGGCTCGCAAGAGCTGAAACGTCGCAAGATATGCCATAATATGGGTGAATAAAACCACTTTGATTTTTTTCATCACAACTTGGAGTGCAGTCCTGTTTCTTCGATTATACTATTGGGGACTGCCGTTGTCCCCTTTGGATTTTGCACCCACTTTTCAGGCTGGTGCTCCCGCTGGACTTTCTTTCTCTCTATATATATATACATATATATTTATATATATTTTTTAGTTACAAAAAAAAATATGAGAACAGGCAATTCTGTCCCCCTTTAATTTTTACATTTTAAATTTTCATAAAAAATAAAAAATTACATACAAAATTAAAAATGACATGCAAATTAAAAACTGTATCATCAAAAAAGGTGCAAAATATATTTGCATAACCAAATGGAAAAAAAAAGTTAGCTTTCAAAGATGTACTGTATACGCTAAGAAAAAAAATGGAAAATGTGTCTGGTCAGAAGTGGGATAAATGGCCTAGTCTAGAACTAGAGGAATATTGCTTAACAGGGTTTAGTTTAGTAAATGCAAACAATTTGGTGCAGAAATGCCTGTGATTGTCCCAATAAATCTATTCAAGTTAGCAGTCCCATTCAGACATACAAAGTACACTTTTCAGTTGCAGAAATTTCTTTGAACATACTCTAGTAAAGCTGTAATATAGTCATTTGTATTAAAATATTATTATTTTCTTTACTTTTTATTTATTTAACATGTTTTGGATAAATTTTATGTTTACTGCAATATTTACTATTGTGTTTAGCAAAATATTTTTAACACAAGCCTTATATGAAAACTGAGGTATCTAGGTCCACAAAAAAAAAAGGTTGCCATTTTTTGCTAAGAGTAATTGATGGCCAATAGGGACTGGCTTTTTGTCAGTTTCACGCTTATAGACTGTGTCTGATGTGCTCTCCATTGCCCGCAGAGACTCTACCTCTGTTCAGAGAGCAAATCGTAATGTGCTGTTCATTTAAGACAAATGATTGATTCCTCTGTAATACTTCTAAATGGAAGTTGTATTAGTGTCCAAAAGCATAAAAGCATGAGATAGACAGGGTCTTTAGCAATAATTGGCCCACCCTGCATCAGGTGAACCTAGCTGCTTATGGGCCAAATGTGAATGTCACATTAGGTATTTGTTAAATGAAAATGATCATAGCTTTCAGTACATTACTTGTTTGGAATGCAGGTTCTTACTTAGCTTACAGTAAACGTCTCTCAAAAAATTAGGGACAACTAAAATCATAGTTAAATGATGTACTGTGACAATAATTGCTGCAGATGAAGACACATGAAATGAAGTGTCAGATTCTTTGAGCTGTAGAAATTGTATTTGGGCTTCTCAAGGTGAAGCAAGTTGGATCTCACATAGTGAAATAATGATGTTGAATGCTTTTTTATTTTGTAATTCAAAACAAAACCTATGACTACACCCTTCCTGAAAAAGAGATTCTACAGCACTGTCAATGGCAGCAGATAAATGAGATATTTTTAATTACCGATTCATGCCATCGCCTAACAATGCTCTGTAGCTTGCAGTGTCAACCTTTATTTAAATTAGGAATCAACAAAATTAGAAATCAATTATACCTTTGCAGATTTGCATATTATTTATTAATACTAATTATTTAATATATTTTTAGATTTATTTAGTATTCATAGTCTGCAGGTTTGTGTAATGTTGCTTATGTTTTTATTACTTTTGGGGTGGGTTCACATCACGTTTTTCCCATTCTTTAAACATATATAAAAACGTATACGTTAAAAGGATGCTTTAGACTGATGCCATACAGTGGCATCTGTTCACCATAGAGTTCCATTGTAAAAAATAAAATAAAATGTATACTTCTTTTTCCAGACTGTTCAGGCTACAAGAACATGGTGTACTGCGTTTTTGCATCCTTTTTTGTAACATATACAGTGGGGAAAATAAGTATTAAATACTCTGGCTATTTTTCAAGTTTTCCCATCTACAAAGAATGGAGAGGTCTATAATTTTTGTTGTAGGTACACTTCAACTGTGGGAGACAGAATCTAAAATAAATACAGAAAATAACATTGTATGATTTTTAAATAATTAATTTACATTTATTGCATGAAGTAAGTATTTGATACAATAGAAAAACAGAACTTAATATATATAGTACAGAAACCTTCATTTGCAATTTCAGAGGTCAGACATTTCCTGTAGTTCTTGACCAAGCTTGCACACACTGCAGCAGGGATTTTGGCCTACTCCTCCATACAGACCTTCCCCAGATCTTTCCGATTTCGGGCTGTCACTGGGCTACATTGAGTTTCAGTTCCCTCCACACATTTTCAATTGGGTTCAGGTCTGGAGACTGGCTAGTCCACTTCAGGACCTTGAAATGCTTCTTATAGAGCCATTCCTCAGTTGCCCTGGCTGTGTGTTTTGAGTTATTGTCTTGCTGGAAGACCCAGCCACGACTCATCTTCAATGCTCCTACTAAAGGAAGAAGGCTGTTGGCCAAAATCTCGCAAAACATCCTCCTTTCAATATGGTGCAGTTGTCCTGTCCCCCATGCAGAAAAGCACCCCTAACGTATGATGTTTTTACCCCCATGATTCATGGTTGGGGCGGTGTTCTTGGGGTTGTACTCATCCTTCTTCTTCCTCCAAATACGGGGAGTGGAGTTGATACCAAAAAGTTCTATTTTGGTCTCATCTGACCACATTCCTTCTATCATGCCTCCTCTGGGCCATCCAAATGGTCACTGACAAACTTCAAAAGGGCCTGGACATGTCCTGGCGTGAGCAGAGGGACCTTGCGTGCCCTAAAGGATTTTAATCCATGACGGCAAAGTGTATTACTAATGGTAATCTTTGAGACTGTGGTCCCAGCTCTCTTCAGGTTATTGACCAGGTCCACTTCTGCAGTTCTGGGCTGATTCCTGACCTTTCTCAGAATCATCCTTACCCCATGAGGCGAGATTTTGCATGGAGCCCCAGACCGAGGAAGATTGACAGTCATCTTGTGTTTCTTCCTTATTCTAATAATTGTGCCAACAGTTGTCTTCTCACCAAGCTGCTTTCCTACTGTCCTGTAGCCCATGCCAGCCTTGTCCAGGTTTACAATTTTGTCCCTGATGTCCTTAGACAGCTCTTTGGTCTTGGCCATGGTGGAGAGGTTAGAGTGTGATTGACTGAGTGTGTGGACAGGTGTCTTTTATACAGGTAATGAGTTCAAACAGGTGCAATTAATACAGGTAAATGAGTTCAGAGTTGGAGGACTTCTTAAAGAAAAACGAACAGGTCTGTGAGAGCCAGGTTTCTTGCTGGTTGGTAGGTGATCAAATACTTATTACATGTAATAAAATGCAAATTAATTTTATAAAAATGTATCACATACTTATTTTCCCCACTGTACATCAAACAGAGGCATAAAATGTAATGTGAACCCGCCCTTACCTGTTCAGTTAAGTATTGTAGATGGAAAACATTGCAATTTGACAGTTTAGGTTACAAGTGGATTTCTCATAGATTTTACTGTATATTTGCCATGGATTCCACCCTATGTTTTTGAAAGGGTTAGATCTGCACTGCAGGCTACTACAATGTTTTCAGTGATTGAATTTTATATAGAACTTGGTTTCATGTGCCTGCCCACTGCTGAACCCTCCAGGATCAATGTCAACTGATTGTTATGACACATGAGCATATAAACCTCTGCTCACTGTTCATGTCAGAATCATGCAAGGAGGACTTCTGCACCTGCACAAGACTTTGTACGGCCAGGCGATGGTGTAAGAAAGCCAAGTGAAGGTCTATGAGAGTGAGTGGGGAGGTTTATAAGAGTAAGATGGGTGGAGATGACTCTGTGACTCGCCTCATCCAGTACAATGCCCCAATGACACCAAGAGCTACCGGATACATTTTCAAAGATAATTTTTAACATAAATGCACTGCTTTTAATCCAATTTCTGAATGATGTGAGCATGAACAGTAGGAACAGTAGGAACATGTAAATAGCTCTATAGGGCAATGCTGTTGACAGGCTCTATTTAATGTAGACTTCTTTTTACTGGTTATCTTGTCAGACTAGCACTGTTTGCTTCACTATTTCATACTTTTTTTTAAGGTATACTGCCAGATATTGGCCAGATGGTCGGTAAAGGATCCTGTTTTGGTTGAGCTTTCCTAGCATAAACATACATTATAAATGTTATGTGAACATAGCCATAGATGCATGTGCCAAACACACATGTTGGCACATGCTTAAATTATATGCACATATGATATATACACATATTACATGCATGCATCATATATGCGCAATCTCCATTTAACAAAACACATATTCCTATGTCTCCCCTCTCCTGTGCACACCTGTCTGCTGTGGACATGCTTTCCTCAGCCTTTCCTTGCAGTTCTTTCCCTTCTACCAGGAAGCAGACAGAGGCTCCCCATCCTTGCCAAGCTCCATGCACAGTGACAGGAAACAATTAGCTGTTTCCTGTCATATGAATATCAGCAGTAGCAGAGATGCCAGGCTCCAGGTGCCAAGTACTGATCTCTAGTCACCAGACATCCTCATGAACGCAACAAACTGAAGTGCTCTTGCTGTGGAATGATCTGCTATATGTGGGTGATAGGCGCAATTGCCTAGAAGGAGGGAGGGAGAGGAATTGGGGACAAGGTAATGCAACAGACAGTCCTCTGGGGAATGTCAGTGAGGAGGATTGGGGTAATAGAGGTGGCACAGACAGGAGTGGTTCATGACAGCTGTCCTCACTCTGGCTCTCCCTTCGGCAGTGCAGTAGTGAATTAAGGGCACATCCTTTATTTCCTCAGGGCACAGCCTTGGCCAACTACCACCTCAACAGGTGGTAGTTGAGGTGCCATTGATGTTGAACAGTTGGCACGGTGCAAGCCAGGAGGACAAGTGCAGGGCTGGATAATGGCAATGGTGGTGCAAGGCAATAATCAGGCCACTGTAGGGGTAACAAATAAAGTTCGTACCAAACTTTGCGAGTTCGGGTACCCGGACCCAAACCACCCAAACTTTTTCACTAAAGTTCGGGTTCGGTGTTCGGGTGATTTTATTATTTTCCATTATAACATGGTTATAACAGAAAATAATAGCATTCTTAAGACAGAATGCCAAATAAAATGGTCATTGAGGGGTAAAAGTAATTTTAAAAAAATCACCTCATCGACTTGATCGCGCAGCCGGTATCCTCTTCTTTCTTCAGGATCTGCAAAAGGACCTGCAATGATGTGGTGAGCGCAGTGACATCATCGCACATCCTGCTGACTTAAGATAGAAGGACCTGCGGTGATGTAATCACAGGTTCTTCTATTTTCATTAAGCAAGACCTGCGGTGACGTGATGAGCACGGTGACGTCATCGCAGGTCCTTTTGCAGGTCTGCGCGATCCAGTGGATGAGGTGAGTTTATTTTTTTTTGTTTTTTTTAGCTGCTCAATGGCCATTTTATTTAGCATTCTGTCTTAAGAATGCTATTATTTTCCGTTTTAACCATGTTGTAACGGGAAATAATAAAGAGAAATTTGGGTCCCCATTGACTTTAATTGACTACTGTGTGTTCTTTGCACCAGTCCTTTAACTCTTGGAGGAACAGACAATTTTCTGATTTTGCTTCTTCATTTTACACTCTTTGCCTTCCCGGAGCCCTAACTTTTTTATTTTTTTGTTCACCTGTAAAAGGACTTCCTTTTTTTAGGACAAGTTCCACTTCCTAATTGCACCATTTAATATTGCATACACTATAATAGGAATCTGGAAAGAATTCCAAAAGTGGTAGAATTAGAAAACACAATTCCGCCACAGTATTATGGGTTTTGTTCCTTGGCAGTAAAACTGCCCCATGCCATCCATTTTGTAGATCAGTACAATTGTAATGATACCACATTGTATAGTTTGTTTTAATGGTCTTAATTGTTTAATACAGAAAAAAATAAAAAACTTTTTTCTTTTTATCACAGTATTCTGACCTCCATAACTTCTTTGTATTTACATCTATGGAGCTAAATTAGGGCTTATTTTTTGCAGAATGATCTTTCGTTTTCACCCATACCTTCAGGAAGTGAAGTGACACAAAAAATAGCGAATCAGCTGTTTTGATTTCCTTTTTCATTCGACATATATTTCTATATTTTATATTATTTTTTTTATGCAGCATGAGCATCTTCCACATTGGCAATGTCTATGACGTTTATTTTTTATTGTTTATTTATTTTTAATGGGGTACTTTACATTTGTTTTATTTTTTTTATATTTTAAAAGCAATCATTAGATTTGCCATTTCTAATCAGTAATGGAACTTGATCCATTATTAAATAGAAAATTCTGTATATTCCAGTGCAGTGCTACCACCTGCAGGTCCGCATTCAAATATACCTGTGATAAGCATCAGAGTCTCCAGCATTCTCTGGTCTATCATTATCAACCAACAGCTACTCTGATCTCAGGAACAGGAAGCTGTTACTGGGGCTTGAGTGCAGCACTCCTACATTTTCACCACTCAGATGTCTAAGATCTGCGTTATCACCAATCACAGACATTAGCCTCATGTCTCTGCTGTTTAAAACAGCAGAAACCTGGTGGCTATGTTACCCACTGTGCTTGCGAGCGAGCACCATATTTAAAGTGACGACTTCCATTGTACATGTATAGTGGATGTTGTCAAGGGGTTAAACTGTCCCTCAACAGTCTGTATAATCTATACTTCTTTCTCTCTCAGAAAGGTAGTTGCTGAGATGCAAGGATAAGGGCTATTTCACACAAGCATGTGCAGTCGTGTGCTCCTGCAAGACGAGCAGTGTTGTGAACGGAGGATCATGCTCACACATAGCATTATTTCCAGACCACATTTGTGTGAAACAGCCCTAAGGGTTTCCTTACCACAGGTATCACTTTTGCACAGACACATGAAGATTAGGGATGAGCGAACTCGAACTGTATAGTTCGGGTTCGTACCGAATTTTGGGGTGTCCGTGACACGGACCCGAACCCGGACATTTTCGTAAAAGTCCGGGTTCGGGTTCGGTGTTCGTCGCTTTCTTGGCGCTTTTGTGACGCTTTCTTGGCGCTTTTTGAAAGGCTGCAAAGCAGCCAATCAACAAGCGTCATACTACTTGCCCCAAGAGGCCGTCACAGCCATGCCTACTATTGGCATGGCTGTGATTGGCCAGAGCACCATGTGACCCAGCCTCTATTTAAGCTGGAGTCACATAGCGCCGCCCGTCACTCTGCTCTGATTAGCGTAGGGAGAGGTTGCGGATGCGACAGTAGGGCGAGATTAGGCAGATTAACTCCTCCAAAGGACTTGATTAATCGATCGATCTGCAGCTGTGCATCATTGAGCTGCTGATACTCAATTGCTCACTGTTTTTAGGCTGCCCAGACCGTTTGTCAGTCACTTTTTTCTGGGGTGATCGGCGGCCATTTTGTGTCTTGTGGTGCGCCAGCACAAGCTGCGACCAAGTGCATTTAACCCTCAATGGTGTGGTTGTTTTTTGGCTAAAGCCTACATCAGGGTGAAGCTGTCACACCAAGTGCATTTAACCAGCAATAGTCTGTTCATTTTTTGGCCATATACTAAATCAGGGGCAAGCTGCGCCTGTCACCAAGTGCATTTAACCCTCAATGGTGTGGTTGTTTTTTGGCTAAAGCCTACATCAGGGTGAAGCTGTCACACCAAGTGCATTTAAACAGCAATAGTCTGTTTATTTTTTGGCCATATACTACATCAGGGGCAAGCTGCGCCCGTCACCAAGTGCATTTAACCCTCAGTAGTGTGGTTCGTCAAGCTGTGACACCAAGTGCATTTAACCAGCAATAGTCTGTTCATTTTTTGGCCATATACTACATCAGGGGCAAGCTGCGCCCGTCACCAAGTGCATTTAACCCTCAGTAGTGTGGTTGGTCAAGCTATCACACCAAGTGCATTTAACCAGCAATAGTCTGTTCATTTTTTGGTCATATACTAAATCAGGGGCAAGCTGCGCCCGTCACCAAGTGCATTTAACCAGCAATAGTCTGTTCATTTTTTGGCCATATACTACATCAGGGGCAAGCTGCGCCCGTCACCAAGTGCATTTAACCCTCAGTAGTGTGGTTGGTCAAGCTATCACACCAAGTGCATTTAACCAGCAATAGTCTGTTCATTTTTTGGCCATATACTAAATCAGGGGCAAGCTGCGCCCGTCACCAAGTGCATTTAACCAGCAATAGTCTGTTCATTTTTTGGCCATATACTACATCAGGGGCAAGCTGCGCCCGTCACCAAGTGCATTTAACCCTCAGTAGTGTGGTTGGTCAAGCTATCACACCAAGTGCATTTAACCAGCAATAGTCTGTTAATTTTTTGGCCATATACTAAATCAGGGGCAAGCTGCGCCCGTCACCAAGTGCATTTAACCAGCAATAGTCTGTTCATTTTTTGGCCATATACTACATCAGGGGCAAGCTGCGCCCATCACCAAGTGCATTTAACCCTCAGTAGTGTGGTTGGTCAAGCTATCACACCAAGTGCATTTAACCAGCAATAGTCTGTTCATTTTTTGGCCATATACTAAATCAGGGGCAAGCTGCGCCCGTCACCAAGTGCATTTAACCAGCAATAGTCTGTTCATTTTTTGGCCATATACTACATCAGGGGCAAGCTGCGCCCGTCACCAAGTGCATTTAACCCTCAGTAGTGTGGTTCGTCAAGCTGTGACACCAAGTGCATTTAACCAGCAATAGTCTGTTCATTTTTTGGCCATATACTACATCAGGGGCAAGCTGCGCCCGTCACCAAGTGCATTTAACCAGCAATAGTGTGGTTATTTTTTGGCCATATCCCAGTCTAATTCTGTCACTAAATCCATACCGGTCACCCAGCGCCTAAATACTAGGCCTCAAATTTATATCCCGCTAAATCTCTCATTACCGCTGTCCTGTTGTGGCTGGGAAAGTTATTTAGTGTCCGTCAAAGCACATTTTTTGTTCTGGGTTGAAGTACAATTCCCAATTTAGCAATTTCATAATTTAGTGGTTCCTGCTATATCAGAGCTATTTGAAATCTATCCCTAAAAGGGTATATAATATTCAAGGTGCACATAGGGTCATTCAGAATAACTTCACACACACGCTACTGTGCATTTCCAAGTCTAATTCTGTTAGTAAATCCATACCGGTCACCCAGCGCCTAAATACTAGGCCTCAAATTTATATCCCGCTAAATCTCTCGTTACCGCTGTCCTGTTGTGGCTGGGAAAGTTATTTAGTGTCCGTCAAAGCACATTTTTTGTTCTGGGTTGAAATACAATTCCCAATTTAGCAATTTCATAATTTAGTGGTTTCTGCTATATCAAAGCTATTTGAAATCTATCCCTAAAAGGGTATATAATATTCAAGGTGCACATAGGGTCATTCAGAATAACTTCACACACACGCTACTGTGCATTTCCAAGTCTAATTCTGTTAGTAAATCCATACCGGTCACCCAGCGCCTAAATACTAGGCCTCAAATTTATATCCCGCTGAATTTGAATACAATACATTGGGCCAAATAATATTTTTGTTGTTGTGGTGAACCATAACAATGAGAAAAACATCTAGTAAGGGACGCGGACGTGGACATGGTCGTGGTGGTGTTAGTGGACCCTCTGGTGCTGGGAGAGGACGTGGCCGTTCTGCCACATCCACACGTCCTAGTGTACCAACTACCTCAGGTCCCAGTAGCCGCCAGAATTTACAGCGATATATGGTGGGGCCCAATGCCGTTCTAAGGATGGTAAGGCCTGAGCAGGTACAGGCATTAGTCAATTGGGTGGCCGACAGTGGATCCAGCACGTTCACATTATCTCCCACCCAGTCTTCTGCAGAAAGCGCACAGATGGCGCCTGAAAACCAACCCCATCAGTCTGTCACATCACCCCCATGCATACCAGGGAAACTGTCTCAGCCTCAAGTTATGCAGCAGTCTCTTATGCTGTTTGAAGACTCCGCTGGCAGGGTTTCCCAAGGGCATCCACCTAGCCCTTCCCCAGCGGTGAAAGATATAGAATGCACTGACGCACAACCACTTATGTTTCCTGATGATGAGGACATGGGAATACCACCTCAGCATGTCTCTGATGATGACGAAACAGAGGTGCCAACTGCTGCGTCTTTCTGCAGTGTGCAGACTGAACAGGAGGTCAGGGATCAAGACTGGGTGGAAGACGATGCAGGGGATGATGAGGTCCTAGACCCCACATGGAATGAAGGTCGTGCCACTGACTTTCACAGTTCGGAGGAAGAGGCAGTGGTGAGACCGAGCCAACAGCGTAGCAAAAGAGGGAGCAGTGGGCAAAAGCAGAACACCCGCCGCCAAGAGACTCCGCCTGCTACTGCCCGCCGCCATCTGGGACCGAGCACCCCAAAGGCAGCTTCAAGGAGTTCCCTGGCATGGCACTTCTTCAAACAATGTGCTGACCACAAGACCCGAGTGGTTTGCACGCTGTGCCATCAGAGCCTTAAGCGAGGCATTAACGTTCTGAACCTGAGCACAACCTGCATGACCAGGCACCTGCATGCAAAGCATGAACTGCAGTGGAGTAAACAACTTAAAACCAAGGAAGTCACTCAGGCTCCCCCTGCTACCTCTTCTGCTGCTGCCGCCTCGGCCTCTTCTGCTGCTGCCGCCTCGGCCTCTTCCTCCGCCTCTGGAGGAACGTTGGCACCTGCCGCCCAGCAAACAGGGGATGTACCACCAACACCACCACCACCACCTCCGTCACCAAGCGTCTCAACCATGTCACACGGCAGCGTTCAGCTCTCCATCTCACAAACATTTGAGAGAAAGCGTAAATTCCCACCTAGCCACCCTCGATCCCTGGCCCTGAATGCCAGCATTTCTAAACTACTGGCCTATGAAATGCTGTCATTTAGGCTGGTGGACACAGACAGCTTCAAACAGCTCATGTCGCTTGCTGTCCCACAGTATGTTGTTCCCAGCCGCCACTACTTCTCCAAGAGAGCCGTGCCTTCCCTGCACAACCAAGTATCCGATAAAATCAAGTGTGCACTGCGCAACGCCATCTGTGGCAAGGTCCACCTAACCACAGATACGTGGACCAGTAAGCACGGCCAGGGACGCTATATCTCCCTAACTGCACACTGGGTAAATGTAGTGGCAGCTGGGCCCCAGGCGGAGAGCTGTTTGGCGCACGTCCTTCCGCCGCTAAGGATCGCAGGGCAACATTCTTTGCCTCCTGTTGCCACCTCCTCCTTCTCGGCTTCCTCCTCCTCTTCTTCCACCTGCTCATCCAGTCAGCCACACACCTTCACCACCAACTTCAGCACAGCCCGGGGTAAACGTCAGCAGGCCATTCTGAAACTCATATGTTTGGGGGACAGGCCCCACACCGCACAGGAGTTGTGGCGGGGTATTGAACAACAGACCGACGAGTGGTTGCTGCCGGTGAGCCTCAAGCCCGGCCTGGTGGTGTGTGATAATGGGCGAAATCTCGTTGCAGCTCTGGGACTAGCCAATTTGACGCACATCCCTTGCTTGGCGCATGTGCTGAATTTGGTGGTGCAGAAGTTCATTCACAACTACCCCGACATGTCAGAGCTGCTGCATAAAGTGCGGGCCGTCTGTTCGCGCTTCCGGCGTTCACATCCTGCTGCTGCTCGCCTGTCTGCGCTACAGCGTAACTTCGGCCTTCCCGCTCACCGCCTCATATGCAACGTGCCCACCAGGTGGAACTCCATCTTGCACATGCTGGACAGACTGTGCGAGCAGCAGCAGGCCATAGTGGAGTTTCAGCTGCAGCACGCACGGGTCAGTCGCACTACAGAACAGCACCACTTCACCACCAATGACTGGGCCTCCATGCGAGACCTGTGTGCCCTGTTGCGCTGTTTCGAGTACTCCACCAACATGGCCAGTGGCGATGACGCCGTTATCAGCGTTACAATACCACTTCTATGTCTCCTTGAGAAAACACTTAGGGCGATGATGGAAGAGGAGGTGGCCCAGGAGGAGGAGGAGGAGGAAGAGGGGTCATTTTTAGCACTTTCAGGCCAGTCTCTTCGAAGTGACTCAGAGGGAGGTTTTTGGCAACAGCAGAGGCCAGGTACAAATGTGGCCAGCCAGGGCCCACTACTGGAGGACGAGGAGGACGAGGATGAGGAGGAGGTGGAGGAGGATGAGGATGAAGCATGGTCACAGCGGGGTGGCACCCAACGCAGCTCGGGTCCATCACTGGTGCGTGGCTGGGGGGAAAGGCAGGACGATGACGATACGCCTCCCACAGAGGACAGCTTGTCCTTACCCCTGGGCAGCCTGGCACACATGAGCGACTACATGCTGCAGTGCCTGCGCAACGACAGCAGAGTTGCCCACATTTTAACCTGTGCGGACTGCTGGGTTGCCACCCTGCTGGATCCACACTACAAAGACAATGTGCCCACCTTACTTCCTGCACTGGAGCGTGATAGGAAGATGCACGAGTACAAGCGCACGTTGGTAGACGCGCTACTGAGAGCATTCCCAAATGTCACAGGGGAACAAGTGGAAGCCCAAGGCCAAGGCAGAGGAGGAGCAAGAGGTCGCCAAGGCAGCTGTGTCACGGCCTGCTCCTCTGAGGGCAGGGTTAGCATGGCAGAGATGTGGAAAACTTTTGTCAACACGCCACAGCTAACTGCACCACCACCTGATACGCAACGTGTTAGCAGGAGGCAACATTTCACTAACATGGTGGAACAGTACGTGTGCACACCCCTCCACGTACTGACTGATGGTTCGGCCCCATTCAACTTCTGGGTCTCTAAATTGTCCACGTGGCCAGAGCTAGCCTTTTATGCCTTGGAGGTGCTGGCCTGCCCGGCAGCCAGCGTTTTGTCTGAATGTGTATTCAGCACGGCAGGGGGCGTCATTACAGACAAACGCAGCCGCCTGTCTACAGCCAATGTGGACAAGCTGACGTTCATAAAAATGAACCAGGCATGGATCCCACAGGACCTGTCCGTCCCTTGTCCAGATTAGACATTAACTACCTCCCCTTAACCATATATTATTGGACTCCAGGGCACTTCCTAACCATATATTATTGGACTCCAGGGCACTTCCTCATTCAATCCTATTTTTATTTTCATTTTACCATTATATTGCGAGGCTACCCAAAGTTGAATGAACCTCTCCTGTGTCTGGGTGCCGGGGCCTAAATATATGCCAATGGACTGTTCCAATGTTGGGTGACGTGAAGCCTGATTCTCTGCTATGACATGCAGAATGATTCTCTGCTGACATGAAGCCAGATTGTCTGTTACGGGACCTCTCTCCTCTGCCTGTGTGCTGGGCCTAAATATATGCCAATGGACTGTTGCAGTGGTGGCTGACGTGAAGCCTGATTCTCTGCTATGACATGCAGACTGATTCTCTGCTGACATGAAGCCAGATCCTCTGTTACGGGACCTCTCTCCTCGGCCTGGGTGCTGGGCCTAAATTTATGAAAATGGACTGTTGCAGTGGTGGGTGACGTGAAGCCTGATTCTCTGCTATGATATGAAGACTGATTCTCTGCTGACATGAAGCCAGATTCTCTGTTACGGGACCTCTCTCCTCTGCCTGGGTGCCGGGGCCTAAATATCTGAGAATGGACTGTTCCAGTGGTGGGTGACGGGAAGCCAGATTCTCTGCTATGGGACCTCTCTCCAATTGATTTTGGTTAATTTTTATTTATTTAATTTTTATTTTAATTCATTTCCCTATCCACATTTGTTTGCAGGGGATTTACCTACATGTTGCTGCCTTTTGCAGCCCTCTAGCCCTTTCCTGGGCTGTTTTACAGCCGTTTTAGTGCCGAAAAGTTCGGGTCCCCATTGACTTCAATGGGGTTCGGGTTCGGGACGAAGTTCGGATCTAGTTCGGATCCCGAACCCGAACATTTCCGGGAAGTTCGGCCGAACTTCTCGAACCCGAACATCCAGGTGTTCGCTCAACTCTAATGAAGATGCTTCCTCTCTCTTAGACTGCTTGAACTGAACTCACTAAGTTCTTGACTCAGAGACGAAGGGCCCGTCTCCTCCCACTGTGCAGAGCAAGATATCTAAAAGGTGTTCCCCTTTTAGATCATGGATTGCAAACATTGCATAGAAAAAGTGAATTAACATTAACAATAGACATAAACCCATTTGTAGCAAATTAACTATTTGAAGTAGCCCTCTGAAGTTACTGCTGCAAGAAATCCTACAGAAAAGGAGACAGCAGCTCATGGGACTATATCCAGCATTTGTTGACACTGAGGTTCCCTCAAGAGTATTGTTATCACTGCTTCCCAAAATGCCCAACCATTAAAATATAAAAGTATTTGCTGTGTACAGTGAATAGCATAATAGCACAGAAATCAAAATGGCTGGTTTGCCATGCTTTTTTTGTCTCTACACCTACAAAACATAGAATAAAAAGTGATCATAAAGTCCTATACATCAGAAAATGGTATCAATAACAATTAAAGATCACCCAGCTAAAATTAAGTTCAAACACAGCTCTATATAAAAAAAAGTTTTAGGAGTGTGAATATGGCAATGCAAAAAAATATATATTTTCTCAAAGTTAATTTTTTTTTTAAAAGTATTAAAACACAAGAAAAACGATGTATATAAATCTAGTATTGCTGTAACTGTACTAACCTACAGAGTGAAGACAGTAACATGTCAGGAAGTAAAAAACAATATAATTATAGAATTATAGCATAAGGAAGGGGTTAGGGGTTCACATCACATTTTTGTCTTATACTTAACGTATACAAAAAATTTATATGTTAAACAGATGCCTCCAACAGATGCCATACAGTGAAAGGTATGTGTTAACATATAAATTTTTTGTATTTTGGAAACATTTTTTGCAGGATGGAAAAAGGATAGTGTACTACACTTTGGAATCTCCCACTAAGATATATGTTAAACATATGGCAAAAACTTTATATGAACCCAGCTTAAGGCCCAATTTTCAGCAAGGAAATTAAAATATGAAATATTATATTATTATACACTCACCTAAAGAATTATTAGGAACACCTGTTCTATTTCTCATTAATGCGATTATCTAGTCAACCAATCACATGGCAGTTGCTTCAATGCATGTAGGGTTGTGGTCCTGGTCAAGACAATCTCCTGAACTCCAAACTGAATGTCAGAATGGGAAAGAAAGGTGATTTAAGCAATTTTGAGCGTGGCATGGTTGTTGGTGCCAGACGGGCCGGTCTGAGTATTTTACAATCTGCTCAGTTACTGGGATTTTCACGCACAACCATTTCTAGGGTTTACAAAGAATGGTGTGAATAGGGAAAAACATCCAGTATGTGGCAGTCCTGTGGGCGAAAATGCCTTGTTGATGCTAGAGGTCAGAGGAGAATGGGCTGACTGATTCAAGCTGATAGAAGAACAACGTTGACTGAAATAACCACTCGTTACAACCGAGGTATGCAGCAAAGCATTTGTGAAGTCACAACACGCACAACCTTGAGGCGGATGGGCGGATGGGCTACAACAGCAGAAGGGAAAAGAGGCTACAATTTGCACAAGCTCACCAAAATTGGACTGTTGAAGACTGGAAAAATGTTGCCTGGTCTGATGAGTCTCGATTTCTGTTGAGACATTCAAATGGTAGAGTCCGAATTTGGCGTAAACAGAATGAGAACATGTATCCATCATGCCTTGTTACCACTGTGCAGGCTGGTGGTGGTGGTGTAATGGTGTGGGGGATGTTTTCTGGGCACACTTTAGGCCCCTTAGTGCCAATTGGCCATCGTTTAAATGCCACAGGCTACCTGAGCATTGTTTCTGACCATGTCCATCCCTTCATGACCGCAAAGTACCCATCCTCTGATGGCTACTTCCAGCAGGATAATGCACCATGTCACAAAGCTCGAATCATTTCAAATTGGTTTCTTGAACATGACAATGAGTTCACTGTACTAAAATGGCCCCCACAGTCACCAGATCTCAACCCAATAGAGCATCTTTGGGATGTGGTGGAACGGGAGCTTTGTGCCCTGGATGTGCATCCCTCAAATCTCCATCAACTGCAACACGCTATCCTATCAATATGGGCCAACATTTCTAAAGAATGCTATCAGCACCTTGTTGAATCAATGCCACGTAGAATTAAGGCAGTTCTGAAGGCAAAAGGGGGTCCAACACCATATTAGTATGGTGTTCCTAATAATTCTTTAGGTGAGTGTATAGTAATAATAATAACAATAGGAAAAGTCAAACTGTTTATAGAGTCACAATTAAATATAGCCACATTAAACAAAAAACTGCAATACAAAAAAATGTCTTCCACATTGAAGATCTTGCACATAATACAATTTTTATCACAAACTACAGGGCAAAAAAATGAGCTATTAAGATGCCAACATTTAGTTTTGGCAAGATACGAGAAATAAATACTAATGTGTACGTAAATCTGTAAGTATTGTACTTATGCGCTGCACAACCTCCTACAAATCTTTTAGAAATGAAGAATAATTGAAACAATTAATCTAATTAGAACAGACAAACTGTAGGTTTGTGTTTGGCGAGACACCCATAAAGCCTATGCTTAACAGCTTTTTTGTACCTACTTTGAGAGAACACATCTTTTAAATTTCCTTTGCCAATATTATTAATATATTTAGTCTACAAATTGGTAACTTACAGTAAATGTCAAATTGTATTCCAGAAGATGTGTACAACATGCAAATCTTGCAATGTAATAGAAAATACAGCTGTATAAATATGTATTACTTTCTGGGATTAAAGGAGTTGTGGTGAGTTTGGCTATTTTCAGAATTCCTATTGAAGTGAATGGAGAGAGCGATCTGTCCATTCTGTAACCCTCACCTATCGGAGATTTATGAGATATTCTGTAGACATAACATAAATGTCTAGGTGGCACAACCACTTTAAAGTCAGGTTATACACCAGTCATCCTCTTCTCTTAAACGTCCTGGCTGTAATGATGTCTAGACTAGTAACATTCCAACCATGATGGACAGTGAGCACTCTTGATGGACATTGCAGGTACAGCATTCACCCATTGGTGACCCTTATGAAGATGTTCACATCTCAGTGATGCTACATTGAAGCATTTACTAACTGTCACCCGAAACTTAAAGGGGTCTTGCCACTTCAGCAAATAGCATTTTTTTATGCAGAGAAAGTTTCCATGGTTACGAACACCCTGCATGGCTGTGCTTGCAAACTATAGAAAAAAGCACCAGCCTATATGAGCTCCCACGGTTCAGGCCACCAGAAAGGCCTACACATTTTCCCATAGTGTAGAAGCACATCCACCACTGATGGATTACAGGGTGGTTGTAACCATGGAAAAAAGCAGAGTATAATGAGATAGAAGAATTAACCAAGCCAGCAAAGGAGGCAATATGGGCAATAACAATACATTAGTAAGTGCCTTGAATTAGCTTTCTCAACATCATAAATGCTACTTGCTGAAGTGAGACAGCCATTTAAGGTTGGCCCTTGGTCAGCTATCAGTGACTAAGAGCTATGTACATATTTATACACACTTAGGCCTCATGCACACAAACGTATTTTCAGTTTGCATCTTTTACGGATCAAATGTGGACCCATTAATTTTTAGGCACTTACTAATGTATTGTGATTGCCCATATTGCTGTCTTTGCTGACTGGATTCATTTTTCTATCACATTATACACTGCTTGTTTCCATGGTTCCGACCACCCTGTAATCCATCAGTGGTGGTCATGCTTTCACACTATCAGAAAAAATGCCAGCCTCTTTGGTGGCCGGGACTATGGGAGCTCACGTAGGCTGGTACTTTTTTCTATAGTGTGCGAGCACAGCTATGCTACTGGACTCCAGGGTGGTCTTAACCATGGAAAATTTCTCTGCATAATAAATGCTATTTGCTGAAGTGGCAAAACCCCTTTAAGCCTCCCTGGAGAAATCAATGACTAGATTTTAATGTACATTTTTCTACAGGATTCTTATGGCCTCCTCCAGTGATGCAAAGGGGAAAGAACCGTGTTATTCCTCATGTACACATACAATATCCATTTCTAAAATGTTATCTGAAAAGACAGTTACATTTAAAGACGCATGCCGTTCTATAATTTCAGCACACCACCGGAGGTCCTTGCACCAGAAACTTTGAGGTTTAACTTTCAAATAATCTCCGATGGGTTGGGTCAAATTGCCTATTTATCATGCTATTCCAACCCTCACCATGTAAAAGCGCTTCACTATTCTGCGACCCCTTGGCTTTTATAGGTTTTTGATGAGGGGAGGAATATTCTTGTGTACTTTCATTCCGTCCCATGTTTAAGTCTGATTATGTATAACCGCATGGTGTGAAAAAGGGCTTTAGGAATATTTGCAGCTCAATCCTATTTTGTACGGTTTGGACTTTAAGTGAACTTGACCCACATCACTATATTAGGATCTGCAGCGCGAGGAGTCCAGGCAACATGTCAGAGACTATTTATTTTTATTTCTGAGAATCCTTTTTCCTTCCTTCTGACAGATCAGTAGAAGGGTCAAATAAATGACAATGTCAACTAGGCTAAAAGGCAAAATAGTTGCCCAGTCATGAAGTGGGGAGGGTTGGAATAGCATGATAAATCCACAGAGTGGCCCAATGACATAGTGGTGAGGTGGAAGCATCATGAGGAGACCACAAAGTGGCCCAGTGACGTAGTGATGAGGTGACAGCAGCATGGGGAGACCACATAGTGGCCCAGTGATATAGTAGTGAGCTGGCAGCAGCATGAGGAGACCACAGAGTGGCCAGTGACATAGTGGTGAGGTGGCAGCAGCATGAGGAGACCACAGAGTGGCAAGGTGACATAGTGTTGATGTAGCAGCAGCATGAGGAGACCACACAGTGGCAAGGTGACATAGTGTGGAGGTGGCAGCAACATGAGGCCACAGAGTGGCACAGTGACAGGAGTGTGGAGGTGGCGACAGAAGCAGCATGAGGAGGCCACAGAGCGGCACAATGACATAGCGTAGTGTGGAAGTGGCAGCAGCATTAGCATGAGGAGGGCACAGAGTGGCATAATGACAGAGTGTGGAGGTGGCAGCATCAGCAGGATGAGGAGACCACAGAGTGGCACGATGACAGAGTGTAGAAGTGGCAGCAGCAGCATGAGGAGACCATAGAGTGGCCCAGAGACAGAATTGCTAGTTGTAAGCAGCATGAGAAGGCCACATAGTGGCACAATGACAGAGGGTGGAGGTGGCAGCAGCAGCATGAGGAGACCATAAAGTGGCAAGGTGACATCAGCATAAGGAGACCACAGAGTGGCAAGGTGACAACAGCATAAGGAGACCACAGATTGACACAATGACCTAGTGTAGAGGTGGCAGCAGCATCAGCACAAGGAGGCCATAGAGTCGCACAATGACATACCGTAGTATAGAGGTGGCAGCAGCATCAGCATGAGGAGGCCACAGAGTGGCAGAGTAACATAAGCATGAGGAGACCACAGAGTGGCACGATGACAGAGTATGGAAGTGGCAGCAGCATGAGGAGACCACAGAGTGGACCAGAGACAGAATTGCTAGTTGGAAGCAGCATGAGGAGGCCACAGAGTGGCACAGTGACATAGTGTGGAGGTGGCAGCAGCAGCATGAGGAGGCCACAGAGTGGCACAGTGACATAGTGTGGAGGTGGCAGCAGCATGAGGATGCCACAGAGTGGCACAATGACATAGTGTGGAGGTGGAAGCAGCAGCATGAGGAGGTCACATAGTGGCACAATGACATAGTGTGGAGGTGGCAGCAGCAGCAGCAAGAGGAGACCACATAGTGGCATGGTGACATCAGCATGAGGAAACCACAGAGTGGCAAGGTGACATCAGCATGAGGAGACCACAGAGTGGGCCCAGAGACAGAATTTTGAGTTGGTAGCAGCATGAGGAGGCCACAGAGTGGCACGATGACATAGTGTGGAGGTATCAGCAGCAGAAGCATAAGGAGGACACATAGTGGCACAATTACATAGTATGGTAGTGGGAGCAGCAGCATTAGGAGACTACAGAGTGGCAATGTGACATCAGCATAAGGAGACCACAGAGTGGCAAGGTGACATTAGCATGAAGACCAGAGTAGCAAGGTGACATCAGCATAAGGAGACCACAGAGTGGCACAATGGAAGAGAGTGGAGGTAGCAGCAGCATCATGAGGAGGCAACAGAGTGGCAATATGACATCAGCATGAGAAGACCACAGAGTGGCACAATGAAAGAGTATGGAGGTGGCAGCAGCAGCATGAGGAAGACACAGAGTGGCCCAGAGTGGTGGGTTTGCAGCAGCATGAGTAGGCCACAGAGTGTCACAATGACATAGTGTGGTGGTGGCAGCAGCAGCATGAGGAGGCAACAGAGTGGCACAATAACAGAGTATGGAGGTGGGAATAGCAGCATGAGGAGAACACAAAGTGGTAAGGTGACATCAGTATAAGAAGATCACAGAGTGGCACAATGACAGAGTGTGGATGTTGCAGCAGGAGCCTGATGAAGCCACAGAATGGCCAACAGTTGTGAGTTTGCAGCAGCATGAGTAGGACACATAGTGGCACAATGACAGAGTGTGGAGGTGGCCACAGCAGCATGAGGAGACCTTAGAGTGGCAAGTTGACATCCGCATGAGGAGACGACATAGTGGCAAGGTGACATAAGCATGAGGATACCACAGAGTAGCACAATGAAAGAGTGTGGAGGTAGCAGCAGCATGAGGAGGCAACAGAGTAGCACAATGACAGAGAGTGGAGGTGGGAGCAGCAGCATGAGGAGACCACAGAATGGCACAATGACATAGTGTGGAGGTGGCAGCAGCATGAGGAGGCAACAGAGTGGCACAATGACAGAGCATGGAGGTGGGAGCAGCAGCATGAGGAAACCACAGAGTGGCAAGGTGAAGTCAGCATAAGGAGATCACCGAGTGGCACAATGACAGAGTGTGGAGGTGGCAGCAGCAGCATGAGGAGACCACGGAGTGGCACAATGACAGAGTGTGGAAGTGGCAGCAGCAGCATGAGGAGACCCTAGAGTGGCAAGGTGACATCACCATGAGGAGACCACAGAGTGGCAAGGTGACCTCCGCATGAGGAGACCACAGAGTGGCATAATGACAGAGTGTGGAGGTGGGAGCAGCAGTAGGAGGAGACCACAGAGTGGCAATGTGGCATCAGCATAAGGAGACCACAGAGTGGCAAGATTACATCAGTATAAGGAGACCACAGAGTGACCAGAGTTGTGAGTTTGCAGCAGCATGAAGAGGCCACAGAGTGGCACAATGACATAGTGTGGAGGTGGCAGTAGCAGCATGAGGAGGCCACAGAGTGGCACAATGACAGTGTGGAGGTGGCAGCAGCAGCATGAGGAGACCTGAGTGGTGAGGTGGCAGCAGCATCAGTAGACAGCAGAGTGTCCCAGTGACAGAGTGGGGAGGTGGGTGGCAATAACAGTACCCGCTGACGATGGTGGGTGTAACAAGGAGCACTTGGCATCAGATGTGCGACATAAGGCGGGTGGCAGCATCAGAATAGTAGCTGAGACAGGTAGCCATTAGAAAACTGTCTCTTTTATCAAAGTGTTGGTGTGTAGTGATGGACGAACATCGACCGTGACATTTCGCGAACGCCCGTTTGAGATCAAATGTTCGCGAACCGCGTGTTCAAGGCAGATCATATTCACTTTAATGGCAGGCGAACCTGAAAAACCTTCAGGTCATATTTGCAGCTACCAAAACATTACAAAGTGCACAAATAGTCTCATAACATGGACAGTGACATATCAGACGGGGATCAATGGCAAAAATTCCCACAATAAATATGTATTTTAATCATGAGCCATTTATATGCGTCTTAAAGGGAAACTTTAAGGGAAAAATTGTGCCCTGCTGGAGCCTAGAAAAAAATATTTTAAGCCACGGGAGTACAGGCCCCAAAAATTAGGCATTCACCTGACAGAAAAGAACAAGTGATTATGTGGCTGGAGGTATATTAGACTGTCACTGGATAACTTTTTTACTGTAAGCCAGTACAGGCCCCAAAAATTAGGCATTTACCTGACAGAAAAGAACAAGTGATTATGTGGCTGGAGGTATATTAGACGGTCAGTGGATAACAATTTTACTGTAGGCCAGTATAGGCCCCTAAAAATTAGGCATTCACCTGACAGAAAAGAACAAATGATTATGTGGCTGGAGGTATATTAGATGGTTACTGGCTAACTATTTTACTGTAGGCCAGTACAGGCCCCAAAAGTTAGGCATTCACCGGACAGAAAAGAACTTGTGATTATGTGGCTGGAGGTACATTAGGCGGTCACTGGATAAAAATGTTACTTTAGGCCAGTACAGGCCCCCAAAATTTGGCATTCACCTGACAGAAAAGAACAAGTGATTTTGTGTCTGGAGGCACATTATGCGGTCACTGGATAAAAATGTTACTGTAGGCCACTGGAGTAGAAGCAACAAAAATCAGGCATTCACCTGACAGAAAAGGCCTTTTATGTCGCTGTATATAGATAAGACAAGGACCATTTTTTGTTCTGGGTGGTGGCGGATATGTGTGGGCTGGCAAGAGGAAATTCAATTACACGTGGTCGTCACAGGGGTTGAATTCCTCAGAGATCCATGCCTCATTCATTTTTAGAAATGTTAGATAGTCCACTTTGTCGTGAGCTAGGCGAGTGAGCTTATCGGTCATGATTCCCCCTGAACACCCTTTCGGACAGGACACTCGACAAGGCGCAAGAGAAAAGTTCCATGGCAAATTGTGCCAGCTCTAGCCACAGGTCAAGCCTGCACACTAAGTAGTCCAGTGGTTCCTCGCTTCTCAGAGCATCCACATCGGCCATTAACCCGATGTAGTTGGACACCTGTCAATCTAGGCATTTCCCTCAGGCTGGATCCGGAGGGAAGCTGTCGATGGGTTGGCTGCAAGAATAATTTCATATACAAAGTGCCACCCAGGTCCTTGCCCTTTATGCCTTTTTTACGGTGGTCCCTCTTCAAACACTGGAGCATGAAGGCCCCCATTTGCACTAAATTGGAAGCGGTGGAGTGCCCTGGCTCCTGCTCATCATAGGAGGTATATACTGCTCCTGATAAAGGGGGTACTATGACCCCTGAAACGCGTTGAGCCTTATTTTAAACCATTAAAGAGGATTGATTACGTACTCTTGGATTTGTCTGCTGCTTTAGCAACCAGGCTGTACACCCAGGTCGTAGACGTCAACCTCTAACAAACCTACACGCGATCCCGGCTTAGGGGGGTTACTTGCCACAGGTGCCTCAAGGTCATCCTGTTGGCAACCCCCCCTGTGAAGTGAGTGGATTTTTAACATTGTTTAAATTTTATCTTTATTTTTACCATTATATGTTTTTAACGATTCTAAAGAATTCACTCAATTATTATGCATGTATATGTGATTGATTTTCAGGTTTTTAAGAGTTTACCTAATACTACTGTTAAACGTCATCTTATTCCTGTACCTTTCACCTACCCACTACTGTGCGCTACCTATCAGCCCACAGCACCTTAACTTGGGTGATTTTTTCGATACTAATAACGACTACCTTTACCACCACCCACCTACACCCTGTCATTTGGGAATTTGGCGCTCAACCGCATCCTTTTTTTTTTTTTTTTGATAGTGACCGGTGTGACACTGGGGGTAGGTGACTACCCCTTGTTCCCCACCTATCACTGATTCATCCTGCTCATCACCCAGGAGAATGTCATCCTCGGTCTCTTTCTCCCCCCCCCCCACGGACAACACCAGGGATCAAAGAAAAGTTTCAAGTCCCCCTCAAAGCCTGCTCTTCTTGCTCCTCTCCTCCTCCTCCCACCAGCCACCATCCTCCTCTGACTCCTCTTCAGACTCCTGCTGACTTGTCAGATGGAGTAGCATGAGAAGTCCACCGAGTGGTCCAATGACATAGTGGTAAGGTGACAGCAGCATGAGGAGACAACAGAGCTGCCAGTGACATAGTGGTGAGGCGGAAGCTGCATTAGGAGACCACAGAGTGGCCCAGTGACATAGTGTTGAGTTAGCAGCAGCATGAGGAGACCACAGAGGAGCCCAGGGACATAGTGTTGATGTAGCAGCAGCATGAGGAGACCACATAGTGGCCCAGTGACATAGTGGTAAGGTGGCAGCAGCATGAGGATACCACAGAGTGGCCCAGTGACATAGTGGTGAGATTGCAGCAGCATGAGGAGACCACAGAGTGGCAAGGTGACATAGTGTGGAGGTGGCAGCAGAAGCAGCATGAGGAGACCACAGAGTGGCACAATGACAGAGTGTGGAAGTCACAGCAGCAGCATGAGGAGGCCACAAAGTGGCACAATACTGGTTCACTTACTGGTGAAGGTGCGCCGCGTGTATGCCCATTTCCGAAAGTCATCTCCAGCAGCGCTTGCAATTGCCAGCTCACCGACTGTTGTGCCATGTGAGCACGTGGTGGAACTCCACGTTCCACATGTTTGTAGACTTTGCTAGGAGAGTTGAGCGGACACCTGGATGTTTGGGTTCAACGGGTTCGGACGAACTTCACAAAAAAGTTTGAGTTTGGAACCTGAACTTGACCTGAACTTGACCCCGAACCCCTTTGAAGTCAATGGGGACCTGAACTTTGGAGCACTAAAATGGCTGTAAAAATGTCATGGAAAGGGATAGAGGGCTGCAAATGTCGTCAAAATGAGGTTAAGAGCATGGCAAGTGCTCTGCAAACAAATGTGGATAGGGAAATGACTTTAAATAACATAAAATACGTAAAGATAAAAAATAATAATCTTGATATAGGAGGACCAGGTCCATATGGAGTAGGAGGTTGAGGAGGTGGTGGATGTGGCGGTGTAGGTGGAAGCGGCGGTGGAGGAGGAGGTAGCCTACACTGGTTTTTGGTTTTAAATTTTATTTTTAAAATTAGGGTACACCCCAAAACATTGGGAAATATAACCTGTGATAACCCCCTCCAGTTATGCTAAACACACATTCAGACAATACACTGGCTGCAGGGCAGGCCAGCACCTCCAAGGGGTAAAGGGCAAGCTCAGGCCATGTGCCCAATTTGGAGACCCAGAAGTTGCCGGGGCTGACCCCTGTCAGTCAGTTCGTATAGGCGTGTGCACACTTACTGCCCCACCATGTCACACGTCCCCGTGATGTTCACGATCCAATTTGATATCTGCTCTATTAACTTTCGATGTTCTTTTATGCGCCTACCTTAGTGATCACAGTTATCAGCGAATCAGGGTTCCAGGCCGGAGAGGGAGCCAGAGAAAAGGATACCACATGCAAGGGAGGTCAATGGATTAAATTAAATGTAATCGAGTGGAAATGTGAGACAAAGTTTTGAAGCATAAGCTTCCAAGTTAAGGAGGGGGCGCGCGGCAATTACCCACTCCCGATTTAGGGAGGAAGTGACGACAAATAACAATACAGGACTCTTAAGATGCCCTGTTATTGGAATGATTAATAAAAAATGATAGGGAATGTCACTGTGGTATTTTTGATTTGTAAACGTTAGCCAGGAGAGGCCCTGCTGCCGCTTTGTTGACTCTAGCTAACTTCTGCCTGATCACACGTCCCTGTGATGTCCACCATCCATTTGGATATCTTCTCTATCAACTTTCGATGTTCTTTTCTGAGCCTACCTTGTTGATCACGGTTATTGGCGAATCAGGGTTCCACGTCGGAGAGGGAGCATGAGAAAGAGAGACCACATCCAAGGGAGGATTAATTGTTTCAAATTAAAAATGATAGAGGAAATATGGGACAGAGTATTAAAGCGTAAATGTGGGGACAACTTTTTAAAGTTTAAGCATTGAATGAAAGGATGTGGCGCGCATCAATTAATGAAGAATTTCTTAAATTTTATTCCCTGTCAACTATGCAGAGCAGGGGTTTCTATCCGGCAATATTTAAAAAATGTCACCTGACAATGTAACAGACAATTTATTTTTTTATTTATGTTCCTATCATTTATGCAGAGGTGCCCCAGGGAGCATGAGAAAGAGAGACCACATCCAAGGGAGATAAACGGATTAAGCATTTTTTTGGATCAAGCAAAAATGTGGGAAAAGCTGTTAAAGCACAAATTTTGAACAAATTATTTAGGGTTCCACGCCGGAGAGGGAGCGTGAGAAAGAGAGACCACATCCAAGGGAGATAAATGTATAAAATTTTTGGGGGATTGAGCGGAAATATGGGAAAAGTTATTGAGGCCCAAATGTGGGACAAATTGCTGAAGCGCAAATGTGGGAAAAGTTATTGAGGTGCAAATGTGGGACAAATTACTGAAGCGCAAATGTGTGAAAAGTTATTGAAGCGCAAATGTGGGACAACTTGTTAAAGTTTAAGCATTGAATGAAAGGAGGTGGCGCGCATCAATTAAAGAAGAATTTCTTAAATTGTATTCCCTGTCACCTATGCAGAGCAGGGTTTTCTATCCGGCAAATTTAGAAAAATGTCACCTGACAATGTAACAGACGATTTTTAAAAATGTATGTTCCTCTTACATATGCAGACGTGCCCCAGTGACATCCACCATCCATTTGGATATCTTCTCTATCAACTTTCGATGTTCTTTTCTGAGCCTACCATGTTGATCACGGTTATCGGCGAATCAGGGTTCCACACTGGAGAAGGGAGCGTGAGAAAGAGAGACCACATCCAAGAGAGATAAACGGATTAAAAATATTTTTTTGGATCAAGTAAAATGTTGGAAAAGCTGTTAAAGCGCAAATTTTGAACAAATTATTTAAGCGCAAATGTGGGACAAATTATTAAAGCGCAAAAGTGGTAAAAATTAGTGAAGCGCAAATGTGGGAACAAATAGTAAAGCGCAAATGTGGGAAAAATTAGTAAAGCACAAATGTGGGAAAAATTAATAAAGCGCAAATGTGGGACAAATTATTAAAGCGCAAATGTGGGACAACTTGTTAAAGTTTAAGCATTGAATGAAAGGTGGCGCGCATCAATGAAAGAATTTCAGAAATTTTATTCCCTGTCACCTATGCAGGGTTTATTCACGTCCAAAATTGGAAAATGTCAACCCAAGAATGTAACAGAAAAATTACAGAAATGTATTAACCTGTCTACTTGGTAAAGCAGGGGTCTATGACAGAAAAAAATTGTTTATTGTCACCCGAAAATGTAAAAGAAAAATTCTTGAAAGTATTAAGCTGTCAACTAAGTAGAAGAGGGGTATATTACACCCAAAAATTTGTGAATTTCAACTGAACATGTAACAGACGATTTATTTTTATTTTTAAACCTGTCTACTAGGTATAGGAGTGGTACATCACACCCTAAAATTGCTGAATTTAAACCGAAAATGTAACTGACAATTTATATATATATTTTTTTTTTACCTGTCTACTAGGTATAGCAGTGGTACAAATTGTTGAATTTCACCCGAAAATGTAACTGCCAATTTTTTATTTTTTTACCTGTCTACTAGGTATAGCAGTGGTACAACACACCCAAAAATTGGTGAATTTCACCCGAAAATGTAACTAGCAATTTTTTTTTCTCACACACCCTGATCCAGACTAGGCCACAATTAAAGAATTGTGCCCAAAATGGCTGTATTTCAAATAACTGAATAGAACCACAGTATGTAAAGGGTGTATCTCACACGCCCTGATCCAGACTAGGCCGCAATTAAAGATTTGTGCCCAAAATGGGTGTTTGTTTAATAACTGAATTCAGCCACAGTATGTAAAGGGTGTATCTCACGTGCCCTGATCCAGACTAGGCCACAATTTTTTTTTTTTTGCCCAAAACGGGTGTTTGTTTAATGACTGAATATGACAGCAGTATATAACACTTGAATTTCACACGTGCTGATGCTGGAAGGCCAGAAAAAATTTGCATTTTGCCCACAAAAGGATGTTTTATTAATGGAAGAATATAACCACAGTATCTAAATAGTGTATCTCGCACCGACTGATCCAGACTAGGCCACAATTAAATTTGTTCACCCAAAATGGCTGAATTTCAAATAACTGAATAGAACCACATGATGTAAAGGGTGTATCTCACAATGACATATGCAGCAAAGGCTGCAAAATAAACTTTTTTTCCCAAAACGGGTGTTTGTTTAATAACTGAATATGACAGCAGTAAGACAGTCAAAACAATTAAACCTCTAGAGTGAATACTTATTCTGTTAATCTGTGCTTTGTAGCATAGAGCGACTGGTGCACAGAGGTTTTTACGGCATTGAGAGAAGGTAATGTCGGAGTTAGTCTCGAGAATGTCAAAATTATTGACAGTAGTAATGTTAGTAATTCCTTGGTTTACCTTATCTTCTAATCCACAGTGGTTCCTGGATTGTTGGTCCGCTTAGGATATGGTTATTTGATGGGAAGTTGCTGATGTTGTTCTTGCGGCGTCTTCCTAGCTCACCTCTCAGCAGCCGTGCGGCTCCGGCCGGAAGCACGCGCAGCGCGAGGGAGCTTGTGTATGTGTTGCACGGGAGACCGATGATGGTGACGTCACCAAGCAAAGTACGAGGGCCTCTGTTGGACAAAAGTTAACCAACGCGTTTCGGAGCCTATCGGGCTCCTTCGTCAGGGTTAATCCGTTCGTTGTACCTGGGTGGTTTATGTAGCTCCTCCGGTTCCCATGGCAACAGGTAAACAAAGTTCTTACAGCCACAGAAATGTCAGTATGTTTCCCTATATTAAATCTTTTTTATTATTAGTTGTTACTGAAATGCAAACAATTCTATTTCCTGATTTAATCCCACCGGGGCCAAGCTGTTGCATTTGAATATCCATTTACTTTCTATTCTAGACATCGCTTTGATATAGTCCCCTCCCCTCTTGTCTTCCTTAACCCTTTCAATGCCCCCAAACTGGGATCCTAGGAATTTGCCTTGGTGGAACTCTGAGTAGTGCCGTGATAATGGGTGATTATATGATTTTTTGTTAATATTATTAATGTGTTCCCTTATCCTGACCCTCAGTTCTCTTTTAGTTCGTCCAATATATATTTTGTTGCATGGACATTTGATATAATAAATGACTCCCTTCGTCTGGCACGTGATGAAGTCCTTGATTGTATATTTGCCCTGTTGTGTGTCCATTTGGAATGTGGGTTTGATTTGATGCTTCACGGTTTTGCAGTTATTACATAATCTGCAGGGGAAGAAACCCTTTTTATTGTATGTCTTGTCATTCGCTACATCTTTTTTGATGGACGGGGCCACCAAATTAGCCAGGTTTGGGGCTTTTTTAAAAATAAACGTCGGGTTATTAGGGATCCTGTCACCAATGATCTTGTCATATTTTAGGATGTCCCAATGTTTGTATATGATCCTTCTAAAATTGTTCACCCCTATACTGTAGGTGGTGATAATTGGGACTTTAATCACTTTAGGGTCCTCCGGGTCTCTTTTGCTACTTTTATTTAGTGTTTTATCCTTTAATAGGGTGTTTCGATCCAGATTTTTTACTGTTCTGATAATGGGAATGAGTGATTTTAGTTCATAGCCCTTTTCAGTAAATTTAGCATTTAATATCTCGGCTCCTCCATAAAGGCCTCAAATTTGCACCAAATGCGAAGTTCAATACGTTCGATGCCTTCATTGGAGTAAAAAAATTCCTGCGGAATTTAGCTTTAAAAAAATTCTTTATTAAAAAAGAACAACAGGATAACAGGAATAAGCAAATAACTAATCCACAGGAGGACATTAGAACAATAAAAGGAAAAAAGGGGTCAATCATCAGAAATAAGAAAATCTACCCCAAATTTGAGGAACACCAAGTTGGAGAAAACACCAGAACAGTACAGACCAATACAGACAATATTCCGACCTCACAGGAACGTTTCATTCATACGGACCTCAAACCCATATCCAAATTCAATCCCATTACGGAATATTCAGATTCACTAATCACTTTCCAATCATTAGTCATCAAGGACCTTCTCCGAACAAATTTAAAAAATAGAATGAAAAGACCGCAAAACTTAACTAAAAGCGAGGTAAGAGCCATCAAATCACTACAAACTAATAACCAGATCATTATCAGACCCGCGGATAAAGGAGGAGGACTGGTCATATTGAACCAAGATGACTATCACAAAGAATCTTTGAGATTGCTCTCAGACACAAAAACATATAAAAAATTGTTATCCAACCCCACAACACAATTTTCTATAAAATTGAACCAACTAACACTAAGGGGCAAAACTATGGGTGCACTATCTAAAGAAGAGACATTGTTCATTAACAACCATACTCCCAGAATACCCATATTTTATTATCTCCCGAAAATCCATAAGAATAAAACTAATCCCCCTGGTAGACCCATAATTTCGGGGATAGAAGGGCTCACATCGAACCTATCCAAGTATGTGGACACCCTCCTGCAAGATAAAGTGACCCAATTACCAGCCTACCTAAAAGACACCAAACACATTCTGCAAATATTAGAAGGGATCGAATGGCAGGCAGATTTTATTTTAGGCACCCTGGATGTCACCGCTTTATATACAGTAATTGAAAAAAATAAGGGATGTGAAGCTGTAAAACATTTTTTAAAAAAGGATAACACCATGTCAGGTGACCAAATTGATTTTATAGATGAATGTATCAAATTCATATTAGATCATAATTATTTTAAATATGGATCCGACTTTTACCTCCAGACGTGGGGGACCGCGATGGGGACCAGATTCGCACCGAGTTTCGCAAACCTATACATGGGCAGATGGGAGGAGCTCACCATCTTTCCCCAGGGGGAGCTCGGTGCGGGTCTGGTCCTCTGGAAGCGATTCATAGATGATATTATCTTCATCTGGCAAGGGGATACCTCATCCCTTGACAGTTTTTTAATTAATTTAAATAAAAATGAATTTTATCTGGAATTTACGCCCCATCACGATAAAGAACATATCACCTTCCTGGATTTGAGTATATTCATCGAGAATGGAAAATTATACACAAAAACGTACCATAAACCTACAGATGCAAACGGATTCATCCCCCTGGACAGCTGTCATCTGCCAATATGGCTCAAAAACATACCCTACAGTCAGTACATACGTGCACGAAGAAACTGTACCACTGAAACTCACTACGAAGAGGAAGCCGAGATATTAAATGCTAAATTTACTGAAAAGGGCTATGAACTAAAATCACTCATTCCCATTATCAGAACAGTAAAAAATCTGGATCGAAACACCCTATTAAAGGATAAAACACTAAATAAAAGTAGCAAAAGAGACCCGGAGGACCCTAAAGTGATTAAAGTCCCAATTATCACCACCTACAGTATAGGGGTGAACAATTTTAGAAGGATCATATACAAACATTGGGACATCCTAAAATATGACAAGATCATTGGTGACAGGATCCCTAATAACCCGACGTTTATTTTTAAAAAAGCCCCAAACCTGGCTAATTTGGTGGCCCCGTCCATCAAAAAAGATGTAGCGAATGACAAGACATACAATAAAAAGGGTTTCTTCCCCTGCAGATTATGTAATAACTGCAAAACCGTGAAGCATCAAATCAAACCCACATTCCAAATGGACACACAACAGGGCAAATATACAATCAAGGACTTCATCACGTGCCAGACGAAGGGAGTCATTTATTATATCAAATGTCCATGCAACAAAATATATATTGGACGAACTAAAAGAGAACTGAGGGTCAGGATAAGGGAACACATTAATAATATTAACAAAAAATCATATAATCACCCATTATCACGGCACTACTCAGAGTTCCACCAAGGCAAATTCCTAGGATCCCAGTTTGGGGGCATTGAAAGGGTTAAGGAAGACAAGAGGGGAGGGGACTATATCAAAGCGATGTCTAGAATAGAAAGTAAATGGATATTCAAATGCAACAGCTTGGCCCCGGTGGGATTAAATCAGGAAATAGAATTGTTTGCATTTCAGTAACAACTAATAATAAAAAAGATTTAATATAGGGAAACATACTGACATTTCTGTGGCTGTAAGAACTTTGTTTACCTGTTGCCATGGGAACCGGAGGAGCTACATAAACCACCCAGGTACAACGAACGGATTAACCCTGACGAAGGAGCCCGATAGGCTCCGAAACGCGTTGGTTAACTTTTGTCCAACAGAGGCCCTCGTACTTTGCTTGGTGACGTCACCATCATCGGTCTCCCGGGCAACACATACACAAGCTCCCTCGCGCTGCGCGTGCTTCCGGCCGGAGCCGCACGGCTGCTGAGAGGTGAGCTAGGAAGACGCCGCAAGAACAACATCAGCAACTTCCCATCAAATAACCATATCCTAAGCGGACCAACAATCCAGGAACCACTGTGGATTAGAAGATAAGGTAAACCAAGGAATTACTAACATTACTACTGTCAATAATTTTGACATTCTCGAGACTAACTCCGACATTACCTTCTCTCAATGCCGTAAAAACCTCTGTGCACCAGTCGCTCTATGCTACAAAGCACAGATTAACAGAATAAGTATTCACTCTAGAGGTTTAATTGTTTTGACTGTGTTATCCAGCGCTCTCTTGCCACTCATTGCCCACGGGTGATTCAATACTAACGTTTACATTTACCTGAGGAGAACAATAGCTCCTTATCGGCTAGTCAGCAGCAGGAGCTGCTTTATCAGGCAGATCTACACAGCCTCAACAACAGGAGCGCAGGGGGGGCTCTATATAATTCTTGAATATGACAGCAGTATATAACCCTTGAATTTCGCACGTGCTGATGCTGCAAGGCCAGAAACATTTTGTATTTTGCCCAAAAAAGGGTGTTTTATTAATTGAAGAATATAACCACAGTATCTAAATTGTGTATCTCACACCGACTGATCCAGAGTAGGCCGCAATTAAATGTTTTTCTCACAATGGCTGTATTTCAAATAACTGAATAGAACCACAGTATGTAAAGGGTGTATCTCACACATACTGATCCAGACTAGGCCGCAATTTAAGTTTTTTGCCCAAACTGGGTGTTTGTAATAACTGAATATGACAGCAGTATATAACCCTTGAATTTCACACATGCTGATTCTGCAAGGGCTGTAAAATTGGGTATTTTGGCAAAAAAGTGTGTTTTTAAAAACCCAGAAAATTATAGCTGTATTTCTAGCTTAAATTGCACACTGACTAATCCAGATGTTATAAATTGCCAAAAAAGTGTGTTTTATTGGTAACAGAATATAAAAGCTAAATATATATTAAACTTGAATTTCACACGTGCAGATCTGTAAAATAGTGGATGTTGCCAAAAAAAGGGTGTTTTTAAAACCCCCAAAAATGATGGCTGTATTTCTAGCTTAAATTGCACACTGACTAATCCAGATGTTGTATATTGCCAAAAAAGTGTGTTTTTTTACTAAATTTCACACGTGCAGATGCTGCAATGGCTGTAAAATTGTGTATTTTGGCAAAAAAGGGTGTTTTTAAAAACCCAGAAAAATTATGGCTGTATTTCTAGCTTAAATTGGCCACTGACTAATTCTGCAAAAGCACCAGATGTTGTATATTGCCAAAAAATGGTGATTTTTTACAACCAGATGATTAGTGCAGTATTTCAAGCTTGGATTTGAATGTCACAAAAGATCAGATGCAGTGCTGGTGCGCTGAGCTTGCATAAAATGGCCGCCGCCGCCGCCCACCTAGCTTACAGACGGATAAAAGTAATTTTTTTCTGTCACTGGGCTCAGGGCAGGGTAAAAGATTGTGCCCTGCACCCACACAACTAAATGTATGTAGATCGCTGAGTTAGATTCCAGTTCTGATCAAAGATTCTCTCCTATTTTCTCTCTGAAATCACCAGCAGCATCCTCTCCCTACACTAAGCACAGCAGAGTGACTCAAGCTTATATAGAGGCTGGGTCACATGCTGCACTGGCCAATCACAGCCATGCCATTCGGACACGAACATTTCAGTAAAGGTTTGGGTTCGGTGTTCGGCGCTTTCTTGGCGCTTTTTGAAAGGCTGCAGGGCAGCCAATCAACAAGCGGTTAACTGTCTAATAGCATGGCTGTGATTGGCCAGTGTAGCATGTGACCCAGCCTCTATATAAGTTGAAGTCACGTAGCGCTGCACGTCACTCTGCTGTGCTTAGTGTAGGTAGAAGATGCTGCTGGTGATTTCAGGGAGAGAATAGGACTGAATCTTTGCTCAAAATCTGAATCTAACTCAGCGATCTACATATATTGTGTTTTGTGGGTGCAGGGCACAATTTTTTTATCCTGCCCTGAGCCCAGTGACTGAAAAAAAAAAAAACTTTAATAAGTCAGTTAGGTGGGCGGCCATTTTATGCAAGCACCAGGGCTGCATCTGAGTTTTTGGGACATTGAAAATCCCAATTCTTTTGGCAATTTACAACATCTGGTGCATTTGCAAGCATAGTCAGTGTGCAATGTAAGCTAGAAATACAGCCATAATTTTCTGTGGTTTTTAAAAACACACTTTTTTGCCAAAAAACACAATTTTCCTGATCTGCAAATGTTAAATTCAAGTTTAATATATACAGCTTTCATATTCTGTTAGAAAAAAATAAATATATAAAATATATAAAAATCCTTAGGTACGTTGCCTTTCTTTTAGTGCGTCGCGAGTCCAGTAGTGAAGTGGGCAAAGTTCACATCTATAAACACGTTTTCTTTGAAAGGACCGTGCTGCACCCGGACAGAGCTGACAAATCCTCCCTTCCAGATCTCGCAGGAATTTTTGGGATATGGGTAAGCAATCAGTCCACTTGTGTTGACCTTTCCTCCAGGTAACCTTATGAGAAATTAAGGTGCCACCAATAGTGAAGTACAATCACACAAGGTTCCAACTGCAAGGTTTTTATTATACTTACAAGATGGATAAAATAACATGCGGTGTATACAAATCAATTCACCCGACCCGGGTTTCGCTTTGTGAAGCTTCGTCAGGGGTATCTACTAAACCTACCAAACCTACCAGGAGGCGGTCTTTATATACCTGCCACTGATAGGCTTCCACACCTTTTTAAAATCATCATAGCCCTTAGAGCTCAAAACAAAAAATACAGAAAAAAAAAATCAATAAAATACATCAAATACATTCATTAGACAAATATCACATATGGACCTCCTTTGGGTCACCAAATTATTGGTTATAATGTGAATTTCAAATTGCTATTAAATCTGAAATGCTTCAGACTGATCACATGACATTGAACATAATCAATAAAAATATATACCGATGGTATTCGGAACACCACACATAATCGCTTGCTTGAACACAGAGACAAGTATACCTGGACCAATTACTAATGTAGACATTCCTATGAATAATAAAGAAATACATACGCCCATATAGGAAAGCTGGGACACATACTGTTGACAAACTTAACTGTAGCACTCCCAGGGTTAATGCACAAAGTAGCCGCATCAACCTATCAGGACTAGTTGTAGCCTATTTACATACTAATCTCCTAATCGCCACTATCCACCTATTTCAGAAGCACAGTATCTTATCCAATACAAGGAGAAAACACTTCACAGACATTCATGGACAGCTGATACGTCACCCCCCCCCTTAGTTAATTGTAGCCCCTAGTCAGTCATACCTGATACTGCCCTCCTCTCATGCATTGTTGACCTAGAGGCCTCACATGGTATGATCCCACCAATCGAGACACCAATAACCACCTGTCTCTTCCCAGCCAATCACAGATCGACATGTCATAGGACCATCCTTGACAGGTCATAGGGCCGTCCTTCACTAGTTGTTTAGACACCGTGGGAACGCTCCTCCATTCATTCATTGATGGCCACTCCTCTCCCCACGTGATCCCTCCCCACCAATGGTGGAGTCCCTCTATCCAGGAACGAAGGAATGACAGAGCGATCCACAAGAATGCCTCCGACCAGCAGCGGTTACTCCCTCACTACTGCCACAGACTATACATGGCCAGAGTGGGGATTACAGAAAATTCCATCAGGTGAGACAAGGCTTTAAATCAAATTCTATATTCAACCCTTTTGTTTGCAAGGAATCCATCATATAGATCCACTCAACCTTCCTCTTGTTAATCGGCTCAATTGAATTTCTCCCCCGCCAGTGCGGTTTCACTAACTCCACCCCTACAAAAGACAGGCCCCTTGGATCTTTCTGATGCTTGATTTTAAAATGCATCGAGACACTGTGGGTCTCAAGTCCCTTTCTGATATTCCGGACATGCTCCTGAATCCTAACTTTCAACTTACGCATGGTGAGGCCCACATACTGGAGCCCACACGGGCACTCCAGCATGTAGACCACCTCTACGCTTTTACATGTCATACATCCTTTTATCTTGTAATCCTGACCCTTCTGTTTCGAATGCACAATCTGAATATCCCTCTTTCTATTTTCTTTTTTCCCATTGCGGCACAGCAGACAGAACCCACACCAGGTAAATGTATTTCCTTTTCTAGCACCCTCCGAATATAAAGAGCCATGCACCAGTTTAGTCCGTAAACTTGGTGCTTTCCTAAAAATCACATTGGGATGTTCCGGGATGTCCTTCCCCAACACTGGATCATTTTTTAGGGTTGACCAGTTCTTCCTTATTATATTCTTAATGGTTCCAGCTTGAACATTATACTGCGTGAGGAATGAAAAACGGAAATCTTTCTTTACTCTCCCTGAGACTCCCTCTCCTGCATTTTCTCTCTCCACTTCTTCTGTACATTTCTCTAGATCAGGGGTGCACAACCTTTTTCTGGTTGGGGGCCACATTGTCAGCCTGAACCAATTCCAAGGGCCGAAAGTAAAACTTAAAGGGGTATTACCAACTGAAGTAATGTATTTTTGGCATATTGAACATACAGTATATACTATAAATGTCTAGTTACCGTTCTAGGACTCCCATCTAATAGGAGAATACATGAAAGATACATGTAAGAAGCCATAAGACATAGACCTACATGTCTTTTTTACCAGATGTTTGGGGGCCGCACAGAATGGTATCGAGGGCCGCATGTGGCCCCCGGGCCGCAGGTTGTGCACCCCTGCTCTAGATCTTCTCTGCAATATCCTTTCTCGAGAAACCGCCCACTGATAACCTCACTTTGCGCTCTAAAGTCCTCCACCTTTGAGCAATTACGGTGGATTTTTTTTAGTTGCCCTTTAGGTATATTTTTCAGCCAAGGGGTATGATGACAGCTGGAGGTGTCTATATACCCGTTGACATCAGTTTCCTTAAAAAATGTTTTGGTCTTCAAATAATAATCCTCCACAAAGATTGTTAAATCAAGGGAGTCAATACTACTACTACTACTGATTGTACTTGTGAAAGAGAGGTTCCATTGATTACTGTTTAGACTGTCAATGAAGTTCAGAAGACCCTGTCTTTCCCCCTTCCACACAATCAGACAGTCGTCAATGAACCTCTTCCAGATAGTGAGTTCACCAAAAGCAGTTAGTTTATTCAGGATGAAGTTGAAATTTTCTTTCTCCCACGCCCCCATAAAAACATTAGCGAAACTGGGGGCGAATTTCACCCCCATCGCTGTTCCCCTAACCTGTTAGTGAGAGAGTTAATCCCCGACATGATAGGCCTGCCTGGGGGGTTCGTCAGACTCTTATGTATTTTGGGCAGAATACATAAAAAAACACTTTTTGGGCAATATACAACATCTGCATTAGTCAGTGTGCAATACAGCCATAATTTTCTGGGTTTTTAAAACCACTATTTTCCTGATCTGCAAGTGTTAAATTCAAGTTTAATATATATAGCTTTCATATTCTGTTACGAAAAAAGCTCTTTTTTGGCAATCTACAACATCTGGATTAGTCAGTGTGCAATTTAAGCTAGAAATACAGCCATCGTTTTCTGGGGTTTTAAAAACACACTTTTTGCCAAAAAACACTATTTTCCTGATCTGCAAGTGTTAAATTCAAGTTTAATATATACAGCTTTCATATTCTGTTACAAAAAAAAACATTTAAGCTAGAAATACAGCCATCATTTTCTTGATTTTTAAAAACATATTTTTTTTTGCCAGATTCCACTATTGTTCAGGCCTTGCAGCATCAGCACATGTGAAATTCCGGGGTTATATACTGCTGTCAAATTCAGTTATTAAACAAACACCCGTTTGGGCAAAAAAAGTTTATTTGGCAGCCTTTGCTGCATATGTTATTGTGAGATACACCCTTTATACATTTGGGTTATATTCAGATATTTGAAATACCGCCATTTGGTGCACACATTTTTAATTGAGGCCTACTGTGGGTCAGGTTGTGGGAGATACACCCTGTATATACAGGGCTTATATTCTTTCATCTATAAAACACCCTTTTTGGGGCAAAATACACAATATTTCAGGCCTTGTAGCAGCTTGACGTTTTAAATACCAGGGTTATATACTGCTGCCATATTCAGTTATTAAACAAACACCCGTTTGGGCAAAAAAAAGTTTATTTGGCAGCCTTTGCTGCATATGTCATTGTGAGATACACCCTTTATACATTTGGGTTATATTCAGATATTTGAAATACCACCATTTGGTGCACAAATCTTTAATTCAGGCCTACTGTGGGTCAGGTCATGTGAGAAACACCCTTTAAATACAGGGGTTTGATTGAGGTATTTGAAATACAGCCATTTGGGGCAAACAAATCTTTAATTGAGGCCTAGTCTGGTTCAGGCCGTGTGAGATACACCCTTTACATACAGGGGTTTGATTCAGGTATTTGAATTACAGCCATTTTGGGCAAACTAATCTTTAATTGAGGCCTAGTCTGGTTCAGGCAGTGAGAGATACGTCCTCTAGACAGTACGCCTGCTACTGCCCACCGCAGCAAGGGACCAAGCACACCAAAGCCAGCTCCAAGGAGTTTCCTGGCTTGGCAGTTCTTCAGACAATGTGCTGACAACAAGACACGAGTGGTTTGCACGCTGTGTGATCAGAGCCTGAGCACAAACTGCATGACCAGGCATTTAAGCGCGAGCTGCAGTGGAGTAGACACCACAAAAACCAAGAAAGGTCTCTGGCTCCTCCTGCTTCCTCTTCCTGCTGCAGTCTCAGCCTCTTCATCCACCTCTGTTATGACAGTGCCACCTGCTTCCCAGCAAACAGGGGATCTGCAAGCAACACCAACACCTGGGTCACCAAGCATCTCCACAATGTCCCATGGAAGCGTTCAGCTCTCCATCTCCCAAATGCTTAAGAGGAAGAGAAAGTACACCCCTACCCACCCGCGATCCCTAGCCCTTAATGCCAGAATTTCTAAATTTCTGGCCTTTGAAATGCTGTCATTCCGTCTGGTGAAGACAGATAGTTTTAAAGGCCTTATGGCGGTGGCTGTCTCACAGTGCGTCGTGCCCACTCGCCACTACATTTCCAGGAGAGCCATCCCTACCCTGCACAACCAAGTAGAGGACAAAATCAGGTGTGCACTGTGCAACGCCATCTGTGGCAAGGTGCACCTCACTACAGATACGTGGACCAGTAAGCATGGTCAGGGACATTATATCTCCATAACAGCACACTGCGTAAATGCAGTGGCGGCTGGGGCTGAGGCGGATAGCAGTTTGGCGCATGTCCTTCCACCACCGAGGATTGCAGGGCGCTTCAGTTTGCCAACTGTTGCTTCCTCCTCCTACTCTGCTTCCTCATCCTCTACCAGCTCCTCATCTGGTCAGCATAACACGCAACGCCTTCACCACCAACTTCAGCATAGACAGGGGTAAACGACAGCAGGCAGATTTAAAACTGATCTGTTTGGGGGACAAACCCCCCACACCGTGCAGGAGCTGTGGACGGGCCTTGAACAACAGACCGATGAGTGGTTTGTGCCAGTCAGCCTCGAACCCGGCCTGGTGGTGTGCGATAATGGGCGTAATCTCGTAGCAGCTCTGTGACTAGCTGTTTTGACGCACATCCCTTGCCTGGCACATGTGCTGAATTTGGTGGTGCAGAGATTCCTTAAAAATTACCCCGATATGTCAGAGCTTCTGTATAAAGTGCGGGCCGTCTGTGTGCGCTTTTGGCGTTCTCACACTGCTGCTGCTCGCCTGTCAGCGCTGCAGCGCAACTTCGGCCTTCCCGCTCACCGCCTCATATGCGAAGTGCCCACAAGGTGGAACTCCACATTGCACATGCTGGCCAGACTGTGCGAGCAGCAGCAGGCAATAGTGGAGTTTCAGCTGCAGCACGCACGGGTGAGTCGCTTGGCGGAACAGCACCACTTCACCACCAATGACTGGGCCTCCATGCGAGACCTGTGTTCCTTGTTGCGCTGTTTCGAGTACTCCACCAACATGGCCAGCGTCGATAACGCAGTTCTCAGCGTTACTATCCCACTTCTATGCCTCCTTAAAAAAACGGCTCCTGGCGATGATGGAAGAGGATGTGGCACAGGAGGAGGAGGAAGAGGGATAATTTTGTAGGGTTTCCGGCCAGTCATTCCCAAGTGGCACCGAGGGTTTGGTTCCTGCACCCACAAAACCAAGGTACACAATTGTCCAGCCAGGGCACAGTTCTGGTGGATGATGAGGTGGAGGATGAGGAGAAGGAGGAGGAGGAACCATGTTAACAGCACCTCCCACAGAGGACAGATTTTCGTTGCCTCTGGGCAGCCTGGCACACGAGCGATTACATGCTGCAGTGTGTCCGCAACGACCGTCGAGATGCCCACATTCTAACTTGTGCTGATTAGTGGGTGGCCACGCTGCTGGATTCCCGTTACAAGGACAACCTACCGTCCTTAATTCCGTCACTGTAGCGTGATCGTAAGATGCGCGAGTGCAAGAGCATGCTGGTAGACGCGCTGCTGGTGGCATTCCCACCTGATGGCAGGGGCACAGTGGAAGCACAAGGCAAAGGCAGAGGACGAGGAAGAGGTCGCCAACGCAGCTGTGGCACCACCAGCACCTCAGAAGGCAGGGTTAACATGGCCGAAATGTGGAAAAGCTTTGTCAGCACGCCACAACAACTAGCACCACCAGCTGATATGGAACGTCTTAGCAGGAGGCAGCATTTCACCAACATGGTGGAGCAGTATGTGTGCACACGCCTATACATACTAAATGATGGGTCTTCCCCCTTCAACTTCTGGGCCTCCAAATTGGGCACATGGCCTGAACTTGCCTTTTACGCCTTGGAGGTGCTAGCCTGCCCTGCAGCCAGTGTATTATCTGGGTGTATAGTTCCACTGCTAGTATACTGTATATTCTGGATAAATTCACCAATTTTTGGGTGTAATATACCCCTCCTCTACCTAGTTGACAGCTTAATAAATTTCAATAATTTTTCTGTTACATTCTTGGGTTGACATTATACAATTTTAGACATGAATAAACACCTGCTATGCATAGGTGAGAGGGAATAAAATGTAATAAATTATTCAGTAATTAATGCACACCACATCCTTCCATTCAATGCTTAAACTTTGAAAAATTGTCACACTTTTATGCTTTGATAATTTTTTCCATATTTCAACTCTAATTTTAAATTTGAAAAAATGTATCCTCTCTTGGATGTGGTCTCTCTTTCTCACGCTCCCTCTCTGGCCTGGAACCCTGATTCCCCACCACCCGTGATCACCATGGTTGGCGCATAAAAGAACATAGAAAGTTGATAGAGCAGATATCAAATTGGATTGTGAACATCACGGGGACTTGCGACATGGTGGGGCAGTAAGTGTGCAGACGCCTACACAAACTGACTGACAGGGGTCAGCGCCTGCAACTTCTGTGTCTCCAAATTGGGCACATGGCCTGAGCTTGCCCTTGACCCCTTGCTGCAGCCAGTGTATTGTCTGAACGTGTGTTTAGAATTACTGGAGGGGGTTATCACAGGTTATATTTCCCACTGTTTTGGGGTGTACCCTAATTTTAAAAATAAAATTTAAAACAAAAAAACAGTGTAGGTTCAAAAGTTCGGGTCCCCATTGACTTCAATGGGGTTCGGGTTCGAGGTCAAGTTCGGGTCCCGAACTCGAAATTTTTCCGAAGTTCGGCCGAACCCATCGAACCCGAACATCCAGGTGTCCGCTCAACTCTACTTTTTAACTTTTGCCCCTCTAATTTAAAACTATGTCCTCTTGTAGCAGTTTGTCTTTTAAATATTCTCTCCTCTTTTACCGTGTTGATTCCCTTTATGTATTTGGATTGGATTTTGCCCTTTCCTTCCGACCGCACATCCAAGCCCTTTCCACCACCTGCCGCCTCCAACTCAAAAACATCTCCCGCATCCGTGCTTTCCTTAACTTTGAATCTGTAAAAATGCTTGTACATGCCCTCATTATCTCCCGCCTAGACTATTGCAACATTCTCCTCTGTGGCCTTTCATCTAGCACTCTCGCACCCCTCCAATCCATCCTCAACTCTGCTGCCCGACTAATTTACCTCTCACCCTATTACTCCTCTGCCTCTCCCCTCTGCCAATCCCTTTATTGGCTCCCCATTGCCCAACAAATTCACTTCAAAGTACTAACAAATACCAGGACCACTATTTCTCCGTAACCTGAAGCAGCTTGCGTTGTTTTTATGTTGTTTTTATGTTTCTTTTGTTTTATTTGTTTCTGAGGAACTTTATTTTTCCTCCAGATGCTAATTAATCTAACAATTATTCTGACAATTAAGTACTGCTCTTCAATGTGATGTTAGTCTAACTGTGAAAAGTGAACAGTATTAGCTCGCATGATTATAAGAGGCTTAATGGCTTACGTCAAGCACACAAGTATACACGTGCATTTACTCTATGTAATAGACATGTTTCCTTTATGTGTAGTATCGGCACATCATTATAAGTTGATTCTATCTTATTTTGCTGTAAAACATGCCTATTTTTATTTCCTTGACTTGCTCTGCAGCAATTGTCCTGTATCCACTTTTTACTTGAAAATAAATAAAAAGATATTTGTTAAAAAAAAAAGTACTAACAAACACATACAAGGCCGTCCATAACCTGTCCCCTCCCTACATCTCTGAGCTACTTTCCCGATACATCCCCTCACGCACTCTCCGATCCTCACAAGACCTCCTTCTCTCCTCTCCTCTTTTTGCCTCTTCCCACAATCAACTCCAAGATTTCTCCCGTGCATCCCCCATAGGTTAGGACTGTATCGTTGATTTTATATTCTGCTCTTGGGTTTTTACGCCCCAGGTGCATTATCTTGCACTTGTCAACATTACATTTTAGTTGCCAGATTTTGACCATTCCTCTAGTTTTCCTAAATTATTTTCCATTTGGTGTATCCCTCCAGGAACATCAACCCTGTTACAAATCTTTGTGTCATCAGCAAAAAGACATACCTTACCATTGAGGCTTCTGCAATTTTGCTGATAAACATATTAAACAATATGGGTCCCAGAACAGATCCTTGAGGTACCCCACTGGTAACAAGACCATGGTCTGAATATACTCCATTGACTACAACCCTCTGTTGTATGTCCATCAGACACTGCCTAATCCATTCAACAATATGGGAATCCAAGCACAAAGACTGCAATTTATTGATAAGCCGTCTATGTGGGACAGAATCAAAAACCTTACTAAAGTCTAGATAAGCGATGTCTACTGCACCTCCGCCATCTATTATTTTAGTCAGACAATCAAAAAAATCTTTTAGATTAGTTTGACATGATCTCCCTGAAGTAAACCCATGCTGTTTTTCATCTTTCAATCCATGGAATTTTAGATGTTCCACAGTCCTGTCCTTAAGTATGGTTTCCATTAATTTCCCCACTATTGATGTCAGGCTTACTGGCCTATAGTTGTCCGATTCCTCCCTACTACCTTTCTTGTGAATAGGCACAACATTTGCTAATTTCCTCAACTAGTAGATTATCTAATTCTTTGACTTGGCTAGGTGGTCTATATATCACACCTACACGAGTTGTCTTATGATTATCAAGCAGCAACGTAACCCAAACTGACTCAAAATTGGTCTCGCTAATTAGATTGTATGCTATCTTTCACATACAGGGCCACCCCTCCCTCTTTCTTGCCTTCTCTGTCTTTCCTATATAGAGAGAACCCTGGTATTGTTATATCCCAGTCATTACTCTCATTGAACCATGTCTCAGTAACATCTACTAAATCTATATTCTCATATGCCATTTTATAACAGAAAAAAGACAGGCGCACTCTGCGTTCTTACTAACCCTTGTACTGGTGTAAAATTGAGAATTAGCCAACATATCCTGCTTGGAAACCTTGGCGCGGTGCTCGGGCTCAGACATGTCCTCTAAGCAGGATATGTTGGCTAATTCTCAATTTTACACCAGTACGAGGGTTAGTAAGACCGCAGAGTGCACCTGTCTTTGTTTTTGTTATATTATTTTTACTATTTATCACATCCACACATTTGCTATCCTGTGTAGGATGTCCATTGTGGTACTTGTGGTCCGCTGCAGGCATCCTCCATTGTATGCATTTTTGCTGGGGATTGCCATTAGCAGTGGACCACAAGTGCAGGATCTGCCCACCCTCTGTATAGATGCACCACTGTATATAGGGTTGAGCACTTCCTGCTTTTTAATACCATGCCAATTTGTAGTTCAGATGCCATTATAGACTCAAGTTTATTGATCTTATCCCCTAAACTGTGAGCATTTGTAGACAAGACTCTGAGATTGTCATTTCTTAACCTATGTGCTACTGGAATCTTCTGTCATTGTTCCGGGGCGCAGTCGGACTGCTGGATTATCACTGTTTTGCCGCCCTTTCCTAGCTTAAATGCTCCATAGCAAATACTTTGAACTGTTCACTGAGGACATTCGTTCCCTTGAGAGAAAGGTGCAAATCATCTTTCTTGTACAGTTCTTTTCCATTCCGAGAGCTAACATGAGACACAAAGCCAAACCCTTGGTTCAGACACCATTCACCAAGCCATACATTAAATTCCTTAATGCGCATCTTCCTGTCATGCTGAAGGTTATGCACAGGCAAAACTGCAGAGAATGAAACAGTCGATGCAACCTCCTGTATATCATTACCAAGTGTGTGTAAAGCTTCCTTAACCTTTGAAACCTCATTGCCAGCCAGATCATTTGTCCCAAGATGGACAATAACATCCACCTCCCTTTCCTGCTTTGCTTGCCTAACAATATTAAGGATACATCGTCTGTCCCTGCTAGTGGTAGCACCAGGGAGACATCTCACAAAACCATTTTCCTCAAACTTCACACCTCTTATGATAGAATCGCCCACCAACAGCTGCTTACTATAAGTCCTCACCTTATCCTTTTTGTCTTTGGCTGCAGTCTTGCATAATTTAGGAATAGCAGATGATTGTTCCTCACCCACTGTGCCTGAGACATCCTCCATGTTGCTCTTGCACTCTGAAAGTGCTGCAAATGAATTATGGAGAGCCACAGAATGTCACAGATGAAGTTGCAGATAGATGGAACTTATAAATAAATGGATGACTGGCTTGATCCCAAACTAAGGAACATATAGGTGAGCCCTTTAAAACCCTAAGAGCTCTCCCTGACTGCTATGCACATGCAAGGGTCTCAATGGTAGACAATTGCATGCCCACGTACCTAAGACTGTGTGACACCTGAAAACCCTATAATAGTGAGGGGACACAACCACCGGCTCCCTGCACTTAATACGGACAGAGTCAGGGTCACCTAGATCCAAGCCAGCAAGGAGACACATTAAAGGAAAAGACTTATCTGAACAAAAAGCAGCAGCAGCCTCCAGCAGTGAACACTTCATCCAGGAAGTAGTATAAAGCGCAAAGTGAGGCAGTATGGGAGGGAACATAAAGGAAAGAGGATTAGTCTAAACAGGTGACACCTGGGAGAAGGAAATGAAATGAGAAAGTGAAACCAAAACAAAGAACATCATGCAAGAGATAGAGAAGGACGTCTGTCAGACCTTCTCACAGAACTGGCGGTGACAGTACCCCTCCCTCTACGGGTGGACTCCGGACACTCAGAACCCACCTTCTCGGGATGAGACCTATGGAAAGCCTTGATGAGATGAGTGGCCTTAATGTCCGCCACTGGGACCCACATCCTCTCCTCAGGTCGCAGGTCAGAATCGCAGATAATTTGAGAATCCACAATCCTAGAGACCTGAAATTCAAGATTACAATAAAAAAAAAAAGAGGAGGAGGCAAAGAGAAGGGTACAGTGGGTTGGACATAAGGTTTTAATAGGGACCTGTGAAAAACATTATGGATCTTCTAAGTCTGAGGAAGATCAAGACGGAAGGCAACAGGATTGATGACGGACAAGATCTTGTAAAGACCGATAAACTTAGGACCCAACTTCCAGGAGGGAACCTTCAGTTTGATATTCTTTGTAGACAACCACACCAGATCACCCACATTCAGGTCCGGACCAGGCACATGTCTCTTATCCGCCACACGCTTATATCTCTCACTCATCCTCTTCAGATTACCCTGAATCTTTTGCCAAATAAATGACAAAGACGAGGAAAATCTCTCCTCATCAGGTAAACCAGAAGATCCCTCTCCAGAGAATGTCCCAAACTGTGGATGAAACCCATATGCACCAAACATTAGCCAAATGATTTATACCCCCACAACAGAAACAAACCCTCCTCTGAGAGCTGAATCCTCTATCAGAGGAAAGCAAACCCAGCTGCATGGCCTCCTCCTCAGAGGGGATTGAGACAGACTGAGACCCCTGCACACTGAATGAGACAGCCCCACTGTCCTTGGGCTGAATATGACAGGAAAGAGTCTCCTCTCTCTCTCTCTCTAAGACACCTGTCAATACGAACAGCTAGAGACACGGCAGACTCTAACGACGCTGGTCTCTCATGAAAAGCAAATGCATCTTTCAATCTTTCCGAAAGACCATGGCAAAATTGACTTCAGCATCATTCCAACCAGTATCAGCTGCCCATCTCCGAAATTCAGGACAATATATCTCTGCGGACTGTTTACCCTGGCATAAAAGACGCAGTTTAGATTCAGCCAGAGCATTACGATCCGGGTCATCATATATCTGCTCCAGGGCTACAAAAAATTTATCCACCGATCGAAGGGGCCGTGCCGCCACTGGCAGCGAAAAAGGCCCAAGACTGAGCTTTATCCCTGAGCAGCAAGAAGATGATCCCACCCTCTGCTCCTCATAACCAGAGGAATGGGGAAGTAGGCGAAAATGGAGTTTGCAAGCCTCTCTAAAGCAGTGACACCAGGCAGAAAGAAAGGAGATGACAAAGTTAAACCAAAACAAAGAATGTCATACAAGAGGTAGAGAAGTCTGCCAGATCTTCTCACAGAACTGGCGGTGACACAGACTGTGGGACATGTCTTCTATCCACAACTATAAGTCTACCAGAACCTGCAGTAACCCATCTTCCATTTCTAGGGGGCCTCTTTGGCTGTGGCATTGAAACATTTCCAGCCTGAATTTGATTAACAGTTAATTTACAAATCTTAGATTTCAAAAAATACAATTTCCTGCTGCATTATGGATAGCTGTCTACAGATCAGACAGCGTCCAAACCTCTGAAGCGCAGAACCTGAAATAAAAGCACAACAAATTTCTGCACAGAACCAGGTCTGCCATTTTAAAGAGGGGAAAGATTTTAAACAAACAAATCTTACTTTTTTTTCCTGAGTATCTCCTGAATATCTCAGATGCACTTAGTAATGTTGCACTTTGAAAATGCTGCAAGCTGGGGGGCGGAGCTAGCCGCAAGCCAAGATGGACACTTGATCTCAGAGCTCCTCACAGACGCCGCTGCTTTTCCAGCATAACGGGTGCCTTATCCCCCTAACATGGTGAAAACCAACAAAGATAGAAGTGAGATCGCTTCTGGCACTCAGAAATCATGCCATACACAATCTGAGATGGATCGCTTCCTCAAAAAGATAAGTTATTCTCCGGCACACAGGTCCAAGATGGCGCCAGAGGGTGCCAGAGCAGCCGCGCAGCCGGAAGACTCAGATGGAGAGAGCTCCTGTGCCATGTCAGAAGGAGCGGAGGCCACAGATCTTCCATTGTCCAGAGCCTTCTTCAAGAAAACACTATACAAAGCGCTCCAACCTCTACATGAGGACATCTCTCACATAAAAACGGAGGTAAAGCAAATTGGGGGGCGTGTACTGGCATTAGAGGAGACACAGGTGGCAATAACTAACCATTGAAAGGCCGTACGTAAGGTCTTGCAAGACCATAACTCCTATCTCACCTCCGCTCTCCTTCACTTAGAGGATCAAGAAAACAGGAGTAGGCGGAAGAATGTCTGCATTAGAGGGATACCAGAGGACGTTCCTCCTGGAGAGATTACAAGTGCGGTAACCGCCATATTTGCCTCCCTTGTGGTAGAAGATAAAGCCTCTCAGATAATAATTGAGAGAGCCCACAGAGCTCTGAGGCCTGAAACCGCCTGAAAATGGCCCACCTAGAGATCTAATTTGTGGCCTACTAAACCATCTGGACACGGCCTCTCTACTAAGAGCCGCAAGAGATACTAAAGACATTTCTTATAATGGGGCGCGTATACAATTCTACCAGGACCTTGCATCCAACACCATGATGAAACGCAGAGCACTGAAACCTGTTACAAACGCCCTCAGGGACGCACAAACTTCCAGTGAGATGGTTGTTCCCCTTTGGCCTGGCTACTTCCAAAGCAGGGGAGCAAATTGTAATCAGAACGCCACAGGATTTAGCAGCAGCCTGGGATAGGCTTGGTATTGCTCCAGTGGAAGTCCAGCCTTGGATGCCCGTGCCAGAGGATCTGCGTATCCCGGACTGATACGAGATTCCAACGTGGCAGGTGGTCAAGAAACCAAAGTCCCCAAGAAGCAGGAAGATCACTTGAAGATTGCCAGGAGTCCTTCTTATCTATCTACACATATATAGTCGCCTCTATTCCTCAACACCAGATTGGAATTACATTTGCATTTGCATTTACTGGTCATTTCTATCTGAAAAGTAATGAAAGGTCTTATACTGCTTTTTCACCTTCTTAGGATCTCATTTGATCCATCCCATGTTTATACCCGTTATACAATGAGGTGTAATATTTTCTACTTACAAAATTGCAGCCAGTCTTGATGTCAAAGGCTTCCCTCCCTTCCCAGAGGGGGTGTTGGGTTCCTCTGGACCGGACCCGTCCTTCCCATTCACGTACTGGGGGGGGGGGATATGGTTGGGCTTGGCGGAACGCTAGCACCTCAGTTACTGATTATATCAATAACTATTTATAACCCCCTGTCTGTTACCACGGTTCATTGTAAAAATTGGTTCCCCTCAGTTTTTATTTTTATAGGGCTCACGGTGGGCAGTGACACTTGCTTCTCCTCATGGGGTTATGGCTAACTTAAATATATTGTCCCATAATGTGAACGGGCTTAATGTTCCTCAAAAAAGAAAACAGATTTTCAACCTGCTATATAAACAGAAAGCGGACATAGTTTTGTGGCAGGAGACGCACTTCCACCATGGCCACATACCTTCTCTACCCACGTCTAAATATTCACAATGGTTCCATGCTACACACTCATCTGCTTCTAGGGGTGTGTCTATTGCCATCAGCCCATCTATCCCTTTTCATCTGGTTAAATCCTATATTGACCCAGAGGGTCGTTTGCTTATTATACAGGGCAACATTTTTAATTTTAAAATTACTATAGCCAACGTATATGCACCTAACTCTCGCCAAGTTCCCTGGTTACTAAGGGCACTTAAGACGATTAAGGACTATGCTGAGGTCATGCTGATAGTGGGTGGAGATATTAATGTCTCATTAGATACCCCCCCCCCCCCAAAGATCTACCAAGATCACTAGGAAACTCTTCTTTAAGAGTGACCTCTACCCCTCTCATAGTAAAAGCCTTCCAGACATTTTACTCAAAACTATACAACCAGTTGTAGATCCAGATCCACTAGAGAGAACAAACACATCTCTTATAGAGGAATTTTTTACCTTGATTAAATTTCCCTCATTATCTGACGAGGAACGACAGCAACTCCTTAAACCCTTCTCTACATCTGAAGTGGAAAAAGTCCTTGGCTCTATCCCCATAGGGAAGAGTCCAGGACCTGACGGACTCCCAATTATCTATTATAAGAAATTTAAACAACTTCTACTTCCTCATTTCACCGATCTATGCAACTCGCTGTTGGGGGGTTCGTCTCTGAAAAAAATCACTTTCAGTTACTTACAACAATCTATTGAATATGTCCAGTATCTGTAAACCATATTATATACGTCAATGGCAAAGAGAATTGGGGAGGTGTTTCTCTGACATTGAATCATCATACATCCTCTCCCACGCAACAGGGTTTTCCACATGTGTTCGATATCAGGAAAACTCTTATAAAATGATTGCCAGATGGTATAAGACACCAGTTTATCTGGCTTCTATAGGAATATCTCCCACTGATAAATGTTGAAGATGTCATTCGGATGTCGTATCCATGATACACATTTGGTGGTCCTGCCCTCTGGTAACACAATTTAGGAAAGATGTTGAGAGTTCCATCAACTCAATATGCTCCACTTCTATAAAACTCACCCCTGAGTTGGTACTGCTCTGGATCCCAGCTCCCAATTTCCAACCTTCAAAAGAAAATCTTCCTACACATATGATTGCGACCACAAAATTGCTCATTCCAACTAGATGGAGACTTAAAAATGTGGTTCAACAAAATGCATCAGCTTCATAGAATGGAGGAGTTGGTAGGTTGGATCCATGGCAATAGACTTAAGTACCTTGAGATGTGTTATCCTTGGAAAAAGGCACAAGCAGTGAGGGATTCAGAGGTTCTTGATCAGGTGGTAGTTTGAAATTTATGTTAGGACATGAGTTCATAGCAAAAAACAATATACACTTCTCATCTTAGAAATAGCTTGGGGAGCCTGTTCGTCATCACAGTTTGTGGGAAAGTCACACTAACATTTATATGTGCATTATAACATATACTCTGTTAACTTAATTTTAGCAATTAACCCTTGGAGGGTATGTGACTCTCCAGCTGCCTGAGAGACTTTTTTTTTCCTTTTTTTTCCTTTCCTTTTTTCCTTCTTTATTTACCCATGTTGTTTATCCTGTATACTGTTGTGCAATGTGATTGAAAAACGCTTATGTTCATATACAGCTTTATATTGTATCATGCAATGTTGTTCTCATACCGAACTCCACATATGTCATGAGTAGAGTTGAGCGAACACCTGGATGTTCGGGTTCGAGAAGTTCGGCCGAACTTCCCGGAAATGTTCGGGTTCGGGATCCGCACCCGACCCGAATTTGTCCCGAACACCATTGAAGTCAATGGGGACCCGAACTTTTCGGCACTAAAAAGGCTGTAAAACAGCCCAGGAAAGGGCTAGAGGGCTGCAAAAGGCAGCCACATGTAGGTAAATCCCCTGCAAACAAATGTGGATAGGGAAATGAATAAAAATAAAAATAAAATAAATAAAAATTAACCAATATCAATTGGAGAGAGGTCCAATAGCAGAGAATCTGGCTTCATGTCACCCACCACTGTAAAAGTCCATTGTCATATATTTAGGCCCCGGCACCCAGGCAGAGGAGAGAGGTCCCATAACAGAGAATCTGGCTTCATGTCAGCAGAGAATCAGTCTTCTTGTCATAGCAGAGAATCATTCTTCACGTCACCCAACACTGGAACAGTCCATTGTCAGATATTTAGGCCCAGGCAGAGGAGAGAGGTCCCGTAACAGAGAATCTGGCTTCATGTCAGCTCTGTGTAGACAGGCAGCATGAAAACAGGTCCCATTCCTACCAAGTATATAGGGTGATATAGGGCACAGCATCTGCAAGTTCATGACTGCATCTCCTGTCTACACTCCTTTTCATCAGGCCTGGTTCCCTTGCGACGCTGACCCTTGTCACCTGGTTGGTCAGGTAAGACTGCTGGCCTCTACACAGGCGCAGCAGTTATATCTATCTTAGTTCCACCAGAAGTGGGTGTACCGATCATTGAACCTCAATATTTGTTGTATGTGTGTGCTGGCTGGGTAACACCGTTAGCGTCTATACAGGCGCATCAGTGCCTACCAGTGTTTTTTCTTCCCTGCCAGCAGTGGGGTCGACATTATAGCACCCCTTGATTATATGTCCTGTAATGTGATGCATCCTCTGGTGTATATTTTAATGCATATCGTATAAAGGTTATATTTTAATAAGGATATTTCCCCACATTTCATATATTGTGGGCCACTCATAGCTCTTAATCTTGAAATATCAGTGGGACTGTTTTCACTAATAGTCTCTATCAGATACTTCATGTCAGCAGAGAATCAGTCTTCATGTCATAGCAGAGAATCATGCTTCACGTCACCCAACACTGGAACAGTCCATTGTCAGATATTTAGACTCAGGCACCCAGGCAGAGGAGAGAGATCCCGTAACAAAGAATATGGCTTCATGTCAGCAGAGAATCAGTCTTCATGTCATAGCAGAGAATCAGGCTTCACGTCACCCAACACTGGAACAGTCCATTGTCAGATATTTAGGCCCAGGCGCCCAGGCACCCAGGCAGAGGAGAGAGGTCCTATAACAGAGAATCTGGCTTCATGTCAGCAGACAAATCAGTCTGCATGTCATAGCAGAGAATCAAGCTTCACGTCACCCACCACTGTAACAGTCCATTGTCATATATTTAGGCCCCGGCACCCAGGCAGAGGAGAGAGGTCCCGTAACAGAGAATCTGGCTTCATGTCAGCAGAGAATCAGTCTGCATGTCATAGCAGAGAATCATGTTTCACGTAACCCAACACTGGAACAGTCCATTGTCAGATATTTAGGCCCAGGCGCCCAGGCACCCAGGCAGAGGAGAGAGGTCCCGTAACAGAGAATCTGGCTTCATGTCAGCAGAGAATGAGTCTTCATATCATAGCAGAGAATCATGCTTCACGTCACCCAACACTGGAACAGTCCATTGTCAGATATTTAGGCCCTGCACCCAGGCAGAGGAGAGAGGTCCCGTAACAGAGAATCTGGCTTCATGTCAGCAGAGAATCAGTCTTCATATCATAGCAGAGAATCATGCTTCACGTCACCAAACACTGGAACAGTCCATTGTCAGATATTTAGGCCCAGGCACCCAGGCAGAGGAGAGAGGTCCCGTAACAGAGAATCTGGCTTCATGTCAGCAGAGAATCAGTCTTCATGTCATAGCAGAGAATCATGCTTCACGTCACCCAACACTGGAACAGTCCATTGTCAGATATTTAGGCCCAGGCAGAGGAGAGAGGTCCCGTAACAGAGAATCTGGCTTCATGTCAGCAGAGAAATCATGCCATACACAATCTGAGATGGATCGCTTCCTCAAAAAGATAAGTTATTCTCCGGCACACAGGTCCAAGATGGCGCCAGAGGGTGCCAGAGCAGCCGCGCAGCCGGAAGACTCAGATGGAGAGAGCTCCTGTGCCATGTCAGAAGGAGCGGAGGCCACAGATCTTCCATTGTCCAGAGCCTTCTTCAAGAAAACACTATACAAAGCGCTCCAACCTCTACATAAGGACATCTCTGACATAAAAACGGAGGTAAGGCAAATTGGGGGGCGCGTACTGGCATTAGAGGAGACACAGGCAGCAATAACTAACCATTGAAAGGCCGTACGTAAGGTCTTGCAAGACCATAACTCCTATCTCACCTCCGCTCTCCTTCACTTAGAGGATCAAGAAAACAGGAGTAGGCGGAAGAATGTCTGCATTAGAGGGGTACCAGAGGACTTCCTCCTGGAGAGATTACAAGTGCGGTAACCGCCATATTTGCCTCCCTTGTGGTAGAAGATAAAGCCTCTCAGATAATAATTGAGAGAGCCCACAGAGCTCTGAGGCCTGAAACCGCCTGAAAATGGCCCACCTTGAGATCTAATTTGTGGCCTACTAAACTATCTGGACACGGCCTCTCTACTAAGAGCCGCAAGAGATACTAAAGACATTTCTTATAATGGGGCGCGTATACAATTCTACCAGGACCTTGCATCAAGCACCCTGATTAAACGCAGAGCACGGAAACCTGTTACAAACGCCCTCAGCGGCGCACAAACTTCCAGTGAGATGGTTGTTCCCCTTTGGCCTGGCTACTTCCAAAGCAGGGGAGCAAATTGTAATCAGAACGCCACAGGATTTAGCAGCAGCCTGGGATAGGCTTGGTATTGCTCCAGTGGAAGTCCAGCCTTGGATGCCTGTGCCAGAGGATCTGTGTATCCCGGACTTACCTGAGATTCCAACGTGGCAGGTGGTCAAGAAACCAAAGTCCCCAAGAAGCAGGAAGATCACTTGAAGATTGCCAGGAGTCCTTCTTATCTATCTACACATATATAGTCGCCTCTATTCCTCAACACCAGATTCGAATTACATTTGCATTTGCATTTACTGGTCATTTCTATCTGAAAAGTAATGAAAGGTCTTATACTGCTTTTTCACCTTCTTAGGATCTCATTTGATCCATCCCATGTTTATACCCGTTATACAATGAGGTGTAATATTTTCTACTTACAAAATTGCAGCCAGTCTTGATGTCAAAGGCTTCCCTCCCTTCCCAGAGAGGGTGTTGGGTTCCTCTGGAACGGACCCGTCCTTCCCATTCACGTACTGGGGGGGGATATGGTTGGGCTTGGCGGAACGCTAGCACCTCAGTTACTGATTATATCAATAACTATTTCTAACCCCCTGTCTGTTACCATGGTTCATTGTAAAAATTGGTTCCCCTTAGTTTTTATTTTTATAGGGCTCACGGTGGGCAGTGACACTTGCTTCTCCTCATGGGGTTATGGCTAACTTAAATATATTGTCCCATAATGTGAACGGGCTTAATGTTCCTCAAAAAAGAAAACAGATTTTCAACCTGCTATATAAACAGAAAGCGGACATAGTTTTGTGGCAGGAGACGCACTTCCACCATGGCCACATACCTTCTCTACCCACGTCTAAATATTCACAATGGTTCCATGCTACACACTCATCTGCTTCTAGGGGTGTGTCTATTGCCATCAGCCCATCTATCCCTTTTCATCTGGTTAAATCCTATATTGACCCAGAGGGTCGTTTGCTTATTATACAGGGCAACATTTTTAATTTTAAAATTACTATAGCCAACGTATATGCACCTAACTCTCGCCAAGTTCCCTGGTTACTAAGGGCACTTAAGACGATTAAGGACTATACTGAGGGCATGCTGATAGTGGGTGAAGATATTAATATCTCATTAGATACCCCCCCCCCCCCCAAAGATCTACCAAGATCACTAGGAAACTCTTCTTTAAGAGTGACCTCTACCACTCTCATAGTAAAAGCCTTCCAGACATTTTACTCAAAACTATACAACCAGTTGTAGATCCAGATCCACTAGAGAGAACAAACACAACTCTTATAGAGGAATTTTTGACCTTGATTAAATTTCCCTCATTATCTGACGAGGAACGACAGCAACTCCTTAAACCCTTCTCTACATCTAAAGTGGAAAAAGTCCTTGGCTCTATCCCCATAGGGAAGAGTCCAGGACCTGACGGACTCCCAATTATCTATTATAAGAAATTTAAACAACTTCTACTTCCTCATTTCACCGATCTATGCAACTCGCTGTTGGGGGGTTCGTCTCTGAAAAAAATCACTTTCAGTTACTTACAACAATCTATTGAATATGTCCAGTATCTGTAAACCATATTATATACGTCAATGGCAAAGAGAATTGGGGAGGTGTTTCTCTGACATTGAATCATCATACATCCTCTCCCACGCAACAGGGTTTTCCACATGTGTTCGATATCAGGAAAACTCTTATAAAATGATTGCCAGATGGTATAAGACACCAGTTTATCTGGCTTCTATAGGAATATCTCCCACTGATAAATGTTGAAGATGTCATTCGGATGTCGTATCCATGATACACATCTGGTGGTCCTGCCCTCTGGTAACACAATTTAGGAAAGATGTTGAGAGTTCCATCAACTCAATATGCTCCACTTCTATAAAACTCACCCCTGAGTTGGTACTGCTCTGGATCCCAGCTCCCAATTTCCAACCTTCAAAAGAAAATCTTCCTACACATATGATTGCGACCACAAAATTGCTCATTCCAACTAGATGGAGACTTAAAAATGTGGTTCAACAAAATGCATCAGCTTCATAGAATGGAGGAGTTGGTAGGTTGGATCCATGGCAATAGACTTAAGTACCTTGAGATGTGTTATCCTTGGAAAAAGGCACAAGCAGTGAGGGATTCAGAGGTTCTTGATCAGGTGGTAGTTTGAAATTTATGTTAGGACATGAGTTCATAGCAAAAAACAATATACACTTCTCATCTTAGAAATAGCTTGGGGAGCCTGTTCGTCATCACAGTTTGTGGGAAAGCCACACTAACATTTATATGTGCATTATAACATATACTCTGTTAACTTAATTTTAGCAATTAACCCTTGGAGGGTATGTGACTCTCCAGCTGCCTGAGAGACTTTTTTTTTTCTTTATTTTTCCTTTTCTTTTTTCCTTCTTTATTTACCCATGTTGTTCATCCTGTATACTGTTGTGCAATGTGATTGAAAAACGCTTATGTTCATATACAGCTTTATATTGTATCATGCAATGTTGTTCTCATACCGAACTCCACATATGTCATGAGTAGAGTTGAGCGAACACCTGGATGTTCGGGTTCGAGAAGTTCGGCCGAACTTCCCGGAAATGTTCGGGTTCGGGATCTGCACCCGACCCGAATTTGTCCCGAACACCATTGAAGTCAATGGGGACCCGAACTTTTCGGCACTAAAAAGGCTGTAAAACAGCCCAGGAAAGGGCTAGAGGGCTGCAAAAGGCAGCAATATGTAGGTAAATCCCCTGCAAACAAATGTGGATAGGGAAATGAATAAAAATAAAAATAAAATAAATAAAAATTAACCAATATCAATTGGAGAGAGGTCCCATAGCAGAGAATCTGGCTTCACGTCACCCACCACTGTAAAAGTCCATTGTCATATATTTAGGCCCCGGCACCCAGGCAGAGGAGAGAGGTCCCATAACAGAGAATCTGGCTTCATGTCAGCAGAGAATCAGTCTTCTTGTCATAGCAGAGAATCATTCTTCACGTCACCCAACACTGGAACAGTCCATTGTCAGATATTTAGGCCCAGGCAGAGGAGAGAGGTCCCGTAACAGAGAATCTGGCTTCATGTCAGCAGAGAATCAGTCTTCATGTCATAGCAGAGAATCATGCTTCACGTCACCCAACACTGGAACAGTCCATTGTCAGATATTTAGACCCTGGCACCTATTCAGAGGAGAGAGGTCCCGTAACAAAGAATATGGCTTCATGTCAGCAGAGAATCAGTCTTCATGTCATAGCAGAGAATAAGGCTTCACGTCACCCACCACTGTAACAGTCCATTGTCATATATTTAGGCCCCGGCACCCAGGCAGAGGAGAGAGGTCCCATAACAGAGAATCTGGCTTCATGTCAGCAGAGAATCAGTCTGCATGTCATAGCAGAGAATCATGCTTCACGCAACCCAACACTGGAACAGTCCATTGTCAGATATTTAGGCCCAGGCACACAGGTAGAGGAGAGAGGTCCCGTAACAGAGAATCTGGCTTCATGTCAGCAGAGAATCAGTCTTCATATCATAGCAGAGAATCATGCTTCACGTCACCCAACACTGGAACAGTCCATTGTCAGATATTTAGGCCCGGCACCCAGGCAGAGGAGAGAGGTCCCGTAACAGAGAATCTGGCTTCATGTCAGCAGAGAATCAGTCTTCATATCATAGCAGAGAATCATGCTTCACGTCACCCACCACTGGAACAGTCCATTGTCATAAATTTAGGCCCGGGCACCCAGGCAGACTAGAGAGGTCCCGTAACAGAGAATCTGGCTTCATGTCAGCAGAGAATCAGTCTTCATGTCATAGCAGAGAATCATGCTTCACGTCACCCAACACTGGAACAGTCCTCTGTCAGATATTTAGGCCCAGGCACCCAGGCAGAGGAGAGAGGTCCCGTAACAGAGAATCTGGCTTCATGTCAGCAGAGAATCGGTCTTCATATCATAGCAGAGAATCATGCTTCACGTCACCCACCACTGTAACAGTCCATTGTCATAAATTTAGGCCCAGGCAGACTAGAGAGATCCCGTAACAGAGAATCTGGCTTCATGTCAGCAGAGAATAAGTCTTCATGTCATAGCAGAGAATCATGCTTCACGTCACCCAACACTGGAACAGTCCATTGTCAGATATTTAGGCCCAGGCACCCAGGCAGAGGAGAGAGGTGTCATGGAACCATGAACCAGACGTACAACAAGAGATAAGTGGAAATAAAAAGGCTTTATTGAAAATCAAGCTGTGAGGCAAAAGTCAAACGGATGGCTAAACCGAAGCAGGGTCTTGCGAAGCCAGAGGTCAGGAACCAGAAGGGTAGTCAGACGAAGCCTGGATCAGGAACCAGCAGGGTAGTCAGACGAAGCCTGGATCAGGAACCAGCAGGGTAGTCAGACGAAGCCAGGATCAGGAACCAGAAGCAGCAGCAGTCTTAGAAGCATGTGAACACAGGAGGACCAAGCAAGGAACTTAAGCCACATACCTCCTATATATATGAGCTAGGCATCCAGCTCCTCCCAGTGGGAAGGAGAAGCCGCAGGGTGGGAGGCTACAAGAAACCCAGAAACCAAGATGGCCGCCAGCACATGTCAAACGAAGGAGAACAGCAAGAAGGTAAGACCATGACAAGAGGTCCCGTAACAGAGAATCTGGCTTCATGTCAGCAGAGAATCAGTCTTCATATCATAGCAGAGAATCATGCTTCACGTCACCCAACACTGGAACAGTCCATTGTCAGATATTTAGGCCCCGGCACCCAGACAGAGGAGAGGTTCATTCAACTTTGGGTTGCCCCGCAATATAATGGTAAAATGAGGAAGTGCCCTGGAGTACAATAATATATGGTTAAGGGGAGGTAGTTAATGTCTAATCTGCACAAGTATCACGGACAGTGTACAGGAAACAAGACAAAGCAACATGCATATATGAGTCACTGGATCCAAAGCTAAGGAACAAAAAGGGAGACCCCTGCACAAGACCTGAGACTTTCCCTGGCTGCTCAGCCTATGCAAAGATCCCAGAGGTGGATGGTTGCATATCCACGTACCTCGACTATATAACCCCTGAACACCCTACAATAGTGAGGGGACACGACCACAGGCTCCCTACACAGACACGGAGGGAGTCAGGGTCACCTGGGATCCAGCAAACAGAAAATAACAGATAAATGTTCAGCACTTAACTTTGTAGCAGACTGGAAAACAAGATCAGCATGCACACACACTCCAGGAAGTAGTATAAGACGCCCAGTAATGCATTATGGGGAGGAATTTAAAGGGAAGCAATCAGTCCAAATACATGACAGCTGAGAGAGGCTAACGAGATGAGGAACTGAACATCACAACAAAAAAACTCAAGGAGGAGGTTCTGAAAGGCTTCTGTCAGAGCTTCTCAGCTGTCTGGTTGTGACAACAAGGGATGGACAGGTCCTGTGGGATCCATGCCTGGTTCATTTTTATGAACGTCAGCTTGTCCACATTGGCTGTAGACAGGCGGCTGCGTTTGTCTGTAATGACGCCCCCTGCCGTGCTAAATACACGTTCAGACAAAATGCTGGCCGCCGGGCAGGCCAGCACCTCCAAGGCATAAAAGGCTAGCTCTGGCCACGTGGACAATTTAGAGACCCAGAAGTTGAATGGGGCCGAACCATCAGTCAGTATGTGGAGGGGTGTGCACACGTACTGTTCCACCATGTTAGTGAAATGTTGCCTCCTGCTAACACGCTGCATTTTAGGTGGTGGTGCAGTTAGCTGTGGCGTGTTGACAAAACTTTTCCACATCTCTGCCATGCTAACCCTGCCCTCAGAGGAGCTGGCCGTGACACAGCTGCCTTGGCGACCTCTTGCTCCTCCTCTGCCTTGGCCTTGGGCTTCCACTTGTTCCCCTGTGACATTTGGGAATGCTCTCAGTAGTGCGTCTACCAACGTGCGCTTGTACTCGCGCATCTTCCTATCACGCTCCAGTGCAGGAAGTAAGGTGGGCACATTGTCTTTGTACCGTGGATCCAGCAGGGTGGCAACTCTGCTGTTGTTGCGCAGGCACTGCAGCATGTAGTCGCTCATGTGTGTCAGGCTGCCCAGAGGTAAGGACAAGCTGTCCTCTGTGGGAGGCGTATCGTCATCGTCCTGCGTTTCCCCCCAGCCACGCACCAGTGATGGGCCCGAGCTGCGTTGGGTGCCACCCCGCTGTGACCATGCTTCATCCTCATCCTCCTCCACCTCCTCCTCATCCTCGTCCTCCTCGTCCTCCAGTAGTGGGCCCTGGCTGGCCACATTTGTACCTGGCCTCTGCTGTTGCAAAAAACCTCCCTCTGAGTCACTTCTAAGAGACTGGCCTGAAAGTGCTAAAAATGACCCCTCTTCCTCCTCCTCGGCCACCTCCTCTTCCATCATCGCCCTAAGTGTTTTCTCAAGGAGACATAGAATTGGTATTGTAACGCTGATAACGGCGTCATCGCCACTGACCATGTTGGTGGAGTACTCGAAACAGCGCAACAGGGCACAAAGGTCTCGCATGGAGGCCCAGTCATTGGTGGTGAAGTGGTGCTGTTCCGCAGTGCGACTGACCCGTGCGTGCTGCAGCTGAAACTCCACTATGGCCTGCTGCTGCTCGCACAGTCTGTCCAGCATGTGCAAGGTGGAGTTCCACCTGGTGGGCACGTCGCATATGAGGCGGTGAGCGGGAAGGCCGAAGTTACGCTGTAGCGCAGACAGGCGAGCAGCGGCAGGATGTGAACGCCGGAAGCGCGAACAAACGGCCCGCACTTTATGCAGCAGCTCTGACATGTCGGGGTAGTTGTGAATGAACTTCTGCACCACCAAATTCAGCACATGCGCCAGGCAAGGGATGTGCGTCAAACCAGCTAGTCCCAGAGCTGCAACGAGATTTCGCCCATTATCGCACACCACCAGGCCGGGCTTGAGGCTCACCGGCAGTAACCACTCGTCGGTCTGTTGTTCTATACCCCGCCACAACTCCTGTGCGGTGTGGGGCCTGTCCCCCAAACATATGAGTTTCAGAATGGCCTGCTGACGTTTTCCCCGGGCTGTGCTGAAGTTGGTGGTGAAGGTGTGTGGCTGACTGGATGAGCAGGTGGAAGAAGAGGAGGAGGAAGCTGAGTAGGAGGAGGTGGCAACAGGAGGCAAAGAATGTTGCCCTGCGATCCTTGGTGGCGGAAGGACGTGCGCCAAACAGCTCTCCACCTGTGGCCCAGCCGCCACTACATTTACCCAGTGTGCAGTTAGGGAGATATAGCATCCCTGGCCGTGCTTACTGGTCCACGTATCTGTGGTTAGGTGGACCTTGCCACAGATGGCGTTGCGCAGTGCGCACTTGATTTTATCGGATACTTGGTTGTGCAGGGAAGGCACGGCTCTCTTGGAGAAGTAGTGCCGGCTGGGAACAACATACTGTGGGACAGCAAGCGACATGAGCTGTTTGAAGCTGTCTGTGTCCACCAGCCTAAATGACAGCATTTCATAGGCCAGTAGTTTAGAAATGCTGGCATTCAGGGCCAGGGAATGAGGGTGGCTAGGTGGGAATTTACGCTTTCTCTCAAATGTTTGTGAGATGGAGAGCTGAACGCTGCCGTGTGACATGGTTCAGATGCTTGGTGACGGAGGTGGTGGTGTTGGTGGTACATCCCCTGTTTGCTGGGCGGCAGGTGCCAACGTTCCTCCAGAGGCGGAGGAAGAGGCCGAGGCGGCAGCAGCAGAAGAGGCCGAGGCGGCAGCAACAGAAGAGGCCAAGGCGGCAGCAGCAGAAGAGGTAGCAGGGGGAGCCTGAGTGACTTCCTTGTTTTTAAGGTGTTTACTCCACTGCAGTTCATGCTTTGCATGCAGGTGCCTGGTCATGCAGGTTGTGCTAAGGTTCAGAACGTTAATGCCTCGCTTCATGCTCTGATGGCACAGCGTGCAAACCACTCGGGTCTTCTCGTCAGCACATTGTTTGAAGAAGTGCCATGCCAGGGAACTCCTTGAAGCTGCCTTTGGGGTGCTCGGTCCCAGATGGCGGCGGTCAGTAGCAGACGGGTGTTCTGCTTTTGCCCACTGCTCTCTCTTTTGCTACGCTGTTGGCTCGGTCTCACCACTGCCTCTTCCTCTGAACTGTGAAAGTCAGTGGCACGACCTTCATTCCATGTGGGGTCTAGGACCTCATCGTCCCCTGCATCGTCTTCCACCCAGTCTTGATCCCTGACCTCCTGTTCAATCTGCACACTGCAGAAAGACGCATCAGTTGGCACCTGTGATTCATCATCATCAGAGACGTGCTGAGGTGGTATTCCCATGTCCTCATCATCAGGAAACATAAGTGGTTGTGCGTCAGTGCATTCTATGTCTTCCACCGCTGGGGAAGGGCTAGGTGGATGCCCTTGGGAAACCCTGCCAGCAGAGTCTTCAAACAGCATAAGAGACTGCTGAATAACTTGAGGCTCAGACACTTTCCCTGTTTTGCATGGGGGTGATGTGACAGACTGATGGGCTTGGTTTTCAGGCGCCATCTGTTTCAGGCGCCATCTGTGCGCTTTCTGCAGAAGACTGGGTTGGAGATAATGTGAACGTGCTGGATCCACTGTCGGCCACCCAATTGACTAATGCCTGTACCTGCTCATGCCTTACCATCCTTAGAACGGCATTGGGCCCCACCAAATTTTGCTGTAAATTCTGGCGGCTACTGGGACCTGAGGTAGTTGGTACACTAGGACGTGTGGCTGTGGCAGAACGGCCACGTCCTCTCCCAGCACCAGAGGGTCCACTAACACCACTACGACCATGTCCGCGTCCACGTCCCTTACTAGATGTTTTCCTCATTGTTACTGTTCACCACAATAAGAAAAATATTATTTGGCCCAATATATTGAATTCAAATTCAGGCCTTTTTTTACAGACACCTAACACTATCTGGCTATCTATTTAGGTACCGTATTACACTAATAAAGGCACAGATTTAGCTGAATATAAATTTGAGGCCTAGTATTTAGGCGCTGGATGACAGGTATACGTTTACGGACAGAATTAGACTTGGAAATGCACGGTAGCGTGTGAAGTTATTGTGGATGACCCTATCAGCACCTTGAATCTAATATACCCTTTTATGGATAGATTTAAAGTAGGTCTGATACAGCAGAAAACACTAATTTAGGAAATTGCTAAATTGGGAATTGTATTTCAACCCAGAACAAAAACTGTGCTTTGACGGACACTAAATAACTTGACCAGCCACAGCAATAAACACAGATTTAGATGAATGTAAATTTGAGACCTATTATTTAGGCGCTGGGTGAAAGGTATACGTTTACAGACAGAATTAGACTTGGAAATGCACAGTAGCGTGTGTGTGAAGTTATTGAGAATGACCCTATCTGCACCTTGAATCTTATATACCCTTTTAATGAATAGATTTAAAGTAGCCCTGATACAGCAGAAACCACTAATTTAGGAAATTGCTAAGTTGGGAATTGTATTTCAACCCTGAACAAAAATATATCCTTTGCCAGACTGCAGACAGTATTACAATTGGCTGGCCACAGCTGAAACAACAGATTTAGGGTACTGCTATTTTGGCAATTGTATTTCACCCTTCAATAAAATAGCAAGCACAGCCAAGCCCCTGATGTAGGATATAGCCAAAAAATAACCACACTATTGATGGTTAAATGCACTTGGTGACAGCTTGCCCCGTATGTAGGATATAGCCAAAAAACAACCACACTATTGAGGGTTAAATGCACTTGGTGACAGCTTGCCCCTGATGTGGGATATAGCCAAAAAATAACCACACTATTGATGGTTAAATGCACTTGGTGACAGCTTGCCCCTGATGTAGGATATAGCCAAAAAATAACCACACTATTGATGGTTAAATGCACTTGGTGACAGCTTGCCCCTGATGTGGGATATAGCCCAAAAATATCCACACTATTGATGGTTAAATGCACTTGGTGACAGCTTGCCCCTGATGTAGGATATAGCCAAAAAATAACCACACTATTGATGTTAAATGCACTTGGTGACAGCTTGCCCCATATGTAGGATATAGCCAAAAAACAACCACACTATTGAGGGTTAAATGCACTTGGTGACAGCTTGCCCCATATGTAGAATATAGCCAAAAAACAACCACACTATTGAGGGTTAAATGCACTTGGTGACTGCTTGCCCCATATGTAGTATATAGCCAAAAAATAACCACACTATTGATGGTTAAATGCACTTGGTGACAGCTTGACCCTGATGTAGGATATAGCCAAAAAATAACCACACTATTGATGGTTAAATGTACTTGGTGGCAGCTTGTGCTGGCGCACCACAAGACACAAAATGGCCGCCGATCACCCCAGAAAAAAGTGAATGAAAAACGCTCTGGGCAGCCTAAAAACAGTGAGCAATTGAATAGCAGCAGTTCAATGATCCACAGCTGTAGATCAATCACTGAATTAAGTCTTTTGGAGGAGTTAATCACTGCCTAATCTCGCCCTAACGTCGCAGCTGCAACCTCTCCCTACACTGATCAGAGCAGAGTGACGTGCGGCGCTACGTGACTCCAGCTTAAATAGAGGCTGGGTCACATGCTGCACTGGCCAATCACAGCCATGCCAATAGTAGGCATGGCTGTGACGGCCTCTTGGGGCAAGTAGTATGACGCTTGTTGATTGGCTGCTTTGCAGCCTTTCAAAAAGCATCAAGAAAGCGACGAACACCGAACCCGGACTTTTACTAAAATGTTCGGGTTCGGGTCCGTGTCACGGACACCCCAAAATTCGGTACGAACCCGAACTATACAGTTCGGGTTCGCTCATCCCTAGTCATGAGCCATTGTGTTAACTTTTATTTGAAATAATTGAAACAATAAAAAGAGATTTACAAAAAGAGAATGCTGCAAACTATAATTATAATACATTTCTGACCTTTTCCTATGAACCAGGCACCCTCCCCTCTTTAGAGCAGGGGGTGCCTGGTTTAATGCCCGGGCTCTCCAATTGGCATCCTGATGTGTTTGGCCAGAGCACCCGAGCACTTTGGTGCCCGATCAACACTATTCAAAACATATAACTGAGTTTGCCGAACGGCAAATAATACTCTTTTTTCCCACTAATACACCCCAAAAAAGGCTTTATAGCTAGAGTTGAGCGGACACCTGGATGTTCGGGTTCGATGGGTTCGGCCGAACAAAAAAGTTTGAGTACGGGACCCGAACTTGACCCAGAACCCTAAACCACATTGAAGTCAATGGGGACCCAAACTTTTGAGCACTAAAATGGCTCAAAAAAGTCATGGAAAGGGCTAGAGGGCTGCAAATGGCAGAAAATGTGGTTAAGAGCATGGCAAGTGCTCTGCAAACAAATGTGGATATGGAAATGACTTAAAATTACATAAAATACGTACAAATAAAAAAATTCTAATCTTGATCTTGGAGGACAAAGTCCATATGGAGTAGGAGGTTGAGGAGGAAGTGGATGTGGAGGGGTAGGTGGAAGCGGCGGTGGAGGAGGAGGGGGTAGCCAACACTAGTTTTTGGTTTTAATTGATTTTTTTTTTTTTATTAGGGTACACACCAAAACATTGGGAAATATACCCTGTTAAAAAACCCTCCAGCCATGCTAGGCAAACGTTCAGACAATACACTGTCTGCAGGGCAGGCCAGCACCTCCAAGGCATAAAGGGTTAGTTCAGGCCATGTGTCCAATTTGGAGACCCAGAAGTTGAAGGGGGCACACCCATCAGTCAGTACGTGTAGGCTTGTGCACACATACTGCTCCACCATGTTGTACGTCCCCGTGACGTCCACAATTCAATTGGATATCTGCTCTATCAACTTTCTATATTCTTTTCTGCTCCTACCATGTTGATCACGGTAAGCAGCGAATCAGGGTTCCACGCCGGAGAGGGAGCGTGAGAAAGGGAGACCACATCCAAGGGAGGTCAATGGCTGCAATGTGATCAAGCTGAAATGTGGGACAAATTATTTAAGCCAAAGTTTCCAAGTAAAGGAGGGGGCGCGTGGCAATTACCCACTTCCGACTCGGGGAGGTAGTGACAATAAATAACAATACAGGACTCTTAAGATGGCCTGTTATTTGAATGATTAATTACAAATTACAGGGAATATCACTGCAGTATTTTGGATTTGGAAACGTTAGACAGGAGAGGCCCTGTGTCACGGAAAGTAAGGGAAGGGAAGCAAACAAAACACAACAAATTTACACAAAACTGCAGGCTAGGCCCCCACAGCTAGGAAACAGGGAAAGGTCTCCACCTGATAGTCCCTGAGCCTTTCCCTGGCTGCTACCAACATGAACAAATCTTGATGGTAGAAGTGTTCATGCACTCAAAGCTAAGCTCTGCTGCAACTGATACAAACCCTCAGCTAGGGAGCAGCAGAAAAGACAACAGGTTCCTTGCACCTAAGGCCTAGCCTATACAAACAACAGAAGGGAAGGAAGGAGGACTTATCTGAAGATGAACTGGGAGCAGGAGATCCACAAAACACCAGCAGCAAGCTCCAGGAGAAACTATAAACCGCAAGGGCTATAGTGAGAGGCAGGTATAAACAGCATCACTAACAAACTAATGAGCAGAACCTGTGAGAGGGTGGGATCCTGCCCAAAGACACAACAAAGCAATCTGTCAGATAGAATCATGTGCAACAAGTCTGACAGATCTTCTCAGAACACTCACAGGGCAGGGCGTAACAGTACCCTCCCCTCTACAGGTGACCTCCGGGCACCCAGGACCAACTTTATCCGGGTGTGCCCTGTGAAAAGTGTTCACAAGGTGGCTAGCATTGACATCGATAGCCGGAACCCACATTCTTTCCTCAGGACCGTTTCCTCTACAATGCACCAGGTACTGAAGGGAACCCAGAAGAACCCGTGAGTTGAGTATTCTGGAGATCTGAAACTCCAGATTACCATCTACCAAGACAGGAGGAGGAGGCAAAGGGGATGGTTCAGCAGGTTCAACATACTTCTTCAACAAGTGACATCATCACAGGGGTGGAGACACAGAGCTGTCAGAACGTCTCAAAGCTCTGGTAGTGACAGGACCTGTGAAACACATTATGGATCTTCTAGGCCTGTGGAAGTTACAGACGAAACGCCACCGGATTAATCATGGACGAGATTTTGCAATTCCCAATAAATCTTGGGCTCAACAACACCAAATCACCCACATACAGGTCCGGACCAGTCATACATCTCTTGTCAGCCATCTGTTTATTTGTATCGCCCATCTTTTTCAAATTAACCTGAATCTTCTGCCAGATAGAAGACAACAAAGAAGAGAATCTCTCCTCTTCAGGTATACCAGAAGATTCAGACCCAGAAAAAGTACCAAACTGAGGGTAAAAATAATATGCACCAAAAAAATGGTGACATTAGTTGACTCCTGTCTACAGTTATTCAAGGCAAACTCAGCCAAGGACAAAAACTAAAACCATTCTTCCTGCTTCTCAGCGACAAAACACCTCAAATAAGTCTCCAGGTTCTGGTTAGTGCGCTCAGTTTGTCCATTCGACTGAGAATGGAAAGCCGAAGAGAAAGACAACTGAATACCCAGACGAGTACAAAACACCTTCCAAAACCTGGAAACAAATTGTGTCCCCCTATACGATACCACATCAGAGGGGATGCCGTGTTTTACACGATGTTATCAATAAACACCTGAGTAAGAGTTTTAGCATTGGGCAAACCTGATAATGGTACAAAGTGAGCCATCTTACTGAAGCGGCCCACCACCACCAAAATCACAGTTTTCCCAGAGGAACTTGGTAAATCAATGATAAAGTCCATGTACAAATGCGTCCAAGGACGAGATAGAATGGACAACGGAAGAAGAGATCCTGATGGCCAAGTGTAAGCTACCTTAGCGCGTGCACAGGTCTCACAAGCTGCTACATAGCCCTCAACACATTTACACAAACCCGGTCACCAGAATCTCCAGGAAATAAGATCCCCCGTGGATCTACTCCCAGGGTGTCCCGCAAGGACAGTATCATAAAGTTCCTTGAACACCTTGTGTCGCAGTTCTGAAGGAACAAACAACCTCCCTGGAGGACAGGAATCAGGTGCCTCACCTTGAGCCCCCAGCACTTCCGCCTCCAGCTCGAGATAAAGAGTGAATGCCACCACCCTATCAGCCAAAATCGGAGCGGGATCATCCAAATCTCCCCCCCAGGAAAACTACGTGACAAAGCATCAACTTTGACGTTTTTGATCCCAGGATGATAAGTGACCACAAAATTAAACCTGGTAAAGAACAATGACCATCTGGCCTGCCTAGAGTTCAGATGGTTAGCTGATTGCAGGTAAGCCATATTCTTATGGTCAGTAATTACCGTAATCGGAGGAATCGCTCCTTCTAGCCAATAACGACATTCCTCAAAGGCCACTTTGATGGCCAACAACTCTGTATTCACAACATCATAATTTATTTCGGGCAGCAGAGAGTTTCTTAGAGAAAAAGGCACACGGACGCCATTTGCTAGGAGAGGAGCCCTGCGACAAAACTGCTCCGACTCCCACTTCTGACGTGTCAACCTCCACAATGAAGGGTTGAGACACATCGGGTTGCATCAGAATGGGAGCGGAAGCAAAACATTCCTTAATTGCAGAAAAAAACTGTAATGCCTCTACCGATCAGACAGAGAAGTCCGCACCCTTCCTAGTCATATCTGTCAAAGGTTTGACAATAGTGGAATAATTCAGGATGAACTTGCTGTAGTAATTAGTAAATCCTAAAAACCGCATCAGAGCTTTCTGATTCTCTGGCCGGTCCCATTCAAGTATCGCACAGACCTTTTCAGGATCCATGCGAAAACCTGAGGCAGAAAGTAAGTAACCTATAAATTGCAGTTCTTGAACAGCAAACACACATTTTTCCAACTTAGCATATAGTTTATTCTCCCGAAGGATCAATAATACTTGTCTTAAATTATTCTGATGAGTCTCCATATCAGGTGAGTAAATTAGTATGTCATCGAGGTAAACAACAATAAACCTCCCCACCAAATGAAGAAAATTTTTTATTGATAAAGTGCTGGAAGACTGCTGGGGCATTAGTTAAACCAAAGGGCATAAGCAGGTTCTCGAAGTGACCCTCAGGGGTATTAAAGGCCATCTTCCATTCATCCCCTTTCCTGATTCTTATCAGATTATAAGCTCCTTTTAAATCCAACTTACAAAACACCTTGGCACCGACAACCTGATTAAATAGATCCAGAATCAAGGGAAGGGGATAAGGGTCATGGACAGTAATGAGATTCAGTTCCCGGAAATCCAGGCATAGTCTAAGGGACCCGTCTTTTTTTTTTTTTTACAAAAAAGAAGCCCGCTGCCATAGGTGATTTCGAAGGTCTAATATGTCCTTTTGCCAAACTATAGGCAATATACTCCTGCATAGCTACTCTTTCGGGTTGGGAAAGATTATATAACCAAAATGTTGGCAATTTTTCTCTGGGAATAAGATTGATCGGACAATCATGCTCTCGGTGGGGGGGGGGGGGGGGGGCAACTCCTGATCTCCACCCTCCAAAAATTACGTCTGAAAAATCAGAAAGAAACGGAGGTAACACTTAAGTGGATACCCCAGAAATAGATGCCCCGAGACAGTTGTCCATACAAAAATCACTCTAATTTATGATTTGTCTATATTGCCAGTCAATGGTCGGATTATGTTTGGTCAACCATGGTAAACCCAGAACCAGCGGAGCAGCCAAACCTGTAAGAACAAAACAAGAAATAGATTCAACATGAGAATCACCCACCCTCAAATGAATATCCTGCACAACATGAGTAAGACTTTTTTGCGAGAGAGGAGCGGAATCTATGGCAAACACTGGTATCTCTTTGCGTAATGCGCTAGTTCTAAAACCATGACTCTGAACAAATTAATAATCAACAAGATTAACCCCTGTGCCACTGTCAACAAATATTTCTAATTCGATATTTTTAAAGTTTAGCGCCACCATGGCAGGCAGGAGGAATCATGTACTGCAGGTAGAATACACATATACCTGTTCTGACTCCTCATTCACGCTACAAAGAGTAAGGGAACTTGTTTTTTTGAAAGAACCCTTCTTTTGATTTTTGGTATCATTATGAGGCTTATTAAAAGTACAGACATTAACAAAATGTACTTTTTTACCACAGAAATATCACAGTCTTCTCTGCACTCAAGAGAAAATGACGGTGCCTCCTGCCTGAGGGGAACCCTGCACCTCTCCCTCAGACGTCTATCAATCCTTACAGCTAGAACCATGGCTGCCTCTAAAGAATCAGGATTTTCATGAAACGCAAGGGCGTCTTTTAGTTTCTCAGACAGCCCGTGACAGAACTGACTACGGAGTGCAGGGTCATTCCACCCCGAGTCAGTCGCCCATCTTCTAAACCCAGTACAATATGACTCAGCTGTATGTTCCCCCTGACACAAGCTACGCAGCTTAGATTCAGCCAAAGAGACGCGGTCTGGGTCATCATATATCAGGCCCAGGGATCTAAAAAACTCGTCCACTGATCGGAGGGACTGAGAACTGATCGGCAGAGAAAAAGCTCAGGACTGAGCATGACCATTCAGCAGAGAAATGATAATTCCCACTCTTTTTCGTCCCCAGATGAAATTGGACACAGACGAAAATATAATTTGCAAGACTCCCTGTACTGAACAAAGTTATCACTTCCCCCGGAAAACCTATCTGGGAGAGCGACCTTTGGTTTAAGGCTGACCTGGTTCCCACCAGCTGCACCAGACACCAGAGATCTCTGACACAGTGCAACTATTTTACGGAGATCTGCTATCTCCCAAGATAATTCCTGCATGCGATCAACCAGAGTATCAACTGCTTCCATTTTAAACGAAACAAGGAAAAAAATAATGATGGTATGGGCGGTTTATAATGTCACGGAAGGTGAGGGACGGGAAGCAAACAAAACACAACAAAATTACACAAAACAGCAGGCTAGGCCCCCACAGCTAAGGAACAGGGAAAGGTCACCACCTGATAGTTCCTGAGCCTTTCCCTGGCTGCTACCAACATAAACAAATCTTGATGGTAGAAGTGTTCATGCATTCGAACCTAAGCCCTGCTGCAACTGATACAAACCCTCAGCTAGGGAGCAGGATAAAAGACAACAGGTTCCTTGCACCAGATGAAGGAACCCGTGTCTACCTAAGGCCTAGCACGTACAAACAACAGAAGTGAAGGAAGGAGGACTTATCTGAAGACGAACTGGGAGCAAATGATCCACAAAACACCAGCAGCGAACTCCAGGAGAAACTATAAACTGCAAAGGCTATAGTGAGAGGCAAGTATAAATAGCATCACTAACAAACTAATGAGCAGAACCTGTGAGGGGGGTGGGATCCTGCCCAAAGCCACAACAAAGCAATCTGTCAGATAGAATCACGTGCAGGAAGTCTGACAGATCTCAGATTACTCACAGGGCAGGGCGAGACACCCTGCTGCCGCTTTGTTGACTCTAGAAAACTTCTGCTGATTGCACGTCCCCGTGACATCCACCATGCAATTGGATATCTTCTCTATCAACTTTTGATGTTCTTTTCTGCACCTACCATGTTGATCACAGTTAGCGGCGAATCAGGGTTCCACGCCGGAGAGTGAGCGTGAGAAAGGGATACCACATCCAAGGGAGGTCAATGGCTGCAATGTAATCGAGCTGAAATGTGGGACAAGTTATTAAAGCGGAAGGATCGAATGAAAAGACCAATTAAAGGCGAATTTTACAAATTTAAGTACCTGTCACCTATGCAGAGCAGGGGGTTTTTCATCGCCAATAATGGGTTAATGTCACCCACCAATGGAACAGACGATTTTTAAAAATTTCAGACTATTTCACCAATGCAGAGCAGGGGTTTATTAACGGCAAAAATGGTAAAATGTCACCCAAGAATGTAACAGACGAATTAGTGAAATGTATTTCCTTGTCCACTAGGTAGAGCAGGGGTATATCACAGTCAAAAATTGGTGAATGTCACCCGACAATGTAACACAAATTTTTGAAATGTATTAACCTGTCCACTAGGTAGAGCAGGGGTATATCACAGCCAAAAATTGGTGAATTTCACCCGAATATGTAACAGAAAAATTAGTGAAATTTGTTTACCTGTCTACTAGGTAGAGCAGGGGTAAATCATAGCCAAAAATTTGTGAATTTCACCCAAAAATGTAACAGACAAGTTAGTGAAATTTGTTTACCTGTCTACTCGGTAGAGCATGGGTATATCACAGCCAAAAATTGGTGAATGTCACCTGACAATGTAACAGAAAAATTTGTGAAATATATTAACCTGTCCACTAGGTAGAGCAGGGGTATATATCACAGCCAAAATTGGTGATTGTCACCCGACAATGTAACAGACAAATTAGTGAAATTTATTAACCTGTCCACTAGGTAGAGAAGGGGGATATCACAGCCAAACATTGGTGAATTTCGCCCAAAAATGTCACAGACAAATTAGTGAAATTTGTTTGCCTTTCTACTAGGTAGAGAAGGGGTATATCACAGCCAAAAATTGGCGAATGTCACCCAATATGTAACAGCCAAATTATTGAAATGACATTAAATAAAATACGTACAAATTAAAAAAAATAATCTTAATGTATGAGGTGGAGGTCCATATGGAGTAGGAGGTTGAGGAGGCAGTGGACGTAGCGGTGTAGGTGGAAGTGGCGGTGGAGGATGATGAGGTAGCCAACATTGTTTTTTTGTTTTAATTTAATATAATTTTTTTATTTAAGGGTACTTTCACACTTGCGTTTTTCTTTTCCGGCATAGAGTTCCGTCACAGGGGCTCTATACCGGAAAATAACTGATCAGTTTTATCCCCATGCATTCTTAATGGAGAGTAATCCGTTGAGTTTGCATCAGGATGTCTTCAGTTCAGTCGTTTTGACTGATCAGGCAAAAGAGAAAACCGCAGCATGCTACGGTTTTATCTCCAGCGAAAAAAACTGAAGACTTGCCTGAACGCCGGATCCGGCATTTTTTCCCATAGGGATGTATTAGTGCCGGATGCGGCGTTCAGAATACCGGAATGCCGGATCTGTCGTTCCATTATGCGCATGCGCAGACTGAAAAAAAGGTGAAAAAAATTAATGCCGGATCCGTTTTGCCGGATGACACCGGAGCGACGGATCTGGTATTTCAATGCATTTTTTCGACTGATCAGGCATTTTTAAGACTGATCAGGATCCTGATCAGTCTTACTAATGCCATCAGTTAGCATGCATTTTGCCTGATCCCGCAGGCAGTTCCGGCGACGGAACTGCTTGCCGGATCTCTCTGCCGCAAGTGTGAAAGTAGCCTTAATTTGGGTACACCCCAAAAGAGTAGGAAATATAAAAAATGCTACAATTAGCAATTGCGTTGTAGTATATTAATGGCTGGGAAAGGTCAGTATACATGTCTATTCTGCACAAGGTACGGACAGGTCCTGTGAGATCCATGCCTGGTTTATTTTAACAGAATATAACAGTAGTATCTAATGCTTGTATTTCAAGGGCTGTAAAATTTAGAATTTTGCCGTAAAGGGGGATTTTTAAAACCCAGTAAATTATTACAGTATTTCATGCTTAAATTTCACACAGACAAATGCTGCACAGGCCCTAAATGGAGGGTATTGCCAAAAATCTATGCTTTTTTAAACCCAGCAAATGATTGCAGTATTTCAAGTTTGTATTTAACAATGACAGATGCAGCAAACGCCGCAAATTTTGCATTTTGCCCAAAATTGGTGTTTTTTTTATAGCAAAATATAACAGAAGTATCTAACGCTTGAATTTCACACAGACAGATGCAGCAAGGGCTGTAAAATTTAGTATTTTGCCCAAAAAGGGTGTTTTTTAAAACCCAGAAAATTATTGCAGTATTTCAAGCTTAAATTTCACACTGAAAAATGCTGCATAAGCCCCAGATGGAGGGTATTGTCAAAAATGCGTGCTTTATTAAACCCAGAAAATTATTGCAGTATTTCAAGCTAATATTTAACAATGACATATGCTGCAAATCCAAAATGGGTGTTTTTTTTAATTACAGAATATAACAGTAGTATCTAACACTTGTATTTGACACTGATAGATGCAGCAAGGGCTGTAAAATGTAGTATTTTGGCCAAAAAGGATGTTTTTTAAAACACAGAAAATTATTGCAATATTTCAAGCTTAAATTTGACACTGACAAATGCTGCATAGGCCCCTTTTTTAAACCCAGAAAACTATAACAGTATTTAAGCTTGTATTTCAGACTGACAGATTCAGCAAATGCAGCAAATTTTGTATTTTGCCCAAAATTGGTGTTTTTTTTATAACAGAATATAACAGTAGTATCTAACACTTGTATTTCACACTGACAGATGCTGCAAGGGCTGTCAAATTTAGTATTTTGCCCCAAAAGACCAAAAAGGTGATTTTTAAAACCCAGAAAATTATTGCAGTATTTCAAGCTTAAATTTCACACTGACAAATGCTGCATAGGCCCCAGATGGAGTGTATTGCCACAAATGGGTGCTTTTTTATACCCAGAAAATTATTGCAGTATTTCAAGCTTGTATTTAACAATACCAGATGCAGAAAACGCATCAAATTTAGCAATTTGCCCAAAATGGGTGTTTTTTTTTTTTACAAAATACAATAGTAGTATCAATTGCTTGTATTTCACACTTACAGATACAGCAAGGGCTGTAAAATGTAGTATTTTACCCAAAAAGGGTGTTTTTTAACCGCTACAGGACCGCCGTACGCAGGATTGCGTCCTGGCGGCGGCCCTGCTCTTCTGGGTGGACGCATATACGCGTCCTCCCGCGATAGCCGAGATTTCCTGTAAACGCGCGCACACAGGCGCGCGCGTTCACAGGAACGGAAGGTAAGCGAGTGGATCTCCAGCCTGCCAGCGGCGATCGCTCGCTGGCAGGCTGGAGATGTGATTTTTTTAGCCCCTAACAGGGGGTTTTGATAACAGCGTCTAATATACCTGCTACCTGGTCCTCTGGTGGTCCCTTTTGTTTGGATCGACCACCAGAGGACACAGGTAGCTGTGCAAAGTAGCACCAAACACCACTACACTACACTACACCCCCCCATCACTTATTAACCCCTTATGAACCCCTGATCACTTCATATACACTCCCTGATCCCCCCCCGTCATTGATCACCCCCCTGTCATTGATCACCCCCCTGTCATTGATCACCCCCCTGTAAGGCTCCATTCAGACGTCCGTATGATTTTAACGGATCCACGGATACATGGATCGGATCCGCAAAACGCATACGGACGTCTGAATGGAGCCTTACAGGGGGGTGATCAATGACAAGGGGGTGATCACCCATATAGACTTCCTGATCATCCCCCTGTCATTGATCACCCCCCTGTCATTGATCACCCCCCTGTAAGGCTCCATTCAGACGTCCGCATGATTTTTACGGATCCACGGATACATGGATCGGATCCGCAAAACACATACGGAGGTCTGAATGGAGCCTTACAGGTGGGTGATCAATGACAAGGGGGTGATCACCCATATAGACTTCCTGATCACACCCCTGTCATTGATCACCCCCCTGTAAGGCTCCATTCAGACGTCCGTATGATTTTTACGGATCCACGGATACATGGATCGGATCCGCAAAACACATACGGACGTCTGAATGGAGCCTTACAGGGGGGTGATCAATTACGGGGGGGTAATCACCTCATATACACTCCCTGATCACCCCCTGTCATTAATCACCCCCCTGTCATTGATCACCCCCCTGTAAGGCTCCATTCAGAAGTCTGTATGATTTTTACGGATCCACGGATACATGGATCGGATCCGCAAAACACATACGGACGTATGAATGGAGCCTTACAGGGGGGTGATCAATGACAGTGGGGTGATCACCCATATAGACTCCCTGATCACCCCCCTGTCATTGATCACCCCCCTGTAAGGCTCCATTCAGACGTCCGTATGTGTTTTGCGGATCCGATCCATGTATCCGTGGATCCGTAAAAATCATACGGACGTCTGAATGGAGCCTTACAGGGGGGTGATCAATGACAGGGGGGTGATCAGGGAGTCTATATAGGTGATCACCCCCCTGTCATTGATCACCCCCTGTAAGGCTCCATTCAGACATTTTTTTTGGCCCAAGTTAGCGGAAATATTTTATTTATTTATTTATTTATTTTTTCTTACAAAGTCTCATATTCCACTAACTTGTGTCAAAAATAAAATCTCACATGAACTCACCATACCCCTCACGGAATCCAAATGCGTAAAATTTTTTAGACATTTATATTCCAGACTTCTTCTCACGCTTTAGGGCCCCTAAAATGCCAGGGCAGTATAAATACCCCACATGTGACCCCATTTCGGAAAGAAGACACCCCAAGGTATTCTGTGAGGGGCATATTGAGTCCATGAAAGATTGAAATTTTTGTCCCAAGTTAGCGGAAAGTGAGACTTTGTGAGAAAAATAAATAAATAAGTAATTTCCGCTAACTTATGTAAAAAAAAAAAATTCTATGAACTCGCCATGCCCCTCATTGAATACCTTGGGGTGTCTTCTTTCCAAAGTGGGGTCACATGTGGGGTATTTATACTGCCCTGGCTTTTTAGGGGCCCTAAAGCGTGAGAAGAAGTCTGGGATCCAAATGTCTAAAAATGCCCTCCTAAAATGAATTTGGGCCGCTTTGCGCATCTAGTCTGCAAAAAAGTGTCACACATGTGGGGAATGTGTTTTGGGGTGTCATTTTACATATACCCATGCTGGGTGAGATAAATATCTTGGTCAAATGCCAACTTTGTATAAAAAAATGGGAAAAGTTGTCTTTTGCCGAGATATTTCTCTCACCCAGCATGGGTATATGTAAAATGACACCCCAAAACACATTCCCCAACTTCTCCCAAGTACGGCGATACCAGATGTGTGACACTTTTTTGCAGCCTAGGTGGGCAAAGGGGCACACATTCCAAAGTGCACCTTTCGGATTTCAACGGTCAATTTTTACAGATTTTGATTGCAAACTTCTTCTCACACATCTGGGCCCCTAGAATGCCAGGGCAGTATAACTACCCCACAAGTGACCCCATTTTGGAAAGAAGACACCCCAAGGTATTTTGTGATGGGCATAGAGTTCATGGAAGTTTTTATTTTTTGTCACAAGTTAGTAGAATATGAGACTTTGTAAGAAAAAAAAAAAAATCATCATTTTCCGCTAACTTGTGACAAAAAATAAAAAGTTCAATGAACTCACTATGCCCATCAGTGAATACCTTAGGGTGTCTACTTTCCGAAATGGGGTCATTTGTGGGGTTTTTCTACTGTCTGGGCATTGTAGAACCTCAGGAAACATGACAGGTGCTCAGAAAGTCAGAGCAGCTTCAAAAAGCGGAAATTCACATTTTTTTACCATAGTTTGTAAATGCTATAACTTTTACCCAAACCATTTTTTTTTACCCAAACATTTATTTTTTTGATCGAAGACATGTAGAACAATAAATTTAGCGAAAAATTTATATATGGATGTCGTTTTTTTTGCAAAATTTTACAACTGAAAGTGAAAAATGTCATTTTTTTGAAAAAAATGATTAATAACAAAAAAAGTAAAAATGTCAGCAGCAATGAAATACCACCAAATGAAAGCTCTATTAGTGAGAAGAAAAGGAGGTAAAATTCATTTGGGTGGTAAGTTGCATGACCGAGCAATAAACGGTGAAAGTAGTGTAGTGCAGAAGTGTAAAAAGTAGCCTGGTCATTAAGGGGGTTTCAGCTAGCGGGGTTGAAGTGGTTAAAACCCAGAAAATTATTGCAGTATTTCAAGCTTGTATTTAACAATGACAGATGCAGCAAATGTGGCAAATTTAGTATTTTGCCCAAAATGGGTGTTTTTTTATAACAGAATATAACAGTAGTATCTAAAGCTTGTATTTAACACTGACAGATGCAGCAAGGGCTGTAAAATTTAATATTTTTCCCAAAAAGGGTGTTTTTTAAAACCCAGAAAATTATTGCAGTATTTCAAGCTTAAATTTCACACTGACAAATGCTACATAGGCCCCAGATGGAGGGTATTGCCAAAAATTGGTGCTTTTTTTAACCCAGAAAATTATTGGAGTATTTCAAGCATGTATTTAACAATGCCAAATGCTGCAAAGGCCACAGATGTAGGGTCTTGCCAAAAATGGGTGATTTTTTTAAACCCAGAATATAATTGCAGTATTTCAAGCTTCTATTTGACTGTCACAAATGCACATATGCTGTGCTGGTGCACTGAACTTGCATAAAATGGCCGCTGCCGCCCACCTAACTAACAGACGGATAAAAGTTATTTTTCTGTGTCACTGGGCTCAGGACAGGGTAAAAATATTGTGCACTGCACCCACAAAACAAAATCTAGGTAGATCACTGAGTTTACAATAACTTCAGATTAAATATTATTTTCTATTCTCTCCCTCACAGCAGCAGCATCCTATCCCTACACTAATCAGAGCAGAGTGACGTGCAGCACTACGTGACTCCAGCTTATATAGAGGCTGGGTCACATGCTGCACTAGCTAATAACAGCCATGCCATTAGTAGGCATGGCTGTGATGACTTCTAAGGGCACACAAGTTAAACGCTTGTTGATTGGCTGCTCTGCAGCCTTTCAAAAAGCCCCATTAAATCGCTGAACACCGAACCCGAACTTTTACTGTTTGGGTTTGGGTCCGGTGTCCAAAAATCCTAAAGTTCGGGTTCGCTCAACCCTATTTATAACATATAACTGCACCACTGAATGGCAAATAAGCCCTTTTTTTCAATAATACACCCCAAAAAAGGCTTCAGAACATAAAACTAAACTGTTGAATGGCAAATAAGTCATTTTTTTCACTACTATACCCCAAAAAGGCTGTAATTTTGTGATTTCACCGCACAAAGGCGAATAAGCCCTTTTTTCTACTAATACACCCCAAAAAAGGCTGTAATTTTCTCTCTTCATCGTACAACGGCTAACAAGCCTTTTTTTTCACCAATACATCCCAAAAAAGGCTTCAGAACATATAACTGCACCGCTGAATGGCTAATAACACTTTTTGTTCGACTAATACACCCCAAAAAAGGCTGCAATTTTGTTACTTCACTTCACAACAACTAACAAGCCTCCCCCCCCCCCACTAATACATCCCAAAAAAGGCTTTTGAACAGCACTGCTGAATGACTAATAAGACTTTTTTCCCAATAATACACCCCAAAAAAGGCTGTAACGGATAACGGATAACCAGCTTTTTTTTATCAACTAATACACCCCAAAAAATGCTTAAAAACATATAGCTGCACCGCTGAACGGCAAATAATACTTTTTTTTTTTTTTTTACTAATACACCCCAAAAAGGCTTTAGAACATATAACTGCACCGCAGAAGGGCTAATAATATATACAGTGGGATGCGAAAGTTTGGGCAACCTTGTTAATCGTCATGATTTTCCTGTATAAATCGTTGGTTGTTACGATAAAAAATGTCAGTTAAATATATCATAAGGGAGTCACACACAGTGATATTTGAGAAGTGAAATTAAGTTTCTTGGATTTACAGAAAGTGTGCTATAATTGTTTAAACAAAATTAGGCAGGTGCATAAATTTGGGCACTGTTGTCATTTTATTGATTCCAAAACCTTTAGAACTAATTATTGGAACTCAAATTGGCTTGGTAAGCTCAGTGACCCCTGACCTACATACACAGGTGAATCCAATTATGAGAAAGAGAAACTAAGTATTTAAATGTGATTTGTTACCACAAAGCGTGAGTAAATTCGGATTCAGTGCGAATAAAATTTTTCCTGAAATTCGGATCAAATTCTATTTCGTCAACTTCGATTCGCTCATCTGTAATTGTAATTCTTCATAATTCCCCCCAAAGTCTTCTGCAGTCAGTGTCTACAGCTTCAATAGAATTTATATTTCACATGTGTATGAGTAGAGCAACCAGTGTCATATATGTGCACAGGAACCTAGCAGGTGGCAGAATTTGCACAACTTTACTTCAACCTTGTACAGTGACACAAAATTAGTCTCTGCAGATCCCCCACAAACCATTGACACAAGTCTCCCATCATCTCCTAACTGCTATATCTCAGTGATAACACCCCCGAAACTTCTCTTCAGTTTAAGTCTCATAAGGCTCTCCACAATCTTTCCATACTCTACTAATTCTTCCAAAACTGGTCCTCCTAGAGTTCAGCTCCTTCATTTCTAGAGCTTTCTACAGTCCGATACTGGACTGTCTGGGCATGCTCAGTTCAATCTGCCACACTAATATATTAATTCTACATATATTTAATTTATTTTCTCATTTATTTAGGGTTCAAGGGCCTCTACCAGAACGGATGAGGAGGAATTATCCGGATTCTATATTGACAATGAACTCCTCATCCATCTGGGGGAGGAACGCGTCCCACTCTGGGACCATACCGACCGCCGCCATGCAGACCATCACCTGACCCAGAGTCTGTGGATGGAGATTTGTTGCAAAATAGTTCCGGATTGGGACGACCACAGTGAAGGCCAACAGGAAGATTGCAGTAAGTAGCCTTAATTTTTTTAAATTGATTAGTTATCAGTCATGTCCAAACTGCGGCCCTCCAGCTGTTGCAAAACTACAACTCCCATCATGCCCTATTCAGGCATGTCGGGAGTAGTAGTTTTGCAACAGCTGTAGGGCTGCAGTTTGGTAATGCCTGTAATTTGAGAGCAATGTTTATTTTTATATTTTTCAGAGACGTCAGTCATGGTGTGATGGCGCTCAATAAGGGACCGCTATAAGAGAGATTATAACGAGGAGGTCAATCGCCCGAGTGGGTCTGGCGGAACCCGCCGGCAGCCGTGCCGCTATGCGGCTGCCCTAGGGTTCCTACGTAGAACAAAAAAATCACAGAAAAAACTAAGATAAAAACATCCTGCACGATATGATACAAATTTGCGGATGTCCCTGGCCATATTATTGAAGAAAACCACAGAAATAAGATAATAATGCACTTATTAAAGCAGATGCAAGCACTATATATGGACTAAGTCCTCACTCTGATATGATAATGTCTGAGACACTTAGTCAATATATTTTGATCAAAACACATCTAAGTCCGCCTACCGAACGTCAAGGTGGTCTCAGGTCAGGCGGGTCCTACGCTAAACCTACCTATGCCGTTGAGCTTCTATGTTCACGAGCGCAGACGCCGCACATATGGTGTGCTTCTCCTAGTAACCTCCATGTGCATCAAGCAACCAATGGGAGGAGGAGCAAGCACAGCCATATGTACCACCTAATTAAGGCGCTCATTGGATAGGGGAGGGGGGCAAAAGTGCAGAGGAATGCTACTCCCAAGATACTAGGTGCGCATTCACACTTGAAGGTGCCACTCCCTCAAGCAAACACTACATAAACAAAAAAAATCACAGAAAAAACTAAGATAAAAACATCCTGCACGATATGATACAAATTTGCGGATGTCCCTGGCCATATTATTGAAGAAAACCACAGAAATAAGATAATAATGCACTTATTAAAGCAGATGCAAGCACTATATATGGACTAAGTCCTCACTCTGATATGATAATGTCTGAGACACTTAGTCAATATATTTTGATCAAAACACATCTAAGCCCGCCTACCGAACGTCAAGGTGGTCTCAGGTCAGGCGGGTCCTACGCTAAACCTACCTAAGCCGTTGGGCTTCTATGTTCAAGAGCGCAGACGCCGCACATATGGTGTGCTGCTCCTAGTAACCTCCATGTGCATCAAGCAACCCTAGAGCTGCGAAGGTAAGTAAAAAATCCATATAAAATGGTAGAATGTAGAAGTAGATTTTCAAAACAAGCAAATTATTTTTATTTTTTTGACAGAAAAACTAGCAGTACTCGGGCGCCAGAATCTCCTCGTGAAAGTGATCAAAAGGCGGTCCCTGCTGAGCTGCCCCCCGCGGATCCCTCTCCACCTCGTCCAGCACCTGGTCAGGATCCAAATCGTCCTCTACTGGTGCCCTCTGGTGACGCAACAATGGCCGTTATGGCGCCACTTTTTGAGGCATTGATGCGTCGCCAGAGGGCCGGTAGAAGCCGCCAAGCTGATTATGAAGACCTCACAAGACTCTTGTATGAGACCTTGTGTGGTTACAGCAATAGGATTGTAGCCATGGAGGCCAAGCTGAGAAGTCTGCGGGAGTGTATGGCGCAGTTTTCTCAGCCGGGCCCGCTACAAACCTATTGGCCATCAGTTAATCAGCTGGTGGCGGACTTCACGCCCGACCAGGTGTTGGAGTTCAGAAGTAGGGTGAAACTCCTCACCACTTCCAACCTCCTCACCCCTCCCAACCTCCGCAAACTCCAACCCGTCCACCTCAACCACCTCCCCATTCTCCAACCCCCGAGCCTTTTCAGCACTGTTCTCTCTCTCCTCCTAACTATTTTCCACCAACAACTTTCACCACTCCTTCTTCGCTGGCTCGGACAACTCCTTCACCCAATCCCCCATCCCGGTTGCATACTCGCGCTGTCTCTCCTCCCACATCACACATTTCAGTGTCCACCAGAACATATGAAGGTGGAGAGGAATCAAGCCATGCACTGCCTGCCACCCCCCAACCTCCTCTTTCAAATCCTCAATACCGGGATCCGTGATTTTGTTGATTTATTTTTTATATTTAATATTGTTTTATTTATATATATGTTTTTTTTAAAATCTGTAAAATTCTGTTAAACATTTTATGTGTCCTTGCGTTTATTTACTAAAATAAAAATATACCTGACATGCTCTCCCACCGCTTGGAGAGCGACACTGGAACTGTGTCGCTCTCCGGTCGGTGGGAGAGGGTGTGGTGGATAAAGGCCTGACATGCTCTCCCACTGCTTGGAGAGCGACACTGGAACTGTGTCGCTCTGCGGTCGGTGGGAGAGGGTGTGGTGGATAAAGGCCTGACATGCTCTCCCACCGCTTGGAGAGCGACACTGGAACTGTGTTGCTCTCCGGTCGGTGGGAGAGAGTGTGAATGGCTAAAGGCCTGACATGCTCTCCCACCGCTTGGGGAGCGACACTGAAACTGTGTCGCTCTCCGGTCGGTGGGAGAGGGTGTGGTGGAAAAAGGCCTGACATGCTCTCCCACCGCTTGGGGAGCGACACTGGAACTGTGTCGCTCTCCGGTCGGTGGGAGAGGGTGTGGTGGATAAAGGCCTGACATGCTCTCCCACCGCTTGGGGAGCGACACTGGAACTGTGTCGCTCTCCGGTCGGTGGGTGAGGGTGTCGTGGATAAAGGCCTGACATGCTCTCCCACCGCTTGGGGAGCGACACTGGAACTGTGTCGCTCTCCGGTCGGTGGGAGAGGGTGTGAATGGATAAAGGCCTGACATGCTCTCCCACCGCTTGGGGAGCGACACTGGAACTGTGTCGCTCTCCGGTCAGTGGGAGAGGGTGTGGTGGATAAAGGCCTGACATGCTCTCCCACCGCTTGGGGAGCGACACTGGAACTGTGTCGCTCTCCGGTCGGTGGGAGAGGGTGTGGTGGATAAAGGCCTGACATGCTCTCCCACCGCTTGGGGAGCGACACTGGAACTGTGTCGCTCTCCGGTCGGTGGGTGAGGGTGTCGTGGATAAAGGCCTGACATGCTCTCCCACCGCTTGGGGAGCGACACTGGAACTGTGTCGCTCTCCGGTCGGTGGGAGAGGGTGTGAATGGATAAAGGCCTGACATGCTCTCCCACCGCTTGGGGAGCGACACTGGAACTGTGTCGCTCTCCGGTCAGTGGGAGAGGGTGTGGTGGATAAAGGCCTGACATGCTCTCCCACCGCTTGGAGAGCCAGCCAATGATAGTGGCTACTCATGCGGTGATAAGAGTTTTTGTAAAAATAATTTAAATTATTTATAAAGAAACACCATACTACTATAATAATTTGAAAAAGGTAATAAACTTTATTATCAAAGTACTACTCCACACTTTACCACTTCGTCTACAGTTTCGATCTTCAACTGAATAGGTTTTGCAAACACTCTCCATTTAGATACAAGGATCCCAAAGGTGCACTCGACCATTCTTCGTGCCCTTGTTTATCGATAATTGAAATTGCGTTTGGTGGCATCCAATCCACGGCTGGAGTAGGGTTTTTGGAAAGCTTCATCACCCACCAATACGTATGTTGGTTCCAGGCATAGGTTCAGGAGGTGGAAAGTCAAATTGCCTATTGTACACACTCCGTCCCATGAAAGAGTTTTTGAAAATCATGGAATCATTGGTGCGGCCATATACACCAATATCAACTGCCTCAACTGCCACAAACCAGTACTCAGCATCAGCGATGGCTATTAAAACAATTGAAAAATATTTTTTATAATTAAAAAATTCTGATCCGGTACCTGGCGGCTTTATTATACGGATATGTTTTCCGTCCACTCAGCCGACACAATGCGGAAATTGATACACTTTGTGAATTTTTTTTTAATTTGTAGCCATCTCTGCCGATTGGGAGTAGGCATAAACTCCTCATGCAGTTGCTCCCATAAAACTTGACAGGTTTCTTTGACAATTGTTGAAATAATTCCGAGCCGAAAATGATAGTGTAGCGAGGTGAAACTGTCACCTGTAGCCAGAAAGCTGAGGGAAAAAAAATTAAATATTAGATTATTAATGTTAAATACAGAAAAATTATATATTATGGATTTGTAAAATTTTATATGGCCTGAATGACTATAATTATTATAAATATCCTTTTAATTATTAACATTTTTCTATACTTGAAAGGATCAATATATATTTACTGCCAGTAATATTTATATAAAATACGGACAGATTAGTATAGCTTCTATAAAAATTGTAACTGAAATCTAAATACTAAACAACACATAGAAATAATTAAAATTAATATATCTATATGTCATTATCTAACCGGATGGTCAACATGAGTCGTTCTGTTGGTGACACACTCCTGCGGAAAAACGTATCCATTCTTGCCAGTCTCGCTGATACTCGGTCTAGGAGCTCATCAAAGGTAGCCATATTCATACGGAAATACTTATTGCATTTTTCGGGATAATGACGTAACTCCGGGTATAGGACTTCGAATGCTCCTTCAGTAATCCGTGCTGACGATATTGGATGAACCCAATACCGACGAAGACGACGCCGACCTCTATCTCGCTCTTGTTTCCTCCATCTTGAAACCAAGATCAGGGCTTTGAAAGCAAACTCTTGTTCAGGCATCATCCTGGCGATAATCCTAAGCAAAATCTGAGCTAGTCACCTAGGTTTACTTTTTATAGACCAAAATATTTGCATATTTTATTAGTTGTACAACTATAAATTTTGTCACTCTCCGGTCGGTGGGAGAGGGTGTGAATGGATAAAGGCCTGACATGCTCTCCCACCGCTTGGGGAGCGACACTGGAACTGTGTCGCTCTCCGGTCGGTGGGAGAGGGTGTGGTGGAAAAAGGCCTGACATGCTCTCCCACCGCTTGGAGAGCGACACTGGAACTGTGTTGCTCTCTGGTCGGTGGGAGAGGGTGTGAATGGATAAGGCCTGACATGCTCTCCCACCGCTTGGGGAGCGACACTGGAACAGTGTCGCTCTCCGGTCGGTGGGAGAGGGTGTGGTGGATAAAGGCCTGACATGCTCTCCCACCGCTTGGAGAGCGACACTGGAACTGTGTCGCTCTCCGGTCGGTGGGAGAGGGTGTGAATGGATAAAGGCCTGACATGCTCTCCCACCGCTTGGGGAGCGACACTGGAACTGTGTCGCTCTCCGGTCAGTGGGAGAGGGTGTGGTGGAAAAAGGCCTGCCATGCTCTCCCACCGCTTGGGGAGCGACACTGGAACTGTGTCGCTCTCCGGTCGGTGGGAGAGGGTGTGGTGGATAAAGGCCTGACATGCTCTCCCACCGCTTGGGGAGCGACACTGGAACTGTGTCGCTCTCCGGTCGGTGGGTGAGGGTGTGGTGGAAAAAGGCCTGACATGCTCTCCCACCGCTTGGGGAGCGACACTGGAACTGTGTCGCTCTCCGGTCGGTGGGAGAGGGTGTGGTGGATAAAGGCCTGACATGCTCTCCCACCGCTTGGGGAGCGACACTGGAACTGTGTCGCTCTCCGGTCGGTGGGTGAGGGTGTCGTGGATAAAGGCCTGACATGCTCTCCCACCGCTTGGGGAGCGACACTGGAACTGTGTCGCTCTCCGGTCGGTGGGAGAGGGTGTGAATGGATAAAGGCCTGACATGCTCTCCCACCGCTCAACATGAGTCGTTCTGTTGGTGACACACTCCTGCGGAAAAAAGTATCCATTCTTGCCAGTCTCGCTGATACTCGGTCTAGGAGCTCATCAAAGGTAGCCATATTCATGCGGAAATACTTATTACATTTTTCGGGATAATGACGTAACTCCGGGTATAGGACTTCGAATGCTCCTTCAGTAATCCGTGCTGGCGATATTGGATGAACCCAATACCGACGAAGACGACGCCGACGTCTATCTCGCTCTTGTTTCCTCCATCTGGAAACCAAGATCAGGGCTTTGAAAGCAAACTCTTGTTCAGGCATTATCCTGGCGATAATCCTAAGCAGAATCTGAGCTAGTCACCTAGGTTTACTTTTTATAGACCAAAATATTTGCATATTTTATTAGTTGTACAACTATAAATTTTGTGATAAGAATTAATTTCTGATAAGAATTTATTTACATACCGGATCCGCTCATCAGTACACGACGGATCCGCTGTTTCGACGGATCCGGAAGACGGATCCGGCCCCATACCGGATCCGTACGACGGATCCGGAAAAAAAACATTAATATTGGCTTCAGGATTTCCGGATCAGTATCTTAGCAAAAAAGCCGGAAAGACGCATCCGGAAAGAAAAAATGTTGCATTCTCACGCGTTTTTCCAGATCCGGCGTGTAATTCCGGAAAATGGAGTACACGACGGATCCGGAGAACGCAAGTGTGAAAGAGCCCTAAATATGAAAAACAACCTCAGTTACATCATAAACACAGTACAGAGGAATAAACAGATATTTAGAAAAATCGGGCAACACTAAACACGAATGCGAAATATTATTTATTTATTCCACGGAAAAAAGTATGACAGGAGTGGCCTGAGGAAGTGCTGTGCCGCGAAACGGCCATCGCCACAAGTGTTTGCCTGCAGTGTGTGATCCGCCCAATTCCTGTCCTACTTTCATCCATGGACTAAAGAAATACTACTTCACATTTGTGGTGAGTGCAGTCCAATTTTTCTACATATCTGTTTATATCTAAAGGACTATATGGCAGAGCACCGCCAGCAGTGAGTTGGTGTCGTAGTCTGGTCACGGCTGATCCAGTGTGCCTGTTTGTGAAAAGGAGGCTGAGCAGTGCCTCCCCGTCTGTGCTCTTCAACTTTATATTTACTTAGTACAGAGGAATAAAGGTAACACAAACACTAGAACAGATTGCAGTCATATACTGCAGGCATGTTTTTTTTTACACATATTCATGTCAAGGTATCATTTTCTCTTTATAAGCAACTTTCATATGTCTGCTGATTCATGTTTTTCATTTATGATTTTCTTACTAGCTGAGAGTAGTCCTTTTGGGATAGTTACAAGAGTGGGACAAGCATTGCAACCTCAATCCAAGTGAAGTGTGACAGCTGCTATTCCCTCATCAAGACAGTAATGGTAGTATTCATAATTCTTCATCTCAAATCAATTAAAATATGCCTTTGGATTTTTTTTTATTATTAACAGTTTATAATTTGCAGACAGGGACAGTGTGCGAGAAGTAATAGTAATTGGTGGGGGTTATAAATCATAATTTGTAGTAGTAGGTAATATTTTTAATATATTTATTTACTTATGTTTGATAGCAGCTGTATTCTTCTTTGTGGCAATTCACGGAACTGACTAAAGGTACAAGGCTAATACAGTAGGAATCTTTGCTCAGTTACAATGCTAGGCACATCCACTACTAAAACTATGAGCCATCCATAGTAAACAATGAGAGTGATGTTGCTCTTGCCATAATACCACAGGACCTTCCAATAGCTGACCATCAAGGGTTCCAAGAGCAAGCTCCCCACCAAACTAATATTGTTGATCTATCCTGAGGATAAATAGCAATGTTTAAATACCTGGCAAACCCTTTAAAGTCCAGATTAGGCATACCTCCCAACTTGAAAAGCCCAAGAAGGGACAATTTTTTTTTTTTTTACACTAAGCTATACCTTTAACGCCACACCTAATCCCATCCAGTCCCCTTGGTGCCACCACACAGTAGCTATGCAGCCTTCAAGCCCCCGTATAGTAGTTATTCCCTCTAATTGCCCTTTCACAATACAATGTTCCCTTAGCGCCCCCACACAGTAGAATGTCCCCTTTTTTCCCCAAACAGTAGCTACATCTTAGTTTGCTAAGATTGCTTTGTTAGTGACCTCACAGTTATGCCCTCTTACTGCTCACTCAGTTATGCCTCCTTAATGTCTCCAGACAGTTTAATGTCCCCCTTAGTGCCCTTACACAGTAGTTATGGTGCATTAGCGCCCAGACACAGTAGTTATGCCCCATTAGTGCCCCCCTTATAATAATGGTGGTGGTGCCCCTTTAGAGCTTTCCTTTCAATAGAGTTGCACCTGTAGTGTTAATAAAAATAAAAAAAGTAATATACAACTAGCCCTGTAATGGTACACATCATGATCTTTCCAGCAGCAGGAGCGATGGAGTGAAATCAATACTCCTGGTGAGCAGGGGAGCGCACAAGCTAGAGAATGATCCTTGTCTTGTTCTCTCTCTGGCTCAGTTCAACAGGATTGTGCCTGCTGCTGGGGACAGCACAGGTCAGGAAATGGTGGAGCAGGGACCTGTGTCACCATTATATTTAACTGTATCTGTATTCTCAGGACACATATACAATTCGGTACTTGTCTGCCGGAAGGTTGGGTGGTCTTTGATGAAGAAGAAAGCAGGCAGCCCATTCCAGCATCAGTCTATTTTTGCAGAATTGCCAAACGGTCAGTCCAGCCCTGCCCCTGATAATATATCAGTCCATGAGCTAAGGATCTACACAACATCCAAACAGTCTCTATTGAAAATTCCAGTGTGCTAATCTGTATAGTTAAGTGTTTCAGTATGACAGATGTAACTCTTCAACAGAGTACAGGTTGAAGGCACACATGTGCATGTGTATGCAGGCATAAAATATCCCTAGACAAAAATAAATCGGTACATCAAGTGTAATTTAATTAACCCATGTATTGCATTATACGGAATCAAAGAAAATCCCAGTATTTGCAAAATTATTCATTTTAGCTAAGACAACATAGTATTGTCAGCTTTGAAAATGTTCACAATAGCACCTCAGCTTGTTTCTTTTTTCTTCATTTCTCACACCAACTGCTTTGTCCTTCCACAATATGTTGAGTAAATAATCTAACCAGAAAACAATAAGTTTAGAACTGGATAAACATAGTTATTGAGACAATGATCACATGCTTTGTGGATTTTGTGTTGTTTTCCATATGTCTGTTTTCGATAATATTGTTTCTATTCCATCATCTCAGCCCTTTCCTAAAGCCTCACAACCACATGAGTTCATGTTTCATAAGAACAACTAACCTTTACAGTACATTGTACTACAGCGATAGTGATGGATACTTGCTCAACCACTCCTGACCTCTGCTATACATGAATGGCAGAAATGGGGTCTTTAAACATGGCACCATAACAGCTAGGTTCCTGTATTAAATAATAATGCTGATCATGGACATTTAACCCTTAGATGCCATGTTCAATTGCAACTATAGCATCTGAAAGGGTTTTCCCTGGAAGCGCTCTGAACAGCTCCTCCAAGCACAGCCATCACTGCTGAATTGTAGGGTGGCCATAAGCCTGGAAACAAGCAGTGTACAATGCACTTTAGTAAATGGCATTTATCATGTAAGAAAGTTATTATAAGGCACTTACTAATATATTGTGATTGTCCATATTGCTTCCCTTGCTGGCTTGATTCATTTTTCCATCACATTATACATTGGTCATATCCAGGGGTTACGACCACTTGCAATCCAGCAGCAGTGGCCATGCTTGCATACTATAGGAAAAAGCGCTGGCCTATGCTCACTCCCGTGATCCCTGCCACCAGACAGGTGCTTTTTCCTAAAATGTATTACAGAGTGGTTCTAACCAGTTAGTGTAATGTGGTTTACACCTTTAGGTGTGAAAGTACACTGGGGGCTGCCTGGCGTGGGTTGCGACTTTTAGCAACTTTTGCAAAAAGTTGCACATAGTAAATTAGCCATAATCCAGGTCTAATCTCACTTTTAGCTCTTAGACCCCATTCGGACTACCGTATGGCCGCTGCGCCCGTGTTGTGGACCACAAATAGTGGTCCAGAAATGTCCTATATTTTGCTGTATGTTGCAGATTTAGGACCCATTCAAGTCAATGGGTTTGCAATGCAGCACGGAGTTCACGTGGCCAGGTGCCCACATATTGTGGATCTACTCTTTGCGGTCCGCAGCATGGTCACAGCAGCCAAACATATCTGATTTCATAAATGACCCCCAATGTATAGTATTGTCTAATTTATTCAAGATGCCTCAAGGAAGCTTGACAATATCATTGACTGTTTATGCTAGTGTGTAGCATTTAAGGTTATACTACTCAATTTATTATTGATGTGAATCAGCTCAATATTCATCATCACATAGTTGACAATCTGACAGTCTTTCACTCTGTCTGCCTCTCCATCGTGTTTCATGCTGTACTGCTGCTACTGCTGCAGCTACTACTCCCCCAAACAGTCACTCATGTCCTGCCTTATTCATCATCTTTTGAACTGTGCTGCTTCTGTCTCTATGCCCCTACACTTCCACACATCTCCTTTAGGGATTAGCGAATCGACTTCGGATGAAACATCCGAAGTTGATTCGTATAAAACTTTGTTTGAATACTGTACGGAGCGAGCGCTCCCTACAGTATTATAATGTATTGGCTCAGAAATTAATTATTACTGTAAAAAACATTTTACCAAATTCGGGTTCGATTCAAAGCACCCTTAAAGCTGGGAATGACAGGTTCCACGTGCATGCTGAGCCCACTCTGTATTTTACCTCTTCTAGTGCCAAATAGCCTCCATTAAATTCAGGGAGAGCACATTACCGCTTTATACTTGCACTAATTAACATCAGCCTCTGGGACAGATAGGTTAGTTAGGAGTGCACGACCGATGGAGCCATGCCCACCTCCAATGCAGACTGCAAATAAAAAAATGGGGGTCAGTCAGCACATCCCAATGCACAGGTACACAACGCCATGGCTGGAAGCACAAAAATAAACACAATGCAACAGGACTCTTCAAACACAAATAACAAAGTAAATACAATAGTGCCATACTCACTATAGAAAATGTACTAATTCAATCACATTGAATACAAAATCATTTGTGCCAACGACAAGGTGATACAGTCTTAGAAGACTCCAGAGTGTCATACACAACTTTTCAGGGAAATTGGGGAATTTTCCCCTACCCTGATGTAGTAAGAGAACTGTGGTAAGCTGCAGATAGAAAATATACTTTGACTGCATAACTAAGAGGTTGTTAGTGTTTGGCAAGGCAGAGAATTACTTCAGTCAGTTTGTGCAGTACTGAATCACATGGAGAGAAAGCTGTAGTAGTAACTGCAGATACAACTGTTTTCATTGTAGCCACACACGTGAAGTTGGGTGCAATGCAAACCAAGGGGTAAGTGAGTTAGTGCCACGCAAAAAGCTTGTGTACTGACCTAAACTATTGCCTCTGACTGTACCCTCATTGAGAGACTGTTATAACCATGTGCTAGTTGCCCCACATGTGACTGTAGACACTAAGCTAGTCGTCTCTTGCGGGAGTGGGGGCCACTGAGGGCCAAAAATTTCCTGTCTGTAAGGTCTAATTCATTACCTGCATAATAAACACATTTCTGAAAATATGTGTCCCTGGACTGGAAGATTGGCCTTTTCTTCTAGTTGCTTCTAGGAGAAAGGGTACACACTTGGTGAGGAAAATCCTAAATTTGTGGTAGAAAGATATGCCGCTTGTGAATCTACTCTTTGGGAGTTGCAAAAATAACTTTCTGTTATGCCCTTCTTTTCATTGTATCTAATTGTTAGATCACTATTTTGCATGTTGTCATATTGACATTAGTGTTGAGCGAATCAAAGCTAAATGAATTGAATACAAACTAAATTTTAAGGAAAAATTTGCTGTGAAGCCAAATTTCCTTGCGCTTCATGGTAATGAATCAATTTTCCCTGAAATGGCAGTAAAAATACATACTCACCTCATCCATTTACACAAGAAGAGGCCGTAGTGCCCATCTTGATTATAGAAACTGCGCACGGTGCAGGGGCGGATTGGCCATAGACCTTACAGCGAAATTTCCCAGTGGGCCGATGCCCAGTGGACCGCCTGAGCCCTCCTCACAGCTGGCCAGTGGAAGTTTTCGGATGTATTTTGTGCCGCTGGCAGCAGTATTCTATGATTGTCTGTGGCATTTGGCTCTGCTAGGGTAGTATAATGTGCCATAATATAGTTTTGCTGGCCTGTCTACTTGTGTTGGTCCTGCCTTCCATCAACTTGGACTTGACTACAAAATGGGGACACTTTTAGTATTTTTAACTTTTTTACATCACAGCGCAAGTTTTTGCGCTGAGTCTTCAATCAAGATGGCCGCTACTGCCTCTACGCAAGCAAATTGAGAAGTTTATATATTTTTTTTAACTCTGTTTAACTCCTTAAATGTCTAAATTGTAGCCTCAGATGTCACAATCAGCTATGAGCTTGGAATCTGAGGGGTTTAATGACTCGGGGAGGGTGCAATCGCCGTTCCCCATTATTGCACCCACTACATGCAAAGAAATGTGCTTCATAATTAATTATTTCGAAGCAACCAAATCAAATTTTTCTTTACTTCGCTCATCTTTAATTGACATGTTAGTGAGTATGCTACTGTCCTGGTATTACAAATCTAACATCAACTATGACACTACACAGCGCTACCAGTTCCAAGTTCTGCTTCATGGAAATTTCTACTACACATAATACGGTATGCTTTGCATGTGTTGAAGGGAAAAAAAGGGACAGATTTGCAGTATACAATCTGCCTTTGTGATGATTGCATATTGTGGCATTTCTAGCCCATATGGATCAGTAAGACTTAGAAAAGGAGACGTTTGACCTTCAGTAGCTTGCAATTTGTAACCAGACTTTCACTTTTACAGCTAGGGAAGTCAAAGTACGACTTCTCTAGCAGTTTCATAAAGCAGTGATTCAAATCCATGTTGACTTCAGGAATTGTGGAGAATTTTTCACAGTGCCATTTTCGAAGACTCAACTTGCATGTTTCCAGTCTCTTCGATAGCTGCTGGCTAGCCTCCACTCATTAGCACCTATGACTCAATTGCTGATCATTTAGGAGAATGCTGTTAATTTACCGCCATAGGCAATGCATAAGGAAGGCTTGAAACCTTTTTGCTCATGCCATTGTTAATCGTACGATAAAGCCATAAAGATGATTTGAAAAGGTCTAAATGTGGCTCTCTGTCAGCCGCATTAAAAAGTCTTATATTCTGGCACTAAGAAACCTTGATCATGCCAGATCCAATAAAGGGTAGTTTTGCTGGCGGTGTTTGAGTCCAGGGTTTATATAGCATCACATTTTACAAATACTAGTATGTCTATATTTATTAGAGAAGGCTATTAGCATCTAAGAATTAAAATGATATTTTACATTGAATTAAAGCAATTGTGACACCTAAAATTCGAACAAAATATACAAGAGATAATAAGAAAGGCTACATAACAGTATAAATGCTGTGTTGAAAAATGCCACATTGCAGAAGTAATGTACAGTAAAGGACCATTTAAAACTAACCACATTTATTGCAGCCATGTCAAACACATGATGCTCTAATGACAATTTGTGAAGTCATATACGACTCTTTTCTGGTGTAAAAATTTGCACATTTTGGCACATGGTATTTTCAGGTTAAAATAGTGACTTTTTTAATTTTAATGCAGCTCTTGCTGTACACCAGATTTATAAAATGTCACAATCTCACTCCAGTAATGAGGTGGAAGAAAAGCTGTAGTAACATTTCACTGCATCATTTTATCAAAAAATACCCAGCATTGAAAAATGAGCGCAAATTACAGCAAGGCAAAATAGACTTTAAAAATTCTTATAATAACTTAAAGAAGACCTGTCATCATGGTCAACCCTAGTAAACCATACTGCCTGGTAGGGTAAATCGTGCTGATTAAAATGATACCTTTATTATTATGTGTATATGTCTGTTCATTGCTGAGCAAGCTTCAATGTTGTTCATGCAAATTAACCTTTTGGAGCACTGAGGGGCTGACCAGAATCCTCAGAGCACCAGATTGTAAACACCCATTCTTCTGTGGCCACTCCCTCTTCCCATTGATTGATAGGGCTAAACATCCTAGCCCTGTCTTCCTGTGCCTGCCCCATGACTCTCTGTCTCAGCAGTAAATCTGCTGCCACTTCCCAAGCAGCACAGATACCAACAGCGCATGTGCCAATGATGCGCAAGTATACCTGAAAGCAGACATGGGATTCAGCCAGTTCCCTTTTAAGTTCTCCAGATCAGGTTGTTAAAATTGCAGTGGCAGCTGGAGGTGAGCTCTTCCATTCCAGAGTTAAGCTCCTTAGGCTTTTTAAAAGTTGGGTGGTATGTGTGTAGTGTATATATGGTGTATTTATTAGTGATGAGCGAGCATTCTCGGCCGAATACCTGTTCGGCTCGAGTATCACTACGCTCGGCCGAATAATTCAGGTGCTCGAATACAATGTAATACAATGGAAGTCAATGGGAGACAACCAGGCACCCCAGGCTCGGAAGACAAGAGGGTGTCTGGTTCATAAAAAAAGGTTAGAAATTGATGGAAACATCATCAAAATGGTTTAGCAACAGCATTAAGAAGATAGCTGGATGCGTCTTAGACTCATATCAAGTGCGACATACAATAGACAACCACACAAAGGCTATATGCCAAAAGCCAGGTATGTGCCCAATCTATCCATGAGACAAATAACAGCCAGCATACCTTACAATGGCAGCCTTGTGCACTATGAGATATTCCAAACCAGCTCTCATCTGACTGAGAACCAGTAAACCTTAAAGTTATTATGCATCTGTTGGGTGGCTTGGGTGGACCTGCGCATCTAGATCAATATCATTAGAGCGACAAAAAGTTTTTTGATTGTCCTAACATAATATTCAATAACCATTTTATACAGTTTTTTCATGTAAAAACTCATTTGCACAAACATGGGCTTAAGGGAAAGACATGCAAATGAGCAGAATCTGCCTTGTTTTTCAGCTGTCATAAGACTATGAAAACCAATAGATGGCATTATGGAGTTATGAATAGCGCCCTCTACTGATTTTACAGTCTTATGACAAGTCTAATATTCTTGTCAGAAGACTATGAAACCAATAGAGGGCGCTGTTCATAAATCAATAGCGCCCTCTTTTAGTTTCATAGTCTTCTGACAAGAATATTAGACTGTATTCTTATGACAAACAGACATGTGTTTCCGGACGCCCAGGAGAAGGCACTTCCGGTAAGTGGACCGCATCGCGATGACGCGATGCGTCACTTCCGGTCCTTGGAACGCATATTGGAACAACCAACATTGTTCAAACATTAGGCTCCTTCGCTAACTGCAAAACACAGGGGGTTGTCTATATATGTCAGTGTACCTGTCCGAAAGATTACATCGGCAAGACCTTCAGGGAGTTTAGACGTAGAGTCTGCGAACACATCAATGACATAGCAAAGAAAAAAGACACCCCTGTTGCCAATCATATTAATGATCAACATGGGGGAGACCCAAGCACCCTTAAATTTTCAGTACTTGAGGTTATTCCCAAACCTCCAAGGGGGGGTGACTGGGACCGGAAGATACTCCAAAAAGAATCCAAATGGATTTATCGGTTCCGGTCACAGTCACCAAGCGGTCTCAATGAGCGACTCACATATACATGTTTTATTTGACTTAATGTATCTCGTCACAAACCCCTTAATTCCTTCACCAGAGACTATTCCTCTGTCCTTATCCTACATCAATATCCCTAGTCTTCTGTCCCCTTTTGTCCATGCAGGTGCGCGAAGCACCATACCTTAGAAATGATGACATATATCATTGTCACTTCAATCCTCCCTTCTCACGTCCATATAGCCCTCTGAATCTCTGCTATATATACGTGATGATTCCTATATTGTGTTATCATGATAATTCCTCCGACTGAGATCTGGTATTTTAGGGCTCAAAATATATGATACAGTCCTCCCACCACTAATTCTATGTGAGCAGGGGACTATAGAACTATTCCGGTCCAATTATTGCGGTCAGATCAATAGTTACTGAGAAGTACATACAGACTAGGAACTTCCAGCATCGCCGGCCGCATATGCGTTCCAAAATGCGTTCCAAGGACCGGAAGTGACGCATCGCGTCATCGCGATGCGGTCCACTTACCGGAAGTGCCTTCTTCTTCTGGGCGTCCGGAAACACATGCCAGCACCAGCGCTTAAATAGCAAGCGCTGGTACACTGCTATGAGCCCTCCAGTCTCCCAGCATACCAGCTGTACATTCTACAGGGCCTCCCTCTGTCTGGTGAGTACACAGTATCACTTATACCACTGACCTGTCCATTCTATGTTAATGACTGACTGGCATATAGTATATCTTGACCATAGATCAGTATACTATTGCAATATACAAATACCTGACACATAGTACTTTGTTTTTCAGACTTACATATGAATATCTGACACATAGTACTTTGTTCTTCAGACCTATATAAATGTCTGACATATAGCATTTTCTACAAGAGGTACATATCTGTATATACAGCACCATCAAGTATGCCAAGGAGCTAAGTACCATCTCATTCTTTTAAGCACCATCTTGAAAAAATTTGCTTTCTCTATTCCCTACGTTGACTACACTGTCATCACCTCCTGATGAGCTACTATATGCACCCGGAACGCGTTGGGGTTGTGTCTTCATATCATTTATATTAGACTTATTCATTATTATTTTTTTTCACTGGATCAATATTTCCCGATCCAGCTTTGTTAAGTAGGGCATCACTAGGGCCACATCTAGGCTTAGGTACGGGGGCAGGGTGTCTCCATCATCAGGGGACATCCCTGTGCTTCAGGACATAGTTCCATAGGGTCATCTAGGGAGAGCAGTATTCCCGCAGACTCACCCATTACTATCCCCGCCCCTACAGTGATTTATTATTCCACCACCTATCTATAATAGGAGGTTCGTCTTTTTATATATCAGAGCATCTGAGTATATTGATCACTCTTGCTCATACCCATCTATTAATAAAGGTATCAAGTTTCTTAAATTAAGCACGTTAATTTTCAATTTTCTTCTGACCTATTTCCTATGTGTAACTTATCAATAGATATCCTTCCAAGTGTCTTTAAATTATTAAATATTATGTAAGAACAATTAGAAAACTTTTTGTGGCCCTAATGATATTGATCTAGGTGTGCAGGTCCACCCAAGCCACCCAACAGATGCAAAATAACTTTGAGGTTTACTGGTTCTCAGTCAGATGAGAGCTGGTTTGGAATATTTCATAGTGTACAGTGCTGCCATTGTAAGGTATGCTGGCTGTTATCTATCTCATGGCTGGATGGTTAGATGGATGGCTTGTACATACCTGGCTTTTGGCATATAGCCTTTGTGTGGTTGTCTATTGTATGTTGTACATAATAGGAGTCTAAGATGCATCCATCTATCCTCTTAATGCTGTTGCCAAACCATTTTGATGGGGTTTCCATCAATTTATAACCTTTATTTAGGAACCAGACACTCTCTTCTCATCCGAGCAGGGGGTGCCTGGGGTTCTCCCATTGACTTCCATTGTATTAAATTGTATTCAAGCACTCGGATCTGCCGAGGATAGCGATGCTCGAGCCGAACAGCATTTCGGCCGAGCATGCTCGCTCATCACTAAAGACCATACCCACAGTGAAGCATGGTGGTGGCTACATCATGCTTTGGGGCTGTTTTTCTTCAGCCTTAACTGGGGCCTTAGTTAAGCTAGAGGGAATTATGAACAGTTCCAAATACCAGTCAATATTGGCACAAAACCTTCAGGCTTCTTCTAGAAAGCTGAACATGAAGAGGAACTTCATCTTTCAGCATGACAACGACCCAAAGCATATATTCAAATCAACAAAGGAATGGCTTCACCAGAAGAAGATTTAAAGATTTGGAATGGCCCAGCCAGAAACCAGACCTGAATCCGATTGAAAATCTGTGGGGTGATCTGAAGAGGGCTATGCACAGGAGATACCAAATCTGACACATCACAGAAACCTAACATTTTAACAGGGGTGTGTAGACTTTTTATAGCCACTGTATATTAGGCTGATATGAGACACAGTTAAGATAATGTGCTAAAGTGGTATATTGTACAAAAGTTTGGAGAAATGCCCTGTGTGCACAGGCACTGTACATATTGTAGCTGAATCATGTAGATTGTAAGCCGTCACAGGCAGGGCCCTATCTCCTTCTGTACCAGTTTGTAACTCGTCTTGTTTATGCTTAGTGCAATTGTCTGTATTATGTATGTATACCCCTTCTCATATGTACAGCGCTATAGAATGAATAGCACTTTAATAAATAATAATAATAATAATAATATTGATAGGAGATGTCTGTGATGATGTTTCTCTACTTTGGGACATTCTGTTGCTTTGGGCAAGAGGGGGTGGACTTTGAAGGTGAGCTGTACTGTGGAAATTGAGGAATGTGCTGTTGAGATTGGACTGCACTGTGATATAAATCCATGGGACTTTATATGTGTCAGTGGCAAACAGCACTGTGGTTATGCTAGTGGTCAATTGTGTTATTGCTGTTTGATAATAAGTTGTTAGTTTCACAAGGACTTTTTGATTATGTGACTTAATTATCAGGACCTCAACAATGTAGAGAAAGCACATGGCCTAAGAGAATAAATAGAAGCACACACAAGCCTCATGGTTATATACAGGAATGCCTTAGATTTAGTTTAAGCTGTAGTGATGAGCTGCAGGGGCTATATTCGAATTTGCGATATTTCATGAATATTTTGTAGAATATTCGTCATATATTAACGAATTTCAAGAATTTGAGATAATTTTATTGAATGTGAAAAATCGGCAATGTAAAAATTGCGTAATGCGAATTTAAAACGTGAAATACAGGCGTGGGTCAATTTGGCTAAATTTTTCAAGCTGGTATAAATTTTGTGAGACTGGAGAAAATGGTTGGCACGACAGAACAGCTAGAATAGCTTTATATGCACATAGATAACTGCTCCAATATAATCGCGATTGCGCTAATCAACAGTGATTAGAAGATTTGTTTGCACTATGTGCAACCTCACATTTTAGAAGGTCTGACTACAGATTAATGATTGGTGCACTAAGTATTGTTGTGAACTTGAAGCAGAGAGGAATCATGTGTTCAGATGGAAAAAAATGCTGATTATTCAATATATCTATATATAGCACTATATTCTAAATTTTCGCGAATTCTCAAAGTGGCGATACAAATTCCTGTATGTAACTAGCTAGCACTACTGTAGAGGTGAGTTTTCCTAGCCACCATCTAAGCGTCTAAATAGGGAAACGATGTAGACTTTGCATTGCAGAGGAGTTTGGACCAGAGATGAGGGATAAACATGCATCCTGATAGCAGCCACAGCCTGTATAGTAGTCAGGACTGTAACCAAGACCAACCAGCAGGCTGCTGTAATAAACATGGTATAAAAGACTGTGTGCAATACTGTGTGTCACAAGGAAGTGTATACCATGCCTGACGAATAAGTGCAGAGTGTTTGAGTCTCATGGTCCCTCCCGTGACAGATGTCAGAAGATCAAAGAGATTGGCTGCATGTGAAGGGATATAACAGCCTCTCTTGCTTCTAAGTTGTTGTTGTCAATGACAACACCCCTTGCTTCAGGTGTAGCTTAGTGGTCATTATTAGAGTTGAGCGGACACCTGGATATTCGGGTTCGACGGGTTCGGCCAAACTTCACAAAAAAATTAACCCATAACTTGACCCCGAACTTTGAAGCACTAAAATGGCTCTAAAAATGTCATGGAAAGGGCTAGAGGGCTGCAAATGCCAGGAAAATGTAGTTAAGAGCATGGCAAGTGCTCTGCAAACAAATGTGGATAGGGAAATGACTTTAAATAACATAAAATATGTAAAAATAAAAAAACAATCTTGATTTAGGAGGACGAGGTCCATATGGAGTAGGAGGTTGAGGAGGCAGTGGATGTGGCGGTGTAGGTGGAAGCGGTGGTTGAGGAGGAGCAGGTTTTGAATTATTTTATATATTTTTTTTTAAATTAGGGTACACCCCAAAACATTGGAAAATATAACCTGTGATAACCCCTTCAGTCGTGCTAAACACACGTTCAGACAATACACTGGCTGCAGGGCAGGCCAGCACCTCCAAGGCGTAAAGGGCAAGCTCAGGCCATGTGCCCAATTTGGAGACCCAGAAGCTGCTGGGGGCAGACCCGTCATTCAGTATTGCGTTGGCGACCTCTTCCTCCTCCTCTGCCTTCGCCTTGTGCTTCCACTGTGCCCCCACTGTCAGTACGTTGTCCTTGTAATGAATAACCAGCAGCGTGGCCACCCAGTAATCAGCACAAGTTAGAATGTGGGCCACTCGTCGGACGTTGCGGAGACACTGCAGCATGTAATTGCTCATGTGTGCCAGGCTGCCCAGAGGCAACGAAAAGCTGTCCTCTGTAGGAGGTGTATTATCTGTATCCCTCCAGTCATGCACCAGTGATGGCCATGTGCTGGCTTGGGTGCCACCCTGCTGTGAACATGGTTCCTCCTCCTCCATCTCCTCCACCTAAACCTCCACCTCGTTATCCTCCAGAACTGTGCACTGGCTGGACAATTGTGTACCTGGCATTTGTGGGTGCAGGAACCCACCCTCGGAGCCACTTGTGAATGACTGGCCGGAAACTCTATGAATTGATCCTTCTTCCTCCTCCTGTGCCACATCCTCTTCCATCACCGGCAGCAGCATTTTTTTAAAGGAGGCATAGAATTGGGATAGTAACGCTGTTAATGGCGTTATCGGCACTGGCCATGTTGGTGGATTACTCAAAACAGCGCAACAAGGAACACAGGTCTCGCACTATCGTGCGTGCTGCAGCTGAAACTCCACTATGGCCTGCTGTTGCTTGCACAGTCTGTCCAGCATGTGCAAGGTAGAGTTGCACCTTGTGGGCACATCGCTGAAGTTACTCTGCAGCACTGACAGGCGAGCAGCAGCAGGGTGAGAACGCCGAAAGCGTGCACAGACGGCCCGCACTTTATGCAGCAGCTCTGACATATCGGGGTAATTTTTAAGGAACCTCTGCACCACCAAATTCAGCACATGCGCCAGGCAAGGGATGTGCATCAAACCGGCTAGTCCAAGAGCTGCTACGAGATTTTGCCCATTATCGCACACTACCAGGCCGGGCTTGAGGCTCAATGGCACCAACCACTCATCGGTCTGTTGTTCCATGCCTGTCCACAGCTCCTACGCAGTGTGGGGTTTGTCGCCCAAACAGATACATTTTAAAACTGCCTGCTGTCGTTTACCCCTGGCTGTGCTGAAGATGGTGGTGAAGATGTTACGCTGACCGGATGAGGAGCCGGTAGAGGATGAGGAAGCGGAGTAGGAGGCGAAAGCAACAGGAGGCAAACTGAAGCGCCCTGCAATCCTTGGTGGTGGAATTACATGCGCCAAACTGCTATCTGCCTCCGGCCGAGCCGCCACTGCATTTACCCAGTGTGCTGCTATTGAGATATAACGTCTCTGACCATGCTAACAGGTCCACGTATCCGTAGTTAGGTGGACCTTGCCACAATTGGCGTTGCGCAGTGCACACCTGATTTTGTCCCCCACTTGGTTGTGCAGGGAAGGCATGGCAAGCCTGGAAAAGTAGTGGCGACTGGGAACGATGTACTGTGGGACAGCCACCACCATAAGGCTTTTAAAACTCTCCGTCTCCACCAGACGGAATGACAGCATTTCAAAGAACAGTAATTTTGAAATGCTGGCATTCAGGGCCAGGGATCGTGGGTGGGTAGTGGGGTACTTCCTCGTCCGCTACAGTGTTTGGAAGATGGAGAGCTGAACGCTTTCGTGGGACATTGTGATAATGCTTGGTGACCCAGGTGGTGGTGTTGCTGGCAGATCCTCTGTTTGCGGGGTGGCAGGTGGCACTGTCACTCCAGAGGTGAATGAAGAGGCCGAGACTGCAGCAGAAGAGGAAGCAGGAGGAGCCAGAGACCTTTCTTGGTTTTTGAGGTGTCTACTCCACTGCAGCTCGTGCTTAGCATTTAAATGCCTGGTCATGCAGGTTGTGCTCAGGTTGAGAACGTTTATGCCTTGCTTCAGGCTCTGATTGCACAGCGTGGAAACCACTCGTGTCTTGTCGTCAGCACATTGTCTGAAGAACTGCCATGCCAGGGAACTCCTTGGAGCTGGCTTTGGTGTGCTTGGTCCTTTGCTGCAGTGGGCAGTAGCAGGCGTACTGTCTAGAGGACGGCCGCTCTGCTTTTGCACCCTGCTCCCTCTTCTGCTGTGCTGGTGGCTATGTGTGACCACCGCCTCTTCCTCCAAACTACACATGTCACTCGCATGACCTTGATCATATGTGAGGTCCAGGACCTCATCATCCTCCACATCATCTTCCACCCAGTCTTCACCCCTACCCTCCTTGTCAGTCTGCACACTTTCGATAGCCACAGCAGTTAGCACCTGAGTTTCGTCATCCGAGACATGCTGCGGTGGTCCTCCCATGTACTCATCTTGAAACATAAGTGGTTGGGCATCGGTGCACTCAATATCTTCCACTTCTGGGGCACGGATAGGTGGATGTCCCTGGGAAACCCTGCTAGCAGAGTCATCAAAAAGCAGAAGAGACTGCTGCATGACTTGGGGCTCAGACTGCTTGGCTGATTTGCAAGGGGGTGAGGTGAAAGACTGATTTATATCGGCTGCAGGTGCCAACTCTGATCTTTCCACAGGAGACTGGGTGGGAGACAATGTGAAGGAACTGGAGGCACTGTCAGCAACCCAATCTTACTATCGCCTGTACTTTTTCTGGCCTCACTATTCATAGAGCCGCATTAGGCCTGACCAAATACCGCTGCAGGTTCTGTCACCTACTCGCACCTGAGGAAGGGGTTTCACTTGTACGTGTAGCTGGCACAGATCGACCACTCCTCTCCAGCAGCAGCACCACGACAGGGGCCACGTCTCTTATTTGACGCTCTCCTCATATTTCTCACATTTTTCTCAATTGTTTTTTTTAAATAACAAAATAGAACAATAGTATCTAAAGGGTGTATCTCACAATGACAGATGCAGCAAAGGCTGCAAAATTACATTTTTTACTCAAAATGGGTGTTTTTTTTAATAACAGAATAGAACAACAGTATCTAAAGGGTGTATCTCACAATGACAGATGCAGCAAAGGCTGCAAAATTAAATTTTTTGCCCCAAATAGGTGTTTTTTTAATAGCAGAATAAAACAGCAGTATCTAACGGGTGTATCTCACACTGACAGATGCAGACAAGGCCGCACATTTAGTTTTCGGACCAAAATGGGTGTTTTTTTTAATAGCAGAATAGAACAGCATTATCTAACGCATGTATCTAAGACTGACAAATGCAGCAAGGGCTGGAATATTAGGTACTTTGCCCAAAATGAGTGTTTTTTTTATATAACAGAATAGCACAGCAGTATCTAAAGCGTGTATCTCAATGACAGATGCTGCAAGGGCTGTAAAATTTATTATTTTGCCCAAAAAGGGTGTTTTTTTTTTAAACCCCAAAAAATATTGCTGTATTTCTAGCTTAAAGAGGACCTTTCACCAGAATAAAACTTCTAAAGTAACTATACAGGCATGTAGAGCGGCGTCCAGGGACCACCCTGCACTTACTGATGTACCTGGGCGCCGCTCCGTTCTCCCGTTATTGCCTCCGGTATCTTCAGAGTTAGGCTCCACCTGCCGGCGCCTCCTTTTCCCATGCTGCAGCGCTGGCCAATCACAGCGCTCAGCTCATAGCCTGAGAGGCTTTTTTCTCTCTCAGGCTACGAGCTAAGCGCTGTGATTGGCCAGCGCTACAGCATGGGAGAATGAGCCGACGGCAGGTTCCACTGGGTGGAGCCTAACTCTGAAGATACCGGAGGCAATAACGGGAGAACGGAGCGGCGCCCAGGTATAACAGTTAGTGCAGGGGGGTCCCTGGGCGCCGCTCTACATGCCTGTATAGTTACTTTAGAAGTTTTATTCTGGTGAAAGGTCCTCTTTAAATTGCACACTGACTAATGTGACAGAGGCCCAAGATGGGGGGTATTGCCAAAAGAGGGTGTTTATTGCAACCCAGAAAATTATAGAAGTATTTCCAGCTTGTTTTTAACAATTACAGATGCAGCAAAGGCTGCAATATTAAGTACTTTGCCCAAAATGGGTGTTTTTTTTAATAACAGTATTTGACAGCAGTATATAACGCTTGAATTTCACACTGACAGATGCAGCAAGGGCTGTAAAATTAAGTATTTTGACCAAAAAGGGTGTTTTTTAAAACCCCAAAAATTATTGCTGTATTTCTAGCTTAAAGGGACACTGACAGGCAAATTCAGCATATTTAGTTATATATCTGACATTACAGGTCTTATACAGTCTATTAAAAGCATCTAAGTATCCCCCCTGTCCACCTTTTAAATACCGAAAAATAAAGTTTTATAACCTGCCTGTCTCCTCACCAATCTGCCCAAGGGGCGGCGTTTCATCTCAAAATGCGCCCAGCCAGCCGCTCCCAACTGCCGTTCTGAAGCCCCGCCCAGCTCATGAATATTCACTTCACTGGGCGGCGGCTACAACTCTCCCCAGTCACGATCCTGCACAAGGGCAATAGAATCCTCCTGGCATCGTTCATGTCCAATCTTCTGCGCCTGCGCCCCGCCGTGGTTAGATCGCGCCTGCGTACACACCCTGCCTGCGTCCCCGAGGCCGCTGCAGCCTCTGCCTCATGCGCATGCGATGATGATGATACGATGCCAGAAAGATTCTATTGCCCATGCGCAGGATCATGACTGGGGAGAGTTGTAGCCACCGCCCAGCGAAGTGAATATTGATAAGCTGGGCGGGGCTTCAGAACGGCAGTTGGGAGCAGCTGGCTGGGCGCATTTTGAGATGAAACGCCGCCCCTTGGGCAGATTGGTGAGGAGACAGGTTATAAAACTTTATTTTTCGGTATTTAAAAGGTGGACAGGGGGGATACTTAGATGCTTTTAATAGACTGAATAAGACCTGTAATGTCAGATATATAACTAAATATGCTAAATTTGCCTGTCAGTGTCCCTTTAAATTCCACACTGACTAATGCGGCAGAGCCCCAAGATAAAGGGTATTGCCAAAAATTGGTGTTTTTTAAACCCAGAAAATTATAGAAGTATTTCAAGCTTGTTTTTAACAATCACAGATGCAGCAAAGGCGGCAATATTAAGTACTTTGCCCCAAAATTGATATTTTTTTAATAACAGAATATGACAGCAGTATATACCGCTTGAATTTCACACTGACAGATTTTCACACTGAGTATTGTGCCCAAAAAGGGTGTTTTTTAAAACCCAGAAAATTATTGCTGTATTTCTAGCTTAAATTGCACACTGACTAATGCTTTAAAGGCCAAAGATGTAGGGTCTGGCCAAAAATTTGTGATTTTTTTAAACCCAGAATATAATTGCAGTTGTTCAAGCTTCTATTTGACTGTCACAGATGCACATATGCTGTGCTGTTGCACAGAACTAGAATACAATGGCCGCCAGATCGCTGCGTTAACAAGCACTTCTGATTAAAGATTCTGTCCTATTCTCTCTTTCACAGCAGCAGCAGCATCCTATCCCTACACTAATCAGAGCAGAGTGACGTGCAGCGCTACGTGACTCCAGCTTATATAGAGGCTGGGTCACATGCTGCACTGGCCAATCACAGCCATGCCATTAGTACGCATGGCTGTGATGGCTTCTAAGTGCACAGAGTTAAACGCTTGTTGACTGGCTGCTCTGCAGCCTTTCAAAAAGCACCATAAAATAGCCGAACACGAACCCAATTTTTTACTGAACTGTTCGGGCTCGGGTCCGAGGTCAAAAAATCCTAAAGTTCGGTCAACCCTAGTCATTATACCTCCCCTATATAGTCTGACCTCACCCTTTGGTTTTGGAAGAGTTGGTGTGTTGTCTTCTCTGGTGTTCCTCCTTGTCCATCTCTCTACAGAAGTTAAATGCCTTATTCCATAGTTTTTTGTTGTCTCTTCCCATGTCTGTTGTTCCTAGGCCTCAGGGAGACACTTGTTCCTTCATCTGGGAAGGAACAGGTCGTCTCAAGCCCTGCCAATACCCATAGGGCTCTTTAGGGTCTCCAGGTCCTCTAGGTTCTGGTGTATGGGCATTCCTACCTTCAAGGTGTGACCATATGGATTGGAGCCAGGGCAAGGAGTAGGGGTCTATAGTTGATGACCCTTTCCCTAGCATTGAGGCCTAGTGGTTTTTCCCTTCCCTCCTGTTGACAGTGTGGTGTTCCCTCCCATACCTCATCCATGACATTGAGAGGATGAAGATAGCACAACATGGGTGCACCTCTAGGAGACTTTGCTGAATGTCCAGTATTATGCCACATGGAGAGCTTTCTTACCTTCCGTACTGATTGAATATGTCATGACATCTGCTTCACAAGATGATCAGCTTTTAAATTATAATGATGTTGCCATATTGTATCACAAAATCTCTGTTATGTGTGTGTCTATGTGCAGACAAGTGATCATGTTACAACATTACAAGGGTTTTGATAGGATATTTTGATACTGTATTGAATAGTTTCATGAGATAAGAGCTAAGGTAAAGGTGGCCACATCTGTTCAATAATCTTAATTGACTTCATTCTGTGAAGACTAAAGCCAGAGTAGTATTGATAACAATCGAAAGCAGCGGCTCCACTTATCGACCGAATGGATCAGGGTGCATACCTCTCGGTCCACCCAGACCATCTGAACACAAAAAACTAGCAATAGATAATGAGGGGCACTCCAAATTTAGGAAAATAGCAGCAGGTACTATATTCAAATATTAAATATTTAATATGATGTGCCAATGCATAAAATTACATCACAATAATAAAACCATACATACAATAAAACAATGTAACAGTGTGTTAGATGAGTCTGGACCTTCAATGAATCAATAGGATCCCAATGCGACTCTACTCGCAAATAGTCGCAAATGGATCACAATGTGAATACTAATGGATAAATTGCAATGCAAATGATCGCCAAATAATCGCAGTGCAGATGATCAGAAAAGAATCGTGAAAAAATCGCAATGCGACTCTACTTGTAAACGATCTAAGTCCTTGTCTCTAGCCCAATATGAGACTTCACCTACGTCGGATGGCAGGACTCCATGCTCAAGGCCGTGATAGCTCCACACAATATCCAGGATCTGTCTCGCTAGCTCAATAAAATAACTAGGTAGTAATAGTCGTGAAAGATATTTTTTACCACATGTCGTCACCTGCTGGATCTTACACTCGATCCTCCTGCCGTTCTTACCCTACGCGGCGTCCCAAGTGGTATGGAGTCTCTACCGTGACGTCTCACGTGACTCCTCTGCTTAGCAGCGGTGTAGTGTTAGAAGATTCCTGCGATCCTACCTCTTCTCAGAGGATCGAACCCAATTCGAAAAAATGGGAATAGTTCGTCAGGTGATAATTCTCACGAAAAAAGACGTCTTTTGTAGGTAAATCCTGACTGGGAAACGGCTCACAGACCCAGACGCATTTCAGGGTATACACCCCTTCCTCAGAGTATTGATGCTTAGTGAATTTGAGTGTAATGCAAGCCAGGGTAAGATTGAGTTGTTCTCTTTTAGAGAGACTGTAATGTACCTTCCTAAGTCTGTGCCCTCATTGAGAAACTAACTACTGTTTCCTGTCGTCATCCTAGAGTGGGGAGCTATGTATACCACTCAGCGACATCAATTCTATCTTTAAGGTCTGACCTCCTTACATGTCTTCTTTAAGTGTACTAAAGACTTTGTATGGTAGCTCTGCTATTGTGTACCAGTGAGATGTACCGTAGACTGTGTCAAGAGACTGTCCTTTTTCTGGTGGTGACCACCTACAGCTGATATTAGTACACAGTATGTTGCAGAAAGACACTGTAATGTTGCTTGATGCAGACTGGCATGAGTACACTATATTTTCTGACACTGTGTGTATGTACAGCTGTCTCTCCTGACTCTGACCTCTATACATATGCTCGCTTGGCTTGGCTGCACATACATGTGTCCTTAATAGTGAGAGGGGAGAAAGCTGCTGTTGGACATCTCTGGCAGTAGCTTATCTCCCTGAGACCAAATGAATCATGCACAATTGTTGGCTGATTGGTCCCATTAAAATGGGCAAATTTTGTTTACATTTAATATACAAAGACAGCCAACAGAAGCAAGAGCAGAGCTTTGATTTACAACCTTATCTGCACCACCAGCTAGGTGAAAGACTTAAACACAAGCTGCAGAAACAAAATGGCAGGACTTTATTAATGATTTAGAATGTTGTTAAATTGTAGCTATAGGAAGCAAATGATTTCTAAAAAAATTGTGCAAAGTTGTCTATAGTCTTTAACCCCTTCAGGATCCTGCCATTTTCCACCTGAAGGACCAGGCCACTGACATGTGGTGATAACTTTAAAACGCTTTTTTGTCACATATTGTACTTCATGACAGTGGTAAATTTGAGTCAAAATATTTCATTTTTATCTATAAAAAAAACAAATGTACTAAAAAAAATTGAAAAATTTGCAATTTTCTAAATTTCAATTTCTCTGCTTTTAAAATAGATACTGATACCTCCTAAAATAGTTATTACTTTACATTTCCCATATGTCTACTTCATGTTTGGAACATTTTGTAAATTACATTATCTTATTTTCAGACGTTAGTAGGATTAGAAGTTTAGAAGCAAATCTTAAAATTTTCAAGAAAATTTCCAAAGCCCACTTTTTAATGACCAGTTCAGGTCTCAAGTCATTTTGTGGAGCTTACATAATAGAAACCACCCATAAATGGCCCCATTTTAGAAACTACACTCCTCAAGGTATCCAAAACTGATTTTACAAACTTTGTTAACCCTTTAGGTGTTCCACAAGAATTAAAGGAAAATGTAGATTTGTTTGGCAGATTTTCCATTTTAATTCATTTTTTCCAGTAACAAAGTTTACAGAAACACCTCATATGTGGTCGTAAACTACTGTACGGGCAAACAGCAGGGCCCAGAAGGATAGGAACGCCATATGATTTTTGGGGGGCAGATTTCACTAGGATAATTTTATGTTGCCATGTCACATTTGAAGACCCTAGAGAAGAAACTCTAAAAAATTGACCCCATTTTGGAAACTACACCCTCAAGGTATTCAAAACTGATTTTACAAACTTTATTAACCCTTTAGGTGTTTCACAAGAATTACAGGAAAATGTAGATGAAATTTCAGAATTTCACTTTTTTGGCAGATTTTCCATTTTAATCAATTTTTTTCCGCTCACAAAGCAAGGGTTAGCAGCCCCAAAAAACAACAACAATATTTATTACACTGATTCTGTAGTTTACAAAAACACCCCATATGTGGTTGTAAACTGCTGTACAGGCACACGGCATGAGCACGGAAGGAAAGGAACACCATATGGTTTTTGGAAGGCAGATTTCACTGGGATAATTTTAAGTTGTCATGTCACACTTGAAGAACCCCTAGAGTAGAAACGCCAAGAAAGTGACCCCATTTTGGAAACTACGTGATTAGAGTTGAGCGGACACCTGGATGTTCGGGTTCGATGGGTTCGGCCGAACTTCACAAAAAAGTTCGAGTTCGGGACCCGAACTTGACCCGAACTTGACCCCGAACCCAAACCCTATTGAAGTCAATGGGGACCCAAACTTTTGAGCACTAAAATGGCTGTAAAAATGACATGGAAAGGGCTAGAGGACTGCAAATGTCATCAAAATGTGGTAAAGAGCATGGCAAGTGCTCTGCAAACAAACAGTTGATAGGGAAATGACTTTAAATGACATAAAAAACGTAAAAATAAAAATAATAATCTCGATCTAGGAGGATGAGGTCCATATGGAGTAGGAATTTGAGGAGACGGTGGATGCGGCGGTGGATGAAGAGGAGGTAGCCTACACTGCTTTATGTTTTTAATTTTTTTTTTATTTTTTTTAATTAGGGTACACCCCAAAACATTGGGAAATATAACCTGTGGTAACCCCCTTCAGTCATGCTAAACTTACGTTCAGACAAGGCATAAAGGGCAACCTCAGGCCATGTGCCCAATTTAGAGACCCAGAAGTTGCAGGGGGCAGAACCATCAGTCAGTTCGTGTAGGCGTGTGCAAACATGCTGCCCCACCACGTTGCACGTCCCCGTGATGTTCATGATCCAATTGGATATCTGCTCAGGGTTCTTTTCTGCGCCTACCATGTTGATCACGGTTAGCGGTGAATCAGGGTTCCACCCCGGAGAGGGAGCGTAAGAAAGAGAGACCACATCCAAGGGAGGTTAATTGTTTCAAATTATATATGATAGAGCAGAAATGTGGGACAAACTATTGAAGTGCAAATGTGGGACAAATTATTAAAGCAGAAGAATCGAAGGAAAGGGCCAATTAAAAACAAATTTTAGAAATTTAAGTCCCTGTCACCTATGCAGAGCAGGGGTTTCTATCCGGCAAAATTGGTAAATTGTACCTGACAATGTAACAATTTTTTCAAATTTATGTTCCTGTCACCTATGCAGAGGTGCCCCTGTGACATCCACCATCTATTTGGATATCTTCTCTATCAACTTTCGATGTTCTTTTCTGAGCCTACTATGTTGATCACAGTTATTGGCGAATCAGGGTTTCACGCCGGAGAGGGAGCGTGAGAAAGAGAGACCACATCCAAAGGAGATAAATGGATGAAATTAAATTTTGATCGAGCGGAAATATGGGAAAAGTTATTAAAGCAGAAGAATCGAAGGAAAGGGCCAATTAAAGAAGAATTTTAGAAATTTTAGTCCCTGTCACCTATGCAGAGTAGGGGTTTTTCATCGCCAGAAATGGGTTAATGTCACCCCCCAGTGGAACAGATTATTTTATAAAATTTCGGTCCCTGTCACCTATGCAGAGCAGGTGTTTATTCACGTCAAAAATTGTAAAATGTCAACCCAAGAATGTAACAGAAAAATTTGTGAAATTTATTAACCTGTCTACTAATTTTAAGCTGTCTACTAACTAGAGCAGTGTTATATCACAGCTAAAAATTGGTGAATTTCAATCGAAAATGCAACAGACAAATTTGTGAATTTTTTTAACCTGTCTACTAGGTAGAGCAGTGGTACATCACAGCCAAAAACTGGTGAATTTCACCCGAAAATGAAACAGACAAATTAGTGAATTTTTTTAAGCTGTCTACTAGGTAGAGCAGTGGTATATCACAGCCAAAAATTGGTGAATTTCAACCTAAAATTTAACAGATAAATTAGTGATTTTTTTTTAACCTGTCTACTAGGTAGAGCAGTGGTACATCACAGCCAAAAATTGGTGAATTTCACCCGAAAATGTAACAGACAAATTAGTGAATTTTTTAAGCTGTCTACTAGGTAGAGCAGTGGTATATCACACCCAAATATTGGCGAATTTCACCTGAAAATGTAACAGACAAATTAGTGATTTTTTTTAACCAGTCTACTAGGTATAGCAGTGAAAAAACAGAGAAAACTAAAGCTCATAGACATCCAATTATGAAAGATAAGTATACTTTATTGGTTACATAATAGAAGGTTAATAAATTAGCATTAAAAAAGGGGGAATAAGGAGCAGAAACACCATCCCGGCAGTACAGATCAATAATTACAGATGTATACGTATCAAGAAAACACATGCACAATGCTTTAATAAGGGGCGAGTTCTAGTAAGAAACATCACAGCAAGGATACTGAATGGTACAACTACTCAAATGCAAACAATGCTCTCAGAAGGTGCTGTGTGATGTAACGCAAAATTAAGCTGCAGTATGTACCCTCTGGGCCATATCTGCACATATGTGGCCTCACCGAGCGTGGCGGCCGAAGCTCCGTAATCCCGCCCCAAGGTGTCATGCCGTGACGCGGCAAGTTACATGACGTAGGTCACGTGACGCACCCGGTTGGCATGGAGACGTCTGGGGGGAGGACACAGAGCGCAGCCCCGTGACACCGCGCGCGCCATGTCAGACAAGGAAATCTTGTATACATCTGTAGCTGTTGATCTGAACTGCCGGGATGGTGTTTCTGCTCCTTATTTCCCCTTTTTTAATGGTAATTTATTAACCTTCTATTTTGTAACCAATGAAGTATACTTATCTTTCATAATTGGATATCTATGAGCTTTAGTTTTCTCAGTTTTTTCTTGTACAAGAAGCTCGTCCGGTTAATATTGGAAAGTCTGCTGATATAGCTGCACTATTTTAATGTATATTTAATCGGCAATTGACACCCATGGTCATTTCTGTTTTTCAATTGATATAATTGCTGTGGTTTTTCTCACAGATTCCTTTGACCGTTCATCACTATGGACTATAATGCCAGGGAACAGTCCTGGCTTTCACAATTGGATGCTGTTTTTAAGTCTGAAGGGGCAGTTGGTGGTCCTGATGATGGGGAGGCGATTAGGGAGACTCAAAACTCGTTACAACGGCTCTTACACAAAAAAACGGCTATGGTGGAACATGGCCTTTCTGGAAAAGTATCTCCAGAGGGGCTTGATACTGCATGGTTTGAGGATACAAGTATTTCCCTTCTTTCAAGTGGATGATGAATCTTTCACTTGCCAGTGGGAGGAGACGTGCACTAATAGCTCTCTCAAGTTCATGGAGCTCCTGATTGATCTTAACAGGAAAAGCCTTGGACAGATAGATATGGAAATTGACCTTCTGCAGACGAAACTATCTAGGGAATATAGCACAGATAGCTTGAAAAATTTTCAAGAGCAAATGGATCAAAAATATTGTATCTGGGAGAAGGAAATCCAAGAATTTAAGATCAAGAAATTTGCTCGAGATAGCAATGATGCTCAACAGAAGAGGGTGTATAGATGGAGAAACAAGGGGATAGGTAGGCCTATTAGTAGATCATCCTCAGTATCTTCCTTGGCTTCCATGGGCGAGACACAGACATATGTAGCCCAGTCCACTAGATTCTTTCGTAACAAAAGGAAAATGGATCATGGACATGGTCTGGGGAATAATAGATCACAAGATCGTACTAGTACCAACAAAGAATTGGTCAAGGATTTAAAGGTAATTAATCTGTCCAATTATGTGTTCTCTGAATCAGATATTACACTGTTGGAAAAAGGTCTATCATATGCACTGAGCTCTCAGTTTGATCAAGTCACAGCTATCAAAGACCTACATATGCTTGGACGCTCATTAATGATGAAAAGATGGCATCACAAGGAACAAAACCCTGAGGTTTTTTCTACGGCCTCTGAACAACAAGCCCTTCAAATTTTGGAGGACCTCTTGTCTGAACAGGAAAAAGGGATAAGAAGTGATGTGCCATCAACTTTGAAACAAAAATCTCAAAAGTTTCCTCCTCTGTCCTTGTGCCCAGCAATTGACTTGTTTGTCAAACTGGTCAACAATGACTTGGAAAAAATATCAAGGATTGTTCGTGGTGATAATCTCACCAAAGCAAAACGACAGAGTTTAGAGAAACTGAAGAATTTACCTGATATAATATACAAACCTGTCAATAAAGGTGGAAATTTGGTTGTATGGCCTCGCAAAATGTATCTGACTGAGGCGTACAAGCAACTGAATAACAACACATGTTATCAAAAACTAACATATAACCCTTTACTGTCCTTCAGAGATGAATTAACGAAGATCTTGGAGATGGCCCTGGAGAAAGACATTATCTCCAAGGAGCTACATGATGTTCTCAGTGTTCGGGAACCCACCATTCCAACGCTATACTTACTTCCCAAAATCCACAAAAATCCCTGCATACCACATGGTAGGCCAATAATTTTGGGCCAGGGAAGTTTAGTAGAAGGTATCTGCAAATTTATAGACCATCATTTGAAACCCATGGTGGAACTATTACCATCCTCTATACGGGACCTGACCTGTTACAAAAACTACAGGGGATAAGTTTAGAAAAGAATACCTTATTTGTAACATGTGATGTGGAGTCCCTATATACTAGCATTAAGCATTCCGATGGACTCTAGTCAGTTGAGTTTTTCCTTAGGGCCAATAATGTCAATCATGGAACAGTGTCTTTCCTATTTCAGTTGTTCCGGTTTGTGTGGACCAGGAATTTCTTTACCTTTAATGGATCCTTTTTCCTGAAGCTCCAGGGGACAGAAATGGGGGCTGCCTGTGCACCCTCATATGCTAATCTGTTCCTTGGGCTGTGGGAGAGGGACCTATTTATGTCAGATGGACAGCCATCATGGACCGCGCCATTTTGTGGGCGCAGTACATAGACGACATCTTCCTAATCTGGCAGGGGACTTCTGAACACCTCCAAGAATTTTTTGAGATTCTCAACACAAATACACATAATATCAGACTCACTTAGGCATACCACAAGGAAAAAATAGACTTCCTGGATTTTTCCGTGAGTAGAACTCATGATGGCCACATTCAGACAGATGTATACCGCAAATAAACCTCGGTAAATGCTTATTTACATGCATCTTCTTTGCATCCCAGGAGCACTATCATTGGTATACCAACTGGGCAATTTCTAGGGATACGAAGAATCTGCTTGACGGATTCAACTTTTGAAGCACAAGCCAGGGATTTAAAAGACCATTTCCTGAGAAGAGGCTACAGCCATCGATCAATAAAGAATGACTACAAGAGGGCCAAGGCACATCAACAAATGGACCTATTACAACATAGTCACATCAGGTATGTGACTACATAGCACTCACGATGGGAGTAAATGAGGAGATCTGTGGATAGACATTGGCCTGTCCTTCTAACAGACCCAATTTTGGAAAAGCTGGTGTCTGCAAGATCCTCCATTACAGCCCGTAGAGCTAATACCCTATGGGATATTTAGGTCAAAAGTTATCTTGAACTTATAAACACACCACTCTTCCCTGACATTGAGAGACCAACAAATGGGTTTAAACCCTGTGGCAGATGTGATCGCATGCCCGAACATGGAACGGGCACGTGACTGTGTGGACTCATCTGGAGAACGTATATTCGAAATTAGACATAACCTTACTTGTTCCAGCTTTCGGGTTGTCTATTATGCATCATGTCCATGCAAGAAAATTTAGGTAGGCTTGACGACCTGTGAGCTGAAGGTTCGGGAACATGTTAAGGACATTATTGCAGCAATTGATGTCCAAAGAAATGAGGACTTAAAACCTATAGCAAGACATTTCAAAGTATGTCATGCATGTAATCCCAGAGAACTAAAGGTGAAAGGGATTTATTGTATTAAATTGAATTTGAGAGCAGGAAATATTTCGAAAAAACTGGCCCAAAAAGAAAGCCATTGGATATGGACACTTGGAACTTAACTTCCAAGAGGTCTAAATGAGAATTTGGGTTTTTTGTTGTTTCTTTGATCACCAGGACCACTACTGTCGGTCTCCCCTATACCTCCTCCCACAATTGTTAAGGTTTTATTTTCTAAGTACTGTATTTAACTGACTTTCTTTTTTCCCTGCCCTAGGCCATTTACCAGTGAAGGTTGCCATTGTTGTTAATCCATGTCATCTGCAATTGCTCTGCGTGGGATGTTCATATGCATACCATTGGCTGTGCCCTGCATCACCCTAGATTTTTCTGGGTTGTGTTGCTGCAGTATACATATATTCCATGGATATGCTGTTCACATTGTTTTTATCAATTGTCTTTTGTTTTTCTACTTACTGGCATAGTGTCTATCTCACTGTTTACTCACCATGCACATGATCACGTATTTGTATTTTTAGGTAACACCTATATAATTTTGGTTACACTTCTCCCACACTCTAGCTTACTGACTGACATTCAGACAATTATGTATTGTCATTTCACACTTTTCTATATTTATTACTAGAGTTGAGCGGACACCTGAATGATCGGGTTCGACGGGTTCGGCCGAACTTCTGAAAAAAGTTCGAGTTCGGGACCCGAACTTGACCCCGATCCGGAACCCCATTGAAGTCAATGGGGACCCGAACTTTTGAGCACTAAAGTGACTGTAAAAATGTCATGGAAAGGGCTATAGGCCTGCAAACGTCGTCAAAATGTGGTTAAGAGCATGGCAAGTGCTCTGCAAACAAATGTGGATAGGGAAATGACTTAAAATAACATAAAATACTTAAAAATAAAAAAATCATAATCTTGATCTAGGAGGACCAGGTCCATATGGAGTAGAAGGTGAGGAGGCGGTAGATGTGGTGGTGTAGGTGGAAGTGGCGGTGGATGAGGAGGAGGTAGCCTACACTGCTTTTTGATTTAAAATTTATTTAAATATTTTTAAATTAGGGTTCACCCCAAAACATTGGGAAATATAACCCTCCAGTCGTGCTAAACACACGTTCAGACAATACACCGGCTGCAGGGCAGGCCAGCACCTCCAAGGCGTAGACGGCAAGCTCAGGCCATTTGCCCAATTTGGAGACCCAGAAGTTGCAGGGGCTCACCCCTGTCAGTTAGTTCGTGTAGGCATGTGCATATTTACTACCCCACCATGTCGCACGTCCCCGTGATGTTCACAATCCAATTTGATATCTGCTCTATTAACTTTCAATGTTCTTTTATGCGCCTACCATGGTGATCATGGGTGGCGGGGAGTCAGGGTTCCTGGCCGGAGAGGGAGCGTGAGAAAAAGAGACCAAATTTAAGGGACAGTACCCCCACTGTCAAGTGGGAATGCCACCAGCAGCGCTTCTACTAGCGTGCGCTTGTACTCGTGCATCTTACGATCATGCTCCAGTGACGGAATTAAGGACGGTACATTGTCCTTGTAACGGGAATCCAGCAGCGTGGCCACCCAGTATTCAGCACTAGTTAGAATGTAGGCAACTCGGTGGTTGTTGCGGAGACACTGCAGCATGTAATCGCTCATGTGTGCCAGGCTGCCCAGAGGCAACGAAAAGCTGTCCTCTGTGTCCTCTGTATCCCTCCATCCATGCACCCGTGATGGAATGAGCTGGGTGCCACCCTGCTGTGAACATGGTTCCTCCTCCTCCATCTCCTCATCCTCCACCTCCTCATCCTCCAGAACTGTGCCCTGACTGGACAATTGTGTACCTTGGGTTTGTGGGTGCAGGAACCCACCCTCGGAGCCACTTGGGAATGATTGGCCGGAAACCCTACAAAATGATCCCTCTTCCTCCTCCTCCTCCTGTGCCACATCCTCTTCCATCATCGCCATGAGCATTTTTTCAAGGAGACATAGAAGTGGGATAGTAACGCTGATAATGGTGTTAACGGCACTGGCCATGTTGGTGGAGTATTTAAAACAGCGCAACAAGGAACACAGGTCTCGCATGGAGGCCCAGTTATTGGTGGTGAAGTGGTGCTGTTCCACCGAGCGACTTACTTATGTGTTACGCTGACCGGATGAGGAGCTGGTAGAGGATGAGGAAGCAGAGAAGGAGGAAAAAACAACAGAAGGCAAACTGAAGCGCCCTGCAATCCTCATGATGGAAGGGCATCCACCAAACTGCTATCCGCCTCAGGCCCAGCCCCCACTGCAGTTACCCAGTGTGCTCTTATGGAGATATAACGTCCCTGACCGTGCTTACTGGTCCACGTATCCGTAGTCAGGTGCACCTTGCCACAGATTGCGTTGCGCAGTGCAAATTTGATTTTGTCCCCTACTTGGTTGTGCAGGGAAGAGATGGCTCGCCTGGAAAAGTAGCAGCGGCTGGGCATGACGTACTGTGGGACAGCCACCGCCATAAGGCCTTTAAAACTATCCGTCTCCACCAGATGGAATGACAGCATTTCAAAGGCCAGCAATTTAGAAATACTGGCCTTCAGGGCTAGGGATCGCGGGTGGGTAGGGGGGTACTTCCTCTTCCTCTCCAGCGTTTGTGAGATGGAGAGCTGAATTCTTCCGTGGGACATTGTGGAGATGATTGGTGACCCAGGTGTTGGTGTTGCTGTAGATCCTCTGTTTGGGGGGTGCCAGATGGCACTGTCACTCCAGAGGTGGATGAAGAGGCCGAGACTGCAGCAGAAAAGGAAACAGGAGGAGTCAGAGACCTTTCTTGGTTTTTGAGGTGTCTACTGCACTGCAGCTCGTGCTTTTCACTTAAATGCCTGGTCATGCAGGTTGTGCTCAGGTTGAGAACGTTTATGCCTTGCTTCAGGCTCTGATTGCACAGCATGCAAACCACTCGTGTCTTGTCGTCAGCATATTGTCTGAAGAACTGCCACGCCAGGGAACTCCTTGGAGCTGGCTTTCGTGTGCTCGGTCCCTTGTTGCGGTGGGCAGTAGCAGGCATACTGTCTAGAGGACGGCTGCTCCGCTTTTGCACCCTGCTCCCTCTTCTGCTGTGCTGGTGGCTCTGTGCGACCACCGCCTCTCCCTCTGAACTACATAGGTCACACGCATGACCTTGATTCCATGTGAGGTTGAGGACCTCATCATCGTCCACATCATGTTCCACTTAGTCTTCACCCCTGCCTTCCTTGTCGGTCTGCACACTTTCGAAAGCCCCAGCAGTTGGCACCTGTGTTTCATCATCATCCGAGACATGCTGCGATGGTCCTCCCATGTACTCCTCTTAAGAGATAAGTGGTTGGGCATCGGTGCACTCAATCTCTTCCACTTCTGGGGCAGGGCTAGGTGGATGGCCCTGGGAAAACCTGCTAACAGAGTCATCAAAAAGCAAAAGAGACTGCTGCATGACTTGGGGCTCAGACTGCTTGGCTGATATGCAAGGGGGTGAGGTGAAAGACTGATGGACATCGGCTGCAGGTGCCAACTGTGGTCTTTCAGCAGGAGACAAGGCAGGTGGGAGACAATGTGAAGGAACTGGATCCAAACCCACTCAACCCACTCTACCATCGCCTGTACTTGTTCAGGCCTCACCATTCGTAGAGCCGCATTAGGACCGACCAAATACCGCTCGCTGCAGGTTCTGTCTCCTACTCGCACCTGAGAAAGGGGTTTCACTTGTGCGTGTAGCTGGCACAGATCGACCACATCCTCTCCCTGTAATAGGAGCTCCACCAGCAGCACCTGGGCCACGTCCCTTATTTGACGCTCTCCTCATATTTTTCAAATTTAGGATCTTGCCCTAAATGGGTGTTTAATTAATAGTAGAATAGAACGACAGTATGTAAAGGTTGTATCTCACACGGCCTGAACCAGACTAGGTCAAAATGAAAGATTTATTTGCCAAAAATGGCTGTATTTCAAATGCCTGAATCAAACCCCTGTATGTAAAGGGTTTTTCTCACACGGCCTGACCCATTGTAAGCCTGAATTAAAGATTTATTTGCCCAAAATGGCTGTATTTCAAATGGCTGAATCAAACTTCTGTATGTAAAGGGTGTATCTCACACGGCCTGAACCAGACTAGGCCTCAATTAAGTATTTATTTGCCCAAAATGGTTGTATTTCAAATGGCTATATTTCAAATGCCTGAATCAAACCCCTGTATGTAGAGGGTATATCTCACATGGTCTGAACCAGTGTAGGCCTGAATTAAATATTTCTTTGCCCAAAATGGTGGTATTTCAAATGGCTATATTTCAAATGCCTGAATCAAACCCCTGTATGTAGAGGGTGTATCTCACAAGGCCTGAGCAATACAGCCATTTTGTGCAAATAAATATTTAATTCAGGCCTACACTGGTTCAGACGGTGTGAGATACACCCTCTACATACAGGGGTTTGATTCAGGGATTTGAAATATAGCCAATATTTCTTTGCCCAAAATGGCTGTATTTCAAATCCCTGAATAAAACCCCTGTATGTAGAGGGTATATCTCACACGGTCTGAACCAGTGTAGGCCTAAATTAAATATTTATTTGCACAAAATGGCTGTATTTCAAATAGCTGTATTTCAAATGCCTGATTTAAACCCCTATATGTAGAGGGTGTATCTCACAGGGCCTGAACCAGTGTAGGCCTAAATTAAATATTTATGTGCACAAAATGGCTGTATTTCTAATATCTGTATTTCAAATGCCTGATTTAAACCCCTGTATGTAGAGGGTGTATCTCACACGGCCTGAACCAGTGTAGGCCTGAATTCAATATTGGTGCACCAAATGGCGGTATTTAAAATCTCTGAATGTAACCCAAATGTATTAAGGGTGTATCTCACAATGACATCTGCATCAAAGGCTGCCAACTACATTTTTTGTGCCCAAACGAGTATTTTGTTTAACAACTGAATTTGACAGCAGTATATAAGCCTGTAATTTCACACGTTCTGATGCAGCAAGTCCTGAAAATAGTGTTTTTTGTAAAAAAAAGTGTGTATTTAAAACCCCAGAAAATGATGGGTGTATTTCTAGCTTAAATTGCACACTGACTAATCCAGATGTTGTAGATTGCCCAAAAAGTTTTTTTTGGGGTAACAGAATATGATTCATATTCTGTTACCAAAAAGAAAAACTTTTTTGTCAATCTACAACATCTGGATTAGTCAGTGTGCAATTTAAGCTAGAAATACACCCATCATTTTCTGGGGTTTGAAAAACACACTTTTTTGTAAAAAAAAACCCGTATTTTCCTGATCTGCAAGTGTTAAATTCAAGTTTAATATATACAGCTTTGATATTATATGAAAGATGTGTATATTAAACTTGAATTTAACACTTGCAGATCAGAAAAATACAGTTTTTTTTTACAAAAAATGTGTTTTTTTCAAACCTCTGAAAATAATGGGTGTATTTCTAGCTTAAATTGCACACTGACTAATCCAGATGTTGTAGATTGACAAAGAAAAGTGTTTTTTTGGTAGCATAATATGAAAGCTGTATTTATTAAATTTGAATTTAACACTCACAGTTTAGGAAAATACAGTTTTTTGACAAAAAAGTGTTTTTTTCAAACCTCAGAAAATGATGGGTGTATTTCTAGCTTAAATTGCACACTGACTAATACAGATGTTGTAGATTGCCAAAAAAGCGTTTTTTTGGTAATAGAATATGAAAGGTGTATATATTAAACTTGAATTTAACACTTGCAGATCAGGAAAATACAGTTTTTTGGGCAAAAAAGTGTGTTTTTAAAACCCCAGAAAATGATGGGTGTATTTCTACCTTAAATTGCACACTGACTAATCCAGATGTTGTCATTTGCCCAAAAATGGTGATTTGCAATGTCACAAAAGCTCACATAAAATTTCCCTGAGCTTGCATAAAATGGCCGCCACCGCCGCCCACCTAACAGAATTATAAAAGTTAGGTTTTTTTGGTCAATGGGCTCAGGGCAGGGTAAAACGATTGTGCCCTGCACCCACACAACTATTACTCTGTAGATCTCTGAGTTAGATTCTCTCCTATTCTCTCCCTGAAATCACAAGTCCAGCAGCATCCTCTCCCTACACTTGTAACAGCAGAGTGACGTGCAGCGCTACGTGAATCAAGCTTATATAGAGCCTGGGTCACATGCTTCTCTGGCCAATCACAGCCATGCCATTAGTAGGCATGGCTATGATGGCTTCTAAGGTCAGACAGTTAACCGCTTCTTGATTGGCTGCTCTGCAGCCTTTCAAAAAGCGCCAAGAAAGCACCGAACACCAAACCTGAACCCAAACTTTTACGGAAATGTTCGGGTCCCGGGTCCAAAAATCCTAAAGTTCGGTACGAACCCGAACGTTACAGTTCGAGTTCGCTCAACCCTATTTATTACCCTTTTCACCATTTTTGACCAGTAACACTGGTCTATTAGATTTTTTCATATTTCAACGTATTTTGATTCACAATACTTCCTTTTGGATTATTCCATAGAGATCCCTTCTTGGAGTTTATTCACATTAGCTCCATTTTATATACAAACCGGATTCCAAAAAAGTTGGGACACTATACAAATCGTGAATAAAAACTGAATGCAATGATGTGGAGGTGCCAACTTCTAATATTTTATTCAGAATAGAACATAAATCACGGAACAAAAGTTTAAACTGAGAAAATGTACCATTTTAAGGGAAAAATATGTTGAATCAGAATTTCATGGTGTCAACAAATCCCCAAAAAGTTGGGACAGGGCCATTTTCACCACTGTGTGGCATCTCCCCTTCTTCTTACAACACTCAACAGACGTCTGGGGACCGAGGAGACCAGTTTCTCAAGTTTAGAAATAGGAATGCTCTCCCATTCTTGTCTAATACAGGCCTCTAACTGTTCAATCGTCTTGGGCCTTCTTTGTTGGACCTTCCTCTTTATGATGTGCCAAATGTTCTCTATAGGTGAAAGATCTGGACTGCAGACTGGCCATTTCAGTACCCGGATCCTTCTCCTACGCAGCCATGATGTTGTGATTGATGCAGAATGTGGTCTGGCATTATCTTGTTGAAAAATGCAGGGTCTTCCCGGAAAGAGATGACGCCTGGATGGGAGCATATGTTGTTCTAGAACCTGAATATATTTTTCTGCATTGATGGTGCCTTTCCAGACATGCAAGCTGCCCATGCCACACGCACTCATGCAACCCCATACAATCAGAGATGTAGGCTTCTGAACTGAGCGTTGATAACAACTTGGGTTGTCCTTGTCCTCTTTGGTCCGGATGACATGGCGTCCCAGATTTCCAAAAAGAACTTTGAATCGTGACTCGCCTGACCACAGAACAGTCTTCTATTTTGACACACTCCATTTTAAATGATCCCTGGCCCAGTGAAAATGCCTGAGCTTGTGGATCTTGCTTAGAAATGGCTTCTTCTTTGCACTGTAGAGTTTCAGCTGGCAACGGCGGATGGCACGGTGGATTGTGTTCACTGACAATGGTTTCTGGAAGTATTCCTGAGCCCATTCTGTGATTTCCTTTACAGTAGCATTCCTGTTTGTGGTGCAGTGTCATTTAAGGGCCCGGAGATCACGGGCATACAGTATGGTTTTACGGCCTTGACCCTTACGCACAGAGATTGTTCCAAATTCTCTGAATCTTCAGATGATGTTATGCACAGTTGATGATGATAGATGCAAAGTCTTTGCAATTTTTCGCTGGGTAACACCTTTCTGATATTGCTCCACTATCTTTCTGCGCAACATTGTGGGAATTGGCGATCCTCTACCCATCTTGGCTTCTGAGAGACACTGCCACTCTGAGAAGCTTTTTATACCCAATCATGTTGCCAATTGACCTAATTAGTGTTAATTGGTCTTCCAGCTTTTCGTTATGCTCAAATTTACTTTTTCCAGCCTCTTATTGCTACTTGTCCCAACTTTTTTGGGATTTGTTGACACCGTGAAAAATTGAATCAACGTATTTTTCCTTTAAAATGATACATTTACTCGGATTAAACATTTGATCTGTCATCTACGTTCTATTACAAATAAAATATTGACATTTGCCACCTCCACATCATTGCATTCCGTTTTTATTCACGATTTGTATAGTGTATAGTGTCCCAACATATATATATATATATATGTTTTTATTTTAATTGATATACTTATCTATTTATTATTAATTTCACACTGCGTAGGTCTGTGTATATTTTACTATTTTTATTGTAATAGTGCCATGGTTTATGAGATTGTAAATATACTGTATTTGATCTATGTAAAATGGGCTTTATGTATATACTTGACATCTGAATGCTAAATGGTGCTCTATATATATATATATATATATATATATATATATATACATACAGTACAGACCAAAAGTTTGGACACACCTTCTCATTCAAAGAGTTTTCTTTATTTTCATGACTATGAAAAGTGTAGATTCACACTGAAGGAATCAAAACTATGAATTAACACATGTGGAATTATATACATAACAAAAAGTGTGAAACAACTGAAAATATGTCATATTCTAGGTTCTTCAAAGTAGACACCTTTTGCTTTGATTACTGCTTTGCACACTCTTGGCATTCTCTTGATAAGCTTCAAGAGGTAGTCAACTAAAATGGTCTTCCAACAGTCTTGAAGGAGTTCCCAGAGATGCTTAGCACTTGTTGGCCCTTTTGCCTTCACTCTGCGGTCCAGCTCACCCCAAACCATCTCGATTGGGTTCAGGTCCGGTGACTGTGGAGGCCAGGTCATCTGGCGCAGCACCCCATCACTCTCCTTCATGGTCAAATAGACCTTACACGGCCTGGAGGTGTGTTTGGGGTCATTGTCCCGTTGAAAAATAAATGATGGTCCAACTAAACGCAAACCGGATGGAATAGCATGCTGCTGCAAGATGCTGTGGTAGCCATGCTGGTTCAGTATGCCTTCAATTTTGAATAAATCCCCAACAGTGTCACCAGCAAAGCACCCCCACACCATCACACCTCTTCATCCATGTTTCACGGTGGGAACCAGGCATGTAGAGTCTATCCGTTCACCTTTTCTGCGTCGCACAAAGACATGGTGGTTGGAACCAAAGATCTCAAATTTGGACTCATCAGACCAAAGAATATATTTCCACTGGTCTAATGTCCATTCCTTGTGTTCTTTAGCCCAAAGAAGTCTCTTCTGCTTGTTGCCTGTCCTTAGCAGTGGTTTCCTAGCAGATATTCTACCATGAAGGCCTGATTCACGTGTCTGCTGCGAGAACTCTGTGTGGCATTGACCTGGTCTCTAATCTGAGTTCCTGTTAACTTGCGATTTCTGAGGCTGGTGACTCGGTGAACTTATCCTCCGTAGCAGAGGTGACTCTTGGCCTTCCTTTGCTGGGGCGTTCCGCATGTGAGCCAGTTTCTGTGTAGCGCTTGATTGTTTTTGTGACTGCACTTGGGGACACTTTCAAAGTTTTCCCAATTTTTCGGACTGACTGACCTTCATTTCTTAAAGTAATGATGGCCACTAGTTTTTCTTTACTTAGCTGCTTTTTTCTTGCCATAATACAAATTCTAACAGTCTATTCAGTAGGACTATCAGCTGTGTATCCACCTGACTTCTCTGCAACGCAACTGATGGTCCCAACCCCATTTATAAGGCAAGAAATCCCACTTATTGAACCTGACAGGGAACACCTGTGAAGTAAAAACCATTTCAGGTGACTACCTCTTGAAGCTCATCAAGAGAATGCCAAGAGTGTGCAAAGCAGTAATCAGAGCAAAAGGTGGCTACTTTGAAGAACCTAGAATATGACATATTTTCAGTTGCTTCACACTTTTTTGTTATGTATATAATTCCACATGTGTTAATTCATAGTTTTGATGCCTTCAGCGTGAATCTACAATTTTCATAGTCATGAAAATAAAGAAAACTCTTTGAATGAGAAGGTGTGTCCAAACTTTTGGTCTGTACTGTATATATTTTATGACACCTGCAGATGCATTGCATTTGTGTTATGTATAATATACCTTTATGACTATTTATACATCATGGTTCCTCATATGCTTCATTATGGTATATCATGTATCGTCTGACAATTAGATCGTGCACCTCTGGTTTAGATTTCTTTGTCTGACATGGCGCAAGCGGTGTCGCGGGCCCACAGGCCCACGCTCTGTGTCCTCCCCCCAGACGTCTCCATGCCAACCTGGTTGTCATGGAACCATGAACCAGACGTACAACAAGAGATAAGTGGAAATAAGAAGGCTTTATTGAAAATCAAGCTGTCAGGCAAAAGTCCAAACGGATGGCTAAACCGAAGCAGGGTCTTGCGAAGCCAGAGGTCAGGAACCAGAAGGGTAGTCAGACGAAGCCTGGATCAGGAACCAGCAGGGTAGTCAGACGAAGCCAGGATCAGGAACCAGAAGCAGCAGCAGTCTTAGAAGCATGTGAACACAGGAGGACCAAGCAAGGAACTGAAGCCACAGACCTCCTATATATATGAGCTAGGCATCCAGCTCCTCCCAGTGGGAAGGAGAAGCCGCAGGGTGGGAGGCTACAAGAAACCCAGAAACCAAGATGGCCGCCAGCACATGTCAAACGAAGGAGAACAGCAAGAAGGTAAGACCATGACAGTACCTCCCCCTCAAGGGCCCCTCCTCCGCGGAGTAAAGAACGGTTTCTGAGGGAAGCGTGCGTGGAAGGCTCGGAGCAAGGCAGGAGCATGGACATCTGCGGAGGGAACCCAGGAACGCTCCTCTGGACCATAACCACGCCAATGGACCAAAAACTGCACCCGACCGCGGACCAGGCGTGAGTCCAGGATATTGCTCACCTCATACTCCTCACGATTGCCCACTTGGACCGGACGAGGCCGAGGAACCGAGGAAGTGAAACGATTACACACCAGTGGCTTCAACAGGGAGACATGAAACACGTTGGAGATCCGCATGCCAGGAGGAAGCGCAAGGGCATAGGCTACCGGGTTTACCCTGCGAAGCACTCGGAAGGGACCAACAAAGCGAGGCGCCAGCTTGGGAGTGGGCACTCGAAGGTTGAGGTTGCGGGTGGACAACCATACGCGGTCTCCGACCTGGTAGGAAGGAGCGGGCGCTCGTCTGCGATCAGCCTGGAGTCTCTGGCGCCGCGCAGAGACCTCAAGGGACCTCTGGATCTGTACCCAAGAAGCACGTAGGACGGAAAGGTGATCCTCCACAGCCGGAATATCCTGGGGAGAGAATACCTCCGGTAACACGGCAGGTTGGAACCCATAATTGGCCATGAAGGGAGACGTCCCAGAGGAAGAGTTCACCGCCGTGTTCCTGGCAAACTCAGCCCAAGGCAGGAGGTCAACCCAATTGTCTTGGTGATCGGAGACATAGCAACGAAGGAATTGCTCCAAGGCCTGATTGGATCGTTCTGCGGCCCCATTGGACTGAGGGTGGTAGGCCGAGGAGAAAGAGAGATGAATCCCCAACTGGGAGCAAAAGGCGCGCCAGAACCTGGACACAAACTGACTCCCCCGATCCGACACAATCTCCTTGGGCAAACCGTGCAACCGGAAGACCTCCCTGGCAAAAATCGTGGCCAACTCTTGTGCAGAGGGTAACTTCTTGAGAGGAACACAGTGGCACATTTTGGAAAACCGATCCACAATCATGAGAATGACCGTATGGCCTCGGGATGCAGGGAGGTCCACAATGAAATCCATCCCCAGGTGTGACCATGGACGCTCCCCGGTGGCTATGGGTTGCAAAAGGCCCAACGGAAGGTGCCGAGGGGACTTACTCTGGGCACAAACAGGAGCATGCCGCTACATATGCGGCGATGTCGGAACGTAGAGAAGGCCACCAGAACAGACGTGAAACAGCCCAGGACAGCTGATTCTTTCCAGGATGCCCCGCGGCCTTGGAGTTATGGTAGGTTCGCAACAACCGAGTGCGCAACTCCTCAGGCACAAAACATCTGCCGTTGGGTCTCCCAGAGGGAAGCACCAGATTGAGCCGCCAAAATCTGCTCACCCAGGGGAGAGGTCAGGCTGGTGCGAATGGCGGCCAGGATCTGATTCGGAGGTATGACCGAAGTCGGAATCGACTCCTCCCCGGACAGCTCGGAGTACTGCCGTGATAAGGCATCCGCTCTGATGTTCTTGGAACCGGGTAGGTAGGAGACCACGTAATTAAAACGTGACAAGAACAGAGCCCATCTGGCCTGACGTGGTGTCAATCTCTTGGCCTCAGAGAGGTAGGTCAGATTCTTGTGGTCCGTCAGGATGAGAACCGGAACCACCGAGCCCTCGAGCAAGTGCCTGCATTCTTTAAGGGCCTGCACGATGGCCAATAACTCCCTGTCACCAATCTGATAGTTGCACTCCGCGGAAGACAGTTTCCGGGAGTAAAACCCACAAGGAAGCAGAGGACCCTCTGGTGTTCTACGCTGAGACAGAAGGGCGCCTACTCCCGTCTCAGACGCGTCCACCTCGAGGACAAAAGGCAACCCAGGGTTGGGATGCGACAGAATCGGAGCCGACACAAAGGCGGACTTTAGAGCCTCAAAAGCTCGGATGGCCTCGAGCGGCCAGACCTGGGGATTACTGCCCTTCCTGGTCAGATCCGTGAGAGGCTTGGCTAGCATGGAAAAGTCCTTGATGAACTTCCGATAATAATTGGCGAAGCCCAAAAAGCGCTGCAGGGCACGAAGACCACTGGGCTGGGGCCACTGTAAGACAGCCGAAACCTTCTCAGGATCCATGGAGAACCCCTCAGCGGAAATGATGTAACCTAAGAAGGTTACCTGGGATCTGTGAAATTCGCATTTCTCAAGCTTACCGAACAGCTTGTTCTCTCGTAACCGTTGCAACACTCGTCTGACATCCAGAATGTGGGCCTCCATGGATTCAGAATATACCAAGATGTCATCCAAATAGACCACCACACACTGCTGCAACAGGTCACGGAAAACATCGTTGATGAATTCCTGGAAGACTGCGGGCGCATTGCACAACCCAAAGGGCATAACCAAGGATTCATAATGACCGGTCCTGGTGTTAAACGCGGTCTTCCACTCATCGCCCGCCTTGATCCTTACCAGGTTATATGCCGCCCTCAGGTCGAGTTTGGTAAAGACCGTGGCCCCTTTGAGGCGATCGAACAGCTCGGAAATCAAGGGTATCGGGTAAGCGTTCTTGATCGTGATGCGATTGAGACCCCTGTAATCGATGCAAGGCCTCAACTCACCGCCCTTCTTTTTCACAAAGAAAAATCCAGCCCCTGCCGGGGACGAGGATTTGCGAATGTGTCCGCGTGAAAGCGCCTCCCTCACGTACTCCTCCATGGCCTCATTCTCCGCTACCGACAGTGGATAGACCTTGCCACGAGGAGGAACGGCACCAGATTGTAACTCTATGGCACAATCGTATGGGCGGTGCGGAGGTAGGGCAACCGCACGCACCTTATCGAATACATCCCGGTACTCCTCGTATTCAGGAGGCAACAGAGAGTCCGAGGAAGTACACAGCAACTTGACAGACCCATGGATGCAACTAGCCCCACACTGCGGTGACCACGAGAGGATCTCGGCCGATCTCCAATCGAAAGTCGGATTATGCTTCTGGAGCCAGGGGTACCCCAAGACCACCGAGTAGTGTGGAGACGAAATAACCTGGAGACAGACTGACTCTCTGTGAACGGCACCAATGGCCATCCCCACTGGAAGGGTCTCATGAGTCACGTGTGGCGGCAGAAGGGGTCTGCCGTCTATCGCCTCAAGAGCCAGTGGGGAACCTCGAGGCTGCAGAGGAATGGAATTGGCGGCAGCGAACACACTATCAATGAACAAACCACCAGCACCAGAGTCCACCAACGCCTGGGTCGTCACCGAGCCCCCGACCCAGGAGAGGACAACAGTAATCAGTGGTTTGTCAACACGGGAAACCGGGGACGAGGAGACTCCACCCAAGATCTGCCCCCGACAGGATCTCAGGTGCGAGCGTTTCCCGGACGGTTCGGGCATGCCAACCGAAAATGCCCACCGAGACCACAGTACATGCATCGGCCCTCGCGTCTCCGGAGTACCCTCTCCCCCTCGGAAAGGCGAGCAAACCCCAGCTGCATGGGTTCACCCCCAGACAAGTCATCCCCAGGAGGCGTGGGAGGAGAGGGAGGCACGGGTGGGACAGCAAACGTAGGCGCCAATCTGTTAGAAGACCTCCGCAGGCTCTCCTTAAAGGAAGGTCTCTCCCTGAGTCTGGTGTCAATCAAAATCAGGAAAGAAATAAGAGACTCGAGCTCCACTGGTAGGTCCTTAGCTGCAACCTCATCCTTCAAGGCATCCGAGAGACCATGAGAGAAAGCAGCGACCAGAGCCTCATTATTCCAGCCCACCTCTGCTGCCAGGGTACGAAACTCAATGGCGTATTCAGCTACGGATCGTGAACCCTGTCTGATGGACATAAGGAGCTTCGCAGCAGAGGCAGCACGAGCCGGCACATCGAATACCTTCCGAAGAGAAGCAACAAAACCGGAAAACTCGGCAACCACCGGATTGTTGTTCTCCCATAAAGGGCTGGCCCAGGCCAAGGCCTTGTCCGAGAGCAGCGAGATCAAGAAGCCCACCTTTGATCTCTCAGTAGGAAAGGCATGTGGCAGCAACTCGAAATAAATGCCCACCTGGTTAAGGAAACCTCGGCACTGAGTTGGCTCTCCCCCAAAGCGCTGTGGAAGGGGGGCAGAACCGGTCATACCCCGAAACACCGCAGGCGCAGCAACAGGTGTCGGGGTAGACTCTGGCGCAATAACCGGAGCAGCAGTAGGAGCGGGCCCAGGAGCGACAACTGACCCATCGGCAACGGAAGCTAAATGAGCCGTGCGTTCAAGCAGGGTTTGCAACGCCACAGCGAACCGACCCAACAGGTGATCCTGCTGATCAAGTCTGGCAACCAGCGTAGGTAGCGAGGATGGCCCTGTACCGTCAGAATTCATGGCTTGGTCCTAATATCATGGAACCATGAACCAGACGTACAACAAGAGATAAGTGGAAATAAGAAGGCTTTATTGAAAATCAAGCTGTCAGGCAAAAGTCCAAACGGATGGCTAAACCGAAGCAGGGTCTTGCGAAGCCAGAGGTCAGGAACCAGAAGGGTAGTCAGACGAAGCCTGGATCAGGAACCAGCAGGGTAGTCAGACGAAGCCAGGATCAGGAACCAGAAGCAGCAGCAGTCTTAGAAGCATGTGAACACAGGAGGACCAAGCAAGGAACTGAAGCCACAGACCTCCTATATATATGAGCTAGGCATCCAGCTCCTCCCAGTGGGAAGGAAAAGCCGCAGGGTGGGAGGCTACAAGAAACCCAGAAACCAATATGGCCGCCAGCACATGTCAAACGAAGGAGAACAGCAAGAAGGTAAGACCATGACACTGGTGCGTCACGTGACCTACGTCATGTGACTCGCCACGTCACGGCATGACACCTTGGGGCGGAATTATGGGTCTTCGGCCGCCACGCTCGGTGAGGCCAGATATGTTCAGGTGAGGTAAATCACTATTAGGGTCCTGATTGGCCAAAGGCAGTTTAAATAGTAATCCCCACAGTGATGGCGTTACCCCCTGACGAAGGAATGCCGAAACTCGCGTCGGGGTAACGCCATCCCAGGCACTCAGGTCTCCATCTTTACCGGTGAGTCTGCGTTACTTTCACTTATGTCCTGTTACATATACAGTCATGGCCAAAAGCTTTGAGAATGACACAAATATTAGTTTTCACAAAGTTTGCTGCTAAACTGCTTTTAGATCTTTGTTTCAGTTGTTTCTGTGATGTAGTGAAATATAATTACACACACTTCATACTTTTCAAAGGCTTTTATCGACAATTACATTACATTTATGCAAAGAGTCAGTATTTGCAGTGTTGGTCCTTCTTTTTCAGGACCTCTACAATTCGACTGGGCAAGCTCTCAATCAACTTCTGGGCCAATTCCTGACTGATAGCAACCCATTCTTTCATAATCACTTCTTGGAGTTTGTCAGAATTAGTGGGTTTTTGTTTGTCCACCTGCCTCTTGAAGATTGACCACAAGTTCTCAATGGGATTGAGATCTGGAGAGTTTCCAGGCCATGGACCCAAAATGTCAATGTTTTGGTCCCCAAGCCACTTAGTTATCACCTTTGCCTTATGGCACGGTGCTCCAACGTGCTGTAAAAATGCATTGTTCTTCACCAAACTGTTGTTGGATTGTTGGAAGAAGTTGCTGTTGGAGGGTGTTTTGGTACCATTCTTTATTCATGGCTGTGTTTTTGGGCAAAATTGTGAGTGAGCCCACTCCCTTGGATGAGAAGCAACCCCACACATGAATGGTCTCAGGATGCTTTACTGTTGGCATGACACAGGACTGATGGTAGCGCTCGACTTTTCTTCTCCGGACAAGCCTTTTTCCTGATGCCCCAAACAATCGGAAAGAGGCTTCATCAGAGAATATGACTTTGCCCCAGTCCTCAGCAGTCCATTCACCATATTTTCTGCAGAAGATCAATCTGTCCCTGATGTTTTTTTTGGAGAGAAGTGGATTTTTTGCTGCCCTTCTTGACACCAGGCCATCTTCCAAAAGTCTTCGCCTCACTGTGCGTGCAGATGCGCTCACACCTGCTTGCTGCCATTCCTGAGAAAGCTCTGCACTGGTGGCACTATGATCCCGCAGCTGAATCCTCTTTAGGAGACGATCCCGGTGCTTGCTGGACTTTCTTGGACGCCCTGAAGCCTTCTTAACAAGAATTGAACCTCTTTCCTTGAAGTTCTTGATGATCCTATAAATTGTTGATTGAGGTGCAATTTTAGTAGCCACAATATCCTTGCCTGTGAAGCCATTTTTATGCAACGTAATGATGGCTGCATGACGCGTTTCTTTGCAGATCATAATGGTTAACAATGGAAGAACAATGATTTCAAGCATCACCTTTTAACAGGTCAAGTCTGCCATTTTAACCTGACATAAGCCTGACATAATGATCTCCAGTATTGTGCTCGTCAACATTTTCACCTGAGTTAACAAGACGATTACTGAAATGATCTCAGCAGGTCCTTTAATGACAGAAATGAAATGCAGTGGAAAGTGGTTTTTTTTGGGATTAAGTTAATTTTCATGGCAAAGAAGGACTATGAAATTCATCTGATCACTCTTCATAACATTCTGGAGTATATGCAAATTGCTATTATAAAAACTTAAGCAGCAACTTTTCCAATTTCCAATATTTATGTAATTCTCAAAACTTTTTACCACGACTTTTTACCACGATCCAGAGGGTACATACTGCAGCTTCATGTTGCGTTACATCACACAGCACCTTCTGAGAGCATTGTTTGCATTTGAGTAGTTGTACCGTTCGGTATCCTTGCTGTGATGTTTCTTACTAGGACTCGCCCCTTAATAAAGCATTGTGCGTGTGTTTTCTTGATACGTATACATCAGTAACTATTGATCTGTACTGCCGGGATGGTGTTTCTGCTCTTTATTCCCCCTCTTTTAATGCTAATGTATTAACCTTCTATTTTGTAACCAATAAAGTGTACTTATCTTTCATAATTGGATGTCTATGAGCTTTAGTTTTCTTCGTTTTTTCTTGTACAAGAAGCTCGTCCAGTTACACGCAATATTGGGAAGTCTGCTTATATAGCTGCACTATTTTAGTGTATATTTAATCGGCAATTGACACCCATGGTTGCTTCTGTTTTTCAATACCGTAGGTATAGCAGTGGTATATCACACCCAAAAATTTGTGAATTTTACCCGGAAATGTAACAGACAAATTAGTGATTTTTTTTTACCTGTCTACTATGTATAGCAGTTGTGTATCACACCCAAAAATTGGTGAATTTCACCCGAAAATGTAACAGACAAATTAGTGATTTTTTTACCTGTCTACAAGGTAGAGCAGTGGTATATCACACCCATAAATTGGTGAATTTCACCAGAAAATGTAACAGACAAATTTGTGATTTTTTTTTTAACCTGTCTACTAAGTAGAGCAATGGTATATCACAGCCAAATTTTTTTTAATTTGACCCGAAAATGTAACAGACAAATTAGTGAATTTTTTTAACCTGTCTACTAGGTAGAACAGTGATTATTACCAATAAGTTACACAAAACATAGACATACACATAAACGGTAATTGGATGTACTATGTTAAATAGACCCGGAAAGAGTAAGTAAAAACCCACTCAGTGTACATAGATACACCAAACACCGAAAATGAACTGAGATGAAATGGGTATATCAAAAATAAATCCTTTATTGAATAAATAACATATATAAACGAGAACGTGATACAACAGATAAAAAATGGCTACATCTGAGGAGGCATATCAGCACAGGTGAAACATAGAGGGGAGGAATGGAGTACAGGAATGGAGCAGAAAAGGAGAGTACAATGCCTGCCTAAATATTGTGTGTATGTCCATGACCACGATTACTTAGTGTATAGGGGCAAAGGACCACCAACAATACTAAAGTGCAAGTGCAACTAATGAAACACCACATCAATAAATGGTCACAGACTACACCGCAACATATGGATGTGTTATGGTTCCAATAAATATGTATATATGGGAACATACAACAGCCAAAAGAAGTTAAAGTGCAAATGCATAAGAGGTCACCACATCAATGGTCAAAATACCAGCGAAAAATTTATATGTAGTGATGGCTTAGAACTCCATATACATAGTAATATGGCTGAGGTACGCAAGCAGCATCCACTTATGGATAACCCAAGTGGGTATAGCCAGTGGCGTACATACCAGGGTCGCAGGGGTCGCAGTTGCGACCGGGCCCGGCACTCCAGGGGGCCCGGCCGCCTGTGGACCCCCCCCCAGGCCGCTGGCAGGGCTCCCGCTGTACTCACATGTAATGGAGCGCTCTGGTGGGGCCCGGCATTTAGTACAGTGGCAATTTCAGGCCCCATCAGAGCGCTGGGGGGGGGGGGAGAGCACGCACTCACACACACACGGCCGGCAGTTCCGTTTCTATAGTGAAGCAGGGAAACCTCTCTGCTCCCTGCTTCACTGATCTTCAGAGCTCAGGAGCTCCCCCTGCTGGCCCCAGATTGCGCTGCTGCCTGTGGGAGGAGACCTAAAAACCCGGCAATCTGCCTACTCTCATCAGGGAAGAAGGTAAGTATGTAAGTATTTTTTTTTCTAACGCTGCAGACTGGGGGCAGGGGGGCAAAGGGGCAGAGAGGCAGACTGGGGGCAGAGAGGCAGACTGGGGGCAGAGGGGCAGAGGGGCAGAGGGGCAGGGGGGGGGTTGATGGGAACAACTAGAGTGAGGGGGCACAAATGTTGGCATCTCTACTGAGGGGCACCTAATCTGCCATAACTAATTTGAGGGGGCACCTAATGTGGCATAACTACTGTGAGGGGGCACATATAAAGGCATAACTATGAGGGGGCACATATGAAGGCATAACTACTGTGACGGGGCATGTAATCTGGCATAACCAATGTGAGGGGCACATATGTGGGCATATCTAATGTGAGGGGCACATAATCTGGCATAACCACTCTGAGGGGACACATATCTGGGCAAATTTACTTTGAGGGGGCACATAACCGGGCATAAATACTGTGAGGGGCACATAATCTGGCATTACTACTATAAGGGGCATATAATCTGGCGTTACTAGGTGAGGGGCACATAGTCTGGCATTACTACTGTGAGGGGGCACATAATCTGGCATTACTACTGTAAGGGGACACATATTTGGCATAACTACTATGAGGGGGCACATATCTGGGCATAATTACTGTGACGGGAACAAAGGTGGGCATAACTACTGTGAGGGGCCACAAGGTGGGCATTAGTACCGTGTGGTTGCACTTAGGGGAAATGTCCTAGATTACCCTGCTACACATTGGCATGGCTCAGTCTTACAGGCCAGCTGGTAATTTCACAAGGGCAGTCACCATCCCTTCCTTATGTGATTATTCTTTTTTTCTCACCACAGGGACCTTGTTCTGGATCCAGCGGACATCACGCCGACGCCAGCGACACCCTGGATGAGGTAGGACCAGATTTTATTAGGACTGGGTGAGTGTAGCCATGCATTGGGCTTAGGGCTCTTTAACACAAGCGGATCCCGTGCGAGGAATCCGCTGCGTAAATGAGAGCCAAGCCCCGTTCCGGACAGCAGAGACACAGAGCATTAACATGATTGATAAGGCTCCATGCCTCTCTGTGATCTCTTTACTACAAAATCACAGAGACATAAAGTTGTCACCGTGATTTTGTAGTAAAAAGATCACAGTCAATCATGTTACTGCTCCGTGTCTCTGCTGTCTAGAATGGGGCTTGGCACTTAGTCATGCAGCGGATTACCCGCACGGAAAGAGCCCTTAGTAAGAAAATCTGCCGGTTCTTTGCAAAAATGTTTGCACTGTGGCCCATAACACTATAGTTACACCACTGGTACGGGAGGTAGTGGGGGGGGGCTAGGAGGCAGGTTGGGGGGGGGGGGGCGACGGGGAGGGGGCCCCATAGATCAGTTTCGCACCGGGGCCCCATGGATTGTGTGTACGCCACTGGGTATAGCTAAGTACCAGAGCCAGTAAACACATCCCCAAAGATTCACCAGAGCATTAAATATCTACATACTCATAATATGGGGATATACACCTCAGGATAGCCACGTAACCCCGACGCGCTTTTCAGCGGATGCCAAGGAGAGCTTTACCCCCAGAGGAAGGCATCCATCGAAACGCATGTTGGGGTTACGTGGCTCTCCTGAGGTGTATATCCCCATATTATGGGTATGTAGATATTTAATGCTCTGGTGAATCTTTGGGGATGGGTTTACTGGCTCTGGTACTTAGCTATACCCACTTGGGTTATCCATAAGTGGATGTTGCTTGTGTACTTCATCCATATTACTATGTATATGGAGTTTTTAATTCGTCACTACTATAGTTGAGCGGACACCTGGATGTTCGGGTTCGACGAGTTCGGCCAAACTTGAAAAAAAAGTTCGGGACCCGAACTTGACCCCGAACCCGAACCCCATTGAAGTCAATAGGGACCTGAACTTTTGGGCACTAAAATGGCTCTAAAATAGTTCTGCAAAGGGCTAGAGGGCTGCAAAAGGCATCAAAATGTGCTTAAGAGCATGTCAACTGTTCTGCAAACAAATGTGGATAGGGAAATGGCTTAAAATAACATAAAATACAAAAAAAATGGCCTGACCGAGCTTGATGGCGGCTGCTTGAGAGCGGAGCTCCCGCCACTGGATCCTAATTAAGCCTTGTAATAGCGATACCCGAACCCCAGGGATGAAGATTCAGTCCAAGGAACAGTCCAGAGTCACCTCAGAGCAGAAGAGGGACTCACCGCACCAGTCTGATATGGAGAAATACCTTCAGAAGTCGGCTTCTCAGACCCCCGCGCGCACTTCAAAGATGGCGCTGAAGCGGCAGGGTGAAGGAGACTCCTGTGAGGCCTCAAGCCCCGAAACTTCGTATGACGATGTGAACGAGGTGAGCGGGGCGCAGGCAGAGCCTGGGAGAGCGGCGCTCACTAGGGACTTTATTGAACAGGCATTACAAAGAGCCCTGGCCCCTATTGCTGCAGACTTGGCCGCCATAAAGACGGATGTCCGTCATATTGGGGACAGAGTAGAGTCCTTAGAACATGTTCAGGACTCGATGCTTACCTTTAATACGGCAGTCAAGGACTCGCTAAGCTCTCATACTAGAGCAATGAACAGCCTGCTGTTACAAATGGAAGATCAGGAAAATAGGAGCCGCCGCCGTAACATCAGGATACGGGGCCTTCCTGAGGCAGCAGATAAAGAGGACCTGACGCAAGTAATGGTCTCATTGTTCACCACTCTGTTGGGCCCAGAGAGAGCCCAGAGTGTTATTGTAGAAAGGGTCCATTGTGCACTGAGACCCAGACCGAGTGCCTCAGAGAACCCCAGGGACATCATATGTGGCATATTGAGTTTCAGGGACACTGAGGAATTATTGCAAAAGGCCAGAGAACTAAAAGAAGTGTCACTTCAAGGCAGAAGCATACAGATATTTCAAGACCTGGCGGCATCTATTCTTCAGAAGAGGAGAATATTGAAACCTTTAACGGATCTCCTGCGTACCTCGAAATTTCCATACCGATGGTTATTCCCATTCGGAATACTGATTACAGCTGGTAACAGCCGTTTTACAGTGAGATCACCTGCAGACTTAGTCCCCTTCTGGGACATGATGGATATAACCCCTGTGGAGATTCCCTCCTGGTTGCCGGTTCCTGCAGAAGAAGAACTGCCGCCTCTATCGGCGATCTCTCCATGGCTGAAGCCTAAGCAGCAGAGGAGCGGGCGGTACAGGAAAGCGGCCAGCAAAGATATGGATATTTGATACTATAGTAATTAGCCTTAGCAAGAGTCCATACCTACTGAAGGACTGTTATTTTTATTTTATTTTTTCTTTGATCGTGCATCAGAGAAGTATTGCTTATATTGTTTAACCCTTCTTCCCATTGCCTGCTAGTGTCAATTCTCATGTGACTATGGGTCACAAGGCGTGCTATAGCACCTTACAGCATCCTTTCATTATATGGTTTTTGGTCGCATTATAGGTATTAGAAATGTTTGCACAAGTGAGTGTTACCTCTGTTGGGGTTTGAATCTACCCTGTCGGGTATTCTAAAATGGATCTAGGCCGATCAGGGTTTGCTTATGATGCAGATTATCACCCCCCAGGGTACAGGGTCCTACCTAGGAGTCTGGCCCATAAGTATTTTTGCTTATATTTCATATTGTCTGTTTATCAGTTATCTTGTAATGTTTTATGTTATATACTCCAAGTTTGGTTCTAATAAGTATAAGCAGGGTGACTTTTTCTATAAGGAGCATGAATGGCGCCACTAGTCCTTAACATCGCAACATTTAATGTCCACGGCTGTAAGGGCCCAGTGAAACGGGGTTGGATTTTCAGGTCTATCAAGACATCATCGGTAGACATTGTTATGCTACAAGAGACACATTTCACGGCTAATCATATTCCCAATTTGGGTAATTCCAACTTCCATTATTGGCTCCATTCATGTTCTGATAGAATTGCGTCCAAAGGAGTTAGCATTGGGCTGCGGAAACATGTACCCTTTACCTTGCATTCCCAGCTGACTGACCCAGAGGGGCGTTACTTACTAGTAAACTGTGAGATAGGTCATAAAAAATTTACGCTATGCAATTTATATGCCCCCAATGTTAGAACAGTCCAGTGGTTACTGCAGATGCTAGACAAAATCTCAGCCTTTGCATTTGGTGGAATCTTACTAGGGGCAATTTCAATTTAACTTTGAACCCCTTATTGGATTCTTCGACTCAGCGATCAGCTATTTCATTTAGGGCCCTGAAATCCTTACAGGTGCGATTACAGGCATTGCACTTAGCTGATATCTGGCGGTCTGTGCATGGGATTAGAAGAGATTACACTTTTTACTCCAACCCACATAGGTCGTATCAGAGGTTGGATTATCTCATGTTACCAGAGAATAGTTAGACTTTAGTGAAATCTGCTAATATAGATAATATAACTGTGTCTGACCATGCTTTGGTGTCTTGTGTCATTCAGCTTCCTGATTTAGTTGGGAGAGAGTGGACCTGGAGACTGAATCACACAATACTGGACACGCAAGCTCATATAGAGTCGATCACGAAAAAGCTGCAAGACTATTTTGAACTGAATGTGAATACTGTAACATCCCTGGCTGTCTCTTGGGAGGCGCATAAGGCGGTGATACGAGGGGAGTTCATTGCTTTGGGTTCATATATTAAGAAAGAAAGAAAGGGCAAAGCGTATATCTGAACTCTTGACCTGCATCTCCCAACTAGAAAGAAAACATAAAAAGTCTTTAGCAGAACGAGAATTTGAACAACTTGTGTCACTCCGGCAGGAACTGAAGTCGGTGCTAAATGTTAAGGCGGCTAAAGCTTATATGAGAGTTAAACATAAAATACCGAAAAAATAAAAATAACAATCTGGATCTAGGAGTAGGAGGTTGAGGAGGCGGTGGATGGGTGGATGTGGCGGTGTAGGTTGACATGGCGGTGTAGGTGGAAGCGGCGGTGAAGGAGGAATAGGTAGCCAACACAGATTTGTGTTAATTTTTATTTTTAAGTTGGGACACAGAGTATAACAAAATAAAACAAAGAATAAGTGCACTTGAGTACAAGAATGGATGGTTGAGGCTGGTATAAATGTCTATTCTGCACAAGGTACGGACAAGTCCTGTTGGATCCAAGCCTGGTTCATTTTAATAAACGTAAGCTTGTCCACATTGGCTGCGGCCTGTGATAATGCTCTCTGCGGTGCTAAACACACGTTCAAACTATACACTGGCTGCAGGGCAGGTCAGCACCTCATAGGCTGACAAAGCTTTTCCACATTTGGGCCATGCTAACCCTGCCTTCTCAGGTGCTAGCGGTGCCCCAGAGGCATTGGCGACCTCTTCCTCCTCCTCTGCCTTTGCCTTGTGCTTCCAATGTGCCCCAACTGTCAGGTGGGAATGCCATCATCAGTGTGCGCTTGTAGTCGCGCATCTTCCGATCAGTAACAGATGTTTTCACTAAATTTAGTTCCATGTCAGCAATGCAGAGCAGGGGTTCATTCACAGCAAAAGAGGGTTCATGTCACCCAGCAATAGAACAGACAATTTTGGGAGATTTAGGCCCCTGTCACCCAGGCACAGCAGGGGTTCATTCACGGCAAAAGGGGGTTCATGTCACCCAGCAATAGAACAGAGGATTTTGAGATAACGAGGCCCATGTCACCCAGGCACAGCCTGGGATCATTCACGGCAAAAGTGGGTTCATGTCACCCAACAATAGAACAGAGGATTTTAAAAGATTTAGGCTCCTGTCACCCAGGCACAGCAGTAGTTCATTCACGGCAAAAGGGGGTTCATGTCACCCAGCAAAAGAACAGAGGATTTTGAGAGATTTAGGCCCATGTCAACGAGGCACAGCAGGCGTTCATTCACGGCAAAAGGGGGTTCATGTCACCCAGCAATAGAACAGAGGCTTTTGAGAGAACGAGGCCCATGTCACCCTGGCACAGCAGGGGTTCATTCACGGCAAAAGGGGGTTCATGTCACCCAGCAATAGAACAGACGATTTTGAGAGAACGAGGCCAATGTCACCCAGGCACAGCAGGGGTTCATTCACGGCAAAAGGGGGTTCATGTCACCCAGCAATAGAACAGAGAATTTTGAGAGATTTAGGCCCCTGTCACCCAGGCACAGCAGGAGTCCATTCATGGCAAAATGGGGTTCATGTCACCCAGCAATAGAACAGAGGATTTTGAGAAATGTATGCCCCTGTCACCCAGGCACAGGAGGGGTTCATTCATGGCAAAAGGTGGTTTATGTCACCCAGCAATAGAACAGAGGATTTTGAGAGATTTAGGCCCCTGTCACCCAGGCACAGCAGGGGTTCATTCACGGCAAAAGGGGGTTCATGTCACCCAGCAATACAACAGAGGATTGGATTTAGGCCCCTGTCACCCAGGCACAGCAGGGGTTCATTCTCGTCAAAAGGGGGTTCATGTCACCCAGCAATAGAACTGAGGATTTTGAGAGAACGAGGCCCATGTCACCCAGGCACAGGAGGGGTTCATTCATGGCAAAAGGTGGTTCATGTCACCCAGCAATGGAACAGAGCATTTTGAGAAATGTATGCCCCTGTCACCCAGGCACAGCAGGGGTTCATTCACGGCAAAAGGGGGTTCATGTCACCCAGCAATATAACAGAGGATTTTGAGAGATTTAGGCCCCTGTCACACAGTCACAGCAGGGGTTCATTCTCATCAAAAGGGGGTTCATGTCACCCAGCATTACAACAGAGGAATTTGAGAGATTTAGGCCCCTGTCAGCAATACAGAGCAGGGGTTCATTCACGGCAAAAGGGGGTACATGTCACCCAGCAATAGAACAGAGGATTTTGAGAGATTTAGGCCCGTGTCACCCAGGCACAGCAGGGGTTCATTCACGGCAAAAGGGGGTACATGTCACACAGCAATAGAACAGAGGATTTTGAGAGATTTAGGCCCCTGTCACCCAGGCACAGCAGGGGTTCATTCATGGCAAAAGGGGGTTCATGTCACCCAGCAATAGAACAGATGATTTTGAGAGATTTAGGCCCTTGTCACCCAGGCACAGCAGGGGTTTATTCACGGCAAAAGGGGGTTCATGTCACCCAGCAATAGAACAGAGGATTTTGAGAGATTTAGGCCAGTGTCACCCAGGCACAGCAGGGGTTCATTCATGGCAAAAGGGGGTTCATGCCACCCAGCAGTAGAACAGATGATTTTGAGAGATTTAGGCCCCTGTCACCCAGGCACAGCAGGGGTTTATTCCTGGAAAAAGTGGGTTATTGTTACCCAGTAATAGAACAGAGGATTTAGAGAACAAGGCCCATGTCACCCAGGCACAGCAGGGGTTCATTCACGGCAAAATGGGGTACATGTCACCCAGCAATACAACAGAGGATTTTGAGAGATGGAGGCCCCTGTCACCCAGGCACAGCAGGGGTTCATTCACGGCAAAAGGGGGTTCATGTCACCCAGCAATACAACAGAGGATTTTGAGAGATTTAGGCCCCTGTCACCCAGGCACAGCAGGGATTCATTCATGGCAAAAGGTGGTTCATGTCACCCAGCAATAGAACAGAGGATTTTGAGAGATTTAGGCCCCTGTCACCCAGGCACAGGAGGGGTTCATTCGCGGCAAAATGGGGTTCATGTCACCCAGCAATAGAACAAAGGATTTTGAGAAATGTATGCCCCTGTCACCCAGGCACAGGAGGGGTTCATTCATGGCAAAAGGTGGTTTATGTCACCCAGCAATAGAACAGAGGATTTTGAGAGATTTAAGCCCCTGTCACCCAGGCACAGCAGGGGTTCATTCTCGTCAAAAGGGGGTTCATGTCACCCAGCAATAGAACTGAGGATTTTGAGAGATTTAGGCCCCTGTCAGCAATGCAGAGCAGGGGTTCATTTATGGCAAAAGGGGGTTCATGTCACCCAGCAATAGAACAGAGGATTTTGAGAGATTTAGGCCCGTGTCACCCAGGCACAGCAGGGGTTCATTCCTGTCAAAAGTGGGTTCTTGTCACCCAGCAATAGAACAGAGGATTTTGAGAGAACGAGGCCCATGTCACCCAGGCACAGGAGGGGTTCATTCATGGAAAAAGGTGGTTAATGTCACCCAGCAATGGAACAGAGGATTTTGAGAGATTTAGGCCCCTGTCACCCAGTCACAGCAGGGGTTCATTCTCATCAAACGGGGTTCATGTCACCCAGCATTACAACAGAGGAATTTGAGAGATTTAGGCCCCTGTCAGCAATACAGAGCAGGGGTTTATTCACGGCAAAAGGGGGTACATGTCACCCAGCAATAGAACAGAGGATTTTGAGAGATTTAGGCCCCTGTCAGCAATGCAGAGCAGGGGTTCATTCACGGCAAAAGGGGGTACATGTCACCCAGCAATAGAACAGAGGATTTTGAGAGATTTAGGCCCCTGTCACCCAGGCACAGCAGGGGTTCATTCACGGCAAAATGGGGTTCATGTCACCCAGCAATAGAACAGAGGATTTTGTGAAATGTATGCCCCTGTCACCCAGGCACAGCAGGGGTTCATTCACGGCAAAAGGGGTTTCATGTCACCCAGCAATAGAACAGAGCATTTTGAGAAAACAAGGCCCATGTCACCCAAGCACTGGAGGGGTTCATTCATGGCAAAAGGTGGTTCATGTCACACAGCAATAGAACAGACGATTTTGAGATATTTAGGCCCCTGTCACCCAGGCACAGGAGGGGTTCCTGCTCGGCAAAAGTGGGTTTATGTCACCCAGCAATAGATCAGAGGATTTTGAGAGAGTTAGGCCTCTGTCACCCAGGCACAGCAGGGGTTTGTATATGCCAAAAATGGTAAAATGTCACCCGACAATTGAAAATAAGAATTTTTTCAATTTAGGGCACGAAAATAATCCTTGAAAAGGCTAGAGGGATGTAAAAGGCAGTAAAATGTGCTTGAGAGCATGGAAACTGCTCTGCAAACAAATGTGGACAGGGAAATAACCTAAAATAAAATAACTAAAAATTGCTAATTATTAACCTGCAACTCAGAGAAGGAGGTGGATATGGAGTTGGAGGTTGAGGAGGCGGTGAATGTGGTGTTGTAGATGGAGGCAGCAATGGAGGAGGAAGAGGTAGCCAACAATATTTATTTATTTTTTATTTATTTGGGTAGGTAGCCCCCAAAGTATTGGGACAAATAAAAAAAATAAAACAAAGAATCATTGCACTTGACTTGAGTACAAGAATGTATGTTTGATGGTGGTAAAAATGTCTATTCTGCACAAGGTACAGACAAGTCTTGTGGGATCCAAGCCTGTTTTCATGAACGTGAGCTTGTCCACGTTGGCTGTGAACAGGCGGCTGCGCTTGTCTGTGATGACGCCCCTGTCGTGCTAAACACACGTTCAGATAATACACTGGCTGCAGGGCAGGCGAGCACCTCCAAGGCATAAAGGGCAAGCTCAGGCCATGTGCCCAATTTGGAGACCCAGAAGTTGAAGGGGGCAGACCCGTCATTCAGTACGTGTAGGCGTGTGCACACATACTGCTCCACCATGTTGGTGAATTTCTGCCTCCTGCTAAGACATTCCATATCAGCTGGTGCTGTTTGTTGTGGTGTGCTGACAAAACTTTTCCACATTTCGGCCATGCTAACACTGCTTTCTGAGGTGCTGGCAGTGCCCCAGCTGCGTTGGCGACCTCTTCCTCCTCCTTTGCCTTCGCTTCCATTGTGCCCCCCTGTCAGGTGGGAATGCCACCAGCAGCGCGTCTACCAGCGTGTGCTTGTACTCGTGCATCTTACGTTGCGGTACGTTGTCCTTGTAACGAGGATCCTGCAGCGTGGCCACCCGGTAATCAGCACAAGTTAGAATGTGGGCAACTCGGCGGTCGTTGCGGAGACACTGCAGCATGTAATCGCTCATGTGTGCCAGGCTGCCCAGAGGCAACTAAAAGCTGTCCTCTGTGGGAGGTGTATTGTCTGTGTCCTCTGTATCCCCCCATCCAAGCACCAGTGATGGCCATGAGCTGGTCTGGGTGCCACCCTGCTGTGAACATGGTTCCGCCTCCTGCATCTCCTCCTCCTCCTCATCCTCCAGAACTGTGCCCTGGCTGGACAATTGTGTACCTTGGGTTTGTGGGTGCAGGAACCCACCCTCAGAGCCACTTGGGAATGACTGGCAAGAAACCCTACGAAATGATCCCTCTTCCTCCTCCTTCTGTGCCACATCCACTTCCATCATCGCCATGAGTGTTTTTTCAAGGAGGCATAGAGGTGGGATAGTAACGCTGAGAACGGCGTTAACGGTACTGGCCATGTTGGTGGAGTATTCGAAACAGCGCAACAAGGAACACAGGTCTCGCATGGAGGCCCAGTCATTGGTCGTGAAGTGGTGCTGCTCCTCAGAGCGACTTACCCGTGCGTGCTGCAGCTGAAACTCCACCTTGTGGGCACGTTGCATTTGAGGCGGTGAGCGGGAAAGCCAAAGTTACGCTGCAGCGCTGAAAGGTGAGCAGCAGCAGAGTCAGAACGCTGAAAGCGCGCACAGAGCTGCTACGAGATTTGCCCATTATCGCACACCACCAGGCCGGGCTTGGTGCTGACTGGCACAAACCACTCATTGGTCTGTTGTTCAAGGCCCGTCCACAGCTCCTGCGCGGTGTGCGGTTTGTCCCCCAAACAGAAGAGTTTTAAAACTGCGTGCTGTCGTTTACCCCTGGCTGTGCTGAAGTTGGTGGTCAAGGTGTTAGGCTGACCGGATGAGGAGCTGGTAGAGGATGAGGAAGCAGCAGGAGGCAAACTGAAGCGCCCTGCAATCTTTGGCGGTGGAAGGACATGCGATAAACTGCTATCCGCCTCAGGTCCAGCCGTCACTGCATTTACCCAGTGTGCTGTTATGGAGATATAACAGCCCTGACCATAGTCAGGTGCACCTTGCCACAGATGGTGTTGTGCAGTGCACACCTGATTTTGTCCCCCACTTGGTTGTGCAGGAAAGAGATGACTCGCCTGGAAAAGTAGTGGTGGCTGGGCACGACATACTGTGGGTCAGCCACCGCCACAAGGCCTTTAAAACTCTCCGTCTCCGACGGAATGGCATCATTTCAAAGGCCAGTAATTTAGAAATGCTTGCACTCAGGACCAGGGATCGCGGGTGGGTAGGGCGATACTTCCGCTACAGTGTCTGGGAGATGGAGAGCTGAACGCTTCCGTGGGACATTGTGGAGATGCTTGGTGACCCAGGTGTTGCTGGCAGATCCTCTGTTTGCGGGGTGCCAGGTGGCACTGTAACTCCAGAGGTGGATGAAGAGGCTGCGACTGCAGCAGAGGAGGAAGCAGGAGGAGCCAGAGACCTTTCTTAGTTTTTGAAATGTCTACTCCACTGCAGCTCGTGCTTTGCACTTAAATGCCTGGTCATGCAGGTTGTGCTCAGGTTGAGAACGTTTATGCCTGGCTTCAGGCTCTGATTGCACAGCATGCAAACCACTCGTGTCTTGTCTTCAGCACATTATCTGAAGAACTACCACGCCAGGGAACTCCTTGGAGCTGGTTTTGGTGTGCTCAGGTCCTTGCTGCAGTGGGCAGTAGGAGGCGTACTGTCTAGAGGACGGTCGCTCCGCTTTTGCACCCTGCTCCCTCTTCTGCTGTGCTGGTGGCTCTGTGCGACCACCGCCTCTTCCTCCGAACTACATCGGTCACTCGCATGACCTTTATTCCATGTGGGGTTGAGGACCTCATCATCCTCCACATCATCTTCCACCCAGTCTTCACCCCTGACTAACTTGTTGATCTGCACACTTTCGAAAGCCCTAGCAGTTGGCACCTGTGTTTCGTCATCATCCGAGATGTGCTGCAATGGTCCTCCCATGTACTCATCTTGAAAAATAAGTGGTTGGGCATCGGTGCACTCAATCTCTTCCACTTCTGGGGCAGGGCTAGGTGGATGGCCCTGGGAAACCCTCCTAACAGAGTCATCAAAAAGCAGAAGAGACTGCTGCATGACTTGGGTCTCAGACTGCTTGGCTGATTTGCAAGTGGGTGAGGTGAAAGGGGTTTTTCACTTGTGCGTGTAGCTGGCACAGATCGACCACGTCCTCTCCCTGCAACAGAAGTTCCACCAGCAGCACCACGACCTGGGCCACGTCCCTTATTAGACGCTCTCCTCATATTTTTTTAATTTAGGATCTTGCCCTAAATGGGTGTTTAATTAATAGTAGAATAGAATGACAGTATGTAAAGGGTGTATCTAACACAGCCTGAACCAGACTAGGCCTCAATAATATATCTTTTTGCCCCAAATGGCTTTATTTCAAATGCCTAATTCAAACCCCTGTATGTAGAGGTAGTATCTCAGAGGGCCTGAACCTCTGTAGGCCTGAAGTAAATATATCTTTGCACAAAATGGCTGTATTTCAAATGGCTAAATCAAACCCCTGCATGTATAGGGGGGAATCACACACGCCCTGAATCAGTGTAGGCCTGAAGTAAATATATCTTTGCACAAAAAGGCAGTATTACAAATGGCTGTATTTCAAATACCTAATTCAAACCCCTGTATGTAGAGGGGGTATCTCAGAGGGCCTGAACCTCTGTAGGCCTGAAGTAAATATATCTTTGCACAAAATGGCTGTATTTTAAATGGCTGTATTTCAAATGCCTAATTCAAACCCCTGTATGTAGAGGTGGTATCTCAGAGGGCCTTAACCTCTGTAGGCCTGAAGTAAATATATCTTTGCACAAAATGGCTGTATTTTAAATGGCTGTATTTCAAATGCCTAATCCAAACCCCTGTATGTAGAGGGGGTATCTCACAGGGCCTGAATTCAATATTGGTGCACCAAATGGCGGTGTTTAAAATCTCTGAATGTAACCCAAATGTATTAAGGATGTATCTCACAATGACATCTACATCAAAGGCTGCCAACTAATTTTTTTGTGCCCAAATTAGTGTTTGTTTAAAAACTGAATTTGACAGCAGTATATAAGCCTGTAATTTCACATGTGCTGATGCTGCAAGGCCTGAAAATAGTGTTTTTTTGTCAAAAGAGTGTGTTTTTTAAACCCCAGAAAATGATGGGTGTATTTCTACCTTAAATTGCACACTGACTAATACAGATGTTGTAGATTGCCCAAAAAGTCTTTTTTTTTTTCTAAAAGAATATGAAAGCTGTATATATTAAACTTGAATTTAACACTTGCAGATCTGGAAAATACTGTTTTTTGAAAAAATAGTGTGTTTTTCAAACCCCAGAAAATGATGGGTGTATTTCTACCTTAAATTGCACACTGACTAATACAGATGTTGTAAATTGCCAAAAAAGTCTTTTTTTGCTAACAGAATATGAAAGCTGTATATATTAAACTTGAATTTAACACTTGCAGATCTGGAAAATACTGTTTTTTGAAGAAAAAAAAGTGTATTTTTCAAACCCCAGAAAATGATGGGTGAATTTCTACCTTAAATTGCACACTGACTAATACAGATGTTGTAGATTGCCCAAAAAGTATTTTTTTTGCTAACATAATATGAAAGCTGTTTATATTAAACTTGAATTTAACACTTGCAGATCTGGAAAATACAGTTTTTTGGAAAAAAATGTGTGTTTTTCAAACCCCAGAAAATGATGGGTGTATTTCTACCTTAAATTGCACACTGACTAATACAGATGTTGTAGATTGCCCAAAAAGTATTTTTTTGCTAACAGAATGTGAAAGCTGTAGATATTAAACTTGAATTTAACACTTGCAGATCTGGAAAATGCAGTTTTTTTTAAAACAATAGTGTTTTTAAAACCCCAGAAAATGATGGGTGTATTTCTACCTTAAATTGCACACTGACTAATACAGATGTTGTAGTTTGCCCCCCAAAAAAGGTGATTTGCAATGTCCCAAAAGCTCAGATGCAGTGCTGGCGCACTGAGCATGCGTAAAATGGCTGCCGCCGGCACCCACCTAACTAACAGAATTTTAAAGGTTAGTATTTTTTGGTCAATGAGCTCAGAGCAGGGTAAAACGATAGTGCCCTGCACCCACACAACTATTTGTCTTTAGATCGCTGAGTACGATTCTCTTCTATGCTCTCCCTGAAATCACAAGTCCAGCAGCATCCTCTCCCTACACTTGTAACAGCAGAGTGACGTGCAGCGCTACGTGACTCAAGCTTATATAGAGGCTGGGTCACATGCTGCTCTGGCCAATCACAGCCATGCCATTAGTAGGTATGGCTGTGATGGCCTCTTGGGGCAAGTAGTATGATGCTTGTTGTTTGGCTTCTGTGCAGCCTTTTAAAAAGCGCCAAGAAAGCGGCGAACACCGAACCCAAACATTTGCGGAAATGTTCGGATTCGGGTCCGGGGCCCCAAAATCCTAAAGTTCGGTACGAACCCTTTACAGTTCGGGTTCGCTCAACCCTAGTCACTACATATCAATTTTTCTGTGGTATTTTGACAATTGATGTGGTGACCTCTTATGCATTTGCACTTTAACTTCTTTTGACTGTTGTTTGTTCCCATATATACATATTTATTGGAACCATTACACATCCATATGTTGCGGTGTAGTCTGTGACCATTTATTGATGTGGTGTTTCATTAGTTGCACTTTCACTAGTATAATAGTATTGTTGGTGGTTCTTTGCCCCTATACACTAAGTAATCGTGGTCACGGACGTACACACAATATTTAGGCAGGCATTGTACTCTCCTTTTCTGCCTCCATTCCTGTACTCCTTTCCTCCCCTCTATGTTTCACCTGTGCTGATATGCCTCCTCAGATGTAGCCATTTTTTATCTGTTGTATCACGTTCGCGTTTATATATGTTATTTATTTAATAAAGGATTTATTTTTGATGATATACCCGTTTAATCTCAGTTCATTTTCGTTGTTTGGTGTAGGTAGAGCAGTGGTATATCACAGCCAAAAATTGGTGAATTTCACCCGAAAATTTTACAGACAAATTAGTGAATTTTTTTAACCTGTCTACCAGGTAGAGCAGTGGTATATCACAGCCAAAAGTTGGTGAATTTCACCTGAAAATGTAACAGACAAATTAGTGATTTTTTTTAAGCTGTTTACTAGGTAGAGTAGTGGTATATCACACAAAAAAATTGGTGAATTTCACCCGAAAATGTAACAGACAAATTGGTGAATTTTTTTAACCTCTCTAATAGGTATAGCAGTGGTATATCACACCCAAAAATTACTGAATTTCCCCCTAAAATGTAATAAACAAATTATAGATTTTTTTTTACTTGTCTACTAGATATAGCAGTGGCATATCACATCCAAAAATTGGTGAATTTCAGCCGAAAATGTAACAGACAAATTAATGAAATTACATAAAATAAAATATGTACAAAAAAAAAAAAAATTTATTGATTTATAAAATGGAGGTCCATATGGAGTAGGAGTTTAAGGAGGTGGTGGACGTAGCAGTGTAGGTGGAAGCAGCGGTAAAGGAGGACGAGGTAGCCAACACTGTGTGTGAACTATCCAAAATGCAAGTATGAGCAATTGAACTGTAGTATAACAATGGCTGGTTAAGGCCGGTATACATGTCCATTCTGCACAAGGTATGGACAAGTCCTGTGGTATCCATGCCTGGTTCATTTTCATGAACGTGAGCTTGTCCACATTGGCTGTGGAAAGGCGGCTGGGCTTGTCTGTAATAACGCCCCCTGCCGTGCTAAACACGCATTCATATAATACACTAGCTGCAGGGCAGGCCAGCACCTCCAAGGCGTAAAGGGCAAGCTCAGGCCATGTGCACAATTTTGTGACCCAGAAGGGGAAGGGGGCAGACACGTCATTCAGTACGTGTAGGCGTGTGCACACATACTGCTCCACCATGTTGGTGAAATGCTGCCTCCTGCTAAGACGTTCCATATCAGCTGGTGGTGTTGGTTTGTTATGGCGTGCTGACAAAACTTTTCCACATTTCGGCCACGCTAACCCTGCCTTCTGAGGTACTGGCAGTGCCCCAGCTGCATTGGCAACCTCTTCCTCCTCCTCTGCCTTCGCCTTGTGCTTCCACAGTGGCCCTGCTGTCAGGTGGGAATGCCTCCAGCAGCGCGTCTACCAGCATGCGCTTATATTCACACATCTTATGATCATGCTCCAGTGAGGGAATAAAAGATGGTAAGTTGTCCTTGCAATGGGTATCCAGCAGCGTGGCCACCCAGTAATCTGCACAAGTTAGAATGTGGGCAACTCGGCGGTCGTTGCAGAGACACTGGAGTATGCAATCTCTCATGTGTGCCAGGCTGCTTAGAGGCAACGAAAAACTGTCCTTTGTGGGAGGTGTATCGTCTGTGTCCTCTGTATCCCCCCAGCCACGCACTAGAGATGGCCATGATCTGGTTTTATTGCCACCACCCTGCTGTGAACACGGTTCCTCCTCCTCCATCTTCTCCTCCTAATCCTCCACCTCGTCATCCTCCAGAACTGTGCCCTGGCTGGACAATTGTGTATCTGGCATTTGTTAGTGCAGGAACCCACCCTTAGAGCCACTTGCGAATGACTGGCCGGAAACCCAACAAAATGATCCCTCTTCCTCCTCCTGTTCCACATCCTCTTCCATCATCCCCAGCAGCAATTTTTCAAGGAGGCATAGAAGTGGGATAGTAATGCTGAGAATGGCATTATCGGTACAGCGCAACAAGGAACACAGGTCTCGCATGGAGGCCCAGTCATTGGTGGTGAAGTGGTGCTGTTCCTCAGAGCGACTTACCCGTGCGTGCTGCAGCTGAAACTCCGCTATCGCCTGCTGCTGCTCGCACAGTCTGTCTAGCATATGCAAGGTGGAGTTCCACCTTGTGGGCATGTCGCATATGAGACGGTGAACGGGAAGGCCGAAGTTACTCTGCAGCTCTGACATGCAAGCAGCAGAGTGAGAACGCCAAAAGCGCACACAGAAGGCCTGCACTTTGTGCAGCAGCTCTGACATATCAGGGTGATTTTTAAGGAATCTCTGCACCACCAAATTCAGCACATGTGCCAGGCAAGCGATGTGCGTCAAACCGGCTAGTCCCAGAGCTGCTACGAGATTTCGCCCATTATCGCACACTACCAGGCCGGGCTTGAGGCTCACTGGCACCAACAACTTATCGGTCTGTTGTTCAAGGCCCATCCACAGATCCTGCGCGGTGTGGGGTTTGTCCCCCAAACAGATACGTTTTAAAACTGCCTGCTGTCGTTTACCCCTGGCTGTGCTGAAGTTGGTGGTGAAGGTGTTACACTGACCGGATGAGGAGCTGGTAGAGGATAAGGAAGCGGAGTAGGAGGAGGAAGCAACAGGAGGCAAACTGAAGCGCCCTGCAATCTTTGGTGGTGGAAGGACACGCGACAAACTGCTATCCGCCTCAGGTCCAGCCGCCACTGCATTTACCCAGTGTGCTGTTATGGAGATATAACGGCCCTGATCGTGCTTACTGGTCCACGTATCCGTAGTCAGGTGCACCTTGCCACAGATGGTGTTGCGCAGTGCACACCTGATTTTGTCCCCCACTTGGTTGTGCAGGGAAGGGATGGCTTGCCTGGAAAAGTAGTGGTGGCTGGGCATGACATACTGTGGGACAGCCTCCGCCACAAGGCCTTTAAAACTCTCCGTCTCCGACGGAATGGCATCATTTCAAAGGCCAGTAATTTAGAAATGCTGGCATTCAGGACCAGGGATCGCGGGTGGGTAGGGCGATACTTCCGCTACAGTGTTTGGGAGATGGAGAGCTGAACGCTTCCGTGGGACATTGTGGAGATGCTTGGTGACACAGGTGGCAGTGCTGCTGGCAGATCCTCTGTTTACGGAGGGGGGCAGGTGGCACTGTCACTCCAGAGGTGGATGAAGAGGCCGAGACTGCAGCAGAAGAGGAAGCAGGAGGAGCAAGAGACTTTTCATGGTTTTTGAGGTGTCTACTCCACTGTATCTCGTGCTTTGCACTTAAATGCCTGGTCATGCAGGATGTGCTCAGGTTGAAACCACTCGTGTCTTGTCGTCAGAACATTGTCTAAAGAAGTGCTACACCAGGGAACAACCTTGGAGCTGGCTTTGGTGTGCTTGGTCCCTTGCTGCAGTGGGCAGCAGCAGGCGTACTGTCTAGGGGACGGCCGCTCCGCTTTTGCACACTGTTTCCTCTTCTGCTGTGCTGGTGGCTCTGTGCGACCACCACCTCTTTCTCCGAACTACACAGGTCACTCGCATGACAATGATTTAATGTGGGGTCGAGGACCTCATCGTCCTCCACATCATTTTCCACCCAGTCTTCACCCCTGCCCTCCTTGTCGGTCTGCGCACTTTCGAAAACACCAGCAGTTGGCACCTGTGTTTCGTCATCATTCGAGATGTGCTGCGATGGTCCTCCCATGTACTCATCTTGAAACATAAGTGGTTGGGCTTCGGTGCACTCAATCTCTTCCACTTCTGGGGCAGGGCTAGGTGGATGGCCCTGGGAAACTCTGCTAACAGAGTCATCAAAAAGCAGAAGAGACTGCTGCATGACTTGGGTCTCCGACTGCTTGGCTGATTTGCAAGGGGGTGAGGTGAAAGACTGATGGACATGGGCTGCAGGTGCCAACTCTCATCTTTTAGCAGGAGACTGGGTGGGAGCCAATGTAAAGGAACTGTATTTACTGTCAGCAACCCAATTTACTATCGCCTGTACTTGTTCAGGCCTCACCATTTGTAGAGCCGCATTTGACCCGACCAAATACCGCTGCAGGTTCTGTCGCCTACTCGCACCTGAGGAAGGAGTTTCACTTGTGCGTGTAGCTGGCACAGATCGACCATGTCCTCTCCCTGCAACAGGAGCTCCACCAGCAGCACCACAACCTGGGCCACGTCCCTTATTTGACGCTCTCCTCATATTTCTAAAATTTAGGATCTTGCCCAAAATTGGTTGTTTTATTAATAGCAGAATAGAACCACAGTATCTAAGGGGTGTATCTCACACGTACAGATGTAGACTAGGACGCAATTAAAGATATAACCACAGTATCTAAAGTGTGTATCAAACACGTACAGATACAGACTAGAAGTGATACAGACTAGGCCGCAATTGATGTTTTTGCCCAACATTTTGGTTTATCAAATAACAGAATAGAACCACAGTATCTAAAGTGTGTATCTCACACGTACAGATCCAGACTAGGCCGCAATTAAAGTTTTTTGCCCAAAATGGGTGTTTGTTTAATAACAGAATATGACAGCAGTATATAACCCTTGAATTCCACACGTGCAGATGTAGCAAGGGCTGTAAAATTGTGTAATATGCCCAAAAAGGGTTATTTTATTGAAAGCAGAATATAGCCACAGTATCTAAAGTGTGTATCTCACACATACAGATACAGACTATGCCTCAATTTTAGTTTTTTCCCCAAAATGGGTGTTTGTTTTATAACAGAATATGAAAGCTGTATAAAACGCTTGAATTTCACTGTCAGCAACCCAATCTACTATCGCCTGTACTTTTTCAGGCCTCACCATTCGTAGAGCAGCATTTGCCCCGACCAAATACCGCTGCAGGTTTTGTCGCCTACTCGCACCTGAGGAAGGGGTTTCACTTGTGCGTGTAGCTGCACAGATCGACCACATCCTCTCCCTGCAACAGAAGCTCCACCAGCAGCACCACGACCTGGGCCATGTCCCTTATTAGACGCTCTCCTCATATTTTTTAAATTTAGGATCTTGCCCTAAATGGGTGTTTAATTAATAGTAGAATAGAACGACAGTATGTAAAGGGTGTATCTCACACGGCCTGAACCAGACTAGGCCTCAATAAAATATTTTTCTGCCCAAATGGCTGTATTTCAAATGCCTAATTCAAACCCCTGTATGTAGAGGTAGTATCTCAGAGGGCCTGAACCTCTGTAGGCCTGAAGTAAATATATCTTTGCACAAAATGGCTGTATTTCAAATGGCTGTATTTCAAATAGCTAAATCAAACCCCTGCATGTATAGGGGGGATCACACACGCCCTGAATCAGTGTAGGCCTGAAGGAAATTTTCGTTATTCAAATAACAGAATAGAACCACAGTATCTAAATTGTGCATCTCACTGTCACGGCTGAGGATGGGGAAAACCCTTAGCCGTGCGATACAGAAGATGGTAGTCACGACTCGGCCAGAACCACAGAATAAAGGAGCAGGTCACCTCCTATTGCTTCCCTATTCTGACCCTAACTCCTAGCGACATGAGCCGACCTTGAAGGTAGGAGGGCTCATGCTCTTGAACCTCGGGTCCCTACTAGCCCTAAGCCCTAAGGTCCCTAAGCTAGGAGCTGGGTAGACTACCTGTTTCTCCTGGACATGGAGAAATAGGAGTCTAAAGATGGCCAAACTATAAAGACAGGGGAAACAGAAACAGTCATATGGCAATGGCAGGTAAGTGCAACTAGTACTAACACCTACCTGCCACAGACACAGAGCCTGGGACCCAAGTATCACTGCTGCTGTCCACAAACACAATAGACAGAGCACACACACCACACAGGACGCCAGGAAACCATACGCTGCAAAGAATAGACATGACACACAAACACATCCTCATAACATTGTGTATAAACAATATATAACAATTTGTTTATGACCACAAGGGTGGCCCCCACTGGCAGATGGAATTACCAGGAGGGTGTCTCCAGCAAAGCATGGCTGAAGAACCCCTATGCTTCTGATCTCCAAAGAGGCTTTATAGCCCAAAGTGGCCACACCCACACAGACACACACAGGAGAGGGAATTAACCCTTCCAACACTAACCAGGGAGTGAAACCACTTAAAGGGGAAGTGTCCAAATGAAGATCACACTGCAGCTGTTACCGCAGGCAACGACATGGGTGGCAACCATGTCCTGGGAGTCAGCCAGAAGGCCGAGACACTGCCACCACATGTACACATTCAAACCAAACGTTGCCACGGGCAGCCACAGTGAAGGGAAGAGTCACAGTGCACACCTAACATAAACCTCGTGCACATCAGACATACATAGTGCATAACATACACACGCACCTAACAGAGAGGTTGCTAGGTGTAACCGCATGAACATTGCCGCAAGCTGCCTAGCACCAGCTCAGGCTGCAATACTGCGACAACACCAAACGACTTGTTGCCACAAGTGAGGCAACACACTAGCGGCCCTCACCTGTGGTTGAAACCAAACCAAACCGCAGGCAACCGCATGCGGTTCAGGAGTCACGACCATGACCATGGCCGTGACACTCACACGTACAGATCCAGACTAGGCCGCAATTTAAGTTTTTTGCCCAAAATGGGTGTTTGTTTAATAACAGAGTATGACAGCACTATATAACCCTTGAATTTCACACGTGCAAATACAGCAAGGGCTGTAAATTTGTGTATTTTGCCCAAAAAGTGTGTTTTATTAAAAGCAGAATATAACCACAGTATCTAAAGTGTGTATCTCACACATACAGATACAGACTAGGCCGCAATTTAATTTTTTTGCCCAATGGTTGTTTTTCAAATAACAAAATAGAACCACAGTATGTAAAGGGTGTATCTCACACACGTACATATGTAGACTAGGTCGCAATTAAAGTATTTTGCCCAAAATGGGTGTTTTGCTAATAAGAGAATAGAACCATAGCATGTAAAGGGTGTATCTCACACATACAGATATAGAATAGACTGCAATTAAAGTTTTTTGCCAAAAATGGGTGTTTAATAACAGAATATGACAGCAGTATATAACCCTTGAATTCCACACGTGCAGATGTAGCAAGGGCTGTACAATTGTGTAATTTGCCCAAAAAGGGTTATTTTATTAAAAGCAGACTATAGCCACAGTATCTAAAGTGTGTATCTCACATATACAGATACAGACTATGCCTCAATTTTAGTTTTTTGCCCAAAATGGGTGTTTGTTTTATAATAGAATATGAAAGCTGTATAAAACGCTTGAATTTCACACGTGTAGAAGCAGCAAGGGCTGTAAAAAAGTGTATTTTGCCCAAAAAGGATGTTTTTAAAAACCCAGAAAATTATAGCTGTATTCCTAGCTTAAATTGCACACTGACAAATCCTGCAAAGGCACCAGATGTTGGATATTGCCAAAAATGGGTGTTTTGCTAATAACAGAATAGAACCACAGTATGTAAAGGGTGTATCTCACACGTACAGATGTAGACTAGGTCGCAATTAAAGTTTTTTTCCCGAAATGGGTGTTTGTTTAATAACAGAATATGACAGCAGTATATAACCCTTGAATTTCACACGTGCAGATGCAGCAAGGGCTGTAAAAATTGTGTATTTTGACCAAAAAGGATGTTTTATTAAAAGCAGAATATAACCACAGTATCTAAAGTGTGTATCTCAAACGTACAATTACAGACTAGGCCGCAATTAAAGTTTTTTGCCCAAAATAGAGGTTTTTCAAATAATAGACTAGAACCACAGTATCTAAAGTGTGTATCTTACACGTACAGATCCAGACAAGACCGCAATTTAAGTTTTTTGCCCAAAATGGTTGTTTTTCAAATAACAGAATAGAACCACAGTATCTAAAGGATGTATCTCACACGTACAGATGTAGACTAGGCCGCAATTAAAGTTTTTTGCCCAAAATGGGTGTTGGTTTAATAACAGAATATGCCAGCAGTATATAACCCTTGAATTTCACACGTGCAGATGCAGCAAGGGCAGTAAAATTGTGTATTTTGCCAAAAAGGGTTTTTTATTAAAAGCTGAATATAACCACAGTATCTAAAGTGTGTATCTCACACGTACAGATACAGACTAGTCTGCAATTAAAGTTTTTTTGCCCAAAATTGATGTTTTTCAAATAAGAGATGAGAACCACAGTATTTAAAGTGTGTATCTCACACGTACAGATCCAGACTAGGCCGCAATTTATGTTTTTTTTTGCCCAAAATGGTTGTTTTTCAAATAACAGAATAGAACCACAGTATGTAAAGGATGTATCTCAAATGGGTGTTTGTTTAATAACAGAATATGACAGCAGTATATAACCGTTGAATTTCACACTTGCAGATGCAGCAAGGGCTGTAAAATTGTGTATTTAGCCCAAAAAGGATGTTTTTAAAACCCCAGAAAATTATAGCTGTATATTTAGCTTAAATTGCACACTGACTAATCATGCAAAGGCACCAGATGTTGGATATTTCCAAAAATGGGTGTTTTTCAAAGTTAGAAAATTATTGAAGTTTTTACACACGTGGGAGACCATAAAGTCGATTAGTGGACTAAAGCCCACGGTTACATATTTTAAGTATCTAGGCGTGAACATTTCTAATAATTTAAATGACCTTTACCGACTGAATTTCTCCACTCTTATGCTGAAGATAAAGACTTATTTCATGGTTCGGTCGTATTAACTTAATTAAGATGATCACCCTCCCCAGGGTTTTGTACTTCCTCCAAGGTATTCCTATGGCACTACCAAATTTTTTTTATACGGCTATTAAAAGGAAAATTCTTTCCTTTGTGTGGAAGCGAGGGCAAAACCGGCTTTCGTTTGATGTCTTGACGAGATCGAAACATAGGGGTGGACTTGGGCTTCCGGATATTGGTAAATATAGTGCTGCGACCCTGTCAAGGATCAAAGAATGGAACGTTTTTCCTCCCAGAAAACTCTGGGTAGATCTAGGAGAGGGATGTGCTCCATGCCCCCTCCATTACCTGATCTGGAAGACCAAGAGCAATAAACATTTCTATGCTAAAGTTGATAACCCCTACACCAAGCATACTATTCATGTTTGGCATAGTCTTATCAAGAAGCATACCATTCCACTCCCTAACTGCCTGGAGCTCCCCTTGTTAGCAGCAATCCCAAACGGTTGGAGATTGATCAGGAACAGGATCACCTCACATCCCAATGGCTATAGGATACCTTTGAAAGCCCTATACTCAGCCACCTCTCCAGTAGAGTACACCAAATATATAGAAAGTGGGGATCTCCCCAAATTTAGTAGGAGGGAATACGACAAAATAACGAAGCATCTCTCAGTGCTAAGCCCTCAAGTCATGATTCAAAATAGTGAACATGATCTCACCAAATTGATGATTTTTATTTTATTTTTTCAAATCTTTATTTTTCAAAAAAAAAATTGCAATACAAAACAATAGAACAACATCTTAACTGCTCCATAAGTAAGACGTATAATCACTGGTCATTTGAGTCAATAATTGAGTATACATGCAAGGACACAATACAATTAGGTATAAAAAGCGAATGACAACCTAATTCCATCAAGTTCTTTCCACCCCAGTTCATGGAAAAAAGACCTCATTAGTAATAGTCTATTCTCTAACCCCCATTGCAGAGATCTAACTATCCCATATTGAGGATGTGAGCATGCTAGTCCCTCACTGCTTCTATAACTTTCATAAGGCGTATGTTGGAGTTCTACCGCTCTAGAGCTCTTTTGGGGTATATTCCTACCTATTCTCCATCAGAAGAGGTTTTGTACCATTCTTTCCACTTTCCCCAAGTAGCGAGGAATTTGTCATGGGACAATGATTCCCAGCTCGTTAATTCCTCAAGTTGGCACAATTCTTGAACTTTATACTTCCATTCTTGTATATTAGGGGCTTCCTTGGCCAGCCAATATTTTGGGATCAACAATTTAGCTGCTGAGATCAGGTGTGCTGGAAGAGAATGTGCCTTTAACTTGTAATTGCAGTCTGGTACATTAAGGATGGCTACCAGTGGAGTGATAGGAGCCCCTATCTTGCAAATTTTTTGTACTCTACTGGACACCTTATCCCAAAAGACCTTTATTAGTGGGCAGGACCACCATATGTGAAACATAGTACCTCTAGCAGCCCCACATCTCCAGCATTCTGCGGATACGGAGGGAGAGAATTTATGTAGTTTATCAGGGGTCTTATACCACCTGGTAACAATCTTAAAGGAGTTTTCTTGTATTTTTATGCACCTGGAAAATCCATGAGTATGGGTGAGTATTTTCTCAGATGTTTTGTCATCAATAGGAACTCCTATCTCTGTGGCCCATTGCTCTACAAACAGCGGTTTGGAGTCAGGATTAAATTCTAGGATTTTGTTGTACAGACGGGAGATCATACCCTTACTACGTATTGACTGACTCCAAATTGCATCATACCATGTAGGGATATAGTTTCCCTGAGTGATATCTAGGTAACTCTTACAAATCTTGGTAAACTGTGAGACATGTGACAAGGACCAAGGAACCCTATTAAAGGATTCTTTTAAAAGTGCTACTTCTGGAATTTGACGATGTGTTAGTAAATCACCTATTGCTATATCTCCCAAGGCTTCCCACAATCCCATGTCGTCTTTATATCCATCCGTAATTAGATAAGGCAAAAGTCTAATAGGAGTCATGGGAGAGATCATTCTGGAGGGATACAGAAATGGGGATAACTTATTCCATGAGTCAAAGACACCCATTAATGTAGCAGGTACATTTTCTTTATGTGTCATTACCCTGCCTACTGTCCATAACATAGCAAGACCCTTGGCTCCTAATTGTTTCCTCGCTATCTGACATCCTAGCTTGTTAATTTTAGGGTTTATTAATTCCGAGTGGAGTCTCAATTGTATGGCCTTATAATATCCACTTACGTCTGGTAAACCAAAACCACCTTTATGTCTTGGTAGAACTAATCTCCGATAAGCAATTCTGGGTTTGGCTTGGTTCCATACAAAATAGGAGAAGGTTCTCCTAATCTGTCCCAAAAATTGACGGGGTAAAGCTACTGGCAAGGCCTGCATTAAATATAATAGTTTGGGTAGAATATATGTTTTAATAACGTTCTTTCTTCCCAGCCATGTTAGGAAAGGTATCTTGAGATCTTTTAGTTGCTTTTTAAGGTCATCTAATAAGCTGGGGTAATTCTGGGAAAAAAGTTGTTCTGGGTTTTTAGTTATTCGGACTCTCAAATAGGTGATATGGTCTGACCGCCATTGGAACGGGTAATTGGCTTTGAGATGAGATATGGTCAACTGTGGGGTATTAACTCCTAAGGCCACACACTTAGCTAAATTAATTTTAAAATTGGATAGCGCCCCGAAGTGCTCCAATTGCTCCAGAAGCGCAGGGAAAGCCACAGTCGGGTTAGAAAGCAAAAGAAGCATGTCATCAGCGAAGGCTGCAACCGTATGCATTTGAGAACCTACTCTAAGTCCCTGAATGTTTACATCTTGTCGGATAGCTTGTAAGAAGGTCTCTAAACACAGAATGAATAGAGTGGGGGATAGCGGACATCCCTGCCTGGTCCCATTTCTGATAATAAAAGGAGAGGTGAGATTCCCATTAACCTGAATCCTCGCCGTAGGGGAGGAGTATAGGGACAGCACAACAAATTGAGGTGGGAAGCCAAACTTGTCAAGGGTGGCTGTCATAAATTGCCAGTCCACCCTATCAAACGCTTTTTCAGCGTCAGTACTTAATAAAGTAATTTTTTTACCATGAGATAAGGCATATTGTTGAGCTAGAATAACTCGGAGTGTGCTATCCCTACACTCCCTTCCCCCCACAAAACCAGACTGCTCCTGCGAGATCAAATTTACCAGAAAGGATGAAGTTCTGTGAGCTAGAATCTTCGCCCAAAGCTTGATATCAGCATTGAGCAAAGAGATTGGGCGATAACTGGAAGGTAAGTTGGGATCTTTACCCTGTTTCGGCAGAATCGTTATATGGGCCTCTAATGATTGCTTGGGAAGGGGGGAACCATTTAATAGAGAGTTGAAGAACGACTCCATCTGTGGTCCTAAAATTGGGAGGAATTTTTTATAATAAGCTATAGTCAATCCGTCAGGACCCGGGCTTTTCCCATTTGGGACCGACTTAAGAACTTTGCGAATATCCCCAAGGGATATTGGGGCGACTAAGCTCTCTTTCTCTACCTCTGTCAGTACCGGTAGTTGTAAGTCCTGTAAATAAGAGGAAATCTTATCTTGTCTAGCCCGTAATTCCTCACTATTTTCTTCCTTCCGCAAGTTATAAAGCCCCTGATAATATTCTGTGAAAATTTTTGATATCTCTGAAACATCCGTAGTAGTCTGTCCCTCTGGTGTCCTCATTTGTTTAATATATGTTTGTTCGGTTTGTTTTTTAATCATGGCGGACATTACTTTACTACCCCTGTTACCATGAATATAGTGTTTATGTTTAGCTCTTAAGAACGCCTTAGCAGCCTTAATATTAAGTAATGATTTGAGTTCTTGTCTAAGTTCCACTAACTGCTTGTGGTCCTTGAGCGCTAGGGATTGCTTGTGTGTTCTTTCAAGTAGGGAAATGCGGGTCAATAATTCCTGCATCTTTTTTGTTCTCTCCTTTTTCACATGGGATCCCAGGGCTATGAATTCCCCCCTAATGACTGCTTTATGAGCTTCCCATGTGATTGCAGGCGTAGTTGCAGTATTTACATTCACATCAAAATACTCCTGCAATTTCTGCGAGATCCTATCCACTTTTGATTGAGTATCCAATAATGTGTGATTCAGCCTCCAAGACCATTCCCTGCTGCTCAGACTCAGGAACTGCATGGCACAATGAACCATCGCGTGATCTGAGACAGTTATACAATCTATCGCAGCTGACCGTACCAAATCTAGATAGTTCTCTTGTATCATAAGGTAGTCCAACCTCTGATAAGACCTGTGAGGGTTTGAATAAAAAGTGAAATCTCTCCTATCCCCATGTACAGATCTCCAGACATCTACAATATGGATATCCCTCATACGTGTGTGAAGTGCCTTCAGTGCCCTGAATGATACAGCCGTTTTCCCCCTTGAGGAGTCTAGTAAGGGATTTAGGGTTAAATTAAAATCGCCTCCAATTAGCAGCCAACCAAAGGCAAAGGCGGCTATCTTATCTAGGGTTTCCAGCAACCAATGAACTGTTTTATTATTTGGTGCGTATATGTTACATAAGGTAACTTTAGTATGACCTATCTCACAGTTGACCAATAAGTACCTACCCTCTGGATCCACTAGTTGCGAATGGAAGGTAAATGGGACACTCTTCTTAAGTCCAATACTAACCCCTCTCGCTGAAGATGTATTTGAACAGGAATGTTGCCAGTAGTGAAAAGATGAGTTACCCAGGTTCGGTATATGGTGAGCTGCGAAATGTGTCTCCTGTAACATAATGATATCTATGGATTCTTTTTTAATAGTCCTAAAAATATGACTTCTTTTAACGGGGTTATTGCAGCCATGCACGTTATAGGTGGCGACATTAAGTATTAACGGTGCCATTGTTATGTCAGTGGTAAGTAAAGCAGCCTTGCAATTACCAGCAATACCAGGAGATGGAGATAGATATGGAGCAAAAACAAAAAACTATATAACTTAATGCAAATTATGCATAATGGGGGTGACACTAAAAACCCCCATGCATCTTTCTTTATGGGGGGGGGGAGAACATTTTCCATAAATATTTCCTGATCGGCCTAGGTTTCGACTACAGCCCAATAAATATTAAGTAAAGCTAATAGACTACCCATTACTACATGTACACGAGTATTAATCAGTAGATGTTCGGCATTGGACCTATCAACCTGAACATATGTAACATGCTGAATAGCATAAACAGCATACAAATATGCGAAAACAGTAATGTGAATCTCACTGATCATATACAAAGTGAATATGCAAAGTGAATATGCAAACCCTGAGGAGTTAAATTAAAGCAAAAGCAAAAAGATACCCTGACAGGTTGACGGGTACACCTGGACAACACCGCCAATAATTAAATGACTGTCCAGTCTCAGGCGTCTGTCCCTCTGCTTGCTCCTCTTCTACCTCGGACACTACGCTGTTGTTTCTGCTTCAGCCATGTTGAGGCCTGTGGCAAAGGAGGCAAATCATCTTCTGGAGGTACTGGTAACCAGGATGGAACATCTATCGGTGTAAGGTCCAGCATTTCCCAGACTGGTGGTAAATCAGTGGGAGTACGGACAGTGAACCTGCGATTCCCGGCAGTGATCAGGATGCCAAACGGGAATAGCCACCTGTAAGGGATCTTGGAGGAACGGAGGAGATCCGTGAGTGGTTTCAAGATTCTTCTCTTCTGAAGCGTAGAGGCAGCAAGATCTTGATAAATTTGCACGCTTCTCCCCAGTAGGTGAATCTCTTTCTTTTCTCTCGCTTTCTTCAACACTTCTTCTGTGTCTCTAAAGCTCAAAATGCCACATATAATGTCCCTCGGGTTTTCGGAAGAACTAGGCTTTGGCCTAAGTGCTCTGCGCACTCTCTCCACAGTGACATCCTTAGCCCTCTCTGGACCCAGAAGTGAGGTAAATAGTAGGCCCATTACATTCATCAGATCTTCCTTCTCTTCAGCTTCTGGAAGCCCTCTTATTCGTATGTTTCTACGGCGATTCCTATTTTCTTGATCCTCCATTTGTGAGAGCAGGCTGTTCATGGCCCTGTTATGAGCCCCTAACGATTCTCTAACTGCCGCATTAAAGGTCAACATGGAATCTTGCACCGTCTCAAGGGACTCGACCCTGTCCCCAATATGGCGGACGTCTGCCTTTATAGTTGCCAAGTCAGCAGCGATCGGGGCCAGTGCTCTACAAAGTGCCTTCTCTAAGAAATCTCGGGTAAGCGCTGTCGATTCACTTCCCACTTGCGGTTCGCTCACCTCTGCTGTGTCAGCTTGCAGTGTATCCAGGCTCTGGCCTCCATGAGCTCCTTCCTCCTCATTCCGCTTCAGCGCCATTTTGCTTGTACGAGCCGGCGTCTGGGAAGCTTGCTTCTGGAGATATTTCTCCATGTCTGAATGCTGAGACGAGTCTCTCTTGTGATCAGACGAGACTCTGGGAGGATCTTTAGGCTGAATTTTCATCGCTGCTCGCGGGTAGTGCTTTTAAAACAGGCTGTAGTGAAAACTAGTAGCGGGAGCTCCGCACTCAAGCAGCCGCCATAGAGCTCGGTCAGGCCACGCCCCCCAAATTGATGATTATTAAGACTCCCATAGACCACGGAATTTCTAGGTTCTACTCCATTGTTAATAACACGATATCCTCACCATTATTCCTGTCTAGCTGGTCTAAAGAATTTAACAGGTCTTTTAACGAGCAAGAAACCATGGCGATTCTACATTCCTCCATTCCCAAAATTACGTCCACTAGACTCCAAGAATCGCACTACAAAATACTTTCCAGATGGTACAGGACTCCTGTTATTTTGAACAAAGTTAACCCCGAAATTCCTGCACACTGCTGCAGATGTGGTGAAGGGGTTGGATCGATAACCCATATCTGGTATTCCTGCCCTAAGATTGTGCCACTGTGGGGAAAATTCAACCAAATTATTAGTGAAATGTATGGGTCAAAAATAGAGATGGATGCAGAACTTGTTCTGCTTGGGCTATATAATAAAAAACATAACGCTATTAAAGACCGTCTGTTTCCCTTTCTCATTGCTTCACTAAAAACCATAATTCCCAGACATTGGCTAAGTGAGGAGGTTCCGTCTATTCAGGACTGGATGGAGGAGGTCCTAACAATTAGTCGCTTCGAAAAACTAAAATGGATAATTGCTGGCAGCCCTGAAAAGTATCTCAGGATCTGGTCCAAGTGGTGTAGCTATATCTCCACTGGCAAACTGTCTAAGTTCTTTGACTAAAGTTCGTACATTTAGATCTCTAATTACTTTTCTTTCCTTATGCTCTTGAATTTTCTAACAAAACATGTGACAATTTTTTCCTCTCCCCCACATTGTTTGACCCCTTGTTTTGTCTCCCTCTTCTCCCCTCCCCTCTTCCCACCCCTCCTTTCCCTTCACCATCTTCTGAATCAACTTCCGTACTGATTTATATTGCTGTTTTTTCAAATAATCACGTTTCTTAATATGCTTTTTAAAATTGGGAAGTGTTATCCCTGTGATGCCACAACAGGTTATGATATGTACAAACTTCCATTCGTGATGGTGATGTTTTATCACATTTTATATTATGTTAAACTTGTATCATTTTATTATTATACTTGTTAATAAAACGAAATTTACAAGAAAATTATTGAAGTTTTTAAAACTTGTTTTTAACAATCACAGATACAGCAAGGGCTGCAATATTAAGTATTTTGCAAAAAAAAGGTGTTTTTTTACTAACAGAATATGAAAGCTGTATATAACCCTTGAATTTCACACGTGCAGATGCAGCAAGGGCTGTAAAATTGTGTATTTTGCCAAAAAAGGGTTTTTTATTAAAAGCTGAATATAACCACAGTATCTAAAGTGTGTATCTCACACGCACAGATACAGACTAGGCTGCAATTAAAGTTTTTTGCCCAAAATGGATGTTTTTCAAATAAGAGATGAGAACCACAGTATCTAAAGTGTGTATCTTACACGTACAGATCCAGACTAGGCCGCAATTTAAGTTTTTTTTTGCCCAAAATGGTTGTTTTTCAAATAACAGAATAGAACCACAGTATGTAAAGGATGTATCTCAAATGGGTGTTTGTTTAATAACAGAATATGACAGCAGTATATAACCGTTGAATTTCACACTTGCAGATGCAGCAAGGGCTGTAAAATTGTGTATTTAGCCCAAAAAGGATGTTTTTAAAAACCCAGAAAATTATAGCTGTATATTTAGCTTAAATTGCACACTGACTAATCCTGCAAAGGCACCAGATGTTGGATATTGCCAAAAAAAGGGTTTTTTCAAAGTTAGAAAATTATTGAAGTTTTTAAAACTTGTTTTTAACAATCACAGATGCAGCAAGGGCTGCAATAATAAGTATTTTGCAAAAAAATTGTGTTTTTTTCTAACAGAATATGAAAGCTGTATATAACGTTGGAATTTCACATGGCGTATTTTGCCCAAAAAGAAAATTATAGCTGTATTTCTAGCTTAAATTGCACACTGACTAATCCTACAAATGCACCAGATTTTTCCAAGCCAGATTAATATTGCAGTATTTCAAGCTTGGACCCACACAACTAAATTTATGTAGATCGCTGAGTTCAATTGGAGTACTGATAACAGATTCTGTCCTATTCTCTCCCTCACAGCAGCAGCATCATACTCTCCCTACACTAAGGACAACAGAGAGACATGCAGCGCTACGTGACTCCAGCTTATATAGAGGCTGGGTCACATGCTGCACTGGCCAATCACAGCCATGCCATTAGTAGGCATGGCTGTGATAGCTTCTAAGGTCACACAGTTAAACGCTTGTTTATTGGCTGCTCTGCAGCCTTTCAAAAGGTGCTAATAAATCGCTGAACACTTCTGCCGAAATGTTCGGGGTCCGGGGTCCAAAAATCCTAAAGTTCGGTACGAACCCGAACTTTACAGTTCGGGTTCGCTCAACCCTATACAGAAGATGTAGCACAGGTAATGTCACTGTCATCAGCGGTGGAAAAATTAGACTGAATGTCACAAAAAATTACGATGCACAAATGTTATACAGGAGATGTAGCGCAGGTAATTTCGCTGTCACAAGCAGAGAAAATAATTAGACTGAATTTCACAGATATTTAGGATGCGCAAACGTTATACTGAAAATGTAGCTCAGGTAATTTCGCTGTCACCAGTGGGGAAAAAATTAGACTGAATGTCACAGATATTTAAAATGCACAAACGTTATACAGGAGATGTAACACAGGGAATTTCACTGTCACCAGCAGGGACATTTTCTTACTGAATGTGACATATATTTTGTATGCGCAAATGTTATTCAGGAGATGTAGCGCAAATAATTTTGCTGTCACCAGAAAGGAAAAAATTTGACTGAATGTAACAGATATTTAGGATGTGCAAAAGTTATACACGCATCAAAACTTTCATTTCTTGACATAAACCAAAGCGGTCGTCTGGAGACCTCCATTTATCGTAAACCTACCTCTACTAACTCCCTCCTGAGGTGGGAGAGTAGTCACCCCTACCCCCTCAGAAAGGGAATACCGCGGGGTCAATACCTGCGATTAAGGAGGAACTGCTCCAGACGATCTGACTTTATTAAACAGACTGCAGATCTAAAAACTTGTTTTTTGGATCGGGGTTATCCGGCAGGTGTATTGACACCAGCGTATCAAATGGCACTGAGTAGAGAAAGAGTGTCACTTCTTACCCCTCGTAAGGACGCCCCCCTGGCTGATGGTTGTAAGGAAATCAGGGAGATCCGTCTCATCAGCACGTACAATGGCTGTTCCTCCGCAATCAGAGAAATCATCTCGAAACATTGGCATGTTTTGCGGATGGACCAGGATATTTGTAAGGTCATAAAGGAGCACCCCAGCATCACCTATAGGCGCGGTAGAAGTATCCGTGACCTTATGGTGCGTAGTCACTATATACCAGCGGCCCCCAAAAAAACATGGCTCAAAAGAGGTATTAGTGGTAATTTCAAATGTGGAGGATGTGTGGTGTGCCCCTTTATGACCAAGACAAAAACATTCAGAAGTAATAACACTGGTAAAATTTACACAGTAAATGATTTCATCAATTGCAGAAGCATGGGAGTAATCTACAAAATTACATGCGTTTGTGGCAAAGAATATGTCGGTAAGACAATCAGAGAACTTAGGAGGAGGATAGGTGAGCATGTCGGTGATATTAAAAATGGGAGAGATACACCTGTGGCACGACACATAAATACTGAACACAATGGTAGGCCAGACTGCCTCTCCTTTATGGGAATTGAAAGAATCAAGTCAGGAATTAGACCAGGGGATGTGGACAGGAGGATCCTTCAATGCGAAGCGAAATGGATCTTCTATTTGAAGACGGTCCACCCCTCCGGACTAAATGAGCAGCAAAATTATAGCTGCTTTATATGACCCTAGGGTCGACTAAATGCAGCGCAGTGGGATCTGCCTACCCAAAGAGAGGGCCTTAATTGTTTCAGCCTCTTTCCCGATTTGCCCCGTTTGTATATGCGCATATTGAGCGCGATGGAAGATATATTTAATAAATAATAGTTATTGCTGTTATGGCATTGGCAATAAACATAGGTTCTTCTTGGTTTCGCCGGTCTTACTATACCGTGTTCTAGGTATGTGTTTGGCCATTCTGTCAGATTAATGTCCACACTTGCGATTCAGCATCTATAAAACAGCCGGCAAATTATCATTTGCGGCGCATGGGCCATGCGAATGAGAGCTTGGTGGTTGCCAAGTAACTGGTGACACTCAGACGCAGGTCATTACCTCACTTCCGGTTAGCCCGCACCATGTGATGCCAACTTCCGGTCCGGTGGAACGCACGCGATCGGCGTGCGTTCCACTGGCTATTATGGATACTGTGGCCATTGCGGACAGGTGAGAAAGGTAATTGGGGGGGGCGTACACACACTGGGAGGTGGGGTACATAAGGAGGTGGACAACAACCAGCATTTGCTCACCCAAATCACCACAGTTTGAGGTGAGACACGCAGCTTACATGGGACACTTCCCATGGTAATGCTTGGATCCGATTCATTGAATATCCAGAGTGAAATCACGAGGCTAAAAATGACCCTCTTCTTTCAGTAAGTCTCCATCAAACGTATTAATAGTTGGTACTCAGTAATTTATGTGACCTATATTTAGTGTATGTTTGTAATTTGTTTCTAGCTATCCTTGAATACTTCGTTGAAGTCCCCTGATGAGGTCTGGAAAGTAAGACCGAAACATGGCATGTAGGGCTTTGTAATTAGGGTTAGCATAGTACTAAGGCCCATACTGAGGGACAGGTTCGGTATGGGGTCGCCCCTGTCGGGGCGGGTGCTCCATGTGTGTTAGGCAGGTGTCCAGAATAGACCCCAGCCCTATTTATAGGAAGGCAAGACACAATAGGGTCTCATAGGAGTACCAACACCACCGCCAGACACCAGCACCTTGGTCACGCAGGTTCCGGTTACCATTTATCACCTGGACTGCCCTCCACAGGCCGTGGTATCCACAAGACGTGGTAAGACCCACCCATTTATCTACTTAATGTGAGATAATTATCAGTGGAGGTACTTGTAACTTGTTGTCTTTCACCCAGTGGTATCTATATATTTTAAAGGACCTAGTAAAGGTTATGTTTTAATAATTCTCATTCACAAAATAATTCTGCTAAATTTGGGTGTGACTAATACCGCTGCACACAACATTGTATGTTGGTATCTTAAATATTGTTTCAAAAGTTATACAGGAAATGTACCGCAGGTAATTTCTCTGTCACTAGCAGGGAAAAAATTTGACTGAATTTCACAGATATTTAGGATGCACAAACGTTATACTAAAGATGTAGCACAGGTAATTTTTCTGTCACCAGCGGGGGGAAAAATTGACTGAATGTCACAGATATTTAGGATGTGCAAATGTTATACAGGACATGTAGCGTAGTTAATTTTGCTGTCACCAGCGGGGAAAAAATTAGACTGAATGTCACATATATTTAGGATTCTCAAACGTTATACAGGAGATGTAGCGCAGGTAATTTCGCTGTCACCAGCAGGGAAAAAAATTTGACTAAATATCAAGGATATTTAGGATGTGCAAACGTTATACAGGAGATGTAACGCAGGTAATGTCACTGTCACCAGCGAGGAAAAAATTTGACTGAATGTAACAGATATTTAGGATGCGCAAATATATTACAGGAAATGTAGCGCAGGTAATTTCTCTGTCACCATCAGGTAAAAAATTTGACAGAATTTCACAGATATTTAGGATGCGCAAACGTTATACTGAAAATGTAGCTCAGGTAATTTCGCTGTCACCAGCGGGAAACAAATTTGACTGAATGTCACAGATATTTAAAATGCGCAAACATTATAAAGGAGATATAACACAGGTAATGTCACTGTTACCAGCGGGGAATTTTTTTTACTGGATGTGACATATATTTAGTTTGTGCAAATGTTATTCAGGAGATGTAGCGCAAGTAATTTTGCTGTCACCAGCAAGGAAACAATTAGACTGAATTTCACAGATATTTAGGATGCGCAAACGTTAAACTGGAAATGTAGCACAGGTAACCAGCGGGGGGAAAAATTGACTGAATATCACAGATATTTAGAATGTGCAAACGTTACACAGGACATGTAGAGTAGTCAATTTTGCTGTCACCAGCGGGGAAAAAATTTGACTGAATATCACAGATATTTAGGATGCACAAACGTTATACAGGAGATGTGACGCAGGCAATTTCGTGGTCACAAGCGGGGAATAAATTATACTGATTGTGACACATATTTAGGATGCGCAAATGTTATACAGGAGATGTAGCACAGGTAATGTCACTGTCACCAGAGGGGAAAAAATTTGACTGAATGCCACAGATATTTAGGATGCGCAAATGTTATACAGGACATGTAGCGCAGGTAATTTCGCTGTCACCAGCAGGGAAAAAATTAGACTGAATGTCACTGATATTTAGGATGTGCAAACGTTATACAGGAGATGTAGTGCAGGTTATGTCGCTGTCACCAACAAATGTATAGGGAGAAGACTCGAGCATTGCGCTCAAGCACATGCATTGTTCAGCCGAACACCGCAATGTGCCGAGCATCGCGATGCTCGAGTGAAAATGGTGTTCGGCCGAGCATGCTCGCCCCAACACTAATTATAGCACATAGAAGTACAATGTACAGAAGATTAAGCTGTGATATTCAAAGTATGGCCATCACGTTCTGGCCCTCCCAGGTCATACCAACACCTTTTTTTATTATGCCTATGCAGAGAGGTTATCCTGAGGAACCAGTAGGAATAGAGCAGCAACCTGAGGGAAATCCAAGATTCTCATAAAGATAAGGCTTTTATTTGAGGAGCTTATAAATACTTCCTCCAATAAAAAACTCTGATACCTAGGCCAAGTTCAAATGAGGTAACTAACATGAGCCAACACTGGATGTCATCAAGTTAAGCTCTTCCAGCACTCCCCCCCCCCCCCCCTATCCTCACATTTCAATACTCTCCGAGAGGGAGAGGTGGGAGTGGAGACCAATCCAGCAAAGTAACTTTTGGAAGGCAGCGTAGACCAGATGGTTCAAGGAGGTTCAAATATCTCCCGTCTCTTCTTCTCACCAGTTGAAATGGGAAACCCCAGTAATAAGAGGTTCCATGCTCTAGCAGTAGATGCAATAGAGAGTGCAGGGTCAGCGTTGCAGAAGTGTAGAGCGGAAAAGATTGTGCAGGAATATGATCTGTTCACCCTCAAAATAATCGAAATCCACATTCCTAGCCTTGTGTATAATTTCTTCCTTCACACACAACAGAAGTGCATATGACAAATCACATCACAGGGTTTCTGCACATCAGGATTGATTAGGCCCAAGTCTCTATGAGTTCTATCAGTCTTTAAAACTGGGTTGCTGAGGATGTCACCAAAAATGCCATGCATTGTGGAAATAAGATCCATATTTGTAATGGTTTCTGGCAACCCTTGATTTGAATATTATTTAATAAGCTTCTATTTTCCACATCATCATGGAGCTGGTATAGCTGTTTAATATGTTGGTCATGGGCATCCCATTTCAGAGTAAAATCATCTATACTCAATATCAGGGCTACCTGACCACCAGAGACCTCCTTGACTTTAATGTCCATAGCCACTCCATTTCTAAGGAGCTTGGTTCTTGCTTATATGAGCTTTCCAGACTTCCAACAACCTGCTCAATTTCCTGTTTAGTGGGGAGCAATTTAACATGCTCTTTCCAGTCTCAATCAGCGCCTCGTGAGAAGGGGGGTAATGCAGATTCTTATGAGGGTGCTGCTGTGGATTGTTTGAGCAAGTCCCAGTCTCTATATCTTTATAGGGAGCCTCAGGGGAGACTGGATGGCCTGAAGCAGAAGCTGGCAGAGGGCTCTGAGGCTGTAACATTTCTGCACAATTGCCCGTTCCTCCTGTAGCCAACTAGTTTAGTGCTCTCATTAAGAGAAACATAATAAGAGTATTGCAGGTTTGATACCTTTTACTTTCAATAAGTTTTTATTATCAGAGAATATATTCATATCCATACTATACAATTACAAGTACAGCGGTTTAGAAATAATCACATATCCCCAATAGTTTTTTACAAAGTAAAGGATAAATCAAATTATTAAATCAAAATATACGCATATAGCACAAAACAAGGTCAAATCAAAACAAAACAAATCAAGTCAAAGTCCTGTCTTCAAACATAAATTCAGTGCTTAAAGTTTACAGAAATACTTGAGTTAAGTATATACCATTCAAAGTACTTTTGAAGCAACCCACTCCCCATCTGCTCAAATAGACCTCATCCAAGCCCCAGTCTTTCCGAAATCGTTGGATTCAGACCCCTCCAGGACCCCCATGATTGAACATGGCGACTCACTTGGAACCATTGATGTGCCAGCATATATTCATACGATCTGGTTGTATCCACTGACCTAATTATTTCTTGTAAGTCAGGAATATTGTTGCATTTTCAGTTCCTTGTGATTGTTAGCTTGGTGGCTAACAGTAAATGGGCTATTATAACCCTAGAGAAAATTTGTCAAGGTCTATTAACCCTTTCATGACCAAGGGTCATTGATGCTCCAGTGTCCAGGTCAAAATTTACAAATCTGACATGCGTCACTTTATGTGGTAATAGCTTTGGAACACTTTTACTTATCCACGCCATTCTGAGATTGTTTTCTCGTGACACATTGTACTTCATGATAGTCATATATTTGAGTCAATATATTTCACCTTTATTTATGAAAAAATCCAAAATGTACCAAAAATTTTGAAAAATTCACAATTTTCCAAATTTCAATTTCTCTGCTTCCAAAACAGAAAGTGATACCTAATAAAATATTTATTACTTAACATTCCCCATATGTCTACTTTATGCTGGCATCATTTTGGAAATGTAATTTTATTTTTTTAGGACGTTAGAAGGCTTAGAAGTTTAGAAGCAATTCTTGCAATTTTTAAGAAAATTTCCAAAACGCACTTTTTAAGAACCAGTTCAGATCTGAAGTCACTTTGTGGGGCCTACATAGTGGAAACCCCCATAAATGACCCCATTGTAGAAACTACACCCCTCAAGTTACTCAAAACTGATTTTACAAACTTTGTTAACCCTTTAGGCGTTCCACAAGAATTAAAGGAAAATGGAGATAAAATTTCTAATTTTCACTTTTTGGGCAGATTTTCCATTTTATAATTTTTTTTTCTTTAACACATTGAGAGTTAACAGCCAAAGAAAACTCAATATTTATTACCCTGATTCCGCGGTTTACAGAAACACCCCACATGTGGTGGTAAACTGCTGTACGGGCACACGGCAGGGCGCAGAAGGAAAGGAATGCCATACGGTTTTTGGAAGGCAGATTGTGCTGGATTGGTTTTCTGAACGCCATGTTTTTTATTTTTCTGCCGATCGTCTTGTGCAGGGGCTCGTTTTTTGCAGAAAGAGTTGAGGTTTTTATTGGTACCAATTTTGGGTACATAGGATTCTTTGATCATTCATTATTACACTTTATGGGGCAAGGTGACCCAAAAATTGTCTGTTTTGGAACAGTTTTCATTTATTTATTTTTACAGCGTTCATCTGAGGAGTTAGGTCATGTGATTGTTTTATAGAGAAGATCGTTACGGACGTGGCAATACCTAATATGTATACTTTTTCTTATTTATTTAAGTTTTACACAATAATAGCATTTCTGAAACCAAAAAAATGATGTTTTAGTGTCTCTATAGTCTGAGAGCCAAAACTTTTTAATTTTTTGGGCGATTGTCTTAAATAGGGTATCATTTTTTGCGGGACAAGGTGATGGTTTGATTGGTACTATTTTGGGGGTCATAAGCCTTTTTGATCGCTCGCTGTTGCACTTTTTGTGATGTAAGGTGAAAAAAATAGCTTTTTTGGCACTGTTTTTTTAATTTTATTTTTATGGTGTTTATCGGACGGGGTCTATCATGTGATATATTTATAGAGGCGGTCGTTACGGACGCGCTGACACCTAATATGTGTATTTTATTTTATTTTTTCATTTTTTTTAAAGGAAAAGGCAATTTCTTTTTTTCAATTTACATTTTTATTTATTTATTTTTACTTTTATTATTTTCACTTTTTTTTATCAGTTCCCTCTTGGATCTTCAAGATCCAGTGGGGCTGATAGTTGTACTATACTTTGCAATGCTCTTGCATTACAAAGTATAATACTTACAGATGTCCTGTAGGTGGCAGCACTGGACACCTTTCCATGGCAACAGGACGCTTTTGCAAAGCGTCCGGTTGCCATGGCAACCATCGGGTGCTGCAATCACAGCGCTGCAGCCCCGATGGTGGAGAGAGGGAGCTCCCTCTGTTAACCTCATGGATGCCACAACCGCGGCATCTATGGGGTTACAGGAGAGTGTCAGCATAAAGCTGACACTCTCTGCTGATGGCGGCGGCTCAGTAATGGAACCGCCGCCATCGCACACAGCAGGGAGATCGGGGGGGCAGCGCTGGAAAGGTGGGGTGGGGGGGATCGGGGAGGCTACAAAATGACTGCATGGGTGGGGGGGGGGGGTCGCCGAGACTACTAAATGACTGCATGGGGCGGGGAGGGGGCGGACCAAATCACGGCAGCTAGTAGGAGAATGAGCTGCAGGCGGCACAAGGGGGGGCACAGCCACAGATCGGGGGCACAGATCGGCGGGAGGGGGGTTTATTACCCGAGGTCACATTACCTGATTTCATGCTCTGATCTGCAGAGCGCAGATCAGAGCATGAAACCGGCATTTTAACACTGCCGCGATCCGATTGGTTAGTCTGCACAGACTAACCAATCGGATCGAATGCCGGCAAGGGGCCACTCTGATTGGTCCCTTGCCGGCATTACTGCACTGTATGCTGTCCGTGACAGCATACAGGGCAGGGGCAGAAGCTTTAATCCAAGCGCTTTGCAGCGCTTGGATTAAAGAGCTGCCAGAACGTTTATATACGTGGTAGCTGCACGGGGTATGTGCAGCTATCACGTATATATACAGATTGCGGTCGTGAAAGGGTTAATAATAAAGCAAGAGCTGGGTCTGGAGAGATCCTATATCCAACAATCTCAGTTATTTTGGTGAACACTTGGCTCCAAATGGGAAAAATCCTCGGACAAACCCAAAGAATATGATACAGTGTTCCATACTCGCCACAGTCTCTTCAACATAATGTACTAGAGCTTGGGAAAAACGCGTGTAACCTAACCGGGGTATAGTACCATTTGAGTGTAGTTTTAATGTAAGCCTCCATGTGTGAAACACATCTAAAGGTGGAGATTGCTGCTTTATATGCCGCAATCCACTGCACCAAAGTAAACGCCCTTTTTAAAACCTTTTCCCATGTTAGAAGTGGAGCTGTTTTAATAAAGTGATCTTTATCCCCTAAATACATGTATAAAAATCTAATTATACTTCTCGCCACTCTCGGCTTGTGTTTGTTCCAGATGAAGGCATTTAACATGTTATTGGCTGAATTAAAAATGGATACCGGAATGGGGATAGGAATAGTGCGAAATAAATATAACAGCTTAGGGAGAGTATGTTGTTGGAAGGCCGCAATACGACCTAGCCAAGATAGTTCTGCCCTGGCCATGTGGTTAAGCTCAGATTGAAGCGATTGTAAGAGAGGTGGGAAGTTTGCTTTATATAATTCTTGGGGGGTGGTTGTTACATTAAATCCCAAGTATTGCACCTTGGATTTTTGCCAGTCCAATGTGAATTCTTCTTTCATTTGGGATAAGATTTTGTCTGGAATCCCTAGTGGGAGGGCTTGGGATTTGCTTTTGTTAATTTTATAATATGAAAGAGCCCCATAAGAACAGATGATAGTCATCACTGACCTCAGAGACACCCCCGGGTTGGTCAGGGACAATATTATGTCGTCAGCATACATAGATATGCAGTGTTGTCTATCTCCTATACAAACTCCTTTTATTCCTTCCTCCTGACGAATCGCCTGCGCCAAAGGTTCCAAGGATAAAATGAAAATCAGTGGCGACAGGGGACACCCCTGTCTAGTGCCATTAGACAACGTAAAAGGGTCAGACAATACACCATTCGCTAGTACCCGGGCTGAAGGGTTTGAATAGAGAACTTTTATGGCTCGTAAGATGGGCTTAGGGAAGCCCATTTTGTGGAGCACCGAGAAGACAAACGCCCAATTAACTTGGTCGAAAGCCTTCTCGGCATCCAAAGTGACCATCATCATTGGAATTCTTGTACGGTTGACAAAGTCAATTAAGTTCAGCACTCTTCTTGAGTTGTCTGTGATTTGGCGCCCTTTTACAAACCCCACTTGGTCAGGGGCTACTAGGGTAGGAATAATGTCAGCTAGTCGGGCTGCTAGGATCTTTGCATAGATCTTTAAATCAGTATTGAGTTGGGAAATGGGGCGGAAATTTTGTGGAATTGAAGGGTCCTTGCCGGGTTTAGGCAAAGTGACAATATCCGCCTCCAGCATTTCTTTAGGCATATTCCCTGTTGTCATGGCACCAGACAGGGCTGCATGTAAATGGTGGGTCAAGGTGTCTGAGAATATTTTGTAATAGGAGTTCGGGAGACCATCCGGGCCGGGGCTTTTTTGATTTGGCAGACTTTTAATTATATTAGATATCTCTTCCTGTGAAACCGGGTCACAGAGGGATTCTCTTTGGGTTTTATCTAAGGAGGGGATTGTCAATGAATTCAGAAAGCACTCAATGTCATCTGGGGAAGCAGAGGTAAAACCAGACTCATCCTTCAAGTTATACAGCTGAGAGTAATAAGACATGAACCTGTTTGCTATAACCTTTGGGTCATATAATTTGTACGATTTAGAGGGGTCCCACAGGTATGGAATTTTTAACTTCATGGCCCTTGCTTTCACTCTATTTGCTAACAATTTCCCTGCCCTGTTGCCTGAGAATAATATTTGGCTTTGGTCCTTTTAAGGGATAGCTCATATGAATGCAGAAAACTTTCCCTAAGTTGAATTCTGAGTAATCTGAGTTTGTCAGAGAGGTCTACCGAGGGAGAAAGCTTATTTTGTGTTTCCACTGCTTGGATTTGTGCTATAAGATCATTCTGGTGTTTTTCCCTTTGCTTTTTGTGCCTGTGTCCGAATTTCAGTAGGATACCCCTAATGTAAGCCCGTGGGCTGTCCATACAATAGTGGGGTTTGGTCTGGAATTAGCATTAAAACTAAAGTATTCTACTAAAGCAGCAGATATCTGTGATCGGTACTTGTCATTAGCTAATATGAATTCATTAGCTCTCCACAAGGGATTTGGTGGGAAGACAAACTCTTCTGCTAACTCTAATGAAACTGGGGCATGATCTGACCAAGTGATTGTCCCAATAGAGGAGCATTTAAATGCTGCTAGTGAAGCTTTATCCGTCAAGAATAGATCAAATCAATGCGGGAATAAGATTTGTGTGCCGGCGGGGAATTTGCCATTATGGACTGAGCAAGGACAGCCGAGCCAATTCTTGTGGTGGAAGAGGAGTCCTGAACCGGGTCAGGAACTATGTTGAAATCCCCACAAATAATGAGCCTTCCCTCTTTCAGGGACTGTATCTTCTTAAGGACTTTATTTAAAAATCGCATAGGCCTAATATTTGGGGCGTACACTCCCACTAGTGTATATGTGATATTATTTATGGAGCAAATGTGAATGACATTTCTTCCCCCTGCATCTACCACTGTTTTTATCTCTGTGTGTGCCACTGAATTCTTGATCGCTAAGAGCACCCCTCTTCTTTTCCCCTGGCCATGAGAGTGGATCACAGTCGGGAAAGCTAGGTTTTTTAACCTGTCCACATCTGCTTCAACAATATGTGTCTCTTGCGCACAAAAAACATTGCATTTGGATGAAAGCGCTTCCCTCCGCATCATCCGTCTTTTGTATGGGCTATTTAGGCCCCGAACATTTAGTGAAACTACCTTTAACACCATCTTACTAGAATTAAGTTAGCCATGTAAAAGTCGCTCGGGTGATATGGAGGGAACCACACAGCATATTTGTGCAAATTACTCGAAGACATGATGAGAAATTGACATGACATATAGAAAAAATAGAAATAATGAAATATGAACAGTAACATTGTAAACCAAAACTGATTGCCCATATTTAAGGGCAGGAGTAAAATAGCACAAGGGTTAAGAATCAAACCCTTTGTGATCAATATGGGGAAAAACAGTTCTGCCTACCACCAGGAGACTTACTCAAGGTAGAACAAGTCCCTGCTTCTGCTGAATGCAGGAAATATAAAGAACCTCTCACCGATGCTTTTTCTGTCTTCTGCTCTCAACCCGGTGCCACTCACCCTCATTGGATATGTGTTGGCGATTTTTTACTTGAGGGACTTCGGCTGCTTCAATATTCCATGCAGCAAGTACCGTCTTCCCCTCTTCTACTGATTGAATAACTGTGAGGGCCCCATTTTTCTGGATAAGCAGCTTAACCGGGTATCCCCACCGGTATTGGATTGAGTGTGCTCGCAGTGCTATGGTGACAGGAGTTAGCGTGCAACGCAGTTGAAGGGTGGCTATGGACAAGTCCACGAATAGTTTCACCTGTTGATAGGGATCCGGTAAAGCGTCCATCTTCCTTGCCGCCGCCAGGGTTTCTTCTTTAGCATGGAAAAAATGTAAATGGGCTAATACATCCCTTGGCGTATCATCTGGTAAGTGTTTAGGTTTCGCGATTCTATGGGCCCGATCTATAGTAAGATCTTGCTCTGTGCTGTTGGGCAGGAGAAGTTTAATCAGCTTTTTAATGTAATCTTGCAGATCCGCAGCCTGGACAGATTCCGGCACTCCACGCAGCTTCAGGTTGTTCCTGCGGGATCGGTCTTCTAGGTCCGCCACTTTCGCCCTGAGATATGCGATTTCCTCCGATTGAGCATTATGCGAATCTATCAGATTATTATGCGACTCGGCGAATTATCCCATTTTATGTTCAACATGTTGAACTCTGTTCCCCAAGTCCTTAACAGACGAGTTGATGGGCAGTAGTAGCTGTGACCTATGGGAGGTAACTGAGTCATTAAAGGCTAGAAACATATCTTTAAGTAAAATACTGGACGCTGGTTAATACAAATAAGTCACAGGGGCCTGATGGGATACACCCAAAGCTATTAAAAGAGCTCAGCGGTGAACTAGCAAAACCATTAACAGATTTATTTAACCAATCACTGGCAACAGGAGTCGTCCCAGAAGATTGGAAATTAGCAAATGTTGTGCCGATTCACAAGAAAGGTAGTAGGGAGGAATCGGGCAACTAAAGGCCAGTAAGCCTGACATCAATAGTGGGGAAATTAATGGAAACCATACTTAAGGAGAGGATTGTGGAACATCTAAAATCCCATGGATTGAAAGATGAAAAACAGCATGGGTTTACTTCAGGGAGATCATGTCAAACTAATCTTATTGATTTTTTTGATTGGGTGACTAAAACAATAGATGGCGGAGGTGCAGTAGACATCGCTTATCTAGACTTCAGTAAGGCTTTCGATACTGTCCCACACAGAAGGCTTATCAATAAATTGCAGTCTTTGGGCTTGTGTAGGTCACGGACAAATCTAATTTCCCCTCGAAAGCAGGGAAACAGAAGAGAGAGAGCGCACAATAGTGTAGTATGTTTAACCGGATAAGGATATCAGAGTGAGAAATATTCAGACTCACCTTACAAAGTTGTGCTCCGGCAGGCACAACTCTACTTGGAGCTTAATCAAAAATAGGACCTCTAAACCAGGACTGCAGCCGCAGATTTTGTAGTCTCTCGGATGGGATGTCCAGTCCCCCAAAATAAATTTGTAGTAGAGAAAAGAGGTTCTGCGTCAGCGCGAAATCACTGGTGGAAGCGGTCTTAAAGATGAATTTTTCTTTTATTCAGAAACAACGCGTTTCGGGGATCAAAGACTCCCCTTCATCAGGTTTCACAAACATATAGCAGGTATTGTCACAGGATCATATTTATAGGTAAGTTCATTTAAAAAAACCGCCAAAGGATGCACCTGGGTGACGCCCCTTATGGGAGGAGCTATCTCCAGGTGTCATTTCAGAACATGCAGGTCTTCCCAACATATTTAACATAAAGTTATAGTGATTAACTGTATATGCTTTGGGGACTAAAACCGCTTCTTTATTTTCATAAAATTCACAGCCGATTGTAAAAGCCGAAGTAACAGGGTAAGGTATGGTTCCCGGTCATGTGATCGCTAGTATAAGCGTCACATGACTCGGGATTCCGGAAGTGTTCTGCTGCTCCAGCACCGCTCTCATCGGGCGGAAGCAGCAATGTCAGCGCATGCTCTCATAGGCGATGTGATCCGGCAGCTGAAGGTCCGTAACAGGGGGGTATCACGTGATCGCATAGTGCGGTCATGTGACCTGTAATCTTGTAGTACAGCGCCGTAGGTCTTGTATACTTTAGTTTCCATAATCACAGGGTTGGTTTCTAGACTTCATAAGAGCGATCCTTGTTTCTATACATATGAGCTCATATATAGAGGGCAACTTATTTCATAGGTGATACCATAGTTTTTATAGTTATAAGATTATTTTGGGTGCTATGTAATATAATATATAAAAGCACAAGCAAAATAATAATATAAATAGCAACCAATAGCTCATAAAATGTCATAAAATCAAGTGACTCATATAAGATTATATATTAAAACAAAAAAAAAAAACATTCGGTGGATGTCTGATAAAAGTGGGTGAGGGAGGGTTTACATCCATATTATGTCTTTAAAAAAACAAAAAGGGATATATAACTGTATGTAAAAAAAATTATATATATAAAGAGATATATAATAAAAATGATAAAGAAAAAAAAATGATGATTTAGAAAAAAAAAATTATAAAAATTAATAAAAATAAAATAAAATAAGAAAATAATAATAAATAATAAAAAAAAATAAAAAAAAAATTTAAATAATTTTTTTTTTCGTTTTATTGTTTGTATCCTTTCCTTTAAAGGTTAATTTCAAAAGCCTCATTAAGCCCATATGGATTGAGGCTATTGAGTTTAAAAATCCAATACATCTCCCGATGTCTAATATATTGGACGTCTGTTTGGAGATGTATTGGGATAAGTTCAATTGGTGTTATCGTGAACCCTACAACGTTACCATCATGGTGTTCTGCCGCATGTCTAGAGACACTATGTTTCATATATCTTTTCCGAATTTTTGAACGGTGTGTATTAAAGCGTTTGCGTAGGGTTTGTATTGTACGGCCTACATATTGTAGGTGACAGGGGCACTCTAATAGATAAATAACAAAGTTTGAGCTGCAGGTCAAGTGATGTTGGATTTGGAACAGTTCCCCAGTACTCTTACTATGAAAGGATGATCGTTGTTTGATGCTATTACAGCAGAGGCATCTTGAGTTCCCACATTTGAAACTTCCTTTGGGGGCCTCAATATCCAGATCATTGTTAGCTGGAATGATGTTGTTGATCTCATTTTACTTGGAGCTAAGATGTTTTTCAGGGTTTTAGCTCTTCTGTATGTAAATTTAGGGTTCTCCGGAATAATTTGGCTAAGTATGGGATCCCTTTTGAGGATATGCCAGTGTTTCCCCAATGTCGTCTTAATGGCGTTGTGGTTTTGATTATAAGTCGTTATAAAATTATAACAATACGAGTTGATATCATTTTTATCATCTCTTTTTTGGGGGGGCGCTAGGCTTTCTAATTGAGTTAGCTTGTTCGCTTTTTCTCTGGCACCAACAATAATATCCCTAGGGTACCCTTTTTGGTTGAATCGGGATGTCAAAATAGTTGCATTGTGAGTCAAAATCTGAATCCGATGTACAATTTCTGCGGATCCGTTTAAATTGGCTAAAAGGGACGTTTGACTTCCACTTTCTGTAATGTGTGCTGCTAAAGTCCAAATAGCTGTTGCTGTCAACCTTTTTAAAGAAGGTGCGTGTTTTAATGTCATTATTCAGGATAAAAATTTCTAGGTCCAAGAATTCGGTTTTTGTTTTGTCATATGTACCTGTAAATTTGATCCCCCAGTTGTTAGTATTTAAATGAGATATGAATTCCTCTATTGTAGATTGTTCGCCATCCCAGATGAAGATCAAATCATCAATGTATCTTTTGAAGTAAATGATATTTTTATGCCAGAACTTCGTTTGGTATATGAAATTTTCTTCAAACCTACCCATAAACAGATTCGCGAAGCTTGGCGCGAAACGCGTCCCCATCGCGGTGCCCCGTATCTGTTTATAGGTCTGGTCCTGAAAGGAGAATATATTGTGGGTAAGAATAAATTCCATGCCTTTGCTGATGAAAATTCTTTGCTCTGGGGGCATTTCGGATATCGTTGTTTAGAAAGGTAGATACACATTCCAATCCTAGGTTGTGGGGTATGTTTGTATATAGGGCTGAGATGTCTAAAGTTAGCCAATAGTAGTTCCCTTTCCACTTTGTATTTTTTAGGGATGTTATCAATGATGCGGAATCTTTGAGATATGATTTCAGATTTTGAACGTATTTCTGGAGGTGTATGTCAATATAGTGGGAGAGGTTTCTGGTCAAAGAGGACACCCCAGAAATTATCGGTCTACCGGGGGGATTTATTAGGGTCTTGTGTATTTTGGGGAGATGGTAAAAGGTCGCTAGAGTTGCATCTTTTACCAGAATGTATTCTCTTTTTTGTCTAAAACTGTTTCCGCTGATTTTATTAGTTTGTCAAATTCTTCTCTGTATTGGTTAGAGGGGTCGCTATGTAGCGGTTTATAATAATTTGTGTCCGAGAGTATGTTTAGTGCTTCTTTTATATAGTCCTCTCTATTCTGAATCACGATTCCACCCCCTTTGTCCGCACTTTTTATCATGATGTTTGTATTAGATTGTAAATTTTTTAGAGCTACTCTCTCGTACGGTCTGAGGTTATGTTCTTCACGTTTTTTATGTTTTTTATGGCTGGATGGCATCACCCCCTGGTTTATTTGTCTGAAATCATTTGATACTAGAGAGTAGAAGGTATCTAGGAAATTGCCCTTGTGATGAGTGGGATAGAAATTGGATGGTGGTCTTAGGCCTGACGGGATGGCTTTCTGGTCAGGTCCTTCTACAGTTGAAGTGGTTCCTACTGATCCATGTGATGTTTTTGTTGCTGAATTTTCTAGCATTTTGAAATGTCTCTTTAGGGTCAGTTTTTTAATAAATCGGTTTAGATCTAAAAATAGATCAAACTCATTTATTTTGCTTGTAGGACAAAATGACAGTCCCTTAGACAGCACTGCAATCTCAGCTTTCTTTAGTGTATATGATGAAAGATTAAAGATACCCAAGGATTTTTCAGTATTAGTTGTTTTTTCTGGGTCATGTTCAGTGTTTATGTTTTTCTTTTTGCTTTTATTCCTGCCTGCTCTACATCCTCTTCTGGGTTTTTTCTTTTTGTGGGTTTCCGGCCTAGTGGGTGAAAAAAATGTGTGATGTTTATAGTTTTCAGACTTTTCAATATAGGGTATGCTGCTGTGGGGTGTATGAGAGGTGGTAATGCTAAAAAAGAAGGACCTGCTATGGAAAGGTCTTCTATGGATTGGGGATCGTAATGTGTGGTATTTTGAGGTGGATCTGTGTTAGTGGTGTAAATATGAAGCACCAGATCTGATTGGTTTGGGATAGGAGTAGTACAATTTGAATTCGCAGTGCATGTCGGTGGTGTACAGGTATGCACCGTTAAAAGCGAATCAGCTTCTACGTCTGAGGGGGTGGACGGAGTAGAAAATCTGGACTGGATTGCAGTGCTGTCTAAGGGACTGTCATTTTGTCCTACAAGCAAAATAAATGAGTTTGATCTATTTTTAGATCTAAACCGATTTATTAAAAAACTGACCCTAAAGAGACATTTCAAAATGCTAGAAAATTCAGCAACAAAAACATCACATGGATCAGTAGGAACCACTTCAACTGTAGAAGGACCTGACCAGAAAGCCATCCCGTCAGGCCTAAGACCACCATCCAATTTCTATCCCACTCATCACAAGGGCAATTTCCTAGATACCTTCTACTCTCTAGTATCAAATGATTTCAGACAAATAAACCAGGGGGTGATGCCATCCAGCCATAAAAAACATAAAAAACGTGAAGAACATAACCTCAGACCGTACGAGAGAGTAGTTCTAAAAAATGTACAATCTAATACAAACATCATGATAAAAAGCTCGGACAAAGGGGGTGGAATCGTGATTCAGAATAGAGAGGACTATATAAAAGAAGCACTAAACATACTCTCGGACACAAATTATTATAAACCGCTACATAGCGACCCCTCTAACCAATACAGAGAAGAATTTGACAAACTAATAAAATCAGCGGAAACAGTTTTAGACAAAAAAAGAGAAAGAATACATTCTGGTAAAAGATGCAACTCTAGCGACCTTTTACCATCTCCCCAAAATACACAAGACCCTAATAAATCCCCCCGGTAGACCGATAATTTCTGGGGTGTCCTCTTTGACCAGAAACCTCTCCCACTATATTGACATACACCTCCAGAAATACGTTCAAAATCTGAAATCATATCTCAAAGATTCCGCATCATTGATAACATCCCTAAAAAATACAAAGTGGAAAGGGAACTACTATTGGCTAACTTTAGACATCTCAGCCCTATATACAAACATACCCCACAACCTAGGATTGGAATGTGTATCTACCTTTCTAAACAACGATACCGAAATGCCCCCAGAGCAAAGAATTTTCATCAGCAAAGGCATGGAATTTATTCTTACCCACAATATATTCTCCTTTCAGGATCAGACTTATAAACAGAAACGGGGCACCGCGATGGGGACGCGCTTCGCGCCAAGCTTCGCGAATCTGTTTATGGGTAGGTTTGAAGAAAATTTCATATACCAAACGGAGTTCTGGCATAAAAATATAATTTACTTCAAAAGATACATTGATGATTTGATCTTCATCTGGGATGGCGAACAATCTACAATAGAGGAATTCATATCTCATTTAAATACTAACAACTGGGGGGATCAAATTTACAGGTACATATGACAAAACAAAAACCGAATTCTTGGACCTAGAAATTTTTATCCTGAATAATGAAATTAAAACACGCACCTTCTTTAAAAAGGTTGACAGCAACAGCTATCTGGACTTTAGCAGCACACATTACTGAAAGTGGAAGTCAAACGTCCCTTTTAGCTAATTTAAACGGATCCGCAGAAATTGTACATCGGATTCAGATTTTGACTCACAATGCAACATTTTGACATCCCGATTCAACCAAAAAGGGTACCCTAGGGATATTATTGTTGGTGCCAGAGAAAAAGCGAACAAGCTAACTCAATTAGAAAGCCTAGCGCCCCCCCAAAAAAGAGATGATAAAAATGATATCAACTCGTATTGTTATAATTTTATAACGACTTATAATCAAAATCACAACGCCATTAAGACGACATTGGGGAAACACTGGCATATCCTCAAAAGGGATCCCATACTTAGCCAAATTATTCCGGAGAACCCTAAATTTACATACAGAAGAGCTAAAACCCTGAAAAACATCTTAGCTCCAAGTAAAATGAGATCAACAACTCATTCCAGTAAAAATGATCTGGATATTGAGGCCCCCAAAGGAAGTTTCAAATGTGGGAACTCAAGATGCCTCTGCTGTAATAGCATCAAACAACGATCATCCTTTCATAGTAAGAGTACTGGGGAACTGTTCCAAATCCAACATCACTTGACCTGCAGCTCAAACTTTGTTATTTATCTATTAGAGTGCCCCTGTCACCTACAATATGTAGGCCGTACAATACAAACCCTACGCAAACGCTTTAATACACACCGTTCAAAAATTCGGAAAAGATATATGAAACATAGTGTCTCTAGACATGCGGCAGAACACCATGATGGTAACGTTGTAGGGTTCACGATAACACCAATTGAACTTATCCCAATACATCTCCAAACAGACGTCCAATATATTAGACATCGGGAGATGTATTGGATTTTTAAACTCAATAGCCTCAATCCATATGGGCTTAATGAGGCTTTTGAAATTAACCTTTAAAGGAAAGGATACAAACAATAAAACAATTTTTTTATTTATTTAAAATGTTATTTTTATTTTTTATTTATTTATTTATTTTATTGTAATTTTTTTTTTATTATTATTTATTATTATTATTATTTTTTTTTATTAATTTTTATTAAAAAATTTTTTTTTCTTTATCATCATTTTTTTTTTCTTTATCATTTTTATTATATATCTCTTTATATATATAATTTTTTTTATATACAGTTATATATCCCTTTTTGTTTTTTTAAAGATTATTTATTATTATTATTATTATTATTATTTATTACTATTTTTTATTTTTTATCCACGCATCTACAATTTATACACCCTTTTTAATATTATACTCTTATATGAGTCACTTGATTTTATGACATTTTATTGGTTGCTATTTATATTCTTTATTTTGCCTTGTGCTTCTATATATTATATTATATGGCACCCAAAGTAATCTTATAACTTTAAAAACTATGGTATAACCTATGAAATAAGTTGCCCTCTATATATGAGCTCATTATGTATAGAAAACAAAGATCGCTCTTAGGAAGTCTAGAACCCAACCCTGGAATTATACAAGACCTACGGCGCTGTACTACAAAATTACAGGTCACATGACCGCATTATGCGATCATGTGATATCCCTGTTACGGACTCCAGCTGCCGGCTCACATCGCCTATGAGAGCATGCGCTGACATTGCTGCTTCCGCCCGATGAGAGCGGCGCTGGAGCAGCAGAACACTTCCGGACTCCCGAGTCATGTGACGCTTATACTAGCGATCACATGACCGGGAACCATACCTTACCCTGTTACTTCGGCTTTTACAATCGGCTGTGAATTTTATGAAAATAAAGAAGCGGTTTTAGTCCCCAAAGCATATACAGTTAATCACCATAACTTTATGTTAAATATGTTGGGAAGACCTGCATGTTCTGAAATGACACCTGGAGATAGCTCCTCCCTAAGGGGCGTCACCCAGGTGCATCCTTTTGGCGGTTTTTTAAATGAACTTACCTATAAATATGATCCTGTGACAATACCTGCTATATGTTTGTGAAACCTGATGAAGGGGAGTCTTTGATCCCCGAAACGCGTTGTTTCTGAATAAAAGAAAAATTCATCTTTAAGACCGCTTCCACCAGTGATTTCGCGCCGACGCAGAACCTCTTTTCTCTACTAGTCTTTGGGCTTGGACTCCCATATTGTTGAATGGATTAGGCAGTGGCTGAGGGACAGGCAACAGAGGGTTGTAGTCAATGGAGTATATTCAGACCAAGGTCTTGTTACCAGTGGGGTACCTCAGGGATCTGTTCTGGGACCCATATTGTTTATTATCTTTATCAGCGAAATTGCAGAAGGCCTCGATGGTAAGGTGTGTCTTTTTGCTGATGACACAAAGATTTGTAACAGGGTTGATGTTCCTGGAGGGATACACCAAATGGAAAAGGATTTAGGAAAACTAGAGGAATGGTCAAAAATCTGGCAACTAAAATTTAATGTGGATAAGTGCAAATTATGCACCTGGGGCGTAAAAACCCAAGAGCAGAATATAAAATCAGTGATACAGTCCTAACCTCAGTATCTGAGGAAAGGGATTTAGGGGTCATTATTTCAGAAGACTTAAAGGTAGGCAGACAATGTCATAGAGCAGCAGTAAATGCTAGCAGAATGCTTGGGTGTATAGGGAGAGGCATTACTAGTAGAAAGAGGGAGGTGCTCATGCCGCTCTACAGAGCACTAGTGAGACCTCATTTGGAGTATTGTGCTCAGTACTGGATACCATATCTCCAGAAGGATATTGATACTTTGGATAGAGTTCAGAGAAGAGCTACTAAACTGGTACATGGATATCCAGATAGGGACCAAACTGGAACATTATTTGAAACTGAATGTACTCCCAATAATAGATAAAGTTAGGGAAAAAATAAGAACATGGCTAAAGCTCCCTCTGTCACAAATCAACCGAATAGCGCTTATTAAAATGACATTATTACCAATGTTACTATATGTTTTCAACGCCAGTCCAATCACGATAGAAGACAAGTTTTTCAACAAGTTAGAGACCCTCTTTAACGAACTGATATGGGGCCGCAAACGAGTCAGAATTAAGATTCAGTATTTGTATAAAGAAGAGGGTGGAATGTCCATCCCTTTTTTAAAAGGATATTATTTAGCTGCCCAATTGAGATGGTGTGTGAGGAATCGGAGGAATAAATGCATCTGTCTTCTTTTTGGGGAGCATTGTAGACCATGGTCGGATCATTTTCACATTCTTGAAACTGCTATTTCTAAGAAGAAAATAATAACAAACCCGTTTTGTAGAATGCTTGGGTATATCTGGCAACAAATTAGAGATATGGCGGGCATATCTGAAGCAGTTCAGTACACCCCACTGTGGGGGAATGCACATTTACCACAAGTTATGCAACTAGGCCACGCTGAATATTGGGAAAAAAATGGGATATATTTAATTGCACAAGTCTTTCATCAAGGACTGATTAAGCCCTTAAATGAAATATTACCAGACATTACATTAGGATTTACTGATAACTTTCGATATGAACAATTACGTCACGCTATACAACACACGGAGAATAAGAATTATTTGAAGATAGTAAGGAACACTTTTTTATATCTGTGTCAAGACATGACATTTAACACCTCCATATCACATATATACGCTAAGTTAAAATATGAACACACAAAAATGATCACATTCAGGGGTGAGGCTAAATGGGAAAGAGACCTACATAAAGGGGAACCTATTATTTGGAACACTTTGTACAGAAATATCAAAAGGTCGACCATCTCACCCGCTCATGCATGGATCCTTCTGAAAATCATACACCGCCTCTATTATACACCAGCACTATTGCACACCATTTATAAAGATAGGAAACAGAACTGCTATAAATGTAACAAAGACAGAGGAGATTATAAACATCTGTTGTGGGAATGCCCAGGGATAAATGAATATTGGATAAAAATATTTCGGAAACTGCAGGACTACTCCCCTATGAAGTATCAGGCATGCATTGATTATGCCATCCTGGGTACACTCCCAGAGACAGATGAAAATAAAACAGAGCAGATACTGTGGCTTCGGGGCATCGCACTAGCCAAAATAATAATTGTGAAACACTGGGGCACCATGAAATACCCCAGTTTTCAGGAATGGTCGGAATGGATGAATAGAGTTAGGCAGTATGAATACACCCTAGCCCAAACAGCAGGAAAAAAAGGCAATCTGGCAGCGGATCTGGGGTAACTGGAAATAACGACAGTCGATGTAGATGCGGCGGCTTTGTGGGGGAGAGGGGGGGGTAACTGGCAACTGGAAATAATAACAATGATAAAGATGCAGCCACGGCAGCCCCGCGGAAAGAAAAAGGGGGGGGGTGGAGGGAGGGACAGGGAGGGTTTATAAATAAAATGGAAACTTAGTATAGGTTTAGACGAAATCATTAATGCACTTTCACTTTATTGCTTTGTAATATTGAAATAGAAGACTGTTATACATTATTCTATTTTTTGGAAAATAAAATTATTTATATAAAAAAAAAAAAACTGGTACATGGATTGCAGGATAAAACTTACCAGGAAAGATTAAAGGACCTTAACATGTATAGCTTGGAAGAAAGACGAGACAGAGGGGATATGATAGAAACTTTTAAATACATAAAGGGAATCAACAAGGTAAAAGAGGAGAGAATATTTAAAAGAAGAAAAACTGCTACAAGAGGACATAGTTTTAAATTAGAGGGGCATAGGTTTAAAACTAATATCAGGAAGTATTACTTTACTGAGAGAGTAGTGGATGCATGGAATAGCCTTCCTGCAGAAGTGGTAGCTGCAAATACAGTGAAGGAGTTTAAGCAAGCATGGGATAGGCATAAGGCCATCCTTTATATAAGATAGGCCCAGGGGCTATCCATAGTACTTAGTATATTGGGCAGACTAGATGGGCCAAATGGTTCTTATCTGCCGACACATTCTATGTTTCTATGTTTCTATGCTACCGTGCATTTCCAAGTCTAATTCTGTCCGTAAACATATACCTGTCATCCAGCGCCTAAATACTAGGCCTACAATTTATATTCAGCTAAATCTGTGGTTATTGCTGTGGCTGGTCAATTCATTTAGTGTCCGCCAAAGCACAGTTTTTGTTCTGGGTTGAAATACAATTCCCAAATTAGCAATTCCCTAAATCAGAGGTTTCTGCTGTATCAGGCCAAGTTTAAATCGATCCATAAAAGGGTATATTAGATTGAAGGTGCTGATAGGGTCCTCCTTAATAACTTAACACGCTACCGTGCATTTCCAAGTCTAATTCTGTCTGTAAACATATACCTGTCATCCAGCGCCTAAATAAAAGGCCTAAAATTTATATTCAGCTAAATCTGTGGTTATTGCTGTGGCTGGTCAATTCATTTCGTGTCCGCCAAAGCACAGTTTTTGTTCTGGGTTGAAATACAATTCCCAACTTAGCAATTCCCTAAATCAGTGGTTTCTGCTGTATCAGGCCAAGTTTAAATCGATCCATAAAAGGGTATATTAGATTAAAGGTGCTGATAGGGTCCTCCTCAATAACTTCACATGCTACCGTGCATTTCCAAGTCTAATTCTGTCCGTAAACGTATACCTGTCATCCAGTGCCTAAATACTAGGCCTACAATTTATATTCAGCTAAATCTGTGGTTGTTGCTGTGGCTCGTCAAGTTATTTAGTGTCCGTCAAAGCACAGAAATTTGTTCTGGGTTGAAATACAATTCCCAACTTAGCAATTCCCTAAATCAGTGGTTTCTGCTGTATCAGGCCAACTTTAAATCTATCCATAAAAGGGTATATTAGATTGAAGGTGCGGATAGGGTCCTCCTCAATAACTTCGCACGCTACCGTGCATTTCCAAGTCTAATTCTGTCCGTAAACGTACAGTACAGACCAAAGGTTTGGACACACCTTTTCATTCAAAGAGTTTTCTTTATTTTCATAACTATGAAAATTGTAGATTCACACTGAAGGCATCAAAACTATGAATTAACACATGTGGAATTATATACATAACAAAAAAAGTGTGAAACAACTGAAAATATGTCATATTCTAGGTTCTTCAAAGTAGCCACCTTTAGCTTTGATTACTGCTTTGCACACTCTTGGCATTCTCTTGATGAGCTTCAAGAGGTAGTCACCTGAAATGGTCTTCCAACAGTCTTTAAGGAGTTCCCAGAGATGCTTAGCACTTGTTGTGTTGCCTTCAGTGTGAATCTACAATTTTCATAGCCATGAAAATAAAGAAAACTCTTTGAATGAGAAGGTGTGTCCAAACTTTTGGTCTGTACTGTATACCTGTCATCCAGCGCCTAAATAATAGGCCTACAATTTATATTCAGCTAAATCTGTCGTTACTGCTGTGCCTGTATTAGTGTAATACTTATTGTGGTGAACGGTAACAATGAGGAAAACATCTAGTAAGGGACGCGGACGCGGACATGGTCGTGGTGGTGTTAGTGGACCCTCTGGTGCTGGGAGAGGACGTGGCCGTTCTGCCACAGCCACACGTCCTAGTGAACCAACTACCTCAGGTCCCAGTAGCCGCCAGAATTTACAGCGATATTTGGCGGGGCCCAATGCCGTTCTAAGGATGGTAAGGCCTGAGCAGGTACAGGCATTAGTCAATTGTGTGGCCGACAGTGGATCCAGCACGTTCACATTATCTCCCACCCAGTCTTCTGCAGAAAGCGCACAGATGGCACCTGAAAACCAAGCCCATCAGTCTGTCACATCACCCCCATGCTTATCAGGGAAACTGTCTGAGCCTCAAGTTATGCAGCAGTCTCTTATGCTGTCTGAAGACTCTGCTGGCAGGGTTTCCCAAGGGCATCCACCTAGCCCTTCCCCAGCGGTGGAAGACATAGAATGCACTGACGCACAACCACTTATGTTTCCTTATGATGAGGACATGGGAATACCACCTCAGCACGTCTCTGATGATGACGAAACACAGGTGCCAACTGCTGCGTCTTTCTGCAGTGTGCAGACTGAACAGGAGGTCAGGGAGGAAGACTGGGTGGAAGACGATGCAGGGGACGATGAGGTCCTAGACCCCACATGGAATGAAAGTCGTGCCACTGACTCTCACAGTTTGGAGGAAGAGGCAGTGGTGAGACCGAGCCAACAGCATAGCAAAAGAGGGAGCAGTGGGCAAAAGCAGAACACCCACCGCCAAGAGACTCCGCCTGCTACTGACCGCCGCCATCTGGGACCGAGCACCCCAAAGGCAGCTTCAAGAAATTCCCTGGCATGTCACTTCTTCAAACAATGTGCTGACGACAAGACCCGAGTGGTTTGCACGCTGTGCCATCAGAGCCTGAAGCGAGGCATTAACGTTCTGAACCTTAGTACATCCGGCATGACCAGGCACCTGCATCCAAAGCATGAACTGCAGTGGAGTAAACACCTTAAAAACAAGGAACTCACTCAGGCTCCCCCTGCTACCTCTTCTGCTGCTGCCGCCTCGGACTCTTCTGCTGCTGCCGCCTCAGCCTCTTCCTCCGCCTCTGGAGGAACGTTGGCACCTGCCGCCCAGCAAACAGAGGATGTACCACCAACACCACCACCTCCGTCACCAAGCATCTCAACCATGTCACACGGCAGCGTTCAGCTCTCCATCTCACAAAAATTTGAGAGAAAGCGTAAATTCCCACCTAGCCTCCCTCGATCCCTGGCCCTGAATGCCAGCATTTCTAAACTACTGGCCTATGAAATGCTGTCATTCAGGCTGGTGGACACAGACAGCTTCAAACAGCTCATGTCGCTTGCTGTCCCACAATATGTTGTTCCCAGCCGCCACTACTTCTCCAAGAGAGCCGTGCCTTCATTGCTCAACCAAGTATCCGATAAAATCAAGTGTGCACTGCGCAACGCCATCTGTGGCAAGGTCCACCTAACCACAGATACGTGGACCAGTAAGCACAGCCAGGGACGATATATCTCCCTAACTGCACACTGGGTAAATGTAGTGGCGGCTGGGCCCCAGGCGGAGAGCTGTTTGGTGCACGTCCTTCCGCCTCCAAGGATCGCAGGGCAACATTCTTTGCCTCCTGTTGCCTCCTCCTCCTACTCGGCTTCCTCCTCCTCTTCTTCCACCTGCTCATCCAGTCAGCCACACACCTTCACCACCAACTTCAGCACAGCCCGGGGTAAACGTCAGCAGGCCATTATGAAACTCATATGTTTGGGGGACAGGCCCCACACCGCACAGGAGTTGTGGCGGGGTATAGAACAACAGACCGACGAGTGGTTGCTGCCGGTGAGCCTCAAGCCTGGCCTGGTGGTGTGCGATAATGGGCGAAATCTCGTTGCAGCTCTGGGACTAGCCGGTTTGACGCACATCCCTTGCCTGGCGCATGTGCTGAATTTGGTGGTGCAGAAGTTCATTCACAACTACCCCGACATGTCAGAGCTGCTGCATAAAGTGCGGGCCGTCTGTTCGAGCTTCCTGCTTTCACATCCTGCCGCTGCTCGCCTGTCTGCGCTACAGAGTAACTTCGGCCTTCCCGCTCACCGCCTCATATGCGACGTGCCCACCAGGTGGAACTCCACCTTGAACATGTTGGACAGACTGTGCGAGCAGCAGCAGGCCATAGTGTAGTTTCAGCTGCAGCACTGCGGAACCTCACCACTTCACCACCAATGACTGGGCCTCCATGCGAGACCTGTGTGCCCTGTTGCGCTGTTTCGAGTACTCCACCAACATGGCCAGTGGCGATGACGCCGTTATCAGCGTTACAATACCTCTTCTATGTCTCCTTGAGAAAACACTTAGGGCGATGATGGAAGAGGAGGTGGCCCAGGAGGAGGAGGAGGAGGAAGAGGGGTCATTTTTAGCACTTTCAGGCCAGTCTCTTCGAAGTGACTCAGAGGGAGGTTTTTTGCAACAGCAGAGGCCAGGTACAAATGTGGCCAGCCAGGGCCCACTACTGGAGGACGAGGATGAGGAGGAGGTGGAGGTGGATGAGGATGAAGCATTTTCACAGCGGGGTGGCACCCAACGCAGCTCGGGCTCATCACTGGTGCATGGCTGGGGGGAAACGCAGGACGATGACGATATGCCTCCCACTGAGGACAGCTTGTCCTTACCTCTGGGCAGCCTGGCACACATGAGCGACTACATGATGCAGTGCCTGCGCAACTACAGCAGAGTTGCCCACATTTTAACGTGTGCGGACTACTGGGTTGCCACCCTGCTGGATCCCCGGTAGAAAGACAATGTGCCCACCTTACTTCCTGCACTGGAGCGTGATAGGAAGATGCGCGAGTACAAGCGCACATTGGTAGACGCGCTACTGAGAGCATTCCCAAATGTCACAGGGGAACAAGTGGAAGCCCAAGGCGAAGGCAGAGGAGGAGCAAGAGGTCGCCAACGCAGCTGTGTCACGGCCAGCTCCTCTGAGGGCAGGGTTAGCATGGCAGAGATGTGGAAAAGTTTTGTCAACACGCCACAGCTAACTGCACCACCACCTGATACGGAACGTGTTAGCAGAAGGCACCATTTCACTAACATGGTGGAACAGTACGTGTGCACACCCCTCCACGTACTGACTGATGGTTCGGCCCCATTCAACTTCTGGGTCTCCAAATTGTCCACGTGGCCAGAGCTAGCCTTTTATGTCTTGGAGGTGCTGGCCTGCCCGGCGGCCAGCGTTTTGTCTGAACGTTTATTTAGCACGGCAGGGGGCGTAATTACAGACAAACGCAGCCGCCTGTCTACCGCCAATGTGGTCAAGCTGACGTTCATAAAAATGAACCAGGCATGAATCCCACAGGACCTGACCATCCCTTGTGCAGATTAGACATTAACTACCTCCCCTTAACCATATATTATTGTACTTTAGCGCACTTCCTCATTCAATCCTATTTTTATTTTCATTTTACCATTCTATTGCGGGGCAACCCAAAGTTGAATGAACCTCTCCTCTGTCTGGGTGCCGGGGCCTAAAAATATCTGACAGTGGCCTGTTCCAGTGTTGCGTGACATGAAGCCTGATTCTCTGCTATGACATGAAGCCTGATTCTCTGCAATGGGACCTCTCTCCTCTGTCTGGGTGCCGGGGCCTAAAAATATCTGACAGTGGCCTGTTTCAGTGTTGGGTGACATGAAGCATGATTCTCTGCTATGACATGAAGCCTGATTCTCTGCAATGGGACCTCTCTCCTCTGTCTGGGTGCCGGGGCCTAAAAATATCTGACAGTGGCCTGTTCCAGTGTTGGGTGACAGGAAGCCTGATTCTCTGCTATGACATGAAGCCTGAATCTCTGCTATGGGACCTCTCTCCTCTGTCTGGGTACCGGGGCCTAAAAATATCTGACAGTGGCCTGTTCCAGTGTTGCGTGACATGAAGCATGATTCTCTGCTATGACATGAAGCCTGATTCTCTGCAATGGGACCTCTCTCCTTTGTCTGGGTGCCGGGGCCTAAAAATATCTGACAGTGGCCTGTTCCAGTGTTGGGTGACAGGAAGCCTGATTCTCTGCTATGACATGAAGACTTAATCTCTGCTATGGGACCTCTCTCCTCTGTCTGGGTACCGGGGCCTAAAAATATCTGACAGTGGCCTGTTCCAGTGTTGCGTGACATGAAGCCTGATTCTCTGCTATGACATGAAGCCTGATTCTCTGCTATGGGACCTCTCTCCTCTGTCTGGGTGCCGGGGCCTAAAAATATCTGACAGTGGCCTGTTCGAGTGTTGGGTGACATGAAGCCTGATTCTCTGCTATGACATGAAGCCTGATTCTCTGCTATGGGACCTCTCTCCTCTTTCTGGGTGCCGGGGCCTAAAAATATCTGACAGTGGCCTGTTCCAGTGTTGGGTGACATGAAGCATGATTCTCTGCTATGACATGAAGCCTGAATCTCTGCTATGACATGAAGCCTGAATCTCTGCTATGGGACCTCTCTTCTCTGTCTGGGTGCCGGGGCCTAAAATTATCTGACAGTGGCCTGTTCCAGTGTTGGGTGACATTAAGCATGATTTACTGCTATGACATGAAGCTTGATTCTCTGCTATGGGACCTCTCTCCTCTGTCTGGGTGCCGGGGCCTAAAAATATCTGACAGTGGCCTGTTCCAGTGGTGGGTGACATGAAGCCTGATTCTCTGCCATGAGACCTCTCTCCAATTGATATTGGTTAATTTGAATTTATTTTATTTTTATTTTTATTCATTTCACTATCCACATTTGTTTGCAGGGGATTTAACTACATTTTGC